>NW_027142063.1:4723818-6129258 GCF_036365525.1 Heterodontus francisci
TGTCATGGGTGACTTCAACTTCCCGAATATTGATTGGAACCTCCTTAGTGCAAATAGTTTGGATGGAGCAGTTTTTGTCAGGTGTGTCCAGGAAGGTTTCCTGACACAATATGCAGATAGGCCGACTAGCGGGGAGGCTATGTTGGATTTGGTGCTTGGCAACGAACCAGGCCAGGTGGCAGAACTCTCGGTGGGAGAGCATTTCGGTGATAGTGATCCGAACTCCCTGACCTTGATGATAGTCGTGGAGAAGGATAGGAGCAGACGGGATGGGAAAATATTTAATTGGATTAGGGGAAATTTCAATGTGATTAGGCAGGAACTGGGCAGGTTAAATTGTGACAGATGTTCTCAGGGAAATGCACGACAGAAATGTGGAGGTTGTTCAGGGAGCTCTTGCTGCGACTTGTGGATAGGTTTGTCCCGATGAGGCAAGGAAGGGATGGTAGGGTGAAGGAACCTTGGATGACAAGAGATGTGGACCAGCGAGTCAAGAGGAAGAAGGAAACTTACTTAAGGTTGAGGAAGCAAGGATCAGACAGGGCTCTAAAGGGTTACAAGGTAGCCAGGAACATACAGAAGAATGGACTTAGGAGAGCTAGAAGGGGACATGAAAAAGTCTTGGTGGGTAAGATTAAGGAAAGTCCCAAGGCGTTCTACACATATGTGAGGAACAACAGGAAGACCAAAGGGAGGGTAGAGCCGATCAGGGATAGTGGAGGGAACTTGTGCCTGGAGTCTGTGGAGGTAGGGGACGTCCTAAATGAATACTTTGGTTCAATATTCACTGGCGAGAGGGACCTGGTCGTTGGTGAGGACAGCGTGAAACAGGCTGATATGCTCGAACAGGTTGATGTTATGAGGGAGGATGTGCTGCCAATTTTGAAAGACATGAGGATAGATACATCCCCTGGGCCAGATGGGATATACCCAAGGTTTTTACGGGAAGCGAGGGAAGAGATTGCCGCGCCTTTGGAGATGATCGTTGCGTCCTCACTGTCCACTGGAGTAGTACTGGATGATTGGAGGGTGGCAAATGTTATTCCCTTGTTCAAGAAAGGGAATAGGGATAACCCTGGGAATTATAGACCAGTCAGTTTACGTCGGTAGTGGGCAAATTATTGGAGAGGATTCTGAGAGACAAGATGTATGATTATTTGGAAAGGCATAGTTTGATGAGAGACAGTCAGCATGGCTTTGTGAGGGGCAGGTCATGCCTCACAAGCCTTATTGAAATCTTTGAAGATGTGACAAAACACATTGATGAAGGAAGAGTGGTGGATGTGGCGGAGACGGATTTTAGCAAGGCCTTTGATAAGGTTCCCCATGGTAGGCTCATTCAGAAAGTAAGGTGGCATGGGATACAGTGAAATTTGACTGTCTGGATGCAGAACTGGCTGGCCTATAGAAGACAGCGGGTGGTAGTAGATGGAAAGTATTCAGCCTGGAGCTCGGTGACCAGTGGTGTTCCGCAGGAATCTGCTCTGGGACCTCGGCTCTTTGTGATCTTGATAAATGACATGGATAAGGAAGTGGAAGGCTGGGTTAGCAAGTTGACCGATGACACGAATGTTGCTGGAGTTGTGGATAGTGTGGAAGGCTGTTGTAGGTTGCAACGGGACATTGACAGGATGCAGAGCTGGGCTGAGAAGTGGCAGATGGAGTTCAACCTGGAAAAGTGTGAAGTGATTCCTTTTGGAAGGGCGAATTTGAATGCAGAATACAGGCTTAAAGACAGGATTCTTGGTAGTGTGGAGGAACAGAGGGATCTTGGGGTCCATGGCCATAAATTGCTCAAAGTTGCCACCCATGTTGATACTGTTGTTAAGAAGGCGTATGGTGTGTTGACTTTCGTTAACAGGGGGATTGAGTTTAAGAGCCACGGGGTTATGCTGCAGCTCTATAAAGCCCTGGTTAGACCACACTTGGAATATTGTGTTCAGTTCTGGTCGCCTCATTATCGGAAGGATGTGGAAGCTTTAGGGAGGGTGCAGAGGAGTTTTACCAGGGTGCTGCCTGGACTGGAGGGCATGTCTTACGAAGAAATTTTGAGGGTGCTAGGTCTTATCTCATTGGAGAGAAGAAGGATGAGAGGTTACTTGATAGAGGGGTACAAGATGATGAGAGGCATTGATAGAGTGGATAGCCAGAGACTTTTTCCCAGGGCGGAAAGGGATATCTCCAGGTGGTATAGTTTTAATGTGATTAGAGGAAGGTTTTGGGGAGATGTCAGCGGTATGTTCTTTACACAGAGAGTGGTGGGTGCGTGGAATGCACTGCCAGGGGTGGTAGTAGAAGCAGATACATTAGGGACATTTAAGCGACTCTTGGATAGGTACATGGATGATCGTAGAATGAAGGGTATGTAGGTCGTTTGATCTTAGAGTTGGTTAAAGGTTCGGCACAACATCGTGGGCCGAAGGGCTTGTACTGTGCTGTACTGTTCTATGTTCTATGTTCTATGTTAACCCTGTTACTTCTGCACCCTTCCAAAATCTGCCTCCCAATCGGTTCCTCCGTGTCTCTGTTCTTATTGGGGGGGTCTATAGAAAACTCCCAAGAAATTGACTGCTCCTTTCCTGTTTCTGACTTCCACCCATACTGACTCAGTCGAAGAACTCTCCTCGACGACCTCCCTTTCTGCAGCTATGATACTGTCCCTGATTAACAATGCCACTCCCCCACCTCTTTTACCTCCCTCCCTATTCCTTTTGAACCATCTTAACCCCGGAACATCCAACATCCATTCCTGCCCCTGCGACATCCAAGTCTCCGTAATGGCCACTGCATCGTAGCCCCAAGTACTGATCCATGCTCCAAGTTCATCACCCTTATTCCTGACACTTCTTGCGTTAAAATAGACACACTTCAACCCATCATACTGGCTGAAACTTTGCCCTGTTAACTGAATAACCTTCCTCCAGACTCTCTGCTCTCTGTATCTGCCTGTCCAACAGCTACCCCATCCACTGATCCGTAGCTCCGGTTCCCATCCCCCTGCCAAACTAGTTTAAACCCTCCCGAAGATCTCTAGCAAACCTCCCGCAGAGGATATTGGTGCCCCTCCAGTTCAGATGCAACCCGTCCTTCTTGTACATGTCCCACCTTTCCCAAAAGGTAATCCAATGATCCACATATCTGAAGCCCTCCCTCCTGCACCAGCTCTGTAGCCACGTGTTCAGCTGCATTCGCTCTCTGTTTCTAGCCTCACAAGCACGTGGCACCTGTATCAATCCTAAGATTACTACTCTGCTCGTCCTGCCTTTTAGCTTCCAACCTAACTCCTATATTCGCTTTTCAGGTCCTCAACCATTTTTCTAGCTATGTCATTGGAACCGATGTGTACCACGACTGCTGGCTGCTCCCCCTCCCCCTTAAGAATCCCGTAGACTCGATCCGAGACATCCCTGACCCTGGCACCCGGGAAGCAACATACCATCCGGGAGTCTCGTTCGCGACCACAGAATCTCCTGTATTTTCCTCTAACCATTGAATCTCCTTTCATTACCGTTCTCCTATTCTCCCCCCTTCCCTTCTGAGCCACAGAGCCAGGCTCAGTGCCACAGACCAGGCCGCAGTGGCTTTCTCCTGGTAGGTCGTCGCCCCCAACAGTATCCAAAACGGCATACGTATTATTGAGGGGAACGGCCACAGGGGATCCCTGCACTGTGCGCCTATTCCCTTTCCCTACCCTGACGGTCACACAGCTACCTTTATCCTGTAACTTAGGTTTCACTACTTCCCTATAACTGCTCTCTATCACCCCCTCAGCCTTCTGAATGATCCGAAGTTCATCCAGTTCCCGAACACTGTCTATTAGGAGCTGGAGTTGGGTGCTCTTCTCGCAGGTGAGGTCAGCAGGGACACAGGTGGTGACCCTTACCTCCCACATCCTGCAAGAGGAGCATGCAACTGCCCAACCTTCCATCCCCTCCGCTCTTAATTGACAACAGAGAATAGAAAAAGGGACAGAGGACACGGCAGCGGGGATTTAATTGCCTGTGCGCTGTTAACTGCAACCAGCGTTTACCAAAATGACTGAAGCGGCGTTCCTTATCCTCCTGGTCCGGGAGTCAGCAAAATGTCTGCGCACAGACACCAGTTTCAGTCGTAATAAATATTGAGTTCCGTGGTTTCCATCCGGCCGCCAGTACTCTGTGACTGACAGCAGGCTGCACGGGGTTCGGCTTTGATTGACAGCTCTCCTATTGCACGGATCTCCCATTTAAGTAAAAGCAAAATATTGCAGATGTTGGAAATCTGAAATAAAAACAGGAAATGCTGGGAATACTCAGCAGGTCTGGCAGTATCTGTGGAGAGAGAAGCAGAATTAATGTTCAGGTCGGTGACATTTCAACAGAACTGGCAAATGTGGTTGACGGAGCCCGCAACTGTGTCCAGCCCATTTCCCGCACCTCTACCCTCACCCCTTCCCCCCTCTCCCAGAACAGTGACAGGGTTCCCTCTTGTCCTCACTTTCCACCTCACGAGCTTCCACATCCAAAGGATCATCCTCCGCCATTTCCGACACGTCCATCGTGATGCCACTGCCGAAAGCATCCTCCCCTCCCTTCCCTGGTCAGCATTCCGAAGGGATCATTCCGTTCACGAAACCATGGTCCACTGCTCCATTACCCACACCGCCTCGTCCTCTTCCCACGGCACCTTCCCCTGCAATCGCAGGAGGTGTAATACCTGCCCATTTACTTCCTCTCTCCTCAGTAACCCAGGCCTCAAACTCTCCCTTCAGGTGAAGCAGTGATTTACATGTACTTTTTTCAATGGAGTATACTGTATTCACTCCTCAAAATGTTGGCTCCTTGAGTGTTGTTGGAGCTGCATCCATCCAGCGATGGGTCAATACTGATGGAGCACTGCACTGTCGGAGGGTCAGAACTGGGGGAGCGGCGTACTGTCAGAGGGTCAATACTGAGGGAGCACTGCAGTGTTGGAGGTCAGTGCTCAGGGTGCACTGTAGTGTCGGAGGGTCAGTACTGAGGGAGCACTACACTATCAGAGGGTCAGAACTGAGGGAGTGCCGCAATGTCGGAAGGTCAGTACTGAGGGAGAAATGCCCTGTCGGAGGTTCAGTACCGAGGAAGCACTGCACTGTCGGTGGGTCAGTACTGAGGGAGCACTGCAGTTTCATTGGGTCAGTACTGAGGGAGTGCTGCACTGTCAGAGGGTCAGTACTGAGGGAGTGCTGCACTGTCAGAGAGTCACTACTGAGGGAGTGCTGCATTGTCGATGGGTCAGTACTGATGGAGCACTGCACTGTCAGAGTGTCAGTACTGAGGGGCACAGCAGTGTCGTAGGATCAGGACAGAGGGAGCGCTGCACTGTCAGAGGGTCATTACTGAAGGAGCACTGCAGTCTCAGATGGTCAGTACAGAGAGAGTGCTGCACTGTCGTAGGGTTACCACTGACGGAGTGCCATCCTGTCAGAGTGTCAATTCTGAGGGAACACAGTGGTGTCACAATGTCAGAACTGAAGGAGCACTGCACTGTGTTAGGGCCAGTACTGAGGGAAGACTGCACTTTCGTAGGGTCAGTACTGAAGGGGCACAGCAGTGTCGTCGGGTCAGGACTGAGGGAGCACTGCACTGTCGGAGGGTATGTACTGGGGATTGCTGCACTGTCAGAGGGTCAGTATTGAGGGAGCACTGTAGTGTTTTATGGTCGGTACTGGCAGCACTATACTGTCAGAGGGTCAGTACAGTGGGAGAGCTGCACTGTCGCAGGTTCAGTACTGACGGAGTGCCATACTGTCGGAGGGTCAGGACAGTGGGAGCGCAGCGGTGCCATAGGGTCAGCACAGAAGGAGCAATGCACTGTCATGGGATCAATACTGAGGGAGTGCCTCAACGTCGTAGGGTCAGGAATGAGGGAAAACTGCTCTGTCGGAGGGTCAGTACTGAGGGGGCACTGCAATGTCATAGAGTCAGTACTGAGGGAGTGCTGCACTGTCAGATGGTAGGTACTGAGGGAGCACGGCAGTGTCATCTGGTCAGTACTGAGGGAGTGCTGCACTGTCAGAGGGTCAGTACTGAATGAACATTGCAGTGTCATAGGGTCAGTACTGATGGAGCACTGCACTCTCAGAGGGACAGTACAGAGGGCATGCTGCACTGTCTTAGGGTCAGTGCTGAGGGAGTGCTGCACTGTCATAAGATCAGTACTGACGCAATGCCATACTGTCGGACGGTAAGTACTGAGCGAGCACAGCGGTGTCATAGGTTCAGTACAGAAGGAGCACTGCACTGTCGAAGGCTCAGCAATGAGGGCGTGCGGCACTTTCGGAGGGTCAGTAATGAGGGAGTGCTGCAGTGTAAATGTGTCCGTACTGAGGGAGTGCTGCACTGTCAAAGGGTCAATACTGAGGAAGCACTGCACTGTCAGACGGTCAGTACTGAGGGAGTGCTGCACTGTCACAGGGTTACCACTGAGGAACCACTGCACTGTCAGAGGGTCAGTACTGAGAGAGTGCTGCAGTGTAAATGTTAACGTACTGAGGGAGTGCTGCACTGTCAGAGGGTCAGTACTAAGGGAGCACTACAGTGTCATCGGGTCAGTGCTGAGGGACTTCTGCATTGTCAGAGTGTCAATACTGAGGGAGTACTGCAGTGTCAGAGGGTCAGTACAGAGGGAGTGCTGCACAGTCGTAAGGTCACTACTGACAGAATGCCGTACTGTCCGAGGGTCAGTACTGAGGGAGCACAGTCGTGTCATAGGGTCAGTGCTGAAGGAGCACTGCAGTGTCATAGGGTCAGTACTGAGATGGTGCTCCACAGTCAGAGGGTCAGTACTGAGCGAGTGCTTCACTGTCGGAGGGACAGTACTGACTGAGCACTGCACTGTCAGAGGGTCAGTACTGAGGGAGCACTGCAGTGTCATTGGGTCAGTACTGAAGAAGTGCTGCACTGTCAGAAGGTCAGTACAGAAGGAGCACTGCAATGTCGGAGGGTGAGTACTGAGGGAGTGCCGCACTTTCGGATCGTCAGGACTGAGGGACCACTGCACTGTCTAAGGGTCAGTACTGAGGGAAAACTGTTCTGTCGGAATGTCAGTACTGAGTGGGCACTGCAATGTCATAGGGTCATTATTGAAGGAGTGCTGCACTGTGAGATGGTCACTGACGGAGTGCCGGACTGTCAGAGGGTCAGTACTGATGGAGCACAGCGGTGTGATCTGGTAAGTACAGAAGGAGCACTACACTGTCAGAGGGTCAGTACAGAGGTAGTGCTGCACTGTCGGTGGGTCAGTACTGTGGGAGTGCCACAATGTCAGATGGCCAGTACTGGGGGAGCACTGCACTGTCGTAAGGTCAGTGCTGAGGGAGCACTGCAGTGTCAGAGGTTCAGTACAGAGGTAGTGCTGCACTGTCGGAGGGTCAGTACTGTGGGAGTGCCACAATGTCAGATGGCCAGTACTGGGGGAGCACTGCACTGTCGTAAGGTCAGTACTGAGGTAGCACTGCACTGCCAGAGTGTCAGTAATGAGGGAGCACTGCACTGTCATAGGGTCAGTACTGAGGGAGCACTGCGATGTCACAGGATCAGTACAGAATGAGTACTGCACTGTCGGGGACTCAGCACTGAGTGAGTGCCGCACTGTCGGACGGTCAGTAATGAGGGAGCACTGCACCCTCGGAGGGTCAGTACTGAGGGAGTGCCGCAATGTCAGAAGGACATTACTGAGGGAGCACTGCACTGTCGGAGGTTCAGTACTGAGGGTGCACTGCACTGCCAGATGGTCAGTACTGAGGGAGTGCTGCACTGTCGGAGGGTCAGTACTGATGGAATGTCGTACTGTTGGAGGTTCAGTACGGAGGGAGTACTGCGATGGCACAGGGTCAGTACTGAATGAGCACTGCACTGTCGGAGGCTCAGTACTGAGGGAGTGCCGCACTGTCGGACGTTCAGTACTGAGGGAGCACTGCACCCTCGGAGGGTCAGTACTGAGGGAGTGCCGCAATTTCGGAAGGACATTACTGAGGGAGCACTGCACTGTTGGAGGTTCAGTACTGAGAGTGCACTGCTCTGTCGGTGGTTCAATACTCAAGGAGCACTGCATCGTCAGAGGGTCAGTACTGAGGGAGTGCTGCAATGTGAGAGGGTCAGTACTGAGGGAGCACTGCAGTGGCAGAGGGTCAGTACTGCGGGAGAGCTGCACTGTCAGTTCTGAGGGAGCTTTGCAGTGTCACAGGGTCAGTACTGACGGAGCACTGCACAGTCAGATGGACAGTACAGAGGGCGTGCTGCACTGTCTTATGCTGACTACTGTCGGAGTGCCGTACTGTCGGAGGGTCAGTACTGAGTGAGCACAGCGGTGTTATCGGGTAAGTACAGAAGGAGCATTGCACCATCAGATGCTCTGCATTGAGGAAGTGCCGCACTGTCGGAGGGTCAGTACTGAGGGATTGCTGCACTTTCGTAGGGTCACTCCTGACGGAGTGCCGTACTGTCGGAGGTTCAGTACTGAGGGTTTACAGCGGTGTCATAAGGTCAGTACAGAAGGAGCACTGAACTGTCGGAGGCTCAGCACTGAGGGAGTGCCGTGCTGTCGGAGGATTATTACTGAGGGAGCACTGCGGAGTCATTGGGTCAGTACAGAAGGAGCACTACACTGCCGGAGGCTCAGCACTGAGGGAGTGACGCACTGTAAGAGGGTAAGTACTGAGGGAGTGCTGCTCTGTCATAGGGTCAGTACTGAGGGAGCGCTGCACTGTCAGGAAGTCAGTACTGAGGGAGCACTGCACTGCCAGAGGGTCAGTACTGAGGGAGTGCTGCACTGTCAGGAAGTCAGTACTGAGGGAGCACTGCACTGTCAGAGGGTCAGTACTGAGTGAGCACTGCTGTGTTATAGGGTCAGTACTGTGGGACTGCTGCACTGTCAGGGGGTTCGATACTGAGGGAGCACTGCAGTGTCAGATGGTCAGTACTGAGGGAATGCTGCACTGTCGGAGGGTCAGTATTGCGGGTGCGCTGCACTGTCAGAGTTTTGTTCAGCCTTGACGAAATCTATGCTGGCTATTCTTAACTAACTGAAACTTCTCTGAATGTCAGTTGATATTTTCCCGGATTATTATTTCTAAAACCTTACCGACCACGGATGTTTGTACTAACTGACTTTTACTTTCTCGGACTGTCGTCACACACTTTCTTGAATGAAGGTCTTACATTTAGCAGTTTACAATCTTCCAGCATCACACTCGCATCCAGCAAAGACTGGAAGATTACAGCAACATCGTCTTCTATTTCCGCCCCCATCATTTTTAATAACTGGGGATGCAAGCCATCCAGTCGAAGTGCCTTATGTACTATAAGCCATCCTTTTTAGCACCTTTCCAGACCATTTTTTGTATCCGCTTCCACGATGTCTACTCACTCCACTTCCACTGATATTTTGTCAGCATCCATTCCTCTGGTGAATACTGATAAAACGTAGTCATTAAGTGTATTAGCATTACCCTGCACCTCTAAGTATGTATTACCCTATGTGTCCCTAATAGGCCACATTCCTCCTTGCACAACTCACTTAATAGGCTGTCATTGCATTCTCATATTCTCTCTTTACTGGTCTTATTTTCCTCCCCACCTCTCCTCTCAACTTACTGCCACTGGCCTGGCTCTCACTTGAGTTCACCTGACATGCATTACGTGCCTTGTTTTTTGATTGTTTCATCATCATCTATATCTCCTTCATCAACCAAGGTGACATGTTCTTCATTCCGCTACCTTTCACCCTTGGTGGGATATTCCTAATATGGAACTGAAGCACCTCTTCCTTAAATATAACCTATCGTGCTGATGCAGATATTCCTGCGAATCTTTGGTTCCATTCTTCCCAACTGGATCCCTTCTCATTTTTTGAAATTAGTCCCCTTCCAATCAAGACACTTTCCATTATTTTGTTCTTTGCTTTTCCGCATTACTAGTCGAAAACCTATGATACGATGATCACTCTTACCCAAGTATTTCTGCATAGACGCCGGGTCCACTTGGGTTAGCTCATTTCCCAACACCAGAGTTCGCAATTCCTCTTTTCTCGTTGGCTGAGAGCATGCCGATCAAGAAATTTCTCCTGACACATTTTACAAATTCCTCCCAGTCCTTAATCTTTAATCCAAAATCATATCAATCAACTGTTTGGTCATTAAAGTTCCCAAATATCACCAAACTTTAGTTGTTGCACATCTCTGTGATTTCCCTGAGATTTGCTCCTCTCCCTCTTTTGTACTATTTGGAGGCCTAGAGAATACCCCGAGGACAGCAATCATGCATATTCTGCTCCTCATCTTGGAATAATGGATTCTGTACTTGCCATGTCGAAGCACGTCCCTTTCCAGCAATGAAAAGTCTTCCTTAATTAGTACTGCCACCCCTTTATATCTTTGTATCCTTATATATTAAGGGCCCGGACCTCGTTTCCATTATTTCCACTACTTCGCATTCCCATATTTAAACATTCGCTCACCGACCTTAAACACCACACTTTGTGTGTTCACACATGTATTGTCCTCCCGTCTTTGAATTCCTCGTAGTCCTTCTCAGTCCACTGCCATCTAATGCAGACTCACTTTCCTCACTTCAAATATCTATTTTTTTATATTATGCATACATGGCTTGTGGGCGTCATTGGCTTTTTCCAGCATTTATTTTCCATTCCTAATTGCCCTGGAGAAGGTGGTGGTGAGCTGCCTTCTTGAATCGCTGTAGTCCATGTGGGGTAGGTACATCCAAAGTGCTGTTAGGAAGAGATTTCCAGAATTTTGACCGCGCAGCATTGAAGGAACGGCTATATAGTTCTACGTCAGAATGGTTTGTGACTTGGAGAGGAAGTTCCCATGCATGTGCTGACCTCGGCCTTCTGGTTGGTCGAGATTGCCTGTCTGTCAGGTACTGTCAAAGGAGCCTTGGTGCATTGTTGCGGTGCATCTTGTAGATGGTACACACTGCTCTCACTGTGTGTCAATGGTGGAGGAATTGAATGTCTGTGGCTGGAATACCAATCAAGCAGGCTGCTTTCTCCTGGATGGTGGCGAGCTTCTTGAGTGTTGTTGGAGCTGCACCCATCAAAGCAAGTGGAGATTACTTCATCAAACTCTTGACGTGTGCCTTGTAGATGGTGGAACGGATTTGGGGAGTCTGCAGGTGAGTTACTCGCCACCTGATTCCTAGCCTCTACCTGCTCTTGCAGCTATTGTATTTATATGGCTACTCTATTTTACTTTATTGTCAATGGCAAAGCCCAGGATGTTGACAGTGGGGGATTAAGCGATCGTAATGCCATTGAATGTCAAGGGGAGATGGTTAGATTCTCTCTTGTTAGAGATGGTCATTGCCTGGCAATTGTGTGGCGTTTATGTTACTAGCCACCGATAACCACAAGGCTGTATATTGCCCAGGTCTTCCTGCGTTTCTACACGGGTCGCTTCAGTATCTGAGGAGTTAGGAATGGTGCTGAACATTGTGCAATCATCAGCGAACATCCCCACTTCTGACCTTAGGATTGAAGGAAGGTCATTGATGAAGCAGCTGAACGTGGTTGGGCCGAGGCCACTACCCTGAGGAACTCCTGGAGCTGAGATGATTGACCTCCAACAACCACAACCATTTTTCTTTGCGCTCGTTGTTACTCCAACCAGCGGAGAGTTTTCCCCCGATTCACATTGACTTCACTTTTGCTAGGGCTCCTTGCTGCCATACTCGGTCAAATGCTGCCTTGATGTCAAGGGTAGTCACATTTACCTCACCTCTTGAGTTCAACACTTTTGTCCATGTTAGGACCAAGTGTGTAATGAGGTTAGGAGCTGAGTGGCCCTGGCAGAACCCAAACTGAGCGTCACTGAGCAGGTTATTGCTAAGCAAATGCCGCTTGATAGCTTTGCTGATGACACCTTCCATCACTTTAATGATGATTGAGAACAGACTTATGGGGCAGTAATTGGCTGTTTGAACTTGTCCTGATTTTTGTGTACAGGATGTACCTGGGCAATTTTCTACTTTTATAGGTAGAGGACAATTTGCAGCAGTACTGGAACAGCTTGGCTAGGGGTGTGGCAAGTTATGGAGGACAGGTCTTCAGTTCTATTGCCGGAATATTGTCAGGGCCTATAGCCTTTGCAGTATCCATAGCCTTCTGTCGTTTCTCCATATCATGCAGAATGAATAAAATTGGCTCAAGTCTGGCATCAGTGATGCTGGGGACTTCATTAGAAGGCCGACATGGATTATCAACTCGGCACTTCTCGCTGGAGATGGTTGCAAATGCTTCAGCCTTATCTTTGCACTGATGTGCTGGGTTCGCCCATCATTACGAATGCTGATATTTGTGGAGCCAGCACCTCGGGCTTTCTGTTTATTTGTCCACCATCATTCACAGCTGGATGTGGCAGGACTGCATCTGATCCATTGGTCATGGGATCGCTTAGCTCTGTCTATCGCATGCTGCTTACACAGTTTCGCACACAAGTCGTCCTTTGTTGCAGCTTCACCAGATTGACACCCCATTTTGAGATATGCCTGGTACTGCTCCTGGCACGCCCTCCTGCACTCTTCATTGAACCAGGGTTGGTCTGCTGGCTTGATGGTAATTGTCGATTGGGAATAAGCCAGCCATGAGGTTACAGATTGTGGTAGAGTACAATTCTGCTGCTACTGATGGCCCAAAGCGCATCATGGATGCCCAGTTTTGCACTGCTAGATCTGTTTCAAATCTTTCCCATTTCGGATGGTGTTTGTGCCACACAACACGATGGGGTTTATCCTCAATGTAAAGGCATGCTTTTGTCTCCACAACGACTGTGCGATGGTCAGTCCTACCAATAGTGTCATGGACAGATACATCTGCAGCAGGCAGATTGGTGAGGAAAGGTCAAGTATGTTTTTCTTCAAGTTATCCTCATAACTGAAATTCCTCATCACTGGAATCATTCTCATGAATCTTTTCTTTACTCGCTCCAATGCTCTCATGTCTTTCCTAATGTGCGGCTTCCAGAACTGGACTCAATACTCGAGCTGAGGCTGAACGAGTGTCTTATCCACGTTCAGCATAACTTCCTTCCTCTTGTGCCCGATGCCCGTATTCATGCCCAGGATACTGTATGCTTTATTAACTGCTCTCTCAACCTGCCCTGCCACCTGCAATGACTTATGCACGTATACACCTAGGTCGTTCTGCCCCTGCACACTCTTTAGAATTGTACATTTTATTTAATATTGTCTCCCCATGTTCTACCTACCAGCATGAATCACATCCCATTTCTGTGCATTTCACTTCATCTGCCACCTGTCTTCTCATTCCACCAATGTATCTATCTCCTTTCGGAGTTCCACACAAACCTCCTCAGTTATGTTATGTGTGAACAGTTATTTTAAGACTGCATAAGGTATTTAGTGAGGATCCCCAGTGGTCAGTGTTGGGATGCCTGCTTTTCATGACCTGCATTAATGACCTAGACTTTGTTGTGCAGGGCACAATTTTTCAAAAAAAGTTGAGCATGAAAAAGGACTTGCTAGTATTGTGAACCATGAGGAGGATAGTGATAATCTTCAACAGGATATAAACAGGCTGATGGTATAGGCTGGCAAGACAATAACGAGGAGATTTGATATCATGAGGGGTATGGACAGAATATACACGGGATACGGAGAAATTCAACGATTGGCTCAAGGATCCAGGACTAGAGGATCGAGAACGTAAGAAAGGCGACTTAATGTGAAGTGCAAAAGATGAAGCAGTGACATGCGGAAAACTTTGTTTTATGGAACAAGTGCTTAGGATCTGGAATTCAGTGACTGGCAGTGCGGTAGAGACAAGTTCAATTGGGGCCTTCAGAAGTGCACTGACTAATTATCTGAAGATTAATAAAAACAATGAAGGGCTACAGAAAAAAAACAGGGGAGTGGGACTAGGTGAGTTGCTCTTTAAGAAAACGGTCACTGACACGGCTTGCCAAATGCCTCCTTCTATGCTGTAACCATTCTATTATTCTTTGACTGTACCTTAGTCTGTCCCCGTTGACTGTATCAAACATCTCGGAGAGTTCTACAAAAGAAGAGTACATGCCTATGTTGTATTCTCCACTTTTCTCCTGGACCTGTCTCAGCACAAAAATCATACCTAAAGTTCCTTATTGGGTCTGAATCTTCACAGACTCTCACGGATCCTCTCTGCATCTATTGTCGGAAAACGTTTAGTTGGAATCAAAATGGTCAAGATTTTGCCTGCAATAGACAGTAAACTTCCGTAATAAAAGCAAAATACTGCGGATGCTGGAAATCTGAAAAAAAACAAGAAATGCTGGATTCACTCAGCAGGTCTGGCAGCATCTGTGGAAAGAGAAGCAGAGTTAACGTTTCGGGTCAGTGACCCTTCTTCGGAACTGACAAATATTAGAAATGTCACAGATCATAAAAAAGTGAGGTGGGGGTTGGGCAAGAGATAACAAAGGAGAAGGTGCAGATTGGACCAGGCCACATAGCTGACCAAAAGGTCACGGAGCAAAGGCAAACAATATGTTAATGGTGTGTTGAAAGACAAAGCATCAGTACAGATCAGGTGTGAATATACTGAATATTGAACATCAGCAAGTGCAAACCTGAAGAAAAACAACCTGAAAAAAACAGTGGGTAAGCAAACTGAACAAACTAAGATGAAATGAAATAAATGCAAAAAAAGATTGTAAAAAATGTAAAAAGGAATGCAAAAAAAAAGGAAGAAAAAATAACTAAAAATGACTAAAAATGAAAGTAAAGTGGGGGGCTGTCATGCTCTGAAATTATTGAACTCAATGTTCAGTCCGGCAGGCTGCAGTGTGCCTAATCGGTAGATGAGATGCTGTTCCTCGAGCTTGCGTTGATGTTCACTGGAACACTGCAGCAATCCCAGGACAGAGATGTGAGAATGAGAGCAGGGGGGAGTGTTGAAATGGCAAGCAACCGGAGATCAAGCAATTCCCAAGTGCTGCGATCAACCCTCCACATCAGGTTTAACACAGACAGCTGTCCAGGGCAATGCAACAAGTCCTGCTGATCTCGACAACCTAGTTCTGGACGCATTCCCATTGGCTGAGTCTCTACACGGACAGTGCCCATTGGCAAGAGTTATTCAAGCAGTGCAGGGCAAATCCAGACTTACTCCTGAAAGAGAGAATATGCAGTATGGCAACATGAAGCAGGGCAATCATTGGTGAATTAAATGATTCTTCACTCAGGTTTTATTCAGCATGAAAATTCGTTAAAAATATGAGCAGATCTTTCGCTAAATAATTTCGATTTGCTGAGTTTTAATATAAAATTCTGCTACTTTATCAATGAACACAATATCTAGAGAGGTATGATTTCTCTGTTCTCCATCTTCATGCAGATGTGCCCTGGTTAGTGCATCTATTTGAATATATTTATTATATTTCTCACTGTACCAGCACCTGACTAGTGAACACTGCAGGAGCGGAGGATATTTCCCACTGTTCCACTAATATTAACACTCGTGTAATGTTGTGATTATAATAAATTGCAAAAGAGGCACCAAAACCTGCGGAACGGGCATACAATTGCCAAATCAATTTCAACACATATAAAAGTGAGTTATTACATTCACTAAGAAATATTAAGTCACTTATTACTTGTAAAATAAGAATCTAAATGGGGTACAAATACACTAAAAGGTAGAGATGCAAGTTAATAAGGCCAGATAAAAAAAGACAAATCATGCACCAGTGTTTATTTCTAGAGAGACATCATTGAAAAGTCGAGAAGTCATGTGAAGCTTGTATCAAACCTTGGTTTGCCCACACTTGGAGTACTGTGCACAGTTCTGGTCACCATATTACGAAAGTGATATAGAGGCACCAGGGAGAGTGCAAGAAAGATTTACAAAAGATAATACCAGAAATGAGAAGTTGTAGCTATCAGGAAAGGATTAATATGTCAGTTCTCTTATTTTGAAAAAAAGAGAAGGGTTGGGGTGACCAAATACTAATAACACAGGAAGAAAAAAGGAAAATCTGCAGGCAGATTTGAGAGAGCTCAGAAATAAATTAACAAGCTGGACTTCAGATGCATAAATTTCCAGAATACTCACAGTGCCAAGCGCTGGTGAATAGGAGGATAGAGCAGATGAATGTGTGGCTGGAGAGAGAGGAGGGAGGGCTTTAGATTCCTGGGACATTGGGACAGGTTCTTGGGGAGATGGGAGCTGTACAGGCCACATTAATGGCACCAGAACAGAGCTGGGACCAATGTCCTTGCGGGACAGTTTGCTCGTGCTATCGGGAGGGTTTAAACTAACAAGAGGGGGAGTGGTGGGAATCAGGAGGTAACATTAGAGAGGAAAAGCAAGGTGCACAAAGAATTGAGAGCGATAGCTAGCACTAGCATAAGAAATAATAAGGCATTAGGTGGGTTCAGAGTGTGAGAGAATGCAGTAAGATCTAAATTAGGTTTACAGTGCATGGATGTGAATGCACAGAGTGTGGTAAATATGATTAGTGAGCTGCAGGTGTCGACAGTCACTTGGGAATATGGCGTTGAGATGATAACGGAGACCTGGTTCAAAATAGGGCAAGACTGGGCACTAACTATTCCTAGATACAAGGTATTGAGGAAAGATTGGGAAGGAAAGAAAGGACAAAGGGTGACATGTGAAAAATGAGGGAAATATTGACAAATATTGTGAACTGGTGTCCCACATCACCACAGTCCTGTTGTTCATTTGTACATTGCTGTTTCCTCCCTCTGCCCCAGGACAAAGCCCGTCCTGTGCTCATTGTCTCCCCACAGCAGCACCTCAGTTCCCAGCAAACCCCATTGTGTTCTCTAAATCACCAGTTAGTTTACTGCAAAGTCCAGTGCAGGAACTGCCAGCTGTTTATTAGATGGAGCTGAATTCACAGCGACACCACCCAGTCATCCCAATGATATATTTCCTGTTTATCTTAACACACTGTCCTGTTGAACAAGCAGTTTATGGCACACCATGGTTCTCTGCAGTTGGCAGCAGGAAATCTATTGTTGCACAGAATCACTGAATGGTGACAGCACAGAATGAGGCCATTCAGCCAGTCCATTATGTGCCAGTTCTCTGCAAGAGCAATTTAGCTCCTCCCACTCCCCTGCATGTTCCCTGTACCCCTGCAATTCCTCCCTGACTCCCCCCCCCCTCCTCAAACCCCATTTCAGGTACTTATCCAATTCTCTTTTGAAAGCTATGATTGAATCTATCTCCACATTTTTAGACAGTGCATTCCAGATTATAACCACTCGCTGTGTAAAAGTTTTTCATGTGGCCATGTGTCCTCTAGTTCTCGGATCTTCCACCAATGGGAACAGTTTCTCTCTATCTACATTGTCCAGACACCTCATGATTTTGAACACCTCGATCAAATCTCCTCTCAAACTTTCTCTTCACCAAAGAGAACAATTTCAGCTCCTCCAATCTATCCACGCAGCTGAAGTCTGCCATCCCTGGAATCATTCATTTAAATCTTTTGCAACACCTTCTGTAAATCCTTCACATCCTTGCGGGAGTGTGATGCCCTGAATTGGGGCTGAAGGGAGTGGTGTGAGAAAGAGGGGTTCCATTTCATGGGGCATTGGCATCAGTTTTGGAACCGGGGGGATCTGTACCGATGGGACGGTCTCCACCTGAACAGATCTGGAACCAGTGTTCTAGCGAAACGGATAAATAGGGTGGTCTCTAGGACTTTAAACTAGCGACTCGGGGGGAAGGGAAAGGGAAAGGGAAAACGACAGGGTGTATGATGATAAATAAAAAGGTAAGCAGCAGGCTAACGTGTGCAGGAGGGTTTAAGTTCAAGGCAGACTATGATAGAAGCAGAAAGGAAGGATAACTCAGGAGTTATTATTAGAGATGTTGGGAATCATGAGGGTAAGAAAGCTAGCATAAAGGCACTTTTCCTGAATGTTCGTAGCATTCGTAACAAGGTTGATGAGTTAACGGCACAAATCATCGCGAATGAATATGATTTGGTAGCCATTACGGAGACATGGTTACAGGTTGGTCACGACTGGGAGTTAAATATCCAGGGGTACCAGACTATTCGGAAGGACAGACAGGAAGGTAAGGGAGGTGGTGTAGTTCTGATACTCAAGGACGACATCAGGGCGGTGCTGAGAGATGATATAGGTTCTATGGAGAATGAGGTTGAATCCATTCGGGTGGAAAATAGAAACTCTAAAGAAAAAGTCATTGATAGGCGTAGTCTATAGGCCACCAAATAATATCACATTGGGGCGGGCAACAAACAAAGAAATAACCAATGCCTGTAAAAATGGTATGGCAATTATCATGAGGGATTTTAATCTACATGTAGATTGGTCGAACCAGCTCAGTCAGGGTAGCCTTGAGAAGGAATTCTTTGAGTGTATCCCTGATAGATTTCTTGAACAGTATGCAATGGGAGCAAGCTATCCTAGATCTAGTCCTGTGTAATGAGACATGAATAATTAATGACCTCATAGTTAGGGATCCTCTTGGAAGGAGTGATCACAGTATGGTTGAATTTAGAATACAGATGGAGAGTGTGAAGGTAAAATCCAATACCAGGGTCCTGCACTTGAACAAGGGGGACTACAATCGAATGAGGGAGGACTTGGCTAAAGTAGACTGGAAACAAAGATTTTATGGTGGGACAGTTGACGAGCAGTGGAGGATTTTCAAAGCAATTTTTCAAAGTGCTCAGCAAAAGTATATTCCAGTGAAAAGGAAGGACTGGAAGAAAAGGGGTAATCTGCCATGGGTGTCTAAGGAAATAAGGGAGGCTATCAAATTGAAAAAGAAGGCATACAAAGTGGCCAAAAGCAGCATGAAACTAGAAGATTGGGAAAACTTTAAAGGTCAACAGAAAGCTACAAAAAGAGCTATAAAGAAACGTAAGATGGAACATGAGAAAAATCTAGCACAGAATATAAAGACAGATAGCAAAAGTTTCTATAAATATATAAAACGAAAAATAGTGGCTAAAGTAAACGTTGGTCCTTTAGAGGATGAGAAGAGGAATTTAGTTATGGGATATGATGAAATGGCCGAGGCATTGAACAGGTATTTTGTATCAGTCTTCACAGTGGAGGACATTAATAACATGCCAGTAATTGACAAAGAGACGAACGTAGGTGAGGACCTGGGAACAATCATTATTATGGAAGAAGTAGTGTTGGGCAAGCTAATGGAGCTAAGGATTGATAAGGCTCCTGGCCCTGATGGAATGCATCCCAGGGTACTAAAAGAGATGGTGGGAGAAATAGCCATACACACCTGGCAGGATACTGATGCACAGTGAAAACCCCAAACACACCTGGCAGTATCCTGAACAACTGTGAAACCCCATACACATGTGGCAGGATCCTGATAAACTGTGAAACACCCATACACACGTGGCAGGATCCTGATAAACTGTGAAACCCCATACACACCTGGCAGGATCCTGATAAACTGTGAAACACCCATACACATCTGGAAGGATCCTGATGCACTGTGAAAACACCATACACATCTGGCAGGATCCTGATGCACAGTGAAAACCCCATACACACCTGGCAGGATCCTGATAAACTGTGAAACCCCCAGACACACCTGGCGAGATCCCGATAAACTGTGAAACCCACATACACACCTGGCAGGATCCTGATAAACTGTGAAACCCCCATACACACCTGGCATGATCCTGATACACTGTGAAAAACCCATACACACCTGGCAGGATCCTGATACACTGTGAAACCCCCATACACACCTGGCAGGATCCTGATAAACCATGCAACCCACATACACACCTGGCAGGATCCTGATAAACTGTGAAACCCCCATACACACCTGGCAGGATCCTGATACACTGTGAAAACCCCATACACACCTGGCAGGATCCTGATACACTGTGAAACCCACATACACACCTGGCAGGATCCTGATACACTGTGAAATCCCCATAAACACCTGGCAGGTTCCTGATCCACTGAAAAAAACCCACACACACCTGGCAGGATCCTGATACACTGTGAAAAACCCATACACACCTGGCAGGATCCTGATCCACTGTGAAAACCCCATACACACCTGGCAGGATCCTGATACACTGTGAAACCCCATGCACACCTGGCAGGATCCTGATAAACTGTGAAACCCCCATACACACCTGGCAGGATCCTGATACGCTGTGGAATCCCCATACACACCTGGCAGGTTCCTGATCTACTGTGAAAACCCCATACACACCTGGCAGGATCCTGATACACTGTGAAAAACCCATACACAACTGGCAGGATCCTGATGCACAGTGAACACCCCAAACACACCTGGCAGGATCCAGATACACTGTGAAAACCCCATACACACCTGGCAGGATCCTGATACACTGTAAAAACCCCATACACACCTGGCAGTATCCTGATGCACATTGAAACCCCAAACACACCGGGCAGTATCCTGAAGCACTGTGAAACCCCATACACTCATGGCAGGATCCTGATAAAATGTGAAACAAACATACACACCTGGCAGGATCCTGATACACTGTGAAATCCCCACACACACGGTAAGTTCCTGATCCACTGTGAAAACCCCATACACACCTGGCAGGATCCTGATACACTGTGAAAACCCCATACACACCTGGCAGGATCCTGATACACTGAGAACAACCCAAACACACCTGGCAGGATCCTGATACACTATGAAAAACCATAAACACCTGGCAGGATTCGGATAGACTGTGAAAACCCCATACACACCTGGCAGGATCCTGATGCACAGTGAAAACCCCAAACACACCTGGCAGTATCCTGAACCACTGTGAAACACCATACACATGTGGCAGGACCCTGACAAACTGTGAAACCCCCATACACACCTGGCAGGATCCTGATAAACTGTGAAACCCACATACACACGAGGCAGGATCCTGATCCACTGTGAAATCCCCAGACACACCAGGCAGGATCCTGATGAACCGTGAAACCACCATACACACCTGGCAGGATCCTGATAAACTGTGAAACCCACATACACAGCTGGCAGGATCCTGTTAAACTGTGAAACCCCCATACACACCTTGCAGGATCCTGATACACTGTGAAAACACCATACACACCAGGCAAGATCCTGATAAACTGTGAAACCCCCATACACACCTTGCAGGATCCTGATACACTGTGAAAACACCATACACACCAGGCAGGATCCTGATCCACTCTGAAACCCCATACACACCAGGCAGGATCCTGATAAACTGTGAAACCCACATACACACCTGGCAGGATCCTGATAAACTGTGAAACCCCATACACACGTGGCAGGATCCTGATAAACTGTGAAACTCCCATACACATCTGGAAGGATCCTGATGCACTGTGAAAACACCATACACATCTGGCAGGATCCTGATGCACAGTGAAAACCCCATACACACCTGGCAGGATCCTGATAAACTGTGAAACCCCCAGACACACCTGGCGAGATCCCGATAAACTGTAAAACCCACATACACACCTGGCAGGATCCTGATAAACTGTGAAACCCCCATACACACCTGGCAGGATCCTGATACACTGTGAAAAACCCATACACACCTGGCAGGATCCTGATACACTGTGAAACCCCCATAAACACCTGGCAGGATCCTGATAAACCGTGCAACCCACATACACACCTGGCAGGATCCTGATAAACTGTGAAACCCCCATACACACCTGGCAGGATCCTGATACACTGTGAAAACCCCATACACACCTGGCAGGATCCTGATACACTGTGAAAAACCCATACACAACTGGCATGATCCTGATGCACAGTGAACACCCCAAACACACCTGGCAGAATCCAGATACACTGTGAAAACCCCATACACACCTGGCAGGATCCTGATACACTGTAAAAACCCCATACACACCTGGCAGTATCCTGATGCACATTGAAACCCCAAACACACCTGGCAGTATCCTGAAGCACTGTGAAACACCATACACTCGTGGCAGGATCCTGATAAAATGTGAAACAAACATACACACCTGGCAGGATCCTGATACACTGTGAAATCCCCATACACACCTGGCAGGATCCTGATGCACTGTGAAAAACCCATACACACCTGGCAGGATCCTGATACACTGTGAAACCCCCATACACACCTGGCAGGATCCTGATAAACTGTGCAACACACATACACACCTGGCAGGATCCTGATAAACTGTGAAACCCCCATACACACCTGGCAGGATCCTGATACACTGTGAAAACCCCATACACACCTGGCAGGATCCTGATACACTGTGAAACCCACATACTAACCTGAGAGGATCCTGATACACTGTGAAATCCCCGTAAACACCTGGCAGGTTCCTGATCCACAGATCAAACCCACATACACACCTGGCAGGATCCTGATACACTGTGAAAACCCCATACACACCTGGCAGGATTCTGATACACTGTGAAAACCAATACACACCTTGCAGGATCCTGATAAACTGTGAAACCCCCATACACACCTGGCAGGATCCTGATACGCTGTGAAATCCCCATACACACCTGGCAGGATCCTGATACACTGTGAAAAACCATACACACCTGGCAGGATCCTGATACACTGTGAAAAACCCATACACACCTGGCAGGATACTGATGCACAGTGAAAACCCCAAACACACCTGGCAGTATCCTGAACAACTGTGAAACCCCATACACACCTGGCAGGATCCTGATAAGCTGTGAAACACCCATACACATCTGGAAGGAACCTGATGCACTGTGAAAACACCATACACATCTGGCAGGATCCTGATGCACAGTGAAAACCCCATACACACCTGGCAGGATCCTGATAAACTGTGAAACCCCCAGACACACCTGGCGAGATCCCGATAAACTGTGAAACCCACATACACACCTGGCAGGATCCTGATAAACTGTGAAACCCCCATACACACCTGGCAGGATCCTGATACACTGTGAAAAACCCATACACACCTGGCAGGATCCTGATACACTGTAAAACCCCCATACACACCTGGCAGGATCCTGATAAACCGTGCAACCCACATACACACCTGGCAGGATCCTGATAAACTGTGAAACCCCCATACACACCTGGCAGGATCCTGATACACTGTGAAAACCCCATACACACCTGGCAGGATCCTGATACACTGTGAAACCCACATACACACCTGGCAGGATCCTGATACACTGTGAAATCCCCATAAACACCTGGCAGGTTCCTGATCCACTGAAAAAACCCCACACACACCTGGCAGGATCCTGATACACTGTGAAAAACCCATACACACCTGGCAGCATCCTGATCCACTGTGAAAACCCCATACACACCTGGCAGGATCCTGATACACTGTGAAACCCCATGCACACCTGGCAGGATCCTGATAAACTGTGAAACCCCCATACACACCTGGCGGGATCCTGATACGCTGTGGAATCCCCATACACACCTGGCAGGTTCCTGATCTACTGTGAAAACCCCATACACACTTGGCAGGATCCTGATGCACTGTGAAAAACCCATACACAACTGGCAGGATCCTGATGCACAGTGAACACCCCAAACACACCTGGCAGGATCCAGATACACTGTGAAAACCCCATACACACCTGGCAGGATCCTGATACACTGTAAAAACCCCATACACACCTGGCAGTATCCTGATGCACATTGAAACCCCAAACACACCGGGCAGTATCCTGAAGCACTGTGAAACCCCATACACTCATGGCAGGATCCTGATAAAATGTGAAACAAACATACACACCTGGCAGGATCCTGATACACTGTGAAATCCCCACACACACGGTAAGTTCCTGATCCACTGTGAAAACCCCATACACACCTGGCAGGATCCTGATACACTGTGAAAACCCCATACACACCTGGCAGGATCCTGATACACTGAGAACAACCCAAACACACCTGGCAGGATCCTGATACACTATGAAAAACCATAAACACCTGGCAGGATTCGGATACACTGTGAAAACCCCATACACACCTGGCAGGATCCTGATGCACAGTGAAAACCCCAAACACACCTGGCAGTATCCTGAACCACTGTGAAACACCATACACATGTGGCAGGACCCTGACAAACTGTGAAACCCCCATACACACCTGGCAGGATCCTGATAAACTGTGAAACCCACATACACACGAGGCAGGATCCTGATCCACTGTGAAATCCCCAGACACACCAGGCAGGATCCTGATGAACCGTGAAACCACCATACACACCTGGCAGGATCCTGATAAACTGTGAAACCCACATACACAGCTGGCAGGATCCTGTTAAACTGTGAAACCCCCATACACATCTTGCAGGATCCTGATACACTGTGAAAACACCATACACACCAGGCAAGATCCTGATAAACTGTGAAACCCCCATACACACCTTGCAGGATCCTGATACACTGTGAAAACACCATACACACCAGGCAGGATCCTGATCCACTCTGAAACCCCATACACACCAGGCAGGATCCTGATAAACTGTGAAACCCACATACACACCTGGCAGGATCCTGATAAACTGTGAAACCCCATACACACGTGGCAGGATCCTGATAAACTGTGAAACTCCCATACACATCTGGAAGGATCCTGATGCACTGTGAAAACACCATACACATCTGGCAGGATCCTGATGCACAGTGAAAACCCCATACACACCTGGCAGGATCCTGATAAACTGTGAAACCCCCAGACACACCTGGCGAGATCCCGATAAACTGTAAAACCCACATACACACCTGGCAGGATCCTGATACACTGTGAAAACCCCATACACACCTGGCAGGATCCTGATACACTGTGAAAAACCCATACACAACTGGCATGATCCTGATGCACAGTGAACACCCCAAACACACCTGGCAGAATTCAGATACACTGTGAAAATCCCATACACACCTGGCAGGATCCTGATACACTGTAAAAACCCCATACACACCTGGCAGTATCCTGATGCACATTGAAACCCCAAACACACCTGGCAGTATCCTGAAGCACTGTGAAACCCCATACACTCGTGGCAGGATCCTGATAAAATGTGAAACAAACATACACACCTGGCAGGATCCTGATACACTGTGAAAAACCCATACACACCTGGCAGGATCACTGATACACTGTGAAAACCCCATACACACCTGGCAGGATCCTGATACACTGTGAAAACCCCATACACACCTGGCAGAATCCTGATACACTGAGAACAACCCAAACACACCTGGCAGGATCCTGATACACTATGAAAAACCATAAACACCTGGCAGGATTCGGATACACTGTGAAAACCCCATACACACCGAGCAGGGTCCTGATGAACTGTGAAACCCACATAAACACCTGACAGGATCCTGAACCACTGTGAAACCTCCATACACACCTGGCAGGATCCTGATACACTGTGAAAAACCCATACACACCTGGCAGGATCACTGATACACTGTGAAACCCCCATACACACCTGGCAGGATCCTGATAAACTGTGCAACACACATACACACCTGGCAGGATCCTGATAAACTGTGAAACCCCCATACACACCTGGCAGGATCCTGATACACTGTGAAAACCCCATACACACCTGGCAGGATCCTGATACACTGTGAAACCCACATACTAACCTGAGAGGATCCTGATACACTGTGAAATCCCCGTAAACACCTGGCAGGTTCCTGATCCACAGATCAAACCCACATACACACCTGGCAGGATCCTGATCCACTGTGAAAACCCCATACACACCTGGCAGGATTCTGATACACTGTGAAAACCAATACACACCTGGCAGGATCCTGATAAACTGTGAAACCCCCATACACACCTGGCAGGATCCTGATACGCTGTGAAATCCCCAAACACACCTGGCAGTATCCTGAAGCACTGTGAAACCCCATACACTCGTGGCAGGATCCTGATAAAATGTGAAACAAACATACACACCTGGCAGGATCCTGATACACTGTGAAATCCACACACACACGGTAAGTTCCTGATCCACTGTGAAAACCCCATACACACCTGGCAGGATCCCGATACACTGTGAAAACCCCATACACACCTGGCAGGATCCTGATACACTGAGAACAACCCAAGCACACCTGGCAGGATCCTGATACACTATGAAAAACCATAAACACCTGGCAGGATTCGGATACACTGTGAAAACCCCATACACACTGAGCAGGATCCTGATGAACTGTGAAACCCACATAAACACCTGACAGGATCCTGATAAACTGTGAAACCTCCATACACATGTGGCAGGATCCTGATACACTGTGAAAAACCCATACACACCTGGCAGGATCCTGATACACTGTGAAACCCCCATACACACCTGGCAGGATCCTGATAAACTGTGCAACACACATACACACCTGGCAGGATCCTGATAAACTGTGAAACCCCCATACACACCTGGCAGGATCCTGATACACTGTGAAACCCCCATACACACCTGGCAGGATCCTGATACACTGTGAAAACCCCATACACACCTGGCAGGATCCTGATACATTCTGTCGGAGGGTCAGTACTGAGGGAGTGCCATACTGCCGGATGGTCGGTACTGAGGTGGTGCTGTATTGTCGGAGGGTCAGTTCTGAGGCAGTGCGATACTTGGGTGGTCAGTACTGAGGGAGAGCTGCATTGTTGAAGGGTCAGTACTGAGGGTGTTCCATACTGTTGGAGGGTCAGTACTGAGGGAGTGCCATATTTGTGGAGGGTCAGTACTGAGAGTGTGCTGCACTGTCAGAGGATCCGTACTGAGGGAGTGCTGCACTTTCTGAGGATCAGTAGTGAGGGAGAGCTGCACTGTCAGAAAGTTGGTGATGAGGGAATGCTGCACTCTCAGAGTGCCAGTACTGTGTGAATGCTGCGGTGTCAGATGGTCAGTACTGAGGAAATGCTGCACTTCAGCTGGTCAGTACTGAGGGAATGCTGCACTCTCAGAGTATCAGTTCTGTGGGAGCGCTGCACTGTCAGAGGGTCAGTGATGAGGGAGTGCTGCACTGTCAGAGGGTCAGTGATGAGGGAGTGCTGCACAGTAAGATGGTAAGTACTGAGGGAATGGCTCATTGTTGTTGAGTCAGTACTGAGGGAAGGCTGCATTCACAGACTGTCTGTACTGAGAGGGTGCTGCATTGTTGTTGAGCCTGTACTGTGGGAGCGCTGCAATCTCAGAGGGTCAGTACTGAGTGAGTGCTGCACTGTCGGATGGTCAGATCTGAAGGGTCGCTGCATTGTTGTTGAGTCAGTACTACGGGAGTGCTGCACTGTTGGAGGACCAGTACTGAGGGAGTTCTGCACTGTCATCAATTTGGTGATGATGACTAGCCTACTGTTGGTGTCTCAGTGCTGAGGGAGCGCTGCGTTGTTGTTGAGTCAGTTCTGAGGGAGTGCTGCACTCTCACTGTTTCAGTACTGAGAGGTTGCTGCCCTAATAGATGGTTAGTATTGAGGGAGTGCGATACTGTCGGAGGGTCAGTACTGAGGGAGTGACATACTGTTGGCTGGTCAGTACTGAGGGAATGCGATGCTGTTGGAGTGTCAGTACGGATGGTTTTCCATACCGGTGGAGGGCCAGTACTGAAGGAGTGCTGCACAGTCAGATGATCAGTACTGAGGGAGTGCTGCACTGTTAGAGGGTCAGTATAGAGTGAGCGCTGCACTGTTGGAGGGTCAGTACTGAGGGAATGCTACACACTCAGAGTGTCAGGACTGGGTGAGTGCTGCAGTGCCAGATCGTCAGTACTGAGGGAATGCTGCATTGTTGTTGAGTCAGCACTGAGTGAACGCTGCACCCTCCGAGTGTAAGTCCTGAAGGAGTGCTGCATTGTTTTTGATTCACTACTGAGGGAGTGCTGCACTGTCAGATGGTCAGTTCTGAGGGAGTGCTGCACTGTTAGAGGGTCAGTACTGAGTGAGTCCTGCACTGTTAGAGGGTCAATACTAAGTGAGTGCTGCACTGTCAGAAAGCTGGAGATGAGGGAGTGCCATACTGTCGGAGGATCATTGCTGAGGGAGTGCCATACTGCTGGATGGTCGGTAATGATGGAGTGCCATACTGCTGAGGGTCAGTACTGAGGGAGTGCTGCACTGTGAGAGGATCAGTACAGAGGGGGTGCTATTCTTTCGAAGGGTCAGTACTGAGGGAGTGCCATACTGTCAGAAGATCAGTAATGAGGGAGTGCTATACTGCAGGAGTGTCAGTATTGAGGGAGTGCCAGACTGATGGTGGGTCAGTAATGAGGGAGTGCCAGACCGTTGGAGCATCAGTACTGAGGGAGTGTAATACTGTTGGAGTGTCAGTATTGAGGGAGTATCATACTATTGGTGGGTCAGTGCTGAGGAAGTGCCATACTGGTGGAGGGTCAGTACTGAGGGAGTGCTATACTGTAGGAGTATCAGTATTGAGGGAGTGCCAGACTGATGGTGGGTCAGTAATGAGGGAGTGCCAGACCGTTGGAGCTTCAGTACTGAGGGAGTGTAATACTGTTGGAGTGTCAGTATTGAGGGAGTATCATACTTTTGGAGGGTCAGTGCTGAGGGAGTGCCATACTGGTGGAGGGTCAGTACTGAGGGAGTGCTGCACTGTCAGAGAATCAGTAGTGAGGGAGCACTGCACTGTTAGAGAGTGATTGCTGAGGGAGTGTTGCACTGTCAGAAAGTCGGTACTTAGGGAGCGCTGCACTGCCAGAGGGTCAGTATTGATGGAGTGCTGCACTGTCGAAGGATCAGTACTGAGGCAATGTTGCACTCTCAGAAAGTTGGTGATGAGTGAGTGATGCACTGTTGGAGGATCAGTACTGAGGGAATGCTGCACTCAGATGCTCAGTACTGAGGAAATGCTGCTCTCTCAGATTGTCAGTACTGAGGGAGCGTTGCATTGCTGTTGAGTCAGTCCTGAGAGAGTGCTGTATTCTCAGAGTGTTAGTATTGAGGGATGCTGACTGCCAGCGGATCAGTACTGAGGGAATATTGTATTGTTGTTGTGTCAGTACTGAGGGAGCGCTGTTCTCTCAGAGTGTCAGTATTGAAGGAGTGATGCACTGTCGGAGGAAAAAGTACTGAGGGAGTGCCATACTGATGGATGGTCAGTGCTGAGGGAGTGCCAGACTGGTGAAGGGTCAGTACTGAGGGAGTGCTGCACTGTTATAGAGTGAGTGCTGAGGGACTGTTGCACTGTTGGAGGGACAGTAATGAGGGAGTGCCTTACTGGTGGAGGGTCAGCACTGATGGAGTGCCATATTGGTAGAGGGTCAGTAATGATGGAGTGCTGCACTGTCAGAGGGTCAGATCTGAGGGAGTGCTGCAACCTCAAAATGTCAGTACTGAGGGATTTCTGCATTGATGTTGAGTCTGAACTGAGTGAGTGCTGCACTGTCAGATGGACTGTTGCAAAGGAGCGCTGCATTTTTGTTCAGTCTGTACTGAGGGATTGCTGCACTCTCAGAGTGTCAGTACTGTGCAAGCACGGCATTGTTGTTGAGTATGTACTGAGGGAGCGCTGCATTCTCAGAGCGTTAGTATTGAGGGATGCTGACTGCCAGCGGGTCAGTACTGAGGGAGTGTTGCATTTTTGTTAAGTGAGCACTGAGGGAGCGCTGCACTCTCAGAGTGTCAGTACTGAGGGAGTGCTGCAGTGTCGGATGTTCAGTACTGAGGGAGTGCCATACTGTCGGAGGATCAGTACTGATGGAGTGTCATACTGCTGGATGGTCAGTAATGAGGGAGTGCCATACTGTTGGAGGGTCAGTACTGAGGGTTTATCATAATATTGGAGGGTCAGGACTGAAGGAGAGACATACTAGTGGAGGTTCAGTACTGAGGGAGTGCTGTACTGTCGGAGGATCAGTGCTGAGGGAGTGTTGCACTGCCAGAGGTTCGAGATTGAGGGAGTGCTGCACTGTCGGAGGATCAGTACTGAGGGAATGCTGCACTGTTAGGGAGTCAGTACTGAGGGAGTGCTGCACTGTTAGAGAGTCGGTACAGAGGGAGTGCCGCACTGTCGGAGAATCAGTATTGAGGGAGTGCTGCACTTTTGGCGTGTCAGTACTGAGGAAGTGCTGCACTGTTGGAGCATCAGCGCTGAGGGAGTGCCAAACTGTCGGAGGATCAGTACTGTGGGAGTGCCATACAGTCAGAGGGTCAGTTCTGATGGTGGGCCATTCTTTTGGAGGGCCAGTACTGTGGGAGCTCTGCCCTGTCAGATGGTCAGCACTGAGGGAGTGCCATCCTGTCGGAGGGACAGTATTGAGTGAGTGCTGCACGGTCGGAGGATCAGTACTGCGGGAGTGTCGTACTGTTGTCGGGTCAGTACTGAGCGAGTGCCGTTCTGGTGGAGAGTCAGCATTGAGGGAATGATGCACTCTTGGATGGTTAGTACTAAGGGAGTGCCTCACTGTTAGAGGGTCAGGGTCACTACTGAGGGAACGCTGCATTCTCAGAGTGTTGAGGGATGCTGACTGCTAGCGGGTCAGTACTGAGGGAGTGTTGCATTGTTGTTGAGTCAGTACTGAGGGAATGCTGCACTCTCAGAGTGTCAGTACTGAGGGAGTGCTGCCCTGTCAGATGGTCTGTACGGAAGGACTGTCACACTGCCGGAGTGTCAGTTCTAAGCGAGTGTCATACTTTCGGAGGTTCAGTACTCAGGGAATGCTGCACTGTTGGACGGTCAGTACTGATGGAGTGCCATACTGGTGGAGGGTCAGTACTGAGGGAATGCTGCACTGTCGGAGGATAAGCACTGAGGGAATACTGCACTGTTAGAGGGTCAGTACTGAGGGAGTGTTGCACTGTCAGAAAATCGGTACTGAAGGAGTGCCAGACTGTCCGACGATCAGTACTGTGGGAGTGCTGTACTGTCAGAGGGTCAGTTCTGATGGTGAGCCATTCTTTAGGAGGGCCAGTACTGAGGGAGCACTGCCCTGTCAGACGGTCAGCACTGAGGGAGTGCCATCCTGTCGGAGGGTCAGTATTGAGTGAATGCTGCACTGTCGGAGGATCAGTACTGCGGGAATGTCGTACTGTTGTCGGTACAGTACTGAGCGAGTGCCGTTCTGGTGGAGAGTCAGCATTGAGGGAGTGCTGCACTCTTGGATGGTTAGTAGTAAGGGAGCGCCTCACTGTTAGAGGGTCAGGGTCACTACTGAGGGAGCGCTGCATTATCAGATTGTTCGTATTGAGGGATGCTGACTGCCAGCGGGTCAGTACTGAGGGAGTGTTGCATTGTTGTTGAGTCAGTACTGAGGGAATGCTGCACTGTCGGAGGTTCAGCACTGAAGGAGTGCCATACTGTCGGAGGGTCAGAACTGAGGGACTGTTGCACTGTCAGAAAGTCGGTACTGAGGGAGTGCTGCACTGTCGGAGGGTCAGTACTGAGGTAGTGGTGCACTTTTGGAGCATCAGTCCTGAGGGAGTTCTGTAGCGTCAGATGGTCAGAACTGATGGAGTGCTGAATTGTTGTTGAGTCAGTACTGAGGGGGCGCTGCATTCCCAGTACTGAGGGACTGCTGCACTGTCAGAATGTCAGTACTGAGGGAGTATCATACAATTGGAGGGTTAGTACTGAGGGTCAGCCATACTGTCGGAGGGTCAGTACTGAGGGAGTGCCAGACTATTACAGGGTCAGTAATGAGGGAGAGCCATCCTGTCAGAAGATCAGTACTGAGGGACTGCCATACTGATGGAGCTTCAGTACTGAGGGTGTGCCAGACTGTTGGAGGGTCAGTACTGAGGGAGCTCTCTGCTTATGGTGGGTCAGTATTGAGGGAGTATCATACTATTGGGGGGCCGGACTGAGGGGCAGCCACACTGATGGAGGGTCAGCACTGAGGGAATGCTACAATGTCGGAGGATCAGTCCTGAGGGAGTGCTGCACTGTTAGAGAGTCAGTGCTGAGGGAGACTTTCACTGCCAGAGGGTTAGAATAGAGGGTGTGCGGCACTGTCAGAAGATCAGTACTGAGGGAATGCTGCACTCTCAGAAAGTCTGTGATGAGGGAGTGCTGCACTGTCGGAGGATCAGTACTGAGGAAATGCAGCTCTCTCAGAGTGTCAGTACTGAGGGAGTGCTGCACTGTCAGATGCTTAGAACTGAGGGAGGGCTGCACTGCCAGATGGTCAGCACAGTGGGAGCGCTGCATTGTTGTTGAGTCTGCACTGAGGGAATGCTGCACGCTCAGAGTGTCAGGACTGAGGGAGCGCTGCATTATTGTTGAGTCGGTACTGAGGGGGCCCTGCACTCTCAGAGTGTCAGTACTGAGGAAGTGCTTCACTGTTGGAGAGTCAGCACTGAAGGAGTGCCAGACTGTCGGAGGGCCAGTACTGTGGGCCTGCCGTACTGTCAGAGGGTCAGTTCTGATGGTGTGCCCTTCTTTTGGAGGGCCAGTACTGAGGGATTTCTGCCCTGTGAGATGGTCAACACTGAGGGAGTGCCATACTGTCAGAGTGTAAGTACTGAGGGAGTGTTATACAGTTGGATGGTCAGTATTGAAAGAGTCTCATACTATTGGAGGGTCAGTACTGAGGGAGAGCCATACTGGTAGAGAGTCAGCACTGAGGGAGTGCTACACTGTCGGAAGATCAGTACTGAGGGAGTGCGGCACTGCCAGTGGGTCAGTAGTGAAGGAGTGCCATACAGTCGGAGGGTCATAACTGAGGGATTTCCATACTGTTGGTGGCTCAGTACTGAGGGAGTGCCATACTGCTGGAGGATCAGTTAGGACGGAGTGCCATACTGTTGGAGGGACAGTTCCGATGGTGTGCCATTCGTTTGGAGGGCCGGTACTGAGGGAGCACCGCACTGTTGGAGGATCAGTATTGAGGGAGCGCTGCAGTTTTGGCGCGTCAGTACTGAGGAAGTGCTGCACTGTTGGAGCGTCAGCACTGAGGGGGTGCCGAACTGTCGGAGGGTCAGTACTGGTGGTGCCGTACAGTCAGAGGGTTAGTTCTGATGGTGTGTCATTCTTTTGGAGGACCAGTACTGAGGGAGTTGTGCCCTGTCAGTTGGTCAGCACTGAGGGAGTGCCATACTGTCGGAGGGTCAGTACTGAGGCAGAGCCATACTGCCAGATGATCAGTACTGAGGGAGTGCCATACTGTCGGAGGGTCAGTACTGAGGGAGTGCCATACTGATGTCGGGTCAGTAGTGAGGGAGCGCTGCATTGTTGTTGAGTCAGTACTGAGGGAGCGCTATACTCTCAGATTGTTAGTATTGAGGGATGCTGACTGCCAGCGTGTCAGTACTGAGGGAGTGCCGTACTGGTGGAGGTTCAGTACTGATGGAGTGCTGCACTGTTACAGGGTCAGTACTGAGAGAGCGTTGTACAGTCAGAGAGTCGATACTGATGGAGAGCTGCACTTTCGGAGGGTCAGTACTGAGGGAGAGCCATACTCTCGGAGCATCAGTACTGTGGGAATATCAAACTGATGGAGGGTCAGTATTGAGGGAATGCCATAGTGTTGGATAGTCAGTATTTAGGGAGTGCTGCACTTTTGAAGGGTCAATACTGAGGGAGTGCCATTCTGGTGAAGGGTCAGTAATGATGGAGTGCTGCACTTTTGGAGGGTCAGCACTGAAGGAATGCTGCACTGTCGGAGGGTCAGTACTGAAGGAGTGCCATACTGTCGGATGGTCAGAACTGAGGGAGTGCAATACTGTCGGAGGCTCTGTACTGCGGGAGTGCAATACTGTTGGAGGGTCAGTACTGATGGAGTTCTGCAATGTTATAGGGTCAGCACTGAGGGAGTGTTGCACTGTCAGAAAGTCGGTACTGAGGGAGCGCTGCACTGTCGGAGGGTCAGTACTGAGGTAGTGGTTCACTTTTGGAGCATCAGTCCTGAGGGAGTTCTGCAGCATCAGATGGTCAGAACTGATGGAGTGCTGAATTGTTGTTCAGTCAGTACTGAGGGGGCGCTGCATTCTCAGTCCTGAGGGACTGCTGCACTGTCAGAATGTCAGTACTGAGGGAGTATCATACAATTGGAGGGTTAGTACTGAGGGTCAGCCATACTGTCGGAGGGTCAGTACTGAGTGAGAGCCAGACTTTTAGAGGGTCAGTACTGAGGGAGAGCCATCCTGTCAGAAGATCAGTACTGAGGGAGTGCCACACTGATGGACGGTCAGTACTGAGGAAGTGCCAGACATTTAGAGGGTCAGTACTGAGGGAGAGCCATCCTGTCAGAAGATCAATAATGAAGGAGAGCCATACTGTGGGTGGGTCAGTACTGAGGGACTGCCATACTGATGGAGCTTCAGTACTGAGGGTGTGCCAGACTATTGGAGGGTCAGTACTGAGGGAGTTCTCTACTTATGGTGGGTCAGTATTGAGGGAGTATCATACTATTTGGGGGCCGGAATGAGGGACAGCCACACTGATGGAGGGTCAGCACTGAGGGAATGCTACAATGTCAGAGGATCAGTCCTGAGGGTGTGCTGCACTGTTAGAGAGTCAGTGCTGAGGGAGTCTTTCACTGCCAGAGGGTCAGAATAGAGGGTGTGCGGCACTGTCAGAAGATCAGTACTGAGGGAATGCTGCACTCTCAGAAAGTCTGTGATGAGGGAGTGCTGCACTGTCGGAGGATCAGTACTGAGGAAATGCTGCTCTCTCAGAGTGTCAGTACTGAGGGAGTGCTGCACTGTCAGATGCTTAGAACTGAGGGAGGGCTGCACTGACAGATGGTCAGCACTGTGGGAGCGCTGCATTGTTGTTGAGTCTGCACTGAGGGAATGCTGCACGCTCAGTGTCAGGACTGAGGGAGCGCTGCATTATTGTTGAGTCGGTACTGAGGGGGCCCTGCACTCTCAGAGTGTCAGTACTGAGGAAGTGCTGCACTGTTGGAGAGTCAGCACTGAAGGAGTGCCAGACTGTCGGAGGGCCAGTACTGTGGGCCTGCCGTACTGTCAGAGGGTCTGTTCTGATGGTGTGCCCTTCTTTTGGAGGGCCAGTACTGAGGGATTTCTGCCCTGTCAGATGGTCAACACTGAGGGAGTGCCATACTGTCAGAGTGTAAGTACTGAGGGAGTGTTATACAGTTGGATGGTCAGTATTGAGGGAGTCTCATACTATTGGAGGGTCAGTACTGAGGGAGAGCCATACTGGTAGAGGGTCAGCACTGAGGGAGTGTTACACTGTCGGAGGATCAGTACTAAGGGAGTGCTGCACTGTTAGAGATTCAGTACTGAGGGAGTGCTGCACTGTTAGAGAGTCGGTACTGAGGGAGCGGCGCACTGTCGGAGGATCAGTATTGAGGGAGTGCTGTACTTTTGGTGTGTCAGTACTGAGGAACTGCTGCACTGTTGGAGCGTCAGCAGTGAGGGAGTGCCAAACTGTCGGAGGATCAGTACTGTGGGAGTGCCGTACTGTCAGAGGGTCAGTTCTGATGGTGGGCCATTCTTTTGGAGGGCCAGTACTAAGGGAACTCTGCCCTGTCAGATGGTCAGCACTGAGGGAGTGTCATCCTGTCGAGGGGTCAGTATTGAGTGAGTGCTGCACTGTCGGAGGATCAGTACTGCGGGAGTGTCGTGCTGTTGTCGGGTCAGTACTGAGCGAGTGCCGTTCTGGTGGAGAGTCAGCATTGAGGGAATGATGCACTGTTGGAGGGTCAGTACTGAGGGAGCGCTGCATTCTCAGAGTGTTAGTATTGAGGGATGCTGACTGCCAGCGGGTCAGTACTGAGGGAGTGTTGCATTGTTGTTGAATCAGTACTGAGGGAATACTGCACTCTCAGAGTGTCAATACTTTGGGAATGCTGCACTGTCAGATGGTCAGTACGGAGGGACTGTAACACTGCTGGAGTGTCAGTTCTGTGGGAGTGTCATACTTTCGGAGGTTCAGTACTCAGGGAATGCTGCACTGTTGGACGGTCAGTACTGAGGGAGTGCCATACTGCCGGCTGCTCTGCACCGAGGAAGTGCCTGCCGTTGGCGGATCAGTACTGAGGGAGTGCAGTCCTGGTGGAGGTTCAGTACTGATGGAGTGCTGCACTGTTAGAGGATCAGTACTGAGGGAGCGTTGCACAGTCAGAGAGTCGATACTGAGGTAGATCTGCACTGTTGGAGGGTCAGTACTGAGGGAGTGCCATACTGTCGGAGCATCAGTACTGAGGGAGTATCAAACTGATGGAGGGTCAGTATTGAGGGAATGCCATGGTGTTGGATAGTCAGTATTGAGGGAGTGCTGCAGTTTTGGAGGGTCAGTACTGAGGGAGTGCCATACTGGTGAAGGCTCAGTAATGATGGAGTGCTGCACTGACAGAGGGTCAGTCCAGAGGAAATGCTGCACTTTCTGGGGGTCAGTACTGAGGGAGTGCCATACTGTCGGAGGGTCAGAACTGAGGGAGTGCAAGACTGTGAGATGATCTGTACTGCGGGGTGCCATACTGTTGGAGGGTCAGTCATGAGGGAGTGCCATACTGTTGGAGGGTCAGGACTGAGGGAGTGCCATACTGATGTAGGGTCAGTAGTGAGGGAGCGCTGCATTGTTGTTGAGTCAGTACTGAGGGAGCACTATACTCTCAGATTGTTAGTATTGAGGGATGCTGACTGCCAGCGTGTCAGTACTGAGGGAGTGCCGTACTGGTGGAGGTTCAGTACTGATGGAGTGCTGCACTGTTACAGGGTCAGTACTGAGAGAGCGTTGCACAGTCAGAGAGTCGATACTGGGGGAGAGCTGCACTTTCGGAGGGTCATTACTGAGGGAGTGCCATACTCTCGGAGCATCAGTACTGTGGGAATATCAATCTGATGGAGGGTCAGTATTGAGGGAATGCCATAGTGTTGGATAGTCAGTATTGAGGGAGTGCTGCACTTTTGAAGGTTCAGTACTGAGGGAGTGCCAAACTGGTGAAGGGTCAGTAATGATGGAGTGCTGCACTTTTGGAGGGTCAGCACTGAAGGAATGCTGCACTGTCGGAGGGTCAGTACTGAAGGAGTGCCATACTGTCGGAGGGTCTGAACTGAGGGAGTGCAATACTGTCGGAGGCTCTGTACTTCGGGAGTGCAATACTGTTGGAGGGTCAGTACTGAGGACACAGAGGTGGGAAAGAGGTTTTGGGCACAGCGGGGGAGAGGGAGATGGACATAGAGGGGGAGAGATGGATGGACACAGAAGGGGAGAGATGGATGGACACAGACGGGGAGAGAGGGATGGACAAAGAAGGGGAAGAGAGGGATGGACACAGAGGGGGAGAGGTGGATGGACAAAGAGGGGAGAGTAGGGGATGGACACAAGGGGAAAGTGGGGGGGATGGTGACAAGGAGGGAGAGAGGGGATGGACACAGAGGGACAGGAGAGAGGTGATAGACACATCGGAAGGGGGTGGGGGTTGGACATTGGGGGATAGAGGAGGGAGATAAGGGGAAGGACGGGGTGGACGCAGACTCCAGAGAGGGGGATAGGAGAGGGGGATGGACGCAGAGGGACGGGAGAAGGGTGATGGACTCTGAGGGGGGACGGGGATGTAAATTGGGGGAGAGGGGAGGGACACAGGGGGAGGGAGGGGGTGGACGCTGACTGGGGAGAGGGGGATAAGAGAGGGGGATGGACCTCCTGCGACTCCAGGCAGAAGTTCCTCCACTATCCCTGAACGGCCCGACCCTCACTCTGGCCATCCTCTTGTTCCTCACATAAGTGTAGAACGCCTTGGGATTTTCCTTAATCCTACCCACCAAGACTTTTTCATGTCCCCTTCTAGCTCTCCTAAGTCCATTCTTCAGTTCCTTCCTGGCTGCCTTGTAACCCTCTAAAGCCCAGTATGATTATTGCTTCCTCAAACCTAAATAAGCTTTAGTTTTAGAGATACAGCACTGAAACAGACCCTTTGGCAGACCGAGTCTGTGCCAACCATCAGCTATTTGTACCCATTTATACTAATCCTACATTCCTGCCACATCCACACCTGTCCGTATATTTCCCTACCACCTACCTATGCTAGGGGCAATTTATAATGGCCAATTTACCTACCAACCTGCAAGTCTTTTGGCAGGAAACGGAGCACCCGGAGAAAACCCACGCAGACACTGGGAGAACTTGCAAACCCCACACAGGCAGTACCCGGAATTGAACCCATGTCGCTGGAGTTGTGAGACTGCAGTGCTAACCACTGCGCCACTGTGCCACCCTTTCTTCTTCCTCTTGACTAGCTGTTCTTGTCATCCATGTTTCCTTTACCGTACCACCCCTTCCTTGCCTATCGGGACAAACCTATCCAGCAGTCGCAGCAACTGCTCCCTAAACAACCTCCACATTTCTGTCGTTCATTTCCCTGAGAACATCTGTTCCCAATTTAAGCACCTCAGTTCCTGCCGAATAGCATTGTTGTTCCCCCTCCCCCAATTAAATATTTTCACATCCCATCTGCTCATATCCCTCTCCATGACTATAGTACAGGTCAGGGAGTTGTGATCACTATCAGCGAAATGCTCTCCCACCGAGAGATCTGCCACCTGGCCTGGTTCGTTGCCAAGCACCAAATCCAAAATAGTCGCCCCTCTGGTCGGCCTATCTACATATTGAGTCAGGAAACCTTCCCAGGCACATTAACAAAATCTGCTCCATGCACATTATATGCACTAAGGAGGTTCCAATCAATATTAGGTAAGTTGAAGTCACCCAAGACAACAACGAGGAGGGTTTGTCCACTGAGTCAGTATGGGTGGAAGTCAGAAACGGGAAAGGAGCAGTCACATTATTGGGCATTTTCTATAGACCCCCCAATAGCAACAGAGACACGGAGGAACAAATTGGAGGCAGATTTTGGAAAGGTGTAGATGTTACAGGGTTGTTGTCATGGGTGACTTCAACTTCCCGAATATTGATTGGAACCTCCTTAGTGCAAATAGTTTGGATGGAGCAGTTTTTGTCAGGTGTGTCCAGGAAGGTTTCCTGACACAATATGCAGATAGGCCGACTAGCGGGGAGGCTATGTTGGATTTGGTGCTTGGCAACGAACCAGGCCAGGTGGCAGATCTCTCGGTGGGAGAGCATTTCGCTGATAGTGATCCGAACTCCCTGACCTTGACGATCCGAAGTTCATCCAGTTCCCGAACACTGTCTATTAGGAGCTGGAGTTGGGTGCTCTTCTCGCAGGTGAGGTCAGCAGGGACACAGGTGGTGACCCTTACCTCCCACATCCTGCAAGAGGAGCATGCAACTGCCCAACCTTCCATCCCCTCCGCTCTTAATTGACAACAGAGAATAGAAAAAGGGACAGAGGACACGGCAGCGGGGATTTAATTGCCTGTGCGCTGTTAACTGCAACCAGCGTTTACCAAAATGACTGAAGCGTGGTTCGTTATCCTCCTGGTCCAGGAGTCAGCAAAATGTCTGCGCACAGACACCAGTTTCAGTCGTAATAAATGTTGAGTTCCGTGGTTTCCATCCGGCCGCCAGTACTCTGTGACTGACAGCAGGCTGCACGGGGTTCGGCTTTGATTGACAGCTCTCCTATTGCACGGATCTCCCATTTAAGTAAAAGCAAAATACTGCAGATGTTGGAAATCTGAAATAAAAACAGGAAATGCTGGGAATACTCAGCAGGTCTGGCAGTATCTGTGGAGAGAGAAGCAGAATTAATGTTTCAGGTCGGTGACATTTCAACAGAACTGGCAAATGTGGTTGACGGAGCCCGCAACTGTGTCCAGCCCATTTCCCGCACCTCTACCCTCACCCCTTCCCCCCTCTCCCAGAACAGTGACAGGGTTCCCTCTTGTCCTCACTTTCCACCTCACGAGCTTCCACATCCAAAGGATCATCCTCCACCATTTCCGACACGTCCAGCGTGATACCACTGCCGAAAGCATCCTCCCCTCCCTTCCCTGGTCAGCATTCCGAAGGGATCATTCCGTTCACGAAACCATGGTCCACTGCTCCATTACCCACACCGCCTCGTCCTCTTCCCACGGCACCTTCCCCTGCAATCGCAGGAGGTGTAATACCTGCCCATTTACTTCCTCTCTCCTCAGTAACCCAGGCCTCAAACTCTCCCTTCAGGTGAAGCAGTGATTTACATGTACTTTTTTCAATGGAGTATACTGTATTCACTCCTCAAAATGTTGTCTCCTTGAGTGTTGTTGGAGCTGCATCCATCCAGCGATGGGTCAATACTGATGGAGCACTGCACTGTCGGAGGGTCAGAACTGGGGGAGCGGCGTACTGTCAGAGGGTCAATACTGAGGGAGCACTGCAGTGTTGGAGGTCAGTGCTCAGGGTGCACTGCAGTGTCGGAGTGTCAGTACTGAGGGAGCACTACACTATCAGAGGGTCAGAACTGAGGGAGTGCCGCAATGTCGGAAGGTCAGTACTGAGGGAGAAATGCCCTGTCGGAGGTTCAGTACCGAGGAAGCACTGCACTGTCGGTGGGTCAATACTGAGGGAGCACTGCAGTTTCATTGGGTCAGTACTGAGGGAGTGCTGCACTGTCAGAGGGTCAGTACTGAGGGAGTGCTGCACTGTCAGAGAGTCACTACTGAGGGAGTGCTGCACTGTCGATGGGTCAGTACTGATGGAGCACTGCACTGTCAGAGTGTCAGTACTGAGGGGCACAGCAGTGTCGTAGGATCAGGACAGAGGGAGCGCTGCACTGTCAGAGGGTCATTACTGAAGGAGCACTGCAGTGTCAGATGGTCAGTACAGAGAGAGTGCTGCACTGTCGTAGGGTTACCACTGACGGAGTGCCATCCTGTCAGAGTGTCAATTCTGAGGGAACACAGTGGTGTCACAATGTCAGAACTGAAGGAGCACTGCACTGTGAGAGGGCCAGTACTGAGGGAAGACTGCACTTTCGTAGGGTCAGTACTGAAGGGGCACAGCAGTGTCGTCGGGTCAGGACTGAGGGAGCACTGCACTGTCGGAGGATATGTACTGGGGATTGCTGCACTGTCATAGGGTCAGTATTGAGGGAGCACTGTAGTGTTTTATGGTCGGTACTGGCAGCACTATACTGTCAGAGGGTCAGTACAGTGGGAGAGCTGCACTGTCGCAGGTTCAGTACTGACGGAGTGCCATACTGTCGGAGGGTCAGGACAGTGGGAGCGCAGCGGTGCCATAGGGTCAGCACAGAAGGAGCAATGCACTGTCATGGGATCAATACTGAGGGAGTGCCTCAACGTCGTAGGGTCAGGAATGAGGGAAAACTGCTCTGTCGGAGGGTCAGTACTGAGGGGGCACTGCAATGTCATAGAGTCAGTACTGAGGGAGTGCTGCACTGTCAGATGGTAGGTACTGAGGGAGCACGGCAGTGTCATCTGGTCAGTACTGAGGGAGTGCTGCACTGTCAGAGGGACAGTACTGAATGAACATTGCAGTGTCATAGGGTCAGTAATGATGGAGCACTGCACTCTCAGAGGGACAGTACAGAGGGCATGCTGCACTGTCTTAGGGTCAGTGCTGAGGGAGTGCTGCACTGTCATAAGATCAGTACTGACGCAATGCCATACTGTCGGACGGTAAGTACTGAGCGAGCACAGCGGTGTCATAGGTTCAGTACAGAAGGAGCACTGCACTGTCGAAGGCTCAGCACTGAGGGCGTGCGGCACTTTCGGAGGGTCAGTAATGAGGGAGTGCTGCAGTGTAAATGTGTCCGTACTGAGGGAGTGCTGCACTGTCAAAGGGTCAATACTGAGGAAGCACTGCACTGTCAGACGGTCAGTACTGAGGGAGTGCTGCACTGTCACAGGGTTACCACTGAGGAACCACTGCACTGTCAGAGGGTCAGTACTGAGAGAGTGCTGCAGTGTAAATGTTAACGTACTGAGGGAGTGCTGCACTGTCAGAGGGTCAGTACTAAGGGAGCACTACAGTGTCATCGGGTCAGTGCTGAGGGACTTCTGCATTGTCAGAGTGTCAATACTGAGGGAGTACTGCAGTGTCAGAGGGTCAGTACAGAGGGAGTGCTGCACAGTCGTAAGGTCACTACTGACAGAATGCCGTACTGTCCGAGGGTCAGTACTGAGGGAGCACAGTCGTGTCATAGGGTCAGTGCTGAAGGAGCACTGCAGTGTCATAGGGTCAGTACTGAGATGGTGCTCCACTGTCAGAGGGTCAGTACTGAGCGAGTGCTTCACTGTCGGAGGGACAGTACTGACTGAGCACTGCACTGTCAGAGGGTCAGTACTGAGGGAGCACTGCAGTGTCATTGTGTCAGTACTGAAGAAGTGCTGCACTGTCAGAAGGTCAGTACAGAAGGAGCACTGCAATGTCGGAGGGTGAGTACTGAGGGAGTGCCGCACTTTCGGATCGTCAGGACTGAGGGACCACTGCACTGTCTAAGGGTCAGTACTGAGGGAAAACTGTTCTGTCGGAATGTCAGTACTGAGTGGGCACTGCAATGTCATAGGGTCATTATTGAAGGAGTGCTGCACTGTGAGATGGTCACTGACGGAGTGCCGGACTGTCGGAGGGTCAGTACTGATGGAGCACAGCGGTGTGATATGGTAAGTACAGAAGGAGCACTGCACTGTCAGAGGGTCAGTACAGAGGTAGTGCTGCACTGTCGGAGGGTCAGTACTGTGGGAGTGCCACAATGTCAGATGGCCAGTACTGGGGGAGCACTGCACTGTCGTAAGGTCAGTACTGAGGTAGCACTGCACTGCCAGAGTGTCAGTAATGAGGGAGCACTGCACTGTCATAGGGTCAGTACTGAGGGAGCACTGCGATGTCACAGGATCAGTACAGAATGAGTACTGCACTGTCGGGGACTCAGCACTGAGTGAGTGCCGCACTGTCGGACGGTCAGTACTGAGGGAGCACTGCACCCTCGGAGGGTCAGTACTGAGGGAGTGCCGCAATGTCAGAAGGACATTGCTGAGGGAGTACTGCACTGTCGGAGGTTCAGTACTGAGGGTGCACTGCACTGCCAGATGGTCAGTACTGAGGGAGTGCTGCACTGTCGGAGGGTCAGTACTGATGGAATGTCGTACTGTTGGAGGTTCAGTACTGAGGGAGTACTGCAATGGCACAGGGTCAGTACTGAATGAGCACTGCACTGTCGGTGGCTCAGTACTGAGGGAGTGCCGCACTGTCGGACGTTCAGTACTGAGGGAGCACTGCACCCTCGGAGGGTCAGTACTGAGGGAGTGCCGCAATTTCGGAAGGACATTACTGAGGGAGCACTGCACTGTTGGAGGTTCAGTACTGAGAGTGCACTGCTCTGTCGGTGGTTCAATACTCAAGGAGCACTGCACCGTCAGAGGGTCAGTACTGAGGGAGTGCTGCAATGTGAGAGGGTCAGTACTGAGGGAGCACTGCAGTGGCAGAGGGTCAGTACTGCGGGAGAGCTGCACTGTCAGTTCTGAGGGAGCTTTGCAGTGTCACAGGGTCAGTACTGACGGAGCACTGCACAGTCAGATGGACAGTACAGAGGGCGTGCTGCACTGTCTTATGCTGACTACTGTCGGAGTGCCGTACTGTCGGAGGGTCAGTACTGAGTGAGCACAGCGGTGTTATCGGGTAAGTACAGAAGGAGCATTGCACCATCAGATGCTCTGCATTGAGGAAGTGCCGCACTGTCGGAGGGTCAGTACTGAGGGATTGCTGCACTTTCGTAGGGTCACTCCTGACGGAATGCCGTACTGTCGGAGGTTCAGTACTGAGGGTTTACAGCGGTGTCATAAGGTCAGTACAGAAGGAGCACTGAACTGTCGGAGGCTCAGCACTGAGGGAGTGCCGCGCTGTCGGAGGATTATTACTGAGGGAGTACTGCGGAGTCATTGGGTCAGTACAGAAGGAGCACTACACTGCCGGAGGCTCAGCACTGAGGGAGTGACGCACTGTCAGAGGGTAAGTACTGAGGGAGTGCTGCACTGCCAGAGGGTCAGTACTGAGGGAGTGCTGCACTGTCAGGAAGTCAGTACTGAGGGAGCACTGCACTGTCAGAGGGTCAGTACTGAGTGAGCACTGCTGTGTTATAGGGTCAGTACTGTGGGACTGCTGCACTGTCAGGGGGTTCGATACTGAGGGAGCACTGCAGTGTCAGATGGTCAGTACTGAGGGAATGCTGCACTGTCGGAGGGTCAGTATTGCGGGTGCGCTGCACTGTCAGAGTTTTGTTCAGCCTTGACGAAATCTATGCTGGCTATTCTTAACTAACTGAAACTTCTCTGAATGTCAGTTGATATTTTCCCGGATTATTATTTCTAAAACCTTACCGACCACGGATGTTTGTACTAACTGACTTTTACTTTCTAGGACTGTCATCACACACTTTCTTGAATGAAGGTCTTACATTTAGCAGTTTACAATCTTCCAGCATCACACTCGCATCCAGCAAAGACTGGAAGATTACAGCAACCTCGTCTGCTATTTCCGCCCCCATCATTTTTAATAACTGGGGATGCAAGCCATCCAGTCGAAGTGCCTTATGTACTATAAGCCATCCTTTTTAGCACCTTTCCAGACCATTTTTTGTATCCGCTTCCACGATGTCTACTCACTCCACTTCCACTGATATTTTGTCAGCATCCATTCCTCTGGTGAATACTGATAAAACGTAGTCATTAAGTGTATTAGCATTACCCTGCACCTCTAAGTATGTATTACCCTATGTGTCCCTAATAGGCCACATTCCTCCTTGCACAACTCATTTAATAGGCTGTCATTGCATTCTCATATTCTCTCTTTACTGGTCTTATTTTCCTCCCCACCTCTCCTCTCAACTTACTGCCACTGGCCTGGCTCTCACTTAAGTTCACCTGACATGCATTACGTGCCTTGTTTTTTGATTGTTTCATCATCATCTATATCTCCTTCATCAACCAAGGTGACATGTTCTTCATTCCGCTACCTTTCACCCTTGGTGGGATATTCCTAATATGGAACTGAAGCACCTCTTCCTTAAATATAACCTATCGTGCTGATGCAGATATTCCTGCGAATCTTTGGTTCCATTCTTCCCAACTGGATCCCTTCTCATTTTTTGAAATTAGTCCCCTTCCAATCAAGACACTTTCCATTATTTTGTTCTTTGCTTTTCCGCATTACTAGTCGAAAACCTATGATACGATGATCACTCTTACCCAAGTATTTCTGCATGGACGCCGGGTCCACTTGGGTTAGCTCATTTCCCAACACCAGAGTTCGCAATTCCTCTTTTCTCGTTGGCTGAGAGCATGCCGATCAAGAAATTTCTCCTGACACATTTTACAAATTCCTCCCAGTCCTTAATCTTTAATCCAAAATCATATCAATCAACTGTTTGGTCATTAAAGTTCCCAAATATCACCTAACTTTAGTTGTTGCACATCTCTGTGATTTCCCTGAGATTTGCTCCTCTACCTCTTTTGTACTATTTGGAGGCCTAGAGAATACCCCGAGGACAGCAATCATGCATATTCTGCTCCTCATCTTGGAATAATGGATTCTGTACTTGCCATGTCGAAGCACGTCCCTTTCCAGCAATGAAAATTCTTCCTTAATTAGTACTGCCACCCCTTTATATCTTTGTATCCTTATATATTAAGGGCCCGGACCTCGTTTCCATTATTTCCACTACTTCGCATTCCCATATTTAAACATTCGCTCACCGACCTTAAACACCACACTTTGTGTGTTCACACATGTATTGTACTCCCGTCTTTGAATTCCTCGTAGTCCTTCTCAGTCCACTGCCATCTAATGCAGACTCACTTTCCTCACTTCAAATATCTATTTTTTAATATTATGCATACATGGCTTGTGGGCGTCATTGGCTTTTTCCAGCATTTATTTTCCATTCCTAATTGCCCTGGAGAAGGTGGTGGTGAGCTGCCTTCTTGAATCGCTGTAGTCCATGTGGGGTAGGTACATCCAAAGTGCTGTTAGGAAGAAATTTCCAGAATTTTGACCGCGCAGCATTGACGGAACGGCTATATAGTTCTACGTCAGAATGGTTTGTGACTTGGAGAGGAAGTTCCCATGCATGTGCTGACCTCGGCCTTCTAGTTGGTCGAGATTGCCTGTCTGTCAGGTACTGTCAAAGGAGCCTTGGTGCATTGTTGCGGTGCATCTTGTAGATGGTACACACTGCTCTCACTGTGTGTCAATGGTGGAGGAATTGAACGTCTGTGGCTGGAATACCAATCAAGCAGGCTGCTTTCTCCTGGATGGTGGCGAGCTTCTTGAGTGTTGTTGGAGCTGCACCCATCAATGCAAGTGGAGATTACTTCATCAAACTCTTGACGTGTGCCTTGTAGATGGTGGAACGGATTTGGGGAGTCTGCAGGTGAGTTACTCGCCACCTGATTCCTAGCCTCTACCTGCTCTTGCAGCTATTGTATTTATATGGCTACTCTATTTTACTTTATTGTCAATGGCAAACCCCAGGATGTTGACAGTGGGGGATTAAGCGATCGTAATGCCATTGAATGTCAAGGGGAGATGGTTAGATTCTCTCTTGTTAGAGATGGTCATTGCCTGGCAATTGTGTGGCGTTTATGTTACTAGCCACCGATAACCACAAGGCTGTATATTGCCCAGGTCTTCCTGCGTTTCTACACGGGTCGCTTCAGTATCTGAGGAGTTAGGAATGGTGCTGAACATTGTGCAATCATCAGCGAACATCCCCACTTCTGACCTTAGGATTGAAGGAAGGTCATTGATGAAGCAGCTGAACGTGGTTGGGCCGAGGCCACTACCCTGAGGAACTCCTGGAGCTGAGATGATTGACCTCCAACAACCACAACCATTTTTCTTTGCGCTCGTTGTTACTCCAACCAGCGGAGAGTTTTCCCCCGATTCACATTGACTTCACTTTTGCTAGGGCTCCTTGCTGCCATACTCGGTCAAATGCTGCCTTGATGTCAAGGGTAGTCACATTTACCTCACCTCTTGAGTTCAACACTTTTGTCCATGTTAGGACCAAGTGTGTAATGAGGTTAGGAGCTGAGTGGCCCTGGCGGAACCCAAACTGAGCGTCACTGAGCAGGTTATTGCTAAGCAAATGCCGCTTGATAGCTTTGCTGATGACACCTTCCATCACTTTACTGATGATTGAGAACAGACTTATGGGGCAGTAATTGGCTGTTTGAACTTGTCCTGATTTTTGTGTACAGGATGTACCTGGGCAATTTTCTACTTTTATAGGTAGAGGACAATTTGCAGCAGTACTGGAACAGCTTGGCTAGGGGTGTGGCAAATCATGGAGGACAGGTCTTCAGTTCTATTGCCGGTATATTGTCAGGGCCTATAGCCTTTGCAGTATCCATAGCCTTCTGTCGTTTCTCCATATCATGCAGAATGAATAAAATTGGCTCAAGTCTGGCATCTGTGATGCTGGGGACTTCATTAGAAGGCCGACATGGATTATCAACTCGGCACTTCTCGCTGGAGATGGTTGCAAATGCTTCAGCCTTATCTTTGCACTGATGTGCTGGGTTCGCCCATCATTACGAATGCTGATATTTGTGGAGCCACCACCTCGGGCTTTTTGTTTATTTGTCCACCATCATTCACAGCTGGATGTGGCAGGACTGCATCTGATCCATTGGTCATGGGATCGCTTAGCTTTGTCTATCGCATGCTGCTTACACAGTTTCGCACACAAGTCGTCCTTTGTTGCAGCTTCACCAGATTGACACCCCATTTTGAGATCTGCCTGGTACTGCTCCTGGCACGCCCTCCTGCACTCTTCATTGAACCAGGGTTGGTCTGCTGGCTTGATGGTAATTGTCGATTGGGAATAAGCCAGCCATGAGGTTACAGATTGTGGTAGAGTACAATTCTGCTGCTACTGATGGCCCAAAGCGCATCATGGATGCCCAGTTTTGCACTGCTAGATCTGTTTCAAATCTTTCCCATTTCGGACGGTGTTTGTGCCACACAACACGATGGGGTTTATCCTCAATGTAAAGGCATGCTTTTGTCTCCACAACGACTGTGCGATGGTCAGTCCTACCAATAGTGTCATGGACAGATACATCTGCAGCAGGCAGATTGGTGAGGAAAGGTCAAGTATGTTTTTCTTCAAGTTATCCTCATAACTGAAATTCCTCATCACTGGAATCATTCTCATGAATCTTTTCTTTCCTCGCTCCAATGCTCTCATGTCTTTCCTAATGTGCGGCTTCCAGAACTGGACGCAATATTCGAGCTGAGGCTGAACGAGTGTCTTATCCACGTTCAGCATAACTTCCTTCCTCTTGTGCCCTATGCCCGTATTCATGCCCAGGATACTGTATGCTTTATTAACTGCTCTCTCAACCTGCCCTGCCACCTGCAATGACTTATGCACGTATACACCTAGGTCGTTCTGCCCCTGCACACTCTTTAGAATTGTACATTTTATTTAATATTGTCTCCCCATGTTCTACCTACCAGCATGAATCACATCCCATTTCTGTGCATTTCACTTCATCTGCCACCTGTCTTCTCATTCCACCAATGTATCTATCTCCTTTCGGAGTTCTACACAAACCTCCTCAGTTATGTTATGTGTGAACAGTTATTTTAAGACTGCATAAGGTATTTAGTGGGGATCCCCAGTGGTCAGTGTTGGGATGCCTGCTTTTCATGACCTGCATTAATGACCTAGACTTTGTTGTGCAGGGCACAATTTTTCAAAAAAAGTTGAGCATGAAAAAGGACTTGCTAGTATTGTGAACCATGAGGAGGATAGTGATAATCTTCAACAGGATATAAACAGGCTGATGGTATAGGCTGACAAGACAATAACGAGGAGATTTGATATCATGAGGGGTCTGGACAGAATATACACGGGATACGGAGAAATTCAAAGATTGGCTCAAGGATCCAGGACTAGAGGATCGAGAACGTAAGAAAGGCGACTTAATGTGAAGTGCAAAAGATGAAGCAGTGACATGCGGAAAACTTTGTTTTATGGAACAAGTGCTTAGGATCTGGAATTCAGTGACTGGCAGTGCGGTCGAGACAAGTTCAATTGGGGCCTTCAGAAGTGTACTGACTAATTATCTGAAGATTAATAAAAACAATGAAGGGCTACAGAAAAAAAACAGGGGAGTGGGACTAGGTGAGTTGCTCTTTAAGAAAACGGTCACTGACACGGCTTGCCAAATGCCTCCTTCTATGCTGTAACCATTCTATTATTCTTTGACTGTACCTTAGTCTGTCCCCGTTGACTGTATCAAACATCTCGGAGAGTTCTACAAAAGAAGAGTACATGCCTATGTTGTATTCTCCACTTTTCTCCTGGACCTGTCTCAGCACAAAAATCATACCTAAAGTTCCTTATTGGGTCTGAATCTTCACAGACTCTCACGGATCCTCTCTGCATCTATTGTCGGAAAACGTTTAGTTCGAATCAAAATGGTCAAGATTTTGCCTGCACTAGACAGTAAACTTCCGTAATAAAAGCAAAATACTGCGGATGCTGGAAATCTGAAAAAAAACAAGAAATGCTGGATTCACTCAGCAGGTCTGGCAGCATCTGTGGAAAGAGAAGCAGAGTTAACGTTTCGGGTCAGTGACCCTTCTTCGGAACTGACAAATATTAGAAATGTCACAGATCATAAACAAGTGAGGTGGGGGTTGGGCAAGAGATAACAAAGGAGAAGGTGCAGATTGGACCAGGCCACATAGCTGACCAAAAGGTCACGGACCAAAGGCAAACAATATGTTAATGGTGTGTTGAAAGACAAAGCATCAGTACAGATTAGGTGTGAATATACTGAATATTGAACATCAGCAAGTGCAAACCTGAAGAAAAACAACCTGAAAAAAACAGTGGGTAAGCAAACTGAACAAACTAAGATGAAATGAAATAAATGCAAAAAAAGATTGCAAAAAATGTAAAAAGGAATGCAAAAAAAAGGAAGAAAAAATAACTAAAAATGACTAAAAATGAAAGTAAAGTGGGGGGCTGTCATGCTCTGAAATTATTGAACTCAATGTTCAGTCCGGCAGGCTGTAGTGTGCCTAATCGGTAGATGAGATGCTGTTCCTCGAGCTTGCGTTGATGTTCACTGGAACACTGCAGCAATCCCAGGACAGAGATGTGAGAATGAGAGCAGGGGGGAGTGTTGAAATGGCAAGCAACCGGAAGCTCAGGGTCCTGCTTGCGGACTGAGCGGAGATGTTCCGCAAAGCGGTCACCCAGTCTGTGCTTGGTCTCCCCAATGTAGAGGAGACCACACTGTGAGCAGCGAATACAGTATACTACATTGAAAGAAGTACAAGTAAATCGCTGCTTCACCTGAAAGGAGTGTTTGGGGCCTGGGATAGTGAGGAGAGAGGAGGTAAATGGGCAGGTGTTACACCTCCTGCGATTGCAAGGGAAGGTGCCCTGGGACGGGGACGAGGTGGTGGGGGTAATGGAGGAGTGGACCAGGGTGTCGCGGAGGGAACGATCCCTTCGGAATGCTGACAGGAGAAGGGAGGGGAAGATGCGACTGGTAGTGGCATCACGCTGGAGGTGGCAAAAATGGCGGAGGATGATCCTTTGGATATGGAGGCTGGTGGGATGAAAAGTGAGGACAAGGGGAACCCTGTCCCGGTTCTGGGAGGGAGGGGAAGGGGTGAGGGTAGACGTGCGGGGAATGGGTCGGACACGGTTGAGGGCCCTATCAACCACAGTGAGGGGAAATCCTCGGTTGAGGAAAAAGGAGGTCATATCAGAAGCACCGTCATGGAAGGTAGCATCATCAGAGCAGATGCGTCGGAGACGGAGAAACTGGGAGAATGGAATGGTGTCCTTACAGGAGGTAGGGTGTGAAGAAGTGTAGTCGAGGTAGCTGTGGGAGTCAGTGGGCTTATAATGGATATTAGTAGACAGCCTATCCCCAGAGATGGAGACAGAGAAGTCGAGGAAGGGAAGGGAAGTGTCAGAGATGGACCATGTAAAGGTGAGAGAAGGGTGGAAATTGGAAGCAAAGTTGATAAAGTTTTCTAGTTCGGGGCGGGAGCAGGAAACGGCACCGATACAGTCATCAATGTACCGGAAAAAGAGTTGGGGGAGGGGGCCTGAGTAGGACTGGAACAAAGAATGCTCGACATATCCCACAAAAAGACAGGCACTCCATTCCATTCTCCCAGTTTCTCCGTCTCCGACGCATCTGCTCTGATGATACTACCTTCCATGACGGTGCTTCTGATATGACCTCCTTATTCCTCAACCGAGGATTTCCCCTCACTGTGGTTGACAGGGCCCTCAACCCTGTCCGACCCATTCCCCGCACGTCTACCCTCACCCCTTCCCCTCCCTCCCAGAACCGTGACAGGGTTCCCCTTGTCCTCACTTTTCATCCCACCAGCCTCCATATCCAAAGGATCATCCTCCGCCATTTTCGCCACCTCCAGCGTGATGCCACTACCAGTCGCATCTTCCCCTCCCTTCCCCTGTCCAGCCCGCTTCTACCTCCTTCCCAAAATCCACAAACGGGACTGTCCCGGCAGACCCATTGTGTCAGCCTGCTCCTGCCCAACTGAACTTATTTCTTCCTATCTAGACTCTATCTTTTCTCCGCTGGTCCAGTCTCTTCCCACCTACATCCGTGACTCTTCTGACGCCCTACGTCATTTTGATAATTTCCAGTTTCCTGGTCCCAACCGCCTCCTCTTCACTATGGACGTCCAATCGCTCTACACCTCCATCCGCCACCAGGATGGTTTGAGGGCTCTCCGCTTCTTCCTGGAACAGAGGCCCAACCAGTCCCCATCCACCAACACCCTCCTCCGCCTGGCTGAACTTGTTCTCACATTGAACAACTTCTCCTTCAACTCCATGTTTTCCTTCAAGTAAAAGGTGTCGCTATGGGTACCCGCATGTGTCCTAGTTATGCCTGTCTTTTTGTGGGATATGTCGAGCATTCTTTGTTCCAGTCCTACTCAGGCCCCCTCCCCCAACTCTTTTTCTGGTACATTGATGACTGTATCGGTGCCGTTTCCTGCTCCCGCCCCGAACTAGAAAACTTTATCAACGTTGCTTCCAATTTCCACCCTTCTCTCACCTTTACATGGTCCATCTCTGACACTTCCCTTCCCTTCCTCGACTTCTCTGTCTCCATCTCTGGGGATAGGTTGTCTACCAATATCCATTATAAGCCCACTGACTCCCACAGCTACCTCGACTACACTTCTTCACACCCTACCTCTTGTAAGGACTCCATTCCATTCTCCCAGTTTCTCCGTCTCCGACGCATCTGTTCTGATGATGCTACCTTCCATGACGGTGCTTCTGATTTGACCTCCTTTTTCCTCAACCGAGGATTTCCCCTCACTGTGGTTGACAGGGCCCTCAACCGTGTCCGACCCATTCCCCGCACCTCTACCCTCACCCCTTCCCCTCCCTCCCAGAACCGTGACAGGGTTCCCCTTGTCCTCACTTTTCATCCCACCAGCCTCCATATCCAAAGGATCATCCTCCGCCATTTTCGCCACCTCCAGCGTGATGCCACTACCAGTCGCATCTTCCCCTCCCTTCCCCTGTCAGCATTCCGAAGGGATCGTTCCCTCCGCGACACCCTGGTCCACTCCTCCATTACCCCCACCACCTCGTCCCCGTCCCAGGGCACCTTCCCTTGCAATCGCAGGAGGTGTAATACCTGTCCATTTAACTCCTCTCTCCTCACTATCCCAGGCTCCAAACACTCCTTTCAGGTGAAGCAGCGATTTACTTGTACTTCTTTCAATGTAGTATACTGTATTCGCTGCTCACAGTGTGGTCTCCTCTACATTGGGGAGACCAAGCGCAGACTGGGTGACCGCTTTGCGGAACATCTCCGCTCAGTCCGCAAGCAGGACCCTGAGCTTCCGGTTGCTTGCCATTTCAACACTCGCCCCTGCTCTCATGCTCACATCTCTGTCCTGGGATTGCTGCAGTGTTCCAGTGAACATCAACGCAAGCTCGAGGAACAGCATCTCATCTACCGATTAGGCACACTACAGCCTGCCGGACTGAACATTGAGTTCAATAATTTCAGAGCATGACAGCCCCCCACTTTACTTTCATTTTTAGTCATTTTTAGTTATTTTTCTTCCTTTTTTTTTTGCATTCCTTTTTACATTTTTTACAATCTTTTTTTGCATTTATTTCATTTCATCTTAGTTTGTTCAGTTTGCTTACCCACTGTTTTTTTCAGGTTGTTTTTCTTCAGGTTTGCACTTGCTGATGTTCAATATTCAGTATATTCACACCTAATCTGTACTGATGCTTTGTCTTTCAACACACCATTAACATATTGTTTGCCTTTGGTCCGTGACCTTTTGGTCAGCTATGTGGCCTGGTCCAATCTGCACCTTCTCCTTTGTTATCTCTTGCCCAACCCCCACCTCACTTTTTTATAATCTGTGACTTTTCTAATATTTGTCAGTTCCGAAGAAGGGTCACTGACCCGAAACGTTAACTCTGCTTCTCTTTCCACAGATGCTGCCAGACCTGCTGAGTGAATCCAGCATTTCTTGTTTTTGTGTAGTAAACTTCCGTAGTTTGAATAGTCAGAACTCTCTCCCTTGTTTCTGTTTTTGTTGTTGAGGTAGACAGTCACTGCACCTGGAAGGTTCTGAAGCAATGTACTTTTCTTCCAGCATGCTGAAAGCCCATCTGTAAGCCTATCAAGGTTCACATATCTTCCCTGTTCATAAACCTTGGCTGGAATCCCATCTATTCCAGGGGCTTTAGTGATTTTAATTGTGCTGCAGCGGTCTTGATCTTTTCATGTGTGGTGGTCCATTGAGCTCGCATTTCACTTCCCTCTTCGAGATCATTGCGATGGACGTCTCCTACACCATCTGAGCGTCATCAAATAGGCTCTCATAGTAATCTGACTACTTGTTGCCAAGATAACATCAGTGTCTTTGGGCATTGTTGTTCCATCCGAAGACTTTAATGGTGCCTGCACATGGTGGAAGGTCCATATACAGATCTCAAGGCTTCTGAGTGGAATTTCATATCTCCCGTAGCTGCATACATCTGTGCCTTCTCAATGACCACTGTTCGTGAATTTCTTTGGTTGGCATGGAGGTTGGTTTGCAGAGGGATGCAGGCTTCCCTCTATGCAGCTTTTGTAGCCTGCTCATCAGTACATGCAAGTTATCAATTGAGACAGATGTGTTTCTTCTGAAGAAGCTCTTGCATTTCAATATAATTTTTCTCGAAAATAATCTTGGCTTCTTCTGGTTGAGAAGCCAACCAGCTCTGCAGTTTCTTTTCAACCTTAAAGGACGGAGTTCAACTGTCCCCACTGCTTTGCTGGATTAATATCACTATCCAGAGTCGCTTCACTGCAGAGGCTCTGTTCAAACTTGCTCTGGGAACGGTTTTCCTCCTGTAATTAGAATTCATGGACTTGCATTTTCCTTGTTTGTGGCTCTTTTTTTCTTTTGGGCAATGGTCTGATTGTGAAGGCAAGATTGAGTCGAAACAGTATGTGGCTGCTATCGCAGTCAGGACTTGGCATCACACGACTGTGTAGCACGTCCCATATTTTTCGTTGCTGCACCAGAATATAACCCAATAAGTGCTCGTGCTTTGAGCCTGGATGCCTTCAGCTGATTTGAAATCCGGCTTTCTGATGGAATCAGAATTAGTAAATCTGAGTCCGTACTCCATACATAATTCCAGCATAATTCGACCATATTTTCATTACATTTGCCAATACCATATCTTCCCCAGACAGTTTGTCAATGCTCTTGGTCAGGCCCAACTCATGCATTGAAATCTCGAAATCTGGTGAACTTATCATTCGAGTCAAACGTCAGTAGAAGATTATGCAGCTCACGGTAGAAGCTTTCTTTCATCACCATATCGGCTTGTAGGGTAGGTGAATATATGCTGATAATGGTAGCGAATTGATCGTCCTGGACTGATAATCGTGAGGATATGAGGCGTTTAGAAAAGCCCATGGGGAGGTTCTTACACATGCTAGCAATATATGTTTTAGTCACAAATTCCTTAAGAGGGATCACTCAACTTTAATTTTCTCTGCCCAGAAAAGCCTGCGCCATGTTCTGTTATTGATCCCTGCTCTGCAAAGTAAACTTCACAGAATGATGTGATGTCAATGTCCAGATGGGCATGCTCACTGGCTATTCGTGTGGAAGATCTTTCATGGAGTCTGTAATCATCTTAATCTGACATTGTGTGAATAATCCAGCCCGCAAGCTTCAAGATTTTTATTTCTCATTTGCTTTTTTTTTTGCATTTATATGTGTTACTTCATTCTTTTGCACTGCTATACGAGATGCCCGTTGGCTACGGTTCGCCAACAAGGAGAGTTGAGACAAGGATTGTCTGGGCCATCTTTTTAGGCCCATCCCCATTCGGAACAAGCAGTATTATTCCGAGAGAATACTGCTTCGTCACTCAGAGTGTTGCCAGATGATGTTGTTGTCTCAGCTCAACAGTCAAATAACTCATCATGCTGAACCACTTGCATGCAGAATTGAAGCTGAATCTGCCAGTGCCACCTTGCACCTGCCATTGTCGCCTCTCCCCATCGCTGTCTGGTACACTTCCTGACTGTGGTAACTGTTTAAAGTGGAAACCAGCTAGTGCAGCCGAATCCCATTCTTCAGGCTGTGTCATTCTATTCAGTGTCGCAGCAGGCTGAAACAGCTGAAGCAATTGAAAAGATGCATTTGCTGTGGCAGAGGTGCATTAGTGTTAAATATGATGGTGGTTTATTGCTGAAACTTGGGTTCAATAGAAATACTTTAGTGCTGATTTTCGGGGGGACGGGGCGGCGGCGGTGGGAGGAAGTGAACAAGTGCTGCAAGATGGCGATGGCAAAGAAGAAGCAAAGTCTGTGGATGTTGCTGTGAGCGGACGAACCACAACCCTACGCAAATCTCAATGGGGCCTGCACTTTACTCCATCAACTAATAGGTAGAGGTTAGCACTGAGATTGTTTCAGCAGAAGGTTATGCCTCAGGTTTGGTGACTGTTCGGATTAAGGTTGTGCTTTGTTTCATAGTTAGTGTTACATTTAGTGTTGCGGTTTGCAGAGAGCTCGATTTAGGGTTAGGTTCAGTTTAGCAATTTGTGTTAAGGTTCTGGTTTGCGACTGGTTCATTTGACAGTATGTGTTGGGTTAGTTATAGCGTTAGGTTTAGATTAGGAATACAATTTGAGTAAGGGCTAGATTTAGCATTCGGGTTAGTTTGGGGTTAGTCTTGCAGTTAGATTTATGGTCAGGTTGACAGTTTGGTTAAGCATTGATTTGAGGTTCAACATTATGGTTGCACTTAGGCTTCGGCATACCGTTAGCATAGAGTTGTTATCTCTGGGTTGTTGCCCGTGCCACGTGCTAGCGAAGCGAGGAATAGGGAGAGAGAGGAGGTGAACACGTGGCTGCAGGGATGGTGCAGGAGGGAGGGTTTTGGTTTCCTGGATAATTGGGGCTCTTTCTGGGGTAGGTGGGACCTCTACAAACGGGGTGGTCTTTACCTGAACCAGAGGGGTACCAATTTCCTGAGGGGGAGATTTGCTAGTGCTCTTCGGGGGTTTAAACTAATTCAGCAGGGGGTTAGGAACCTAAATTGTAGTTCCAGTGTACAGGATGTTGAGAGTAGTGAGGTAGGGGATAAGGTTACAGGGACGCAAGAGGGCACTGGCAAGCAAGAACTTGGTTGAAAGTGTGTCTGCTTCAACGCCAGGAGCATCCAGAATAAGGTGGGTGAGGTTGCAGCATGGGTTGGCACCTGGGATCTCGATGTTGTGGCCATTTCGGAGACATGGGTAGAGCAGGGGAAGGAATGGATGTTGCAGGTTCCAGGATTTAGATGTTTCAGTAAGAACAGAGAAGATGGTAAAAGAGGGGGGGGGGGGGTGGGGTGAGGGTGTGGCATTGTTCATCAAGGAGAGTATTACGGTGGCAGAAAGGACGTTTGAGGACTCATCTGCTGAGGTAGTATGGGCCGAGGTTAGAAACAGGAGAGGAGAGGTCACCCTGTTGGGAGTTTTCTAGACCTCCGAATAGTTCCAGAGATGTAGAGGAAAGGATAGCGAAGATGATTCTCGACAGGAGCGAGAGTAACAGGATAGTTGTTATGGGGGACTTTAACTTTCCAAATATTGACTGGAAATACTATAGTTCGAGTACTTTAGATGGGTCAGTTTTTGTCCAGTGTGTGCAGGAGGGTTTTCTGACACAGTATGTAGACAAGCCAACCAGGGGCGATGCCACATTGGATTTGGTACTGGGTAATGAACCCGGCCAGGTTTTATATTTAGACGTAGGTGAGCACTTTGGTGACAGTGATCACAATTCGGTTAGGTTTACCTTAGCGATGGGCAGGGACAGGTATATACCGCAGGGAAAGAATTATAGCTGGGGGAAAGGAAATTATGATGCGATTAGGCAAGATTTTGGATGCGTAGGATGGGGAAGGAAACTGCAGGGGATGCGCATAATCGAAATGTGGAGCTTATTCAAGGAGCTGCTACTGCGAGTCCTTGATAAGTATGTACCTGTGAGGCAGGGAGGAAGTTGTCGAGCGAGGGAGCCGTGGTTTACTAAAGAAGTTGAAGCGCTTGTCAAGAGGAAGAAGAAGGCTTATATTAGGATGAGACGTGAAGGCTCAGTTAGGGCGCTTGAGAGTTACAAGCTAGCTAGGAATGATCGAAAGGGAGAGCTTAGAAGAGTGAGGAGAGGACACGAGAAGTCATTGGCGGATCGGATCAAGGAAAAACCTAAGTCTTTCTATAGGTATATCAGGAATAAAAGAATGACTAGAGTTAGATTAGGGCCAATCAAGGATAGTAGTGGGAAGTTGTGTGTGGAATCAGAGGAGATAGGGGAAGCGTTAAATGAATATTTTTCGTCAGTATTTACAAGAGAGAAAGAAAATGTTGTCGAGGAGAAAACTGAGATACAGACTACTAGGCTAGATGGGATTGAGTTTCACAAGGAGGAGGTGTTATCAATTTTGGTAAGTGTGACAATAGATAAGTCCCCTGGGCCAGATGGGATTTATCCTAGGATTCTCTGGGAAGCCAGGGAGGAGATTGCAGAGCCTTTGTCCTTGATCTTTCTGTCGTCATTGTCGACAGGAATAGTGCCAGAAGACTGGATGATAGCAAATGCTGTCCCCTTGTTCAAGAAGGGGAGTAGAGACAGCCATGGTAATTATAGACCTGTGAGCCTTACTTCGGTTGTGGGTAAAATGTTGGAAAAGGTTGTAAGAGATAGGATTTATAATCATCTTGAAAAGAATAATTTCATTAGCGATAGTCAGCACGGTTTTGTGAAGGGTAGGTCGTGCCTCACAAACCTTATTGAGTTTTTTGACAAGGTGACCAAACAGGTGGATGAGGGTAAAGCCGTGGATGTGGTGTATATGGATTTCAGTAAGGCGTTTGATAAGGTTCCCCACGGTAGGCTATTGCAGAAAATACGGATGTATGGGGTTGAAGGTGATTTAGAGCTTTGGATCAGAAATTGCTAGCTGAAAGAAGACAGAGGGTGGTGGTTGATGGCAAATGTTCATCCTGGAGTTTAGTTACTAGTGGTGTACCGCAAGGATCTATTTTGGGGCCACTGCTGTTTGTCATTTTTATAAATGACCTGGATGAGGGTGTAGAAGGGTGGGTTAGTAAATTTGCGGATGACACGAAGGTCGGTGGAATAGTGGATAGTGTCGAAGGGTGTTGTAGGCAACAGAGGGACATAGATAGGCTGCAAAGCTGGGCTGAGAGATGGCAAATGGAGTTTAATGCGGGGAAGTGTGAGGTGATTCACTTTGGAAGGAGTAACAGCAATGCAGAGTACTGGGTTAATGGGAAGATTCTTGGTAGTGTAGATGAGCAGAGAGATCTTGGTGTCCAGGTACATAAATCCCTGAAAGTTGCTACCCAGGTTAGTAGGGCTGTTAAGAAGGCATATGGTGTGTTAGCTTTTATTAGTAGGGGGATCGAGTTTCGGAGCCACGAGGTCATGATGCAGCTGTACAAAACTCTGGTGAGACCGTACCTTGAGTATTGCGTGCAGTTCTGGTGACCGCATTATAGGAAGGATGTGGAAGCTTTGGAAAGGGTGCAGAGGAGATTTACTGGGATGTTGCCTGGTATGGAGGGAAGGTCTTACGAGGAAAGGCTGAGGGACTTGGGGTTGTTTTCGTTCGAGAGAAGGAGGAGGAGAGGTGACTTAATAGAGACATACAAGATAATCAGAGGGTTAGATAGGGTGGATAGTGATAGTCTTTTTCCTCGGATGAGGATGGCAAACACGAGTGGACATAGCTTTAAGTTGAGGGGTGAAAGATTTAGGACAGATGTCAGAGGTAGTTTCTTTACGCAGAGAGTAGTAGGGGCGTGGAACGCCCTGCCTGCAACAGTAGTAGACTCGCCAACTTTAAGGGCATTTAAGTGGTCATTGGATAGATATATGGATGTAAATGGAATAGTGTAGGTCAGATGATCGGCGCAACATCGAGGGCCGAAGGGCCTGTACTGCGCTGTAATATTCTAAAAAATTCGAATTCTAAATTGCCCCTAGTGTAGGTAGGTGGTAGGAGAATGGTGGGGATGTGGTATGGAATATGGGATTAATGTCGGATTAGTATAAATGGGTGGTTTAATAGTCAGCACAGACTCGGTGGGCCGAAGGGCCTGTTTCAGTGCTGCATCTCCAAATAAATAATTTGAGCAGCTACATTTCCTGTGATAAATTGAGCAGCGCCATCTTTCATCCTGGCAGCTGCCTGGAACGTCTCAGACAGTGACGTTTCAGTGGAAGAAGCTGCATTTGCGCATGTGCTAGTACTGTGCCACCTAGTGGTTGCGTTGTCAGCAAACGCAGCGGGAAGTTTAAAGTGTTGATGTTTTCTCTGTTCTTGTGATGCTTCCTTTGCTTCAGTCCCTCTGATTTACATCCTTCCTTTTCAACTGGCTCCATGTCACTCACAAAGCACCAAGTACTAATCTTTCTGCTTGTCTACTTTACAAAGCCGCTCCCTCGCAGCTAACCTGTTTCTCTGTCGCCTCCCGTCCACCCCTGGCAGCCCTTCCTCTGAGCAAAGATACTATCCCCATTTGTGTTGTTCCTTCACTATTCTCTGTTTTACTTTGTCTGTGAAGGGAAAGAGCGGAGCTGCTAGACTGGACACGGATGTTGCCCCGACCTGCACCTCTCCCGATCGCTCCCGCATCGCACGCTGACCCTGACGGCGAGAAGCGGGAGGGAGCTGCCTTCGCCACCCCCCGCGGAGGGACTGGGCCGAACACCCCGGCGGAGCCAGCGGCTGGCCCCAGGGATCATTAGCGGGTGTCTCTGACGGTGAGGGGCGACAAGCCCAGCAGCGGCCCCCCTCTCCCTCGCAGGACGACCAGGCTGGAAAACCTGTCAGAGACATTTTGTTTTAAGGCTTTGATTGTGAATCGAGCAGCAAACAAAAAAAAAACAAAAGCTTGGTGGAGATGCCAGCGAGCTGCCGGGACTCTGCTGATAGTATTGCTGGAGGAGGCTGGTGCTCTGATCAAGGGGGGACGGGAAAAAGGGACAGGGATGTTAAGCAGTCACATCCTAGTCAAACTGCCGCAGAATTGGCAACGCTACACCAATCCTGATAAGGGGCAATGAGATGACTTGGGCCTGTGGTTAAAAAGTGCCAGAACACCCCCCTGGTAGTTGTGGGTGGAAGAGGGCAGCACCATAGAACTGGGAGAGTGTGGGGGGAGGGGGGTTGGGGAGTTGGCGGTCTTGTGCAACAGATTTACTATTTCATCAAACAGTAGAAGGTTTCTTCCCCGTGTCCTGATCAATAGTTGTCCCTCGACCAGTAACCTGTAAACTCATGATCACATCATCACATTGCAGTTTCTGGGAACTTGATGTGCCCGAATTTGCCGTCAGGAAGAGAGATGAGGTTCCTCAAAGTGAAAATAGGGAGTTAGGCAGAAGGTTAAAAAGCAGGACCTCTAGGGTTGGAATCTCAGGATTTACTCTCTGTGCCACGTGCCAGTGAGGGTAGGAATAGCAGGATAAGGCAAATGAATGCGGGGCTGAAGAGCTGGTGCAGGCGGGAGGGCTTCAGCTGCTTTGATCATTGGGATCTATTCTGGTGCAGAGGTGACCTGTACAAGAGGGACGGGTTGCATCTAAACTGGAAGGGGACCAATTTCCTTGTGGGGAGGTTTGCTAGTCCTACTCGGGAGGGTTTAAACTAGTCTTGCGGGGGGCGGGGTCGTGGGACCCAAAGTAGAAGTCTCTCAGATGAGATAGTTGAGGCAAATGGGTTTTTAAAAGGACAATTTGGTAAATTCACCATTACTGTGAGAAACTGTTAATTCCAGATTTATTTCATTAATTGTATTTGAATTCCCCAGCTTCTGTGGTGGGGTTGGCATCTGCGTCTCGGGATGAGTCTGGGCCTCTGGATTACTAGCGCCACACTGTTGCTCAAGGTGACCCTCCTCAGACAAACTCAATCCCCCTTACTGTCACCAATACTAGCCATCTATGTGGACTGCGGTGGAAAGGGCAGGGTAGTGGGACTAGATAGATAGCTCTTGCAGGAGGGAGCTAGTATGGGTTGGACGGGCAGAATGGCCGCCTTCTGTGCTCTAGATGATTATATTGGACAGTTGCAATACTCAGGGACACTCTCCATTTCGGACTGTGATGCCTTTCTGGATGGTCACTCACTTCCCTCTTTCCACTAAGCCCCTGTCCCTGCACCTTCTTTCTGTGTGAGCTCCAGGTCCTTGACCGAGAGCTGGACATTGATCAGAGCAGAAATTAAATGTTGAAGTATTTTGTTAACGTCCCTGCGTCCATTCACTTTCTTATTCAAGATGTTGCATCTTCTGCCCTGTTTGAACCTTCAGTTGTGGTGGTGACAGGCATTCTCAGATTCTGATGCTCTGTAATAAATAGGAGGATTAGATGGAAATATTAATATGATAAGGAGAGCATTGCTTTGTAAGGCACGTGGTCAGTCCCATCTCCCTCAACAGTATAACAGTTGTTGGCTCGGAGATCAAGCAATTCCCAAGTGCTGCGATCAACCCTCCACATCAGGTTTAACACAGACAGCTGTCCAGGGCAATGCAACAAGTCCTGCTGATCTCGACAACCTAGTTCTGGACGCATTCCCATTGGCTGAGTCTCTACACGGACAGTGCCCATTGGCAAGAGTTATTCAAGCAGTGCAGGGCAAATCCAGACTTACTCCTGAAAGAGAGAATATGCAGTATGGCAACATGAAGCAGGGCAATCATTGGTGAATTAAATGATTCTTCACTCAGGTTTTATTCAGCATGAAAATTCGTTAAAAATATGAGCAGATCTTTCGCTAAATAATTTCGATTTGCTGAGTTTTAATATAAAATTCTGCTACTTTATCAATGAACACAATATCTAGAGAGGTATGATTTCTCTGTTCTCCATCTTCATGCAGATGTGCCCTGGTTAGTGCATCTATTTGAATATATTTATTATATTTCTCACTGTACCAGCACCTGACTAGTGAACACTGCAGGAGCGGAGGATATTTCCCACTGTTCCACTAATATTAACACTCGTGTAATGTTGTGATTATAATAAATTGCAAAAGAGGCACCAAAACCTGCGGAACGGGCATACAATTGCCAAATCAATTTCAACACATATAAAAGTGAGTTATTACATTCACTAAGAAATATTAAGTCACTTATTACTTGTAAAATAAGAATCTAAATGGGGTACAAATACACTAAAAGGTAGAGATGCAAGTTAATAAGGCCAGATAAAAAAAGACAAATCATGCACCAGTGTTTATTTCTAGAGAGACATCATTGAAAAGTCGAGAAGTCATGTGAAGCTTGTATCAAACCTTGGTTTGCCCACACTTGGAGTACTGTGCACAGTTCTGGTCACCATATTACGAAAGTGATATAGAGGCACCAGGGAGAGTGCAAGAAAGATTTACAAAAGATAATACCAGAAATGAGAAGTTGTAGCTATCAGGAAAGGATTAATATGTCAGTTCTCTTATTTTGAAAAAAAGAGAAGGGTTGGGGTGACCAAATACTAATAACACAGGAAGAAAAAAGGAAAATCTGCAGGCAGATTTGAGAGAGCTCAGAAATAAATTAACAAGCTGGACTTCAGATGCATAAATTTCCAGAATACTCACAGTGCCAAGCGCTGGTGAATAGGAGGATAGAGCAGATGAATGTGTGGCTGGAGAGAGAGGAGGGAGGGCTTTAGATTCCTGGGACATTGGGACAGGTTCTTGGGGAGATGGGAGCTGTACAGGCCACATTAATGGCACCAGAACAGAGCTGGGACCAATGTCCTTGCGGGACAGTTTGCTAGTGCTATCGGGAGGGTTTAAACTAACAAGAGGGGGAGTGGTGGGAATCAGGAGGTAACATTAGAGAGGAAAAGCAAGGTGCACAAAGAATTGAGAGCGATAGCTAGCACTAGCATAAGAAATAATAAGGCATTAGGTGGGTTCAGAGTGTGAGAGAATGCAGTAAGATCTAAATTATTTTACAGTGCATGGATGTGAATGCACAGAGTGTGGTAAATATGATTAGTGAGCTGCAGGTGTCGACAGTCACTTGGGAATATGGCGTTGAGATGATAACGGAGACCTGGTTCAAAATAGGGCAAGACTGGGCACTAACTATTCCTAGATACAAGGTATTGAGGAAAGATTGGGAAGGAAAGAAAGGACAAAGGGTGACATGTGAAAAATGAGGGAAATATTGACAAATATTGTGAACTGGTGTCACACATCACCACAGTCCTGTTGTTCATTTGTACATTGCTGTTTCCTCCCTCTGCCCCAGGACAAAGCCCGTCCTGTGCTCATTGTCTCCCCACAGCAGCACCTCAGTTCCCAGCAAACCCCATTGTGTTCTCTAAATCACCAGTTAGTTTACTGCAAAGTCCAGTGCAGGAACTGCCAGCTGTTTATTAGATGGAGCTGAATTCACAGCGACACCACCCAGTCATCCCAGTGATATATTTCCTGTTTATCTTAACACACTGTCCTGTTGAACAAGCAGTTTATGGCACACCATGGTTCTCTGCAGTTGGCAGCAGGAAATCTATTGTTGCACAGAATCACTGAATGGTGACAGCACAGAATGAGGCCATTCAGCCAGTCCATTATGTGCCAGTTCTCTGCAAGAGCAATTTAGCTCCTCCCACTCCCCTGCATGTTCCCTGTACCCCTGCAATTCCTCCCTCACTCCCCCCCCCCCCCTCCTCAAACCCCATTTCAGGTACTTATCCAATTCTCTTTTGAAAGCTATGATTGAATCTATCTCCACATTTTTAGACAGTGCATTCCAGATTATAACCACTCGCTGTGTAAAAGTTTTTCATGTGGCCATGTGTCCTCTAGTTCTCGGATCTTCCACCAATGGGAACAGTTTCTCTCTATCTACATTGTCCAGACACCTCATGATTTTGAACACCTCGATCAAATCTCCTCTCAAACTTTCTCTTCACCAAAGAGAACAATTTCAGCTCCTCCAATCTATCCACGCAGCTGAAGTCTGCCATCCCTGGAATCATTCATTTAAATCTTTTGCAACACCTTCTGTAAATCCTTCACATCCTTGCGGGAGTGTGATGCCCTGAATTGGGGCTGAAGGGAGTGGTGTGAGAAAGAGGGGTTCCATTTCATGGGGCATTGGCATCAGTTTTGGAACCGGGGGGATCTGTACCGATGGGACGGTCTCCACCTGAACAGATCTGGAACCAGTGTTCTAGCGAAACGGATAAATAGGGTGGTCTCTAGGACTTTAAACTAGCGACTCGGGGGGAAGGGAAAGGGAAAGGGAAAACGACAGGGTGTATGATGATAAATAAAAAGGTAAGCAGCAGGCTAACGTGTGCAGGAGGGTTTAAGTTCAAGGCAGACTATGATAGAAGCAGAAAGGAAGGATAACTCAGGAGTTATTATTAGAGATGTTGGGAATCATGAGGGTAAGAAAGCTAGCATAAAGGCACTTTTCCTGAATGTTCGTAGCATTCGTAACAAGGTTGATGAGTTAACGGCACAAATCATCGCGAATGAATATGATTTGGTAGCCATTACGGAGACATGGTTACAGGTTGGTCACGACTGGGAGTTAAATATCCAGGGGTACCAGACTATTCGGAAGGACAGACAGGAAGGTAAGGGAGGTGGTGTAGTTCTGATACTCAAGGACGACATCAGGGCGGTGCTGAGAGATGATATAGGTTCTATGGAGAATGAGGTTGAATCCATTCGGGTGGAAAATAGAAACTCTAAAGAAAAAGTCATTGATAGGCGTAGTCTATAGGCCACCAAATAATATCACATTGGGGCGGGCAACAAACAAAGAAATAACCAATGCCTGTAAAAATGGTATGGCAATTATCATGAGGGATTTTAATCTACATGTAGATTGGTCGAACCAGCTCAGTCAGGGTAGCCTTGAGAAGGAATTCTTTGAGTGTATCCCTGATAGATTTCTTGAACAGTATGTAATGGGAGCAAGCTATCCTAGATCTAGTCCTGTGTAATGAGACATGAATAATTAATGACCTCATAGTTAGGGATCCTCTTGGAAGGAGTGATCACAGTATGGTTGAATTTAGAATACAGATGGAGAGTGTGAAGGTAAAATCCAATACCAGGGTCCTGCACTTGAACAAGGGGGACTACAATCGAATGAGGGAGGACTTGGCTAAAGTAGACTGGAAACAAAGATTTTATGGTGGGACAGTTGACGAGCAGTGGAGGATTTTCAAAGCAATTTTTCAAAGTGCTCAGCAAAAGTATATTCCAGTGAAAAGGAAGGACTGGAAGAAAAGGGGTAATCTGCCATGGGTGTCTAAGGAAATAAGGGAGGCTATCAAATTGAAAAAGAAGGCATACAAAGTGGCCAAAAGCAGCATGAAACTAGAAGATTGGGAAAACTTTAAAGGTCAACAGAAAGCTACAAAAAGAGCTATAAAGAAACGTAAGATGGAACATGAGAAAAATCTAGCACAGAATATAAAGACAGATAGCAAAAGTTTCTATAAATATATAAAACGAAAAATAGTGGCTAAAGTAAACGTTGGTCCTTTAGAGGATGAGAAGAGGAATTTAGTTATGGGATATGATGAAATGGCCGAGGCATTGAACAGGTATTTTGTATCAGTCTTCACAGTGGAGGACATTAATAACATGCCAGTAATTGACAAAGAGACGAACGTAGGTGAGGACCTGGGAACAATCATTATTATGGAAGAAGTAGTGTTGGGCAAGCTAATGGAGCTAAGGATTGATAAGTCTCCTGGCCCTGATGGAATGCATCCCAGGGTACTAAAAGAGATGGTGGGAGAAATAGCCATACACACCTGGCAGGATACTGATGCACAGTGAAAACCCCAAACACACCTGGCAGTATCCTGAACAACTGTGAAACCCCATACACATGTGGCAGGATCCTGATAAACTGTGAAACACCCATACACACGTGGCAGGATCCTGATAAACTGTGAAACCCCATACACACCTGGCAGGATCCTGATAAACTGTGAAACACCCATACACATCTGGAAGGATCCTGATGCACTGTGAAAACACCATACACATCTGGCAGGATCCTGATGCACAGTGAAAACCCCATACACACCTGGCAGGATCCTGATAAACTGTGAAACCCCCAGACACACCTGGCGAGAGCCCGATAAACTGTGAAACCCACATACACACCTGGCAGGATCCTGATAAACTGTGAAACCCCCATACACACCTGGCAGGTTCCTGATACACTGTGAAAAACCCATACACACCTGGCAGGATCCTGATACACTGTAAAACCCCCATACACACCTGGCAGGATCCTGATAAACCATGCAACCCACATACACACCTGGCAGGATCCTGATAAACTGTGAAACCCCCATACACACCTGGCAGGATCCTGATACACTGTGAAAACCCCATACACACCTGGCAGGATCCTGATACACTGTGAAACCCACATACACACCTGGCAGGATCCTGAAACACTGTGAAATCCCCATGAACACCTGGCAGGTACCTGATCCACTGAAAAAACCCCACACACACCTGGCAGGATCCTGATACACTGTGAAAAACCCATACACACCTGGCAGGATCCTGATCCACTGTGAAAACCCCATACACACCTGGCAGGATCCTGATACACTGTGAAACCCCATGCACACCTGGCAGTATCCTGATAAACTGTGAAACCCCCATACACACCTGGCAGGATCCTGATACGCTGTGGAATCCCCATACACACCTGGCAGGTTCCTGATCTACTGTGAAAACCCCATACACACCTGGCAGGATCCTGATACACTGTGAAAAACCCATACACAACTGGCAGGATCCTGATGCACAGTGAACACCCCAAACACACCTGGCAGGATCCAGATACACTGTGAAAACCCCATACACACCTGGCAGGATCCTGATACACTGTAAAAACCCCATACACACCTGGCAGTATCCTGATGCACATTGAAACCCCAAACACACCGGGCAGTATCCTGAAGCACTGTGAAACCCCATACACTCATGGCAGGATCCTGATAAAATGTGAAACAAACATACACACCTGGCAGGATCCTGATACACTGTGAAATCCCCACACACACGGTAAGTTCCTGATCCACTGTGAAAACCCCATACACACCTGGCAGGATCCTGATACACTGTGAAAACTCCATACACACCTGGCAGGATCCTGATACACTGAGAACAACCCAAACACACCTGGCAGGATCCTGATACACTATGAAAAACCATAAACACCTGGCAGGATTCCGATACACTGTGAAAACCCCATACACACCTGGCAGGATCCTGATGCACAGTGAAAACCCCAAACACACCTGGCAGTATCCTGAACCACTGTGAAACACCATACACATGTGGCAGGACCCTGACAAACTGTGAAACCCCCATACACACCTGGCAGGATCCTGATAAACTGTGAAACCCACATACACACGAGGCAGGATCCTGATCCACTGTGAAATCCCCAGACACACCAGGCAGGATCCTGATGAACCGTGAAGCCACCATACACACCTGGCAGGATCCTGATAAACTGTGAAACCCACATACACAGCTGGCAGGATCCTGTTAAACTGTGAAACCCCCATACACACCTTGCAGGATCCTGATACACTGTGAAAACACCATACACACCAGGCAAGATCCTGATAAACTGTGAAACCCCCATACACACCTTGCAGGATCCTGATACACTGTGAAAACACCATACACAACAGGCAGGATCCTGATCCACTCTGAAACCCCATACACACCAGGCAGGATCCTGATAAACTGTGAAACCCACATACACACCTGGCAGGATCCTGATAAACTGTGAAACCCCATACACACGTGGCAGGATCCTGATAAACTGTGAAACTCCCATACACATCTGGAAGGATCCTGATGCACTGTGAAAACACCATACACATCTGGCAGGATCCTGATGCACAGTGAAAACCCCATACACACCTGGCAGGATCCTGATAAACTGTGAAACCCCCAGACACACCTGGCGAGATCCCGATAAACTGTAAAACCCACATACACACCTGGCAGGATCCTGATAAACTGTGAAACCCCCATACACACCTGGCAGGATCCTGATACACTGTGAAAAACCCATACACACCTGGCAGGATCCTGATACACTGTGAAACCCCCATAAACACCTGGCAGGATCCTGATAAACCGTGCAACCCACATACACACCTGGCAGGATCCTGATAAACTGTGAAACCCCCATACACACCTGGCAGGATCCTGATACACTGTGAAAACCCCATACACACCTGGCAGGATCCTGATACACTGTGAAAAACCCATACACAACTGGCATGATCCTGATGCACAGTGAACACCCCAAACACACCTGGCAGAATCCAGATACACTGTGAAAACCCCATACACACCTGGCAGGATCCTGATACACTGTAAAAACCCCATACACACCTGGCAGTATCCTGATGCACATTGAAACCCCAAACACACCTGGCAGTATCCTGAAGCACTGTGAAACACCATACACTCGTGGCAGGATCCTGATAAAATGTGAAACAAACATACACACCTGGCAGGATCCTGATACACTGTGAAATCCCCATACACACCTGGCAGGATCCTGATGCACTGTGAAAAACCCATACACACCTGGCAGGATCCTGATACACTGTGAAACCCCCATACACACCTGGCAGGATCCTGATAAACTGTGCAACACACATACACACCTGGCAGGATCCTGATAAACTGTGAAACCCCCATACACACCTGGCAGGATCCTGATACACTGTGAAAACCCCATACACACCTGGCAGGATCCTGATACACTGTGAAACCCACATACTAACCTGAGAGGATCCTGATACACTGTGAAATCCCCGTAAACACCTGGCAGGTTCCTGATCCACAGATCAAACCCACATACACACCTGGCAGGATCCTGATCCACTGTGAAAACCCCATACACACCTGGCAGGATCCTGATACGCTGTGAAATCCCCATACACACCTGGCAGGATCCTGATACACTGTGAAAAACCATACACACCTGGCAGGATCCTGATACACTGTGAAAAACCCATACACACCTGGCAGGATACTGATGCACAGTGAAAACCCCAAACACACCTGGCAGTATCCTGAACAACTGTGAAACCCCATACACACCTGGCAGGATCCTGATAAACTGTGAAACACCCATACACATCTGGAAGGATCCTGATGCACTGTGAAAACACCATACACATCTGGCAGGATCCTGATGCACAGTGAAAACCCCATACACACCTGGCAGGATCCTGATAAACTGTGAAACCCCCAGACACACCTGGCGAGATCCCGATAAACTGTGAAACCCACATACACACCTGGCACGATCCTGATAAACTGTGAAACCCCCATACACACCTGGCAGGATCCTGATACACTGTGAAAAACCCATACACACCTGGCAGGATCCTGATACACTGTAAAACCCCCATACACACCTGGCAGGATCCTGATAAACCGTGCAAACCACATACACACCTGGCAGGATCCTGATAAACTGTGAAACCCCCATACACACCTGGCAGGATCCTGATACACTGTGAAAACCCCATACACACCTGGCAGGATCCTGATACACTGTGAAACCCACATACACACCTGGCAGGATCCTGATACACTGTGAAATCCCCATAAACACCTGGCAGGTTCCTGATCCACTGAAAAAACCCCACACACACCTGGCAGGATCCTGATACACTGTGAAAAACCCATACACACCTGGCAGCATCCTGATCCGCTGTGAAAACCCCATACACACCTGGCAGGATCCTGATACACTGTGAAACCCCATGCACACCTGGCAGGATCCTGATAAACTGTGAAACCCCCATACACACCTGGCGGGATCCTGATACGCTGTGGAATCCCCATACACACCTGGCAGGTTCCTGATCTACTGTGAAAACCCCATACACACCTGGCAGGATCCTGATACACTGTGAAAAACCCATACACAACTGGCAGGATCCTGATGCACAGTGAACACCCCAAACACACCTGGCAGGATCCAGATACACTGTGAAAACACCATACACACCTGGCAGGATCCTGATACACTGTGAAAAACCCATACACACCTGGCAGGATCCTGATACACTGTAAAACCCCCATACACACCTGGCAGGATCCTGATAAACCGTGCAAACCACATACACACCTGGCAGGATCCTGATAAACCGTGCAAACCACATACACACCTGGCAGGATCCTGATAAACTGTGAAACCCCCATACACACCTGGCAGGATCCTGATACACTGTGAAAACCCCATACACACCTGGCAGGATCCTGATACACTGTGAAACCCACATACACACCTGGCAGGATCCTGATACACTGTGAAATCCCCATAAACACCTGGCAGGTTCCTGATCCACTGAAAAAACCCCACACACACCTGGCAGGATCCTGATACACTGTGAAAAACCCATACACACCTGGCAGCATCCTGATCCACTGTGAAAACCCCATACACACCTGGCAGGATCCTGATACACTGTGAAACCCCATGCACACCTGGCAGGATCCTGATAAACTGTGAAACCCCCATACACACCTGGCGGGATCCTGATACGCTGTGGAATCCCCATACACACCTGGCAGGTTCCTGATCTACTGTGAAAACCCCATACACACCTGGCAGGATCCTGATACACTGTGAAAAACCCATACACAACTGGCAGGATCCTCATGCACAGTGAACACCCCAAACACACCTGGCAGAATCCAGATACACTGTGAAAACCCCATACACACCTGGCAGGATCCTGATACACTGTAAAAACCCCATACACACCTGGCAGTATCCTGATGCACATTGAAACCCCAAACACACCGGGCAGTATCCTGAAGCACTGTGAAACCCCATACACTCATGGCAGGATCCTGATAAAATGTGAAACAAACATACACACCTGGCAGGATCCTGATACACTGTGAAATCCCCACACACACGGTAAGTTCCTGATCCACTGTGAAAACCCCATACACACCTGGCAGGATCCTGATACACTGTGAAAACTCCATACACACCTGGCAGGATCCTGATACACTGAGAACAACCCAAACACACCTGGCAGGATCCTGATACACTATGAAAAACCATAAACACCTGGCAGGATTCCGATACACTGTGAAAACCCCATACACACCTGGCAGGATCCTGATGCACAGTGAAAACCCCAAACACACCTGGCAGTATCCTGAACCACTGTGAAACACCATACACATGTGGCAGGACCCTGACAAACTGTGAAACCCCCATACACACCTGGCAGGATCCTGATAAACTGTGAAACCCACATACACACGAGGCAGGATCCTGATCCACTGTGAAATCCCCAGACACACCAGGCAGGATCCTGATGAACCGTGAAGCCACCATACACACCTGGCAGGATCCTGATAAACTGTGAAACCCACATACACAGCTGGCAGGATCCTGTTAAACTGTGAAACCCCCATACACACCTTGCAGGATCCTGATACACTGTGAAAACACCATACACACCAGGCAAGATCCTGATAAACTGTGAAACCCCCATACACACCTTGCAGGATCCTGATACACTGTGAAAACACCATACACAACAGGCAGGATCCTGATCCACTCTGAAACCCCATACACACCAGGCAGGATCCTGATAAACTGTGAAACCCACATACACACCTGGCAGGATCCTGATAAACTGTGAAACCCCATACACACGTGGCAGGATCCTGATAAACTGTGAAACTCCCATACACATCTGGAAGGATCCTGATGCACTGTGAAAACACCATACACATCTGGCAGGATCCTGATGCACAGTGAAAACCCCATACACACCTGGCAGGATCCTGATAAACTGTGAAACCCCCAGACACACCTGGCGAGATCCCGATAAACTGTAAAACCCACATACACACCTGGCAGGATCCTGATAAACTGTGAAACCCCCATACACACCTGGCAGGATCCTGATACACTGTGAAAAACCCATACACACCTGGCAGGATCCTGATACACTGTGAAACCCCCATAAACACCTGGCAGGATCCTGATAAACCGTGCAACCCACATACACACCTGGCAGGATCCTGATAAACTGTGAAACCCCCATACACACCTGGCAGGATCCTGATACACTGTGAAAACCCCATACACACCTGGCAGGATCCTGATACACTGTGAAAAACCCATACACAACTGGCATGATCCTGATGCACAGTGAACACCCCAAAAACACCTGGCAGAATCCAGATACACTGTGAAAACCCCATACACACCTGGCAGGATCCTGATACACTGTAAAAACCCCATACACACCTGGCAGTATCCTGATGCACATTGAAACCCCAAACACACCTGGCAGTATCCTGAAGCACTGTGAAACACCATACACTCGTGGCAGGATCCTGATAAAATGTGAAACAAACATACACACCTGGCAGGATCCTGATACACTGTGAAATCCCCATACACACCTGGCAGGATCCTGATGCACTGTGAAAAACCCATACACACCTGGCAGGATCCTGATACACTGTGAAACCCCCATACACACCTGGCAGGATCCTGATAAACTGTGCAACACACATACACACCTGGCAGGATCCTGATAAACTGTGAAACCCCCATACACACCTGGCAGGATCCTGATACACTGTGAAAACCCCATACACACCTGGCAGGATCCTGATACACTGTGAAACCCACATACTAACCTGAGAGGATCCTGATACACTGTGAAATCCCCGTAAACACCTGGCAGGTTCCTGATCCACAGATCAAACCCACATACACACCTGGCAGGATCCTGATCCACTGTGAAAACCCCATACACACCTGGCAGGATCCTGATACGCTGTGAAATCCCCATACACACCTGGCAGGATCCTGATACACTGTGAAAAACCATACACACCTGGCAGGATCCTGATACACTGTGAAAAACCCATACACACCTGGCAGGATACTGATGCACAGTGAAAACCCCAAACACACCTGGCAGTATCCTGAACAACTGTGAAACCCCATACACACCTGGCAGGATCCTGATAAACTGTGAAACACCCATACACATCTGGAAGGATCCTGATGCACTGTGAAAACACCATACACATCTGGCAGGATCCTGATGCACAGTGAAAACCCCATACACACCTGGCAGGATCCTGATAAACTGTGAAACCCCCAGACACACCTGGCGAGATCCCGATAAACTGTGAAACCCACATACACACCTGGCACGATCCTGATAAACTGTGAAACCCCCATACACACCTGGCAGGATCCTGATACACTGTGAAAAACCCATACACACCTGGCAGGATCCTGATACACTGTAAAACCCCCATACACACCTGGCAGGATCCTGATAAACCGTGCAAACCACATACACACCTGGCAGGATCCTGATAAACTGTGAAACCCCCATACACACCTGGCAGGATCCTGATACACTGTGAAAACCCCATACACACCTGGCAGGATCCTGATACACTGTGAAACCCACATACACACCTGGCAGGATCCTGATACACTGTGAAATCCCCATAAACACCTGGCAGGTTCCTGATCCACTGAAAAAACCCCACACACACCTGGCAGGATCCTGATACACTGTGAAAAACCCATACACACCTGGCAGCATCCTGATCCGCTGTGAAAACCCCATACACACCTGGCAGGATCCTGATACACTGTGAAACCCCATGCACACCTGGCAGGATCCTGATAAACTGTGAAACCCCCATACACACCTGGCGGGATCCTGATACGCTGTGGAATCCCCATACACACCTGGCAGGTTCCTGATCTACTGTGAAAACCCCATACACACCTGGCAGGATCCTGATACACTGTGAAAAACCCATACACAACTGGCAGGATCCTGATGCACAGTGAACACCCCAAACACACCTGGCAGGATCCAGATACACTGTGAAAACACCATACACACCTGGCAGGATCCTGATACACTGTGAAAAACCCATACACACCTGGCAGGATCCTGATACACTGTAAAACCCCCATACACACCTGGCAGGATCCTGATAAACCGTGCAAACCACATACACACCTGGCAGGATCCTGATAAACCGTGCAAACCACATACACACCTGGCAGGATCCTGATAAACTGTGAAACCCCCATACACACCTGGCAGGATCCTGATACACTGTGAAAACCCCATACACACCTGGCAGGATCCTGATACACTGTGAAACCCACATACACACCTGGCAGGATCCTGATACACTGTGAAATCCCCATAAACACCTGGCAGGTTCCTGATCCACTGAAAAAACCCCACACACACCTGGCAGGATCCTGATACACTGTGAAAAACCCATACACACCTGGCAGCATCCTGATCCACTGTGAAAACCCCATACACACCTGGCAGGATCCTGATACACTGTGAAACCCCATGCACACCTGGCAGGATCCTGATAAACTGTGAAACCCCCATACACACCTGGCGGGATCCTGATACGCTGTGGAATCCCCATACACACCTGGCAGGTTCCTGATCTACTGTGAAAACCCCATACACACCTGGCAGGATCCTGATACACTGTGAAAAACCCATACACAACTGGCAGGATCCTCATGCACAGTGAACACCCCAAACACACCTGGCAGAATCCAGATACACTGTGAAAACCCCATACACACCTGGCAGGATCCTGATACACTGTAAAAACCCCATACACACCTGGCAGTATCCTGATGCACATTGAAACCCCAAACACACCGGGCAGTATCCTGAAGCACTGTGAAACCCCATACACTCATGGCAGGATCCTGATAAAATGTGAAACAAACATACACACCTGGCAGGATCCTGATACACTGTGAAATCCCCACACACACGGTAAGTTCCTGATCCACTGTGAAAACCCCATACACACCTGGCAGGATCCTGATACACTGTGAAAACTCCATACACACCTGGCAGGATCCTGATACACTGAGAACAACCCAAACACACCTGGCAGGATCCTGATACACTATGAAAAACCATAAACACCTGGCAGGATTCCGATACACTGTGAAAACCCCATACACACCTGGCAGGATCCTGATGCACAGTGAAAACCCCAAACACACCTGGCAGTATCCTGAACCACTGTGAAACACCATACACATGTGGCAGGACCCTGACAAACTGTGAAACCCCCATACACACCTGGCAGGATCCTGATAAACTGTGAAACCCACATACACACGAGGCAGGATCCTGATCCACTGTGAAATCCCCAGACACACCAGGCAGGATCCTGATGAACCGTGAAGCCACCATACACACCTGGCAGGATCCTGATAAACTGTGAAACCCACATACACAGCTGGCAGGATCCTGCTAAACTGTGAAACCCCCATACACACCTTGCAGGATCCTGATACACTGTGAAAACACCATACACACCAGGCAAGATCCTGATAAACTGTGAAACCCCCATACACACCTTGCAGGATCCTGATACACTGTGAAAACACCATACACAACAGGCAGGATCCTGATCCACTCTGAAACCCCATACACACCAGGCAGGATCCTGATAAACTGTGAAACCCACATACACACCTGGCAGGATCCTGATAAACTGTGAAATCCCCACACACACGGTAAGTTCCTGATCCACTGTGAAAACCCCATACACACCTGGCAGGATCCTGATACACTGTGAAAACCCCATACACACCTGGCAGGATCCTGATACACTGAGAACAACCCAAACACACCTGGCAGGATCCTGATACACTATGAAAAACCATAAACACCTGGCAGGATTCGGATACACTGTGAAAACCCCATACACACCTGGCAGGATCCTGATGCACAGTGAAAACCCCAAACACACCTGGCAGTATCCTGAACCACTGTGAAACACCATACACATGTGGCAGGACCCTGACAAACTGTGAAACCCCCATACACACCTGGCAGGATCCTGATAAACTGTGAAACCCACATACACACGAGGCAGGATCCTGATCCACTGTGAAATCCCCAGACACACCAGGCAGGATCCTGATGAACCGTGAAACCACCATACACACCTGGCAGGATCCTGATAAACTGTGAAACCCACATACACAGCTGGCAGGATCCTGTTAAACTGTGAAACCCCCATACACACCTTGCAGGATCCTGATACACTGTGAAAACACCATACACACCAGGCAAGATCCTGATAAACTGTGAAACACCCATACACACCTTGCAGGATCCTGATACACTGTGAAAACACCATACACACCAGGCAGGATCCTGATCCACTCTGAAACCCCATACACACCAGGCAGGATCCTGATAAACTGTGAAACCCACATACACACCTGGCAGGATCCTGATAAACTGTGAAACCGCATACACACGTGGCAGGATCCTGATAAACTGTGAAACTCCCATACACATCTGGAAGGATCCTGATGCACTGTGAAAACACCATACACATCTGGCAGGATCCTGATGCACAGTGAAAACCCCATACACACCTGGCAGGATCCTGATAAACTGTGAAACCCCCATACACACCTGGCGAGATCCCGATAAACTGTAAAACCCACATACACACCTGGCAGGATCCTGATACACTGTGAAAACCCCATACACACCTGGCAGGATCCTGATACACTGTAAAAAACCCATACACAACTGGCATGATCCTGATGCACAGTGAACACCCCAAACACACCTGGCAGAATCCAGATACACTGTGAAATCCCCGTAAACACCTGGCAGGTTCCTGATCCAACTTCAAACCCACATACACACCTGGCAGGATCCTGATCCACTGTGAAAACCCCATACACACCTGGCAGGATTCTGATACACTGTGAAAACCAATACACACCTGGCAGGATCCTGATAAACTGTGAAACCCCCATACACACCTGGCAGGATCCTGATACGCTGTGAAATCCCCAAACACACCTGGCAGTATCCTGAAGCACTGTGAAACCCCATACACTCGTGGCAGGATCCTGATAAAATGTGAAACAAACATACACACCTGGCAGGATCCTGATACACTGTGAAATCCACACACACACGGTAAGTTCCTGATCCACTGTGAAAACCCCATACACACCTGGCAGGATCCTGATACACTGTGAAAACCCCATACACACCTGGCAGGATCCTGATACACTGAGAACAACCCAAGCACACCTGGCAGGATCCTGATACACTATGAAAAACCATAAACACCTGGCAGGATTCGGATACACTGTGAAAACCCCATACACACTGAGCAGGATCCTGATGAACTGTGAAACCCACATAAACACCTGACAGGATCCTGATAAACTGTGAAACCTCCATACACATGTGGCAGGATCCTGATACACTGTGAAAAACCCATACACACCTGGCAGGATCCTGATACACTGTGAAACCCCCATACACACCTGGCAGGATCCTGATAAACTGTGCAACACACATACACACCTGGCAGGATCCTGATAAACTGTGAAACCCCCATACACACCTGGCAGGATCCTGATACACTGTGAAAACCCCATACACACCTGGCAGGATCCTGATACACTGTGAAACCCACATACTAACCTGAGAGGATCCTGATACACTGTGAAATCCCCGTAAACACCTGGCAGGTTCCTGATCCACAGATCAAACCCACATACACACCTGGCAGGATCCTGATCCACTGTGAAAACCCCATACACACCTGGCAGGATTCTGATACACTGTGAAAACCAATACACACCTGGCAGGATCCTGATAAACTGTGAAACCCCCATACACACCTGGCAGGATCCTGATACGCTGTGAAATCCCCATACACACCTGGCAGGATCCTGATACACTGTGAAAAACCCATACACACCTGGCAGGATCCTGATACATTCTGTCGGAGGGTCAGTACTGAGGGAGTGCCATACTGCCGGATGGTCGGTACTGAGGTGGTTCTGTATTGTCGGAGGGTCAGTTCTGAGGCAGTGCGATACTTGGGTGGTCAGTACTGAGGGAGAGCTGCATTGTTGAAGGGTCAGTACTGAGGGTGTTCCATACTGTTGGAGGGTCAGTACTGAGGGAGTGCCATATTTGTGGAGGGTCAGTACTGAGAGTGTGCTGCACTGTCAGAGGATCCGTACTGAGGGAGTGCTGCACTTTCTGAGGATCAGTAGTGAGGGAGAGCTGCACTGTCAGAAAGTTGGTGATGAGGGAATGCTGCACTCTCAGAGTGCCAGTACTGTGTGAATGCTGCGGTGTCAGATGGTCAGTACTGAGGAAATGCTGCACTTCAGCTGGTCAGTACTGAGGGAATGCTGCACTCTCAGAGTATCAGTTCTGTGGGAGCGCTGCACTGTCAGAGGATCAGTGATGAGGGAGTGCTGCACTGTCAGAGGGTCAGTGATGAGGGAGTGCTGCACAGTAAGATGGTAAGTACTGAGGGAATGGCTCATTGTTGTTGAGTCAGTACTGAGGGAAGGCTGCATTCACAGACTGTCTGTACTGAGAGGGTGCTGCATTGTTGTTGAGCCTGTACTGTGGGAGCGCTGCAATCTCAGAGGGTCAGTACTGAGTGAGTGCTGCACTGTCGGATGGTCAGATCTGAAGGGTCGCTGCATTGTTGTTGAGTCAGTACTACGGGAGTGCTGCACTGTTGGAGGACCAGTACTGAGGGAGTTCTGCACTGTCATCAATTTGGTGATGATGACTAGCCTACTGTTGGTGTCTCAGTGCTGAGGGAGCGCTGCGTTGTTGTTGAGTCAGTTCTGAGGGAGTGCTGCACTCTCACTGTTTCAGTACTGAGAGGTTGCTGCCCTAATAGATGGTTAGCATTGAGGGAGTGCGATACTGTCGGAGGGTCAGTACTGAGGGAGTGACATACTGTTGGCTGGTCAGTACTGAGGGAATGCGATGCTGTTGGAGTGTCAGTACGGATGGTTTTCCATACCGGTGGAGGGCCAGTACTGAAGGAGTGCTGCACAGTCAGATGATCAGTACTGAGGGAGTGCTGCACTGTTAGAGGGTCAGTATAGAGTGAGCGCTGCACTGTTGGAGGGTCAGTACTGAGGGAATGCTACACACTCAGAGTGTCAGGACTGGGTGAGTGCTGCAGTGCCAGATCGTCAGTACTGAGGGAATGCTGCATTGTTGTTGAGTCAGCACTGAGTGAACGCTGCACCCTCCGAGTGTAAGTCCTGAAGGAGTGCTGCATTGTTTTTGATTCACTACTGAGGGAGTGCTGCACTGTCAGATGGTCAGTTCTGAGGGAGTGCTGCACTGTTAGAGGGTCAGTACTGAGTGAGTCCTGCACTGTTAGAGGGTCAATACTAAGTGAGTGCTGCACTGTCAGAAAGCTGGAGATGAGGGAGTGCCATACTGTCGGAGGATCATTGCTGAGGGAGTGCCATACTGCTGGATGGTCGGTAATGATGGAGTGCCATACTGCTGAGGGTCAGTACTGAGGGAGTGCTGCACTGTGAGAGGATCAGTACAGAGGGGGTGCTATTCTTTCGAAGGGTCAGTACTGAGGGAGTGCCATACTGTCAGAAGATCAGTAATGAGGGAGTGCTATACTGCAGGAGTGTCAGTATTGAGGGAGTGCCAGACTGATGGTGGGTCAGTAATGAGGGAGTGCCAGACCGTTGGAGCATCAGTACTGAGGGAGTGTAATACTGTTGGAGTGTCAGTATTGAGGGAGTATCATACTATTGGTGGGTCAGTGCTGAGGAAGTGCCATACTGGTGGAGGGTCAGTACTGAGGGAGTGCTATACTGTAGGAGTATCAGTATTGAGGGAGTGCCAGACTGATGGTGGGTCAGTAATGAGGGAGTGCCAGACCGTTGGAGCTTCAGTACTGAGGGAGTGTAATACTGTTGGAGTGTCAGTATTGAGGGAGTATCATACTTTTGGAGGGTCAGTGCTGAGGGAGTGCCATACTGGTGGAGGGTCAGTACTGAGGGAGTGCTGCACTGTCAGAGAATCAGTAGTGAGGGAGCACTGCACTGTTAGAGAGTGATTGCTGAGGGAGTGTTGCACTGTCAGAAAGTCGGTACTTAGGGAGCGCTGCACTGCCAGAGGGTCAGTATTGATGGAGTGCTGCACTGTCGAAGGATCAGTACTGAGGCAATGTTGCACTCTCAGAAAGTTGGTGATGAGTGAGTGATGCACTGTTGGAGGATCAGTACTGAGGGAATGCTGCACTGTCAGATGCTCAGTACTGAGGAAATGCTGCTCTCTCAGATTGTCAGTACTGAGGGAGCGTTGCATTGCTGTTGAGTCAGTACTGAGAGAGTGCTGTATTCTCAGAGTGTTAGTATTGAGGGATGCTGACTGCCAGCGGATCAGTACTGAGGGAATATTGTATTGTTGTTGTGTCAGTACTGAGGGAGCGCTGATCTCTCAGAGTGTCAGTATTGAAGGAGTGATGCACTGTCGGAGGAAAAAGTACTGAGGGAGTGCCATACTGATGGATGGTCAGTGCTGAGGGAGTGCCAGACTGGTGGAGGGTCAGTACTGAGGGAGTGCTGCACTGTTATAGAGTGAGTGCTGAGGGACTGTTGCACTGTTGGAGGGACAGTAATGAGGGAGTGCCTTACTGGTGGAGGGTCAGCACTGATGGAGTGCCATATTGGTAGAGGGTCAGTAATGATGGTGTGCTGCACTGTCAGAGGGTCAGATCTGAGGGAGTGCTGCAACCTCAAAATGTCAGTACTGAGGGATTTCTGCATTGATGTTGAGTCTGAACTGAGTGAGTGCTGCACTGTCAGATGGTCTGTTGCAAAGGAGCGCTGCATTTTTGTTCAGTCTGTACTGAGGGATTGCTGCACTCTCAGAGTGTCAGTACTGTGCAAGCACGGCATTGTTGTTGAGTATGTACTGAGGGAGCGCTGCATTCTCAGAGCGTTAGTATTGAGGGATGCTGACTGCCAGCGGGTCAGTACTGAGGGAGTGTTGCATTTTTGTTAAGTGAGCACTGAGGGAGCGCTGCACTCTCAGAGTGTCAGTACTGAGGGAGTGCTGCAGTGTCAGAGGTTCAGTACTGAGGGAGTGCCACACTGTCGGAGCATCAGTACTGAGGGAGTGCCATACTGTCGGAGGATCTGTACTGATGGAGTGTCATACTGCTGGATGGTCAGTAATGAGGGAGTGCCATACTGTTGGAGGGTCAGTACTGAGGGTTTATCATAATATTGGAGGGTCAGGACTGAAGGAGAGACATACTAGTGGAGGTTCAGTACTGAGGGAGTGCTGTACTGTCGGAGGATCAGTGCTGAGGGAGTGTTGCACTGCCAGAGGTTCGAGATTGAGGGAGTGCTGCACTGTCGGAGGATCAGTACTGAGGGAATGCTGCTCTTTCAGAGTGTCAGTACAGAGGCAGTGCTGCACTGTCAGAAGGTCAGTACAAAGGGAGGGCTGCACTGCCAGATTGACAGTACTGAGGGAGTGCTGCACTGTCGGAGGATCAGTATTGAGGGAGTGCTGCACTGTTAGGGAGTCAGTACTGAGGGAGTGCTGCACTGTTAGAGAGTCGGTACAGAGGGAGTGCCGCACTGTCGGAGAATCAGTATTGAGGGAGTGCTGCACTTTTGGCGTGTCAGTACTGAGGAAGTGCTGCACTGTTGGAGCATCAGCGCTGAGGGAGTGCCAAACTGTCGGAGGATCAGTACTGTGGGAGTGCCATACAGTCAGAGGGTCAGTTCTGATGGTGGGCCATTCTTTTGGAGGGCCAGTACTGTGGGAGCTCTGCCCTGTCAGATGGTCAGCACTGAGGGAGTGCCATCCTGTCGGAGGGACAGTATTGAGTGAGTGCTGCACGGTCGGAGGATCAGTACTGCGGGAGTGTCGTACTGTTGTCGGGTCAGTACTGAGCGAGTGCCGTTCTGGTGGAGAGTCAGCATTGAGGGAATGATGCACTCTTGGATGGTTAGTACTAAGGGAGTGCCTCACTGTTAGAGGGTCAGGGTCACTACTGAGGGAACGCTGCATTCTCAGAGTGTTGAGGGATGCTGACTGCTAGCGGGTCAGTACTGAGGGAGTGTTGCATTGTTGTTGAGTCAGTACTGAGGGAATGCTGCACTCTCAGAGTGTCAGTACTGAGGGAGTGCTGCCCTGTCAGATGGTCTGTACGGAAGGACTGTCACACTGCCGGAGTGTCAGTTCTAAACGAGTGTCATACTTTCGGAGGTTCAGTACTCAGGCAATGCTGCACTGTTGGACGGTCAGTACTGATGGAGTGCCATACTGGTGGAGGGTCAGTACTGAGGGAATGCTGCACTGTCGGAGGATAAGCACTGAGGGAATACTGCACTGTTAGAGGGTCAGTACTGAGGGAGTGTTGCACTGTCAGAAAATAGGTACTGAAGGAGTGCCAGACTGTCGGACGATCAGTACTGTGGGAGTGCTGTACTGTCAGAGGGTCAGTTCTGATGGTGAGCCATTCTTTAGGAGGGCCAGTACTGAGGGAGCACTGCCCTGTCAGACGGTCAGCACTGAGGGAGTGCCATCCTGTCGGAGGGTCAGTATTGAGTGAATGCTGCACTGTCGGAGGATCAGTACTGCGGGAATGTCGTACTGTTGTCGGTACAGTACTGAGCGAGTGCCGTTCTGGTGGAGAGTCAGCATTGAGGGAGTGCTGCACTCTTGGATGGTTAGTAGTAAGGGAGCGCCTCACTGTTAGAGGGTCAGGGTCACTACTGAGGGAGCGCTGCATTATCAGATTGTTCGTATTGAGGGATGCTGACTGCCAGCGGGTCAGTACTGAGGGAGTGTTGCATTGTTGTTGAGTCAGTACTGAGGGAATGCTGCACTGTCGGAGGTTCAGCACTGAAGGAGTGCCATACTGTCGGAGGGTCAGAACTGAGGGAGTGCAATACTGTCGGAGGCTCTGTACTGCGGGAGTGCAATACTGTTGGAGGGTCAGTACTGATGGAGTTCTGCAATGTTATAGGGTCAGCACTGAGGGACTGTTGCACTGTCAGAAAGTCGGTACTGAGGGAGTGCTGCACTGTCGGAGGGTCAGTACTGAGGTAGTGGTGCACTTTTGGAGCATCAGTCCTGAGGGAGTTCTGTAGCGTCAGATGGTCAGAACTGATGGAGTGCTGAATTGTTGTTGAGTCAGTACTGAGGGGGCGCTGCATTCCCAGTACTGAGGGACTGCTGCACTGTCAGAATGTCAGTACTGAGGGAGTATCATACAATTGGAGGGTTAGTACTGAGGGTCAGCCATACTGTCGGAGGGTCAGTACTGAGGGAGTGCCAGACTATTACAGGGTCAGTAATGAGGGAGAGCCATCCTGTCAGAAGATCAGTACTGAGGGAGTGACATACTGATGGACGGTCAGTACTGAGGAAGTGCCAGACATTTAGAGGGTCAGTACTGAGGGAGAGCCATCCTGTCAGAAGATCAATAATGAGGGAGTGCCATACTGTGGGTGGGTCAGTACTGAGGGACTGCCATACTGATGGAGCTTCAGTACTGAGGGTGTGCCAGACTGTTGGAGGGTCAGTACTGAGGGAGCTCTCTGCTTATGGTGGGTCTGTATTGAGGGAGTATCATACTATTGGGGGGCCGGACTGAGGGGCAGCCACACTGATGGAGGGTCAGCACTGAGGGAATGCTACAATGTCGGAGGATCAGTCCTGAGGGAGTGCTGCACTGTTAGAGAGTCAGTGCTGAGGGAGACTTTCACTGCCAGAGGGTTAGAATAGAGGGTGTGCGGCACTGTCAGAAGATCAGTACTGAGGGAATGCTGCACTCTCAGAAAGTCTGTGATGAGGGAGTGCTGCACTGTCGGAGGATCAGTACTGAGGAAATGCAGCTCTCTCAGAGTGTCAGTACTGAGGGAGTGCTGCACTGTCAGATGCTTAGAACTGAGGGAGGGCTGCACTGCCAGATGGTCAGCACAGTGGGAGCGCTGCATTGTTGTTGAGTCTGCACTGAGGGAATGCTGCACGCTCAGAGTGTCAGGACTGAGGGAGCGCTGCATTATTGTTGAGTCGGTACTGAGGGGGCCCTGCACTCTCAGAGTGTCAGTACTGAGGAAGTGCTTCACTGTTGGAGAGTCAGCACTGAAGGAGTGCCAGACTGTCGGAGGGCCAGTACTGTGGGCCTGCCGTACTGTCAGAGGGTCAGTTCTGATGGTGTGCCCTTCTTTTGGAGGGCCAGTACTGAGGGATTTCTGCCCTGTGAGATGGTCAACACTGAGGGAGTGCCATACTGTCAGAGTGTAAGTACTGAGGGAGTGTTATACAGTTGGATGGTCAGTATTGAAAGAGTCTCATACTATTGGAGGGTCAGTACTGAGGGAGAGCCATACTGGTAGAGAGTCAGCACTGAGGGAGTGCTACACTGTCGGAAGATCAGTACTGAGGGAGTGCGGCACTGCCAGTGGGTCAGTAGTGAAGGAGTGCCATACAGTCGGAGGGTCATAACTGAGGGATTTCCATACTGTTGGTGGCTCAGTACTGAGGGAGTGCCATACTGCTGGAGGATCAGTTAGGACGGAGTGCCATACTGTTGGAGGGACAGTTCCGATGGTGTGCCATTCGTTTGGAGGGCCGGTACTGAGGGAGCACCGCACTGTTGGAGGATCAGTATTGAGGGAGCGCTGCAGTTTTGGCGCGTCAGTACTGAGGAAGTGCTGCACTGTTGGAGCGTCAGCACTGAGGGGGTGCCGGACTGTCGGAGGGTCAGTACTGGTGGTGCCGTACAGTCAGAGGGTTAGTTCTGATGGTGTGTCATTCTTTTGGAGGACCAGTACTGAGGGAGTTGTGCCCTGTCAGTTGGTCAGCACTGAGGGAGTGCCATACTGTCGGAGGGTCAGTACTGAGGCAGAGCCATACTGCCAGATGATCAGTACTGAGGGAGTGCCATACTGTCGGAGGGTCAGTACTGAGGGAGTGCCATACTGATGTAGGGTCAGTAGTGAGGGAGCGCTGCATTGTTGTTGAGTCAGTACTGAGGGAGCGCTATACTCTCAGATTGTTAGTATTGAGGGATGCTGACTGCCAGCGTGTCAGTACTGAGGGAGTGCCGTACTGGTGGAGGTTCAGTACTGATGGAGTGCTGCACTGTTACAGGGTCAGTACTGAGAGAGCGTTGTACAGTCAGAGAGTCGATACTGATGGAGAGCTGCACTTTCGGAGGGTCAGCACTGAGGGAGAGCCATACTCTCGGAGCATCAGTACTGTGGGAATATCAAACTGATGGAGGGTCAGTATTGAGGGAATGCCATAGTGTTGGATAGTCAGTATTTAGGGAGTGCTGCACTTTTGAAGGGTCAATACTGAGGGAATGCCATTCTGGTGAAGGGTCAGTAATGATGGAGTGCTGCACTTTTGGAGGGTCAGCACTGAAGGAATGCTGCACTGTCGGAGGGTCAGTACTGAAGGAGTGCCATACTGTCGGATGGTCAGAACTGAGGGAGTGCAATACTGTCGGAGGCTCTGTACTGCGGGAGTGCAATACTGTTGGAGGGTCAGTACTGATGGAGTTCTGCAATGTTATAGGGTCAGCACTGAGGGAGTGTTGCACTGTCAGAAAGTCGGTACTGAGGGAGCGCTGCACTGTCGGAGGGTCAGTACTGAGGTAGTGGTGCACTTTTGGAGCATCAGTCCTGAGGGAGTTCTGCAGCATCAGATGGTCAGAACTGATGGAGTGCTGAATTGTTGTTCAGTCAGTACTGAGGGGGCGCTGCATTCTCAGTCCTGAGGGACTGCTGCACTGTCAGAATGTCAGTACTGAGGGAGTATCATACAATTGGAGGGTTAGTACTGAGGGTCAGCCATACTGTCGGAGGGTCAGTACTGAGTGAGAGCCAGACTTTTAGAGGGTCAGTACTGAGGGAGAGCCATCCTGTCAGAAGATCAGTACTGAGGGAGTGCCACACTGATGGACGGTCAGTACTGAGGAAGTGCCAGACATTTAGAGGGTCAGTACTGAGGGAGAGCCATCCTGTCAGAAGATCAATAATGAAGGAGTGCCATACTGTGGGTGGGTCAGTACTGAGGGACTGCCATACTGATGGAGCTTCAGTACTGAGGGTGTGCCAGACTATTGGAGGGTCAGTACTGAGGGAGTTCTCTACTTATGGTGGGTCAGTATTGAGGGAGTATCATACTATTTGGGGGCCGGAATGAGGGACAGCCACACTGATAGAGGGTCAGCACTGAGGGAATGCTACAATGTCAGAGGATCAGTCCTGAGGGTGTGCTGCACTGTTAGAGAGTCAGTGCTGAGGGAGTCTTTCACTGCCAGAGGGTCAGAATAGAGGGTGTGCGGCACTGTCAGAAGATCAGTACTGAGGGAATGCTGCACTCTCAGAAAGTCTGTGATGAGGGAGTGCTGCACTGTCGGAGGATCAGTACTGAGGAAATGCTGCTCTCTCAGAGTGTCAGTACTGAGGGAGTGCTGCACTGTCAGATGCTTAGAACTGAGAGAGGGCTGCACTGACAGATGGTCAGCACTGTGGGAGCGCTGCATTGTTGTTGAGTCTGCACTGAGGGAATGCTGCACGCTCAGTGTCAGGACTGAGGGAGAGCTGCATTATTGTTGAGTCGGTACTGAGGGGGCCCTGCACTCTCAGAGTGTCAGTACTGAGGAAGTGCTGCACTGTTGGAGAGTCAGCACTGAAGGAGTGCCAGACTGTCGGAGGGCCAGTACTGTGGGCCTGCCGTACTGTCAGAGGGTCAGTTCTGATGGTGTGCCCTTCTTTTGGAGGGCCAGTACTGAGGGATTTCTGCCCTGTCAGATGGTCAACACTGAGGGAGTGCCATACTGTCAGAGTGTAAGTACTGAGGGAGTGTTATACAGTTGGATGGTCAGTATTGAGGGAGTCTCATACTATTGGAGGGTCAGTACTGAGGGAGAGCCATACTGGTAGAGGGTCAGCACTGAGGGAGTGTTACACTGTCGGAGGATCAGTACTAAGGGAGTGCTGCACTGTTAGAGATTCAGTACTGAGGGATTGCTGCACTGTTAGAGAGTCGGTACTGAGGGAGCGCCGCACTGTCGGAGGATCAGTATTGAGGGAGTGCTGTACTTTTGGTGTGTCAGTACTGAGGAACTGCTGCACTGTTGGAGCGTCAGCAGTGAGGGAGTGCCAAACTGTCGGAGGATCAGTACTGTGGGAGTGCCGTACTGTCAGAGGGTCAGTTCTGATGGTGGGCCATTCTTTTGGAGGGCCAGTACTAAAGGAGCTCTGCCCTGTCAGATGGTCAGCACTGAGGGAGTGTCATCCTGTCGAGGGGTCAGTATTGAGTGAGTGCTGCACTGTCGGAGGATCAGTACTGCGGGAGTGTCGTGCTGTTGTCGGGTCAGTACTGAGCGAGTGCCGTTCTGGTGGAGAGTCAGCATTGAGGGAATGATGCACTGTTGGAGGGTCAGTACTGAGGGAGCGCTGCATTCTCAGAGTGTTAGTATTGAGGGATGCTGACTGCCAGCGGGTCAGTACTGAGGGAGTGTTGCATTGTTGTTGAATCAGTACTGAGGGAATGCTGCACTCTCAGAGTGTCAATACTTTGGGAATGCTGCACTGTCAGATGGTCAGTACGGAGGGACTGTAACACTGCTGGAGTGTCAGTTCTGTGGGAGTGTCATACTTTCGGAGGTTCAGTACTCAGGGAATGCTGCACTGTTGGACGGTCAGTACTGAGGGAGTGCCATACTGCCGGCTGCTCTGCACCGAGGAAGTGCCTGCCGTTGGCGGATCAGTACTGAGGGAGTGCAGTCCTGGTGGAGGTTCAGTACTGATGGAGTGCTGCACTGTTAGAGGATCAGTACTGAGGGAGCGTTGCACAGTCAGAGAGTCGATACTGAGGTAGATCTGCACTGTTGGAGGGTCAGTACTGAGGGAGTGCCATACTGTCGGAGCATCAGTACTGAGGGAGTATCAAACTGATGGAGGGTCAGTATTGAGGGAATGCCATGGTGTTGGATAGTCAGTATTGAGGGAGTGCTGCAGTTTTGGAGGGTCAGTACTGAGGGAGTGCCATACTGGTGAAGGCTCAGTAATGATGGAGTGCTGCACTGACAGAGGGTCAGTCCAGAGGAAATGCTGCACTTTCTGGGGGTCAGTACTGAGGGAGTGCCATACTGTCGGAGGGTCAGAACTGAGGGAGTGCAAGACTGTGAGATGATCTGTACTGCGGGGTGCCATACTGTTGGAGGGTCAGTCATGAGGGAGTGCCATACTGTTGGAGGGTCAGGACTGAGGGAGTGCCATACTGATGTAGGGTCAGTAGTGAGGGAGCGCTGCATTGTTGTTGAGTCAGTACTGAGGGAGCGCTATACTCTCAGATTGTTAGTATTGAGGGATGCTGACTGCCAGCGTGTCAGTACTGAGGGAGTGCCGTACTGGTGGAGGTTCAGTACTGATGGAGTGCTGCACTGTTACAGGGTCAGTACTGAGAGAGCGTTGCACAGTCAGAGAGTCGATACTGGGGGAGAGCTGCACTTTCGGAGGGTCATTACTGAGGGAGTGCCATACTCTCGGAGCATCAGTACTGTGGGAATATCAATCTGATGGAGGGTCAGTATTGAGGGAATGCCATAGTGTTGGATAGTCAGTATTGAGGGAGTGCTGCACTTTTGAAGGTTCAGTACTGAGGGAGTGCCAAACTGGTGAAGGGTCAGTAATGATGGAGTGCTGCACTTTTGGAGGGTCAACACTGAAGGAATGCTGCACTGTCGGAGGGTCAGTACTGAAGGAGTGCCATACTGTCGGAGGGTCTGAACTGAGGGAGTGCAATACTGTCGGAGGCTCTGTACTTCGGGAGTGCAATACTGTTGGAGGGTCAGTACTGAGGACACAGAGGTGGGAAAGAGGTTTTGGGCACAGCGGGGGAGAGGGAGATGGACATAGAGGGGGAGAGATGGATGGACACAGAAGGGGAGAGATGGATGGACACAGACGGGGAGAGAGGGATGGACAAAGAAGGGGAAGAGAGGGATGGACACAGAGGGGGAGAGGTGGATGGACAAAGAGGGGAGAGTAGGGGATGGACACAAGGGGAAAGTGGGGGGGATGGTGACAAGGAGGGAGAGAGGGGATGGACACAGAGGGACAGGAGAGAGGTGATAGACACATCGGAAGGGGGTGGGGGTTGGACATTGGGGGATAGAGGAGGGAGATAAGGGGAAGGACGGGGTGGACGCAGACTCCAGAGAGGGGGATAGGAGAGGGGGATGGACGCAGAGGGACGGGAGAAGGGTGATGGACTCTGAGGGGGGACGGGGATGTAAATTGGGGGAGAGGGGAGGGACACAGGGGGAGGGAGGGGGTGGACGCTGACTGGGGAGAGGGGGATAAGAGAGGGGGATGGACCTCCTGCGACTCCAGGCAGAAGTTCCTCCACTATCCCTGAACGGCCCGACCCTCACTCTGGCCATCCTCTTGTTCCTCACATAAGTGTAGAACGCCTTGGGATTTTCCTTAATCCTACCCACCAAGACTTTTTCATGTCCCCTTCTAGCTCTCCTAAGTCCATTCTTCAGTTCCTTCCTGGCTGCCTTGTAATCCTCTAAAGCCCTGTATGATTATTGCTTCCTCAAACCTAAATAAGCTTTAGTTTTAGAGATACAGCACTGAAACAGACCCTTTGGCAGACCGAGTCTGTGCCAACCATCAGCTATTTGTACCCATTTATACTAATCCTATATTCCTGCCACATCCACACCTGTCCGTATATTTCCCTACCACCTACCTATGCTAGGGGCAATTTATAATGGCCAATTTACCTACCAACCTGCAAGTCTTTTGGCAGGAAACGGAGCACCCGGAGAAAACCCACGCAGACACTGGGAGAACTTGCAAACCCCACACAGGCAGTACCCGGAATTGAACCCATGTCGCTGGAGTTGTGAGACTGCAGTGCTAACCACTGCGCCACTGTGCCACCCTTTCTTCTTCCTCTTGACTAGCTGTTCTTGTCATCCATGTTTCCTTTACCGTACCACCCCTTCCTTGCCTATCGGGACAAACCTATCCAGCAGTCGCAGCAACTGCTCCCTAAACAACCTCCACATTTCTGTCGTTCATTTCCCTGAGAACATCTGTTCCCAATTTAAGCACCTCAGTTCCTGCCGAATAGCATTGTTGTTCCCCCTCCCCCAATTAAATATTTTCACATCCCATCTGCTCATATCCCTCTCCATGACTATAGTACAGGTCAGGGAGTTGTGATCACTATCAGCGAAATGCTCTCCCACCGAGAGATCTGCCACCTGGCCTGGTTCGTTGCCAAGCACCAAATCCAAAATAGTCGCCCCTCTGGTCGGCCTATCTACATATTGAGTCAGGAAACCTTCCCAGGCACATTAACAAAATCTGCTCCATGCACATTATATGCACTAAGGAGGTTCCAATCAATATTAGGTAAGTTGAAGTCACCCAAGACAACAACGAGGAGGGTTTGTCCACTGAGTCAGTATGGGTGGAAGTCAGAAACGGGAAAGGAGCAGTCACATTATTGGGCATTTTCTATAGACCCCCCAATAGCAACAGAGACACGGAGGAACAAATTGGAGGCAGATTTTGGAAAGGTGTAGATGTTACAGGGTTGTTGTCATGGGTGACTTCAACTTCCCGAATATTGATTGGAACCTCCTTAGAGCAAATAGTTTGGATGGAGCAGTTTTTGTCAGGTGTGTCCAGGAAGGTTTCCTGACACAATATGCAGATAGGCCGACTAGCGGGGAGGCTATGTTGGATTTGGTGCTTGGCAACGAACCAGGCCAGGTGGCAGATCTCTCGGTGGGAGAGCATTTCGCTGATAGTGATCCGAACTCCCTGACCTTGACGATCCGAAGTTCATCCAGTTCCCGAACACTGTCTATTAGGAGCTGGAGTTGGGTGCTCTTCTCGCAGGTGAGGTCAGCAGGGACACAGGTGGTGACCCTTACCTCCCACATCCTGCAAGAGGAGCATGCAACTGCCCAACCTTCCATCCCCTCCGCTCTTAATTGACAACAGAGAATAGAAAAAGGGACAGAGGACACGGCAGCGGGGATTTAATTGCCTGTGCGCTGTTAACTGCAACCAGCGTTTACCAAAATGACTGAAGCGTGGTTCGTTATCCTCCTGGTCCAGGAGTCAGCAAAATGTCTGCGCACAGACACCAGTTTCAGTCGTAATAAATGTTGAGTTCCGTGGTTTCCATCCGGCCGCCAGTACTCTGTGACTGACAGCAGGCTGCACGGGGTTCGGCTTTGATTGACAGCTCTCCTATTGCACGGATCTCCCATTTAAGTAAAAGCAAAATACTGCAGATGTTGGAAATCTGAAATAAAAACAGGAAATGCTGGGAATACTCAGCAGGTCTGGCAGTATCTGTGGAGAGAGAAGCAGAATTAATGTTTCAGGTCGGTGACATTTCAACAGAACTGGCAAATGTGGTTGACGGAGCCCGCAACTGTGTCCAGCCCATTTCCCGCACCTCTACCCTCACCCCTTCCCCCCTCTCCCAGAACAGTGACAGGGTTCCCTCTTGTCCTCACTTTCCACCTCACGAGCTTCCACATCCAAAGGATCATCCTCCACCATTTCCGACACGTCCAGCGTGATGCCACTGCCGAAAGCATCCTCCCCTCCCTTCCCTGGTCAGCATTCCGAAGGGATCATTCCGTTCACGAAACCATGGTCCACTGCTCCATTACCCACACCGCCTCGTCCTCTTCCCACGGCACCTTCCCCTGCAATCGCAGGAGGTGTAATACCTGCCCATTTACTTCCTCTCTCCTCAGTAACCCAGGCCTCAAACTCTCCCTTCAGGTGAAGCAGTGATTTACATGTACTTTTTTCAATGGAGTATACTGTATTCACTCCTCAAAATGTTGTCTCCTTGAGTGTTGTTGGAGCTGCATCCATCCAGCGATGGGTCAATACTGATGGAGCACTGCACTGTCGGAGGGTCAGAACTTGGGGAGCGGCGTACTGTCAGAGGGTCAATACTGAGGGAGCACTGCAGTGTTGGAGGTCAGTGCTCAGGGTGCACTGCAGTGTCGGAGTGTCAGTACTGAGGGAGCACTACACTATCAGAGGGTCAGAACTGAGGGAGCACTGCAGTTTCATTGGGTCAGTACTGAGGGAGTGCTGCACTGTCAGAGGGTCAGTACTGAGGGAGTGCTGCACTGTCAGAGAGTCACTACTGAGGGAGTGCTGCACTGTCGATGGGTCAGTACTGATGGAGCACTGCACTGTCAGAGTGTCAGTACTGAGGGGCACAGCAGTGTCGTAGGATCAGGACAGAGGGAGCGCTGCACTGTCAGAGGGTCATTACTGAAGGAGCACTGCAGTGTCAGATGGTCAGTACAGAGAGAGTGCTGCACTGTCGTAGGGTTACCACTGACGGAGTGCCATCCTGTCAGAGTGTCAATTCTGAGGGAACACAGTGGTGTCACAATGTCAGAACTGAAGGAGCACTGCACTGTGAGAGGGCCAGTACTGAGGGAAGACTGCACTTTCGTAGGGTCAGTACTGAAGGGGCACAGCAGTGTCGTCGGGTCAGGACTGAGGGAGCACTGCACTGTCGGAGGATATGTACTGGGGATTGCTGCACTGTCAGAGGGTCAGTATTGAGGGAGCACTGTAGTGTTTTATGGTCGGTACTGGCAGCACTATACTGTCAGAGGGTCAGTACAGTGGGAGAGCTGCACTGTCGCAGGTTCAGTACTGACGGAGTGCCATACTGTCGGAGGGTCAGGACAGTGGGAGCGCAGCGGTGCCATAGGGTCAGCACAGAAGGAGCAATGCACTGTCATGGGATCAATACTGAGGGAGTGCCTCAACGTCGTAGGGTCAGGAATGAGGGAAAACTGCTCTGTCGGAGGGTCAGTACTGAGGGGGCACTGCAATGTCATAGAGTCAGTACTGAGGGAGTGCTGCACTGTCAGATGGTAGGTACTGAGGGAGCACGGCAGTGTCATCTGGTCAGTACTGAGGGAGTGCTGCACTGTCAGAGGGTCAGTACTGAATGAACATTGCAGTGTCATAGGGTCAGTACTGATGGAGCACTGCACTCTCAGAGCGACAGTACAGAGGGCATGCTGCACTGTCTTAGGGTCAGTGCTGAGGGAGTGCTGCACTGTCATAAGATCAGTACTGACGCAATGCCATACTGTCGGACGGTAAGTACTGAGCGAGCACAGCGGTGTCATAGGTTCAGTACAGAAGGAGCACTGCACTGTCGAAGGCTCAGCACTGAGGGCGTGCGGCACTTTCGGAGAGTCAGTAATGAGGGAGTGCTGCAGTGTAAATGTGTCCGTACTGAGGGAGTGCTGCACTGTCAAAGGGTCAATACTGAGGAAGCACTGCACTGTCAGACGGTCAGTACTGAGGGAGTGCTGCACTGTCACAGGGTTACCACTGAGGAACCACTGCACTGTCAGAGGGTCAGTACTGAGAGAGTGCTGCAGTGTAAATGTTAACGTACTGAGGGAGTGCTGCACTGTCAGAGGGTCAGTACTAAGGGAGCACTACAGTGTCATCGGGCCAGTACTGAGGGACTTCTGCATTGTCAGAGTGTCAATACTGAGGGAGTACTGCAGTGTCAGAGGGTCAGTACAGAGGGAGTGCTGCACAGTCGTAAGGTCACTACTGACAGAATGCCGTACTGTCCGAGGGTCAGTACTGAGGGAGCACAGTCGTGTCATAGGGTCAGTGCTGAAGGAGCACTGCAGTGTCATAGGGTCAGTACTGAGATGGTGCTCCACTGTCAGAGGGTCAGTACTGAGCGAGTGCTTCACTGTCGGAGGGACAGTACTGACTGAGCACTGCACTGTCAGAGGGTCAGTACTGAGGGAGCACTGCAGTGTCATTGGGTCAGTACTGAAGAAGTGCTGCACTGTCAGAAGGTCAGTACAGAAGGAGCACTGCAATGTCGGAGGGTGAGTACTGAGGGAGTGCCGCACTTTCGGATCGTCAGGACTGAGGGACCACTGCACTGTCTAAGGGTCAGTACTGAGGGAAAACTGTTCTGTCGGAATGTCAGTACTGAGTGGGCACTGCAATGTCATAGGGTCATTATTGAAGGAGTGCTGCACTGTGAGATGGTCACTGACGGAGTGCCGGACTGTCGGAGGGTCAGTACTGATGGAGCACAGCGGTGTGATATGGTAAGTACAGAAGGAGCACTGCACTGTCAGAGGCTCAGCACTGAGGTAGTGCCGCACTGTCGGTGGGTCAGTGCTGTGGGAGTGCCACAATGTCAGGTGGCCAGTACTGGGGGAGCACTGCACTGTCGTAAGGTCAGTGCTGAGGGAGCACTGCAGTGTTAGAGGGTCAGTACAGAGGTAGTGCTGCACTGTCGGAGGGTCAGTACTGTGGGAGTGCCACAATGTCAGATGGCCAGTACTGGGGGAGCACTGCACTGTCGTAAGGTCAGTACTGAGGTAGCACTGCACTGCCAGAGTGTCAGTAATGAGGGAGCACTGCACTGTCATAGGGTCAGTACTGAGGGAGCACTGCGATGTCACAGGATCAGTACAGAATGAGTACTGCACTGTCGGGGACTCAGCACTGAGTGAATGCCGCACTGTCGGACGGTCAGTACTGAGGGAGCACTGCACCCTCGGAGGGTCAGTACTGAGGGAGTGCCGCAATGTCAGAAGGACATTGCTGAAGGAGCACTGCACTGTCGGAGGTTCAGTACTGAGGGTGCACTGCACTGCCAGATGGTCAGTACTGAGGGAGTGCTGCACTGTCGGAGGGTCAGTACTGATGGAATGTCGTACTGTTGGAGGTTCAGTACTGAGGGAGTACTGCGATGGCACAGGGTCAGTACTGAATGAGCACTGCACTGTCGGTGGCTCAGTACTGAGGGAGTGCCACACTGTCGGACGTTCAGTACTGAGGGAGCACTGCACCCTCGGAGGGTCAGTACTGAGGGAGTGCCGCAATTTCGGAAGGACATTACTGAGGGAGCACTGCACTGTTGGAGGTTCAGTACTGAGAGTGCACTGCTCTGTCGGTGGTTCAATACTCAAGGAGCACTGCACCGTCAGAGGGTCAGTACTGAGGGAGTGCTGCAATGTGAGAGGGTCAGTACTGAGGGAGCACTGCAGTGGCAGAGGGTCAGTACTGCGGGAGAGCTGCACTGTCAGTTCTGAGGGAGCTTTGCAGTGTCACAGGGTCAGTACTGACGGAGCACTGCACAGTCAGATGGACAGTACAGAGGGCGTGCTGCACTGTCTTATGCTGACTACTGTCGGAGTGCCGTACTGTCGGAGGGTCAGTACTGAGTGAGCACAGCGGTGTTATCGGGTAAGTACAGAAGGAGCATTGCACCATCAGATGCTCTGCATTGAGGAAGTGCCGCACTGTCGGAGGGTCAGTACTGAGGGATTGCTGCACTTTCGTAGGGTCACTCCTGACGGAATGCCGTACTGTCGGAGGTTCAGTACTGAGGGTTTACAGCGGTGTCATAAGGTCAGTACAGAAGGAGCACTGAACTGTCGGAGGCTCAGCACTGAGGGAGTGCCGCGCTGTCGGAGGATTATTACTGAGGGAGCACTGCGGAGTCATTGGGTCAGTACAGAAGGAGCACTACACTGCCGGAGGCTCAGCACTGAGGGAGTGACGCACTGTCAGAGGGTAAGTACTGAGGGAGTGCTGCTCTGTCATAGGGTCAGTACTGAGGGAGCGCTGCACTGTCAGGAAGTCAGTACTGAGGGAGCACTGCACTGCCAGAGGGTCAGTACTGAGGGAGTGCTGCACTGTCAGGAAGTCAGTACTGAGGGAGCACTGCACTGTCAGAGGGTCAATACTGAGTGAGCACTGCTGTGTTATAGGGTCAGTACTGTGGGACTGCTGCACTGTCAGGGGGTTCGATACTGAGGGAGCACTGCAGTGTCAGATGGTCATTACTGAGGGAATGCTGCACTGTCGGAGGGTCAGTATTGCGGGTGCGCTGCACTGTCAGAGTTTTGTTCAGCCTTGACGAAATCTATGCTGGCTATTCTTAACTAACTGAAACTTCTCTGAATGTCAGTTGATATTTTCCCGGATTATTATTTCTAAAACCTTACCGACCACGGATGTTTGTACTAACTGACTTTTACTTTCTAGGACTGTCATCACACACTTTCTTGAATGAAGGTCTTACATTTAGCAGTTTACAATCTTCCAGCATCACACTCGCATCCAGCAAAGACTGGAAGATTACAGCAACCTCGTCTGCTATTTCCGCCCCCATCATTTTTAATAACTGGGGATGCAAGCCATCCAGTCGAAGTGCCTTATGTACTATAAGCCATCCTTTTTAACACCTTTCCAGACCATTTTTTGTATCCGCTTCCACGATGTCTACTCACTCCACTTCCACTGATATTTTGTCAGCATCCATTCCTCTGGTGAATACTGATAAAACGTAGTCATTAAGTGTATTAGCATTACCCTGCACCTCTAAGTATGTATTACCCTATGTGTCCCTAATAGGCCACATTCCTCCTTGCACAACTCATTTAATAGGCTGTCATTGCATTCTCATATTCTCTCTTTACTGGTCTTATTTTCCTCCCCACCTCTCCTCTCAACTTACTGCCACTGGCCTGGCTCTCACTTGAGTTCACCTGACATGCATTACGTGCCTTGTTTTTTGATTGTTTCATCATCATCTATATCTCCTTCATCAACCAAGGTGACATGTTCTTCATTCCGCTACCTTTCACCCTTGGTGGGATATTCCTAATATGGAACTGAAGCACCTCTTCCTTAAATATAACCTATCGTGCTGATGCAGATATTCCTGCGAATCTTTGGTTCCATTCTTCCCAACTGGATCCCTTCTCATTTTTTGAAATTAGTCCCCTTCCAATCAAGACACTTTCCATTATTTTGTTCTTTGCTTTTCCGCATTACTAGTCGAAAACCTATGATACGATGATCACTCTTACCCAAGTATTTCTGCATAGACGCCGGGTCCACTTGGGTTAGCTCATTTCCCAACACCAGAGTTCGCAATTCCTCTTTTCTCGTTGGCTGAGAGCATGCCGATCAAGAAATTTCTCCTGACACATTTTACAAATTCCTCCCAGTCCTTAATCTTTAATCCAAAATCATATCAATCAACTGTTTGGTCATTAAAGTTCCCAAATATCACCTAACTTTAGTTGTTGCACATCTCTGTGATTTCCCCGAGATTTGCTCCTCTACCTCTTTTGTAGTATTTGGAGGCCGAGAGAATACCCCGAGGACAGCAATCATGCATATTCTGCTCCTTATCTTGGAATAATGGATTCTGTACTTGCCATGTCGAAGCACGTCCCTTTCCAGCAATGAAAAGTCTTCCTTAATTAGTACTGCCACCCCTTTATATCTTTGTATCCTTATATATTAAGGGCCCGGACCTCGTTTCCATTATTTCCACTACTTCGCATTCCCATATTTAAACATTCGCTCACCGACCTTAAACACCACACTTTGTGTGTTCACACATGTATTGTCCTCCCGTCTTTGAATTCCTCGTAGTCCTTCTCAGTCCACTGCCATCTAATGCAGACTCACTTTCCTCACTTCAAATATCTATTTTTTTATATTATGCATACATGGCTTGTGGGCGTCATTGGCTTTTTCCAGCATTTATTTTCCATTCCTAATTGCCCTGGAGAAGGTGGTGGTGAGCTGCCTTCTTGAATCGCTGTAGTCCATGTGGGGTAGGTACATCCAAAGTGCTGTTAGGAAGAAATTTCCAGAATTTTGACCGCGCAGCATTGACGGAACGGCTATATAGTTCTACGTCAGAATGGTTTGTGACTTGGAGAGGAAGTTCCCATGCATGTGCTGACCTCGGCCTTCTAGTTGGTCGAGATTGCCTGTCTGTCAGGTACTGTCAAAGGAGCCTTGGTGCATTGTTGCGGTGCATCTTGTAGATGGTACACACTGCTCTCACTGTGTGTCAATGGTGGAGGAATTGAACGTCTGTGGCTGGAATACCAATCAAGCAGGCTGCTTTCTCCTGGATGGTGGCGAGCTTCTTGAGTGTTGTTGGAGCTGCACCCATCAAAGCAAGTGGAGATTACTTCATCAAACTCTTGACGTGTGCCTTGTAGATGGTGGAACGGATTTGGGGAGTCTGCAGGTGAGTTACTCGCCACCTGATTCCTAGCCTCTACCTGCTCTTGCAGCTATTGTATTTATATGGCTACTCTATTTTACTTTATTGTCAATGGCAAACCCCAGGATGTTGACAGTGGGGGATTAAGCGATCGTAATGCCATTGAATGTCAAGGGGAGATGGTTAGATTCTCTCTTGTTAGAGATGGTCATTGCCTGGCAATTGTGTGGCGTTTATGTTACTAGCCACCGATAACCACAAGGCTGTATATTGCCCAGGTCTTCCTGCGTTTCTACACGGGTCGCTTCAGTATCTGAGGAGTTAGGAATGGTGCTGAACATTGTGCAATCATCAGCGAACATCCCCACTTCTGACCTTAGGATTGAAGGAAGGTCATTGATGAAGCAGCTGAACGTGGTTGGGCCGAGGCCACTACCCTGAGGAACTCCTGGAGCTGAGATGATTGACCTCCAACAACCACAACCATTTTTCTTTGCGCTCGTTGTTACTCCAACCAGCGGAGAGTTTTCCCCCGATTCACATTGACTTCACTTTTGCTAGGGCTCCTTGCTGCCATACTCGGTCAAATGCTGCCTTGATGTCAAGGGTAGTCACATTTACCTCACCTCTTGAGTTCAACACTTTTGTCCATGTTAGGACCAAGTGTGTAATGAGGTTAGGAGCTGAGTGGCCCTGGCGGAACCCAAACTGAGCGTCACTGAGCAGGTTATTGCTAAGCAAATGCCGCTTGATAGCTTTGCTGATGACACCTTCCATCACTTTACTGATGATTGAGAACAGACTTATGGGGCAGTAATTGGCTGTTTGAACTTGTCCTGATTTTTGTGTACAGGATGTACCTGGGCAATTTTCTACTTTTATAGGTAGAGGACAATTTGCAGCAGTACTGGAACAGCTTGGCTAGGGGTGTGGCAAGTCATGGAGGACAGGTCTTCAGTTCTATTGCCGGTATATTGTCAGGGCCTATAGCCTTTGCAGTATCCATAGCCTTCTGTCGTTTCTCCATATCATGCAGAATGAATAAAATTGGCTCAAGTCTGGCATCTGTGATGCTGGGGACTTCATTAGAAGGCCGACATGGATTATCAACTCGGCACTTCTCGCTGGAGATGGTTGCAAATGCTTCAGCCTTATCTTTGCACTGATGTGCTGGGTTCGCCCATCATTACGAATGCTGATATTTGTGGAGCCACCACCTCGGGCTTTTTGTTTATTTGTCCACCATCATTCACAGCTGGATGTGGCAGGACTGCATCTGATCCATTGGTCATGGGATCGCTTAGCTTTGTCTATCGCATGCTGCTTACACAGTTTCGCACACAAGTCGTCCTTTGTTGCAGCTTCACCAGATTGACACCCCATTTTGAGATATGCCTGGTACTGCTCCTGGCACGCCCTCCTGCACTCTTCATTGAACCAGGGTTGGTCTGCTGGCTTGATGGTAATTGTCGATTGGGAATAAGCCAGCCATGAGGTTACAGATTGTGGTAGAGTACAATTCTGCTGCTACTGATGGCCCAAAGCGCATCATGGATGCCCAGTTTTGCACTGCTAGATCTGTTTCAAATCTTTCCCATTTCGGACGGTGTTTGTGCCACACAACACGATGGGGTTTATCCTCAATGTAAAGGCATGCTTTTGTCTCCACAACGACTGTGCGATGGTCAGTCCTACCAATAGTGTCATGGACAGATACATCTGCAGCAGGCAGATTGGTGAGGAAAGGTCAAGTATGTTTTTCTTCAAGTTATCCTCATAACTGAAATTCCTCATCACTGGAATCATTCTCATGAATCTTTTCTTTCCTCGCTCCAATGCTCTCATGTCTTTCCTAATGTGCGGCTTCCAGAACTGGACGCAATATTCGAGCTGAGGCTGAACGAGTGTCTTATCCACGTTCAGCATAACTTCCTTCCTCTTGTGCCCTATGCCCGTATTCATGCCCAGGATACTGTATGCTTTATTAACTGCTCTCTCAACCTGCCCTGCCACCTGCAATGACTTATGCACGTATACACCTAGGTCGTTCTGCCCCTGCACACTCTTTAGAATTGTACATTTTATTTAATATTGTCTCCCCATGTTCTACCTACCAGCATGAATCACATCCCATTTCTGTGCATTTCACTTCATCTGCCACCTGTCTTCTCATTCCACCAATGTATCTATCTCCTTTCGGAGTTCTACACAAACCTCCTCAGTTATGTTATGTGTGAACAGTTATTTTAAGACTGCATAAGGTATTTAGTGGGGATCCCCAGTGGTCAGTGTTGGGATGCCTGCTTTTCATGACCTGCATTAATGACCTAGACTTTGTTGTGCAGGGCACAATTTTTCAAAAAAAGTTGAGCATGAAAAAGGACTTGCTAGTATTGTGAACCATGAGGAGGATAGTGATAATCTTCAACAGGATATAAACAGGCTGATGGTATAGGCTGACAAGACAATAACGAGGAGATTTGATATCATGAGGGGTCTGGACAGAATATACACGGGATACGGAGAAATTCAAAGATTGGCTCAAGGATCCAGGACTAGAGGATCGAGAACGAAAGAAAGGCGACTTAATGTGAAGTGCAAAAGATGAAGCAGTGACATGCGGAAAACTTTGTTTTATGGAACAAGTGCTTAGGATCTGGAATTCAGTGACTGGCAGTGCGGTCGAGACAAGTTCAATTGGGGCCTTCAGAAGTGTACTGACTAATTATCTGAAGATTAATAAAAACAATGAAGGGCTACAGAAAAAAAACAGGGGAGTGGGACTAGGTGAGTTGCTCTTTAAGAAAACGGTCACTGACACGGCTTGCCAAATGCCTCCTTCTATGCTGTAACCATTCTATTATTCTTTGACTGTACCTTAGTCTGTCCCCGTTGACTGTATCAAACATCTCGGAGAGTTCTACAAAAGAAGAGTACATGCCTATGTTGTATTCTCCACTTTTCTCCTGGACCTGTCTCAGCACAAAAATCATACCTAAAGTTCCTTATTGGGTCTGAATCTTCACAGACTCTCACGGATCCTCTCTGCATCTATTGTCGGAAAACGTTTAGTTCGAATCAAAATGGTCAAGATTTTGCCTGCACTGGACAGTAAACTTCCGTAATAAAAGCAAAATACTGCGGATGCTGGAAATCTGAAAAAAAAACAAGAAATGCTGGATTCACTCAGCAGGTCTATCAGCATCTGTGGAAAGAGAAGCAGAGTTAACGTTTCGGGTCAGTGACCCTTCTTCGGAAATGACAAATATTAGAAATGTCACAGATCATAAACAAGTGAGGTGGGGGTTGGGCAAGAGATAACAAAGGAGAAGGTGCAGATTGGACCAGGCCACATAGCTGACCAAAAGGTCACGGAGCAAAGGCAAACAATATGTTAATGGTGTGTTGAAAGACAAAGCATCAGTACAGATTAGGTGTGAATATACTGAATATTGAACATCAGCAAGTGCAAACCTGAAGAAAAACAACCTGAAAAAAACAGTGGGTAAGCAAACTGAACAAACTAAGATGAAATGAAATAAATGCAAAAAAAGATTGCAAAAAATGTAAAAAGGAATGCAAAAAAAAGGAAGAAAAAATAACTAAAAATGACTAAAAATGAAAGTAAAGTGGGGGGCTGTCATGCTCTGAAATTATTGAACTCAATGTTCAGTCCGGTAGGCTGTAGTGTGCCTAATCGGTAGATGAGATGCTGTTCCTCGAGCTTGCGTTGATGTTCACTGGAACACTGCAGCAATCCCAGGACAGAGATGTGAGAATGAGAGCAGGGGGGAGTGTTGAAATGGCAAGCAACCGGAAGCTCAGGGTCCTGCTTGCGGACTGAGCGGAGATGTTCCGCAAAGCGTTCACCCAGTCTGCGCTTGGTCTCCCCAATGTAGAGGAGACCACACTGTGAGCAGCGAATACAGTATACTACATTGAAAGAAGTACAAGTAAATCGCTGCTTCACCTGAAAGGAGTGTTTGGGGCCTGGGATAGAGAGGAGAGAGGAGGTAAATGGGCAGGTGTTACACCTCCTGCGATTGCAAGGGAAGGTGCCCTGGGACGGGGACGAGGTGGTGGGGGTCATGGAGGAGTGGACCAGGGTGTCGCGGAGGGAACGATCCGTTCGGAATGCTGACAGGAGAAGGGAGGGGAAGATGCGACTGGTAGTGGCATCACGCTGGAGGTGGCGAAAATGGCGGAGGATGATCCTTTGGATATGGAGGCTGGTGGGATGAAAAGTGAGGACAAGGGGAACCCTGTCCCGGTTCTGGGAGGGAGGGGAAGGGGTGAGGGTAGACGTGCGGGGAATGGGTCGGACACGGTTGAGGGCCCTGTCAACCACAGTGAGGGGAAATCCTCGGTTGAGGAAAAAGGAGGTCATATCAGAAGCACCGTCATGGAAGGTAGCATCATCAGAGCAGATGCGTCGGAGACGGAGAAACTGGGAGAATGGAATGGTGTCCTTACAGGAGGTAGGGTGTGAAGAAGTGTAGTCGAGGTAGCTGTGGGAGTCAGTGGGCTTATAATGGATATTAGTAGACAGCCTATCCCCAGAGATGGAGACAGAGAAGTCGAGGAAGGGAAGGGAAGTGTCAGAGATGGACCATGTAAAGGTGAGAGAAGGGTGGAAATTGGAAGCAAAGTTGATAAAGTTTTCTAGTTCGGGGCGGGAGCAGGAAACGGCACCGATACAGTCATCAATGTACCGGAAAAAGAGTTGGGGGAGGGGGCCTGAGTAGGACTGGAACAAAGAATGCTCGACATATCCCACAAAAAGACAGGCACTCCATTCCATTCTCCCAGTTTCTCCGTCTCCGACGCATCTGCTCTGATGATACTACCTTCCATGACGGTGCTTCTGATATGACCTCCTTTTTCCTCAACCGAGGATTTCCCCTCACTGTGGTTGACAGGGCCCTCAACCCTGTCCGACCCATTCCCCGCACGTCTACCCTCACCCCTTCCCCTCCCTCCCAGAACCGTGACAGGGTTCCCCTTGTCCTCACTTTTCATCCCACCAGCCTCCATATCCAAAGGATCATCCTCCGCCATTTTCGCCACCTCCAGCGTGATGCCACTACCAGTCGCATCTTCCCCTCCCTTCCCCTGTCCAGCCCGCTTCTACCTCCTTCCCAAAATCCACAAACGGGACTGTCCCGGCAGACCCATTGTGTCAGCCTGCTCCTGCCCAACTGAACTTATTTCTTCCTATCTAGACTCTATCTTTTCTCCGCTGGTCCAGTCTCTTCCCACCTACATCCGTGACTCTTCTGACGCCCTACGTCATTTTGACAATTTCCAGTTTCCTGGTCCCAACCGCCTCCTCTTCACTATGGACGTCCAATCGCTCTACACCTCCATCCGCCACCAGGATGGTTTGAGGGCTCTCCGCTTCTTCCTGGAACAGAGGCCCAACCAGTCCCCATCCACCACCACCCTCCTCCGCCTGGCTGAACTTGTTCTCACATTGAACAACTTCTCCTTCAACTCCATGTTTTCCTTCAAGTAAAAGGTGTCGCTATGGGTACCCGCATGGGTCCTAGTTATGCCTGTCTTTTTGTGGGATATGTCGAGCATTCTTTGTTCCAGTCCTACTCAGGCCCCCTCCCCCAACTCTTTTTCCGGTACATTGATGACTGTATCGGTGCCGTTTCCTGCTCCCGCCCCGAACTGGAAAACTTTATCAACGTTGCTTCCAATTTCCACCCTTCTCTCAACTTTACATGGTCCATCTCTGACACTTCCCTTCCATTCCTCGACTTCTCTGTCTCCATCTCTGGGGATAGGTTGTCTACTAATATCCATTATAAGCCCACTGACTCCCACAGCTACCTCGACTACACTTCTTCACACCCTACCTCTTGTAAGGACTCCATTCCATTCTCCCAGTTTCTCCGTCTCCGACGCATCTGTTCTGATGATGCTACCTTCCATGACGGTGCTTCTGATATGACCTCCTTTTTCCTCAACCGAGGATTTCCCCTCACTGTGGTTGACAGGGCCCTCAACCGTGTCCGACCCATTCCCCGCACCTCTACCCTCACCCCTTCCCCTCCCTCCCAGAACCGTGACAGGGTTCCCCTTGTCCTCACTTTTCATCCCACCAGCCTCCATATCCAAAGGATCATCCTCCGCCATTTTCGCCACCTCCAGCGTGATGCCACTACCAGTCGCATCTTCCCCTCCCTTCCCCTGTCAGCATTCCGAAGGGATCGTTCCCTCCGCGACACCCTGGTCCACTCCTCCATTACCCCCACCACCTCGTCCCCGTCCCAGGGCACCTTCCCTTGCAATCGCAGGAGGTGTAATACCTGTCCATTTAACTCCTCTCTCCTCACTATCCCAGGTTCCAAACACTCCTTTCAGGTGAAGCAGCGATTTACTTGTACTTCTTTCAATGTAGTATACTGTATTCGCTGCTCACAGTGTGGTCTCCTCTACATTGGGGAGACCAAGCGCAGACTGGGTGACCGCTTTGCGGAACATCTCCGCTCAGTCCGCAAGCAGGACCCTGAGCTTCCGGTTGCTTGCCATTTCAACACTCGCCCCTGCTCTCATGCTCACATCTCTGTCCTGGGATTGCTGCAGTGTTCCAGTGAACATCAACGCAAGCTCGAGGAACAGCATCTCATCTACCGATTAGGCACACTACAGCCTGCCGGACTGAACATTGAGTTCAATAATTTCAGAGCATGACAGCCCCCCACTTTACTTTCATTTTTAGTCATTTTTAGTTATTTTTCTTCCTTTTTTTTTTTGCATTCCTTTTTACATTTTTTACAATCTTTTCTTGCATTTATTTCATTTCATCTTAGTTTGTTCAGTTTGCTTACCCACTGTTTTTTTCAGGTTGTTTTTCTTCAGGTTTGCACTTGCTGATGTTCAATATTCAGTATATTCACACCTAATCTGTACTGATGCTTTGTCTTTCAACACACCATTAACATATTGTTTGCCTTTGGTCCGTGACCTTTTGGTCAGCTATGTGGCCTGGTCCAATCTGCACCTTCTCCTTTGTTATCTCTTGCCCAACCCCCACCTCACTTTTTTATAATCTGTGACTTTTCTAATATTTGTCAGTTCCGAAGAAGGGTCACTGACCCGAAACGTTAACTCTGCTTCTCTTTCCACAGATGCTGCCAGACCTGCTGAGTGAATCCAGCATTTCTTGTTTTTGTGTAGTAAACTTCCGTAGTTTGAATAGTCAGAACTCTCTCCCTTGTTTCTGTTTTTGTTGTTGAGGTAGACAGTCACTTCACCTGGAAGGTTCTGAAGCAATGTACTTTTCTTCCAGCATGCTGAAAGCCCATCTGTAAGCCTATCAAGGTTCACATATCTTCCCTGTTCATAAACCTTGGCTGGAATCCCATCTATTCCAGGGGCTTTAGTGATTTTAATTGTGCTGCAGCGGTCTTGATCTTTTCATGTGTGGTGGTCCATCCAGCTCGCATTTCACTTCCCTCTTCGAGATCATTGCGATGGACGTCTCCTACACCATCTGAGCGTCATCAAATAGGCTCTCATAGTAATCTGACTACTTGTTGCCAAGATAACATCAGTGTCTTTGGGCATTGTTGTTCCATCCGAAGACTTTAATGGTGCCTGCACATGGTGGAAGGTCCATATACAGATCTCAAGGCTTCTGAGTGGAATTTCATATCTCCCGTAGCTGCATACATCTGTGCCTTCTCAATGACCACTGTTCGTGAATTTCTTTGGTTGGCATGGAGGTTGGTTTGCAGAGGGATGCAGGCTTCCCTATATGCAGCTTTTGTAGCCTGCTCATCAGTACATGCAAGTTATCAATTGAGACAGATGTGTTTCTTCTGAAGAAGCTCTTGCATTTCAATATAATTTTTCTCGAAAATAATCTTGGCTTCTTCTGGTTGAGAAGCCAACCAGCTCTGCAGTTTCTTTTCAACCTTAAAGGACGGAGTTCAACTGTCCCCACTGCTTTGCTGGATTAATATCACTATCCAGAGTCGCTTCACTGCAGAGGCTCTGTTCAAACTTGCTCTGGGAACGGTTTTCCTCCTGTAATTAGAATTCATGGACTTGCATTTTCCTTGTTTGTGGCTCTTTTTTTCTTTTGGGCAATGGTCTGATTGTGAAGGCAAGATTGAGTCGAAACAGTATGTGGCTGCTATCGCAGTCAGGACTTGGCATCACACGACTGTGTAGCACGTCCCATATTTTTCGTTGCTGCACCAGAATATAACCCAATAAGTGCTCGTGCTTTGAGCCTGGATGCCTTCAGCTGATTTGAAATCCGGCTTTCTGATGGAATCAGAATTAGTAAATCTGAGTCCGTACTCCATACATAATTCCAGCATAATTCGACCATATTTTCATTACATTTGCCAATACCATATCTTCCCCAGACAGTTTGTCAATGCTCTTGGTCAGGCCCAACTCATGCATTGAAATCTCGAAATCTGGTGAACTTATCATTCGAGTCAAACGTCAGTAGAAGATTATGCAGCTCACGGTAGAAGCTTTCTTTCATCACCATATCGGCTTGTAGGGTAGGTGAATATATGCTGATAATGGTAGCGAATTGATCGTCCTGGACTGATAATCGTGAGGATATGAGGCGTTTAGAAAAGCCCATGGGGAGGTTCTTACACATGCTAGCAATATATGTTTTAGTCACAAATTCCTTAAGAGGGATCACTCAACTTTAATTTTCTCTGCCCAGAAAATCCTGCGCCATGTTCTGTTATTGATCCCTGCTCTGTAAAGTAAACTTCACAGAATGATGTGATGTCAATGTCCAGATGGGCATGCTCACTGGCTATTCGTGTGGAAGATCTTTCATGGAGTCTGTAATCATCTTAATCTGACATTGTGTGAATAATCCAGCCCGCAAGCTTCAAGATTTTTATTTCTCATTTGCTTTTTTTTTTGCATTTATATGTGTTACTTCATTCTTTTGCACTGCTATACGAGATGCCCGTTGGCTACGGTTCGCCAACAAGGAGAGTTGAGACAAGAATTGTCTGGGCCATCTTTTTAGGCCCATCCCCATTCGGAACAAGCAGTATTATTCCGAGAGAATACTGCTTCGTCACTCAGAGTGTTGCCAGATGATGTTGTTGTCTCAGCTCAACAGTCAAATAACTCATCATGCTGAACCACTTGCATGCAGAATTGAAGCTGAATCTGCCAGTGCCACCTTGCACCTGCCATTGTCGCCTCTCCCCATCGCTGTCTGGTACACTTCCTGACTGTGGTAACTGTTTAAAGTGGAAACCAGCTAGTGCAGCCGAATCCCATTCTTCAGGCTGTGTCATTCTATTCAGTGTCGCAGCAGGCTGAAACAGCTGAAGCAATTGAAAAGATGCATTTGCTGTGGCAGAGGTGCATTAGTGTTAAATATGATGGTGGTTTATTGCTGAAACTTGGGTTCAATAGAAATACTTTAGTGCTGATTTTTGGGGGGACGGGGCGGCGGCGGTGGGAGGAAGTGAACAAGTGCTGCAAGATGGCGATGGCAAAGAAGAAGCAAAGTCTGTGGATGTTGCTGTGAGCGGACGAACCACAACCCTACGCAAATCTCAATGGGGCCTGCACTTTACTCCATCAACTAACAGGTAGAGGTTAGCACTGAGATTGTTTCAGCAGAAGGTTATGCCTCAGGTTTGGTGACTGTTCGGATTAAGGTTGTGCTTTGTTTCATAGTTAGTGTTACATTTAGTGTTGCGGTTTGCAGAGAGCTCGATTTAGGGTTAGGTTCAGTTTAGCAATTTGTGTTAAGGTTCTGGTTTGCGACTGGTTCATTTGACAGTATGTGTTGGGTTAGTTATAGCGTTAGGTTTAGATTAGGAATACAATTTGAGTAAGGGCTAGATTTAGCATTCGGGTTAGTTTGGGGTTAGTCTTGCAGTTAGATTTATGGTCAGGTTGACAGTTTGGTTAAGCATTGATTTGAGGTTCAACATTATGGTTGCACTTAGGCTTCGGCATACCGTTAGCATAGAGTTGTTATCTCTGGGTTGTTGCCCGTGCCACGTGCTAGCGAAGCGAGGAATAGGGAGAGAGGAGGTGAACACGTGGCTGCAGGGATGGTGCAGGAGGGAGGGTTTTGGTTTCCTGGATAATTGGGGCTCTTTCTGGGGTAGGTGGGACCTCTACAAACGGGGTGGTCTTTACCTGAACCAGAGGGGTACCAATATCCTGAGGGGGAGATTTGCTAGTGCTCTTCGGGGGTTTAAACTAATTCAGCAGGGGGTTAGGAACCTAAATTGTAGTTCCAGTGTACAGGATGTTGAGAGTAGTGAGGTAGGGGATAAGGTTACAGGGACGCAAGAGGGCACTGGCAAGCAAGAACTTGGTTGAAAGTGTGTCTGCTTCAACGCCAGGAGCATCCAGAATAAGGTGGGTGAGGTTGCAGCATGGGTTGGCACCTGGGATCTCGATGTTGTGGCCATTTCGGAGACATGGGTAGAGCAGGGCAAGGAATGGATGTTGCAGGTTCCGGGATTTAGATGTTTCAGTAAGAACAGAGAAGATGGTAAAAGAGGGGGGGGGGGGTGGGGTGAGGGTGTGGCATTGTTCATCAAGGAGAGTATTACGGTGGCAGAAAGGACGTTTGAGGACTCATCTGCTGAGGTAGTATGGGCCGAGGTTAGAAACAGGAGAGGAGAGGTCACCCTGTTGGGAGTTTTCTAGACCTCCGAATAGTTCCAGAGATGTAGAGGAAAGGATAGCGAAGATGATTCTCGACAGGAGCGAGAGTAACAGGATAGTTGTTATGGGGGACTTTAACTTTCCAAATATTGACTGGAAATACTATAGTTCGAGTACTTTAGATGGGTCAGTTTTTGTCCAGTGTGTGCAGGAGGGTTTTCTGACACAGTATGTAGACAAGCCAACCAGGGGCGATGCCACATTGGATTTGGTACTGGGTAATGAACCGGCCAGGTTTTATATTTAGACGTAGGTGAGCACTTTGGTGACAGTGATCACAATTCGGTTAGGTTTACCTTAGCGATGGGCAGGGACAGGTATATACCGCAGGGAAAGAATTATAGCTGGGGGAAAGGAAATTATGATGCGATTAGGCAAGATTTTGGATGCGTAGGATGGGGAAGGAAACTGCAGGGGATGCGCATAATCGAAATGTGGAGCTTATTCAAGGAGCTGCTACTGCGAGTCCTTGATAAGTATGTACCTGTGAGGCAGGGAGGAAGTTGTCGAGCGAGGGAGCCGTGGTTTACTAAAGAAGTTGAAGCGCTTGTCAAGAGGAAGAAGAAGGCTTATATTAGGATGAGACGTGAAGGCTCAGTTAGGGCGCTTGAGAGTTACAAGCTAGCTAGGAATGATCGAAAGGGAGAGCTTAGAAGAGTGAGGAGAGGACACGAGAAGTCATTGGCGGATCGGATCAAGGAAAAACCTAAGTCTTTCTATAGGTATATCAGGAATAAAAGAATGACTAGAGTTAGATTAGGGCCAATCAAGGATAGTAGTGGGAAGTTGTGTGTGGAATCAGAGGAGATAGGGGAAGCGTTAAATGAATATTTTTCGTCAGTATTTACAAGAGAGAAAGAAAATGTTGTCGAGGAGAATACTGAGATACAGACTACTAGGCTAGATGGGATTGAGTTTCACAAGGAGGAGGTGTTATCAATTTTGGTAAGTGTGACAATAGATAAGTCCCCTGGGCCAGATGGGATTTATCCTAGGATTCTCTGGGAAGCCAGGGAGGAGATTGCAGAGCCTTTGTCCTTGATCTTTCTGTCGTCATTGTCGACAGGAATAGTGCCAGAAGACTGGATGATAGCAAATGCTGTCCCCTTGTTCAAGAAGGGGAGTAGAGACAGCCATGGTAATTATAGACCTGTGAGCCTTACTTCGGTTGTGGGTAAAATGTTGGAAAAGGTTGTAAGAGATAGGATTTATAATCATCTTGAAAAGAATAATTTCATTAGCGATAGTCAGCACGGTTTTGTGAAGGGTAGGTCGTGCCTCACAAACCTTATTGAGTTTTTTGACAAGGTGACCAAACAGGTGGATGAGGGTAAAGCCGTGGATGTGGTGTATATGGATTTCAGTAAGGCGTTTGATAAGGTTCCCCACGGTAGGCTATTGCAGAAAATACGGATGTATGGGGTTGAAGGTGATTTAGAGCTTTGGATCAGAAATTGCTAGCTGAAAGAAGACAGAGGGTGGTGGTTGATGGCAAATGTTCATCCTGGAGTTTAGTTACTAGTGGTGTACCGCAAGGATCTGTTTTGGGGCCACTGCTGTTTGTCATTTTTATAAATGACCTGGATGAGGGTGTAGAAGGGTGGGTTAGTAAATTTGCGGATGACACGAAGGTCGGTGGAATAGTGGATAGTGTCGAAGGGTGTTGTAGGCAACAGAGGGACATAGATAGGCTGCAAAGCTGGGCTGAGAGATGGCAAATGGAGTTTAATGCGGGGAAGTGTGAGGTGATTCACTTTGGAAGGAGTAACAGCAATGCAGAGTACTGGGTTAATGGGAAGATTCTTGGTAGTGTAGATGAGCAGAGAGATCTTGGTGTCCAGGTACATAAATCCCTGAAAGTTGCTACCCAGGTTAGTAGGGCTGTTAAGAAGGCATATGGTGTGTTAGCTTTTATTAGTAGGGGGATCGAGTTTCGGAGCCACGAGGTCATGATGCAGCTGTACAAAACTCTGGTGAGACCGTACCTTGAGTATTGCGTGCAGTTCTGGTGACCGCATTATAGGAAGGATGTGGAAGCTTTGGAAAGGGTGCAGAGGAGATTTACTGGGATGTTGCCTGGTATGGAGGGAAGGTCTTACGAGGAAAGGCTGAGGGACTTGGGGTTGTTTTCGTTCGAGAGAAGGAGGAGGAGAGGTGACTTAATAGAGACATACAAGATAATCAGAGGGTTAGATAGGGTGGATAGTGATAGTCTTTTTCCTCGGATGAGGATGGCAAACACGAGTGGACATAGCTTTAAGTTGAGGGGTGAAAGATTTAGGACAGATGTCAGAGGTAGTTTCTTTACGCAGAGAGTAGTAGGGGCGTGGAACGCCCTGCCTGCAACAGTAGTAGACTCGCCAACTTTAAGGGCATTTAAGTGGTCATTGGATAGATATATGGATGTAAATGGAATAGTGTAGGTCAGATGATCGGCGCAACATCGAGGGCCGAAGGGCCTGTACTGCGCTGTAATATTCTAAAAAATTCGAATTCTAAATTGCCCCTAGTGTAGGTAGGTGGTAGGAGAATGGTGGGGATGTGGTATGGAATATGGGATTAATGTCGGATTAGTATAAATGGGTGGTTTAATAGTCAGCACAGACTCGGTGGGCCGAAGGGCCTGTTTCAGTGCTGCATCTCCAAATAAATAAATTGAGCAGCTACATTTCCTGTGATAAATTGAGCAGCGCCATCTTTCATCCTGGCAGCTGCCTGGAACGTCTCAGACAGTGACGTTTCAGTGGAAGAAGCTGCATTTGCGCATGTGCTAGTACTGTGCCACCTAGTGGTTGCGTTGTCAGCAAACGCAGCGGGAAGTTTAAAGTGTTGATGTTTTCTCTGTTCTTGTGATGCTTCCTTTGCTTCAGTCCCTCTGATTTACATCCTTCCTTTTCAACTGGCTCCATTTCACTCACAAAGCACCAAGTACTAATCTTTCTGATTGTCTACTTTACAAAGCCGCTCCCTCGCAGCTAACCTGTTTCTCTGTCGCCTCCCGTCCACCCCTGGCAGCCCTTCCTCTGAGCAAAGATACTATCCCCATTTGTGTTGTTCCTTCACTATTCTCTGTTTTACTTTGTCTGTGAAGGGAAAGAGCGGAGCTGCTAGACTGGACACGGATGTTGCCCCGACCTGCACCTCTCCCGATCGCTCCCGCATCGCACGCTGACCCTGACGGCGAGAAGCGGGAGGGAGCTGCCTTCGCCACCCCCCGCGGAGGGACTGGGCCGAACACCCCGGCGGAGCCAGCGGCTGGCCCCAGGGATCATTAGCGGGTGTCTCTGACGGTGAGGGGCGACAAGCCCAGCAGCGGCCCCCCTCTCCCTCGCAGGATACCAGGCTGGAAAACCTGTCAGAGACATTTTGTTTTAAGGCTTTGATTGTGAATCGAGCAGCAAACAAAAAAAAAACAAAAGCTTGGTGGAGATGCCAGCGAGCTGCCGGGACTCTGCTGATAGTATTGCTGGAGGAGGCTGGTGCTCTGATCAAGGGGGGACGGAAATAAGGGACAGGGATGTTAAGCAGTCACATCCTAGTCAAACTGCCGCAGAATTGGCAACGCTACACCAATCCTGATAAGGGGCAATGAGATGACTTGGGCCTGTGGTTAAAAAGTGCCAGAACACCCCCCTGGTAGTTGTGGGTGGAAGAGGGCAGCACCATAGAACTGGGAGAGTGTGGGGGGAGGGGGGTTGGGGAGTTGGCGGTCTTGTGCAACAGATTTACTATTTCATCAAACAGTAGAAGGTTTCTTCCCCGTGTCCTGATCAATAGTTGTCCCTCGACCAGTAACCTGTAAACTCATGATCACATCATCACATTGCAGTTTCTGGGAACTTGATGTGCCCGAATTTGCCGTCAGGAAGAGAGATGAGGTTCCTCAAAGTGAAAATAGGGAGTTAGGCAGAAGGTTAAAAAGCAGGACCTCTAGGGTTGGAATCTCAGGATTTACTCCCTGTGCCACGTGCCAGTGAGGGTAGGAATAGCAGGATAAGGCAAATGAATGCGGGGCTGAAGAGCTGGTGCAGGCGGGAGGGCTTCAGCTGCTTTGATCATTGGGATCTATTCTGGTGCAGAGGTGACCTGTACAAGAGGGACGGGTTGCATCTAAACTGGAAGGGGACCAATTTCCTTGTGGGGAGGTTTGCTAGTCCTACTCGGGAGGGTTTAAACTAGTCTTGCGGGGGGTGGGGTCGTGGGACCCAAAGTAGAAGTCTCTCAGATGAGATAGTTGAGGCAAATGGGTTTTTAAAAGGACAATTTGGTAAATTCACCATTACTGTGAGAAACTGTTAATTCCAGATTTATTTCATTAATTGTATTTGAATTCCCCAGCTTCTGTGGTGGGGTTGGCATCTGCGTCTCGGGATGAGTCTGGGCCTCTGGATTACTAGCGCCACACTGTTGCTCAAGGTGACCCTCCTCAGACACACTCAATCCCCCTTACTGTCACCAATACTAGCCATCTATGTGGACTGCGGTGGAAAGGGCAGGGTAGTGGGACTAGATAGATAGCTCTTGCAGGAGGGAGCTAGTATGGGTTGGACGGGCAGAATGGCCGCCTTCTGTGCTCTAGATGATTATATTGGACAGTTGCAATACTCAGGGACACTCTCCATTTCGGACTGTGATGCCTTTCTGGATGGTCACTCACTTCCCTCTTTCCACTAATCCCCTGTCCCTGCACCTTCTTTCTGTGTGAGCTCCAGGTCCTTGACCGAGAGCTGGACATTGATCAGAGCAGAAATTGAATGTTGAAGTATTTTGTTAACGTCCCTGCGTCCATTCACTTTCTTATTCAAGATGTTGCATCTTCTGCCCTGTTTGAACCTTCAGTTGTGGTGGTGACAGGCATTCTCAGATTCTGATGCTCTGTAATAAATAGGAGGATTAGAGGGAAATATTAATATGATAAGGAGAGCATTGCTTTGTAAGGCACGTGGTCAGTCCCATCTCCCTCAACAGTATAACAGTTGTTGGCTCGGAGATCAAGCAATTCCCAAGTGCTGCGATCAACCCTCCACATCAGGTTTAAAACAGACAGCTGCCCAGGGCAATGCAACAAGTCCTGCTGATCTCGACAACCTAGTTCTGGACGTATTCCCATTGGCTGAGTCTCTACACGGACAGTGCCCATTGGCAAGAGTTATTCAAGCAGTGCAGGGCAAATCCAGACTTACTCCTGAAAGAGAGAATATGCAGTATGGCAACATGAAGCAGGGCAATCATTGGTGAATTAAATGATTCTTCACTCAGGTTTTATTCAGCATGAAAATTCGTTAAAAATATGAGCAGATCTTTCGCTAAATAATTTCGATTTGCTGAGTTTTAATATAAAATTCTGCTACTTTATCAATGAACACAATATCTAGAGAGGTATGATTTCTCTGTTCTCCATCTTCATGCAGATGTGCCCTGGTTAGTGCATCTATTTGAATATATTTATTATATTTCTCACTGTACCAGCACCTGACTAGTGAACACTGCAGGAGCGGAGGATATTTCCCACTGTTCCACTAATATTAACACTCGTGTAATGTTGTGATTATAATAAATTGCAAAAGAGGCACCAAAACCTGCGGAACGGGCATACAATTGCCAAATCAATTTCAACACATATAAAAGTGAGTTATTACATTCACTAAGAAATATTAAGTCACTTATTACTTGTAAAATAAGAATCTAAATGGGGTACAAATACACTAAAAGGTAGAGATGCAAGTTAATAAGGCCAGATAAAAAAAGACAAATCATGCACCAGTGTTTATTTCTAGAGAGACATCATTGAAAAGTCGAGAAGTCATGTGAAGCTTGTATCAAACCTTGGTTTGCCCACACTTGGAGTACTGTGCACAGTTCTGGTCACCATATTACGAAAGTGATATAGAGGCACCAGGGAGAGTGCAAGAAAGATTTACAAAAGATAATACCAGAAATGAGAAGTTGTAGCTATCAGGAAAGGATTAATATGTCAGTTCTCTTATTTTGAAAAAAAGAGAAGGGTTGGGGTGACCAAATACTAATAACACAGGAAGAAAAAAGGAAAATCTGCAGGCAGATTTGAGAGAGCTCAGAAATAAATTAACAAGCTGGACTTCAGATGCATAAATTTCCAGAATACTCACAGTGCCAAGCGCTGGTGAATAGGAGGATAGAGCAGATGAATGTGTGGCTGGAGAGAGAGGAGGGAGGGCTTTAGATTCCTGGGACATTGGGACAGGTTCTTGGGGAGATGGGAGCTGTACAGGCCACATTAATGGCACCAGAACAGAGCTGGGACCAATGTCCTTGCGGGACAGTTTGCTAGTGCTATCGGGAGGGTTTAAACTAACAAGAGGGGGAGTGGTGGGAATCAGGAGGTAACATTAGAGAGGAAAAGCAAGGTGCACAAAGAATTGAGAGCGATAGCTAGCACTAGCATAAGAAATAATAAGGCATTAGGTGGGTTCAGAGTGTGAGAGAATGCAGTAAGATCTAAATTAGGTTTACAGTGCATGGATGTGAATGCACAGAGTGTGGTAAATATGATTAGTGAGCTGCAGGTGTCGACAGTCACTTGGGAATATGGCGTTGAGATGATAACGGAGACCTGGTTCAAAATAGGGCAAGACTGGGCACTAACTATTCCTAGATACAAGGTATTGAGGAAAGATTGGGAAGGAAAGAAAGGACAAAGGGTGACATGTGAAAAATGAGGGAAATATTGACAAATATTGTGAACTGGTGTCCCACATCACCACAGTCCTGTTGTTCATTTGTACATTGCTGTTTCCTCCCTCTGCCCCAGGACAAAGCCCGTCCTGTGCTCATTGTCTCCCCACAGCAGCACCTCAGTTCCCAGCAAACCCCATTGTGTTCTCTAAATCACCAGTTAGTTTACTGCAAAGTCCAGTGCAGGAACTGCCAGCTGTTTATTAGATGGAGCTGAATTCACAGCGACACCACCCAGTCATCCCAGTGATATATTTCCTGTTTATCTTAACACACTGTCCTGTTGAACAAGCAGTTTATGGCACACCATGGTTCTCTGCAGTTGGCAGCAGGAAATCTATTGTTGCACAGAATCACTGAATGGTGACAGCACAGAATGAGGCCATTCAGCCAGTCCATTATGTGCCAGTTCTCTGCAAGAGCAATATAGCTCCTCCCACTCCCCTGCATGTTCCCTGTACCCCTGCAATTCCTCCCTCACTCCCCCCCGCCCTCCTCAAACCCCATTTCAGGTACTTATCCAATTCTCTTTTGAAAGCTATGATTGAATCTATCTCCACATTTTTAGACAGTGCATTCCAGATTATAACCACTCGCTGTGTAAAAGTTTTTCATGTGGCCATGTGTCCTCTAGTTCTCGGATCTTCCACCAATGGGAACAGTTTCTCTCTATCTACATTGTCCAGACACCTCATGATTTTGAACACCTCGATCAAATCTCCTCTCAAACTTTCTCTTCACCAAAGAGAACAATTTCAGCTCCTCCAATCTATCCACGCAGCTGAAGTCTGCCATCCCTGGAATCATTCATTTAAATCTTTTGCAACACCTTCTGTAAATCCTTCACATCCTTGCGGGAGTGTGATGCCCTGAATTGGGGCTGAAGGGAGTGGTGTGAGAAAGAGGGGTTCCATTTCATGGGGCATTGGCATCAGTTTTGGAACCGGGGGGGATCTGTACCGATGGGACGGTCTCCACCTGAACAGATCTGGAACCAGTGTTCTAGCGAAACGGATAAATAGGGTGGTCTCTAGGACTTTAAACTAGCGACTCGGGGGGAAGGGAAAGGGAAAGGGAAAACGACAGGGTGTATGATGATAAATAAAAAGGTAAGCAGCAGGCTAACGTGTGCAGGAGGGTTTAAGTTCAAGGCAGACTATGATAGAAGCAGAAAGGAAGGATAACTCAGGAGTTATTATTAGAGATGTTGGGAATCATGAGGGTAAGAAAGCTAGCATAAAGGCACTTTTCCTGAATGTTCGTAGCATTCGTAACAAGGTTGATGAGTTAACGGCACAAATCATCGCGAATGAATATGATTTGGTAGCCATTACGGAGACATGGTTACAGGTTGGCCACGACTGGGAGTTAAATATCCAGGGGTACCAGACTATTCGGAAGGACAGACAGGAAGGTAAGGGAGGTGGTGTAGTTCTGATACTCAAGGACGACATCAGGGCGGTGCTGAGAGATGATATAGGTTCTATGGAGAATGAGGTTGAATCCATTCGGGTGGAAAATAGAAACTCTAAAGAAAAAGTCATTGATAGGCGTAGTCTATAGGCCACCAAATAATATCACATTGGGGCGGGCAACAAACAAAGAAATAACCAATGCCTGTAAAAATGGTATGGCAATTATCATGAGGGATTTTAATCTACATGTAGATTGGTCGAACCAGCTCAGTCAGGGTAGCCTTGAGAAGGAATTCTTTGAGTGTATCCCTGATAGATTTCTTGAACAGTATGTAATGGGAGCAAGCTATCCTAGATCTAGTCCTGTGTAATGAGACATGAATAATTAATGACCTCATAGTTAGGGATCCTCTTGGAAGGAGTGATCACAGTATGGTTGAATTTAGAATACAGATGGAGAGTGTGAAGGTAAAATCCAATACCAGGGTCCTGCACTTGAACAAGGGGGACTACAATCGAATGAGGGAGGACTTGGCTAAAGTAGACTGGAAACAAAGATTTTATGGTGGGACAGTTGACGAGCAGTGGAGGATTTTCAAAGCAATTTTTCAAAGTGCTCAGCAAAAGTATATTCCAGTGAAAAGGAAGGACTGGAAGAAAAGGGGTAATCTGCCATGGGTGTCTAAGGAAATAAGGGAGGCTATCAAATTGAAAAAGAAGGCATACAAAGTGGCCAAAAGCAGCATGAAACTAGAAGATTGGGAAAACTTTAAAGGTCAACAGAAAGCTACAAAAAGAGCTATAAAGAAACGTAAGATGGAACATGAGAAAAATCTAGCACAGAATATAAAGACAGATAGCAAAAGTTTCTATAAATATATAAAACGAAAAATAGTGGCTAAAGTAAACGTTGGTCCTTTAGAGGATGAGAAGAGGAATTTAGTTATGGGATATGATGAAATGGCCGAGGCATTGAACAGGTATTTTGTATCAGTCTTCACAGTGGAGGACATTAATAACATGCCAGTAATTGACAAAGAGACGAACGTAGGTGAGGACCTGGGAACAATCATTATTATGGAAGAAGTAGTGTTGGGCAAGCTAATGGAGCTAAGGATTGATAAGTCTCCTGGCCCTGATGGAATGCATCCCAGGGTACTAAAAGAGATGGTGGGAGAAATAGCCATACACACCTGGCAGGATACTGATGCACAGTGAAAACCCCAAACACACCTGGCAGTATCCTGAAAAACAGTGAAACCCCATACACATGTGGCAGGATCCTGATAAACTGTGAAACACCCATACACACGTGGCAGGATCCTGATAAACTGTGAAACCCCATACACACCTGGCAGGATCCTGATAAACTGTGAAACACCCATACACATCTGGAAGGATCCTGATGCACTGTGAAAACACCATACACATCTGGCAGGATCCTGATGCACAGTGAAAACCCCATACACACCTGGCAGGATCCTGATAAACTGTGAAACCCCCAGACACACCTGGCGAGATCCCGATAAACTGTGAAACCCACATACACACCTGGCAGGATCCTGATAAAGTGTGAAACCCCCATACACACCTGGCAGGATCCTGATACACTGTGAAAAACCCATACACACCTGGCAGGATCCTGATACACTGTGAAACCCCCATACACACCTGGCAGGATCCTGATAAACCATGCAACCCACATACACACCTGGCAGGATCCTGATAAACTGTGAAACCCCCATACACACCTGGCAGGATCCTGATACACTGTGAAAACCCCATACACACCTGGCAGGATCCTGATACACTGTGAAACACACATACACACCTGGCAGGATCCTGATACACTGTGAAATCCCCATAAACACCTGGCAGGTTCCTGATCCACTGAAAAAACCCCACACACACCTGGCAGGATCCTGATACACTGTGAAAAACCCATACACACCTGGCAGGATCCTGATCCACTGTGAAAACCCCATACACACCTGGCAGAATCCTGATACACTGTGAAACCCCATGCACACCTGGCAGGATCCTGATAAACTGTGAAACCCCCATACACACCTGGCAGGATCCTGATACGCTGTGGAATCCCCATACACACCTGGCAGGTTCCTGATCTACTGTGAAAACCCCATACACACCTGGCAGGATCCTGATACACTGTGAAAAACCCATACACAACTGGCAGGATCCTGATGCACAGTGAACACCCCAAACACACCTGGCAGGATCCAGATACACTGTGAAAACCCCATACACACCTGGCAGAATCCTGATACACTGTAAAAACCCCATACACACCTGGCAGTATCCTGATGCACATTGAAACCCCAAACACACCGGGCAGTATCCTGAAGCACTGTGAAACCCCATACACTCATGGCAGGATCCTGATAAAATGTGAAACAAACATACACACCTGGCAGGATCCTGATACACTGTGAAATCCCCACACACACGGTAAGTTCCTGATCCACTGTGAAAACCCCATACACACCTGGCAGGATCCTGATACACTGTGAAAACCCCATACACACCTGGCAGGATCCTGATACACTGAGAACAACCCAAACACACCTGGCAGGATCCTGATACACTATGAAAAACCATAAACACCTGGCAGGATTCCGATACACTGTGAAAACCCCATACACACCTGGCAGGATCCTGATGCACAGTGAAAACCCCAAACACACCTGGCAGTATCCTGAACCACTGTGAAACACCATACACATGTGGCAGGACCCTGACAAACTGTGAAACCCCCATACACACCTGGCAGGATCCTGATAAACTGTGAAACCCACATACACACGAGGCAGGATCCTGATCCACTGTGAAATCCCCAGACACACCAGGCAGGATCCTGATGAACCGTGAAACCACCATACACACCTGGCAGGATCCTGATAAACTGTGAAACCCACATACACAGCTGGCAGGATCCTGTTAAACTGTGAAACCCCCATACACACCTTGCAGGATCCTGATACACTGTGAAAACACCATACACACCAGGCAAGATCCTGATAAACTGTGAAACCCCCATACACACCTTGCAGGATCCTGATACACTGTGAAAACACCATACACACCAGGCAGGATCCTGATCCACTCTGAAACCCCATACACACCAGGCAGGATCCTGATAAACTGTGAAACCCACATACACACCTGGCAGGATCCTGATAAACTGTGAAACCCCATACACACGTGGCAGGATCCTGATAAACTGTGAAACTCCCATACACATCTGGAAGGATCCTGATGCACTGTGAAAACACCATACACATCTGGCAGGATCCTGATGCACAGTGAAAACCCCATACACACCTGGCAGGATCCTTTTAAACTGTGAAACCCCCAGACACACCTGGCGAGATCCCGATAAACTGTAAAACCCACATACACACCTGGCAGGATCCTGATAAACTGTGAAACCCCCATACACACCTGGCAGGATCCTGATACACTGTGAAAAACCTATACACACCTGGCAGGATCCTGATACACTGTGAAACCCCCATAAACACCTGGCAGGATCCTGATAAACCGTGCAACCCACATACACACCTGGCAGGATCCTGATAAACTGTGAAACCCCCATACACACCTGGCAGGATCCTGATACACTGTGAAAACCCCATACACACCTGGCAGGATCCTGATACACTGTGAAAAACCCATACACAACTGGCATGATCCTGATGCACAGTGAACACCCCAAACACACCTGGCAGAATCCAGATACACTGTGAAAACCCCATACACACCTGGCAGGATCCTGATACACTGTAAAAACCCCATACACACCTGGCAGTATCCTGATGCACATTGAAACCCCAAACACACCTGGCAGTATCCTGAAGCACTGTGAAACACCATACACTCGTGGCAGGATCCTGATAAAATGTGAAACAAACATACACACCTGGCAGGATCCTGATACACTGTGAAATCACCATACACACCTGGCAGGATCCTGATGCACTGTGAAAAACCCATACACACCTGGCAGGATCCTGATACACTGTGAAACCCCCATACACACCTGGCAGGATCCTGATAAACTGTGCAACACACATACACACCTGGCAGGATCCTGATAAACTGTGAAACCTCCATACACACCTGGCAGGATCCTGATACACTGTGAAAACCCCATACACACCTGGCAGGATCCTGATACACTGTGAAACCCACATACTAACCTGAGAGGATCCTGATACACTGTGAAATCCCCGTAAACACCTGGCAGGTTCCTGATCCACAGATCAAACCCACATACACACCTGGCAGGATCCTGATCCACTGTGAAAACCCCATATACACCTGGCAGGATTCTGATACACTGTGAAAACCAATACACACCTGGCAGGATCCTGATACACTGTGAAAAACCTATACACACCTGGCAGGATCCTGATACGCTGTGAAATCCCCATACACACCTGGCAGGATCCTGATACACTGTGAAAAACCATACACACCTGGCAGGATCCTGATACACTGTGAAAAACCCATACACACCTGGCAGGATACTGATGCACAGTGAAAACCCCAAACACACCTGGCAGTATCCTGAACAACTGTGAAACCCCATACACATGTGGCAGGATCCTGATAAACTGTGAAACACCCATACACACGTGGCAGGATCCTGATAAACTGTGAAACCCCATACACACCTGGCAGGATCCTGATAAACTGTGAAACACCCATACACATCTGGAAGGATCCTGATGCACTGTGAAAACACCATACACATCTGGCAGGATCCTGATGCACAGTGAAAACCCCATACACACCTGGCAGGATCCTGATAAACTGTGAAACCCCCAGACACACCTGGCGAGATCCCGATAAACTGTGAAACCCACATACACACCTGGCAGGATCCTGATAAACTGTGAAACCCCCATACACACCTGGCAGGATCCTGATACACTGTGAAAAACCCATACACACCTGGCAGGATCCTGATACACTGTAAAACCCCCATACACACCTGGCAGGATCCTGATAAACCGTGCAACCCACATACACACCTGGCAGGATCCTGATAAACTGTGAAACCCCCATACACACCTGGCAGGATCCTGATACACTGTGAAAACCCCATACACACCTGGCAGGATCCGGAAACACTGTGAAACCCACATACACACCTGGCAGGATCCTGATACACTGTGAAATCCCCATAAACACCTGGCAGGTTCCTGATCCACTGAAAAAACCCCACACACACCTGGCAGGATCCTGATACACTGTGAAAAACCCATACACACCTGGCAGCATCCTGATCCACTGTGAAAACCCCATACACACCTGGCAGGATCCTGATACACTGTGAAACCCCATGCACACCTGGCAGGATCCTGATAAACTGTGAAACCCCCATACACACCTGGCAGGATCCTGATACGCTGTGGAATCCCCATCCACACCTGGCAGGTTCCTGATCTACTGTGAAAACCCCATACACACCTGGCAGGATCCTGATACACTGTGAAAAACCCATACACAACTGGCAGGATCCTGATGCACAGTGAACACCCCAAACACACCTGGCAGGATCCATATACACTGTGAAAACCCCATACACACCTGGCAGGATCCTGATACACTGTAAAAACCCCATACACACCTGGCAGTATCCTGATGCACATTGAAACCCCAAACACACCGGGCAGTATCCTGAAGCACTGTGAAACCCCATACACTCATGGCAGGATCCTGATAAAATGTGAAACAAACATACACACCTGGCAGGATCCTGATACACTGTGAAATCCCCACACACACGGTAAGTTCCTGATCCACTGTGAAAACCCCATACACGCCTGGCAGGATCCTGATACACTGTGAAAACCCCATACACACCTGGCAGGATCCTGATACACTGAGAACAACCCAAACACACCTGGCAGGATCCTGATACACTATGAAAAACCATAAACACCTGGCAGGATTCAGATACACTGTGAAAAACCCCATACACACCTGGCAGGATCCTGATGCACAGTGAAAACCCCAAACACACCTGGCAGTATCCTGAACCACTGTGAAACACCATACACAAGTGGCAGGACCCTGACAAACTGTGAAACCCCCATACACACCTGGCAGGATCCTGATAAACTGTGAAACCCACATACACACGAGGCAGGATCCTGATCCACTGTGAAATCCCCAGACACACCAGGCAGGATCCTGCTGAACCGTGAAACCACCATACACACCTGGCAGGATCCTGATAAACTGTGAAACCCACATACACAGCTGGCAGGATCCTGTTAAACTGTGAAAACACCATACACACCAGGCAAGATCCTGATAAACTGTGAAACCCCCATACACACCTTGCAGGATCCTGATACACTGTGAAAACACCATACACACCAGGCAAGATCCTGATAAACTGTGAAACCCCCATACACACCTTGCAGGATCCTGATACACTGTGAAAACACCATACACACCAGGCAGGATCCTGATCCACTCTGAAACCCCATACACACCAGGCAGGATCATGATAAACTGTGAAACCCACATACACACCTGGCAGGATCCTGATAAACTGTGAAACCCCATACACACGTGGCAGGATCCTGATAAACTGTGAAACTCCCATACACATCTGGAAGGATCCTGATGCACTGTGAAAACACCATACACATCTGGCAGGATCCTGATGCACAGTGAAAACCCCATACACACCTGGCAGGATCCTGATAAACTGTGAAACCCCCAGACACACCTGGCGAGATCCCGATAAACTGTAAAACCCACATACACACCTGGCAGGATCCTGATACACTGTGAAAACCCCATACACACCTGGCAGGATCCTGATACACTGTGAAAAACCCATACACAACTGGCATGATCCTGATGCACAGTGAACACCCCAAACACACCTGGCAGAATCCAGATACACTGTGAAAACCCCATACACACCTGGCAGGATCCTGATACACTGTAAAAACCCCATACACACCTGGCAGTATCCTGATGCACATTGAAACCCCAAACACACCTGGCAGTATCCTGAAGCACTGTGAAACCCCATACACTCGTGGCAGGATCCTGATAAAATGTGAAACAAACATACACACCTGGCAGGATCCTGATACACTGTGAAATCCCCACACACACGGTAAGTTCCTGATCCACTGTGAAAACCCCATACACACCTGGCAGGATCCTGCTACACTGTGAAAATCCCATACACACCTTGCAGAATCCTGATACACTGAGAACAACCCAAACACACCTGGCAGGATCCTGATACACTATGAAAAACCATAAACACCTGGCAGGATTCGGATACACTGTGAAAACCCCATACACACCGAGCAGGATCCTGATGAACTGTGAAACCCACATAAACACCTGACAGGATCCTGATAAACTGTGAAACCTCCATACACACCTGGCAGGATCCTGATACACTGTGAAAAACCCATACACACCTGGCAGGATCCTGATACACTGTGAAACCCCCATACACACCTGGCAGGATCCTGATAAACTGTGCAACACACATACACACCTGGCAGGATCCTGATAAACTGTGAAACCCCCATACACACCTGGCAGGATCCTGATACACTGTGAAAACCCCATACACACCTGGCAGGATCCTGATACACTGTGAAACCCACATACTAACCTGAGAGGATCCTGATACACTGTGAAATCCCCGTAAACACCTGGCAGGTTCCTGATCCACAGATCAAACCCACATACACACCTGGCAGGATCCTGATCCACTGTGAAAACCCCATACACACCTGGCAGGATTCTGATACACTGTGAAAATCACATGCACACCTGGCAGGATCCTGATAAACTGTGAAACCCCCATACACACCTGGCAGGATCCTGATACGCTGTGAAATCCCCAAACACACCTGGCAGTATCCTGAAGCTCTGTGAAACCCCATACACTCGTGGCAGGATCCTGATAAAATGTGAAACAAACATACACACCTGGCAGGATCCTGATACACTGTGAAATCCACACACACACGGTAAGTTCCTGATCCACTGTGAAAACCCCATACACACCTGGCAGGATCCTGATACACTGTGAAAACCCCATACACACCTGGCAGGATCCTGATACACTGAGAACAACCCAAGCACACCTGGCAGGATCCTGATACACTATGAAAAACCATAAACACCTGGCAGGATTCGGATACACTGTGAAAACCCCATACACACCGAGCAGGATCCTGATGAACTGTGAAACCCACATAAACACCTGACAGGATCCTGATACACTGTGAAACCTCCATACACATGTGGCAGGATCCTGATACACTGTGAAAAACCCATACACACCTGGCAGGATCCTGATACACTGTGAAACCCCCATACACACCTGGCAGGATCCTGATAAACTGTGCAACACACATACACACCTGGCAGGATCCTGATAAACTGTGAAACCCCCATACACACCTGTCAGGATCCTGATCCACTGTGAAAACCCCATACACACCTGGCAGGATCCTGATACACTGTGAAAACCCCATACACACCTGGCAGGATCCTGATACACTGAGAACAACCCAAGCACACCTGGCAGGATCCTGATACACTATGAAAAACCATAAACACCTGGCAGGATTCGGATACACTGTGAAAACCCCATACACACCGAGCAGGATCCTGATGAACTGTGAAACCCACATAAACACCTGACAGGATCCTGATAAACTGTGAAACCTCCATACACATGTGGCAGGATCCTGATACACTGTGAAAAACCCATACACACCTGGCAGGATCCTGATACACTGTGAAACCCCCATACACACCTGGCAGGATCCTGATAAAGTGTGCAACACACATACACACCTGGCAGGATCCTGATAAACTGTGAAACCCCCATACACACCTGTTAGGATCCTGATACACTGTGAAAACCCCATACACACCTGGCAGGATCCTGATACACTGTGAAATCCCCACACACACGGTAAGTTCCTGATCCACTGTGAAAACCCCATACACACCTGGCAGGATCCTGATACACTGTGAAAACCCCATACACACCTGGCAGGATCCTGATACACTGAGAACAACCCAAACACACCTGGCAGGATCCTGATACACTATGAAAAACCATAAACACCTGGCAGGATTCCGATACACTGTGAAAACCCCATACACACCTGGCAGGATCCTGATGCACAGTGAAAACCCCAAACACACCTGGCAGTATCCTGAACCACTGTGAAACACCATACACATGTGGCAGGACCCTGATAAACTGTGAAACCCCCATACACACCTGGCAGGATCCTGATAAACTGTGAAACCCACATACACACGAGGCAGGATCCTGATCCACTGTGAAATCCCCAGACACACCAGGCAGGATCCTGATGAACCGTGAAACCACCATACACACCTGGCAGGATCCTGATGAACTGTGATACCCCCATACACACCTGGCAGGATCCTGATAAACTGTGAAACCCACATACACAGCTGGCAGGATCCTGTTAAACTGTGAAACCCCCTTACACACCTTGCAGGATCCTGATAAACTGTGAAAACACCATACACACCAGGCAAGATCCTGATAAACTGTGAAACCCCCATACACACCTTGCAGGATCCTGATACACTGTGAAAACACCATACACACCAGGCAGGATCCTGATCCACTCTGAAACCCCATACACACCAGGCAGGAACCTGATAAACTGTGAAACCCACATACACACCTGGCAGGATCCTGATAAACTGTGAAACCCCATACACACGTGGCAGGATCCTGATAAACTGTGAAACACCCATACACATCTGGAAGGATCCTGATGCACTGTGAAAACACCATACACATCTGGCAGGATCCTGATGCACAGTGAAAACCCCATACACACCTGGCAGGATCCTGATAAACTGTGAAACCCCCAGACACACCTGGCGAGATCCCGATAAACTGTGAAACCCACATACACACCTGGCAGGATCCTGATAAACTGTGAAACCCCCATACACACCTGGCAGGATCCTGATACACGGTGAAAAACCCATACACACCTGGCAGGATCCTGATACACTGTGAAACCCCCATACACACCTTTCAGGATCCTGATAAACCGTGCAACCCACATACACACCTGGCAGGATCCTGATAAACTGTGAAACCCCCATACACACCTGGCAGGATCCTGATACACTGTGAAAACCCCATACACACCTGGCAGGATCCTGATACACTGTGAAACCCACATACACACCTGGCAGGATCCTGATACACTGTGAAATCCCCATAAACACCTGGCAGGTTCCTGATCCACTGAAAAAACCCCACACACACCTGGCAGGATCCTGATAAACTGTGAAACCCCCATACACACCTGGCAGGATCCTGATACGCTGTGAAATCCCCAAACACACCTGGCAGTATCCTGAAGCTCTGTGAAACCCCATACACTCGTGGCAGGATCCTGATAAAATGTGAAACAAACATACACACCTGGCAGGATCCTGATACACTGTGAAATCCACACACACACGGTAAGTTCCTGATCCACTGTGAAAACCCCATACACACCTGGCAGGATCCTGATACACTGTGAAAACCCCATACACACCTGGCAGGATCCTGATACACTGAGAACAACCCAAGCACACCTGGCAGGATCCTGATACACTATGAAAAACCATAAACACCTGGCAGGATTCGGATACACTGTGAAAACCCCATACACACCGAGCAGGATCCTGATGAACTGTGAAACCCACATAAACACCTGACAGGATCCTGATACACTGTGAAACCTCCATACACATGTGGCAGGATCCTGATACACTGTGAAAAACCCATACACACCTGGCAGGATCCTGATACACTGTGAAACCCCCATACACACCTGGCAGGATCCTGATAAACTGTGCAACACACATACACACCTGGCAGGATCCTGATAAACTGTGAAACCCCCATACACACCTGTCAGGATCCTGATCCACTGTGAAAACCCCATACACACCTGGCAGGATCCTGATACACTGTGAAAACCCCATACACACCTGGCAGGATCCTGATACACTGAGAACAACCCAAGCACACCTGGCAGGATCCTGATACACTATGAAAAACCATAAACACCTGGCAGGATTCGGATACACTGTGAAAACCCCATACACACCGAGCAGGATCCTGATGAACTGTGAAACCCACATAAACACCTGACAGGATCCTGATAAACTGTGAAACCTCCATACACATGTGGCAGGATCCTGATACACTGTGAAAAACCCATACACACCTGGCAGGATCCTGATACAATGTGAAACCCCCATACACACCTGGCAGGATCCTGATAAAGTGTGCAACACACATACACACCTGGCAGGATCCTGATAAACTGTGAAACCCCCATACACACCTGTTAGGATCCTGATACACTGTGAAAACCCCATACACACCTGGCAGGATCCTGATACACTGTGAAATCCCCACACACACGGTAAGTTCCTGATCCACTGTGAAAACCCCATACACACCTGGCAGGATCCTGATACACTGTGAAAACCCCATACACACCTGGCAGGATCCTGATACACTGAGAACAACCCAAACACACCTGGCAGGATCCTGATACACTATGAAAAACCATAAACACCTGGCAGGATTCCGATACACTGTGAAAACCCCATACACACCTGGCAGGATCCTGATGCACAGTGAAAACCCCAAACACACCTGGCAGTATCCTGAACCACTGTGAAACACCATACACATGTGGCAGGACCCTGATAAACTGTGAAACCCCCATACACACCTGGCAGGATCCTGATAAACTGTGAAACCCACATACACACGAGGCAGGATCCTGATCCACTGTGAAATCCCCAGACACACCAGGCAGGATCCTGATGAACCGTGAAACCACCATACACACCTGGCAGGATCCTGATGAACTGTGATACCCCCATACACACCTGGCAGGATCCTGATAAACTGTGAAACCCACATACACAGCTGGCAGGATCCTGTTAAACTGTGAAACCCCCTTACACACCTTGCAGGATCCTGATACACTGTGAAAACACCATACACACCAGGCAAGATCCTGATAAACTGTGAAACCCCCATACACACCTTGCAGGATCCTGATACACTGTGAAAACACCATACACACCAGGCAGGATCCTGATCCACTCTGAAACCCCATACACCCCAGGCAGGATCCTGATAAACTGTGAAACCCACATACACACCTGGCAGGATCCTGATAAACTGTGAAACCCCATACACACGTGGCAGGATCCTGATAAACTGTGAAACACCCATACACATCTGGAAGGATCCTGATGCACTGTGAAAACACCATACACATCTGGCAGGATCCTGATGCACAGTGAAAACCCCATACACACCTGGCAGGATCCTGATAAACTGTGAAACCCCCAGACACACCTGGCGAGATCCCGCTAAACTGTGAAACCCACATACACACCTGGCAGGATCCTGATAAACTGTGAAACCCCCATACACACCTGGCAGGATCCTGATACACTGTGAAAAACCCATACACACCTGGCAGGATCCTGATACACTGTGAAACCCCCATACACACCTTTCAGGATCCTGATAAACCGTGCAACCCACATACACACCTGGCAGGATCCTGATAAACTGTGAAACCCCCATACACACCTGGCAGGATCCTGATACACTGAGAAAACCCCATACACACCTGGCAGGATCCTGATACACTGTGAAACCCACATACACACCTGGCAGGATCCTGATACACTGTGAAATCCCCATAAACACCTGGCAGGTTCCTGATCCACTGAAAAAACCCCACACACACCTGGCAGGATCCTGATACACTGTGAAAAACCCATACACACCTGGCAGCATCCTGATCCACTGTGAAAACCCCATACACACCTGGCAGGATCCTGATACACTGCGAAACCCAATGCACACCTGGCAGGATCCTGATAAACTGTGAAACCCCCATACACACCTGGCAGGATCCTGATACGCTGTGGAATCCCCATACACACCTGGCAGGTTCCTGATCAACTGTGAAAACCCCATACACACCTGGCAGGATCCTGATACACTGTGAAAAACCCATACACAACTGGCAGGATCCTGATGCACAGTGAAAACCTCAAACACACCTGGCAGGATCCAGATACACTGTGAAAACCCCATACACACCTGGCAGGATCCTGATACACTGTGAAAACCCCATACACACCTGGCAGTATCCTGATGCACATTGAAACCCCAAACACACCTGGCAGTATCCTGAAGCACTGTGAAACCCCATACTCTCGTGGCAGGATCCTGATAAAATGTGAAACAAACATACACACCTGGCAGGATCCTGATACACTGTGAAATCCCCATACACACCTGGTAAGTTCCTGATCCACTGTGAAAACCCCATACACACCTGGCAGGATCCTGATACACTGTGAAAACCCCATACACACCTGGCAGGATCCTGATACACTGAGAACAACCCAAACACACCTGGCAGGATCCTGATTCACTATGAAAAACCATAAACACCTGGCAGGATTCGGATACACTGTGAAAACCCCATACACACCTGGCAGGATCCTGATGCACAGTGAAAACCCCAAACACACCTGGCAGTATCCTGAACCACTGTGAAACACCATACACATATGGCAGGACCCTGATAAACTGTGAAACCGCCATACACACCTGGCAGGATCCTGATAAACTGTGAAACCCACATACACACGAGGCAGGATCCTGATCCACTGTGAAACCCCCAGACACACCAGGCAGGATCCTGATGAACTGTGAAACCACCATACACACCTGGCAGGATCCTGATGAACTATGAAACCCCCATACACACCTGGCAGGATCCTGATAAACTGTGAAACCCACATACACAGCTGGCAGGATCCTGATAATCTGTGAAACCCCCATACACACCTTGCAGGATACTGATACACTGTGAAATCTCCATACACACCAGGCAAGATCCTGATAAACTGTGAAACCCACATACACACGAGGCAGGAACCTGATCCACTGTGAAACCCCATACACACCAGGCAGGATCCTGATAAACTGTGAAACCCACATACACACCTGGCAGGATCCTGATGCACTGTGAAAACCCCATACACACCAGGCAGGATCCTGATAAACAGTGAAAATCACATGCACACCTGGCAGGATCCTGATACACTGTGAAAACCCCACACACACCTGGCAGTATCCTGATACACTGTGAAAACCCCATACACATCTGGCAGGATACGGAATCACTGTGAAAACCGCATTCACATCTGGCAGGTTCCTGATAAACTGTGAAACCCACATACACACCTGGCAGGATCCTGAAGAACTGTGAAACCCCCAGACACACCAGGCAGGATTCTGATAAACTGTGAAACCCCCAAACACATCAGGCAGGATCCTGATGAAATGTGAAACCACTTACACCCCTGGCAGGATCCTGATAAACTGTGAAACACACATACACTGCTGGCAGGATCCTGATAAACTGAGAAACCCCCATACACACCTGGCAGGATCCTGATACACTGTGAAAACCCCATACACACGTGGCAGGACCCTGATCCACTGTGAAACCCCATACACACCAGGCAGGATCCTGACAAACTGTGAAAACCCCAGACACACCAGGCAGGATCCTGATAAACTGTGAAACCCCATACACACGTGGCAGCATCCTGATATACTGTGAAACCTCCAGACACATCTGGAAGGATCCTGATGCACTGTGAAAACCCCATACACATCTGGCAGGATCGTGATACTCTATGAAACCTCCATACACACCTGGCAGGATCCTGATAATCTGTGAAACCCACATACACATCTGGCAGGATCCTGATTCACTGTGAAATCCCCATTCACATCTGGCTGGATCCTGATGCACAGTGAAAACCCCAAACGCACCTGGCAGGATCCTGAACCACTGTGAAAACCCATACATATGTGGCAGGATCCTGATAAACTGTGAAACCCCCATACACACCTGGCAGGATACTGATAAACTGTGAAACCCACATACACACCTGCCAGGATCCTGAGCCACTGTGAAACCCCATACACACCAGGCAGGATCCTGATCAACTGCGAAACCCACATACACAACTAGCAGGATCCTGATGCACTGTGAAATCCCGATACACACCAGGCAGGATACTGATAAACTGTGAAAACCCCATACACACCTGGCAAGATCCTGATACACTGAGAACAACCCAAACACACCTGGCAGGATCCTGATACACTATGAAAAACCATAAACACCTGGCAGGATTCGGATACACTGTGAAAACCCCATACACACCTGGCAGGATCCTGATGCACAGTGGAAACCCCAAACACACCTGGCAGTATCCTGAACCACTGTGAAACACCATACACATGTGGCAGGACCCTGATAAACTGTGAAACCCCCATACACACCTGGCAGGATCCTGATAAACTGTGAAACCCAAATACACACGAGGCAGGATCCTGATCCACTGTCAAACCCCCAGACACACCAGGCAGGATCCTGATGAACTGTGAAACCACCATACACACCTGGCAGGATCCCGATGAACTGTGAAACCCCCATACACACCTGGCAGGATCCTGATAAACTGTGAAACCCACATACACAGCTGGCAGGATCCTAATAAACTGTGAAACCCCCATACACACCTTGCAGGATCCTGATACACTGTGAAATCTCCATACACACCAGGCAAGATCCTGATAAACTGTGAAACCCACATACACACGAGGCAGGAACCTGATCCACTGTGAAACCCCATACACACCAGGCAGGATCCTGATAAACTGTGAAACCCACATACACACCTGGCAGGATCCTGATGCACTGTGAAAACCCCATACACACCAGGCAGGATCCTGATAAACAGTGAAAATCACATGCACACCTGGCAGGATCCTGATACACTGTGAAAACCCCACACACACCTGGCAGTATCCTGATACACTGTGAAAACCCCATACACATCTGGCAGGATACGGAATCACTGTGAAAACCGCATTCACATCTGGCAGGTTCCTGATAAACTGTGAAACCCACATACACACCTGGCAGGATCCTGAAGAACTGTGAAACCCCCAGACACACCAGGCAGGATTCTGATAAACTGTGAAACCCCCAAACACATCAGGCAGGATCCTGATGAAATGTGAAACCCCCATACACCCCTGGCAGGATCCTGATAAACTGTGAAACACACATACACTGCTGGCAGGATCCTGATAAACTGAGAAACCCCCATACACACCTGGCAGGATCCTGATACACTGTGAAAACCCCATACACACGTGGCAGGACCCTGATCCACTGTGAAACCCCATACACACCAGGCAGGATCCTGACAAACTGTGAAAACCCCAGACACACCAGGCAGGATCCTGATAAACTGTGAAACCCCATACACACGTGGCAGCATCCTGATATACTGTGAAACCTCCAGACACATCTGGAAGGATCCTGATGCACTGTGAAAACCCCATACACATCTGGCAGGATCGTGATACTCTATGAAACCTCCATACACACCTGGCAGGATCCTGATAATCTGTGAAACCCACATACACATCTGGCAGGATCCTGATTCACTGTGAAATCCCCATTCACATCTGGCTGGATCCTGATGCACAGTGAAAACCCCAAACGCACCTGGCAGAATCCTGAACCACTGTGAAAACCCATACACATGTGGCAGGATCCTGATAAACTGTGAAACCCCCATACACACCTGGCAGGATACTGATAAACTGTGAAACCCACATACACACCTTTCAGGATCCTGAGCCACTGTGAAACCCCATACACACCAGGCAGGATCCTGATCAACTGCGAAACCCACATACACAACTGGCAGGATCCTGATGCACTGTGAAATCCCGATACACACCAGGCAGGATACTGATAAACTGTGAAAACCCCCATACACACCTGGCAAGATCCTGATACACTGAGAACAACCCAAACACACCTGGCAGGATCCTGATACACTATGAAAAACCATAAACACCTGGCAGGATTCGGATACACTGTGAAAACCCCATACACACCTGGCAGGATCCTGATGCACAGTGGAAACCCCAAACACACCTGGCAGTATCCTGAACCACTGTGAAACACCATACACATGTGGCAGGACCCTGATAAACTGTGAAACCCCCATACACACCTGGCAGGATCCTGATAAACTGTGAAACCCACATACACACGAGGCAGGATCCTGATCCACTGTCAAACCCCCAGACACACCAGGCAGGATCCTGATGAACTGTGAAACCACCATACACACCTGGCAGGATCCTGATGAACTGTGAAACCCCCATACACACCTGGCAGGATCCTGATAAACTGTGAAACCCACATACACAGCTGGCAGGATCCTGATAAACTGTGAAACCCCCATACACACCTTGCAGGATCCTGAATCACTGTGAAAACACCATACACACCAGGCAAGATCCTGATAAACTGTGAAACACACATACACACGAGGCAGGAACCTGATCCACTGTGAAACCCCATACACACCAGGCAGGATCCTGATAAACTGTGAAACCCACATACACACCTGGCAGGATCCTGATGCACTGTGAAAACCCCATACACACCAGGCAGGATCCTGATAAAGAGTGAAAATCACATACACACCTGGCAGGATAATGATACACTGTGAAAACCCCACACACACCTGGCAGGATCCTGATACACTGTGAAAACCCCATACACACCTGGCTGGATCCTGATGAACTGTGAAGACCCATACAATCGATGCAGGATCCTGATACACTGTGAAAATCACATACACATCTGGCAGGATCCTGATGCACTGTGAAAACACCATACACATCTGGCAGGATCCTGATGCACTGTGAAAACCCCATTCACATCTGGCAGGTTCCTGATAAACTGTGAAACCCACATACACACCTGCCAGGATCCTGAGCCACTGTGAAACCCCATACACACCAGGCAGGATCCTGATCAACTGCGAAACCCACATACACACCTGGCAGGATCCTGATAAACTGTGAAATCCCCATACACACCTGGCAAGATCCTGATAAACTTTGAAACCCCATACACACGATGCAGGATCCTGATAATCTGTGAAACCCACATACACACGTGGCAGGATCCTGATACACTTTGAAAACCCCATGCACACCTGGCAGGATCCTGATACACTGTGAAAACCCCATACACACCTGGCAGGATCCTGATAAACTGTGAAACCCCATACACACGATGCTGGATCCTGATACACTGTGAAACCCCCATACACATCTGGAAGGATCCTGATGCACTGTGAAAACCCCATACACATCTGGCAGGATACTGAATCACTGTGAAAACCACATTCAAATCTGGCAGGTTCCTGATAAACTGTGAAACCCACATACACACCTGGCAGGATCCTGATACACTGTGAAATCCCCATAAACACCTGGCAGGTTCCTGATCCACAGAAAAAACCCCACACACACCTGGCAGGATCCTGATACACTGTGAAAAACCCATACACACCTGGCAGGATCCTGATCCACTGTGAAAACCCTATACACACCTGGCAGGATCCTGATACACTGTGAAACCCCATGCACACCTGGCAGGATCCTGATAAACTGTGAAACCCCCATACACACCTGGCAGGATCCTGATACGCTGTGGAATCCCCATACACACCTGGCAGGTTCCTGATCAACTGTGAAAACCCCATACACACCTGGCAGGATCCTAATACACTGTGAAAAACCCATACACAACTGGCAGGATCCTGATGCACAGTGAACACCCCAAACACACCTGGCAGGATCCAGATACACTGTGAAAACCCCATACACACCTGGCAGGATCCTGATACACTGTAAAAACCCCATACACACCTGGCAGTATCCTGATGCACATTGAAACCCCAAACACACCTGGCAGTATCCTGAAGCAGTGTGAAACCCCATACACTCATGGCAGGATCCTGATAAAATGTGAAACAAACATACACACCTGGCAGGATCCTGATACACTGTGAAATCCCCACACACACGGTAAGTTCCTGATCCACTGTGAAAACCCCATACACACCTGGCAGGATCCTGATACACTGTGAAAACCCCATACACACCTGGCAGGATCCTGATACACTGAGAACAACCCAAACACACCTGGCAGGATCCTGATACACTATGAAAAACCATAAACACCTGGCAGGATTCCGATACACTGTGAAAACCCCATACACACCTGGCAGGATCCTGATGCACAGTGAAAACCCCAAACACACCTGGCAGTATCCTGAACCACTGTGAAACACCATACACATGTGGCAGGACCCTGATAAACTGTGAAACCCCCATACACACCTGGCAGGATCCTGATAAACTGTGAAACCCACATACACACGAGGCAGGATCCTGATCCACTGTGAAATCCCCAGACACACCAGGCAGGATCCTGATGAACCGTGAAACCACCATACACACCTGGCAGGATCCTGATGAACTGTGAAACCCCCATACACACCTGGCAGGATCCTGATAAACTGTGAAACCCACATACACAGCTGGCAGGATCCTGTTAAACTGTGAAACCCCCATACACACCTTGCAGGATCCTGATACACTGTGAAAACACCATACACACCAGGCAAGATCCTGATAAACTGTGAAACCCCCATACACACCTTGCAGGATCCTGATACACTGTGAAAACACCATACACACCAGGCAGGATCCTGATCCACTCTGAAACCCCATATACACCAGGCAGGATCCTGATAAAATGTGAAACCCACATACACACCTGGCAGGTCCTGATAAACTGTGAAACCCCATACACACGTGGCAGGATCCTGATAAACTGTGAAACACCCATACACATCTGGAAGGACCCTGATGCACTGTGAAAACACCATACACATCTGGCAGGATCCTGATGCACAGTGAAAACCCCATACACACCTGGCAGGATCCTGATAAACTGTGAAACCCCCAGACACACCTGGCGAGATCCCGATAAACTGTGAAACCCACATACACACCTGGCAGGATCCTGATAAACTGTGAAACCCCCATACACACCTGGCAGGATCCTGATACACTGTGAAGAACCCATACACACCTGGCAGGATCCTGATACACTGTGAAACCCCCATACACACCTTTCAGGATCCTGATAAACCGTGCAACCCACATACACACCTGGCAGGATCCTGATAAATTGTGAAACCCCCATACACACCTGGCAGGATCCTGATACACTGTGAAAACCCCATACACACCTGGCAGGATCCTGATACACAGTGAAACCCACATACACACCTGGCAGGATCCTGATACACTGTGAAATCCCCATAAACACCTGGCAGGTTCCTGATCCACTGAAAAAACCCCACACACACCTGGCAGGATCCTGATACACTGTGAAAAACCCATACACACCTGGCAGCATCCTGATCCACTGTGAAAACCCCATACACACCTGGCAGGATCCTGATACACTGCGAAACCCAATGCACACCTGGCAGGATCCTGATAAACTGTGAAACCCCCATACACACCTGGCAGGATCCTGATACGCTGTGGAATCCCCATACACACCTGGCAGGTTCCTGATCAACTGTGAAAACCCCATACACACCTGGCAGGATCCTGATACACTGTGAAAAACCCATACACAACTGGCAGGATCCTGATGCACAGTGAAAACCTCAAACACACCTGGCAGGATCCAGATACACTGTGAAATCCCCATACACACCTGGCAGTATCCTGATACACTGTGAAAACCCCATACACACCTGGCAGTATCCTGATGCACATTGAAACCCCAAACACACCTGGCAGTATCCTGAAGCACTGTGAAACCCCATACACTCGTGGCAGGATCCTGATAAAATGTGAAACAAACATACACACCTGGCAGGATCCTGATACACTGTGAAATCCCCATACACACCTGGTAAGTTCCTGATCCACTGTGAAAACCCCATACACACCTGGCAGGATCCTGATACACTGTGAAAACCCCATACACACCTGGCAGGATCCTGATACACTGAGAACAACCCAAACACACCTGGCAGGATCCTGATACACTATGAAAAACCATAAACACCTGGCAGGATTCGGATACACTGTGAAAACCCCATACACACCTGGCAGGATCCTGATGCACAGTGAAAACCCCAAACACACCTGGCAGTATCCTGAACCACTGTGAAACACCATACACATGTGGCAGGACCCTGATAAATTGTGAAACCCCCATACACACCTGGCAGGATCCTGATAAACTGTGAAACCCACATACACACGAGGCAGGATCCTGATCCACTGTGAAACCCCCAGACACACCAGGCAGGATCCTGATGAACTGTGAAACCACCATACACACCTGGCAGGATCCTGATGAACTATGAAACCCCCATAAAAACCAGGCAGGATCCTGATAAACTGTGAAACCCACATACACAGCTGGCAGGATCCTGATAAACTGTGAAACCCCCATACACACCTTGCAGGATCCTGATACACTGTGAAAACACCATACACACCAGGCAAGATCCTGATAAACTGTGAAACACACATACACACGAGGCAGGAACCTGATCCACTGTGAAACCCCATACACACCAGGCAGGATCCTGATAAACTGTGAAACCCACATACACACCTGGCAGGATCCTGATGCACTGTGAAAACCCCATACACACCAGGCAGGATCCTGATAAACAGTGAAAATCACATGCACACCTGGCAGGATCCTGATACACTGTGAAAACCCCACACACACCTGGCAGTATCCTGATACACTGTGAAAACCCCATACACACCTGGCTGGATCCTGATGAACTGTGAAGCCCCAGGCAATCGATGCAGGATCCTGATACACTGTGAAAATCACATACACATCTGGCAGGATCCTGATGCACTGTGAAAACACCATACACATCTGGCAGGATCCTGATGCACTGTGAAAACCCCATTCACATCTGGCAGGTTCCTGATAAACTGTGAAACCCACATACAGACCTGGCAGGATCCTGATGAACTGTGAAACCCCCAGACACACCAGGCAGGATCCTGATAAACTGTGAAACACCCATACACACCTGGCAGGATCCTGATGAACTGTGAAAACCCCATACACACCAGGCAGGATGATGATAAACTGTGAAACCCACATACACACCTGGCAGGCTCCTGATTAACTGTGAAACCCCCATACACACCTGGCAGGATCCTGATAGAATGTGAAAACCCCATACACACGTGGCAGGATCCTGATCCACTGTGAAACCCCCATACACACCAAGCAGGATCCTGATAAACTGTGAAACCCACATACACACCTCCAGGAGCCTGATTCACTGCGAAACCCACATAAACACCTGGCAGGATACTGATACAGTGTGAAAACCCCAGACACACCAGGCAGTATCCTGATAAACTGTGAAACCCACATGCACACCTGGCCTGATCCTGATAAACTGTGAAACTCCATACACACGTAGCAGGATCCTGATACACAGTGAAACACCCAGACACACCTGGAAGGATCCTGATGCAATGTGAAAACCCCATACACATCTGGCAGGATCCTGATGCACAGTGAAAGCCCCAAACGCACCTGGCAGGACCCTGAACCACTGTGAAAACCCATACACATGTGGCAGGATCCTGATAAACTGTGAAACCCCCATACACACCTGGCAGGATCCTGATAAACTGTGAAACCCACATACACACCTGGCAGGATCCTGATCCACTGTGAAACCCCATACGCGCCAGGCAGGATCCTGATCAACTGTGAAACCCACATACACACCTGGCAGGATCCTGATGCACTGTGAAATCCCCATACACACCAGACAGGATCCTGATAAACTGTGAAACCCACATACACACCTGGCAGGATCCTGATACACTGTGAAAACCCCACAACACACCTGGCAGGATCCTGATACACTGTGAAAATCCCAGACACACCTGGCAGAATCCTGATAAACTGTGAAATCCCATACACACGATGTGGGATCCTGATACATTGTGAAACCCCCATACACATCTGGAAGGATCCTGGTGCACTGTGAAATCCCCATAAACATCTGGCAGGATCCTGATACACTGTGAAAACCACATTCACATCTGGCAGGTTCCTGATAAACTGTGAAACCCATATACACACCTGGCAGGATCCTGATACACTGTGAAACCCCAAGACACACCAGGCAGGATCCTAATAAACTGTGAAACCCCCATGCACACCAGGCAGGATCCTGATGAACTGTGAAACCCCCATACACACCTGGCAGGATCCTGATAAACTGTGAAAACCACATACACACCTGGCAGGATCCTGATAAACTGTGAAACCCCCAGACACACCTGGCAGGATCCTGATACACTGTGAAAACCCCATACACACGTGGCAGGACCCTGATCCACTGTGAAACCACATACACACCAGGCAGGATCCTGACAAACTGTGAAAACCCCAGACACACCAGGCAGGATCCTGATAAACAGTGAACCCACATACACACCTGGCAGGATCCTGATGAACTGTGAAACCCCATACACATCTGGCAGGATTGTGATACTCTGTGAAACCTCCATACACACCTGGCAGGATCCTGATAAACTGTGAAACCCACATACACATCTGGCAGGATCCTGATGCACTGTGAAATCCCCATTCACATCTGGCTGGATCCTGAAGCACAGTGAAAACCCCAACCGCACCTGGCAGGATCCTGAACCACTGTGAAAACCCATACACATGTGGCAGGATCCTGATAAACTGTGAAACCCCCACACACACGTGGCAGGATACTGATAAACTGTGAAACCCACATAGACACCTGGCAGGATCCTGATCCACTGTGAAACCCCATACACACCAGGCAGGATCCTGATCAACTGCGAAACCCACATACACACCTGGCAGGATCCTGATGCACTGTGAAATCCCGATACACACCAGGCAGGATACTGATAAACTGTGAAACCAAAATACACACCTGGCAGGATCCTGATACAGTGTGAAAACCCTATACACACCTGGCAGGATACTGATACACTGTGAAAACCCCATACACACCTGGCAAGATCCTGATAAACTTTGAAACCCCACACACACGATGCAGGATCCTGATACACTGTGAAACCCCCATACACATCTGGAAGGATCCTGATGCACTGTGAAAACCCCATACACACGTGGCAGGATCCTGATGCACTGTGAAAACCCCATACACACCAGGCAGGATCCTGATAAACTGTGAAACCCACATACACACCTGGCAGGATCCTGATACACTTTGAAAACCCCATGCACACCTGGCAGGATCCTGATACACTGTGAAAACCCCATACACACCTGGCAGGATCCTCATAAACTGTGAAACCCCATGCACACGATGCAGGATCCTGATACACTGTGAAACCCCCATACACATCTGGAAGGATCCTGATGCACTGTGAAAACCCCATACACATCTGGCAGGATACTGAATCACTGTGAAAACCGCATTCACATCTGGCAGGTTCCTGATAAACTGTGAAACCCACATACACACCTGGCAGGATCCTGAAGAACTGTGAAACCCCCAGACACACCAGGCAGTATTCTGATAAACTGTGAAACACCCAAACACATCAGGCAGGATCCTGATGAAATGTGAAACCCCCATACACCCCTGGCAGGATCCTGATAAACTGTGAAACACACATACACTGCTGGCAGGATCCTGATAAACTGAGAAACCCCCATACACACCTGGCAGGATCCTGATACACTGTGAAAACCCCATACACACGTGGCAGGACCCTGATCCACTGTGAAACCCCATACACACCAGGCATGATCCTGACAAACTGTGAAAACCCCAGACACACCAGGCAGGATCCTGATAAACTGTGAAACCCCATACACACGTGGCAGCATCCTGATATACTGTGAAACCTCCAGACACATCTGGAAGGATCCTGATGCACTGTGAAAACCCCATACACATCTGGCAGGATCGTGATACTCTATGAAACCTCCATACACACCTGGCAGGATCCTGATAATCTGTGAAACCCACACACACATCTGGCAGGATCCTGATTCACTGTGAAATCCCCATTCACATCTGGCTGGATCCTGATGCACAGTGAAAACCCCAAACGCACCTGGCAGGATCCTGAACCACTGTGAAAACCCATACACATGTGGCAGGATCCTGATAAACTGTGAAACCCCCATACACACCTGGCAGGATACTGATAAACTGTGAAACCCACATACACACCTTTCAGGATCCTGAGCCACTGTGAAACCCCATACACACCAGGCAGGATCCTGATCAACTGCGAAACCCACATACACACCTGGCAGGATCCTGATGCACTGTGAAATCCCGATACACAACAGGCAGGATACTGATAAACTGTGAAAACCCCATACACACCTGGCAAGATCCTGATACACTGAGAACAACCCAAACACACCTGGCAGGATCCTGATACACTGTGAAAAACCATAAACACCTGGCAGGATTCGGATACACTGTGAAAACCCCATACACACCTGGCAGGATCCTGATGCACAGTGGAAACCCCAAACACACCTGGCAGTATCCTGAACCACTGTGAAACACCATACACATGTGGCAGGACCCTGATAAACTGTGAAACCCCCATACACACCTGGCAGGATCCTGATAAACTGTGAAACCCAAATACACACGAGGCAGGATCCTGATCCACTGTCAAACCCCCAGACACACCAGGCAGGATCCTGATGAACTGTGAAACCACCATACACACCTGGCAGGATCCCGATGAACTGTGAAACCCCCATACACACCTTGCAGGAACCTGATCCACTGTGAAACCCCATACACACCAGGCAGGATCCTGATAAACTGTGAAACCCACATACACACCTGGCAGGATCCTGATGCACTGTGAAAACCCCATACACACCAGGCAGGATCCTGATAAACAGTGAAAATCACATACACACCTGGCAGGATAATGATACACTGTGAAAACCCCACACACACCTGGCAGGATCCTGATACACTGTGAAAACCCCATACACACCTGGCTGGATCCTGATGAACTGTGAAGCCCCATACAATCGATGCAGGATCCTGATACACTGTGAAAATCACATACACATCTGGCAGGATCCTGATGCACTGTGAAAACACCATACACATCTGGCAGGATCCTGATGCACTGTGAAAACCCCATTCACATCTGGCAGGTTCCTGATAAACTGTGAAACCCACATACACACCTGCCAGGATCCTGAGCCACTGTGAAACCCCATACACACCAGGCAGGATCCTGATCAACTGCGAAACCCACATACACACCTGGCAGGATCCTGATAAACTGTGAAATCCCCATACACACCTGGCAAGATCCTGATAAACTTTGAAACCCCATACACACGATGCAGGATCCTGATACACTGTGAAACCCCCATACACATCTGGAAGGATCCTGATGCACTGTGAAAACCCCATACACACGTGGCAGGATCCTGATGCACTGTGAAAACCCCATACACACCAGGCAGGATCCTGATAAACTGTGAAACCCACATACACACCTGGCAGGATCCTGATACACTTTGAAAACCCCATGCACACCTGGCAGGATCCTGATACACTGTGAAAACCCCATACACACCTGGCAAGATCCTGATAAACTGTGAAACCCCATACACACGATGCAGGTTCCTGATACACTGTGAAACCCCCATACACATCTGGAAGGATCCTGATGCACTGTGAAAACCCCATACACATCTGGCAGGATACTGAATCACTGTGAAAACCACATTCAAATCTGGCAGGTTCCTGATAAACTGTGAAACCCACATACACACCTGGCAGGATCCTGAAGAACTGTGAAACACCCAGACTCACCAGGCAGGATTCTGATAAACTGTGAAACCCCCAAACACATCAGGCAGGATCCTGATGAAATGTGAAACCCCCATACACCCCTGGTAGGATCCTGATAAACTGTGAAACACACATACACTGCTGACAGGATCCTGATAAACTGTGAAACCCCCATACACACCTGTCAGGATCCTGATACACTGTGAAATCCCCATACACACGTGGCAGGATCCTGATCCACTGTGAAACCCCATACACACCAGGCAGGATCCTGACAAACTGAAAACCCCAGACACACCAGGCAGGATCCTGATAAACTGTGAAACCCACATACACACCTGGCAGGTGCCTGATAAACTGTGAAAACCCCCAGGCACATCTGGAATGCTCCTGATGCACTGTGAAAACCCCATACACGTCTGGCAGGATCCTGATACACTGTGAAACCCCCATACACACCTGGCAGCATCCTGATAAACTGTGAAATCCACATACACATCTAGTAGGTACCTGATGCACTGTGAAAACCCCATTCACATCTGGCAGGATCCTGATGCACAGTGAAAACCCCAAACGCAACTGGCAGGATCCTGAACCACTGTGTAAACCCATACACTTGTGGCAGGATCCTGTTAAACTGTGAAACCCCCATACACACCTTTCAGGATCCTGATAAACTGTGAAACCCACATACACAACTGGCAGGATCCTGATCCACTGTGAAACCCCATACACACCAGGCAGGATCCTGATCAACTGTGAAACCCACATACACACCTGGCAGGATCCTGAAGCACTGCGAAAACCCCATACACACCAGGCAGTATTCTGATAAACTGTGAAACCCACATACACACCTGGCAGGATCCTGATAAACTGTGAAAACCCCATACACCACTGGCAGGATCCTGATACACTGTTAAAAACCCATACACACCTGGCAGGATCCTGATAAACTGTGAAACCCCATCCACACGATGCAGGATCCTGATACACTGCGAAACCCCCATACACATCTGGAAGGATCCTGATGCACTGCGAAAACACCATAAACATCTGGCAGGATCCTGAATCACTGTGAAAACAACATTCACATCTGGCAGATTCCTGATAAACTGTGAAACCCACATACACACCTGGCAGGATCCTGATGAACTGTGAAACCCCCAGACACACCAGGCAGGATCCTGATAAACTGTGAAACCACCATACACACCTGGCAGGATCCTGATGAACTGTGAAACCCCCAATCACACCTGGCAGGATCCTGATAAACAGTGAAACCCACATACACAGCTGGCAGGATCCTGATAAACTGTGAAACCCCCATACACACCTGGCACGATCCTGATACACTGTGAAAACCCCATACACACGTGGCAGGATCCTGATCCACTGTGAAACACCATACACACCAGGCAGGATCCTGATATACTGTGAAACCCACATACACACCTGGCAGGAGCCTGATACACTGTGAAACCCACAAGCACACCTGGCAGGATCCTGATACACTGTGAAAACCCCAGACACACCAAGCAGGATCGTGATAAACAGTGAAACCCACATACACACCTGGCAGGATCCTGATAAACTGCGAAATCCCATACACACGTGGCAGGATCCTGATACACTGAGAAACCCCCAGACACATCTGGAAGGATCCTGATGCACTGTGAAAACCCCATACACATCTGGCAGGATCCTGATGCACAGCGAAAACCCCATTCACATCTGGCAGGATCCTGATGCACAGTGAAAACTCCATTCACATCTGGCAGGATCCTGATCCACTGTGAAAACTCCATACACACCTGACAGGACCTTGATAAACTGTGAACACACCATACACACCTGGCAGGATCCTGATACACTGTGAAATCACTGACACACCTGGCAGGATCCTGATCCACTGTGAAAACCCCATACACAACTGGCAGGATCCTGATCCACTGTGAAAACTCCATGCACATCTGGCAGGATCCCGATACACTGTGAAAACCCCGTACACACCTGGCAGGATCCTGATCCACTGTGAAAACCCATTCACATCTGGCAGGATACTGATAAACTGTGAAACCCACATGCACACCTGGCAGGATCCTGATCCACTGTGAAACCCCACACACACCAGGCAGGATCCTGATAAACTGTGAAACACACATACACACCTGGCAGGATCCTGATACACTGTGAAAACCCCATACAAAGAACAAAGAACAAAGATAATTAAAGCACAGGAACAGGCCCTTCGGCCTCCAAGCCTGCGCCAATCCAGATCCTCCCTCTAAATATGTCGCCTATTTTCTAAGGTTCTGTATTTCTTTTCTTCCTGCCCATTCATGTATCTGTCTAGATACATCTTAAAAGACGCCATCGTGCCCGCATCTACCACCTCCGCTGGCAACGCGTTCCAGGCACCCACCACCCTCTGCGTAAAGAACTTTCCACGCATATCCCCCTTAAACATTTCCCCTTTCAATTTGAACTCGTGTCCTCTAGTAATTGAATCCCCCACTCTGGGAAAAAGCCTCTAGCTATCCACCCTGTCTATACCTCTCATGATTTTGTACACCTCAATCAGGTCCCCTCTCAATCTCCGTCTTTCAAATGAAAATAATCCTAATCTACTCAACCTCTCTTCATAGCTAGCGCCCTCCATACCAGGCAACATCCTGGTGAACCTCCTCTGCACCCTCTCCAAAGCATCCACATCCTTTTGGTAATGTGGCGACCAGAACTGCACGCAGTATTCCAAATGTGGCCGAACCAAAGTCCTATACAACTGTAACATGACCTGCCAACTCTTGTACTCAATACACCGTCCGATGAAGGAAAGCATGCCGTATGCCTTCTTGACCACTCTATTTACCTGCGTTGCCACCTTCAGGGAACAGTGGACCTGCACACCCAAATCTCTCTGTGCATCAATTTTCCCCAGGACTTTTCCATTTACTGTATAGTTCACTCTTGAATTGGATCTTCCAAAATGCAACACCTCGCATTTGCCCTGATTGAACTCCATCTGCCATTTCTCTGCCCAACTCTCCAATCTATCTATATTCTGCTGTATTCTCTGATAGTCCCCTTCACTATCTGCTACTCCACCAATCAGAGTGTCGTCTGCAAACTTGCTAATCAGTCCAGCTATACTTTCCTCCAAATCATTAATGTATATCACAAACAACAGTGGTCCCAGCACGGATCCCTGTGGAACACCACTGGTCACACGTCTCCATTTTGAGACACTACCTTCTACTGCTACTCTCTGTCTCCTGCTGCCCAGCCAGTTCTTTATCCATCCAGCTAGTACACCTTGGACCCCATGCGCCTTCACTTTCTCCATCAGCCTGCCATGGGGAACCTGATCAAACGCCTTACTGAAGTCCATGCATATGACATCGACAGCCCTTCCCTCATCAATCAACTTTGTCACTTCCTCAAATAATTCTATTAAGTTGGTAAGACATGACCTTCCCTGCACAAAAGCAAGTTGCCTATCACTGATAAGCCCATTTTCTTCCAAATGGGAATAGATCCTATCCCTCAGTATCTTCTCCCGCAGCTTCCCTACTACTGACGTCAGGCTCACCGGTCTATGATTACCTGGATTATCCCTGCTACCCTTCTTAAACAAGGGGACAACATTAGCAATTCTCCAGTCCTCCGGGACCTCACCCGTGTTTAAGGATGCTGCAAAGATATCTGTTAAGGCCCCAGCTATTTCCTCTCTCGCTTCCCTCAGTAACCTGGGATAGATCCCATCCGGACCTGGGGACTTGTCCACCTTAATGCCCTTTAGAATACCCAACACTTCCTCCCTCCTTATGCCGACTTGACCTAGTGTAATCAAACATCTGTTCCTAAACTCAACATCCGTCATGTCCCTCTCCTCGATGAATACCGATGCAAAGTACTCATTTAGAATCTCACCCATTTTCTCTGAGTCCAAGCATAACATTCCTCCTTTGTCCTTTAGTGGGCCAATCCTTTCTCTAGTTACCCTCTTTCTCCTTATATATGAATAAAAGGCTTTGGGGTTTTCTTTAACCCTGTTTGCTAAAGATATTTCATGACCCCTTTTAGCCCTCTTAATTCCTCGTTTCAGATTGGTCCTACATTCCCGATATTCTTTCAAAGCTTCGTCTTTCATCAGCCGCCTAGACCGTATGTTTGCTTCCTTTTTCCTCTTAGCGAGTCTCACAATTTCACCTGTCATCCATGGTTCCCTAATCTTGCCATTTCTTTCCTTCATTTTCACAGGAACATGTCTCTCCTGCACGCTAATCAACCTCTCTTTAAAAGCCTCCCACATATCACATGTGGATTTACCTTCAAACAGCTGCTCTCAATCTACATTCCCCAGCTCCTGCCGAATTTTGGTCTAGTTGGCCTTCCCCCAATTTCGCACTCTTCCTAGAGGACCACTCGCGTCTTTGTCCATTGAGGGGCTGCATTAGTTTGAGCGGCTGTCTTAGTTTGAAAGGCTGCCTGAGTTTGAGGGGCTGCCTGAGTTTGAGGGGCTGCCTTGGACTGAGGGGCTGCATTAGTTTGAGCGGCTGTCTCAGTTTGAGGGGCTGCCTTAGTTTGCGCGGCTGCCTTAGTTTGAGGGGCTGCCTCAGTTTGAGCGGATGCCTTAGTTTGAGCGGCTCGCATAGTTTAAGGGACTGCCTTAGTTTGAGCGGCTGCCTTGGTTTGAGGGGCAGCATTAGTTTGAGGGGCTGCCTTAGTTTAAGGGGCTGCCTTAGATTGAGGGGCTGCATTTGTTTGAGGGGCTGCTTTACTTTGAGAGGCTGCATTAGTTTGAGCGGTTGGCTTAGTTTGAGGGGCTGCCTTTGATTGAGTGGCTGCATTAGTTTGAGGGGCTGGCTTAGTTTAAGGGGCTGCCTTAGTTTGAGGGGATGCAATCGTTTGAGGGGCTGACTTAGAATGAGGGTCTGCATTAGTTTGAGGGGCTGCATTACTTTGAGGAGCTGCCTTAGTTTGAGGGGCTGCCTTAGATAGAGTTCTGCATTAGTTTGAGGGGCTGCATTAGTTTGAGGGGCTGCCTTAGTTTGAGAGTCTGCCAAAGTTTGAGTGGCTGCCTTAATTTGAGCGGCTGCCTCAGTTTGAGGGGCTGAACAAAGAACAAAGAACAAAGAACAAAGATAATTACAGCACAGGAACAGGCCCTTCGGCCCTCCAAGCCTGCGCCGAACCAGATCCTCTCTCTAAACATGTCGCCTATTTTCTGAGGTTCTGTATCTCTTTTCTTCCTGCCCATTCATGTATCTGTCTAGATACATCTTAAAAGACGCCATCGTGCCCGCATCTACCACTTCCGCTGGCAACGCATTCCAGTCACCCACCACCCTCTGCGTGAAGAACATTCCACGCATATCCCCCCTAAACTTTTCTCCTTTCACTTTGAACTCGTGTCCTCTAGTAATTGAATCCCCCACTCTGGGAAAAAGCCTCTTGCTATCCACCCTGTCTATACCTCTCATGATTTTGTACACCTCAGTCAGGTCCCCTCTCAACCTCCGTCTTTCTAATGAAAATAATCCTAATCTACTCAACCTCTCTTCATAGCTAGCGCCCTCCATAGCAGGCAACATCCTGGTGAACCTCCTGTGCACCCTCTCCAAAGCATCCACATCCTTTTGGTAATGTGGCGACCAGAACTGCACGCAGTATTCCAAATGTGGCTGAACCAAAGTCCTATACAACTGTAACATGACCTGCCAACTCTTGTACTCAAGAACCCGTCCGATGAAGGAAAGCATGCCGTATGCCTTCTTGACCACTCTATTTACCTGCGTTGCCACCTTCAGGGAACAGTGGACCTGCACACCCAAATCTCTCTGTACATCAATTTTCCCCAGGACATTTCCATTTACTGTATAGTTCACTCTTGAATTGGATCTTCCAAAATGCATCTCCTCGCATTTGCCCTGATTGAACTCCATCTGCCATTTCTTAACCCAACTGTCCAATCGATCCATATTCTGCTGCATTCTCTGACAGTCCCCTTCACTATCTGCTACTCCACCAATCTTAGTGTCGTCTGCAAACTTGCTAATCAGTCCACCTATACCTTCCTCCAAATCATTAATGTATATCACAAACAACAGTGGTCCCAGCACGGATCCCTGTGGAACACCACTGGTCACACGTCTCCATTTTGAGAAACTCCCTTCTCCTGCTACTCTCTGTCTTCTGTGGCATCGCCAGTTCTTTATCCATCCAGCTAGTACACCTTGGACCCCATGCGCCTTCACTTTCTCCATCAGCCTTCCATGGGGAACCTTATCAAACGCCTTACTGAAGTCCATGTATATGACATCGACAGCCCTTCCCTCATCAATCAACTTTGTCACTTCCTCAAAGAATTCTATTAAGTTGGTAAGACATGACCTTCCCTGCACAAAACCATCTTGCCTATCACTGATAAGCCCATTTTCTTCCAAATGGGAATAGATCCTATCCCTCAGTATCTTCTCCAGCAGCTTCCCTACCACTGACGTCAGGCTCACCGGTCTATAATTACCTGGATTATCCCTGCTACCCTTCTTAAACAAGGGGACAACATTAGCAATTCTCCAGTCCTCCGGGACCTCACCCGTGTTTAAGGATGCTGCAAAGATATCTGTTAAGGCCCCAGCTATTTCCTCTCTCGCTTTCCTCAGTAACCTGGGATAGATCCAATCCGGACCTGGGGACTTGTCCACCTTAATGCCCTTTAGAATACCCAACACTTCCTCCCTCCTTATGCCGACATGACCTAGTGTAATCAAACATCTGTTCCGAACCTCAACATCCGTCATGTCCCTCTCCTCGGTGAATACCGATGCAAAGTACTCGTTTAGAATCTCACCCATTTTCTCTGAGTCCAAGCATAACATTCCTCCTTTGTCCTTTAGTGGGCCAATCCTTTCTCAAGTTACCCTCTTTCTCCTTATATATGAATAAAAGGCTTTGGGATTTTCTTTAACCCTGTTTGCTAAAGATATTTCATGACCCCTTTTAGCCCTCTTAATTCCTCGTTTCAGATTGGTCCTACATTCCCGATATTCTTTCAAAGCTTCGTCTTTCATCAGCCGCCTAGACCCTATGTATGCTTCCTTTTTCCTCTTAGCTTGTCTCACAATTTCACCTGTCATCCATGGTTCCCTAATCTTGCCATTTCTATCCTTCATTTTCACAGGAACATGTCTCTCCTGCACGCTAATCAACATCTCTTTAAAAGCCTCCCACATATCACATGTGGATTTACCTTCAAACAAAAGCTCCCAATCAACATTCCCCATCTCCTGCCGAATTTTGGTATAGTTGGCCTTCCCCCAATTTCGCACTCTTCCTAGAGGACCACTCTCGTCTTTGTACATTGAGGGGCTGCATTAGTTTGAGCGGCTGTCTCAGTTTGAGAGGCTGCCTGAGATTGAGGGGCTGCCTTGGACTGAGGGGCTGCATTAGTTTGAGCGGCTGTCTTTGTTTGAGGGGCTGCCTTAGTTTGAGCGGCTGCCTTAGTTTGAGAGGCTGCCTGACTTTGAGGGGCTGCCTTGGACTGAGGGCCTGCATTAGTTTGAGCGGCTGTCTCAGTTTGAGGGGCTGCCTTAGTTTGACCAGCTGCCTTAGTTTGAGGGGCTGCCTTAGTTTGAGCGGCTGCCTTAGTTTGAGGGGCTGCCTTAGTTTGAGCGGATGACTTATTTTGTGCGGCTCGCATAGTTTGAGGGGCTGCCTTAGTTTGAGCGGCTGCCTTGGTTTGAGGGGCTGCATTAGTTTGAGGGGCAGCCTCAGATAAAGGGGCTGCCTTAGATTGAGGGGCTGCATTTGTTTGAGGGCCTGCTTCACTTTGAGAGGCTGCCTTAGGTTGAGCAGTTGGCTTAGTTTTAGGGTCTGCCTTTGATTGAGTGGCTGCATTAGTTTGCGAGTCTGGCTTAGTTTGAGGGGATGCCTTAGTTTGAGGTGTTGGCTTAGTTAGAGGGGCTGCCTTTGATTGAGTAGCTACATTAGTTTGAGGGGCTGGCTTAGTTTAAGCAGCTGCCTTAGTTTGAGTGGCTGCATTAGTTTGAGGGTGTGCCTTTGGTTGAGAGGCTGCATTAGTTTGAGAGACTGCCTTTGATTGAGTGGTTGCATTAGTTTGAAGGGCTGACTTAGTTTGAGTGGCCGACTTACTTGGAGGTGCTGCATTTGCTTGAGCGGCTGCCTTAGATTGAGGGGCTGCATTAGTTTGAGGGGCTGCCTTTGTTTGAGGGGCTGCCTGAGATTGAGGTGCTGCATTAGTTTGTTGGGCTGCTTTAGTTTGAGCGGCTGCCTTAGTTGAGGGGCTGCCTTAGATTGAGGGGCTGCATTAGTTTGAGCGTCTGCCTTAGTTTGAGGGGCTGCCTTAGTTTGAGGGGCTGCCTTAGATTGAGCGGCTGACTTAGTTTGAGAGGTTGCCTTAGTTTGAGGGGCTGCCTTAGTTTGAGCGGTTGGCTTAGTTTGAGGGGCTGCCTTTGATTGAGTGGCTGCATTAGTTTGAGGGGCTGACTTAGTTTGAGGGGCTGACTTAGTTTGAGGGGCTGACTTAGAATGAGGGGTGCCTTAGACTGAGGGGCTGCATTAGTTTGAGGGGGTGCCTTCGTTTGAGAGGCTGCCTTAGTTTGAGGGGCTGCCTCAGTTTGAGGGGTTGGCTTAGTTTGAGGGGCTGCCTTTGATTGAGTGGCTGCATTAGTTTGAGAGACTGCCTTTGATTGAGTGGCTGCATTAGTTTGAAGGGCTGACTTAGTTTGAGTGGCTGACTTAGTTTGAGGGGCTGCCTTTGTTTGAGGGGCTGCCTTAGATTGAGGTGCTGCATTAGTTTGGTGGGCTGCTTTAGTTTGAGCGGCTGCCTTAGTTGAGGGGCTGCCTTAGAGTGAGGGGCTGCATTAGTTTGAGCGGCTGCCTTAGTTTGAGGGGCTGACTTAGTTTGAGCGGCTGATTTAGTTTGAGAGGTTGCCTTAGTTTGAGAGTCTGCCTTAGTTTGAGCGGCTGCCTTAGTTTGAGGGTCTGCCTTTCTTTGAGAGGCTGCCTAGTTTGACAGGCTGCCTTAGTTTGAGCGGCTGCCTTAGATTGTGAGGCTGCCTGAGTTTGAGGGGCTTCCTTAGTTTGAGCGGCTGCATGAGTTTGAGGGGCTGCCTTTGGTTGAGGCGCTCCCTTAGTTTGTGGGGCTGCCTTACTTTAAGGGGCTGCATTAGTTTGAGAGTCTGTCTTAGTTTGAGGGGCTGCCTTAGTTTGAGGGGATGGCTTAGTTTGAGGGGCTGCCTTTGATTGAGTGGCTGCATTAGTTTGAGTGTCTGCCTCTGAATGAGTGGCTGCATTATTTTGAGGGGCTGCCTTAGATTGAGTGGCTGCATTAGTTTGAGGGGCTGGCTTAGTTTCAGGGGCTGCCTTAGTTTGAGGGGCTGCATTCGTTTGAGGGGCTGACTTAGAATGAGGGGGTGCCTTAGATTGAGGGGCTGCATTAGTTTGAGGGGGTGCCTTAGTTTGAGAGTCTGCCTTAGTTTGAGGGGCTGCCTTAGTTTGAGCGGCTGCCTTAGTTTGAGGGGCTGCATTAGTTTGAGCGGCTGCCTTAGTTTGAGGGGCTGCCTTAGACTGAGGGGCTGCATTAGTTTGAGCGGCTGCCTTAGTTTGAGCGGCTGCCTTAGTTTGAGGGGCTTCCATAGTTTGAGCGGCTGCCTTAGTTTGAGGGGCTGCCTTATTTTGAGAGGCTGCCTTCGTTTGAGATGCTTCCTTAGTTTGAGAGGCTGCCTTAGATTGAGGTGCTGCCTTAGTTTGAGGGGCTGCCTTACTTTGAGGGGCTGCCTTAGTTTGAGAGGCTGCCTTAGTTTGAGCGGCTGATATAGTTTGAGAGGCTGCCTTAGTTTGAGATTCTGCCTTATTTTGAGGGGCAGCCTTAGTTTGAGGGGTCGGCTTAGTTTGAGGGGCTGCCTTTGATTGAGAGGCTGCATTAGTTTGAGAGTCTGCCTTTGATTGAGTGGCTGAATTAGTTTGAGTGGCTGACTTAGTTTGAGGGGCTGCCTGAGATTGAGGGGCTGCCTGAGATTGAGGGGCTGCCTTAGTTTGACGGGCTGCCTTAGTTTGACGGGCTGCCTTAGTTTGAGGGGCTGCCTAAGATTGAGGGGATGCATTAATTTGATGGGCTGCTTTAGATTGAGGGGCTGCCTTAGTTTGAGTGGCTGCATTTGTTTGAGGGGCTGCCTTTGGTTGAGGGGCTCCCTGAGTTTGAGGGGCTGCCTTACTTTAAGGGGCAGCATTAGTTTGAGAGTCTGCCTTAGTTTGAGGGTCTGCCTTCGTTTGAGGGGTTGGCTTAGTTTGAGGGGCTGCATTTGTTTGAGGGGCTGCCTTTGGTTGAGGGGCTCCCTTAGTTTGAGGGGCTGCCTTACTTTAAGGGGCATCATTAGTTTGAGAGTCTGCCTTAGTTTGAGGGGCTGCCTTCGTTTGAGGGGTTGGTTTAGTTTGAGGGGCTGCCTTTGATTGAGTGGCTGCATTAGTTTGAGAGACTGCCTTTGATTGAGTGGCTGCATTAATTTGAGGGCCTGACTTAGTTTGAGGGGCTCACTTAGTTTGAGGGGCTACCTTAGATTGAGGTGCTGCATTAGTTTGATGGGCTGCTTTAGTTTGAGCGGCTGCCTTAGTTGAGGGGCTGCCTTAGATTGAGGGGCTGCATTAGTTTGAGCGGCTGCCTTTATTTGAGGGGCTGCCTTAGTTTTTGGGTCTGCCTTAGTTTGAGGGGCTGCCATAGTTTGAGGGGATGGCTTAGTTTGAGGGGCTGCCTTTGATTGAGTGGCTGCATTAGTTTGAGAGTCTGCCTCTGATTGAGTGGCTGCATTATTTTGAGTGGCTGCCTTAGATTGAGGGGCTGCATTAGTTTGAGGGTCTGCCTTATTTTGAGAGGCTGCCTTAGTTTGACAGGCTGCCTTAGTTTGAGCGGCTGCCTTAGATTGAGAGGCTGCCTGAGTTTGAGGGGCTGCCTTAGTTTGAGCGGCTGCATTAGTTTGAGGGGCTGATTTTGGTTGAGGCGCTCCCTTAGTTTGTGGGGCTGTCTTACTTTAAGGGGCTGCATTAGTTTTAGAGTCTGCCTTAGTTTGAGGGGCTGCCATAGTTTGAGGGGATGGCTTAGTTTGAGGGGCTGCCTTTGATTGAGTGGCTGACTGAGTTTGAGAGGCTGCCTTAGTTTGAGAGTCTGCCTTAGTTTGAGCGGCTTCCTTAGTTTGAGGGGCTGCCTTAGTTTGAAAGTCTGCCTTAGTTTGAGCGGCTGCCTTACTTTGAGGGTCTGCCTTACTTTGAGAGGCTGCCTTAGTTTGACAGGCTGCCTCAGTTTGAGCGGCTGCCTTAGTTTGAGAGGCTGACTGAGTTTGAGGGGCTGCCTTAGTTTGAGTGGCTGCATTTGTTTGAGGGGCTGCCTTTGGTTGACGGGCTGTCTTACTTTGAGGGGCAGCATTAGTTTAAGAGTCTGCCTTAGTTGGAGGGGCTGCCTTAGTTTGAGTGGTTGGCTTAATTTGAGGTGTTGCCTTTGATTGAGTGGCTGCATTAGTTTGAGAGACTGCCTTTGATTGAGTGGCTGCATTAGTTTGAGGGGCTGCCTTATTTTGAGAGGCTGCATTAGTTTGACAGGCTGCCTTAGTTTGAGCGGCTGCCTTAGATTGAGAGGCTGCCTGAGTTTGAGGGGCTGCCTTAGTTTGAGCGGCTGCATTAGTTTGAGGGGCTGACTTTGGTTGAGGCGCTCCCTTAGTTTGTGGGGCTGCCTTACTTTAATGGGCTGCATTAGTTTTAGAGTCTGCCTTAGTTTGAGGGGCTGCCATAGTTTGATGGGATGGCTTAGTTTGAGGGGCTGCCTTTGATTGAGTGGCTGCATTAGTTTGAGAGTCTTCCTCTGATTGAGTGGCTGCATTATTTTGAGTGGCTGCCTTAGATTGAGGGGCTGCATTAATTTGATGGGCTGCTTTAGTTTGAGCGGCTGACTGAGTTTGAGAGGCTGCCTTAGTTTGAGAGTCTGCCTTAGTTTGAGCGGCTTCCTTAGTTTGAGGGGCTGCCTGAGTTTGAGAGTCTGCCTTAGTTTGAGCGGCTGCCTTAGCTTGAGGGTCTGCCTTACTTTGAGAGGCTGCCTTAGTTTGACAGGCTGCCTTAGTTTGAGCGGCTGCCTTAGTTTGAGAGGCTGACTGAGTTTGAGGGGCTGCCTTAGTTTGAGTGGCTGCATTTGTTTGAGGGGCTGCCTTTGGTTGAGGGGCTGCCTTTGGTTGAGGGGCTGCCTTTGGTTGAGGGGCTCCCTTAGTTTGAGGGGCTGCCTTACTTTGAGGGGCAGCATTAGTTTAAGAGTCTGCCTTAGTTGGAGGGGCTGCCTTAGTTTGAGTGGTTGGCTTAGTTTGAGGGGCTGCCTTTGATTGAGTGGCGCTGCATTAGTTTGAGAGACTGCCTTTGATTGAGTGGCTGCATTAGTTTGAGGGGCTGACTTAGTTTGAGGGGCTGACTTCGTTTGAGGGGCTGCATTTGCTTGAGGGGCTGCCTTAGATTGAGGGTCTGCATTAGTTTGAGGGGCTGCCTTAGTTTGAGGGGCTTCCTTAGATTTAGGTTCTGCATTAGTTTGATCGGCTGCTTTAGTTTGAGCGGCTGCCTGAGATTGAGGGTTGCATTCGTTTGAGCGGCTGCCTCAGTTTGAGGGGCTGCCTTAGTTTGAGGGGCTGCCTGAGATTGAGCAGCTGACTTAGTTTGAGAGGTTGCCTTAGTCTGAGAGTCTGCCTTAGTTTGAGCGGCTGTCTTAGTTTGAGGTTCTGCCTTACTTTGAGAGGCTGCCTTAGTTTGAAAGGCTGCCTTAGTTTGACAGGCTGCCTTAGTTTGAGCGGCTGCCTTAGATTGAGAGGCTGCCTGAGTTTGAGGGGCTGCCTTAGTTTGAGGGGCTGCCTTAGTTTGAGGGGCTGCCTTAGTTTGAGAGGCTGCCTTAGTTTGTGGGGCTGCCTTACTTTAAGGGGCTGCATTAGTTTGAGAGTCTGTCTTAGTTTGAGGGGCTGCCTTAGTTTGAGGGGATGGCTTAGTTTGAGTGGCTGCCTTTGATTGAGTGGCTGCATTAGTTTGAGAGTCTGCCTCTGATTGAGTGGCTGCATTATTTTGAGGGGCTGCCTTAGATTGAGGGGCTGCATTAGTTTGAGGGGCTGGCTTAGTTTAAGGGGCTGCCTTAGTTTGAGGGGCTGCATTAGTTTGAGGGGCTGAATTAGAATGAGGGGTGCCTTAGATTGAGGGGCTGCATTAGTTTGAGGGGGTGCCTTAGTTTGAGAGGCTGCCTTAGTTTGAGGGGCTGCCTTAGTTTGAGTGCCTGCCTCTGATTGAGTGGCTGCATTATTTTGAGGGGTTGCCTTAGATTGAGGGGCTGCATTAGTTTGAGGGGCTGGCTTAGTTTAAGGGGCTGCCTTAGTTTGAGGGGCTGCATAAGTTTGAGGGGCTGACTTAGAATGAGGGGGTGCCTTAGATTGAGGCGCTGCATTAGTTTGAGGGGGTGCCTCAGTTTGAGCGGCTGCCTTAGTTTGAGGGTCTGCATTAGTTTGAGCGGCTGCCTTAGTTTGAGGGGCTGCCTTAGATTGAGGGGCTGCATTAGTTTGAGCGGCTGCCTTAGTTTGAGCGGCTGCCTTAGTTTGAGGGGCTTCCTTAGTTTGAGCGGCTGCCTCAGTTTGAGGGGCTGCCTTAGTTTGAGGGGCTACCTTAGTCTGAGCGGCTGCCTTAGTTTGAGGTTCTGCCTGAGATTGAGCAGCTGACTTAGTTTGAGAGGTTGCCTTAGTCTGAGAGTCTGCCTTACTTTGAGAGGCTGCCTTAGTTTGAGGTTCTGCCTGAGATTGAGCAGCTGACTTAGTTTGAGCGGTTGCCTTAGTTTGAGGTTCTGCCTTACTTTGAGAGGCTGCCTTAGTTTGACAGGCTGCCTTAGTTTGACAGGCTGCCTTAGTTTGAGCGGCTGCCTTAGATTGAGAGGCTGCCTGAGTTTGAGGGGCTGCCTTAGTTTGAGCGGCTGCATTAGTTTGAGGGGCTGCCTTTGGTTGAGGCGCTCCCTTAGTTTGTGGGGCTGCCTTACTTTAAGGGGCTGCATTAGTTTTAGAGTCTGCATTAGTTTGAGGGGCTGCCTTAGTTTGAGAGGCTGCCTTAGTTTGACAGGCTGCCTTAGTTTGAGCGGCTGCCTTAGTTTGAGAGGCTGACTGAGTTTGAGGGGCTGCCTTAGTTTGAGTGGCTGCATTAGTTTGAGAGACTGCCTTTGATTGAGTGGCTGCATTAGTTTGAGGGGCTGACTTAGTTTGAGGGGCTGACTTCGTTTGAGGGGCTGCATTTGCTTGAGGGGCTGCCTTAGATTGAGGGTCTGCATTAGTTTGAGGGGCTGCCTTAGTTTGAGGGGCTTCCTTAGATTTAGGTTCTGCATTAGTTTGATCGGCTGCTTTAGTTTGAGCAGCTGCCTGAGATTGAGGGGCTGCATTCGTTTGAGCGGCTGCCTCAGTTTGAGGGGTTGGCTTAGTTTGAGGGGCTGCCTTTGATTGAGAAGCTGCATTAGTTTGAGAGACTGCCTTTGATTGAGGGGCTGCCTTAGATTGAGGGGCTGCATTAGTTTGAGGGGCTGCCTTAGTTTGAGGGGCTGCCTTAGATTGAGGTGCTGCATTAGTTTGATGGGCTGCTTTAGTTTGAGCGGCTGCCTTAGTTGAGGGGCTGCCTTAGATTGAGGGGCTGCATTAGTTTGAGCGGCTGCCTTAGTTTGATGGGCTGACTTAGTTTGAGAGGTTGCCTTAGTTTGACAGTCTGCCTTAGTTTGAGCGGCTGCCTTAGTTTGAGGGTCTGCCGTACTTTAAGAGGCTGCCTTAGTTTGACAGGCTGCCTTAGTTTGAGCGGCTGCCTTAGATTGTGAGGCTGCCTGAGTTTGAGGGGCTTCCTTAGTTTGAGCGGCTGCATGAGTTTGAGGGGCTGCCTTTGGTTGAGGCGCTCCCTTAGTTTGTGGGGCTGCCTTACTTTAAGGGGCTGCATTAGTTTGAGAGTCTGTCTTAGTTTGAGGGGCTGCCTTAGTTTGAGGGGATGGCTTAGTTTGAGGGGCTGCCTTTGATTGAGTGGCTGCATTAGTTTGAGAGTCTGCCTCTGATTGAGTGGCTGCATTATTTTGAGGGGCTGCCTTAGATTGAGGGGCTGCATTAGTTTGAGGGGCTGGCTTAGTTTAAGGGGCTGCCTTAGTTTGAGGGGCTGCATTAGTTTGAGGGGCTGAATTAGAATGAGGGGTGCCTTAGATTGAGGGGCTGCATTAGTTTGAGGGGGTGCCTTAGTTTGAGAGGCTGCCTTAGTTTGAGGGGCTGCCTTAGTTTGAGTGCCTGCCTCTGATTGAGTGGCTGCATTATTTTGAGGGGTTGCCTTAGATTGAGGGGCTGCATTAGTTTGAGGGGCTGGCTTAGTTTAAGGGGCTGCCTTAGTTTGAGGGGCTGCATAAGTTTGAGGGGCTGACTTAGAATGAGGGGGTGCCTTAGATTGAGGCGCTGCATTAGTTTGAGGGGGTGCCTCAGTTTGAGCGGCTGCCTTAGTTTGAGGGTCTGCATTAGTTTGAGCGGCTGCCTTAGTTTGAGGGGCTGCCTTAGATTGAGGGGCTGCATTAGTTTGAGCGGCTGCCTTAGTTTGAGCGGCTGCCTTAGTTTGAGGGGCTTCCTTAGTTTGAGCGGCTGCCTCAGTTTGAGGGGCTGCCTTAGTTTGAGGGGCTACCTTAGTCTGAGCGGCTGCCTTAGTTTGAGGTTCTGCCTGAGATTGAGCAGCTGACTTAGTTTGAGAGGTTGCCTTAGTCTGAGAGTCTGCCTTACTTTGAGAGGCTGCCTTAGTTTGAGGTTCTGCCTGAGATTGAGCAGCTGACTTAGTTTGAGCGGTTGCCTTAGTTTGAGGTTCTGCCTTACTTTGAGAGGCTGCCTTAGTTTGACAGGCTGCCTTCGTTTGACAGGCTGCCTTAGTTTGAGCGGCTGCCTGAGTTTGAGGGGCTGCCTTAGTTTGAGGGGCTGCCTTAGTTTGAGCGGCTGCATTAGTTTGAGGGGCTGCCTTTGGTTGAGGCGCTCCCTTAGTTTGTGGGGCTGCCTTACTTTAAGGGGCTGCATTAGTTTTAGAGTCTGCATTAGTTTGAGGGGCTGCCTTAGTTTGAGGGGATGGCTTAGTTTGAGGGGCTGCCTTTGATTGAGTGGCTGCATTAGTTTGAGAGTCTGCCTCTGATTGAGTGGCTGCATTATTTTGAGTGGCTGCCTCAGATTGAGGGGCTGCATTAGTTTGAGGGGCTGCATTAGTTTGAGGGGGTGCATTAGTTTGAGGGGCAGCCTTAGATTGAGGGGCTGCATTAGTTTGAGGGGCTGCATTAGTTTGAGGGGCTGCATTACTTTGAGGAGCTGCCTTAGTTTGAGGGGCTGCCTTAGATAGAGTTCTGCATTAGTTTGAGGGGCTGCATTAGTTTGAGGGGCTGCCTTAGTTTGAGAGGCTGCCGAAGTTTGAGGGGCTGCCTTAATTTGAGCGGCTGCCTCAGTTTGAGGGGCTGAACAAAGAGCAAAGAACAAAGATAATTACAGCAGAGGAACAGGCCCTTCGCCCCTCCAAGCCTGCGTCGTTCCAGATCCTCTCTCTAAACATGTCGCCTATTTTCTAACTTTCTGTATCTCTTTTCTTCCTGCCCATTCATTTATCTGTCTAGATACATCTTAAAAGACGCCATCGTGCCCGCATCTACCACCTCCGCTGGCAACGCGTTCCAGGCACCCACCACCATCTGCGTAAAGAACTTTCCACGCATATCCCCCCTAAACTTTTCTCCTTTCACTGTGAACTCGTGTCCTCTAGTAATTGAATCCCCCACTCTGGGAAAAAGCCTCTTGCTATCATACCTGTCTATACCTCTCATGATTTTGTACACCTCAGTCAGGTCCCCCCTCAACCTCCGTCTTTCTAATGAAAATAATCCGAATCTACTCAACCTCTCTTCATAGCTAGCGCCCTCCATAGCAGGCAACATCCTGGTGAACCTCCTCTGCACCCTCTCCAAAGCATCCACATCCTTTTGGTAATGTGGCGACCAGAACTGCACGCAGTATTCCAAATGTGGCCGAACCAAAGTCCTATACAACTGTAACATGACCTGCCAAGTCTTGTACTCAATACCCCGTCCGATGAAGGAAAGCATGCCGTATGCCTTCTTGACCACTCTATTTACCTGCGTTGCCACCTTCAGGGAACAGTGGACCTGCACACCCAAATCTCTCTGTACATCAATTTTCCCCAGGACTTTTCCATTTACTGTATAGTTCACTCTTGAATTGGATCTTCCAAAATGCATCACCTCGCATTTGCCCTGATTGAACTCCATCTGCCATTTCTCTGCCCAGCTGTCCAATCTATCTATATTCTGCTGTATTCTCTGACAGTCCCCTTCACTATCTGCTACTCCACCAATCTTCGTGTCGTCTGCAAACTTGCTAATCAGTCCACCTATACTTTCCTCCAAATCATTAATGTATATCACAAACAACAGTGGTCCCAGCACGGATCCCTGTGGAACACCACTGGTCACACGTCTCCATTTTGAGAAACTCCCTTCTACTGCAACTCTCTGTCTCCTGTTGCCCAGCCAGTTCTTTACCCATCTAGCTAGTACCCCTTGGACCCCATGCGCCTTCACTTTCTCCATCAGCCTGCCATGGGGATCGTTATCAAACGCCTTACTGAAGTCCATGTATGTGACATTGACAGCCCTTCCCTCATCAATCAACTTTGTCACTTCCTCAAATAATTCTATTAAGTTGGTAAGACATGACCTTCCCTGCACAAAACCATCTTGCCTATCACTGATAAGCCCATTTTCTTCCAAATGGGAATAGATCCTATCCCTCAGTATCTTCTCCAGCTGCTTCCCTACCACTGACGTCAGGCTCACCGGTCTATAATTACCTGGATTATCCCTGCTACCCTTCTTAAACAAGGGGACAACATTATCAATTCTCCTGTCCTCCGGGACCTCACCCGTGTTTAAGGATGCTGCAAAGATATCTGTTGAGGCCCCAGCTATTTCCTCTCTCGCTTCCCTCAGTAACCTGGGATAGATCCAATCCGGACCTGGGGACTTGTCCACCTTAATGCCCTTTAGAATACCCAACACTTCCTCCCTCCTTATGCCGACTTGACCTAGTGTAATCAAACATCTGTTCCTAACCTCAACATCCGTCATGTCCCTCTCCTCGGTGAATACCGATGCAAAGTACTCGTTTCGAATCTCACCCATTTTCTCTGAGTCCAAGCATAACATTCCGCCTTTGTACTTTAGTGGGCCAATCCTTTCTCTAGTTACCCTCTTTCTCCTTCCATATGAATAAAACGCTTTGGGATTTTCTTTCACCCTGTTTGCCAAAGATATTTCATGACCCCTTTTAGCCCTTTTAATTCCTCGTTTCAGATTGGTCCTACATTCCCGATATTCTTTCAAAGCTTCGTCTTTCATCAGCCGCCTAGACCTTATGTATGCTTCCTTTTTCCTCTTAGCTAGTCTCACAATTTCACCTGTCATCCATGGTTCCCTAATCTTGCCATTTCTATCCCTCATTTTCACAGGAACATGTCTCTCCTGCACGCTAATCAACCTCTCTTTAAAAGCCTCCCACATATCACATGTGGATTTACCTTCAAACAGCTGCTCCCAATCTACATTCCCCAGCTCCTGCCGAATTTTGGTATAGTTGGCCTTCCCCCAATTTAGCACTCTTCATTTAGGACCACTCTCGTCTTTGTCCATTGAGGGGCTGCATTAGTTTTAGCGGCTGTCTTAGTTTGAGCGGCTGCCTTAGTTTGAGTGGCTGCCTTAGTTTGAGGGGCTGCCTTGGACTGAGGGGCTGCATTAGTTTGAGCGGCTGTCTCAGTTTGAGGGGCTGCCTTAGTTTGAGCGGCTGCCTTAGTTTGAGGGGCTGCCTGAGTTTGAGCGGCTGCCTTAGTTTGAGGGGCTGCCTTAGTTTGAGCAGATGACTTAGTTTCAGCGGCTCGCATAGTTTGAGGGGCTGACTTTGTTTGAGCGGCTGCCTTGGTTTGAGGGGCTGCATTAGTTTGAGGGGCTGCCTTATTTTAAGGGGCTGCCTTAGATTGAGGGACTGCATTTGTTTGAGGGGCTGCTATACTTTGAGAGGCTGCCTTAGTTGGAGCGTTTGGCTTAGTTTGAGGGGCAGCCTTTGGTTGAGAGGCTCCCTTAGTTTGAGGGTCTGCCTTACTTTAAGGGGCAGCATTAGTTTGAGAGTCTGCATTAGTTTGAGGGGCTGCCTTAGTTTGAGGGGTTGGCTTAGTTTGAGGGGCTGCCTTTGATTGAGTGGCTGCATTAGTTTGAGAGACTGCCTTTGATTGAGTGGCTGCATTAGTTTGAGGGGCTGACTTAGTTTGAGGGGCTGACTTAGTTTGAGGGGCTGCATTTGTTTGAGGGGCTGCCTTAGATTGAGTGGCTGCATTAGTTTGAGGGGCTGCCTTAGTTTGACGGGCTGCCTTAGATTGAGGTGCTGCATTAGTTTGATGGGCTGCTTTAGTTTGAGCGGCTGCCTTAGTTGAGGGGCTGCCTTAGATTGAGGGGCTGCATTAGTTTGAGAGGTTGCCTTAGTATGAGAGGTTGCCTTAGTTTGACAGGCTGCCTTAGTTTGAGCGGCTGCCTTAGATTGAGAGGCTGCCTGAGTTTGAGGGGCTGCCTTAGTTTGAGGGGCTGCCTTAGTTTGAGGGGCTGCCTTAGTTTGAGAGGCTGCCTTAGTTTGAGCGGCTGATATAGTTTGAGAGGCTGCCTTAGTTTGAGAGTCTGCCTTAGTTTGAGGGGCTGCCTTAGTTTGAGGGGTAGGCTTAGTTTGAGGGGCTGCCTTTGATTGAGAGGCTGCATTCGTTTGAGAGTCTGCCTTTGATTGAGTGGCTGAATTATTTTGAGTGGCTGACTTAGTTTGAGGGGCTGCCTGAGATTGAGGGGCTGCCTGAGATTGAGGGGCTGCCTTAGTTTGACGGGCTGCCTTAGTTTGAGGGGCTGCATTAATTTGATGGGCTGCTTTAGATTGAGGGTCTGCCTTAGTTTGAGTGGCTGCATTTGTTTGAGGGGCTGCCTTTGGTTGAGGGGCTCCCTTAGTTTGAGGGGCTGCCTTACTTTAAGGGGCATCATTAGTTTGAGAGTCTGCCTTAGTTTGAGGGGCTGCCTTCGTTTGAGGGGTTGGCTTAGTTTGAGGGGCTGCCTTTGATTGTGAAGCTGCATTAGTTTGAGAGACTTCCTTTGATTGAGGGGCTGCCTTAGATTGAGGGGCTGCATTAGTTTGAGGGGCTGCCTTAGTTTGAGGGGCTGCCTTAGATTGAGGTGCTGCATTAGTTTGATGGGCTGCTTTAGTTTGAGCGGCTGCCTTAGTTGAGGGGCTGCCTTAGATTGAGGGGCTGCATTAGTTTGAGCGGCTGCCTTAGTTTGATGGGCTGCCTTAGTTTGAGGGGCTGCCTTAGATTGAGCGGCTGACTTAGTTTGAGAGGTTGCCTTAGTTTGAGAGTCTGCCTTAGTTTGAGCGGCTGCCTTAGTTTGAGGGTCTGCCTTACTTTGAGAGGCTGCCTTAGTTTGACAGGCTGCCTTAGTTTGAGCGGCTGCCTTAGATTGTGAGTCTGCCTGAGTTTGAGGGGCTTCCTTAGTTTGAGCGGCTGCATGAGTTTGAGGGGCTGCCTTTGGTTGAGGCGCTCCCTTAGTTTGTGGGGCTGCCTTACTTTAAGGGGCTGCATTAGTTTGAGAGTCTGTCTTAGTTTGAGGGGCTGCCTTAGTTTGAGGGGATGGCTTAGTTTGAGGGGCTGCCTTTGATTGAGTGGCTGCATTAGTTTGAGAGTCTGCCTCTGATTGAGTGGCTGCATTATTTTGAGGGGCTGCCTTAGATTGAGGGGCTGCATTAGTTTGAGGGGCTGGCTTAGTTTAAGGGGCTGCCTTAGTTTGAGGGGCTGCATTAGTTTGAGGGGCTGCCTTTGGTTGAGGCGCTCCCTTAGTTTGTGGGGCTGCCTTACTTTAAGGGGCTGCATTAGTTTTAGAATCTGCATTAGTTTGAGGGGCTGCCTTAGTTTGAGAGGCTGCCTTAGTTTGACAGGCTGCCTTAGTTTGAGCGGCTGCCTTAGTTTGAGAGGCTGACTGAGTTTGAGGGGCTGCCTTAGTTTGAGTGGCTGCATTTGTTTGAGGGGCTGCCTTTGGTTGAGAGGCTGCCTTTGGTTGAGGGGCTGCCTTTGGTTGAGGGGCTCCCTTAGTTTGAGGGGCTGCCTTACTTTGAGGGGCAGCATTAGTTTAAGAGTCTGCCTTAGTTGGAGGGGCTGCCTTAGTTTGAGTGGTTGGCTTAGTTTGTGGGGCTGCCTTTGATTGAGTGGCTGCATTAGTTTGAGAGACTGCCTTTGATTGAGTGGCTGCATTAGTTTGAGGGGCTGACTTAGTTTGAGGGGCTGACTTCGTTTGAGGGGCTGCATTTGCTTGAGGGGCTGCCTTAGATTGAGGGTCTGCATTAGCTTGAGGGGCTGCCTTAGTTTGAGGGGCTTCCTTAGATTTAGGTTCTGCATTAGTTTGATCGGCTGCTTTAGTTTGAGCGGCTGCCTGAGATTGAGGGGCTGCATTCGTTTGAGCGGCTGCCTCAGTTTGAGGGGTTGGCTTAGTTTGAGGGGCTGCCTTTGATTGAGAAGCTGCATTAGTTTGAGAGACTGCCTTTGATTGAGGGGCTGCCTTAGATTGAGGGGCTGCATTAGTTTGAGGGGCTGCCTTAGTTTGAGGGGCTGCCTTAGATTGAGGTGCTGCATTAGTTTGATGGGCTGCTTTAGTTTGAGCGGCTGCCTTAGTTGAGGGGCTGCCTTAGATTGAGGGGCTGCATTAGTTTGAGCGGCTGCCTTAGTTTGATGGGCTGACTTAGTTTGAGAGGTTGCCTTAGTTTGACAGTCTGCCTTAGTTTGAGCGGCTGCCTTAGTTTGAGGGTCTGCCTTACTTTGAGAGGCTGCCTTAGTTTGACAGGCTGCCTTAGTTTGAGCGGCTGCCTTAGATTGTGAGGCTGCCTGAGTTTGAGGGGCTTCCTTAGTTTGAGCGGCTGCATGAGTTTGAGGGGCTGCCTTTGGTTGAGGCGCTCCCTTAGTTTGTGGGGCTGCCTTACTTTAAGGGGCTGCATTAGTTTGAGAGTCTGTCTTAGTTTGAGGGGCTGCCTTAGTTTGAGGGGATGGCTTAGTTTGAGGGGCTGCCTTTGATTGAGGTGCTGCATTAGATTGATGGGCTGCTTTAGTTTGAGCGGCTGCCTTAGTTGAGGGGCTGCCTTAGATTGAGGGGCTGCATTAGTTTGAGCGGCTGCCTTAGTTTGATGGGCTGACTTAGTTTGAGAGGTTGCCTTAGTTTGACAGTCTGCCTTAGTTTGAGCGGCTGCCTTAGTTTGAGGGTCTGCCTTACTTTGAGAGGCTGCCTTAGTTTGACAGGCTGCCTTAGTTTGAGCGGCTGCCTTAGATTGTGAGGCTGCCTGAGTTTGAGGGGCTTCCTTAGTTTGAGCGGCTGCATGAGTTTGAGGGGCTGCCTTTGGTTGAGGCGCTCCCTTAGTTTGTGGGGCTGCCTTACTTTAAGGGGCTGCATTAGTTTGAGAGTCTGTCTTAGTTTGAGGGGCTGCCTTAGTTTGAGGGGATGGCTTAGTTTGAGGGGCTGCCTTTGATTGAGTGGCTGCATTAGTTTGAGAGTCTGCCTCTGATTGAGTGGCTGCATTATTTTGAGGGGCTGCCTTAGATTGAGGGGCTGCATTAGTTTGAGGGGCTGGCTTAGTTTAAGGGGCTGCCTTAGTTTGAGGGGCTGCATTAGTTTGAGGGGCTGAATTAGAATGAGGGGTGCCTTAGATTGAGGGGCTGCATTAGTTTGAGGGGGTGCCTTAGTTTGAGAGGCTGCCTTAGTTTGAGGGGCTGCCTTAGTTTGAGTGCCTGCCTCTGATTGAGTGGCTGCATTATTTTGAGGGGTTGCCTTAGATTGAGGGGCTGAATTAGTTTGAGGGGCTGGCTTAGTTTAAGGGGCTGCCTTAGTTTGAGGGGCTGCATAAGTTTGAGGGGCTGACTTAGAATGAGGGGGTGCCTTAGATTGAGGGGCTGCATTAGTTTGAGGGGGTGCCTCAGTTTGAGCGGCTGCCTTAGTTTGAGGGTCTGCATTAGTTTGAGCGGCTGCCTTAGTTTGAGGGTCTGCCTTACTTTGAGAGGCTGCCTTAGTTTGACAGGCTGCCTTAGTTTGAGCGGCTGCCTTAGATTGTGAGTCTGCCTGAGTTTGAGGGGCTTCCTTAGTTTGAGCGGCTGCATGAGTTTGAGGGGCTGCCTTTGGTTGAGGCGCTCCCTTAGTTTGTGGGGCTGCCTTACTTTAAGGGGCTGCATTAGTTTGAGAGTCTGTCTTAGTTTGAGGGGCTGCCTTAGTTTGAGGGGATGGCTTAGTTTGAGGGGCTGCCTTTGATTGAGTGGCTGCATTAGTTTGAGAGTCTGCCTCTGATTGAGTGGCTGCATTATTTTGAGGGGCTGCCTTAGATTGAGGGGCTGCATTAGTTTGAGGGGCTGGCTTAGTTTAAGGGGCTGCCTTAGTTTGAGGGGCTGCATTAGTTTGAGGGGCTGCCTTTGGTTGAGGCGCTCCCTTAGTTTGTGGGGCTGCCTTACTTTAAGGGGCTGCATTAGTTTTAGAATCTGCATTAGTTTGAGGGGCTGCCTTAGTTTGAGAGGCTGCCTTAGTTTGACAGGCTGCCTTAGTTTGAGCGGCTGCCTTAGTTTGAGAGGCTGACTGAGTTTGAGGGGCTGCCTTAGTTTGAGTGGCTGCATTTGTTTGAGGGGCTGCCTTTGGTTGAGAGGCTGCCTTTGGTTGAGGGGCTGCCTTTGGTTGAGGGGCTCCCTTAGTTTGAGGGGCTGCCTTACTTTGAGGGGCAGCATTAGTTTAAGAGTCTGCCTTAGTTGGAGGGGCTGCCTTAGTTTGAGTGGTTGGCTTAGTTTGTGGGGCTGCCTTTGATTGAGTGGCTGCATTAGTTTGAGAGACTGCCTTTGATTGAGTGGCTGCATTAGTTTGAGGGGCTGACTTAGTTTGAGGGGCTGACTTCGTTTGAGGGGCTGCATTTGCTTGAGGGGCTGCCTTAGATTGAGGGTCTGCATTAGCTTGAGGGGCTGCCTTAGTTTGAGGGGCTTCCTTAGATTTAGGTTCTGCATTAGTTTGATCGGCTGCTTTAGTTTGAGCGGCTGCCTGAGATTGAGGGGCTGCATTCGTTTGAGCGGCTGCCTCAGTTTGAGGGGTTGGCTTAGTTTGAGGGGCTGCCTTTGATTGAGAAGCTGCATTAGTTTGAGAGACTGCCTTTGATTGAGGGGCTGCCTTAGATTGAGGGGCTGCATTAGTTTGAGGGGCTGCCTTAGTTTGAGGGGCTGCCTTAGATTGAGGTGCTGCATTAGTTTGATGGGCTGCTTTAGTTTGAGCGGCTGCCTTAGTTGAGGGGCTGCCTTAGATTGAGGGGCTGCATTAGTTTGAGCGGCTGCCTTAGTTTGATGGGCTGACTTAGTTTGAGAGGTTGCCTTAGTTTGACAGTCTGCCTTAGTTTGAGCGGCTGCCTTAGTTTGAGGGTCTGCCTTACTTTGAGAGGCTGCCTTAGTTTGACAGGCTGCCTTAGTTTGAGCGGCTGCCTTAGATTGTGAGGCTGCCTGAGTTTGAGGGGCTTCCTTAGTTTGAGCGGCTGCATGAGTTTGAGGGGCTGCCTTTGGTTGAGGCGCTCCCTTAGTTTGTGGGGCTGCCTTACTTTAAGGGGCTGCATTAGTTTGAGAGTCTGTCTTAGTTTGAGGGGCTGCCTTAGTTTGAGGGGATGGCTTAGTTTGAGGGGCTGCCTTTGATTGAGGTGCTGCATTAGATTGATGGGCTGCTTTAGTTTGAGCGGCTGCCTTAGTTGAGGGGCTGCCTTAGATTGAGGGGCTGCATTAGTTTGAGCGGCTGCCTTAGTTTGATGGGCTGACTTAGTTTGAGAGGTTGCCTTAGTTTGACAGTCTGCCTTAGTTTGAGCGGCTGCCTTAGTTTGAGGGTCTGCCTTACTTTGAGAGGCTGCCTTAGTTTGACAGGCTGCCTTAGTTTGAGCGGCTGCCTTAGATTGTGAGGCTGCCTGAGTTTGAGGGGCTTCCTTAGTTTGAGCGGCTGCATGAGTTTGAGGGGCTGCCTTTGGTTGAGGCGCTCCCTTAGTTTGTGGGGCTGCCTTACTTTAAGGGGCTGCATTAGTTTGAGAGTCTGTCTTAGTTTGAGGGGCTGCCTTAGTTTGAGGGGATGGCTTAGTTTGAGGGGCTGCCTTTGATTGAGTGGCTGCATTAGTTTGAGAGTCTGCCTCTGATTGAGTGGCTGCATTATTTTGAGGGGCTGCCTTAGATTGAGGGGCTGCATTAGTTTGAGGGGCTGGCTTAGTTTAAGGGGCTGCCTTAGTTTGAGGGGCTGCATTAGTTTGAGGGGCTGAATTAGAATGAGGGGTGCCTTAGATTGAGGGGCTGCATTAGTTTGAGGGGGTGCCTTAGTTTGAGAGGCTGCCTTAGTTTGAGGGGCTGCCTTAGTTTGAGTGCCTGCCTCTGATTGAGTGGCTGCATTATTTTGAGGGGTTGCCTTAGATTGAGGGGCTGAATTAGTTTGAGGGGCTGGCTTAGTTTAAGGGGCTGCCTTAGTTTGAGGGGCTGCATAAGTTTGAGGGGCTGACTTAGAATGAGGGGGTGCCTTAGATTGAGGGGCTGCATTAGTTTGAGGGGGTGCCTCAGTTTGAGCGGCTGCCTTAGTTTGAGGGTCTGCATTAGTTTGAGCGGCTGCCTTAGTTTGAGGGTCTGCCTTACTTTGAGAGGCTGCCTTAGTTTGACAGGCTGCCTTAGTTTGAGCGGCTGCCTTAGATTGAGAGGCTGCCTGCGTTTGAGGGGCTGCCTTAGTTTGAGCGGCTGCATTAGTTTGAGGGGCTGCCTTTGGTTGAGGCGCTCCCTTAGTTTGTGGGGCTGCCTTACTTTAAGGGGCTGCATTAGTTTTAGAGTCTGCATTAGTTTGAGGGGCTGCCTTAGTTTGAGAGGCTGCCTTAGTTTGACAGGCTGCCTTAGTTTGAGCGGCTGCCTTAGTTTGAGAGGCTGACTGAGTTTGAGGGGCTGCCTTAGTTTGAGTGGCTGCATTTGTTTGAGGGGCTGCCTTTGGTTGAGAGGCTGCCTTTGGTTGAGGGGCTGCCTTTGGTTGAGGGGCTCCCTTAGTTTGAGGGGCTGCCTTACTTTGAGGGGCAGCATTAGTTTAAGAGTCTGCCTTAGTTGGAGGGGCTGCCTTAGTTTGAGTGGTTGGCTTAGTTTGAGGGGCTGCCTTTGATTGATGGCTGCATTAGTTTGAGAGACTGCCTTTGATTGAGTGGCTGCATTAGTTTGAGGGGCTGACTTAGTTTGAGGGGCTGACTTCGTTTGAGGGGCTGCATTTGCTTGAGGGGCTGCCTTAGATTGAGGGTCTGCATTAGCTTGAGGGGCTGCCTTAGTTTGAGGGGCTTCCTTAGATTTAGGTTCTGCATTAGTTTGATCGGCTGCTTTAGTTTGAGCGGCTGCCTGAGATTGAGGGGCTGCATTCGTTTGAGCGGCTGCCTCAGTTTGAGGGGTTGGCTTAGTTTGAGGGGCTGCCTTTGATTGAGAAGCTGCATTAGTTTGAGAGACTGCCTTTGATTGAGGGGCTGCCTTAGATTGAGGGGCTGCATTAGTTTGAGGGGCTGCCTTAGTTTGAGGGGCTGCCTTAGATTGAGGTGCTGCATTAGTTTGATGGGCTGCTTTAGTTTGAGCGGCTGCCTTAGTTGAGGGGCTGCCTTAGATTGAGGGGCTGCATTAGTTTGAGCGGCTGCCTTAGTTTGATGGGCTGACTTAGTTTGAGAGGTTGCCTTAGTTTGACAGTCTGCCTTAGTTTGAGCGGCTGCCTTAGTTTGAGGGTCTGCCTTACTTTGAGAGGCTGCCTTAGTTTGACAGGCTGCCTTAGTTTGAGCGGCTGCCTTAGATTGTGAGGCTGCCTGAGTTTGAGGGGCTTCCTTAGTTTGAGCGGCTGCATGAGTTTGAGGGGCTGCCTTTGGTTGAGGCGCTCCCTTAGTTTGTGGGGCTGCCTTACTTTAAGGGGCTGCATTAGTTTGAGAGTCTGTCTTAGTTTGAGGGGCTGCCTTAGTTTGAGGGGATGGCTTAGTTTGAGGGGCTGCCTTTGATTGAGTGGCTGCATTAGTTTGAGAGTCTGCCTCTGATTGAGTGGCTGCATTATTTTGAGGGGCTGCCTTAGATTGAGGGGCTGCATTAGTTTGAGGGGCTGGCTTAGTTTAAGGGGCTGCCTTAGTTTGAGGGGCTGCATTAGTTTGAGGGGCTGAATTAGAATAAGGGGTGCCTTAGATTGAGGGGCTGCATTAGTTTGAGGGGGTGCCTTAGTTTGAGAGGCTGCCTTAGTTTGAGGGGCTGCCTTAGTTTGAGTGCCTGCCTCTGATTGAGTGGCTGCATTATTTTGAGGGGTTGCCTTAGATTGAGGGGCTGCATTAGTTTGAGGGGCTGGCTTAGTTTAAGGGGCTGCCTTAGTTTGAGGGGCTGCATAAGTTTGAGGGGCTGACTTAGAATGAGGGTGTGCCTTAGATTGAGGGGCTGCATTAGTTTGAGGGGGTGCCTCAGTTTGAGCGGCTGCCTTAGTTTGAGGGTCTGCATTAGTTTGAGCGGCTGCCTTAGTTTGAGGGGCTGCCTTAGATTGAGGGGCTGCATTAGTTTGAGCGGCTGCCTTAGTTTGAGCGGCTGCCTTAGTTTGAGGGGCTTCCTTAGTTTGAGCGGCTGCCTCAGTTTGAGGGCCTGCCTTAGTTTGAGGGGCTACCTTAGTCTGAGCGGCTGCCTCAGTTTGAGGTTCTGCCTGAGATTGAGCAGCTGACTTAGTTTGAGAGGTTGCCTTAGTCTGAGAGTCTGCCTTACTTTGAGAGGCTGCCTTAGTTTGAGGTTCTGCCTGAGATTGAGCAACTGACTTAGTTTGAGCGGTTGCCTTAGTTTGAGGTTCTGCCTTACTTTGAGAGGCTGCCTTAGTTTGAAAGGCTGCCTTATTTTGACAGGCTGCCTTCGTTTGACAGGCTGCCTTAGTTTGAGCGGCTGCCTGAGTTTGAGGGGCTGCCTTAGTTTGAGGGGCTGCCTTAGTTTGAGCGGCTGCATTAGTTTGAGGGGCTGCCTTTGGTTGAGGCGCTCCCTTAGTTTGTGGGGCTGCCTTACTTTAAGGGGCTGCATTAGTTTTAGAGTCTGCATTAGTTTGAGGGGCTGCCTTAGTTTGAGGGGATGGCTTAGTTTGAGGGGCTGCCTTTGATTGAGTGGCTGCATTAGTTTGAGAGTCTGCCTCTGATTGAGTGGCTGCATTATTTTGAGTGGCTGCCTCAGATTGAGGGGCTGCATAAGTTTGAGGGGCTGCATTAGTTTGAGGGGGTGCATTAGTTTGAGGGGCAGCCTTAGATTGAGGGGCTGCATTAATTTGAGGGGCTGCATTAGTTTGAGGGGCTGCATTACTTTGAGGAGCTGCCTTAGTTTGAGGGGCTGCATTAGTTTGAGGGGCTGCCTTAGTTTGAGAGGCTGCCGAAGTTTGAGGGGCTGCCTTAGTTTGAGAGTCTGCCATAGTTTGAGGGGCTGCCTTAATTTGAGCGGCTGCCTCAGTTTGAGGGGCTGAACAAAGAGCAAAGAACAAAGATAATTACAGCAGAGGAACAGGCCCTTCGTCCCTCCAAGCCTGCGTCGTTCCAGATCCTCTCTCTAAACATGTCGCCTATTTTCTAACTTTCTGTATCTCTTTTCTTCCTGCCCATTCATGTATCTGTCTAGATACATCTTAAAAGACGCCATCGTGCCCGCATCTACCACCTCCGCTGGCAACGCGTTCCAGGCACCCACCACCATCTGCGTAAAGAACTTTCCACGCATATCCCCCCTAAACTTTTCTCCTTTCACTGTGAACTCGTGTCCTCTAGTAATTGAATCCCCCACTCTGGGAAAAAGCCTCTTGCTATCATACCTGTCTATACCTCTCATGATTTTGTACACCTCAGTCAGGTCCCCCCTCAACCTCCGTCTTTCTAATGAAAATAATCCGAATCTACTCAACCTCTCTTCATAGCTAGCGCCCTCCATAGCAGGCAACATCCTGGTGAACCTCCTCTGAACCCTCTCCAAAGCATCCACATCCTTTTGGTAATGTGGCGACCAGAACTGCACGCAGTATTCCAAATGTGGCCGAACCAAAGTCCTATACAACTGTAACATGACCTGCCAAGCCTTGTACTCAATACCCCGTCCGATGAAGGAAAGCATGCCGTATGCCTTCTTGACCACTCTATTTACCTGCGTTGCCACCTTCAGGGAACAGTGGACCTGCACACCCAAATCTCTCTGTACATCAATTTTCCCCAGGACTTTTCCATTTACTGTATAGTTCACTCTTGAATTGGATCTTCCAAAATGCATCACCTCGCATTTGCCCTGATTGAACTCCATCTGCCATTTCTCTGCCCAACTGTCCAATCTATCTATATTCTGCTGTATTCTCTGACAGTCCCCTTCACTATCTGCTACTCCACCAATCTTCGTGTCGTCTGCAAACTTGCTAATCAGTCCACCTATACTTTCCTCCAAATCATTAATGTATATCACAAACAACAGTGGTCCCAGCACGGATCCCTGTGGAACACCACTGGTCACACGTCTCCATTTTGAGAAACTCCCTTCTACTGCAACTCTCTGTCTCCTGTTGCCCAGCCAGTTCTTTACCCATCTAGCTAGTACCCCTTGGACCCCATGCGCCTTCACTTTCTCCATCAGCCTGCCATGGGGATCGTTATCAAACGCCTTACTGAAGTCCATGTATGTGACATTGACAGCCCTTCCCTCATCAATCAACTTTGTCACTTCCTCAAATAATTCTATTAAGTTGGTAAGACATGACCTTCCCTGCACAAAACCATCTTGCCTATCACTGATAAGCCCATTTTCTTCCAAATGGGAATAGATCCTATCCCTCAGTATCTTCTCCAGCTGCTTCCCTACCACTGACGTCAGGCTCACCGGTCTATAATTACCTGGATTATCCCTGCTACCCTTCTTAAACAAGGGGACAACATTATCAATTCTCCTGTCCTCCGGGACCTCACCCGTGTTTAAGGATGCTGCAAAGATATCTGTTGAGGCCCCAGCTATTTCCTCTCTCGCTTCCCTCAGTAACCTGGGATAGATCCAATCCGGACCTGGGTACTTGTCCACCTTAATGCCCTTTAGAATACCCAACACTTCCTCCCTCCTTATGCCGACTTGACCTAGTGTAATCAAACATCTGTTCCTAACCTCAACATCCGTCATGTCCCTCTCCTCGGTGAATACCGATGCAAAGTACTCGTTTCGAATCTCACCCATTTTCTCTGAGTCCAAGCATAACATTCCGCCTTTGTACTTTAGTGGGCCAATCCTTTCTCTAGTTACCCTCTTTCTCCTTCCATATGAATAAAACGCTTTGGGATTTTAGTTTAGTTTAGAGATACAGCACTGAAACAGGCCCTTCGGCCCACCAAGTCTGTGCCGACCATCAACCACCCGCTTATACTAATCCTACCCTAATTCCATATTCCTACCACATCCCCACCTGTCCCTATATTTCCCTACCACCTACCTATACTAGGGGCAATTTATAATGGCCAATTAACCTATCACCCTGCAAGTCTTTGGCATGTGGGAGGAAACCGGAGCACCCGGAGGAAACCCACGCAGACACAGGGAGAACTTGCAAACTCCACACAGGCAGTACCCAGATTTGAACCCGGGTCGCTGGAGCTGTGAGGCTGCGGTGCTAACCACTGCGCCACTGTGCCGCCCTTTTCTTTCACCCTGTTTGCCAAAGATATTTCATGACCCCTTTTAGCCCTTTTAATTCCTCGTTTCAGATTGGTCCTACATTCCCGATATTCTTTCAAAGCTTCGTCTTTCATCAGCCGCCTAGACCTTATGTATGCTTCCTTTTTCCTCTTAGCTAGTCTCACAATTTCACCTGTCATCCATGGTTCCCTAATCTTGCCATTTCTATCCCTCATTTTCACAGGAACATGTCTCTCCTGCACGCTAATCAACCTCTCTTTAAAAGCCTCCCACATATCACATGTGGATTTACCTTCAAACAGCTGCTCCCAATCTACATTCCCCAGCTCCTGCCGAATTTTGGTATAGTTGGCCTTCCCCCAATTTAGCACTCTTCATTTAGGACCACTCTCGTCTTTGTCCATTGAGGGGCTGCATTAGTTTTAGCGGCTGTCTTAGTTTGAGCGGCTGCCTTAGTTTGAGTGGCTGCCTTAGTTTGAGGGGCTGCCTTGGACTGAGGGGCTGCATTAGTTTGAGCGGCTGTCTCAGTTTGAGGGGCTGCCTTAGTTTGAGCGGCTGCCTTAGTTTGAGGGGCTGCCTGAGTTTGAGCGGCTGCCTTAGTTTGAGGGGCTGCCTTAGTTTGAGCAGATGACTTAGTTTCAGCGGCTCGCATAGTTTGAGGGGCTGACTTTGTTTGAGCGGCTGCCTTGGTTTGAGGGGATGGCTTAGTTTGAGGGTCTACCTTAGATTGAGGGGCTGCATTATTTTGAGGGGCTGGCTTAGTTTAAGGTGCTGCCTTAGTTTGAGGGGCTGCATTAGTTTGAGGGGCTGACTGAGAATGAGGGGGTGCCTTAGTTTGAGAGGCTGCCTTAGTTTGAGGGGCTGCCTTAGTTTGAGCGGCTGCCTTATTTTGAGGGGCTGCATTAGTCTGAGTGGCTGCCTTAGTTTGAGTGGCTGACTTAGATTGAGGGGCTGCATTAGTTTGAGTGGCTGCCTTAGTTTGAGCGGCTGCCTTAGTTTGAGGGGCTGCCTTAGTTTGACAGGCTGCCTTCGTTTGAGATGCTGCCTTAGCTTGAGAGGCTGCCTTAGATTGAGGTTCTGCCTTAGTTTGAGGGGCTGCCTTAGTTTGAGGGGCTGCCTCAGTTTGAGAGGCTGCCTTAGTTTGAGCGGCTGACGTAGTTTGAGAGGCTGCCTTAGTTTGAGAGTCTGCCTTAGTTTGAGGGGCAGCCTTAGTTTGAGGGGTAGGCTTAGTTTGAGAGGCTGCCTTTGATTGAGAGGCTGCATTAGTTTGAGAGTCTGCCTTTGATTGAGTGGCTAAATTAGTTTGAGGGGCTGACTTAGTTTGAGGGGCTGCATTGGTTTGAGGGGCTGCCTAAGATTGAGGGGCTGCCTTAGTTTGAGGGGCTGCCTTAGTTTGCGGGGCTGCCTTAGATTGAGGGGCTGCATTAATTTGATGGGCTGCTTTAGTTTGAGCGGCTGCCTTAGTTGAGGGGCTGCCTTAGATTGAGGGGCTGCATTAGTTTGAGCGGCTGCCTTAGTTTGATGGGCTGCCTTAGTTTGAGCGGCTGCCTTAGTTTGAGGGGCTGCCTTAGTTTTACAGGCTGCCTTCGTTTGAGATGCTGCCTTAGCTTGAGAGGCTGCCTTAGATTGAGGTTCTGCCTTAGTTTGAGGGGCTGCCTTAGTTTGAGGGGCTGCCTCAGTTTGAGAGGCTGCCTTAGTTTGAGCGGCTGACGTAGTTTGAGAGGCTGCCTTAGTTTGAGAGTCTGCCTTAGTTTGAGGGGCAGCCTTAGTTTGAGGGGTAGGCTTAGTTTGAGAGGCTGCCTTTGATTGAGAGGCTGCATTAGTTTGAGAGTCTGCCTTTGATTGAGTGGCTAAATTAGTTTGAGGGGCTGAATTAGTTTGAGGGGCTGCATTGGTTTGAGGGGCTGCCTAAGATTGAGGGGCTGCCTTAGTTTGAGGGGCTGCCTTAGTTTGAGGGGCTGCCTTAGATTGAGGGGCTGCATTAATTTGATGGGCTGCTTTAGTTTGAGCGGCTGCCTTAGTTGAGGGGCTGCCTTAGATTGAGGGGCTGCATTAGTTTGAGCGGCTGCCTTAGTTTGATGGGCTGCCTTAGTTTGAGGGGCTGCCTCAGATTGAGCGGCTGACTGAGTTTGAGAGGCTGCCTTAGTTTGAGAGTCTGCCTTAGTTTGAGCGGCTTCCTTACTTTGAGGGGCTGCCTGAGTTTGAGAGTCTGCCTTAGTTTGAGCGGCTGCCTTAGTTTGAGGGTCTGCCTTACTTTGAGAGGCGGCCTTAGTTTGACAGGCTGCCTTAGTTTGAGCGGCTGCCTTAGTTTTAGAGGCTGCCTGAGTTTGAGGGGCTGCCTTAGTTTGAGTGGCTGCATTTGTTTGAGGGGCTGCCTTTGGTTGAGGGGCTCCCTGAGTTTGAGGGGCTGCCTTACTTTAAGGGGCAGCATTAGTTTGAGAGTCTGCCTTAGTTTGAGGGGCTGCTTTAGTTTGAGGGGTTGGCTTAGTTTGAGGGGCTGCCTTTGATTGAGTGTCTGCATTAGTTTGAGAGACTGCCTTTGATTGAGTGGCTGCATTAGTTTGAGGGGCTGACTTAGTTTGAGGGGCTGACTTAATTTGAGGGGCTGCATTTGTTTGAGGGGCTGCCTTAGATTGAGGGGCTGCATTAGTTTGAGGGGCTGCCTTAGTTTGAGGGGCTGCCTTAGATTGAGGTGGTGCATTAGTTTGATGGGCTGCTTTAGTTTGAGCGGCTGCCCTAGTTGAGGGGCTACCTTAGATTGAGGGGCTGCATTAGTTTGAGCGGCTGCCTTAGTTTGAGGGGCTGCCTTAGTTTGAGGGGCTGCCTTAGATTGAGCGGCTGACTTAATTTGAGAGGTTGCCTTAGTTTGAGAGTCTGCCTTAGTTTGAGCGGCTGCCTTAGTTTGAGGGTTTTGCCTTACTTTGAGAGGCTGCCTTAGTTTGACAGGCTGCCTTAGTTTGAGCGGCTGCCTTAGATTGTGAGGCTGCCTGAGTTTGAGGGGCTTCCTTAGTTTGAGCGGCTGCATGAGTTGGAGGAGCTGCCTTTGGTTGAGGCGCTCCCTTAGTTTGTGGGGCTGCCTTACTTTAAGGGGCTGCATTAGTTTGAGAGTCTGTCTTAGTTTGAGGGGCTGCCTTAGTTTGAGGGGATGGCTTAGTTTGAGGGGCTGCCTTTGATTGAGTGGCTGCATTAGTTAGAGGGGCTGACTTAGTTTGAGGGGGTGACTTAGTTTGAGGGGCTGACTTAGAATGAGGGGGTGCCTTAGACTGAGGGGCTGCATTAGTATGAGGGGGTGCCTTAGTTTGAGAGGCTGCCTTAGTTTGAGGGGCTGCCTTAGTTTGAGGGGCTGGCTTAGTTTGAGGGGCTGCCTTTGATTGAGTGGCTGCATTAGTTTGAGAGACTGCCTTTGATTGAGTGGCTGCATTAGTTTGAAGGGCTGACATGGTTTGAGGGGCTGACTTAGTTTGAGGGGCTGCATTTGTTTGAGGGTCTGCCTTAGATTGAGGGGCTGCATTAGTTTGAGGGGCTGCCTTAGTTTGAGGGGCTGCCTTAGATTGAGGTGCTGCATTAGTTTGATGGGCTGCTTTAGTTTGAGCGACTGCCTTAGTTGAGGGGCTGCCTTAGATTGAGGGGCTGCATTAGTTTGAGCGGCTGCCTTAGTTTGAGGGGCTGCCTTAGTTTGAGGGTCTGCCTTAGATTGAGCGGCTGACTTAGTTTGAGAGGTTGCCTTAGTTTGAGAGTCTGCTTTAGTTTGAGCGGCTGCCTTAGTTTGAGGGTCTGCCTTACTTTGAGAGGCTGCCTTAGTTTGACAGGCTGCCTTAGTTTGAGCGGCTGCCTTAGATTGTGAGGCTGCCTGAGTTTGAGGGGCTTCCTTAGTTTGAGCGGCTGCATGAGTTTGAGGGGCTGCCTTTGGTTGAGGCGCTCCCTTAGTTTGTGGGGCTGCCTTACTTTAAGGGGCTGCATTAGTTTGAGAGTCTGTCTTAGTTTGAGGGGCTGCCTTAGTTTGAGGGGATGGCTTAGTTTGAGGGTCTACCTTAGATTGAGGGGCTGCATTATTTTGAGGGGCTGGCTTAGTTTAAGGTGCTGCCTTAGTTTGAGGGGCTGCATTAGTTTGAGGGGCTGACTGAGAATGAGGGGTGCCTTAGTTTGAGAGGCTGCCTTAGTTTGAGGGGCTGCCTTAGTTTGAGCGGCTGCCTTAGTTTGAGGGGCTGCATTAGTCTGAGTGGCTGCCTTAGTTTGAGTGGCTGACTTAGATTGAGGGGCTGCATTAGTTTGAGTGGCTGCCTTAGTTTGAGCGGCTGCCTTAGTTTGAGGGGCTGCCTTAGTTTGACAGGCTGCCTTCGTTTGAGATGCTGCCTTAGCTTGAGAGGCTGCCTTAGATTGAGGTTCTGCCTTAGTTTGAGGGGCTGCCTTAGTTTGAGGGGCTGCCTCAGTTTGAGAGGCTGCCTTAGTTTGAGCGGCTGACGTAGTTTGAGAGGCTGCCTTAGTTTGAGAGTCTGCCTTAGTTTGAGGGGCAGCCTTAGTTTGAGGGGTAGGCTTAGTTTGAGAGGCTGCCTTTGATTGAGAGGCTGCATTAGTTTGAGAGTCTGCCTTTGATTGAGTGGCTAAATTAGTTTGAGGGGCTGACTTAGTTTGAGGGGCTGCATTGGTTTGAGGGGCTGCCTAAGATTGAGGGGCTGCCTTAGTTTGAGGGGCTGCCTTAGTTTGAGGGGCTGCCTTAGATTGAGGGGCTGCATTAATTTGATGGGCTGCTTTAGTTTGAGCGGCTGCCTTAGTTGAGGGGCTGCCTTAGATTGAGGGGCTGCATTAGTTTGAGCGGCTGCCTTAGTTTGATGGGCTGCCTTAGTTTGAGCGGCTGCCTTAGTTTGAGGGGCTGCCTTAGTTTTACAGGCTGCCTTCGTTTGAGATGCTGCCTTAGCTTGAGAGGCTGCCTTAGATTGAGGTTCTGCCTTAGTTTGAGGGGCTGCCTTAGTTTGAGGGGCTGCCTCAGTTTGAGAGGCTGCCTTAGTTTGAGCGGCTGACGTAGTTTGAGAGGCTGCCTTAGTTTGAGAGTCTGCCTTAGTTTGAGGGGCAGCCTTAGTTTGAGGGGTAGGCTTAGTTTGAGAGGCTGCCTTTGATTGAGAGGCTGCATTAGTTTGAGAGTCTGCCTTTGATTGAGTGGCTAAATTAGTTTGAGGGGCTGAATTAGTTTGAGGGGCTGCATTGGTTTGAGGGGCTGCCTAAGATTGAGGGGCTGCCTTAGTTTGAGGGGCTGCCTTAGTTTGAGGGGCTGCCTTAGATTGAGGGGCTGCATTAATTTGATGGGCTGCTTTAGTTTGAGCGGCTGCCTTAGTTGAGGGGCTGTCTTAGATTGAGGGGCTGCATTAGTTTGAGCGGCTGCCTTAGTTTGATGGGCTGCCTTAGTTTGAGGGGCTGCCTCAGATTGAGCGGCTGACTGAGTTTGAGAGGCTGCCTTAGTTTGAGAGTCTGCCTTAGTTTGAGCGGCTTCCTTACTTTGAGGGGCTGCCTGAGTTTGAGAGTCTGCCTTAGTTTGAGCGGCTGCCTTAGTTTGAGGGTCTGCCTTACTTTGAGAGGCGGCCTTAGTTTGACAGGCTGCCTTAGTTTGAGCGGCTGCCTTAGTTTTAGAGGCTGCCTGAGTTTGAGGGGCTGCCTTAGTTTGAGTGGCTGCATTTGTTTGAGGGGCTGCCTTTGGTTGAGGGGCTCCCTGAGTTTGAGGGGCTGCCTTACTTTAAGGGGCAGCATTAGTTTGAGAGTCTGCCTTAGTTTGAGGGGCTGCTTTAGTTTGAGGGGTTGGCTTAGTTTGAGGGGCTGCCTTTGATTGAGTGTCTGCATTAGTTTGAGAGACTGCCTTTGATTGAGTGGCTGCATTAGTTTGAGGGGCTGACTTAGTTTGAGGGGCTGACTTAATTTGAGGGGCTGCATTTGTTTGAGGGGCTGCCTTAGATTGAGTGTCTGCATTAGTTTGAGGGGCTGCCTTAGTTTGAGGGGCTGCCTTAGATTGAGGTGCTGCATTAGTTTGATGGGCTGCTTTAGTTTGAGCGGCTGCCTTAGTTGAGGGGCTGCCTTAGATTGAGGGGCTGCATTAGTTTGAGCGGCTGCCTTTATTTGAGGGGCTGCCTTAGATTGAGGGTCTGCCTTAGAATGAGCGGCTGACTTAGTTTGAGAGGTTGCCTTAGTCTGAGAGTCTGCCTTAGTTTGAGCGGCTGCCTTAGTTTGAGGGTCTGCCTTATTTTGAGAGGCTGCCTTAGTTTGACAGGCTGCCTTAGTTTGAGCGGCTGCCTTAGATTGAGAGGTTGCCTGAGTTTGAGGGGCTGCCTTAGTTTGAGCGGCTGCATTAGTTTGAGGGGCTGACTTTGGTTGAGGAAATCCCTTAGTTTGTGGGGTGCCTTACTTGAAGGGGCTGCATTAGTTTTAGAGTCTGCCTTAGTTTGAGGGGCTGCCTTAGTTTGAGGGGATGGCTTAGTTTGAGGGGCTGCCTTTGATTGAGTGGCTGCATTAGTTTGAGAGTCTGCCTCTGATTGAGTGGCTGCATTATTTTGAGTGGCTGCCTTAGATTGAGGGGCTGCATTAATTTGATGGGCTGCTTTAGTTTGAGCGGCTGCCTTAGTTGAGGGGCTGCCTTAGATTGAGGGGCTGCATTAGTTTGAGCGGCTTCCTTAGTTTGAGGGGCTGCCTTAGTTTGAGGGGCTGCCTTAGATTGAGCGGCTGACTGATTTTGAGAGGCTGCCTTAGTTTGAGAGTCTGCCTTAGTTTGAGCGGCTTCCTTAGTTTGAGGAGCTGCCTTAGTTTGAGAGTCTGCCTTACTTTGAGCGGCTGCCTTAGTTTGAGGGTCTGCCTTACTTTGAGAGGCTGCCTTCGTTTGACAGGCTGCCTTAGTTTGAGCGGCTGCCTTAGTTTGTGAGGCTGCTTGAGTTTGAGGGGCTGCCTTAGTTTGAGTGGCTGCATTTGTTTGAGGGGATGACTTTGGTTGAGGGGCTCCCTTAGTTTGAGGGGCTGCCTTACTTTGAGGGGCAGCATTAGTTTAATAGTCTGCCTTAGTTGGAGGGGCTGCCTTAGTTTGAGGGGTTGGCTTAGCTTGAGGGGCTGCCTTTGATTGAATTGCTGCATTAGTTTGAGGGACTGCCTTTGATTGAGTGGCGGCATTAGTTTGAGGGGCTGACTTAGTTTGAGGGGCTGACTTCGTTTGAGGGGCAGCATTTGTTTGAGGGGCTGTCTTAGATTGAGGGTCTGCATTAGTTTGAGGGGCTGCCTTAGATTGAGGGGCTTCCTTAGATTTAGGTTCTGCATCAGTTTGATGGCCTGCTTTAGTTTGAGCGACTGCCTCAGATTGAGGGGCTGCATTAGTTTGAACAGCTGCCTCAGTTTGAGGGGCTTCCTTAGTTTGAGGGGCTGCCTGAGATTGAGCAGCTGACTTAGTTTGAGAGGTTGCCTTCGTCTGAGAGTCTGCCTCAGTTTGAGCGGCTGCCTTAGATTGAGAGGCTGCCTGAGTTTGAGGGGCTGCCTTAGTTTGAGCGGCTGCATTAGTTTGAGGGGCTGCCTTTGGTTGAGGCGCTCCCTTAGTTTTTGGGGCAGCCTTACTTGAAGGGGCTGCATTAGTTTTAGAGACTGCATTAGTTTGAGGGGCTGCCTTAGTTTGAGGGGATGGCTTAGTATGAGGGGTTGCCTTTGATTGAGTGGCTGCATTATTTTGATTGGCTGCCTTAGATTGAGGGGCTGCATTAGTGTGAGGGGCTGCATTAGTTTGAGGGGGTGCATTAGATTGAGGGGCAGCCTTAGATTGAGGGGCTGCATTAGTTTGAGGGGCTGCATTACTTTGCAGAGCTGCCTTAGTTTGAGGGGCTGCCTTAGATAGAGTTCTGCATTAGTTTGAGGGGCTGCATTAGTTTGAGGGGCTGCCTTAGTTTGAGAGGCTGCCATAGTTTGAGGGGCTGCCTTAATTTGAGCGGCTGCCTCAGTTTGAGGGGCTGAACAAAGAACAAAGAACAAAGATAATTACAGCACAGGAACAGGCCCTTCGGCCCTCCAAGCCTGCGTCGATCCAGATCCTCTCTCTAAACATGTCGCTTATTTTCTAAGGTTCTGTATCTCTTTTCTTCCTGCCCATTCATGTATCTGTCTAGATACATCTTAAAAGACGCCATCGTGCCCGCTTCTACCACCTCCGCTGGCAACGCGTTCCAGGCACCCACCACCATCTGCGTAAAGAACTTTCCACGCATATCCCCCCTAAACTTTTCTCCTTTCACTTTGAACTCGTGTCCTCTAGTAATTGAATCCCCCACTCTGGGAAAAAGCCTCTTGCTATCCACCCTGTCTATACCTCTCATGATTTTGTACACCTCAGTCAGGTCCCCCCTCAACCTCCGTCTTTCTAATGAAAATAATCCGAATCTACTCAACCTCTCTTCATAGCTAGCGCCCTCCATAGCAGGCAACATCCTGGTGAACCTCCTCTGCACCCTCTCCAAAGCATCCACATCCTTTTGGTAATGTGGCGACCAGAACTGCACGCAGTATTCCAAATGTGGCCGAACCAAAGTCCTATACAACTGTAACATGACCTGCCAACTCTTGTACTCAATACCCCGTCCGATGAAGGAAAGCATGCCGCATGCCTTCTTGACCACTCTATTTACCTGCGTTGCCACCTTCAGGGAACAGTGGACCTGCACACCCAAATCTCTCTGTACATCAATTTTCCCCAGGACTTTTCCATTTACTGTATAGTTCACTCTCGAATTGGATCTTCCAAAATGCATCACCTCGCATTTGCCCTGATTGAACTCCATCTGCCATTTCTCTGCCCAACTGTCCAATCTATCTATATTCTGCTGTATTCTCTGACAGTCCCCTTCACTATCTGCTACTCCACCAATCTTTGTGTCGTCTGCAAACTTGCTAATCAGTCCACCTATACTTTCCTCCAAATCATTAATGTATATCACAAACAACAGTGGTCCCAGCACGGATCCCTGTGGAACACCACTGGTCACACGTCTCCATTTTGAGAAACTCCCTTCTACTGCTACTCACTGTCTCCTGTTGCCCAGCCAGTTCTTTATCCATCTAGCTAGTACACCTTGGACCCCATGCGCCTTCACTTTCTCCATCAGTCTGCCATGGGGAACATTATCAAACGCCTTACTGAAGTCCATGTATATGACATTGACAGCCCTTCCCTCATCAATCAACTTTGTCACTTCCTCAAAGAATTCTATTAAGTTGGTAAGACATGACCTTCCCTGCACAAAACCATCTTGCCTATCACTGATAAGCCCATTTTCTTCCAAATGGGAATAGATCCTATCCCTCAGTATCTTCTCCAGCAGCTTCCCTACCACTGACGTCAGGCTCACCGGTCTATAATTTCCTGGATTATCCCTGCTACCCTTCTTAAACAAGGGGACAACATTAGCAATTCTCCAGTCCTCCGGGACCTCACCCGTGTTTAAGGATGCTGCAAAGATATCTGTTAAGGCCCCAGCTATTTCCTCTCTCGCTTTCCTCAGCAACCTGGGATAGATCCCATCCGGACCTGGGGACTTGTCCACCTTAATGCCCTTTAGAATAGCCAACACTTCCTCCCTCCTTATGCCGACTTGACCGAGTGTAATCAAACATCTGTTCCTAACCTCAACATCCGTCATGTCCCTCTCCTCGGTGAATACCGATGCAAAGTACTCGTTTAGAATCTCACCCATTTTCTCTGAGTCCAAGCATAACATTCCTCCTTTGTCCTTTAGTGGGCCAATCCTTTCTCTAGTTACCCTCTTTCTCCTTATATATGAATAAAAGGCTTTGGGATTTTCTTTAACCCTGTTTGCTAAAGATATTTCATGACCCCTTTTAGCCCTCTTGATTTGTCGTTTCAGATTGGTCCTACTTTCCCGATATTCTTTCAAAGCTTCGTCTTTCATCAGCCGCCTAGACCCTATGTATGCTTCCTTTTATTCTTAGCTTGTCTCACAATTTCACCTGTTATCCATGGTTCCCTAATCTTGCCATTTCTATCCTTCATTTTCACAGGAACATGTCTCTCCTGCACGCTAATCAACCTCTCTTTAAAAGCCTCCCACATATCACATGTGGATTTACCTTCAAACAGCTGCTCTCAATCTACATTCCCCAGCTCCTGCCGAATTTTGGTATAGTTGGCCTTCCCCCAATTTAGCACTCTTCCTTTAGGACCACTCTCGTCTTTGTCCATTGAGGGGCTGCATTAGTTTGAGCGGCTGTCTTAGTTTGAGGGGCTGCCTCAGTTTGAGTGGCTGCCTTAGTTTGAGAGGCTGCCTGAGTTTGATTGGCCGCCTTGGACTGAGGGGTTGCATTAGATGGAGCGGCTGTCTCAGTTTGAAGGGCTGCCTTAGTTTGAGCGGCTGCCTTAGTTTGAGGGGCTGCCTTAGTTTGAGCGGATGACTTAGTTTGAGATGCTGCCTTAGTATGAGCGGCTGCCTTCGTTTGAGATGCTGCCTTAGTTTGAGAGGATGCCTTAGTTTGAGCTGCTGCCTTCGTTTGAGGGGCTGCCTCAGTTTGAGGGGCTGCCTTTGTTTGAGAGGCTGCCTTAGTTTGAGCGGCTGACATAGTTTGAGAGGCTGCCTTAGTTTGAGATGCTGCCTTAGTTTGAGCGGCTGCCTTAGTTTGAGGGGCTGCCTTAGTTTGAGAGGCTGTCTTAGTTTGAGTGGCCGTGTTAGTTTGAGAGGCTGCCTTAGCTTCAGCGGCTGCCTTAGCTTGAGCGGCTGCCTTAGTTTGAGCGGCTGAGTTAGTTTGAGAGGCTGCCTGAGTTTGAAAGGCTGCCTTACTTTGAGAGGCTACCTTACTTTGACAGGCTGCCTTAGTTTGAGCGGCTGCCTCAGTTTGAGAGGCTGCCTGAGTTTGAGGGGCTGCCTTAGTTAGAGTGGCTGCATTAGTTTTAGGGTCTGCCTTTGGTTGAGGCGCTCCCTTAGTTTGAGGGGCTGCCTTACTTTAAGGGGCTGCATTAGTTTGAGAGGCTGCCTTAGTTTTAGGGGCTGCCTTAGTTTGAGCGGCTGCCTTAGTTTGAGGGGCTGCATTAGTTTGAGCGGCTGCCTTAGTTTGAGCGGCTGCCTCATATTGAGGGGCTGCATTAGTTTGAGCGGCTGCCTTAGTTTGAGCGGCTGCCTTAGTTTGAGGGGCTTCCTTAGTTTGAGCGGCTGCCTTAGTTTGAGCGGCTGCCTCATATTGAGGGGCTGCATTAGTTTGAGCGGCTGCCTTAGTTTGAGCGGCTGCCTTAGTTTGAGGGGCTTCCTTAGTTTGAGCGGCTGCCGTAGTTTGAGAGGGTGCCTTAGTTAGAGATGTTGCTGCCTTTGGTTGAGGCGCTCCCTTAGTTAGATGGGCTGCATTAGTTTGAGCGGCTGCCCAGAGTTTGAGAGGCTGCCTTAGATTGACCGGCTGACTTAGTTTGAGAGTCTGCCTTAGTTTGAGCGGCTGCCTTAGTTTGAGGGGCTGCCTTAGTTTGAGAGTCTGCATTAGTTTGAGCGGCTGCCTTAGTTTGAGGGTCTGCCTTACTTTGAGTGGCTGCCTTAGTTTGACAGGCTGCCTTAGTTTGAGCGGCTGCCTTAGCTGGAGAGGCTGCCTGAGTTTGAGGGGCTGCCTTAGTTTGAGCGGCTGCATTAGTTTGAGGGGCTGTATTTGGTTGAGGCGCTCCCTTAGTTTGAGGGGTTGCCTTACTTTAAGGGGCTGCATTAGTTTGAGAGTCTGCCTTAGTTTGAGGGGCTGCCTTAGTTTGAGGGGTTGGCTGAGTTTGAGGAGCTGCCTTTGATTGAGTGGCTGCATTAGTTTGAGAGTCTGCCTTTGATTGAGTGGCTGCATTAGTTTGAGGGGCTGCATTAGATTGAGGGTCTGCATTAGTTTGAGGGGCTGCATTATTTTGAGGGGCTGCCATAGTTTGAGGGGCTGCCTTAGTTTGAGGGGTTGGCTTAGTTTGAGGGGCTGCCTTAGATTGAGTGGCTGCATTAGTTTGAGAGTCTGCCTTAGTTTGAGGGGATGCCTTCGTTTGAGGGGTTGGCTTAGTTAGAGGGGCTGCATTACTTTGAGGGGTTGCATTAGAATGAGGGGCTGCCTTAGATTGAGGGGCTGCATTAGTTTGAGGGAGTGCCTTAGTTTGAGAGGCTGCCTTAGTTTGACGGGCTGCCTTAGTTTGAGCGGCTGCCTTAATTTGTGAGGCTGTCTTAGTTGGAGCGGCTGCCTTAGTTTGAGAGTCTGCCTTAGTTTGAGCGGCTGCCTTAGTTTGAGGGTCTGCCTTACTTTTAGAGGCTGCCTTAGTTTGAGGGGCTGCCTTAATTTGAGCGGCTGCATTAGTTTGAGGGGCTGCTTTTAGTTGAGGCGCTCCCTTAGTTTGAGGGTCTGCCTTAGTTTGAGAGTCTGCAATAATTTGAGCGGCTGCCTTAGTTTGAGGGGCTGCCTTACTTTTAGAGGCTGCCTTAGTTTGAGGGGATGCCTTAATTTGAGCGGCTGCATTAGTTTGAGGGGCTGCATTTGGTTGAGGCGCTCCCTTAGTTTGAGGGGTTGCATTAGTTTGAGCGGCTGCCCAGAGTTTGAGAGGCTGCCTTAGATTGACCGGCTGACTTAGTTTGAGAGTCTGCCTTAGTTTGAGCGGCTGCCTTAGTTTGAGGGGCTGCCTTAGTTTGATAGTCTGCCTTAGTTTGAGCGGCTGCCTTAGTTTGAGGGTCTGCCTTACTTTGAGAGGCTGCCTTAGTTAGAGATGTTGCTGCCTTTGGTTGAGGCGCTCCCTCAGTTAGATGGGCTGCATTAGTTTGAGCGGCTGCCCAGAGTTTGAGAGGCTGCCTTAGATTGACCGGCTGACTTAGTTTGAGAGTCTGCCTTAGTTTGAGCGGCTGCCTTAGTTTGAGGGGCTGCCTTAGTTTGAGGGGCTGCCTTACTTTAAGGGGCTGCATTAGTTTGAGAGGCTGCCTTAGTTTTAGGGGCTGCCTTAGTTTGAGCGGCTGCCTTAGTTTGAGGGGCTGCATTAGTTTGAGCGGCTGCCTTAGTTTGAGCGGCTGCCTCATATTGAGGGGCGGCATTAGTTTGAGCGGCTGCCTTAGTTTGAGCGGCTGCCTTAGTTTGAGGGGCTTCCTTAGTTTGAGCGGCTGCCTTAGTTTGAGCGGCTGCCTCATATTGAGGGGCTGCATTAGTTTGAGCGGCTGCCTTAGTTTGAGCGGCTGCCTTAGTTTGAGGGGCTTCCTTAGTTTGAGCGGCTGCCGTAGTTTGAGAGGCTGCCTTAGTTAGAGATGTTGCTGCCTTTGGTTGAGGCGCTCCCTTAGTTAGATGGGCTGCATTAGTTTGAGCGGCTGCCCAGAGTTTGAGAGGCTGCCTTAGATTGACCGGCTGACTTAGTTTGAGAGTCTGCCTTAGTTTGAGCGGCTGCCTTAGTTTGAGGGGCTGCCTTAGTTTGAGAGTCTGCCTTAGTTTGAGCGGCTGCCTTAGTTTGAGGGTCTGCCTTACTTTGAGTGGCTGCCTTAGTTTGACAGGCTGCCTTAGTTTGAGCGGCTGCCTTAGCTGGAGAGGCTGCCTGAGTTTGAGGGGCTGCCTTAGTTTGAGCGGCTGCATTAGTTTGAGGGGCTGCCTTAGCTGGAGAGGCTGCCTGAGTTTGAGGGGCTGCCTTAGTTTGAGCGGCTGCATTAGTTTGAGGGGCTGCATTTGGTTGAGGCGCTCCCTTAGTTTGAGGGGTTGCCTTACTTTAAGGGGCTGCATTAGTTTGAGAGTCTGCCTTAGTTTGAGGGGCTGCCTTAGTTTGAGGGGTTGGCTGAGTTTGAGGGGCTGCCTTTGATTGAGTGGCTGCATTACTTTGAGAGTCTGCCTTTGATTGAGTGGCTGCATTAGTTTGAGGGGCTGCATTAGATTGAGGGTCTGCATTAGTTTGAGGGGCTGCATTATTTTGAGGGGCTGCCATAGTTTGAGGGGCTGCCTTAGTTTGAGGGGTTGGCTTAGTTTGAGGGGCTGCCTTAGATTGAGTGGCTGCATTAGTTTGAGAGTCTGCCTCAGTTTGAGGGGATGCCTTCGTTTGAGGGGTTGGCTTAGTTAGAGGGGCTGCATTAGTTTGAGGGGTTGCATTAGAATGAGGGGCTGCCTTAGATTGAGGGGCTGCATTAGTTTGAGGGAGTGCCTTAGTTTGAGAGGCTGCCTTAGTTTGAGGGGCTGCCTTAGTTTGAGCGGCTGCCTTAATTTGTGAGGCTGTCTTAGTTGGAGCGGCTGCCTTAGTTTGAGAGTCTGCCTTAGTTTGAGCGTCTGCCTTAGTTTGAGGGTCTGCCTTACTTTTAGAGGCTGCCTGAGTTTGAGGGGCTGCCTTAATTTGAGCGGCTGCATTAGATTGAGGGATGCATTAGTTTGAGGGGCTGCCTTAGTTTGAGGGTCTGCCTTAGTTTGAGGGGCTGCATTAGTTTGGTGGGATGCTTTATTTTGAGCGGCTGCCTTAGTTGAGGGGCTGCCTTAGATTGAGGGGCTGCATTAGTTTGAGCGGCTGCCTTAGTTTGAGGGGCTGCCTTAGTTTGAGGGGCTGCCTTAGATTGAGAGTCTGCCTTAGTTTGAGTGGCTGCCTTAGTTTGACAGGCTGCCTCAGTTTCAGCGGCTGCCTTAGTTTGAGAGGCTGCCTGAGATTGAGGGGCTGCCTTAGTTTGAGCGGCTGCATTAGTTTGAGGGGCTGCCTTTGGTTGAGGCGCTCCCTTAGTTTGTCGGGCTGCCTTACTTGAAGGGGCAGCGTCAGTTTGAGAGTCTGCCTTAGTTTGAAGGGCTGCCTTAGTTTGTGGGGTTGGCTTAGTTTGAGGGGCTGCCTTTGATTGAGTGGCTGCATTAGTTTGAGAGTCTGCCTTTGATTGAGTGGCTGCATTAGTTTGAGGGGCTGCCTTTGATTGAGGGGCTGCCTTTGATTGAGGGGCTGCATTAGTTTGAGGGGCTGCATTGGTTTGAGTGGGTACATTAGTTTGAGGGGCTGCCTTAGATTGAGGGGCTGCATTAGTTTGAGGGGCTGCATTAGTTTGAGGGGCTGCCTTAGTTTGAGGGGCTGCCTTAGGTAGAGTTCTGCATTAGTTTGAGGGGCTGCATTAGTTTAAGGGGCAGCCTTAGTTTGAGAGGCTGCCTAAGTTTGAGGGGCTGCCTTCGTTTGAGAGTCTGCCATAGTTTGAGGGGCTGCCTTAATTTGAGCGGCTGCCTTAGTTTGAGGGGCTGCATTAGTTTGAGCGACTGTCTTAGTTTGAGGGGCTGCCTTAGTTTGAGCGGCTGCCTTAGTTTGAGCGGCTGCCTTAGATTGAGAGGCTGCCTGAGTTTGAGGGGCTGCTTTAGACTGAGGGGCTGCATTAGTTTGAGCGGCTGTCTCAGTTTGAGGGGCTGCCTTAGTTTGAGCGGCTGCCTGAGTTTGAGGGGCTGCCTTAGTTTGAGCGGCTGCCTTGGTCTGAGGGGCTGCATTAGTTTGAGGGGCTGCATTAGATTAAGGGGCTGCCTTAGATTGAGGGGCTGCATTAGTTTGAGAGTCTGCCTTAGTTTGAGGGGATGCCTTCGTTTGAGAGTCTGCCTTAGTTTGAGCGGCTGCCTTAGTTTGAGGGTCTGCCTTACTTTGAGTGGCTGCCTTAGTTTGACAGGCTGCCTTAGTTTGAGCGGCTGCCTTAGCTGGAGAGGCTGCCTGAGTTTGAGGGGCTGCCTTAGTTTGAGCGGCTGCATTAGTTTGAGGGGCTGCCTTAGCTGGAGAGGCTGCCTGAGTTTGAGGGGCTGCCTTAGTTTCAGCGGCTGCATTAGTTTGAGGGGCTGCATTTGGTTGAGGCGCTCCCTTAGTTTGAGGGGTTGCCTTACTTTAAGGGGCTGCATTAGTTTGAGAGTCTGCCTTAGTTTGAGGGGCTGCCTTAGTTTGAGGGGTTGGCTGAGTTTGAGGGGCTGCCTTTGATTGAGTGGCTGCATTACTTTGAGAGTCTGCCTTTGATTGAGTGGCTGCATTAGTTTGAGGGGCTGCATTAGATTGAGGGTCTGCATTAGTTTGAGGGGCTGCATTATTTTGAGGGGCTGCCATAGTTTGAGGGGCTGCCTTAGTTTGAGGGGTTGGCTTAGTTTGAGGGGCTGCCTTAGATTGAGTGGCTGCATTAGTTTGAGAGTCTGCCTTAGTTTGAGGGGATGCCTTCGTTTGAGGGGTTGGCTTAGTTAGAGGGGCTGCATTAGTTTGAGGGGTTGCATTAGAATGAGGGGCTGCCTTAGATTGAGGGGCTGCATTAGTTTGAGGGAGTGCCTTAGTTTGAGAGGCTGCCTTAGTTTGAGGGGCTCCCTTAGTTTGAGCGGCTGCCTTAATTTGTGAGGCTGTCTTAGTTGGAGCGGCTGCCTTAGTTTGAGAGTCTGCCTTAGTTTGAGCGGCTGCCTTAGTTTGAGGGTCTGCCTTACTTTTAGAGGCTGCCTGAGTTTGAGGGGCTGCCTTAATTTGAGCGGCTGCATTAGATTGAGGGATGCATTAGTTTGAGGGGCTGCCTTAGTTTGAGGGTCTGCCTTAGTTTGAGGGGCTGCATTAGTTTGGTGGGATGCTTTATTTTGAGCGGCTGCCTTAGTTGAGGGGCTGCCGTAGATTGAGGGGCTGCATTAGTTTGAGCGGCTGCCTTAGTTTGAGGGGCTGCCTTAGTTTGAGGGGCTGCCTTAGATTGAGAGTCTGCCTTAGTTTGAGCGGCTGCCTTAGTTTGACAGGCTGCCTCAGTTTCAGCGGCTGCCTTAGTTTGAGAGGCTGCCTGAGATTGAGGGGCTGCCTTAGTTTGAGCGGCTGCATTAGTTTGAGGGGCTGCCTTTGGTTGAGGCGCTCCCTTAGTTTGTCGGGCTGCCTTACTTGAAGGGGCAGCGTCAGTTTGAGAGTCTGCCTTAGTTTGAAGGGCTGCCTTGGTTTGTGGGGTTGGCTTAGTTTGAGGGGCTGCCTTTGATTGAGTGGCTGCATTAGTTTGAGAGTCTGCCTTTGATTGAGTGGCTGCATTAGTTTGAGGGGCTGCCTTTGATTGAGGGGCTGCCTTTGATTGAGGGGCTGCATTAGTTTGAGGGGCTGCATTGGTTTGAGTGGGTACATTAGTTTGAGGGGCTGCCCTAGATTGAGGGGCTGCATTAGTTTGAGGGGCTGCATTAGTTTGAGGGGCTGCCTTAGTTTGAGGGGCTGCCTTAGGTAGAGTTCTGCATTAGTTTGAGGGGCTGCATTAGTTTAAGGGGCAGCCTTAGTTTGAGAGGCTGCCTAAGTTTGAGGGGCTGCCTTCGTTTGAGAGTCTGCCATAGTTTGAGGGGCTGCCTTAATTTGAGCGGCTGCCTTAGTTTGAGGGGCTGCATTAGTTTGACCGACTGTCTTAGTTTGAGGGGCTGCCTTAGTTTGAGCGGCTGCCTTAGTTTGAGCGGCTGCCTTAGATTGAGAGGCTGCCTGAGTTTGAGGGGCTGCTTTAGACTGAGGGGCTGCATTAGTTTGAGCGGCTGTCTCAGTTTGAGGGGCTGCCTTAGTTTGAGCGGCTGCCTGAGTTTGAGGGGCTGCCTTAGTTTGAGCGGCTGCCTTGGTCTGAGGGGCTGCATTAGTTTGAGGGGCTGCATTAGATTAAGGGGCTGCCTTAGATTGAGGGGCTGCATTAGTTTGAGAGTCTGCCTTAGTTTGAGGGGATGCCTTCGTTTGAGGGGTTGGCTTTGTTTGAGGGGCTGCCTGAGATTGAGTGGGTGCATTAGTTTGACAGTCTGCCTTAATATGAGGGGTGCCTTAGTTTGATGGGTTGGCTTAGTTTGAGGGGCTGCCTTAGTTTGAGGGGCTGCCTTTGGTTGAGGCGCTCCCTTAGTTTGAGGGGCTGCCTTACTTTAAGGGGCTGCATTAGTTTGAGAGTCTGCCTTTGATTGAGTGGCTGCATTAGTTTGAGAGCTTGCCTTTGATTGAGTGGCTGCATTAGTTTGAGGGGCTGCATTAGATTGAGGGTCTGCATTTGTTTGAGGGGCTGCATTATTTTGATGGGCTGCCTTCGTTTGAGGGGTTGTCTTAGTTTGAGGGGTTGGCTTAGTTTGAGGGGCTGCGTTAGATTGAGTGGCTGCATTAGTTTGAGAGTCTGCCTTAGTTTGAGAGGATTCCTTAGTTTGAGGGGTTATCTTAGTTAGAGGGGCTGCCTTAGTTTGAGGGGCTGCATTAGTTTGAGGGGTTGCATTAGAATGAGGGGCTGCGTTAGATAGAGGGGCTGCATTAGTTTGAGAGTCTGCCTTAGTTTGAGGGGCTGCCTTAGTTTGAGGGGTTGGCTGAGTTTGAGGGGCTGCCTTTGATTGAGTGGCTGCATTAGTTTGAGAGTCTGCCTTTGATTGAGTGGCTGCATTAGTTTGAGGGGCTGCATTAGATTGAGGGTCTGCATTAGTTTGAGGGGCTGCAGTATTTTGAGGGGCTGCCTTAGTTTGAGGGGTTGGCTTAGTTTGAGGGGCTGCCTTAGATTGAGTGGCTGCATTCGTTTGAGAGTCTGCCTTAGTTTGAGGGGATGCCTTCGTTTGAGGGTTTGGCTTAGTTAGAGGGGCTGCCTTAGTGTGAGGGGCTGCATTAGTTTGAGGGGTTGCATTAGAATGAGGGGCTGCCTTTTATTGAGGGGCTGCATTACTTTGAGGGAGTGCCTTAGTTTGAGAGGCTGCCTTACTTTGAGGGGCTGCCTTAGTTTTAGCGGCTGCCTTAGTTTGAGCGGCTGCCTTAGTTTGAGAGTCTGCATCAGTTTGAGCGGCTGCCTTAGTTTGAGGGGCTGCCTTAGCTTGAGCGGCTGCCTTAGTTTGAGAGTCTGCATTAGTTTGAGCGGCTGCCTTAGTTTGAGAGTCTGCCTTAGTTTGAGCAGCTGCCTTAGTTTGAGCGGCTGCCTTAGTTTGAGAGTCTGCATTAGTTTGAGCGGCTGCCTTAGATTGAGGGGCTGCCTTAGTTTGAGAGTCTGCCTTAGTTTGAGCGGCTGCCTTAGTTTGAGGGTCTGCCTTACCTTTAGAGGCTGCATTAGTTTGAGGGGCTGCCTTAATTTGAGCGGCTGCATTAGTTTGAGTGGCTGATTTTAGTTGAGGCGCTCCCTTAGTTTGAGGGTCTGCCTTAGTTTGAGAGTCTGCCTTAGTTTGAGCGGCTGCCTTAGTTTGAGGGTCTGCCTTACTTTTAGAGGTTGCCTTAGTTTGAGGGGCTGCCTTAATTTGAGCGGCTGCATTGGTTTGAGGGGCTGCCTTTGGTTGAGGCGCTCCCTTAGTTTGAGGGTCTGCCTTACTTTGACAGGCTGCATTATTTTGACCGGCTGCGTTAGTTTGAGAGGCTGCCTGGGTTTGAGGGGCTGCCTTAGTTTGAGCGGCTGCATTAGTTTGAGAGTCTGCCTTTGATTGAGTGGCTGCATTAGTTTGAGGGGCTGACTTAGTTTGAGGGGCTGACGTAGTTTCAGGGGCTGCATTTGTCTGATGGGCTGCCTTAGATTGAGGGCTGCCTTAGTTTGAGGGGCTGCCTTAGTTTGAGGGGCTGCATTAGTTTGATTGGATGCTTTATTTTGAGCGGCTGCCTTAGTTGAGGGTCTGCCTCGGATTGAGGGGCTGCCTTAGTTTGAGGGTCTGCCTTAGTTTGAGGGTCTGCCTTAGTTTATGGGGCTGCCTTAGATTGAGCGGCTGACTTAGTTTGAGAGGCTGCCTTAGTTTGAGAGCCTGCCTTAGTTTGAGCGGCTGCCTTAGTTTGAGGGGTTGCCTGAGTTTGAGAGTCTTCCTTAGTTTGAGCGGCTGCCTTGGTTTGACAGGCTGCCTTAGTTTCAGCGGCTGCCTTAGTTTGAGAGGCTGCCTGAGTTTGAGGGGCAGCCTTAGTTTGAGCGGCTGCATTAGTTTGAGGGGCTGCCTTTTGTTGAGGCAATCCCTTAGTTTGTAGGGCTGCCTTACTTTAAGGGGCAGCGTCAGTTTGAGAGTCTGCCTTCGTTTGAGGGGCTGCCTCAGTTTGAGGGGCTGCCTTTGATTGAGTGGCTGCATTAGTTTGAGCGGCTGCCCAGAGTTTGAGAGGCTGCCTTAGATTGACCGGCTGACTTAGTTTGAGAGTCTGCCTTAGTTTGAGCGGCTGCCTTAGTTTGAGGGGCTGCCTTAGTTTGATAGTCTGCCTTAGTTTGAGCGGCTGCCTTAGTTTGAGGGTCTGCCTTACTTTGAGAGGCTTCCTTAGTTAGAGATGTTGCTGCCTTTGGTTGAGGCGCTCCCTCAGTTAGATGGGCTGCATTAGTTTGAGCGGCTGCCCAGAGTTTGAGAGGCTGCCTTAGATTGCCCGGCTGACTTAGTTTGAGAGTCTGCCTTAGTTTGAGCGGCTGCCTTAGTTTGAGGGGTGCCTTAGTTTGAGAGTCGGCCTTAGTTTGAGCGGCTGCCTTAGTTTGAGAGTCTGCCTTAGTTTGAGCGGCTGCCTTAGTTTGAGGGGTGCCTTAGTTTGAGAGTCGGCCTTAGTTTGAATGGCTGCCTTAGTTTGAGCGGCTTCCTGAGCTGGAGAGGCTGCCTGAGTTTGAGGGGCTGCCTTAGTTTGAGCGGCTGCATTAGTTTGAGGGGCTGCATTTGGTTGAGGCGCTCCCTTAGTTTGAGGGGTTGCCTTACTTTAAGGGGCTGCATTAGTTTGAGAGTCTGCCTTAGTTTGAGGGGCTGCCTTAGTTTGAGGGGTTGGCTGAGTTTGAGGGGCTGCCTTTGATTGAGTGGCTGCATTACTTTGAGAGTCTGCCTTTGATTGAGTGGCTGCATTAGTTTGAGGGGCTGCATTAGATTGAGGGTCTGCATTAGTTTGAGGGGCTGCATTATTTTGAGGGGCTGCCATAGTTTGAGGGGCTGCCTTAGTTTGAGGGGTTGGCTTATTTTGAGGGGCTGCCTTAGATTGAGTGGCTGCATTAGTTTGAGAGTCTGCTTAGTTTGAGGGGATGCCTTCGTTTGAGGGGTTGGCTCAGTTAGAGGGGCTGCATTAGTTTGAGGGGTTGCATTAGAATGAGGGGCTGCCTTAGATTGAGGGGCTGCATTAGTTTGAGGGAGTGCCTTAGTTTGAGAGGCTGCCTTAGTTTGAGGGGCTGCCTTAGTTTGAGAGGCTGCCTTAATTTGTGAGGCTGTCTTAGTTGGAGCGGCTGCCTTAGTTTGAGAGTCTGCCTTAGTTTGAGCGGCTGCCTTAGTTTGAGGGTCTGCCTTACTTTTAGAGGCTGCCTTAGTTTGAGGGGCTGCCTTAATTTGAGCGTTAGCATTAGATTGAGGGCTGCATTAGTTTGAGGGGCTGCCTTAGTTTGAGGGTCTGCCTTAGTTTGAGGGGCTGCATTGGTTTGGTGGGATGCTTTATTTTGAGCGGCTGCCTTAGTTGAGGGGCTGCCTTAGATTGAGGGGCTGCATTAGTTTGAGCGGCTGCCTTAGTTTGAGGGGCTGCCTTAGTTTGAGGGGTGCCTTAGTTTGAGAGTCGGCCTTAGTTTGAATGGCTGCCTTAGTTTGACAGGCTGCCTCAGTTTCAGCGGCTGCCTTAGTTTGAGAGGCTGCCTGAGATTGAGGGGCTGCCTTAGTTTGAGCGGCTGCATTAGTTTGAGGGGCTGCCTTTGGTTGAGGCGCTCCCTTAGTTTGTCGGGCTGCCTTACTTGAAGGGGCAGCGTCAGTTTGAGAGTCTGCCTTAGTTTGAAGGGCTGCCTTAGTTTGTGGGGTTGGCTTAGTTTGAGGGGCTGCCTTTGATTGAGTGGCTGCATTAGTTTGAGAGTCTGCCTTTGATTGAGTGGCTGCATTAGTTTGAGGGGCTGCCTTTGATTGAGGGGCTGCCTTTGATTGAGGGGCTGCATTAGTTTGAGGGGCTGCATTGGTTTGAGTGGGTACATAAGTTTGAGGGGCTGCCTTAGATTGAGGGGCTGCATTAGTTTGAGGGGCTGCATTAGTTTGAGGGGCTGCCTTAGTTTGAGGGGCTGCCTTAGGTAGAGTTCTGCATTAATTTGAGGGGCTGCATTAGTTTAAGGGGCAGCCTTAGTTTGAGAGGCTGCCTAAGTTTGAGGGGCTGCCTTCGTTTGAGAGTCTGCCATAGTTTGAGGGGCTGCCTTAATTTGAGCGGCTACCTTAGTTTGAGGGGCTGCATTAGTTTGAGCGACTGTCTTAGTTTGAGGGGCTGCCTTAGTTTGAGCGGCTGCCTTAGTTTGAGCGGCTGCCTTAGATTGAGAGGCTGCCTGAGTTTGAGGGGCTGCTTTAGACTGAGGGGCTGCATTAGTTTGAGAGTCTTCCTTAGTTTGAGCGGCTGCCTTGGTTTGACAGGCTGCCTTAGATTCAGCGGCTGCCTTAGTTTGAGAGGCTGCCTGAGTTTGAGGGGCTGCCTTAGTTTGAGCGGCTGCATTAGTTTGAGGTGCTGCCTTTTGTTGAGGCACTCCCTTAGTTTGTAGGGCTGCCTTACTTTAAGAGGCAGCGTCAGTTTGAGAGTCTGCCTTCGTTTGAGGGGCTGCCTTAGTTTGAGGGGCTGCCTTTGATTGATGGCTGCATTAGTTTGAGAGTCTGCCTTTGATTGAGTGGCTGCATTAGTTTGAGGGGCTGCCTTAGATTGAGGGGCTGCATTAGTTTGAGGGGCTGCATTGGTTTGAGTGGGTACATTAGTTTGAGGGTCTGCCTTAGATTGAGGGGCTGCATTAGTTTGAGGGGCTGCATTAGTTTGAGGGGCTGCATTAGTTTGAGGGGCTGCCTTAGTATGAGGGGCTGCCTCAGGTAGAGTTCTGCATTAGTTTGAGCGGCTGCATTAGTTTAAGGGGCAGCCTTAGTTTGAGAGGCTGCCTAAGTTTGAGGGGCTGCCTTCGTTTGAGTGGCTGCATTACTTTGAGAGTCTGCCTTTGATTGAGTGGCTGCATTAGTTTGAGGGGCTGCATTTGATTGAGGGTCTGCATTAGTTTGAGGGGCTGCATTATTTTGAGGGGCTGCCATAGTTTGAGGGGCTGCCTTAGTTTGAGGGGTTGGCTTAGTTTGAGGGGCTGCCTTAGATTGAGTGGCTGCATTAGTTTGAGAGTCTGCTTAGTTTGAGGGGATGCCTTCGTTTGAGGGGTTGGCTCAGTTAGAGGGGCTGCATTAGTTTGAGGGGTTGCATTAGAATGAGGGGCTGCCTTAGATTGAGGGGCTGCATTAGTTTGAGGGAGTGCCTTAGTTTGAGAGGCTGCCTTAGTTTGAGGGGCTGCCTTAGTTTGAGAGGCTGCCTTAATTTGTGAGGCTGTCTTAGTTGGAGCGGCTGCCTTAGTTTGAGAGTCTGCCTTAGTTTGAGCGGCTGCCTTAGTTTGAGGGTCTGCCTTACTTTTAGAGGCTGCCTTAGTTTGAGGGGCTGCCTTAATTTGAGCGTTTGCATTAGATTGAGGGCTGCATTAGTTTGAGGGGCTGCCTTAGTTTGAGGGTCTGCCTTAGTTTGAGGGGCTGCATTGGTTTGGTGGGATGCTTTATTTTGAGCGGCTGCCTTAGTTGAGGGGCTGCCTTAGATTGAGGGGCTGCATTAGTTTGAGCGGCTGCCTTAGTTTGAGGGGCTGCCTTAGTTTGAGGGGCTGCCTTAGATTGAGAGTCTGCCTTAGTTTGAGCGGCTGCCTTAGTTTGACAGGCTGCCTCAGTTTCAGCGGCTGCCTTAGTTTGAGAGGCTGCCTGAGATTGAGGGGCTGCCTTAGTTTGAGCGGCTGCATTAGTTTGAGGGGCTGCCTTTGGTTGAGGCGCTCCCTTAGTTTGTCGGGCTGCCTTACTTGAAGGGGCACCGTCAGTATGAGAGTCTGCCTTAGTTTGAAGGGCTGCCTTAGTTTGTGGGGTTGGCTTAGTTTGAGGGGCTGCCTTTGATTGAGTGGCTGCATTAGTTTGAGAGTCTGCCTTTGATTGAGTGGCTGCATTAGTTTGAGGGGCTGCCTTTGATTGAGGGGCTGCCTTTGATTGAGGGGCTGCATTAGTTTGAGGGGCTGCATTGGTTTGAGTGGGTACATAAGTTTGAGGGGCTGCCTTAGATTGAGGGGCTGCATTAGTTTGAGGGGCTGCATTAGTTTGAGGGGCTGCCTTAGTTTGAGGGGCTGCCTTAGGTAGAGTTCTGCATTAATTTGAGGGGCTGCATTAGTTTAAGGGGCAGCCTTAGTTTGAGAGGCTGCCTAAGTTTGAGGGGCTGCCTTCGTTTGAGAGTCTGCCATAGTTTGAGGGGCTGCCTTAATTTGAGCGGCTACCTTAGTTTGAGGGGCTGCATTAGTTTGAGCGACTGTCTTAGTTTGAGGGGCTGCCTTAGTTTGAGCGGCTGCCTTAGTTTGAGCGGCTGCCTTAGATTGAGAGGCTGCCTGAGTTTGAGGGGCTGCTTTAGACCTAGGGGCTGCATTAGTTTGAGAGTCTTCCTTAGTTTGAGCGGCTGCCTTGGTTTGACAGGCTGCCTTAGATTCAGCGGCTGCCTTAGTTTGAGAGGCTGCCTGAGTTTGAGGGGCTGCCTTAGTTTGAGCGGCTGCATTAGTTTGAGGTGCTGCCTTTTGTTGAGGCACTCCCTTAGTTTGTAGGGCTGCCTTACTTTAAGGGGCAGCGTCAGTTTGAGAGTCTGCCTTCGTTTGAGGGGCTGCCTTAGTTTGAGGGGCTGCCTTTGATTGATGGCTGCATTAGTTTGAGAGTCTGCCTTTGATTGAGTGGCTGCATTAGTTTGAGGGGCTGCCTTAGATTGAGGGGCTGCATTAGTTTGAGGGGCTGCATTGGTTTGAGTGGGTACATTAGTTTGAGGGTCTGCCTTAGATTGAGGGGCTGCATTAGTTTGAGGGGCTGCATTAGTTTGAGGGGCTGCATTAGTTTGAGGGGCTGCCTTAGTATGAGGGGCTGCCTCAGGTAGAGTTCTGCATTAGTTTGAGGGGCTGCATTAGTTTAAGGGGCAGCCTTAGTTTGAGAGGCTGCCTAAGTTTGAGGGGCTGCCTTCGTTTGAGAATCTGCCATAGTTTGAGGGGCTGCCTTAATTTGAGCGGCTGCCTTAGTTTGAGTGGCTGCATTAGTTTGAGCGACTGTCTTAGTTTGAGGGGCTGCCTTCGTTTGAGCGGCTGCCTTAGATTGAGAGGCTGCCTGAGTTTGAGGGGCTGCTTTAGACTGAGGGGCTGCATTAGTTTGAGCGGCTGTCTCAGTTTGAGGGGATGCCTTAGTTTGAGCGGCTGCCTGAGTTTGAGGGGCTGTCTTAGTTTGAGCGGCTGCCTTAGTTTGAGGGGCTGCCTTAATTTGAGCGGCTGCCTTGGTTTGAGGGTCTGCATTAGTTTGAGGGGCTGTCTTAGATTGAGGGGCTGCATTAGTTTGAGAGTCTACCTTACTTTGAGGGGATGCCTTAGTTTGAGGGTTTGGCTTTGTTTGAGGGGCTGCCTGCGATTGAGTGGCTGCATTAGTTTGACAGTCTGCCTTAATATGAGGGGATGCCTTAGTTTGATGGGTTGGCTTAGTGAGAGGGGCTGCCTTAGTTTGAGGGGCTGCATTTGGTTGAGGCGCTCCCTTAGTTTGAGAGGCTGCCTTACTTTAAGGGGCTGCATTAGTTTGAGAGTCTGCCATAGTTTGAGGGGTTGCCTTAGTTTGAGTGGTTGGCTGAGTTTGAGGGGCTGCCTTCGATTGAGGGGCTGCATTAGTTTGAGAGTCTGCCTTAGTTTGAGAGGCTGCCTTAGTTTGAGGGGTTGGCTGAGTTTGAGGGGCTGCCTTTGATTGAGGGGCTGCATTAGTTTGAGAGTCTGCCTTTGATTGAGTGGCTGCATTAGTTTGAGGGGCTGCATTAGATTGAGGGTCTGCATTAGTTTGAGGGGCTGCATTATTTTGAGGGGCTGCCTTAGTTTGAGGGGTTGGCTTAGTTTGTGGGGCTGCCTTAGATTGAGTGGCTGCATTAGTTTGAGGGGATGCCTTCGTTTGAGGGGTTGGCTTAGTTAGTGGGGCTGCCTTAGTTTGAGGGGCTGCATTAGTTTGAGGGGCTGCATTAGTTTGAGGGGTTGCATTAGAATGAGGGGCTGCCTTAGATTGAGGGGCTGCATTACTTTGACGGAGTGCCTTAGTTTGAGAGGCTGCCTTACTTGAGTGGCTGCATTAGTTTGAGAGTCTGCCTTAATATGAGGGGATGCCTTAGTTTGATGGGTTGGCTTAGTTAGAGGGGCTGCCTTAGTTTGAGGGGCTGCCTTTGGTTGAGGCGCTCCCTTAGTTTGAGGGGCTGCCTTACTTTAAGGGGCTGCATTAGTTTGAGAGTCTGCCTTAGTTTGAGGGGCTGCCTTAGTTTGAGTGGTTGGCTGAGTTTGAGGGGCTGCCTTTGATTGAGTGTCTGCATTAGTTTGAGAGCTTGCCTTTGATTGAGAGTCTGCATTTGTTTGAGCGGCTGCATTATTTTGAGGGGCTGCCTTAGTTTGAGGGGCTGTCTTAGTTTGAGGGGTTGGCTTAGTTTGAGGGGCTGCCTTAGATTGAGTGGCTGCATTAGTTTGAGAGTCTGCCTTAGTTTGAGGGGATTCCTTAGTTTGAGGGGTTGGCTTAGTTAGAGGGGCTGCCTTCGATTGAGGGGCTGCATTAGTTTGAGAGTCTGCCTTAGTTTGAGGGGCTGCCTTACTTTGAGGGGTTGGCAGAGTTTGAGGGTCTGCATTAGTTTGAGGGGCTGCATTATTTTGAGGGGCTGCCTTAGTTTGAGGGGTTGGCTTAGTTTGTGGGGCTGCCTTAGATTGAGTGGCTGCATTAGTTTGAGCGGCTGCCCTAATTTGAGGGTCTGCCTTACTTTGAGGGGTTGGCTGAGTTTGAGGGTCTGCTTTAGTTTGAGAGTCTGCTTTAGTTTGAGGGGATGCCTTCGTTTGAGGGGTTGGCTTAGTTAGAGGGGCTGCCTTAGTTTGAGGTGCTGCATTAGTTTGAGGGGTTGCATTAGAATGAGGGGCTGCCTTAGATTGAGCGGCTGCATTACTTTGAGGGAGTGCCTTAGTTTGAGAGGCTGCCTTACTTTGAGGGGCTGCCTTAGTTTGAGCGTCTCCCTTAATTTGAGAGGCTGCCTTAGTTTGAGCGGCTGCCTTAGTTTGACGGCTGCCTTAGTTTGAGGGGCTGCCTTAGTTTGAGCGGCTGCCCTAATTTGAGGGTCTGCCTTACTTTTAGAGGCTGCATTAGTTTGAGGGGCTGCCTTAATTTGAGCGGCTGCATTAGTTTGAGGGGCTGCTTTTAGTTGAGGCGCTCCATTAGTTTGAGCGGCTGCCTTAGTTTGAGAGTCTGCCTTAGTTTGAGCGGCTGCCTTAGTTTGAGGGTCTGCCTTACTTTTAGAGGCTGCCTTAGTTTGAGCGGCTGCGTTAGTTTGAGAGGCTGCCTGGGTTTGAGGGGCTGCCTTCGTTTGTGCGGCTGCATTAGTTAGAGAGTCTGCCTTTGATTGAGTGGCTGCATTAGTTTGAGGGGCTGACTTAGTTTGAGGGGCTGACGTAGTTTGAGGGGCTGCATTTGTTTGATGGGCTGCCTTAGATTGAGGGCTGCATTAGTTTGAGGGGCTGCATTAGTTTGAGGGGCTGCCTTAGTTTGAGGGGCTGCATTAGATTGAGGGTCTGCATTTGTTTGATCGGCTGCATTATTTTGAGGGGCTGCCTTAGTTTGAGGGGCTGTCTTAGTTTGAGGGGTTGGCTTAGTTTGAGGGGCTGCCTTAGATTGAGTGGCTGCAATAGTTTGAGTGTCTGCCTTAGTTTGAGGGGTTTCCTTAGTTTGAGGGGTTGGCTTAGTTTGAGGGGCTGCCTTAGTTTGAGGGGCTGCATTAGTTTGAGGGGTTTCATTAGAATGAGGGGCTGCCTTCGATTGAGGGGCTGCATTAGTTTGAGAGTCTGCCTTAGTTTGAGGGGCTGCCTTACTTTGAGGGGTTGGCTGAGTTTGAGGGGCTGCCTTTGATTGAGGGGCTGCATTAGTTTGAGAGTCTGCCTTTGATTGAGTGGCTGCATTAGTTTGAGGGGCTGCATTAGATTGAGGGTCTGCATTAGTTTGAGGGGCTGCATTATTTTGAGGGGCTGCCTTAGTTTGAGGGGTTGGCTTAGTTTGTGGGGCTGCCTTAGATTGAGTGGCTGCTTTAGTTTGAGAGTCTGCTTTAGTTTGAGGGGATGCCTTCGTTTGAGGAATTCGCTTAGTTAGAGGGGCTGCCTTAGTTTGAGGGGCTGCATTAGTTTGAGGGGTTGCATTAGAATGAGGGGCTGCCTTAGATTGAGGGGCTGCATTACTTTGAGGGGCTGCCTTAGTTTGAGCGGCTCCCTTAATTTGAGAGGCTGCCTTAGTTTGAGCGGCTGCCTTAGTTTGACGGCTGCCTTAGTTTGAGAGTCTGCATTAGTTTGAGCGGCTGCCTTAGTTTGAGGGGCTGCCTTAGTTTGAGAGTCTGCCTTAGTTTGAGCGGCTGCCTTAATTTGAGGGTCTGCCTTACTTTTAGAGGCTGCTTTAGTTTGAGGGGCTGCCTTAATTTGAGCGGCTGCATTAGTTTGAGGGGCTGCTTTTAGTTGAGGCGCTCCCTTAGTTTGAGGGTTTGCCTTAGTTTGAGAGTCTGCCTTAGATTGAGCGGCTGCCTTAGTTTGAGGGTCTGCCTTACTTTTAGAGGCTGCCTTAGTTTGAGCGGCTGCCTTAGTTTGAGAGGCTGCCTGGGTTTGAGGGGCTGCCTTCGTTTGTGCGGCTGCATTAGTTAGAGAGTCTGCCTTTGATTGAGTGGCTGCATTAGTTTGAGGGGCTGACTTAGTTTGAATGGGCTGACGTAGTCTGAGAGGCTGCATTTGTTTGATGGGCTGCCTTAGATTGAGGGCTGCATTAGTTTGAGGGGCTGCATTAGTTTGAGGGGCTGCCTTAGTTTCAGGGGCTGCCTTAGTTTGAGGGGCTGCATTAGTTTGATGGGATGCTTTATTTTGAGCGGCTGCCTTAGTTGAGGGGCTGCCTTAGATTGAGGGGCCGCATTAGTTTGAGCGACTGACTTAGTTTGAGAGGCTGCCTTAGTTTGAGAGTCAGCCTTAGTTTGAGCGGCTGCCTTAGTTTGAGGGGTTGCCTTAGTTTGAGAGTCTGCCTTAGTTTGAGCGGCTGCCTTATTTTGACAGGCTGCCTTAGTTTCAGCGGCTGCCTCAGTTTCAGCGGCTGCCTTAGTTTGAGCGGCTTCCTGAGTTTGAGGGGCTGCCTTAGTTTGAGCGGCTGCATTAGTTTGAGGGGCTGCCTTTGGTTGAGGCGCTCCCTTAGTTTGCAGGGCTGCCTTACTTTCAGGGGCAGCGTCAGTTTGAGAGTCTGCATTAGATTGAGGGGCTGCCTTAGTTTGTGGGGTTGGCTTAGTTTGAGGGGCTGCGTTTGATTGAGTGGCTGCATTAGTTTGAGAGACTGCCTTTGATTGAGTGGCTGCATTAGTTTGAGGGGCTGCCTTTGATTGAGGGGCTGCATTAGTTTGAGGGGCTGCATTGGTTGGAGTGGGTACATTAGTTTGAGGGGCTGCCTTAGATTGAGGGGCTGCATTAGTTTGAGGGGCTGCATTAGTTTGAGGGGCTGCATTAGGTTGAGGGGCTGCCTTAGTTTGAGGGGCTGCCTTAGGTAGAGCTCTGCATTAGTTTGAGGGGCTGCCTTTGATTGAGGGGCTGCATTAGTTTGAGGGGCTGCATTGGTTGGAGTGGGTACATTAGTTTGAGGGGGTGCCTTAGATTGAGGGGCTGCATTAGTTTGAGGGGCTGCATTAGTTTGAGTGGCTGCATTAGTTTGAGGGGCTGCCTTTGATTGAGGGGCTGCATTAGTTTGAGGGGCTGCATTGGTTGGAGTGGGTACATTAGTTTGAGGGGCTGCCTTAGATTGAGGGGCTGCATTAGTTTGAGAGGCTGCCGAAGTTTGAGGCGCTGCCTTCGGTTGAGTGACTGCCATAGTTTGAGGGGCTGCCTCAGTTTGAGCGGCTGTCTTAGTTTGAGGGGCTGCATTAGTTTGAGCGACTGTCTTAGTTTGAGGGCTGCCTTAGTATGAGCGGATGCCTTAGATTGAGCGGCTGCCTGAGTTTGAGTGGCTGCTTTAGACTGAGGGGCTGCATTAGTTTGAGCGGCTGTCTCAGTTTGAGGGGCTGCCTTAGTTTGAGCGGCTGCCTGAGTTTGAGGGGCTGCCTTAGTTTGAGCGGCTGCCTTAGTTTGAGGGGCTGCCTTGGTTTGAGGGGCAGACTTAGTTTGAGAGTCTGCCTTAGTTTGAGAGTCTGCCTTAGTTTGAGGAAATGCCTTAGTTTGAGGGGTTGGCTTTGTTTGAGGGGCTGCCTGAGATTGAGTGGCTGCATTAGTTTGAGAATCTGCCTTAATATGAGGGGATGCCTTAGTTTGATGGGCTGGCTTAGTTAGAGGGGCTGCCTTAGTTTGAGGGGCTGCCTTTGGTTGAGGCGCTCCCTTAGTTTGAGGGGCTGCCTTCGATTGAGGTGCTCCATTAGTTTGAGAGTCTGCCTTAGTTTGAGGGGCTGCCTTAGTTTGAGGGGTTGGCTGAGTTTGAGGGGCTGCCTTTGATTGAGTGGCTGCATTAGCTTGAGGGTCTGCCTTAGTTTGAGTGCATTCCTTAGTTTGAGGGGTTGGCTTTGTTAGAGGGGCTGCCTTAGTATGAGGGGTTGCATTAGAATGAGGGGCTGCCTTCGATTGAGGGGCTGCATTAGTTTGAGAGTCTGCCTTTGATTGAGTGGCTGCATTAGTTTGAGGGGCTGCAATAGATTGAGGGTCTGCATTAGTTTGAGGGGCTGCATTATTTTGAGGGGCTGCCTTAGTTTGAGGGTTTGGCTTAATTTGAGGGGCTGCCTTAGATTGAGTGGCTACATTAGTTTGAGAGTCTGCCTTAGTTTGAGGGGATGCCTTCGATTGAGGGGTTGGCTTAGTTAGAGGGGCTGCCTTAGTTTGAGGGACTGCCTCAGTTTGAGGGGCTGCATTAGTTTGAGGGGTTGCATTAGAATGAGGGGCTGCCTTAGATTGAGGGGCTGCATTACTTTGAGGGAGTGCCTTATTTTGAGAGGCTGCCTTACTTTGAGGGGCTGCCTTAGTTTGAGCGGCTGCCTTAGTTTGAGAGTCTGCATTAGTTTGAGCGTCTGACTTAGTCTGAGCGGCTGCCTTAGTTTGAGAGTCTGCATTAGTTTGAGCGGCTGCCTTAGTTTGAGGGGCTGCCTTAGTTTGAGAGTCTGCCTTAGTTTGAGCGGCTGCCTTAGTTTGAGGGTCTGCCTTACTTTTAGAGGCTGCATTAGTTTGAGGGGCTGCCTTAATTTGAGCGGCTGCATTAGTTTGAGGGGCTGCTTTTAGTTGAGGCGCTCCCTTAGTTTGAGGGTCTGCCTTAGTTTGAGAGTCTGCCTTAGTTTGAGCGGTTGCCTTAGTTTGAGGGTCTGCCTTACTTTTAGAGGCTGCCTTAGTTTGAGGGGCTGCCTTAATTTGAGCGGCTGCATTAGTTTGAGGGGCTGCCTTTGGTTGAGGCGCTCCCTTAGTTTGAGGGTCTGCCTTACTTTGACAGGCTGCCTTATTTTGAGCGGCTGCGTTAGTTTGAGAGGCTGCCTGGGTTTGAGGGGCTGCCTTACTTTGAGCGGCTGCATTAGTTTGAGAGTCTGTCTTTGATTGAGTGGCTGCATTAGTTTGAGAGGCTGACTTAGTTTGAGGGGCTGACGTAGTTTGAGGGGCTGCATTTGTTTGATGGGCTGCCTTAGATTGAGGGGTGCATTAGTTTGATGGGATGCTTTATTTTGAGCGGCTGCCTTAGTTGAGGGGCTGCCTCAGATTGAGGGGCTGCATTAGTTTGAGCGGCTGCCTTAGTTTGAGGGGCTGCCTTAGTTTGAGGGGCTGCCTTGGATTGAGCGGCTGACTTAGTTTGAGAGGCTGCCTTAGTTTGAAAGTCTGCCTTAGTTTAAGCGGCTGCCTTAGTTTGAGGGGTTGCCTTAGTTTGAGAGTCTGCCTTAGTTTGAGCGGCTGCCTTAGTTTGACAGGCTGCCTTAGTTTCAGCGGCTGCCTTAGTTTGAGAGGCTGCCTGAGTTTGAGGGGCTGCCTTAGTTTGAGCGGCTGCATTAGTTTGAGGGGCTGCCTTTGGTTGAGGCGCTCCCTTAGTTTGTAGGGCTGCCTTACTTTAAGGGGCAGCGTCAGTTTGAGAGTCTGCCTTAGTTTGAGGGGCTGCCTTAGTTTGAGGGGCTGCATTTGATTGAGTGACTGCATTAGTTTGAGAGTCTGCCTTTGATTGAGTGGCTGCATTAGTTTGAGGGGCTGCCTTAGATTCAGGGGCTGCATTAGTTTGAGGGGCTGCATGAGTTTGAGGGGGTGCATTAGTTTGAAGGGCTGCCTTTGATTGAGGGGCTGCATTAGTTTGAGGGGCTGCATTAGTTTGAGTGGCTACATTAGTTTGAGGGGCTGCCTTAGATTGTGGTGCTGCATTAGTTTGAGGGGCTGCATTAGTTTGAGGGGCTGCATTAGATTGAGGGGCTGCCTCAGATAGAGAACTGCATTAGTTTGAGGGGCTGCATTAGTTTAAGGGGCAGCCTTAGTTTGATAGGCTGCCTAAGTTTGAGGGGCTGCCTTCGTTTGAGAGTCTGCCATAGTTTGAGGGGCTGCATTAATTTGAGCGGCTGCCTTAGTTTGAGGGGCTGCATTAGTTTGAGCGACTGTCTTAGTTTGAGGGGCTGCCTTAGTTTGAGCGGCTGCCTTAGATTGAGAGGCTGCCTGAGTTTGAGGGGCTGCTTTAGACTGAGGGGCTGCATTAGTTTGAGCGGCTGTCTCAGTTTGAGGGGCTGCCTTAGTTTGAGCGGCTGCCTGAGTTTGAGGGGCTGCCTTAGTTTTAGCGGCTGCCTTAGTTTGAGGGACTGCCTTAGTTTGAGCGGCTGCCTTGGTTTGAGGGGCTGCATTAGTTTGAGGTGCTGTCTTAGATTAAGGGGCTGCCTTAGATTGAGGGGCTGCATTAGTTTGAGAGTCTGCCTAAGTTTGAGGGGATGCCTTAGTTTGAGGGGTTGGCTTTGTTTGAGGGGCTGCCTTAGATTGAGTGGCTGCATTAGTTTGAGAGTCTGCCTTAATATGAGGGGATGCCTTAGTTTGATGGGTTGGCTTAGTTAGAGGGGCTGCCTTAGTTTGAGGGGCTGCCTTTGGTTGAGGCGCTCCCTTAGTTTGAGGGGCTGCCTTACTTTAAGGGGCTGCATTAGTTTGAGAGTCTGCCTTAGTTTGAGGGGCTGCCTTAGTTTGAGTGGTTGGCTGAGTTTGAGGGGCTGCCTTTGATTGAGTGGCTGCATTAGTTTGAGAGCTTGACTTTGATTGAGTGGCTGCATTAGTTTGAGGGGCTGCATTAGATTGAGGGGTTGCATTTGTTTGAGGGGCTGCACTACTTTGAGCGGCTTCCTTAGTTTGAGGGGTTGGCTTAGTTTGAAGGGCTGCCTTAGATTGAGTGGCTGCATTAGTTTGAGGGGATTCCTTAGTTTGAGGGGATTCCTTAGTTTGAGGGGTTGGCTTAGTTAGAGGGGCTGCCTTAGTTTGAGGGGCTGCATTAGTTTGAGGGGTTGCATTAGAATGAGGAGCTGCCTTAGATTGAGGGGCTGCATTAGTTTGAGAGTCTGCCTTTGAGTGAGTGGCTGCATTAGTTTGAGGTGCTGCATTAGATTGAGGGTCTGCATTCGTTTGAGGGGCCGCATTATTTTGTGGGGCTGCCTTAGTTTGAGGGGCTGCCTTAGTTTGAGGGGTTGGCTTAGTTTGAGGGGCTGCCTTAGATTGAGTGGCTGCATTAGTTTGAGAGTCTGCCTTTGAGTGAGTGGCTGCATTAGTTTGAGGGGCTGCATTAGATTGAGGGTCTGCATTAGTTTGAGGGGCCGCATTATTTTGAGGGGCTGCCTTAGTTTGAGGGGCTGCCTTAGTTTGAGGGGTTGGCTTAGTTTGAGGGGCTTTCTTAGATTGAGTGGCGGCATTAGTTTGAGAGTCTGCCTTAGTTTGAGGGGATGCCTTAATTTGAGGGGTTGGCTTAGATTGAGGGGCTGCCTTAGTTTGAGGGGCTGCATTAGTTTGAGGGGTTGCATTAGAATGAGGGGCTGCTTTAGATTGAGGGGCTGCATTAGTTTGAGGGAGTGCCTTAGTTTGAGAGGCTGCCTTACTTTGAGGGGCTGCCTTAGTTTGAGCGGCTGCCTTAATTTCAGAGGCTGCCTTCGTTTGAGCGGCTGCCTTAGTTTGAGCGGCTGCCTTAGTTTGAGGGGCTGCCTTACTTTTAGAGGCTGCCTTAGTTTGAGGGGCTGCCTTAATTTGAGCGGCTGCATTCGTTTGAGGGGCTGCTTTTAGTTGAGGCGCTCCCTTAGTTTGAGGGTCTGCCTTAGTTCGAGAGTCTGCCTTAGTTTGAGCGGCTGCCTTAGTTTGAGGGTCTGCCTTACTTTTAGAGGCTGCCTTAGTTTGAAGGGCTGCCTTAATTTGAGCGGTTGCATTAGTTTGAGGGGCTGCCTCTGGTTGAGGCGCTCCCTTAGATTGAGGGTCTGCCTTACTTTGACAAGCTGCCTTAGTTTCAGCGGCTGCGTTAGTTTGAGAGGCTGCCTGGGTTTGAGGGGCTGCCTTAGTTTGAGCGGCTGCATTAGTTTGAGAGTCTGGCTTTGATTGAGTGGCTGCATGAGTTTGAGGGGCTGCATTGGTTTGAGTGGGTACATTAGTTTGAGGGGCTGCCTTAGATTGAGGGGCTGCATTAGTTTGAGGGGCTGCATTGGTTTGAGTGGGTACATTAGTTTGAGGGGCTGCCTTAGATTGAGGGGCTGCATTAGTTTGAGGGGCTGCATTAGTTTGAGGGGCTGCCTTAGTTTGAGGGGCTGCCTTAGGTAGAGTTCTGCATTAGTTTGAGGGGCTGCATTAGTTTAAGGGGCAGCCTTAGTTTGAGAGGCTGCCTAAGTTTGAGGGGCTGCCTTCGTTTGAGAGTCTGCCATAGTTTGAGGGGCTGCCTTAATTTGAGCGGCTGCCTTAGTTTGAGGGGCTGCATTAGTTTGAGCGACTGTCTTAGTTTGAGGGGCTGCCTTAGTTTGAGCGGCTGCCTTAGATTGAAAGGCTGCCTGAGTTTGAGGGGCTGCTTTAGACTGAGGGGCTGCATTCGTTTGAGCGGCTGTCTCAGTTTGAGGTGCTGCCTTAGTTTGAACGGCTCCCTTAGTTTGAGGGGCTGCCTTAATTTGAGCGGCTGCCTTGGTTTGAGGGTCTGCATTAGTTTGAGGGGATGCCTTAGTTTGAGGGGTTGGCTTTGTTTGAGGGGCTGCCTGAGATTGAGTGGCTGCATTAGTTTGAGAGTCTGTCTTTATATGAGGGGATGCCTTAGTTTGATGGGTTGGCTTAGTTAGAGGGGCTGCCTTAGTTTGAGGGGCTGCCTTTGGTTGAGGCGCTCCCTTAGTTTGAGAGGCTGCCTTACTTTAAGGGGCTGCATTAGTTTGAGAGTCTGCCTTAGTTTGAGGGGCTGCCTTAGTTTGAGTGGTTGGCTGAGTTTGAGGGGCTGCCTTTGATTGAGTGGCTGCATTAGTTTGAGCGCTTGCCTTTGATTGAGTGGCTGCATTAGTTTGAGGGGCTGCCTTAGTTTGAGGGGCTGTCTTAGTTTGAGGGGTTGCCTTCGTTTGAGGGGCTGCCTTAGATTGAGTGGCTGCATTAGTTTGAGGGGGTTCCTTAGTTTGAGAGGTTGGCTTAGTTTGAGGGGCTGCCTTAGTTTGAGGGGCTGCATTAGTTTGAGGGGTTGCATTAGAATGAGGGGCTGCCTTCGATTGAGGGGCTGCATTAGTTTGAGAGTCTGCCTTAGTTTGAGGGGCTGCCTTAGTTTGAGGGGTTGGCTGAGTTTGAGGGGCTGCCTTTGATTGAGGGGCTGCATTAGTTTGAGAGTCTGCCTTTGATTGAGTGGCTGCATTAGTTTGAGGGGCTGCATTAGATTGAGGGTCTGCATTAGTTTGAGGGGCTGCATTATTTTGAGGGGCTGCCTTAGTTTGAGGGGTTGGCTTAGTTTGTGCGGCTGCCTTAGATTGAGTGGCTGCATTAGTTTAAGAGTCTGCTTTAGTTTGTGGGGATGCCTTCGTTTGAGGGGTTGGCTTAGTTAGTGGGGCTGCCTTAGTTTGAGGGGCTGTATTAGTTTGAGGGGTTGCATTAGAATGAGGGGCTGCCTTAGATTGAGGGGCTGCATTACTTTGAGGGAGTGCCTTAGTTTGAGAGTCTGCCTTACTTTGAGTGGCTGCATTAGTTTGAGAGTCTGCCTTAATATGAGGGGATGCCTTAGATGATGGGTTGGCTTAGTTAGAGGGGCTGCCTTAGTTTGAGGGGCTGCCTTTGGTTGAGGCGCTCCCTTAGTTTGAGGGGCTGCCTTACTTTAAGGGGCTGCATTAGTTTGAGAGTCTGCCTTAGTTTGAGGGGCTGCCTTAGTTTGAGTGGTTGGCTGAGTTTGAGGGGCTGCCTTTGATTGAGTGTCTGCATTAGTTTGAGAGCTTGCCTTTGATTGAGGGTCTGCATTTGTTTGAGCGGCTGCATTATTTTGAGGGGCTGCCTTAGTTTGAGGGGTTGGCTTAGTTTGAGGGGCTGCCTTAGATTGAGTGGCTGCATTAGTTTGAGACTCTGCCTTAGTTTGAGGGGATTCCTTAGTTTGAGGGGTTGGCTTAGTTAGAGGGGCTGCCTTAGTTTGAGGGGCTGCATTAGTTTGAGGGGTTGCATTAGAATGAGGGCTGCCTTCGATTGAGCGGCTGCATTAGTTTGAGAGTCTGCCTTAGTTTGAGGGGCTGCCTTACTTTGAGGGGTTGGCTGAGTTTGAGGGGCTGCCTTTGATTGAGGGGCTGCATTAGTTTGAGAGTCTGCCTTTGATTGAGTGGCTGCATTAGTTTGAGGGGCTGCATTAGATTGAGGGTCTGCATTAGTTTGAGGGGCTGCATTATTTTGAGGGGCTGCCTTAGTTTGAGGGGTTGGCTTAGTTTGTGGGGCTGCCTTAGATTGAGTGGCTGCATTAATTTGAGAGTCTGCTTTAGTTTGAGGGGATGCCTTCGTTTGAGGGGTTGGCTTAGTTAGAGGGGCTGCCTTAGTTTGAGGGGCTGCATTAGTTTGAGGGGTTGCATTAGAATGAGGGGCTGCCTTAGATTGAGGGGCTGCATTACTTTGAGGGAGTGCCTTAGTTTGAGAGGCTGCCTTACTTTGAGGGGCTGCCTTAGTTTGAGCGGCTCCCTTAATTTGAGAGGCTGCCTTAGTTTGATCGGCTGCCTTAGTTTGACGGCTGCCTTACTTTGAGCGTCTGCATTAGTTTGAGCAGCTGCCTTAGTTTGAGGGGCTGCCTTAGTTTGAGGGGTTGCCTTAGTTTGAGAGTCTGCCTCAGTTTGAGCGGCTGCCTTAATTTGAGGGTCTGCCTTACTTTTAGAGGCTGCATTAGTTTGAGGGGCTGCCTTAATTTGAGCGGCTGCATTAGTTTGAGGGGCTGCTTTTAGTTGAGGCGCTCCCTTAGTTTGAGGGTCTGCCTTAGTTTGAGAGTCTGCCTTAGTTTGAGCGGCTGCCTTAGTTTGAGGGTCTGCCTTACTTTTAGAGGCTGCCTTAGTTTGAGCGGCTGCGTTAGTTTGAAAGGCTGCCTGGGTTTGAGGGGCTGCATTCGTTTGTGCGGCTGCATTAGTTAGAGAGTCTGCCTTTGATTGAGTGGCTGCATTAGTTTGAGGGGCTGACTTAGTTTGAGGGGCTGACGTAGTTTGATGTGCTGCATTTGTTTGATGGGCTGCCTTAGATTGAGGGCTGCATTAGTTTGAGGGGCTGCATTAGTTTGAGGGGCTGCCTTAGTTTGAGGGGCTGCATTAGATTGAGGGTCTGCATTTGTTTGAGCGGCTGCATTATTTTGAGGGGCTGCCTTAGTTTGAGGGGCTGTCTTAGTTTGAGGGGTTGGCTTAGTTTGAGGGACTGCCTTACATTGAGTGGCTGCATTAGTTTGAGAGTCTGCCATAGTTTGAGGGGATTCCTTAGTTTGAGGGGTTGGCTTAGTTGGAGGGGCTGCCTTAGTTTGAGGGGCTGCATGTGTTTGAGGGGTTGCATTAGATTGAGGGGCTGCCTTCGATTGAGGGGCTGCATTAGTTTGAGAGTCTGCCTTAGTTTGAGGGGCTGCCTTACTTTGAGGGGTTGGCTGAGTTTGAGGGGCTGCCTTTGATTGAGGGGCTGCTTTAGTTTGAGAGTCTGCCTTTGATTGAGTGGCTGCATTAGTTTGAGGGGCTGCATTAGTTTGAGGGTCTGCATTAGTTTGAGGGGTGCATTATTTTGAGGGGCTTCCTTAGTTTGAGGGGTTGGCTTAGTTTGTGGTGCTGCCTTAGATTGAGTGGTTGCATTAGTTTGAGAGTCTGCTTTAGTTTGAGGGGATGCCTTCGTTTGAGGCGTTGGCTTAGTTAGAGGGGCTGCCTTCGTTTGAGGGGCTGCATTAGTTTGAGGGGTTGCATTAGAATGAGGGGCTGCCTTAGATTGAGGGGCTGCATTACTTTGAGGGAGTGCCTTAGTTTGAGAGGCTGCCTTACTTTGAGGGGCTGCCTTTGTTTGAGCGGCTCCCTTAATTTGAGAGGCTGCCTTAGTTTGAGCGGCTGCCTTAGTTTGACGGCTGCCTTAGTTTGAGAGTCTGCATTAGTTTGAGCGGCTGCCTTAGTTTGAGGGGCTGTCTTAGTTTGATAGTCTGCCTTAGTTTGAGCGGCTGCCTTAATTTGAGGGTCTGCCTTACTTTTAGAGGCTGCATTAGTTTGAGGGGCAGCCTTAATTTGAGCGGCTGCATTAGTTTGAGGGGCTGCTTTTAGTTGAGGCGCTCCCTTAGTTTGAGGGTCTGCCTTAGTTTGAGAGTCTGCCTTAGTTTGAGCGGCTGCCTTAGTTTGAGGGTCTGCCTTACTTTTAGAGGCTGCCTTAGTTTGAGCGGCTGCGTTAATTTGAGAAGCTGCCTGGGTTTGAGGGGCTGCCTTCGTTTGTGCGGCTGCATTAGTTAGAGAGTCTGCCTTTGATTGAGTGGCTGCATTAGTTTGAGGGGCTGACTTAGTTTGAGGGGCTGACGTAGTTTGAGGGGCTGCATTTGTTTGATGGGCTGCCTTAGGTTGAGGGCTGCATTAGTTTGAAGGGCTGCATTAGTTTGAAGGGCTGCATTAGTTTGAGGGGCTGCCTTAGTTTGAGGGGCTGCATTAGTTTGATGGGATGCTTTATTTTGAGCGGCTGCTTTAGTTGAGGGGCTGCCTTAGATTGAGGGGCTGCATTAGTTTGAGAGTCTGCCTTAGTTTGAGCGGCTGCCTTAGTCTGAGAGGCTTCCTGAGTTTGAGGGGCTGCCTTAGTTTTAGCGGCTGCAATAGTTTGAGGGGCTGCCTTTGGTTGAGGCTGTCCCTTAGTTTGCAGGGCTGCCTTACTTTCAGGGGCAGCTTCAGTTTGAGAGGCTGCCTTAGTTTGTGGGGTTTGCTTAGTTTGAGGGGCTGCCTTTGATTGAGTGGCTGCATTAGTTTGAGAGACTGCCTTTGATTGAGTGGCTGCATTAGTTTGAGAGGCTGCCTTTGATTGAGGTGCTGCATTAGTTTGAGGGGCTGCATTGGTTGGAGTGGGTACATTAGTTTGAGGGGCTGCCTTAAATTGAGGGGCTGCATTCGTTTGAGGGGCTGCATTAGTTTGAGGGGCTGCATTAGTTTGAGGGGCTGCCTTAGGTAGAGTTCTGTATTAGTTTGAGGGGCTGCATTATTTTGAGGGGCTGCCTTCGTTTGAAAGACTGCCATAGTTTGAGGGGCTGCCTTAATTTGAGCGGCTGCCTTAGTTTGAGGGGCTGCATTAGTTTGAGCGACTGTCTTAGTTTGAGGGGCTGCCTTAGTATGAGCGGCTGCCTTAGATTGAGAGGCTGCCTGAGTTTGAGGGGCTGCTTTAGACTGAGGGGCTGCCTTGGTTTGAGGGGCTGCATTAGTTTGAGAGTCTGCCTTAGTTTGAGGGGATGCCTTAGTTTGAGGGGTTGGCTTTGTTTGAGGGGCTGCCTGAGAATGAGTGGCTGCATTAGTTTGAGAATCTGCCTTAATATGAGGGGATGCCTTAGTTTGATGGGCTGGCTTAGTTAGAGGGGCTGCCTTAGTTTGAGGGGCTGCCTTTGGTTGAGGCGCTCACTTAGATTGAGGGGCTGCCTTCGATTAAGGGGCTGCATTAGTTTGAGAGTCTGCCTTAGTTTGAGGGGCTGCCTTAGCTTGAGGGGTTGGCTGAGTTTGAGGGGCTGCCTGTGATTGAGTGGCTGCATTAGTTTGAGAGTCTGCCTTTGATTGAGTGGCTGCATTAGTTTGAGGGGCTGCATTAGATTGAGGGTCTGCATTTGTTTGAGGGGCTGCATTATTTTGAGGGGCTGCCTTAGTTTGAGGGTTTGGCTTAATTTGAGGGGCTCCCTTATATTGAGTGGCTACATTAGTTTGAGAGTCTGCCTTAGTTTGAGGGGATGCCTTCGTTTGAGGGGTTGGCTTAGTTAGAGGGGCTGCCTTAGTTTGAGGGGCTGCCTCAGTTTGAGGGGCTGCATTAGTTTGAGGGGTTGCATTAGAATGAGGGGCTGCCTTAGATTGAGGGGCTGCATTACTTTGAGGGAGTGCCTTATTTTGAGAGGCTGCCTTACTTTAAGGGGCTGCCTTAGTTTGAGCGGCTGCCTTAATTTGAGAGGCTGCCTTAGTTTGAGCGGCTGGCTTAGTTTGAGCCGCTGCCTTAGTTTGAGAGTCTGCATTAGTTTGAGCGGCTGCCTTAGTTTGAGGGGCTGCCTTAGTTTGAGAGTCTGCCTTAGTTTGAGCGGCTGCCTTAGTTTGAAGGTCTGCCTTACTTTTAGAGGCTGCATTAGTTTGAGGGGCTGCCTTAATTTGAGCGGCTGCATTAGTTTGAGGGGCTGCTTTTAGTTGAGGCCCTCCCTTAGTTTGAGGGACTGCCTTAGTTTGAGAGTCTGCCTTAGTTTGAGCGGTTGCCTTAGTTTGAGGGTCTGCCTTACTTTTCGAGGCTGCCTTAGTTTGAGGGGCTGCCTTAATTTGAGCGGCTGCATTAGTTTGAGGGGCTGCCTTTGGTTGAGGCGCTCCCTTAGTTTGAGGGTCTGCCTTACTTTGACAGACTGCCTTATTTTGAGCGGCTGCGTTAGTTTGAGAGGCTGCCTGGGTTTGAGGGGCTGCCTTACTTTGAGCGGCTGCATTAGTTAGAGAGTCTGCCTTTGATTGAGTGGCTGCATTAGTTTGAGGGGCTGACTTCGTTTGAGGGGCTGACGTAGTTTGAGGGGCTGCATTTGTTTGATAGGCTGCCTTAGATTGAGGGGTGCATTAGTTTGATGGGATGCTTTATTTTGAGCGGCTGCCTTAGTTGAGGGGCTGCCTCAGATTGAGGGGCTGCATTAGTTTGAGCGGCTGCCTTAGTTTGAGGGACTGCCTTAGTTTGAGGGGCTGCCTTGGACTGAGCGGCTGACTTAGTTTGAGAGGCTGCCTTAGTTTGAGAGTCTGCCTTAGTTTAAGCGGCTGCCTTAGTTTGCGGGGTTGCCTTAGTTTGAGAGTCTGCCTTAGTTTGAGCGGCTGCCTTAGTTTGACAGGCTGCCTTTGTTTCAGCGGCTGCCTTAGTTTGAGAGGCTGCCTTAGTTTCAGCGGCTGCCTTAGTTTGAGAGGCTGCCTGAGTTTGAGGGGCTGCCTTAGTTTGAGCTGCTGCATTAGTTTGAGGGGCTGCCTTTGGTTGAGGCGCTCCCTTAGTTTGTAGGGCTGCCTTAATTTAAGGGGCAGCGTCAGTTTGAGAATCTGCCTTCGTTTGAGGGGCTGCCTTAGTTTGAGGGGCTGCCTTTCATTGAGTGACTGCATTAGTTTGAGAGTCTGCCTTTGATTGATTGGCTGCATTAGTTTGAGGGGCTGCCTTAGATTCAGGGGCAGCATTAGTTTGAGGGGCTGCATTAGTTTGAGGGGGTGCATTAGTTTGAGGGGCTGCCTTTGATTGAGGGGCTGCATTAGTTTGAGGGGCTGCATTAGTTTGAGTGGCTACATTAGTTTGAGGGGCTGCCTTAGATTGTGGGGCTGCATTAGTTGAGGGGCTGCATTAGTTTGAGGGTCTGCATTAGTTTGAGGGGCTGCATTAGTTTGAGGGGCTGCCTTAGATAGAGTTCTGCATTAGTTTGAGGGGCTGCATTAGTTTAAGGGGCAGCCTTAGTTTGATTGGCTCCCTAAGTTTGAGGGGCTGCCTTCGTTTGACAGTCTGCCATAGTTTGAGGGGCTGCATTAATTTGAGCGGCTGCCTTAGTTTGAGGGGCTGCCTTAGTTTGAGGGGCTGCATTAGTTTGAGCGACTGTATTAGTTTGAGGGGCTGCCTTAGTTTGAGCAGCTGCCTTAGATTGAGAGGCTGCCTGAGTTTGAGGGGCTGCTTTAGTTTGAGCGGCTGTCTCAGTTTGAGGGGCTGCCTTTGTTTGAGCGGCTGCCTGAGTTTGAGGGGCTGCCTTAGTTTGAGCGGCTGCCTTAGTTTGAGGGGCTGCCTTAGTTTGAGCGGCTGCCTTGGTTTGAGCGGCTGCCTTGGTTTGAGGGGCTGTCTCAGATTAAGGGGCTGCCTTAGATTGAGGGGCTGCATTAGTTTGAGTGTCTGCCTTAGTTTGAGCGGCTGCCTTAGTTTGAGGGTCTGCCTTACTTTTAGAGGCTGTCTTAGTTTGAGGGGCTGCCTTAATTTGAGCGGCTGCATTAGTTTGAGGGGCTGCCTTTGGTTGAGGCGCTGCATTAGTTTGAGAGTCTGCCTTTGATTGATAGATAGATTGGAGAGTTGGGCAGAGAAATCTCAGATGGAGTTCAATCAGGGCAAATGCGAGGTGATGCATTTTGGAAGATCCAATTCAAGAGTGAACTATACAGTAAATGGAAAAGTCCTGGGGAAAATTGATGTCCAGAGAGATTTGGGTGTTCAGGTCCACTGTTCCCTGAAGGTGGCAACGCAGGTAAATAGAGTGGTCAAGAAGGCATACGGCATGCTTTCCTTCATCGGACGGGGCATTGAGTACAAGAGTTGGCAGGTCATGTTACAGTTGTATAGGACTTTGGTTCGGCCACATTTGGAATACTGCGTGCAGTTCTGGTCGCCACATTATCAAAAGGATGTGGATGCTTTGGAGAGGGTGCAGAGGAGGTTCACCAGGATGTTGCCTGGTATGGAGGGCGCTAGCTATGAAGAGAGGTTGAGTAGATTAGGATTATTTTCATTAGAAAGACGGAGGTTGAGGGGGGACCTGATTGAGGTGTACAAAATCATGAGAGGTATAGACAGGTATGATAGCAAGAGGCTTTTTCCCAGAGTGGGGGATTCAATTACTAGAGGACACGAGTTCACAGTGAAAGGAGAAAAGTTTAGGGGGGATATGCGTGGAAAGTTCTTTACGCAGATGGTGGTGGGTGCCTGGAACGCGTTGCCAGCGGAGGTGGTAGATGCGGGCACGATGGAGTCTTTTAAGATGTATCTAGACAGATACATGAATGGGCAGGAAGAAAAGAGATACAGAAGCTTAGAAAATAGGCGACATGTTTAGAGAGAGGATCTGGATCGGCGCAGGCTTGGCGGGCCGAAGGGCCTGTTCCTGTGCTGTAATTATCTTTGTTCTTTATTCTTTGAGGCGCTCCCTTAGTTTGAGGGGCTGCCTTACTTTAAGGGGCTGCATTACTTTGAGAGTCGGCCTTAGTTTGAGGGGCTGCCTTAGTTTGAGTGGTTGGCTGAGTTTGAGGGGCTGCCTTTGATTGAGTGGCTGCATTAGTTTGAGAGCTTGCCTTTGATTGAGTGGCTGCATTAGTTTGAGGGGCTGCATTAGATTGAGGGGCTGCATTTGTTTGAGGGGCTGCATTACTTTGAGGGGCTTCCTTAGTTTGAGGGGTTGGCTTAGTTTGAGGGGCTGCCTTAGATTGAGTGGCTGCATTAGTTTGAGAGTCTGCCTTAGTTTGAGGGGATTCCTTAGTTTGAGGGGTTGGCTTAGTTAGAGGGGCTGCCTTAGTTTGAGGGGCTGCATTAGTTTGAGGGGTTGCATTAGAATGAGGAGCTGCCTTAGATTGAGGGGCTGCATTAGTTTGATAGTCTGCCTTTGAGTGAGTGGCTGCATTAGTTTGAGGTGCTGCATTAGATTGAGGGTCTGCATTAGTTTGAGGGGCCGCATTATTTTGAGGGGCTGCCTTAGTTTGAGGGGCTGCCTTAGTTTGAGGGGTTGGCTTAGTTTGAGGGGCTGCCTTAGATTGAGTGGCTGCATTAGTTTGAGAGTCTGCCTTTGAGTGAGTGGCTGCATTAGTTTGAGGGGCTGCATTAGATTGAGGGTCTGCATTAGTTTGAGGGGCCGCATTATTTTGAGGGGCTGCCTTAGTTTGAGGAGCTGCCTTAGTTTGAGGGGTTGGCTTAGTTTGAGGGGCTGCCTTAGATTGAGTGGCTGCATTAGTTTGAGAGTCTGCCTTAGTTTGAGGGGATGCCTTAGTTTGAGGGGTTGGCTTAGTTAGAGGGGCTGCCTTAGTTTGAGGGGCTGAATTAGTTTGAGGGGTTGCATTAGAATGAGGGGCTGCTTTAGATTGAGGGGCTGCATTAGTTTGAGGGAGTGCCTTAGTTTGAGAGGCTGCCTTACTTTGAGGGGCTGCCTTAGTTTGAGCGGCTGCCTTAATTTCAGAGGCTGCCTTCGTTTGAGCGGCTGCCTTAGTTTGAGCGGCTGCCTTAGTTTGAGAGTCTGCATTAGTTTGTGCGGCTGCCTAAGTTTGAGGGGCTGCCTTACTTTTAGAGGCTGCCTTAGTTTGTGGGGCTGCCTTAATTTGAGCGGCTGCATTAGTTTGAGGGGCTGCTTTTAGTTGAGGCGCTCCCTTAGTTTGAGGGTCTGCCTTAGTTCGAGAGTCTGCCTTAGTTTGAGCGGCTGCCTTAGTTTGAGGGTCTGCCTTACTTTTAGAGGCTGCCTTAGTTTGAGGGGCTGCCTTAATTTGAGCGGCTGCATTAGTTTGAGGGGCTGCCTTTGGTTGAGGCGCTCCCTTAGTTTGAGGGTCTGCCTTACTTTGACAAGCGGCCTTAGTTTGAGCGGCTGTGTTAGTTTGAGAGGCTGCCTGGGTTTGAGGGGCTGCCTTAGTTTGAGCGGCTGCATTAGTTTGAGAGTCTGGCTTTGATTGAGTGGCTGCATTAGTTTGAGGGGCTGACTTAGTTTGAGGGGCTGACGTAGTTTGAGGGGCTGCATTCGTTTGATGGGATGCTTTATTTTGAGCGGCTGCCTTAGTTGAGGGGCTGCCTTAGATTGAGGGGCTGCATTAGTTTGAGGGGCTGCCTTAGTTTGAGGGGCTGCCTTAGTTTGAGGGGCTGCATTAGTTTGATGGGCTGCTTTATTTTGAGCGGCTGCCTTAGTTGAGGGGCTGCCTTAGATTGAGGGGCTGCATTAGTTTGAGCGGCTGCCTTAGTTTGAGGGGCTGACTTAGTTTGAGGGGCTGCCTTAGATTGAGCGGCTGACTTAGTTTGAGAGGCTGCCTTAGTTTGAGAGTCTGCCTTAGTTTGAGCGGCTGCCTTCGTTTGACAGGCTGCCTTAGTTTCAGCGGCTGCCTTAGTTTGAGAGGCTGCCTGAGTTTGAGGGGCTGCCTTAGTTTGAGCGGCTGCATTAGTTTGCGGGGCTGCCTTTGGTTGAGGCGCTCCCTTAGTTTGTCGGGCTGCATTACTTTAAGGGGCAGCGTCAGTTTGAGAGTCTGCCTTAGTTTGAGGGGCTGCCTTAGTTAGAGGGGCTGCCTTTGATTGAGTGACTGCATTAGTTTGAGAGTCTGCCTTTGATTGAGTGGCTCCATTAGTTTGAGGGGCTGCCTTAGATTCAGGGGCTGCATTAGTTTGAGGGGCTGCATTAGTTTGAGGGGGTGCATTAGTTTGAGGGGCTGCCTTTGATTGAGGGGCTGCATTAGTTTGAGGGGCTGCATTAGTTTGAGTGGCTACATTAGTTTGAGGGGCTGCCTTAGATTGTGGGGCTGCATTAGTTTGAGGGGCTGCATTAGTTTGAGGGGCTGCCTTAGATAGAGTTCTGCATTAGTTTGAGGGGCTGCGTTAGTTTGAGAGGCTGCCTGAGTTTGATGGGCTGCCTTAGTTTGAGCGGCTGCATTAGTTTGAGAGTCTGCCTTTGAGTGGCTGCATTAGTTTGAGGGGCTGACTTAGTTTGAGGGGCTGACGTAGTTTGAGGGGCTGCATTTGTTTGATGGGCTGCCTTAGATTGAGGGGCTGCATTAGTTTGAGGGGCTGCCTTAGTTTGAGGGGCTGCCTTAGTTTGAGGGGCTGCCTCAGATTGAGGGGCTGCAATAGTTTTAGCGGCTGCCTTGGTTTGAGCGGCTGCCTTAATTTGAGAGGCTGCCTGAGTTTGAGCGGCTGCCTCAGTTTGAGCGGCTGCCTTAGTTTGAGAGTCTGCATTAGTTTGAGCGGCTGCCTTAGTTTGAGGGGCTGCCTTAGTTTGAGAGTCTGCCTTAGTTTGACCGGCTGCCTTAGTTTGAGGGTCTGCCTTACTTTTAGAGGCTGCCTTAGTTTGAGGGGCTGCCTTAATTTGAGCGGCTGCGTTAGTTTGAGGGGTGCCTTTGGTTGAGGCGCTGCATTAGTTTGAGAGTCTGCCTTTGATTGAGTGGCTGCATTAGTTTGAGGTGCTGCATTAGATTGAGGGTCTGCATTAGTTTGAGGGTCTGCATTATTTTGAGGGGCTGCCTCAGTTTGAGGGGCTGCCTTAGTTTGAGGGGTTAGCTTAGTTTGAGGGGCTGCCTTAGATTGAGTGGCTGCATTAGTTTGAGAGTCTGCCTTAGTTTGAGGGGATGCCTTAGTTTGAGGGGTTGGCTTAGTTAGAGGGGCTGCCTTAGTTTGAGGGGCTGCATTAGTTTGAGGGGTTGCATTAGAATGAGGGGCTGCCTTAGATTGAGGGGCTGCATTAGTTTGAGGGAGTGCCTTAGTTTGAGAGGCTGCCTTACTTTGAGGGGCTGCCTTAGTTTGAGCGGCTGCCTTAGTTTGAGGGGCTGCCTTAATTTGAGCGGCTGCATTAGTTTGAGGGGCTGCCTTTGGTTGAGGCGCTCCCTTAGTTTGAGAGTCTGCCTCAGTTTGAGAGTCTGTCTTAGTTTGAGCGGCTGCCTTAGTTTGAGGGTCTGCCTTACTTTTTGAGGCTGCCTTAGCTTGAGGGGCTGCCTTAATTTGAGCGGCTTCATTAGTTTGATGGGCTGCCTTTGGTTGAGGCGCTCCCTTAGTTTGAGGGTCTGCCTTACTTTGACAGGCTGCCTTAGTTTCAGCGGCTGCGTTAGTTTGAGAGGCTGCCTGAGTTTGAGGGGCTGCCTTAGTTTGAGCGGCTGCATTAGTTTGAGAGTCTGCCTTTGATTGAGTGGCTGCATTAGTTTGAGGGGCTGCCTTCGTTTGAGGGGCTGACGTAGTTTGAGGGGCTGCCTTAGTTTGAGGGGCTGCCTTAGTTTGAGGGGCTGCCTTAGATTGAGGGGCTGCAATAGTTTGAGCGGCTGCCTTAGTTTGAGTGGCTGCCTTAGTTTGAGGGACTGCCTCAGATTGAGCGGCTGACTTAGTTTGAGAGGCTGCCTGAGTTTGAGAGTCTGCCTTAGTTTGAGTGGCTGCCTTAGTTTGAGTGGCTGCCTTAGTTTGAGGGGTTGCCTTAGTTTGAGAGTCTGCCTTAGTTTGAGCGGCTGCCTTAGTTTGACAGGCTGCCTTAGTTTGACAAGCTGCCTGAGTTTGAGAGGCTGCCTGAGTTTGAGGGGCTGCCTTAGTTTGAGCGGCTGCATTAGTTTGAGGGGCTGCCTTTGGTTGAGGCGCTCCCTTAGTTTGTAGGGCTGCCTTACTTTAAGGGGCAGCGTCAGTTTGAGAGTCTGCCTTAGTTTGAGGGGCTGCCTTAGTTTGAGGGGCTGCCATAGTTTGAGGGGCTGCCTTAGTTTGAGGGGTTGGCTTAGATTGAGGGGCTGCTTTTGATTGAGTGGCTGCATTAGTTTGAGAGTCTGCCTTTGATTGTGTGGCTGCATTAGTTTGAGGGGATGCCTTAGTTTGATGGGCTGGCTTAGTTAGAGGGGCTGCCTTAGTTTGAGGGGCTGCCTTTGGTTGAGGCGCTCCCTTAGTTTGAGGGGCTGCCTTCGATTGAGGGGCTGCATTAGTTTGAGAGTCTGCCTTAGTTTGAGGGGCTGCCTTAGTTTTGGGGCTGCCTTTGATTGAGTGGCTGCATTAGTTTGAGGGTCTGCATTAGTTTGAGGGGATTCCTTAGTTTGAATGGTTGGCTTAGTTAGAGGGGCTGCCTTAGTATGAGGGGTTGCATTAGTTTGAGGGGTTGCATTAGAATGAGGGGCTGCCTGTGATTGAGTGGCTGCATTAGTTTGAGAGTCTGCCTTTGATTGAGTGGCTGCATTAGTTTGAGGGGCTGCATTAGATTGAGGGTCTGCATTAGTTTGAGGGGCTGCATTATTTTGAGGGGCTGCCTTAGTTTGAGGGGTTGGCTTAATTTGAGGGGCTGCCTTAGATTGAGTGGCTGCATTAGTTTGAGAGTCTGCCTTAGTTTGAGGGGATGCCTTCGTTTGAGGGGTTGGCTTAGTTAGAGGGGCTGACTTAGTTTGAGGGGCTGCCTCAGTTTGAGGGGCTGCATTAGTTTGAGGGGTTGCATTAGAATGAGGGGCTGCCTTAGATTGAGGGGCTGCATTACTTTGAGGGAGTGCCTTATTTTGAGAGGCTGCCTTACTTTGAGGGGCAGCCTTAGTTTGAGCGGCTGCCTTAATTTGAGAGGCTGCCTTAGTTTGAGCGGCTGACTTAGTTTGAGCGGCTGCCTTAGTTTGAGAGTCTGCATTAGTTTGAGCGGCTGCCTTAGTTTGAGGGGCTGCCTTAGTTTGTGAGTCAGCCTTAGTTTGAGCGGCTGCCTTAGTTTGAGGGTCTGCCTTACTTTTAGAGGCTGCATTAGTTTGAGGGGCTGCCTTAATTTGAGCGGCTGCATTAGTTTGAGGGGCTGCTTTTAGTTGAGGCGCTCCCTTAGTTTGAGGGTCTGCCTTAGTTTGAGAGTCTGCCTTAGTTTGAGCGGTTGCCTTAGTTTGAGGGTCTGCCTTACTTTTAGAGGCTGCCTTAGTTTGAGGGGCTGACTTAATTTGAGCGGCTGCATTAGTTTGAGGGGCTGCCTTTGGTTGAGGCGCTCCCTTAGTTTGAGGGTCTGCCTTACTTTGACAGGCTGCCTTATTTTGAGCGGCTGTGTTAGTTTGAGAGGCTGCCTGGGTTTGAGGGGCTGCCTTACTTTGAGCGGCTGCATTAGTTTGAGAGTCTGCTTTTGATTGAGTGGCTGCATTAGTTTGAGGGGCTGACTTAGTTTGAGGAGCTGACGTAGTTTGAGGGGCTGCATTTGTTTGATGGGCTGCCTTAGATTGAGGGGTGCATTAGTTTGATGGGATGCTTTATTTTGAGCGGCTGCCTTAGTTGAGGGGCTGCCTCAGATTGAGGGGCTGCATTAGTTTGAGGGGCTGCCTTAGTTTGAGGGGCTGCCATAGTTTGAGGGGCTGCCTTGGATTGAGCGGCTGACAGTTTGAGCGGCTGCCTTAGTTTGAGAGTCTGCCTGAGTTTAAGCGGCTGCCTTAGTTTGAGGGGTTGGCTTAGTTTGAGAGTCTTCCTTAGTTTGAGCGGCTGCCTTAGTTTGACAGGCTGCCTTAGTTTCAGTGGCTGCCTTCGTTTGAGAGGCTGCCTGAGTTTGAGGGGCTGCCTTAGTTTGAGCGGCTGCATTAGTTTGAGGGGCTGCCTTTGGTTGAGGCGCTCCCTTAGTTTGTAGGGCTGCCTTACTTTAAGGGGCAGCGTCAGTTTGAGAGTCTGCCTTAGTTTGAGGGGCTGCCTTAGTTTGATGGGCTGCCTTTGATTGAGTGGCTGCATTCGTTTGAGGGGCTGCCTTAGATTCAGGGGCTGCATTAGTTTGAGGGGCTGCATTAGTTTGAGTGGCTACATTAGTTTGAGGGTCTGCCTTAGATTGTGGGGCTGCATTAGTTTGAGGGGCTGCATTAGTTTGAGGGGCTGCATTAGTTTGAGGGGCTGCCTTAGATAGAGTTCTGCATTAGTTTGAGGGGCTGCATTAGTTTAAGGGGCAGCCTTAGTTTGATAGGCTGCTAAGTTTGAGGGGCTGCCTTCGTTTGAGAGTCTGCCATAGTTTGAGGGGCTGCATTAATTTGAGCGGCTGCCTTAGTTTGAGGGGCTGCATTAGTTTGAGCGACAGTCTTAGTTTGAGGGGCTGCCTTAGTTTGAGCGGCTGCCTTAGATTGAGAGGCTGCCTGAGTTTGAGGGGCTGCTTTAGACTGAGGGGCTGCATTAGTTTGAGCGGCTGTCTCAGTTTGAGGGGCTGCCTTAGTTTGAGCGGCTGCCTGAGTTTGAGCGGCTGCCTGAATTTGAGGGGCTGCCTTAGTTTGAGCGGCTGCCTTAGTTTGAGGGGCTGCCTTAGTTTGAGCGGCTGCCTTGGTTTGAGGGGCTGCATTAGTTTGAGGGGCTGTCTTAGATTAAGGGGCTGCCTTAGATTGAGGGGCTGCATTAGTTTGAGAGTCTGCCTTAGTTTGAGGGGATGCCTTATTTTGATAGGTTGGCTTAGTTAGAGGTGCTGCCTTAGTTTGAGGGGCTGCCTTTGGTTGAGGCGCTCCCTTAGTTTGAGGGGCTGCCTAACTTTAAGGGGCTGCATTAGTTTGAGAGTCTGCCTTAGTCTGAGGGGCTGCCTTAGTTTGAGAGGTTGGCTGAGTTTGAGGGGCTGCCTTTGATTGAGTGGCTGCATTAGTTTGAGAGCTTGCCTTTGATTGAGTGGCTGCATTAGTTTGAGGGGCTGCATTAGATTGAGGGGCTGCATTTGTTTGAGGGGCTGCATTACTTTGAGGGGCTTCTTTAGTTTGAGGGGTTGGCTTAGATTGAGTGGCTGCATTAGTTTGAGAGTCTGCCTTAGTTTGAGGGGATTCCTTAGTTTGAGGGGTTGGCTTAGTTAGAGGGGCTGCCTTAGTTTGGGGGGCTGCATTAGTTTGAGGGGTTGCATTAGAATGAGGAGCTGCCTTTGATTGAGGGGCTGCATTAGTTTGAGAGTCTGCCTTTGAGTGAGTGGCTGCATTAGTTTGAGGTGCTGCATTAGATTGAGGGTCTGCATTAGTTTGAGGGGCCGCATTATTTTGAGGGGCTGCCTTAGTTTGAGGGGCTGCCTTAGTTTGAGTGGTTGGCTTAGTTTGAGGGGCTGCCTTAGATTGAGTGGCTGCATTAGTTTGAGAGTCTGCCTTTGAGTGAGTGGCTGCATTAGTTTGAGGGGCTTCATTAGATTGAGGGTCTGCATTAGTTTGAGGGGCCGCATTATTTTGAGGGGCTGCCTTAGTTTCAGGGGCTGCCTTAGTTTGAGGGGTTGGCTTAGTTTGAGAGTCTGCCTTAGATTGAGTGGCTGCATTAGTTTGAGAGTCGGCATTAGTTTGAGGGGATGCCTTAGTTTGAGGGGTTGGCTTAGTTAGAGGGGCTGCCTTAGTTTGAGGGGCTGCATTAGTTTGAGGGGTTGCATTAGAATGAGGGGCTGCTATAGATTGAGGGGCTGCATTAGTTTGAGGGAGTGCCTTAGTTTGAGAGGCTGCCTTACTTTGAGGGGCTGCCTTAGTTTGAGCGGCTGCCTTAATTTCAGAGGCTGCCTTAATTTCAGAGGCTGCCTTCGTTTGAGGGGCTGCCTTAGTTTGAGCGGCTGCCTTAGTTTGAGCGGCTGCCTTAGTTTGAGAGTCTGCATTAGTTTGAGCGGCTGCCTTAGTTAGAGGGGCTGCCTTACTATTAGAGGATGCCTTAGTTTGAGGGGCTGCCTTAATTTGAGCGGCTGCATTAGTTTGAGGGGCTGCTTTTAGTTGAGGCGCTCCTATAGTTTGAGGGTCTGCCTTAGTTCGAGAGTCTGCCTTAGTTTGAGCGACTGCCATAGTTTGAGGGTCTGCCTTACTTTTAGAGGCTGCCTTAGTTTGAGGGGCTGCCTTAATTTGAGCGGCTGCATTAGTTTGAGGGGCTGCCTTTGGTTGAGGCGCTCCCTTAGTTTGAGGGTCTGCCTTACTTTGACAAGCTGCCTTAGTTCGAGCGGCTGCGTTAGTTTGAGAGGCTGCCTGGGTTTGAGGGGCTGCCTTAGTTTGAGGCGCTCAATTAGTTTGAGGGTCTGCCTTAGTTCGAGAGTCTGCCTTAGTTTGAGCGGCTGCCTTAGTTTGAGGGTCTGCCTTACTTTTAGAGGCTGCCTTAGTTTGAGGGGCTGCCTTAATTTGAGCGGCTGCATTAGTTTGAGGGGCTGCCTTTGGTTGAGGCGCTCCCTTAGTTTGAGGGTCTGCCTTACTTTGACAAGCTGCCTTAGTTTGAGCGGCTGCGTTAGTTTGAGAGGCTGCCTGGGTTTGAGGGGCTGCCTTAGTTTGAGCGGCTGCATTAGTTTGAGAGTCTGGCTTTGATTGAGTGGCTGCATTAGTTTGAGGGGCTGACTTAGTTGGAGGGGCTGACGTAGTTTGAGGGGCTGCATTAGTTTGATGGGATGCTTTATTTTGAGCGGCTGCCTTAGTTGAGGGGCTGCCTTAGATTGAGGGGCTGCATTAGTTTGAGAGGCTGCCTTAGATTGAGGCGCTTCCTTAGTTTGAGGGGCTGCCTTAGTTTGAGGGGCTGCCTTAGTTTGAGGGGCTGCATTAGTTTGAGGGGCTGATTTATTTTGAGCGGCTGCCTTAGTTGAGGGGCTGCATTAGATTGAGGGGCTGCATTAGTTTGAGAGTCTGCCTTAGTTTGAGGGGATGCCTTAGTTTGAGGGGTTGGCTTTGTTCGAGGGGCTGCCTTAGATTGAGTGGCTGCATTAGTTTGAGAGGCTGCCTTAGTATGAGGGGATGCCTTACTTTAAGGGTCTGCATTAGTTTGAGAGTCTGCCTTAGTTTGAGGGGCTGTCTTAGTTTGAGTGGTTGGCTGAGATTGAGGGGCTGCCTTTGATTGAGTGGCTGCATTAGTTTGAGAGCTTGCCTTTGATTGAGTGGCTGCATTAGTTTGAGGGGCTGCATTATATTGAGGGGCTGCATTTGTTTGAGGGGCTGCATTACTTTGAGGGGCTTCCTTAGTTTGAGGGGTTGGCTTAGTTTGAGGGTCTGCCTTAGATTGAGTGGCTGCATTAGTTTGAGAGTCTGCCTTAGTTTGAGGGGATTCCTTAGTTTGAGGGGTTGGCTTAGTTAGAGGGGCTGCCTTAGTTTGAGGGGCTGCATTAGTTTGAGGGGTTGCATTAGAATGAGGAGCTGCCTTTGATTGAGGGGCTGCATTAGTTTGAGAGTCTGCCTTTGAGTGAGTGGCTGCATTAGTTTGAGGTACTGCATTAGATTGAGGGTCTGCATTAGTTTGAGGGGCCGCATTATTTTGTGGGGCTGCCTTAGTTTGAGGGGCTGCCTTAGTTTGAGGGGTTGGCTTAGTTTGAGGGGCTGCCTTAGATTGAGTGGCTGCATTAGTTTGAGAGTCTGCCTTTGAGTGAGTGGCTGCATTAGTTTGAGGGGCTGCATTAGATTGAGGGTCTGCATTAGTTTGAGGGGCCGCATTATTTTGAGGGGCTGCCTTAGTTTGAGGGGCTGCCTTAGTTTGAGGGGCTGCCTTAGTTTGAGGGGTTGGCTTAGTTTGAGGGGCTGCCTTAGATTGAGTGGCTGCATTAGTTTGAGAGTCTGCCTCAGTTTGAGGGGATGCCTTAGTTTGAGGCGTTGGCTTAGTTAGAGGGGCTGCCTTAGTTTGAGGGGCTGCATTAGTTTGAGGGGTTGCATTAGAATGAGGGGCTGCTTTAGATTGAGGGGCTGCATTAGTCTGAGGGAGTGCCTTAGTTTGAGGGGCTGCCTTACTTTGAGGGGCTGCCTTAGTTTGAGCGGCTGCCTTAATTTCAGAGGCTGCCTTCGTTTGAGCGGCTGCCTTAGTTTGAGCGGCTGCCTTAGTTTGAGAGTCTGCATTAGTTTGAGCGGCTGCCTTAGTTTGAGGGGCTGCCTTACTTTTAGAGGCTGCCTTAGTTTGAGGGGCTGCCTTAATTTGAGCGGCTGCATTAGTTTGAGGGGCTGCTTTTAGTTGAGGCGCTCCCTTAGTTTGAGGGTCTGCCTTAGTTCGAGAGTCTGCCTTAGTTTGAGCGGCTGCCTTAGTTTGAGGGTCTGCCTTACTTTTAGAGGCTGCCTTAGTTTGAGGGGCTGCCTTAATTTGAGCGGCTGCATTAGTTTGAGGGGCTGCCTTTGGTTGAGGCACTCCCTTAGTTTGAGGGTCTGCCTTACTTTGACAAGCTGCCTTAGTTTGAGCGGCTGCGTTAGTTTGAGAGGCTGCCTGCGTTTGAGGGGCTGCCTTAGTTTGAGCGGTTGCATTAGTTTGAGAGTCTGGCTTTGATTGAGTGGCTGCATTAGTTTGAGGGGCTGACTTAGTTTGAAGGCCTGACGTAATTTGAGGGGCTGCATTAGTTTGATGGGATGCTTTATTTTGAGCGGCTGCCTTAGTTGAGGGGCTGCCTTAGATTGAGGGGCTGCCTTAGTTTGAGGGGCTGCCTTAGTTTGAGGGGCTGCCTTAGTTTGAGGGGCTGCATTAGTTTGATGGGCTGCTTTATTTTGAGCGGCTGCCTTAGTTGAGGGGCTGCCTTAGATTGAGGGGCTGCATTAGTTTGAGGGGGTGCATTAGTTTGAGGGGCTGCCTTTGATTGAGGGGCTGCATTAGTTTGAGGGGCTGCATTAGTTTGAGTGGCTGCATTAGTTTGAGGGGCTGCCTTAGATTGTGGGGCTGCATTAGTTTGAGGGGCTGCATTAGTTTGAGGGGCTGCATTAGTTTGAGGGTCTGCCTTAGATAGAGTTCTGCATTAGTTTGAGGGGCTGCATTAGTTTAAGGGGCAGCCTAAGTTTGATAGGCTGCCTAAGTTTGAGGGGCTGCCTTCGTTTGAGAGTCTGCCATAGTTTGAGGGGCTGCATTAATTTGAGCGGCTGCCTTAGTTTGAGGGGCTGCATTAGTTTGAGCGACTGTCTTTGTTTGAGGGGCTGCCTTAGTTTGAGCGGCTGCCTTAGATTGAGAGGCTGCCTGAGTTTGAGGGGCTGCTTTAGACTGAGGGGCTGCATTAGTTTGAGCGGCTGTCTCAGTTTGAGGGGCTGCCTTAGTTTGAGCGGCTGCCTGAGTTTGAGGGGCTGCCTTAGTTTGAGCGGCTGCCTGAGTTTGAGGGGCTGCCTTAGTTTGAGCGGCTGCCTTGGTTTGAGGGGCTGCATTAGTTTGAGGGGCTGTCTTAGATTAAGGGGCTGCCTTAGAATGAGGGGCTGCATTAGTTTGAGAGTCTGCCTTAGTTTGAGGGGATGCCTTAGTTTGAGGGGTTGGCTTTGTTCGAGGGGCTGCCTTAGATTGAGTGGCTGCATTAGTTTGAGAGGCTGCCATAGTATGAGGGGATGCCTTACTTTAAGGGTCTGCATTAGTTTGAGAGTCTGCCTTAGTTTGAGGGGCTGTCTTAGTTTGAGTGGTTGGCTGAGTTTGAGGGGCTGCCTTTGATTGAGTGGCTGCATTAGTTTGAGAGCTTGCCTTTGATTGAGTGGCTGCATTAGTTTGAGGGGCTGCATTATATTGAGGGGCTGCATTTGTTTGAGGGGCTGCATTACTTTGAGGGGCTTCCTTAGTTTGAGGGGTTGGCTTAGTTTGAGGGTCTGCCTTAGATTGAGTGGCTGCATTAGTTTGAGAGTCTGCCTTAGTTTGAGGGGATTCCTTAGTTTGAGGGGTTGGCTTAGTTAGAGGGGCTGCCTTAGTTTGAGGGGCTGCATTAGTTTGAGGGGTTGCATTAGAATGAGGAGCTGCCTTTGATTGAGGGGCTGCATTAGTTTGAGAGTCTGCCTTTGAGTGAGTGGCTGCATTAGTTTGAGGTACTGCATTAGATTGAGGGTCTGCATTAGTTTGAGGGGCCGCATTATTTTGAGGGGCTGCCTTAGTTTGAGGGGCTGCCTTAGTTTGAGGGGTTGGCTTAGTTTGAGGGGCTGCCTTAGATTGAGTGGCTGCATTAGTTTGAGAGTCTGCCTTTGAGTGAGCGGCTGCCTTAGTTGAGGGGCTGCCTTAGATTGAGGGGCTGCCTTAGTTTGAGGGGCTGCCTTAGTTTGAGGGGCTGCCTTAGTTTGAGGGGCTGCATTAGTTTGATGGGCTGCTTTATTTTGAGCGGCTGCCTTAGTTGAGGGGCTGCCTTAGATTGAGGGGCTGCATTAGTTTGAGGGGGTGCATTAGTTTGAGGGGCTGCCTTTGATTGAGGGGCTGCATTAGTTTGAGGGGCTGCATTAGTTTGAGTGGCTGCATTAGTTTGAGGGGCTGCCTTAGATTGTGGGGCTGCATTAGTTTGAGGGGCTGCATTAGTTTGAGGGGCTGCATTAGTTTGAGGGTCTGCCTTAGATAGAGTTCTGCATTAGTTTGAGGGGCTGCATTAGTTTAAGGGGCAGCCTAAGTTTGATAGGCTGCCTAAGTTTGAGGGGCTGCCTTCGTTTGAGAGTCTGCCATAGTTTGAGGGGCTGCATTAATTTGAGCGGCTGCCTTAGTTTGAGGGGCTGCATTAGTTTGAGCGACTGTCTTTGTTTGAGGGGCTGCCTTAGTTTGAGCGGCTGCCTTAGATTGAGAGGCTGCCTGAGTTTGAGGGGCTGCTTTAGACTGAGGGGCTGCATTAGTTTGAGCGGCTGTCTCAGTTTGAGGGACTGCCTTAGTTTGTGCGGCTGCCTGAGTTTGAGGGGCTGCCTTAGTTTGAGCGGCTGCCTTGGTTTGAGGGGCTGCATTAGTTTGAGGGGCTGTCTTAGATTAAGGGGCTGCCTTAGAATGAGGGGCTGCATTAGTTTGAGAGTCTGCCTTAGTTTGAGGGGATGCCTTAGTTTGAGGGGTTGGCTTTGTTCGAGGGGCTGCCTTAGATTGAGTGGCTGCATTAGTTTGAGAGGCTGCCTTAGTATGAGGGGATGCCTTACTTTAAGGGTCTGCATTAGTTTGAGAGTCTGCCTTAGTTTGAGGGGCTGTCTTAGTTTGAGTGGTTGGCTGAGTTTGAGGGGCTGCCTTTGATTGAGTGGCTGCATTAGTTTGAGAGCTTGCCTTTGATTGAGTGGCTGCATTAGTTTGAGGGGCTGCATTATATTGAGGGGCTGCATTTGTTTGAGGGGCTGCATTACTTTGAGGGGCTTCCTTAGTTTGAGGGGTTGGCTTAGTTTGAGGGTCTGCCTTAGATTGAGTGGCTGCATTAGTTTGAGAGTCTGCCTTAGTTTGAGGGGATTCCTTAGTTTGAGGGGTTGGCTTAGTTAGAGGGGCTGCCTTAGTTTGAGGGGCTGCATTAGTTTGAGGGGTTGCATTAGAATGAGGAGCTGCCTTTGATTGAGGGGCTGCATTAGTTTGAGAGTCTGGCTTTGATTGAGTGGCTGCATTAGTTTGAGGGGCTGACTTAGTTTGAAGGCCTGACGTAATTTGAGGGGCTGCATTAGTTTGATGGGATGCTTTATTTTGAGCGGCTGCCTTAGTTGAGGGGCTGCCTTAGATTGAGGGGCTGCCTTAGTTTGAGGGGCTGCCTTAGTTTGAGGGGCTGCATTAGTTTGATGGGCTGCTTTATTTTGAGCGGCTGCCTTAGTTGAGGGGCTGCCTTAGATTGAGGGGCTGCATTAGTTTGAGCGGCTGCCTTAGTTTGAGGGGCTGCCTTAGTTTGAGGGGCTGCCTTAGATTGAGCGGCTGACTTAGTTTGAGAGGCTGCCTTAGTTTGAGAGTCAGCCTTAGTTTGAGCGGCTGCCTTAGTTTGAGGGGTTGCCTTAGTTTGAGAGTCTGCCTTAGTTTGAGCGGCTGCCTTCGTTTGACAGGCTGCCTTAGTTTTAGCGGCTGCCTTAGTTTGAGAGGCTGCCTGAGTTTGAGGGGCTGCCTTAGTTTGAGCGGCTGCATTAGTTTGAGGGGCTGCCTTTGGTTGAGGCGCTCCCTTAGTTTGTAGGGCTGCCTTACTTTAAGGGGCAGCGTCAGTTTGAGAGTCTGCCTTAGTTTGAGATGCTGCCTTAGTTTGAGGGGCTGCCTTTGATTGAGTGGCTGCATTGGTTTGAGAGTCTGCCTTTCATTGAGTGGCTGCATTAGTTTGAGGGGCTGCCTTAGATTGAGGGGCTGCATTAGTTTGAGGGGCTGCATTAGATTGAGGGGCTGCATTAGTTTGAGGGGCTGCATTAGTTTGAGGGGCTGCATTAGTTTCAGGGGCTGCATTAGTTTGAGGGGCTGCCTTAGATAGAGTTCTGCATTAGTTTGAGGGGCTGCATTAGTTTAAGGGGCAGCCTTAGTTTGAGAGGCTGCCTAAGTTTGAGTGGCTGCCTTCGTTTGAGAGTGTGCCATAGTTTGAGGGGCTGCCATAATTTGAGCGGCAGCCTTTGTTTGAGGGGCTGCATTAGTTTGAGCGACTGTCTTAGTTTAAGGGGCTGCCTTAGTTTGAGCGGCTGCCTTAGATTGAGAGGCTGCCTGAGTTTGAGGGGCTGCTTTAGACTGAGGGGCTGCATTAGTTTGAGCGGCTGTCTCAGTTTGAGGGGCTGCCTTAGTTTGAGCGGCTGCCTGAGTTTGAGGGGCTGCCTGAGTTTGAGGGGCTGCCTTAGTTTGAGCGGCTGCCTTAGTTTGAGGGGCTGCCTTAGTTTGAGCGCCTGCCTTGGTTTGACGGGCTGCATTTGTTTGAGGGGCTGTCTTAGATTAAGAGGCTGCCTTAGATTGAGGGGCTGCATTAGTTTGAGAGTCTGCCTTAGTTTGAGGGGATGCCTTAGTTTGATGGGTTGGCTTCATTAGAGGGGCTGCCTTAGTTTGAGGGGCTGCCTTTGGTTGAGGCGCTCCCTTAGTTTGAGAGGCTGCCTTACTTTAAGGGGCTGTATTAGTTTGAGAGTCTGCCTTAGTTTGAGGGGCTGCCTTAGTTTGAGTGGTTGGCTGAGTTTGAGGGTCTGGCTTTGATTGAGTGGCTGCATTGGTTTGAGAGCTTGCCTTTGATTGAGTGGCTGCATTAGTTTGAGGGGCTTCATTAGATTGAGGGACTGCATTTGTTTGAGGGGCTGCATTATTATGAGGGGCTGCCTTAGATTGAGGGGCTGCATTAGTTTGAGAGTCTGCCTTAGTTTGAGGGGATTCCTTAGTTCGAGGGGTTGGCTTAGTTAGAAGTGCTGCCTTAGTTTGAGGGGCTGCATTAGTTTGAGGGGTTGCATTAGAATGAGGGGCTGCCTTAGATTGAGGGGCTGCATTAGTTTGAGGGAGTGCCTTAGTTTGTGGGGCTGCCTTACTTTGAGGGGCTATCTTAGTTTGAGCGGCTGCCTTAATTTGAGAGGCTGCCTGAGTTTGAGCGGCTGCCTTAGTTTGAGCGGCTGCCTTAGTTTGAGAGTCTGCATTAGTTTGAGCGGCTGCCTTAGTTTGAGGGGCTGCCTTAGTTTGAGAGTCTGCCTTTGTTTGAGCGGCTGCCTTAGTTTGAGGCTCTGCCTTACTTTTAGAGGCTGCCTTAGTTTGAGGGGCTGCCTTAATTTGAGTGGCTGCATTAGTTTGAGGGGCTGCATTTGGTTGAGGCGCTGCATTAGTTTGAGAGTCTGCCTTTGATTGTGTGGCTGCATTAGTTTGAGGGGCAGCATTAGATTGAGGGTCTGCATTAGTTTGAGGGGCTGCATTATTTTGAGGGGCTGCCTCAGTTTGAGGGGCTGCCTTAGTTTGAGGGGTTAGCTTAGTTTGAGGGGCTGCCTTAGATTGAGTGGCTGCATTAGTTTGAGAGTCTGCCTTAGTTTGTGGGGATGCCTTAGTTCGAGGGGTTGGCTAAGTTAGAGGGGCTGCCTTAGTTTGAGGGGCTGCATTTGTTTGATGGGCTGCCTTAGATTGAGGGGCTGCATTAGTTTGAGGGGCTGCCTTAGTTTGAGGGGCTGCCTTAGTTTGAGGGGCTGCCTCAGATTGAGGGGCTGCATTAGTTTGAGCGGCTGCCTTAGTTTGAGCGGCTGCCTTAATTTGAGAGGCTGCCTGAGTTTGAGCAGCTGCCTTAGTTTGAGCGGCTGCCTTAGTTTGAGAGTCTGCATTAGTTTGAGCGGCTGCCTTAGTTTGAGGGGCTGCCTTAGTTTGAGAGTCTGCCTTAGTTTGAGCGGCTGCCTTAGTTTGAGGGTCTGCCTTACTTTTAGAGGCTGCCTTAGTTTGAGGGGCTGCCTTAATTTGAGCGGCTGCATTAGTTTGAGGGGCTGCCTTTGGTTGAGGCGCTGCATTAGTTTGAGAGTCTGCCTTTGATTGAGTGGCTGCATTAGTTTGAGGTGCTGCATTAGATTGAGGGTCTGCATTAGTTTGAGGGTCTGCATTATTTTGAGGGGCTGCCTCAGTTTGAGGGGCTGCCTTAGTTTGAGGGGTTAGCTTAGTTTGAGGGGCTGCCTTAGATTGAGTTGCTGCATTAGTTTGAGAGTCTGCCTTAGTTTGAGGGGATGCCTTAGTTTGAGGGGTTGGCTTAGTTAGAGGGGCTGCCTTAGTTTGAGGGGCTGCATTAGATTGAGGGGTTGCATTAGAATGCGGGGCTGCCTTAGATTGAGGGGCTACATTAGTTTGAGGGAGTGCCTTAGTTTGAGAGGCTGCCTTACTTTGAGGGGCTGCCTTGATTTGAGCGGCTGCATTAGTTTGAGGGGTTGCATGAGAATGAGGGGCTGCCTTAGATTGAGGGGCTGCATTAGTTTGAGGGAGTGCCTTAGTTTGAGCGGCTGCCTTAATTTGAGAGGCTGCCTTAGTTTGAGCGTCTGGCTTAGTTTGAGCGGCTGCCTCAGTTTGAGAGAGTGCATTAGTTTGAGCGGCTGCCTTAGTTTGAGGGGCTGCCTTAGTTTGAGAGTCTTCCTTAGTTTGAGCGGCTGCCTTAGTTTGAGGGTCTGCCTTACTTATAGAGTCTTCCTTAGTTTGAGGGGCTGCCTTAATTTGAGCGGCTGCATTAGTTTGAGGGGCTGCCTTTGGTTGAGGCGCTCCCTTAGTTTGAGAGTCTGCCTCAGTTTGAGAGTCTGCCTTAGTTTGAGCGGCTGCCTTAGTTTGAGCCTGCCTTAGTTGAGAGGCTGCCTTAATTTGAGCGGCTGCATTAGTTTGAGGGGCTGCCTTTGGTTGAGGCGCTCCCTTAGTTTGAGGGTCTGCCTTACTTTGACAGGCTGCCTTAGTTTCAGCGGCTGCGTTAGTTTGAGAGGCTGCCTGAGTTTGAGGGGCTGCCTTAGTTTGAGCGGCTGCATTAGTTTGATGGGCTGCCTTAGATTGAGGGGCTGCATTAGTTTGAGGGGCAGCCTTAGTTTGAGGGGCTGCCTTAGTTTGAGGGTCTGCCTTAGATTGAGGGGCTGCATTAGTTTGATCGGCTGCCTTAGTTTGAGGGGCTGCCTTAGTTTGAGGGGCTGCCTCAGATTGAGCGGCTGACTTAGTTTGAGAGGCTGCCTTAGTTTGAGAGTCTGCCTTAGTTTGAGTTGCTGCCTTAGTTTGAGGGGTTGCCTTAGTTTGAGAGTCTGCCTTAGTTTGAGCGGCTGCCTTAGTTTGAGCGGCTGCCTTAGTTTGACAGGCTGCCTTAGTTTGACAGGCTGCCTTAGTTTGAGAGGCTGCCTGAGTTTGAGGGGCTGCCTTAGTTTGAGCGGCTGCATTAGTTTGAGGGGCTGCCTTTGGTTGAGGCGCTCCCTTAGTTTGTAGGGCTGCCTTACTTTAAGGGGCAGCGTCAGTTTGAGAGTCTGCCTTAGTTTGAGGGGATGCCTTAGTTTGTGGGGTTGGCTTAGTTTGAGGGGCTGCTTTTGATTGAGTGGCTGCATTAGTTTGAGAGTCTGCCTTTGATTGAGTGGCTGCATTAGTTTGAGGGGCTGCCTTAGATTGAGGGGCTGCATTAGTTTGAGGGGTTAGCTTAGTTTGAGGGGCTGCCTTAGATTGAGTGGCTGCATTAGTTTGAGAGTCTGCCTTAGTTTGTGGGGATGCCTTAGTTCGAGGGGTTGGCTAAGTTAGAGGGGCTGCCTTAGTTTGAGGGGCTGCATTAGTTTGAGGGGTTGCATTAGAATGAGGGGCTGCCTTAGATTGAGGGGCTCCCTTAGATTGAGGGGCTGCATTAGTTTGAGGGAGTGCCTTAGTTTGAGAGGCTGCCTTACTTTGAAGGGCTGCCTTAGTTTGAGCGGCTGCCTTAATTTGAGAGGCTGCCTTAGTTTGAGCGGCTGGCTTAGTTTGAGCGGCTGCCTTAGTTTGAGAGTCTTCCTTCGTTTGAGCGGCTGCCTTAGTTTGAGGGTCTGCCTTACTTTTAGAGGCTTCCTTAGTTTGAGGGGCTGCCTTAATTTGAGCGGCTGCATTAGTTTGAGGGGCTGCCTTAGTTTGAGGGGCTGCGTCAGTTTGAGAGTCTTCCTTCGTTTGAGCGGCTGCCTTAGTTTGAGGGTCTGCCTTACTTTTAGAGGCTTCCTTAGTTTGAGGGGCTGCCTTAATTTGAGCGGCTGCATTAGTTTGAGGGGCTGCCTTTGGTTGAGGCGCTCCCTTAGTTTGAGAGTCTGCCTTAGTTTGAGAGTCTGCCTTAGTTTGAGCGGCTGCCTTAGTTTGAGCGGCTGCCTTACTTTTTGAGGCTGCCTTAGTTTGAGGGACTGCCTTAATTTGAGCGGCTGCATTAGTTTGAGGGGCTGCCTTTGGTTGAGGCGCTCCCTTAGTTTGAGGGTCTGCCTTACTTTGACAGGCTGCCTTAGTTTGAGCGGCTGCGTTAGTTTGAGAGGCTGCCTGAGTTTGAGGGGCTGCCTTAGTTTGAGCGGCTGCATTAGTTTGAGTGTCTGCCTTTGATTGAGTGGCTGCATTAGTTTGAGGGGCTGACTTAGTTTGAGGGGCTGACGTAGTTTGAGGGGCTGCATTTGTTTGATGGGCTGCCTTAGATTGAGGGGCTGCATTAGTTTGAGGGGCTGCCTTAGTTTGAGGGGCTGCCTTAGTTTGAGGGGCTGCCTCAGATTGAGGGGCTGCATTAGTTTGAGCGGCTGCCTTAGTTTGAGCGGCTGCCTTAATTTGAGAGGCTGCCTGAGTTTGAGCAGCTGCCTTAGTTTGAGCGGCTGCCTTAGTTTGAGAGTCTGCATTAGTTTGAGCGGCTGCCTTAGTTTGAGGGGCTGCCTTAGTTTGAGAGTCTGCCTTAGTTTGAGCGGCTGCCTTAGTTTGAGGGTCTGCCTTACTTTTAGAGGCTGCCTTAGTTTGAGGGGCTGCCTTAATTTGAGCGGCTGCATTAGTTTGAGGGGCTGCCTTTGGTTGAGGCGCTGCATTAGTTTGAGAGTCTGCCTTTGATTGAGTGGCTGCATTAGTTTGAGGTGCTGCATTAGATTGAGGGTCTGCATTAGTTTGAGGGTCTGCATTATTTTGAGGGGCTGCCTCAGTTTGAGGGGCTGCCTTAGTTTGAGGGGTTAGCTTAGTTTGAGGGGCTGCCTTAGATTGAGTTGCTGCATTAGTTTGAGAGTCTGCCTTAGTTTGAGGGGATGCCTTAGTTTGAGGGGTTGGCTTAGTTAGAGGGGCTGCCTTAGTTTGAGGCGCTGCATTAGATTGAGGGGTTGCATTAGAATGCGGGGCTGCCTTAGATTGAGGGGCTACATTAGTTTGAGGGAGTGCCTTAGTTTGAGAGGCTGCCTTACTTTGAGGGGCTGCCTTGATTTGAGCGGCTGCATTAGTTTGAGGGGTTGCATGAGAATGAGGGGCTGCCTTAGATTGAGGGGCTGCATTAGTTTGAGGGAGTGCCTTAGTTTGAGCGGCTGCCTTAATTTGAGAGGCTGCCTTAGTTTGAGCGTCTGGCTTAGTTTGAGCGGCTGCCTCAGTTTGAGAGAGTGCATTAGTTTGAGCGGCTGCCTTAGTTTGAGGGGCTGCCTTAGTTTGAGAGTCTTCCTTAGTTTGAGCGGCTGCCTTAGTTTGAGGGTCTGCCTTACTTATAGAGTCTTCCTTAGTTTGAGGGGCTGCCTTAATTTGAGCGGCTGCATTAGTTTGAGGGGCTGCCTTTGGTTGAGGCGCTCCCTTAGTTTGAGAGTCTGCCTCAGTTTGAGAGTCTGCCTTAGTTTGAGCGGCTGCCTTAGTTTGAGCCTGCCTTAGTTGAGGGGCTGCCTTAATTTGAGCGGCTGCATTAGTTTGAGGGGCTGCCTTTGGTTGAGGCGCTCCCTTAGTTTGAGGGTCTGCCTTACTTTGACAGGCTGCCTTAGTTTCAGCGGCTGCGTTAGTTTGAGAGGCTGCCTGAGTTTGAGGGGCTGCCTTAGTTTGAGCGGCTGCATTAGTTTGATGGGCTGCCTTAGATTGAGGGGCTGCATTAGTTTGAGGGGCAGCCTTAGTTTGAGGGGCTGCCTTAGTTTGAGGGTCTGCCTTAGATTGAGGGGCTGCATTAGTTTGATCGGCTGCCTTAGTTTGAGGGGCTGCCTTAGTTTGAGGGGCTGCCTCAGATTGAGCGGCTGACTTAGTTTGAGAGGCTGCCTTAGTTTGAGAGTCTGCCTTAGTTTGAGTGGCTGCCTTAGTTTGAGGGGTTGCCTTAGTTTGAGAGTCTGCCTTAGTTTGAGCGGCTGCCTTAGTTTGAGCGGCTGCCTTAGTTTGACAGGCTGCCTTAGTTTGACAGGCTGCCTTAGTTTGAGAGGCTGCCTGAGTTTGAGGGGCTGCCTTAGTTTGAGCGGCTGCATTAGTTTGAGGGGCTGCCTTTGGTTGAGGCGCTCCCTTAGTTTGTAGGGCTGCCTTACTTTAAGGGGCAGCGTCAGTTTGAGAGTCTGCCTTAGTTTGAGGGGCTGCCTTAGTTTGTGGGGTTGGCTTAGTTTGAGGGGCTGCTTTTGATTGAGTGGCTGCATTAGTTTGAGAGTCTGCCTTTGATTGAGTGGCTGCATTAGTTTGAGGGGCTGCCTTAGATTGAGGGGCTGCATTAGTTTGAGGGGCTGCATTAGTTTGAGTGGATGCATTAGTTTGAGGGGCTGCCTTAGATTGAGTGGCTGCATTAGGTTGAGGGGCTGCATTAGGTTGAGGGGCTGCCTTAGTTTGATCGGCTGCCTTAGTTTGAGGGGCTGCCTTAGTTTGAGAGTCTGCCTTAGTTTGAGCGGCTGCCTTAGTTTGAGGGTCTGCCTTACTTTTAGAGGCTGTCTTAGTTTGAGGGGCTGCCTTAATTTGAGCGGCTGCATTAGTTTGAGGGGCTGCCTTTGGTTGAGAGGCTGCATTAGTTTGAGGGGCTGCATTCGATTGAGGGTCTGCATTAGTTTGAGGGGCTGCATTATTTTGAGGGGCTGCCTCAGTTTGAGGGGCTGCCTTAGTTTGAGGGGTTTGCTTAGTTTGAGGGGCTGCCTTAGATTGAGTGGCTGCATTAGTTTGAGAGTCTGCTTTAGTTTGAGGGGATGCCTTAGTTTGAGGGGTTGGCTAAGTTACAGGGGCTGCCTTAGTTTGAGGGGCTGCCTTAGTTTGAGGGGCTGCATTAGTTTGAGGGGTTGCATTAGAATGAGGGGCTGCCTTAGATTGAGGGGCTGCATTAGTTTGAGGGAGTGCCTTAGTTTGAGAGGCTGCCTTACTTTGAGGGGCTGCCTTAGTTTGAGCGGCTGCCTTAATTTGAGAGGCTGCCTTAGTTTGAGCGGCTGGCTGAGTTTGAGCGGCTGCCTCAGTTCGAGACTGTGCATTAGTTTGAGCGGCTGCCTTAGTTTGAGGGGCTGCCTTAGTTTGATAGTCTTCCTTAGTTTGAGCGGCTGCCTTAGTTTGAGGGTCTGCCTTACTTTTAGAGGCTTCCTCAGTTTGAGGGGCTGCCTTAACTTGAGCGGCTGCATTAGTTTGAGGGGCTGCCTTTGGTTGAGGCGCTCCCTTAGTTTGAGAGTCTGCCTTAGTTTGAGAGTCTGCCTTAGTTTGAGCGGCTGCCTTAGTTTGAGGGTCTGCCTTACTTTTTGAGGCTGCCTTAGTTTGAGGGACCGGCTTAATTTGAGCGGCTGCATTTGTTTGAGGGGCTGCCTTTGGTTGAGGCGCTGCATTAGTTTGAGGGTCTGCCTTACTTTGACAGGCTGCCTTCGTTTGAGCGGCTGCGTTAGTTTGAGAGGCTGCCTGAGTTTGAGGGGCTGCCTTAGTTTGAGCGGCTGCATTAGTTTGAGAGTCTGCCTTTGATTGAGTGGCTGCATTAGTTTGAGGGGCTGACTTAGTTTGAGGGGCTGACTTAGTTTGAGGGGCTGACGTAGTTTGAGGGGCTGTATTTGTTTGATGGGCTGCCTTAGATTGAGGGGCTGCATTATTTTGAGGGGCTGCCTTAGTTTGAGGGGCTGCCTCAGATTGAGGGGCTGCATTAGTTTGAGCGGCTGCATTAGTTTGAGCGGCTGCCTTAATTTGAGAGGCTGCCTGAGTTTGAGCGGCTGCATTAGTTTGAGCGGCTGCCTTAGTTTGAGAGTCTGCATTAGTTTGAGCGGCTGCCTTAGTTTGAGGGTCTGCCTTACTTTTAGAGGCTGCCTTAGTTTGAGGGGCTGCATTAATTTGAGCGGCTGCATTAGTTTGAGGGGCTGCCTTTGGTTGAGGCGCTGCATTAGTTTGACAGTCTGCCTTTGATTGAGTGGCTGCATTAGTTTGAGAGTCTGCCTTTGATTGAGAGGCTGCCTGAGTTTGAGGGGCTGCCTTAGTTTGAGCGGCTGCATTAGTTTGAGAGTCTGCCTTTGATTGAGTGGCTGCATTAGTTTGAGGGGCTGACTTAGTTTGAGGGGCTGACGTAGTTTGAGGGGCTGCATTTGTTTGATGGGCTGCCTTAGATTGAGGGGCTGCATTTGTTTGAGGGGCTGCCTTAGTTTGAGGGGCTGCCTTAGTTTGAGGGGCTGCCTCAGATTGAGGGGCTGCATTAGTTTGAGCGGCTGCCTTAGTTTGAGCGGCTGCCTTAATTTGAGAGGCTGCCTGAGTTTGAGCGGCTGCCTTAGTTTGAGCGGCTGCCTTAGTTTGAGTGTCTGCATTAGTTTGAGCGGCTGCCTTAGTTTGAGGGGCTGCCTTAGTTTGAGAGTCTACCTTAGTTTGAGCGGCTGCCTTAGTTTGAGGGTCTGCCTTACTTTTAGAGGCTGCCTTAGTTTGAGGGGCTGCCTTTGGTTGAGGCGCTGCATTAGTTTGAGAGTCTGCCTTTGATTGAGTGGCTGCATTAGTTTGAGGTGCTGCATTAGATTGAGGGTCTGCATTAGTTTGAGGGTCTGCATTATTTTGAGGGGCTGCCTCAGTTTGAGGGGCTGCCTTAGTTTGAGGGGTTAGCTTAGATTGAGGGGCTATCTTAGATTGAGTGGCTGCATTAGTTTGAGAGTCTGCCTTAGTTTGAGGGGATGCCTTAGTTTGAGGGGATGCCTTAGTTTGAGGGGATGCCTTAGTTTGAGGGGTTGGCTTAGTTAGAGGGGCTGCCTTAGCTTGAGGGGCTGCATTAGTTTGAGGGGTTGCATTAGAATGAGGGGCTGCCTTAGTTTGAGGGGTTGCATTAGTTTGAGCGAGTGCCTTAGTTTGAGAGGCTGCCTTACTTTGAGGGGCTGCCTTAGTTTGAGCGGCTGCCTTAATTTGAGAGGCTGCCTTAGTTTGAGCGTCTGGCTTAGTTTGAGCGGCTGCCTCAGTTTGAGAGTGTGCATTAGTTTGAGCGGCTGCCTTAGTTTGAGGGGCTGCCTTAGTTTGAGAGTCTTCCTTAGTTTGAGCGGCTGCCTTAGTTTGAGGGTCTGCCTTACTTATAGAGGCTTCCTTAGTTTGAGGGGCCGCCTTAATTTGAGCGGCTGCATTAGTTTGAGGGGCTGCCTTTGGTTGAGGCGCTCCCTTAGTTTGAGAGTCTGCCTCAGTTTGAGAGTCTGCCTTAGTTTGAGCGGCTGCCTTAGTTTGAGGGTCTGCCTTACTTTTTGAGGCTGCCTTAGCTTGAGGGGCTGCCTTAATTTGAGCGGCTGCATTAGTTTGAGGGGCTGCCTTTGGTTGAGGCGCTGCATTAGTTTGAGAGTCTGCCTTTGATTGAGAGGCTGCATTAGTTTGAGGGGCTGCATTCGATTGAGGGTCTGCATTAGTTTGAGGGGCTGCATTATTTTGAGGGGCTGCCTCAGTTTGAGGGGCTGCCTTAGTTTGAGGGGTTTGCTTAGTTTGAGGGGCTGCCTTAGATTGAGTGGCTGCATTAGTTTGAGAGTCTGCTTTAGTTTGAGGGGATGCCTTAGTTTGAGGGGTTGGCTAAGTTAGAGGGGCTGCCTTAGTTTGAGGGGCTGCCTTAGTTTGAGGGGCTGCATTAGTTTGAGGGGTTGCATTAGAATGAGGGGCTGCCTTAGATTGAGGGGCTGCATTAGTTTGAGGGAGTGCCTTAGTTTGAGAGGCTGCCTTACTTTGAGGGGCTGCCTTAGTTTGAGCGGCTGCCTTAATTTGAGAGGCTGCCTTAGTTTGAGCGGCTGGCTGAGTTTGAGCGGCTGCCTCAGTTCGAGACTGTGCATTAGTTTGAGCGGCTGCCTTAGTTTGAGGGGCTGCCTTAGTTTGATAGTCTTCCTTAGTTTGAGCGGCTGCCTTAGTTTGAGGGTCTGCCTTACTTTTAGAGGCTTCCTCAGTTTGAGGGGCTGCCTTAACTTGAGCGGCTGCATTAGTTTGAGGGGCTGCCTTTGGTTGAGGCGCTCCCTTAGTTTGAGAGTCTGCCTTAGTTTGAGAGTCTGCCTTAGTTTGAGCGGCTGCCTTAGTTTGAGGGTCTGCCTTACTTTTTGAGGCTGCCTTAGTTTGAGGGACCGGCTTAATTTGAGCGGCTGCATTTGTTTGAGGGGCTGCCTTTGGTTGAGGCGCTGCATTAGTTTGAGGGTCTGCCTTACTTTGACAGGCTGCCTTCGTTTGAGCGGCTGCGTTAGTTTGAGAGGCTGCCTGAGTTTGAGGGGCTGCCTTAGTTTGAGCGGCTGCATTAGTTTGAGAGTCTGCCTTTGATTGAGTGGCTGCATTAGTTTGAGGGGCTGACTTAGTTTGAGGGGCTGACTTAGTTTGAGGGGCTGACGTAGTTTGAGGGGCTGTATTTGTTTGATGGGCTGCCTTAGATTGAGGGGCTGCATTATTTTGAGGGGCTGCCTTAGTTTGAGGGGCTGCCTCAGATTGAGGGGCTGCATTAGTTTGAGCGGCTGCATTAGTTTGAGCGGCTGCCTTAATTTGAGAGGCTGCCTGAGTTTGAGCGGCTGCATTAGTTTGAGCGGCTGCCTTAGTTTGAGAGTCTGCATTAGTTTGAGCGGCTGCCTTAGTTTGAGGGTCTGCCTTACTTTTAGAGGCTGCCTTAGTTTGAGGGGCTGCATTAATTTGAGCGGCTGCATTAGTTTGAGGGGCTGCCTTTGGTTGAGGCGCTGCATTAGTTTGACAGTCTGCCTTTGATTGAGTGGCTGCATTAGTTTGAGAGTCTGCCTTTGATTGAGAGGCTGCCTGAGTTTGAGGGGCTGCCTTAGTTTGAGCGGCTGCATTAGTTTGAGAGTCTGCCTTTGATTGAGTGGCTGCATTAGTTTGAGGGGCTGACTTAGTTTGAGGGGCTGACGTAGTTTGAGGGGCTGCATTTGTTTGATGGGCTGCCTTAGATTGAGGGGCTGCATTTGTTTGAGGGGCTGCCTTAGTTTGAGGGGCTGCCTTAGTTTGAGGGGCTGCCTCAGATTGAGGGGCTGCATTAGTTTGAGCGGCTGCCTTAGTTTGAGCGGCTGCCTTAATTTGAGAGGCTGCCTGAGTTTGAGCGGCTGCCTTAGTTTGAGCGGCTGCCTTAGTTTGAGTGTCTGCATTAGTTTGAGCGGCTGCCTTAGTTTGAGGGGCTGCCTTAGTTTGAGAGTCTACCTTAGTTTGAGCGGCTGCCTTAGTTTGAGGGTCTGCCTTACTTTTAGAGGCTGCCTTAGTTTGAGGGGCTGCCTTTGGTTGAGGCGCTGCATTAGTTTGAGAGTCTGCCTTTGATTGAGTGGCTGCATTAGTTTGAGGTGCTGCATTAGATTGAGGGTCTGCATTAGTTTGAGGGTCTGCATTATTTTGAGGGGCTGCCTCAGTTTGAGGGGCTGCCTTAGTTTGAGGGGTTAGCTTAGATTGAGGGGCTATCTTAGATTGAGTGGCTGCATTAGTTTGAGAGTCTGCCTTAGTTTGAGGGGATGCCTTAGTTTGAGGGGATGCCTTAGTTTGAGGGGATGCCTTAGTTTGAGGGGTTGGCTTAGTTAGAGGGGCTGCCTTAGCTTGAGGGGCTGCATTAGTTTGAGGGGTTGCATTAGAATGAGGGGCTGCCTTAGTTTGAGGGGTTGCATTAGTTTGAGCGAGTGCCTTAGTTTGAGAGGCTGCCTTACTTTGAGGGGCTGCCTTAGTTTGAGCGGCTGCCTTAATTTGAGAGGCTGCCTTAGTTTGAGCGTCTGGCTTAGTTTGAGCGGCTGCCTCAGTTTGAGAGTGTGCATTAGTTTGAGCGGCTGCCTTAGTTTGAGGGGCTGCCTTAGTTTGAGAGTCTTCCTTAGTTTGAGCGGCTGCCTTAGTTTGAGGGTCTGCCTTACTTATAGAGGCTTCCTTAGTTTGAGGGGCCGCCTTAATTTGAGCGGCTGCATTAGTTTGAGGGGCTGCCTTTGGTTGAGGCGCTCCCTTAGTTTGAGAGTCTGCCTCAGTTTGAGAGTCTGCCTTAGTTTGAGCGGCTGCCTTAGTTTGAGGGTCTGCCTTACTTTTTGAGGCTGCCTTAGCTTGAGGGGCTGCCTTAATTTGAGCGGCTGCATTAGTTTGAGGGGCTGCCTTTGGTTGAGGCGCTCCCTTAGTTTGAGGGTCTGCCTTACTTTGACAGGCTGCCTTAGTTTCAGCGGCTGCGTTCGTTTGAGTGGCTGCATTAGTTTGATGGGCTGCCTTTGATTGAGGGGATGCATTAGTTTGAGGGGCTGCCTTAGTTTGAGGGGCTGCCTTAGTTTGAGGGGCTGCCTTAGATTGAGGGGCTGCATTAGTTTGAGCGTCTGCCATAGTTTGAGGGGCTGCCTTAGTTTGAGGGGCTGCCTCAGATTGAGCGGCTGACTTAGTTTGAGAGGCTGCCTTAGTTTGAGAGTCTGCCTTAGTTTGAGTGGCTGCGTTAGTTTGAGGGGTTGCCTTAGTTTGAGAGTCTGCCTTAGTTTGAGCGGCTGCCTTAGTTTGACAGGCTGCCTTAGTTTGAGAGGCTGCCTGAGTTTGAGGGGCTGCCTTAGTTTGAGCGACTGCATTAGTTTGAGGGGCTGCCTTTGGTTGAGGCGCTCCCTTAGTTTGTAGGGCTGCCTTACTTTAAGGGGCAGCGTCAGTTTGAGAGTATGCCTTAGTTTGAGGGGCTGCCTTAGTTTGAGGGGTTGGCTTAGTTTGAGGGGCTGCTTTTGATTCAGTGGCTGCATTAGTTTGAGAGTCTGCCTTTGATTGAGTGGCTGCATTAGTTTGAGGGGCTGCCTTAGATTGAGGGGCTGCATTAGTTTGAGGGGCTGCATTAGTTTGAGTGGGTGCATTAGTTTGAGGGGCTGCCTTAGATTGAGTGGCTGCATTAGGTTGAGGGGCTGCATTAGGTTGAGGGGCTGCATTAGGTTGAGGGGCTGCATTAGTTTGAGCGGCTGCCTTAGTTTGAGAGTCTGCATTAGTTTGAGCGGCTGCCTTAGTTTGAGGGGCTCCCTTAGTTTGAGAGTCTGCCTTAGTTTGAGCGGCTGCCTTAGTTTGAGGGTCTGCCTTACTTTTAGAGGCTGCCTTAGTTTGAGGGGCTGCCTTAATTAGAGCGGCTGCATTAGTTTGAGGGGTTGCCTTTGGTTGAGGCGCTGCATTAGTTTGAGAGTCTGCCTTTGATTGAGGGGCTGCATTAGTTTGAGGGGCTGCATTCGATTGAGGGTCTGCATTAGTTTGAGGGGCTGCATCATTTTGAGGGGCTGCCTCAGTTTGAGGTGCTGCCTTAGTTTGAGGGGTTAGCTTAGTTTGAGGGGCTGCCTTAGATTGAGTGGCTGCATTAGTTTGAGAGTCTGCTTTAGTTTGAGGGGATGCCTTAGTTTGAGGGGTTGGCTAAGTTAGAGGGGCTGACGTAGTTTGAGGGGCTGCATTAGTTTGAGGGGTTGCATTAGAATGAGGGGCTGCCTTAGATTGAGGGGCTGCATTAGTTTGAGGGAGTGCCTTAGTTTGAGAGGCTGCCTTACTTTGAGGGGCTGCCTTAGTTTGAGCGGCTGCCTGAATTTGAGAGGCTGCCTTAGTTTGAGCGGCTGGCTTAGCTTGAGCGGCTGCCTCAGTTTGAGAGTGTGCATTAGTTTGAGCGGCTGCCTTAGTTTGAGGGGCTGCCTTAGTTTGAGCGGCTGCGTTAGTTTGAGAGGCTGCCTGAGTTTGAGGGGCTGCCTTAGTTTGAGCGGCTGCATTCGTTTGAGAGTCTGCCTTTGATTGAGTGGCTGCATTAGTTTGAGGGCCTGACTTAGTTTGAGGGGCTGACGTAGTTTGAGGGGCTGCATTTGTTTGATGGGCAGCCCTAGATTGAGGGGCTGCATTAGTTTGAGGGGCTGCCTTAGTTTGAGGGTCTGCCTTAGTTTGAGGGGCTGCCTCAGATTGAGGGGCTGCATTAGTTTGAGCGGCTGCCTTAGTTTGAGCGGCTGCCTTAATTTGAGAGGCTGCCTGAGTTTGAGCGGCTGCCTTAGTTTGAGCGGCTGCCTTAGTTTGAGAGTCTGCATTAGTTTGAGCGGCTGCCTTAGTTTGAGGGGCTGCCTTAGTTTGAGAGTCTGCCTTAGTTTGAGCGGCTGCCTTAGTTTGAGGGTCTGCCTTACTTTTAGAGGCTGCCTTAGTTTGAGGGGCTGCCTTAATTTGAACGGCTGCATTAGTTTGAGGGGCTGCCTTTGGTTGAGGCGCCGCATTCGTTTGAGAGTCTGCCTTTGATTGAGTGGCTGCATTAGTTTGAGGGGCTGCATTAGATTGAGGGTCTGCATTAGTTTGAGGGGCTGCATTAGTTTGAGGGGTTGCATTAGAATGAGGGGCTGCCTTAGATTGAGGGGCTGCATTAGTTTGAGGGAGTGCCTTAGTTTGAGAGGCTGCCTTACTTTGAGGGGCTGCCTTAGTTTGAGCGGCTGCCTGAATTTGAGAGGCTGCCTTAGTTTGAGCGGCTGGCTTAGTTTGAGCGGCTGCCTCAGTTTGAGAGTGTGCATTAGTTTGAGCGGCTGCCTTAGTTTGAGGGTGTGCCTTAGTTTGAGCGGCTGCGTTGGTTTGAGAGGCTGCCTGAGTTTGAGGGGCTGCCTTAGTTTGAGCGGCTGCATTCGTTTGAGAGTCTGCCTTTGATTGAGTGGCTGCATTAGTTTGAGGGTCTGACTTAGTTTGAGGGGCTGACGTAGTTTGAGGGGCTGCATTTGTTTGATGGGCTGCCTTAGATTGAGGGGCTGCATTAGTATGAGGGGCTGCCTTAGTTTGAGGGGCTGCCTTAGTTTGAGGGGCTGCCTCAGATTGAGGGGCTGCATTAGTTTGAGCGGCTGCATTAGTTTGAGCGGCTGCCTTAGTTTGAGCGGCTGCCTTAATTTGAGAGGCTGCCTGAGTTTGAGCGGCTGCCTTAGTTTGAGCGGCTGCCTTAGTTTGAGAGTCTGCATTAGTTTGATCGGCTGCCTTAGTATGAGGGGCTGCCTTAGTTTGAGAGTCTGCCTTAGTTTGAGCGGCTGCCTTAGTTTGAGGGTCTGCCTTACTTTTAGAGGCTGCCTTAGTTTGAGGGGCTGCCTTAATTTGAGCGGCTGCATTAGTTTGAGGGGCTGCCTTTGGTTGAGGCGCTGCATTAGTTTGAGAGTCTGCCTTTGATTGAGTGGCTGCATTAGTTTGAGGGGCTGCATTAGATTGAGGGTCTGCATTAGTTTGAGGGGCTGCATTATTTTGAGGGGCTGCATTATTTTGAGGGGCTGCCTCAGTTTGAGGGGTTGCCTTAGTTTGAGGGGTTAGCTTAGTTTGAGGGGCTGCCTTAGATTGAGTGGCTGCATTAGTTTGAGAGTCTGCCTTAGTTTGATGGGATGCCTTAGTTTGAGGGGTTGGCTTAATTAGAGGGGCTGCCTTAGTTTGAGAGGCTGCATTAGTTTGAGGGGTTGCATTAGAATGAGGGGCTGCCTTAGATTGAGGGGCTGCATTAGTTTGAGGGAGTGCCTTAGTTTGAGAGGCTGCCTTACTTTGAGGGGCTGCCTTAGTTTGAGCGGCTGCCTTAATTTGAGAGGCTGCCTTAGTTTGAGCGTCTGGCTTAGTTTGAGCGGCTGCCTCAGTTTGAGAGTGTGCATTAGTTTGAGCGGCTTCCTTAGTTTGAGGGGCTGCCTTAGTTTGAGAGTCTTCCTTAGTTTGAGCGGCTGCCTTAGTTTGAGGGTCTGCCTTACTTTTAGAGGCTGCCTGAGTTTGAGGGGCTGCCTTAGTTTGAGCGGCTGCATTAGTTTGAGAGTCTGCCTTTGATTGAGTGGCTGCATTATTTTGAGGGGCTGACTTAGTTTGAGGGGCTGACGCAGTTTGAGGGGCTGCATTTGTTTGATGGGCTGCCTTGGATTGAGGGGCTGCATTAGTTTGAGGGGCTGCCTTAGTTTGAGGGGCTGCCTTAGTTTGAGGGGCTGCCTCAGATTGAGCGGCTGACTTAGTTTGAGAGGCTGCCTTAGTTTGAGAGTCTGCCTTAGTTTGAGTGGCTGCCTTAGTTTGAGGGTTTGCCTCAGTTTGAGAGTCTGCCTTAGTTTGAGCGGCTGCCTTAGTTTGACAGGCTGCCTTAGTTTCAGCGGCTGCCTTAGTTTGAGCGGCTGCCTTAGTTTGAGGGGATGCCTTAGTTTGACAGTCTGCCTTAGTTTGAGCGGCTGCATTAGTTTGAGAGTCTGCCTTTGATTGAATGGCTGCATTAGTTTGAGGGGCTGACTTAGTTTGAGGGGCTGACGTAGTTTGAGGGGCTGCATTTGTTTGATGGGCTGCCTTAGATTGAGGGGCTGCATTAGTTTGAGGGGCTGCCTTAGTTTGAGGGGCTGCCTTAGTTTGAGGGGCTGCCTCAGATTGAGGGGCTGCATTAGTTTGAGCGGCTGCCTTAGTTTGAGCGGCTGCCTTAATTTGAGAGGCTGCCTGAGTTTGAGCAGCTGCCTTAGTTTGAGCGGCTGCCTTAGTTTGAGAGTCTGCATTAGTTTGAGCGGCTGCCTTAGTTTGAGGGGCTGCCTTAGTTTGAGAGTCTGGTCTGCTTAGTTTGAGCGGCTGCCTTAGTTTGAGGGTCTGCCTTACTTTTAGAGGCTGCCTTAGTTTGAGGGGCTGCCTTAATTTGAACGGCTGCATTAGTTTGAGGGGCTGCCTTTGGTTGAGGCGCCGCATTCGTTTGAGAATCTGCCTTTGATTGAGTGGCTGCATTAGTTTGAGGGGCTGCATTAGATTGAGGGTCTGCATTAGTTTGAGGGGCTGCATTAGTTTGAGGGGTTGCATTAGAATGAGGGGCTGCCTTAGATTGAGGGGCTGCATTAGTTTGAGGGAGTGCCTTATTTTGAGCGGCTGCCTGAATTTGAGAGGCTGCCTTAGTTTGAGCGGCTGGCTTAGTTTGAGCGGCTGCCTCAGTTTGAGAGTGTGCATTAGTTTGAGCGGCTGCCTTAGTTTGAGGGTGTGCCTTAGTTTGAGCGGCTGCGTTAGTTTGAGAGGCTGCCTGAGTTTGAGGGGCTGCCTTAGTTTGAGCGGCTGCATTCGTTTGAGAGTCTGCCTTTGATTGAGTGGCTGCATTAGTTTGAGGGTCTGACTTAGTTTGAGGGGCTGACGTAGTTTGAAGGGCTGCATTTGTTTGATGGGCTGCCTTAGATTGAGGGGCTGCATTAGTATGAGGGGCTGCCTTAGTTTGAGGGGCTGCCTTAGTTTGAGGGGCTGCCTCAGATTGAGGGGCTGCATTAGATTGAGCGGCTGCATTAGTTTGAGCGGCTGCCTTAGTTTGAGCCGCTGCCTTAATTTGAGAGGCTGCCTGAGTTTGAGCGGCTGCCTTAGTTTGAGCGGCTGCCTTAGTTTGAGAGTCTGCATTAGTTTGATCGGCTGCCTTAGTATGAGGGGCTGCCTTAGTTTGAGAGTCTGCCTTAGTTTGAGCGGCTGCCTTAGTTTGAGGGTCTGCCTTACTTTTAGAGGCTGCCTTAGTTTGAGGGGCTGCCTTAATTTGAGCGGCTGCATTAGTTTGAGGGGCTGCCTTTGGTTGAGGCGCTGCATTAGTTTGAGAGTCTGCCTTTGATTGAGTGGCTGCATTAGTTTGAGGGTCTGACTTAGTTTGAGGGGCTGACGTAGTTTGAGGGGCTGCATTTGTTTGATGGGCTGCCTTAGATTGAGGGGCTGCATTAGTATGAGGGGCTGCCTTAGTTTGAGGGGCTGCCTTAGTTTGAGGGGCTGCCTCAGATTGAGGGGCTGCATTAGTTTGAGCGGCTGCATTAGTTTGAGCGGCTGCCTTAGTTTGAGCGGCTGCCTTAATTTGAGAGGCTGCCTGAGTTTGAGCGGCTGCCTTAGTTTGAGCGGCTGCCTTAGTTTGAGAGTCTGCATTAGTTTGATCGGCTGCCTTAGTATGAGGGGCTGCCTTAGTTTGAGAGTCTGCCTTAGTTTGAGCGGCTGCCTTAGTTTGAGGGTCTGCCTTACTTTTAGAGGCTGCCTTAGTTTGAGGGGCTGCCTTAATTTGAGCGGCTGCATTAGTTTGAGGGGCTGCCTTTGGTTGAGGCGCTGCATTAGTTTGAGAGTCTGCCTTTGATTGAGTGGCTGCATTAGTTTGAGGGGCTGCATTAGATTGAGGGTCTGCATTAGTTTGAGGGGCTGCATTATTTTGAGGGGCTGCATTATTTTGAGGGGCTGCCTCAGTTTGAGGGGCTGCCTTAGTTTGAGGGGTTAGCTTAGTTTGAGGGGCTGCCTTAGATTGAGTGGCTGCATTAGTTTGAGAGTCTGCCTTAGTTTGATGGGATGCCTTAGTTTGAGGGGTTGGCTTAATTAGAGGGGCTGCCTTAGTTTGAGGGGCTGCATTAGTTTGAGGGGTTGCATTAGAATGAGGGGCTGCCTTAGATTGAGGGGCTGCATTAGTTTGAGGGAGTGCCTTAGTTTGAGAGGCTGCCTTACTTTGAGGGGCTGCCTTAGTTTGAGCGGCTGCCTTAATTTGAGAGGCTGCCTTAGTTTGAGCGTCTGGCTTAGTTTGAGCGGCTGCCTCAGTTTGAGAGTGTGCATTAGTTTGAGCGGCTTCCTTAGTTTGAGGGGCTGCCTTAGTTTGAGAGTCTTCCTTAGTTTGAGCGGCTGCCTTAGTTTGAGGGTCTGCCTTACTTTTAGAGGCTGCCTGAGTTTGAGGGGCTGCCTTAGTTTGAGCGGCTGCATTAGTTTGAGAGTCTGCCTTTGATTGAGTGGCTGCATTATTTTGAGGGGCTGACTTAGTTTGAGGGGCTGACGTAGTTTGAGGGGCTGCATTTGTTTGATGGGCTGCCTTGGATTGAGGGGCTGCATTAGTTTGAGGGGCTGCCTTAGTTTGAGGGGCTGCCTTAGTTTGAGGGGCTGCCTCAGATTGAGCGGCTGACTTAGTTTGAGAGGCTGCCTTAGTTTGAGAGTCTGCCTTAGTTTGAGTGGCTGCCTTAGTTTGAGGGTTTGCCTCAGTTTGAGAGTCTGCCTTAGTTTGAGCGGCTGCCTTAGTTTGACAGGCTGCCTTAGTTTCAGCGGCTGCCTTAGTTTGAGCGGCTGCCTTAGTTTGAGGGGATGCCTTAGTTTGACAGTCTGCCTTAGTTTGAGCGGCTGCATTAGTTTGAGAGTCTGCCTTTGATTGAATGGCTGACTTAGTTTGAGGGGCTGACTTAGTTTGAGGGGCTGACGTAGTTTGAGGGGCTGCATTTGTTTGATGGGCTGCCTTAGATTGAGGGGCTGCATTAGTTTGAGGGGCTGCCTTAGTTTGAGGGGCTGCCTTAGTTTGAGGGGCTGCCTCAGATTGAGGGGCTGCATTAGTTTGAGCGGCTGCCTTAATTTGAGCGGCTGCCTTAATTTGAGAGGCTGCCTGAGTTTGAGCGGCTGCCTTAGTTTGAGCGGCTGCCTTAGTTTGAGCGGCTGCCTTAGTTTGAGAGTCTGCATTAGTTTGAGCGGCTGCCTTAGTTTGAGGGGCTGCCTTAGTTTGAGAGTCTGCCTTAGTTTGAGCGGCTGCCTTAGTTTGAGGGTCTGCCTTACTTTTAGAGGCTGCCTTAGTTTGAGGGGCTGCCTTAATTTGAGCGGCTACATTAGTTTGAGGGGCTGCCTTTGGTTGAGGCGCTGCATTAGTTTGAGAGTCTGCCTTTGATTGAGTGGCTGCATTAGTTTGAGGTGCTGCATTAGATTGAGGGTCTGCATTAGTTTGAGGGTCTGCATTAGTTTGAGGGTCTGCATTATTTTGAGGGGCTGCCTCAGTTTGAGGGGCTGCCTCAGTTTGAGTGGTTAGCTTAGTTTGAGGGGCTGCCTTAGATTGAGTGGCTGCATTAGTTTGAGAGTCTGCCTTAGTTTGAGGGGATGCCTTAGTTTGTGGGGATGCCTTAGTTTGAGGGGTTGGCTTAGTTAGAGGGGCTGCCTTAGTTTGAGGGGCTGCATTAGTTTGAGGGGTTGCATTAGAATGAGGGGCTGCCTTAGATTGAGGGGCTGCATTAGTTTGAGCGAGTGCCTTAGTTTGAGAGGCTGCCTTACTTTGAGGGGCTGCCTTAGTTTGAGCGGCTGCCTTAATTTGAGAGGCTGCCTTGGTTTGAGCGTCTGGCTTAGTTTGAGCGGCTGCCTCAGTTTGAGAGTGTGCATTAGTTTGAGCGGCTGCATTAGTTTGAGGGTCTGCCTTACTTCTAGAGGCTTCCTTTCTTTGAGGGGCTGCCTTACTTTGAGCGGCTGCATTAGTTTGAGGAGCTGCCTTTGGTTGAGGCGCTCCCTTAGTTTGAGAGTCTGCCTCAGTTTGAGAGTCTGCCTTAGTTTGAGCGGCTGCCTTAGTTTGAGGGTCTGCCTTACTTTTTGAGGCTGCCTTCGCTTGAGGGGCTGCCTTAATTTGAGCGGCTGCATTAGTTTGAGGGGCTGCCTTTGGTTGAGGCGCTCCCTTAGTTTGAGGGTCTGCCTTACTTTGACAGGCTGCCTTAGTTTCAGCGGCTGCGTTAGTTTGAGAGGCTGCCTGAGTTTGAGGGGCTGCCTTAGTTTGAGCGGCTGCATTAGTTTGATGGGCTGCCTTAGATTGAGGGGCTGCATTAGTTTAAGGGGCTGCCTTAGTTTGAGGGGCTGCCTTAGTTTGAGGGGCTGCCTTAGATTGAGGGGCTGCATTAGTTTGAGCGGCTGCCTTAGTTTGAGGGGCTGCCTTAGTTTGAGGGGCTGCCTCAGATTGAGCGGCTGACTTAGTTTGAGAGGCTGCCTTAGTTTGAGAGTCTGCCTTAGTTTGAGTGGCTGCGTTAGTTTGAGGGGTTGCCTTAGTTTGAGAGTCTGCCTTAGTTTGAGCGGCTGCCTTAGTTTGACAGGCTGCCTTAGTTTGAGAGGCTGCCTGAGTTTGAGGGGCTGCCTTAGTTTGAGCGGCTGCATTAGTTTGAGGGGCTGCCTTTGGTTGAGGCGCTCCCTTAGTTTGTAGGGCTGCCTTACTTTAAGGGGCAGCGTCAGTTTGAGAGTATGCCTTAGTTTGAGGGGCTGCCTTAGTTTGAGGGGTTGGCTTAGTTTGAGGGGCTGCTTTTGATTGAGTGGCTGCATTAGTTTGAGGGGCTTCCTTAGATTGAGGGGCTGCATTAGTTTGACGGGCTGCATTAGTTTGAGTGGGTGCATTAGTTTGAGGGGCTGCCCTAGATTGAGTGGCTGCATTAGGTTGAGGGGCTGCATTAGGTTGAGGGGCTGCCTTAGTTTGAGGGGCTGCCTTAGTTTGAGGGGCTGCCTTAGATTGAGGGGCTGCATTAGTTTGAGCGGCTGCCTTAGTTTGAGGGGCTGCCTTAGTTTGAGGGGCTGCCTCAGATTGAGCGGCTGACTTAGTTTGAGAGGCTGCCTTAGTTTGAGAGTCTGCCTTAGTTTGAGTGGCTGCGTTAGTTTGAGGGGTTGCCTTAGTTTGAGAGTCTGCCTTAGTTTGAGTGGCTGCCTTAGTTTGACAGGCTGCCTTAGTTTGAGAGGCTGCCTGAGTTTGAGGGGCTGCCTTAGTTTGAGCGGCTGCATTAGTTTGAGGGGCTGCCTTTGGTTGAGGCGCTCCCTTAGTTTGTAGGGCTGCCTTACTTTAAGGGGCAGCGTCAGTTTGAGAGTATGCCTTAGTTTGAGGGGCTGCCTTAGTTTGAGGGGTTGGCTTAGTTTGAGGGGCTGCTTTTGATTGAGTGGCTGCATTAGTTTGAGGGGCTGCCTTAGATTGAGGGGCTGCATTAGTTTGACGGGCTGCATTAGTTTGAGTGGGTGCATTAGTTTGAGGGGCTGCCCTAGATTGAGTGGCTGCATTAGGTTGAGGGGCTGCATTAGGTTGAGGGGCTGCATTAGTTTGAGCGGCTGCCTTAGTTTGAGAGTCTGCATTAGTTTGAGCGGCTGCCTTAGTTTGAGGGGCTGCCTTAGTTTGAGAGTCTGCCTTAGTTTGAGCGGCTGCCTTAGTTTGAGGGTCTGCCTTACTTTTAGAGGCTGCCTTAGTTTGAGGGGCTGCCTTAATATGAGCGGCTGCATTAGTTTGAGGGGCTGCCTTTGGTTGAGGCGCTGCATTAGTTTGAGAGTCTGCCTTTGATTGAGGGGCTGCATTAGTTTGAGGGGCTGCATTCGATTGAGGGTCTGCATTAGTTTGAGGGGCTGCATTATTTTGAGGGGCTGCCTCAGTTTGAGGGGCTGCCTTAGTTTGAGGGGTTAGCTTAGTTTGAGGGGCTGCCTTAGATTGAGTGGCTGCATTAGTTTGAGTGTCTGCTTTAGTTTGAGGGGATGCCTTAGTTTGAGGGGTTGGCTAAGTTAGAGGGGCTGCCTTAGTTTGAGGGGCTGCATTAATTTGAGGGGTTGCATTAGAATGAGGGGCTGCCTCAGATTGAGCGGCTGCCTTAATTTGAGAGGCTGCCTTAGTTTGAGCGGCTGGCTTAGTTTGAGCGGCTGCCTCAGTTTGAGAGTGTGCATTAGTTTGAGCGGCTGCCTTAGTTTGAGGGGCTGCCTTAGTTTGAGCGGCTGCGTTAGTTTGAGAGGCTGCCTGAGTTTGAGGGGCTGCCTTAGTTTGAGCGGCTGCATTAGTTTGAGAGTCCGGCTTTGATTGAGTGGCTGCATTAGTTTGAGGGCCTGACTTAGTTTGAGGGGCTGACGTAGCTTGAGGGGCTGCATTAGTTTGAGGGGCTGCCTTAGTTTGAGAGGCTGCCTTAGTTTGAGGGGCTGCCTCAGATTGAGGGGCTGCATTAGTTTGAGCGGCTGCCTTAGTTTGAGCGGCTGCCTTATTTTGAGAGGCTTCCTGAGTTTGAGCGGCTGCCTTAGTTTGAGCGGCTGCCTTAGTTTGAGAGTCTGCATTAGTTTGAGCGGCTGCATTAGTTTGAGTGTCTGCTTTAGTTTGAGGGGATGCCTTAGTTTGAGGGGTTGGCTAAGTTAGAGGGGCTGCCTTAGTTTGAGGGGCTGCATTAGTTTGAGGGGTTGCATTAGAATGAGGGGCTGCCTTAGATTGAGGGGCTGCATTAGTTTGAGGGAGTGCCTTAGTTTGAGAGGCTGCCTTACTTTGAGGGGCTGCCTTAGTTTGAGCGGCTGCCTTAATTTGAGAGGCTGCCTTAGTTTGAGCGGCTGCATTAGTTTGAGTGTCTGCTTTAGTTTGAGGGGATGCCTTAGTTTGAGGGGTTGGCTAAGTTAGAGGGGCTGCCTTAGTTTGAGGGGCTGCATTAGTTTGAGGGGTTGCATTAGAATGAGGGGCTGCCTTAGATTGAGGGTCTGCATTAGGTTGAGGGGCTGCATTAGTTTGAGGGGCTGCCTTATTTTGAGGGCCTGCCTTAGATAGAGTTCTGCATTAGTTTGAGGGGCTGCATTAGTTTAAGGGGCAGCCTTAGTTTGAGAGGCTGCCTTAGTTTGAGCGGCTGCATTAGTTTGAGAGTCCGGCTTTGATTGAGTGGCTGCATTAGTTTGAGGGCCTGACTTAGTTTGAGGGGCTGACGTAGCTTGAGGGGCTGCCTTAGTTTGAGGGGCTTCCTTAGATTGAGGGGCTGCTTTAGTTTGAGATGCTGCCTTAGTTTGAGAGTCTGCCTTAGTTTGAGCGGCTGCCTTAGTTTGAGGTTCTGCCTTTGTTTGAGAGTCTGCCTTAGTTTGAGCGGCTGCCTTCGTTTGAGGGTCTGCCTTACTTTGAGAGGCTGCCTTAGTTTGACAGGCTGCTTTAGTTTGAGCGGCTGCCTTAGATTGAGAGGCTGCCTGTGTTTGAGGGGCTGCCTTAGTTGGAGCAGCTGCATTAGTTTGAGTGGCTGCCTTTGGTTGAGGCGCTCCCTTAGTTTGAGGGTCTGCTTTACTTTGAGAGGCTGCCGTGGTTTGACAGTCTGCCTTAGTTTTAGGGGCTGCCTTAGTTTGAGAGTATGCCTGAGTTTGAGGGGCTGCCTTAGTTTGAGCGGCTGCATTAGTTTGAGGGGTAGGCTTAGTTTGAGGGGCTGCCTTTGATTGAGTGGCTGCATTAGTTTGAGAGTATGCCTTTGATTGAGTGGTTGCATCACTTTGAGCGGCTGCCTTAGTTGAGGGACTGCCTTAGATTGAGGGGCTGCATTAGTTTGAGCGGATGCCTCAGTTTGAGGGGCTACTTTAGTTTGAGGGGCAGCCTTAGATTGAGCGGCTGACTTAGTTTGTGAGGTTGGCTTAGTTTGAGAGTCTGCCTTAGTTTGAGGGGCTGCCTTAATTTGAGCGGCTGCCTTAGTTTGATAGTCTGCCTTAGTTTGAGCGGCTGCCTTAGTTTGAGGGTCTGCCTTACTTTGAGAGGCTGCCTGAGTTTGAGGGACTGCCTTAGTTTGAGCGGCTGCATTAATTGGAGGGTTTGCCTTTGGTTGAGGCGCTCCCTTATTTTGTGGGGCTGCTTTACTTTAAAGGGCAGCATTATTTTGAGAGTCTGCCTTAGTTTCATGGGCTGCCTTAGTTTGAGGGGTTCGCTTAGTTTGAGGGGCTGCATTTGATTGAGTGGCTGCATTAGTTTGAGAGTCTGCCTTTGATTGAGTGGCTGCATTAGTTTGAGAGTCTGCCTTAGTTTGAGGGGCTGCATTAGTTTGAGGGGTTGGCTTAGTTTGAGGGGCTGCCTTAATTTGAGGGGCTGCATTAGTTTGAGGGGTTGCATTAGAATGAGGGGCTGCTTTAGATTGAGGGGCTGCATTAGTTTGAGGGAGTGCCTTAGTTTGAGAGGCTGCCTTATTTTGAGGGGCTGCCTTAGTTTGAGCGGCTGCCTTAATTTCAGAGGCTGCCTTAATTTCAGAGGCTGCCTTCGTTTGAGCGGCTGCCTCAGTTTGAGCGGCTGCCTTAGTTTGAGAGTCTGCCTTAGTTTGAGCGGCTGCCTTAGTTTGAGGGTCTGCCTTACTTTTAGAGGCTGCCTTAGTTTGAGGGGCTGCCTTAATTTGAGCGGCTGCATTAGTTTGAGGGGCTGCCTTTGGTTGAGGCGCTCCCTTAGTTTGTGGGTCTGCATTACTTTGACAAGCTGCCTTAGTTTGAGCGGCTGCGTTAGTTTGAGAGGCTGCCTGGGTTTGAGGGGCTGCCTTAGTTTGAGCGGCTGCATTAGTTTGAGAGTCTGGCTTTGATTGAGTGGCTGCATTAGTTTGAGGGGCTGACTTAGTTTGAGGGGCTGACGTAGTTTGAGGGGCTGTATTAGTTTGATGGGATGCTTTATTTTGAGCGCCTGCCTTAGTTGAGGGGCTGCCTTAGATTGAGGGGCTGCCTTAGTTTGAGGGGCTGCCTTAGTTTGAGGGGCTGCCTTAGTTTGAAGGGCTGCCTTAGTTTGAGGGGCTGCATTAGTTTGATGGGCTGCTTTATTTTGAGCGGCTGCCTTAGTTGAGGGGCTGCCTTAGATTGAGGGGCTGCATTAGTTTGAGCGGCTGCCTTAGTTTGAGGGGCTGCCTTAGTTTGAGGGGCTGCCTTAGATTGAGCGGCTGACTTAGTTTGAGAGGCTGCCTTAGTTTGAGAGGCTGCCTGAGTTTGAGGGGCTGCCTTAGTTTGAGCGGCTGCATTAGTTTGAGGGGCTGCCTTTGGTTGAGGCGCTCCCTTAGTTTGTAGGGCTGCCTTACTTTAAGGGGCAGCGTCAGTTTGAGAGTATGCCTTAGTTTGAGGGGCTGCCTTAGTTTGAGGGGTTGGCTTAGTTTGAGGGGCTGCTTTTGATTGAGTGGCTGCATTAGTTTGAGGGGCTGCCTTAGATTGAGGGGCTGCATTAGTTTGACGGGCTGCATTAGTTTGAGTGGGTGCATTAGTTTGAGGGGCTGCCCTAGATTGAGTGGCTGCATTAGGTTGAGGGGCTGCATTAGGTTGAGGGGCTGCATTAGTTTGAGCGGCTGCCTTAGTTTGAGAGTCTGCATTAGTTTGAGCGGCTGCCTTAGTTTGAGGGGCTGCCTTAGTTTGAGAGTCTGCCTTAGTTTGAGCGGCTGCCTTAGTTTGAGGGTCTGCCTTACTTTTAGAGGCTGCCTTAGTTTGAGGGGCTGCCTTAATATGAGCGGCTGCATTAGTTTGAGGGGCTGCCTTTGGTTGAGGCGCTGCATTAGTTTGAGAGTCTGCCTTTGATTGAGGGGCTGCATTAGTTTGAGGGGCTGCATTCGATTGAGGGTCTGCATTAGTTTGAGGGGCTGCATTATTTTGAGGGGCTGCCTCAGTTTGAGGGGCTGCCTTAGTTTGAGGGGTTAGCTTAGTTTGAGGGGCTGCCTTAGATTGAGTGGCTGCATTAGTTTGAGTGTCTGCTTTAGTTTGAGGGGATGCCTTAGTTTGAGGGGTTGGCTAAGTTAGAGGGGCTGCCTTAGTTTGAGGGGCTGCATTAATTTGAGGGGTTGCATTAGAATGAGGGGCTGCCTCAGATTGAGCGGCTGCCTTAATTTGAGAGGCTGCCTTAGTTTGAGCGGCTGGCTTAGTTTGAGCGGCTGCCTCAGTTTGAGAGTGTGCATTAGTTTGAGCGGCTGCCTTAGTTTGAGGGGCTGCCTTAGTTTGAGCGGCTGCGTTAGTTTGAGAGGCTGCCTGAGTTTGAGGGGCTGCCTTAGTTTGAGCGGCTGCATTAGTTTGAGAGTCCGGCTTTGATTGAGTGGCTGCATTAGTTTGAGGGCCTGACTTAGTTTGAGGGGCTGACGTAGCTTGAGGGGCTGCATTAGTTTGAGGGGCTGCCTTAGTTTGAGAGGCTGCCTTAGTTTGAGGGGCTGCCTCAGATTGAGGGGCTGCATTAGTTTGAGCGGCTGCCTTAGTTTGAGCGGCTGCCTTATTTTGAGAGGCTTCCTGAGTTTGAGCGGCTGCCTTAGTTTGAGCGGCTGCCTTAGTTTGAGAGTCTGCATTAGTTTGAGCGGCTGCATTAGTTTGAGTGTCTGCTTTAGTTTGAGGGGATGCCTTAGTTTGAGGGGTTGGCTAAGTTAGAGGGGCTGCCTTAGTTTGAGGGGCTGCATTAGTTTGAGGGGTTGCATTAGAATGAGGGGCTGCCTTAGATTGAGGGGCTGCATTAGTTTGAGGGAGTGCCTTAGTTTGAGAGGCTGCCTTACTTTGAGGGGCTGCCTTAGTTTGAGCGGCTGCCTTAATTTGAGAGGCTGCCTTAGTTTGAGCGGCTGCATTAGTTTGAGTGTCTGCTTTAGTTTGAGGGGATGCCTTAGTTTGAGGGGTTGGCTAAGTTAGAGGGGCTGCCTTAGTTTGAGGGGCTGCATTAGTTTGAGGGGTTGCATTAGAATGAGGGGCTGCCTTAGATTGAGGGTCTGCATTAGGTTGAGGGGCTGCATTAGTTTGAGGGGCTGCCTTATTTTGAGGGCCTGCCTTAGATAGAGTTCTGCATTAGTTTGAGGGGCTGCATTAGTTTAAGGGGCAGCCTTAGTTTGAGAGGCTGCCTTAGTTTGAGCGGCTGCATTAGTTTGAGAGTCCGGCTTTGATTGAGTGGCTGCATTAGTTTGAGGGCCTGACTTAGTTTGAGGGGCTGACGTAGCTTGAGGGGCTGCCTTAGTTTGAGGGGCTTCCTTAGATTGAGGGGCTGCTTTAGTTTGAGATGCTGCCTTAGTTTGAGAGTCTGCCTTAGTTTGAGCGGCTGCCTTAGTTTGAGGTTCTGCCTTTGTTTGAGAGTCTGCCTTAGTTTGAGCGGCTGCCTTCGTTTGAGGGTCTGCCTTACTTTGAGAGGCTGCCTTAGTTTGACAGGCTGCTTTAGTTTGAGCGGCTGCCTTAGATTGAGAGGCTGCCTGTGTTTGAGGGGCTGCCTTAGTTGGAGCAGCTGCATTAGTTTGAGTGGCTGCCTTTGGTTGAGGCGCTCCCTTAGTTTGAGGGTCTGCTTTACTTTGAGAGGCTGCCGTGGTTTGACAGTCTGCCTTAGTTTTAGGGGCTGCCTTAGTTTGAGAGTATGCCTGAGTTTGAGGGGCTGCCTTAGTTTGAGCGGCTGCATTAGTTTGAGGGGTAGGCTTAGTTTGAGGGGCTGCCTTTGATTGAGTGGCTGCATTAGTTTGAGAGTATGCCTTTGATTGAGTGGTTGCATCACTTTGAGCGGCTGCCTTAGTTGAGGGACTGCCTTAGATTGAGGGGCTGCATTAGTTTGAGCGGATGCCTCAGTTTGAGGGGCTACTTTAGTTTGAGGGGCAGCCTTAGATTGAGCGGCTGACTTAGTTTGTGAGGTTGGCTTAGTTTGAGAGTCTGCCTTAGTTTGAGGGGCTGCCTTAATTTGAGCGGCTGCCTTAGTTTGATAGTCTGCCTTAGTTTGAGCGGCTGCCTTAGTTTGAGGGTCTGCCTTACTTTGAGAGGCTGCCTGAGTTTGAGGGACTGCCTTAGTTTGAGCGGCTGCATTAATTGGAGGGTTTGCCTTTGGTTGAGGCGCTCCCTTATTTTGTGGGGCTGCTTTACTTTAAAGGGCAGCATTATTTTGAGAGTCTGCCTTAGTTTCATGGGCTGCCTTAGTTTGAGGGGTTCGCTTAGTTTGAGGGGCTGCATTTGATTGAGTGGCTGCATTAGTTTGAGAGTCTGCCTTTGATTGAGTGGCTGCATTAGTTTGAGAGTCTGCCTTAGTTTGAGGGGCTGCATTAGTTTGAGGGGTTGGCTTAGTTTGAGGGGCTGCCTTAATTTGAGGGGCTGCATTAGTTTGAGGGGTTGCATTAGAATGAGGGGCTGCTTTAGATTGAGGGGCTGCATTAGTTTGAGGGAGTGCCTTAGTTTGAGAGGCTGCCTTATTTTGAGGGGCTGCCTTAGTTTGAGCGGCTGCCTTAATTTCAGAGGCTGCCTTAATTTCAGAGGCTGCCTTCGTTTGAGCGGCTGCCTCAGTTTGAGCGGCTGCCTTAGTTTGAGAGTCTGCCTTAGTTTGAGCGGCTGCCTTAGTTTGAGGGTCTGCCTTACTTTTAGAGGCTGCCTTAGTTTGAGGGGCTGCCTTAATTTGAGCGGCTGCATTAGTTTGAGGGGCTGCCTTTGGTTGAGGCGCTCCCTTAGTTTGTGGGTCTGCATTACTTTGACAAGCTGCCTTAGTTTGAGCGGCTGCGTTAGTTTGAGAGGCTGCCTGGGTTTGAGGGGCTGCCTTAGTTTGAGCGGCTGCATTAGTTTGAGAGTCTGGCTTTGATTGAGTGGCTGCATTAGTTTGAGGGGCTGACTTAGTTTGAGGGGCTGACGTAGTTTGAGGGGCTGTATTAGTTTGATGGGATGCTTTATTTTGAGCGCCTGCCTTAGTTGAGGGGCTGCCTTAGATTGAGGGGCTGCCTTAGTTTGAGGGGCTGCCTTAGTTTGAGGGGCTGCCTTAGTTTGAAGGGCTGCCTTAGTTTGAGGGGCTGCATTAGTTTGATGGGCTGCTTTATTTTGAGCGGCTGCCTTAGTTGAGGGGCTGCCTTAGATTGAGGGGCTGCATTAGTTTGAGCGGCTGCCTTAGTTTGAGGGGCTGCCTTAGTTTGAGGGGCTGCCTTAGATTGAGCGGCTGACTTAGTTTGAGAGGCTGCCTTAGTTTGAGAATCTGCATTAGTTTGAGCGGCTGCCTTGGTTTGAGGGGTTGCCTTAGTTTGAGAGTCTGCCTTAGTTTGAGCGGCTGCCTTCGTTTGACAGGCTGCCTTAGTTTCAGCGGCTGCCTTAATTTGAGAGGCTGCCTGAGATTGAGGGGCTGCCTTAGTTTGAGCGGCTGCATTAGTTTGAGGGGCTGCCTTTGGTTGAGGCGCTCCCTTAGTTTGTAGGGATGCCTTACTTTAAGGGGCAGCGTCAGTTTGAGAGTCTGCCTTAGTTTGAGGGGCTGCCTTAGTTTGAGGGGCTGCCTTTGATTGAGTGGCTGCATTGGTTTGAGAGTCTGCCTTTCATTGAGTGGCTGCATTATTTTGAGGGGCTGCCTTAGATTGAGGGGCTGCATTAGTTTGAGTGGCTGCATTAGATTGAGGGGCTGCATTAGTTTGAGGGGCTGCATTATTTTTTGGGGCTGCATTAGTTTGAGGGGTTGCCTTAGATAGAGTTCTGCATTAGTTTGAGGGGCTGCATTAGTTTAAGGGGCAGCCTTAGTTTGAGAGGCTGCCTAGGTTTGAGTGGCTGCCTTCGTTTGAGAGTCTGCCATAGTTTGAGGGGCTGCCTTAATTTGAGCGGCAGCCTCAGTTTGAGGGGCTGCCTTCGTTTGAGCGGCTGCCTGAGTTGAGGGGCTGCCTGAGTTTGAGCGGCTGCCTTAGTTTGAGGGGCTGCCTTAGTTTGAGCGGCTGCCTTGGTTTGACGGGCTGCATTAGTTTGAGGGGCTGTCTTAGATTATGGGGCTGCCTTAGATTGAGGGGCTGCATTAGTTTGAGAGTCTGCCTTAGTTTGTGGGGATGCCTTAGTTTGATGGGTTGGCTTCGTTAGAGGGGCTGCCTTAGTTTGAGGGGCTGCCTTACTTTAAGGGGCTGTATTAGTTTGAGAGTCTGCCTTAGTTTGAGGGGCTGCCTTAGTTTGAGTGGTTGGCTGAGTTTGAGGGTCTGGCTTTGATTGAGTGGCTGCATTAGTTTGAGAGCTTGCCTTTGATTGAGTGGCTGCATTAGTTTGAGGGGCTGCATTAGATTGAGGGACTGCATTTGTTTGAGGGGCTGATCTATTCTGAGGGGCTGCCTCAGATTGAGGGGCTGCATTAGTTTGAGAGTCTGCCTTAGTTTGAGGGGATTCCTTAGTTCGAGGGGTTGGCTTAGTTAGAAGTGCTGCCTTAGTTTGAGGGGCTGCATTAGTTTGAGGGGTTGCATTAGAATGAGGGGCTGCCTTAGATTGAGGGGCTGCATTAGTTTGAGGGAGTGCCTTAGTTTGTGGGGCTGCCTTACTTTGAGGGGCTGTCTTAGTTTGAGCGGCTGCCTTAATTTGAGAGGCTGCCTGAGTTTGATCGGCTGCCTTAGTTTGAGCGGCTGCCTTAGTTTGAGAGTCTGCATTAGTTTGAGCAGCTGCCTTTGTTTGAGGGGCTGCCTTAGTTTGAGAGTCTGCCTTTGTTTGAGCGGCTGCATTAGTTTGAGGGGCTGCCTTTGGTGGAGGCGCTGCATTAGTTTGAGAGTCTGCCTTTGATTGAGTGGCTGCATTAGTTTGAGGGGCTGCATTAGATTGAGGGTCTGCATTAGTTTGAGGGGCTGCATTATTTTGAAGGGCTGCCTCAGTTTCAGGGGCTGCCTTAGTTTGAGGGGTTAGCTTAGTTTGAGGGGCTGTCTTAGATTGAGTGGCTGCATTAGTTTGAGAGTCTGCCTTAGTTTGAGGGGATGCCTTCTTTTGAGGGGCTGCCGTAGTTTGAGGGGCTGCCTTAGTTTGAGGGGTTGCATTAGTTTGAGGGGTTGCATTAGAATGAGGGGCTGCCTGAGATTGAGGGGCTGCATTAGTTTGAGGGAGTGCCTTAGTTTGAGCGGCTGCCTTAATTTGAGAGGCTGCCTTAGTTTGAGCGGCTGGCTGAGTTTGAGTGGCTGCCTCAGTTTGAGAGTGTGCATTAGTTTGAGCGGCTGCCTTAGTTTGAGGGGCTGCCTTAGTTTGAGAGTCTTCATTAGTTTGAGCGGCTGCCTTAGTTTGAGGGTCTGCCTTACTTTTAGAGGCTTCCTTAGTTTGAGGGGCTGCCTTAATTTGAGCGGCTGCATTAGTTTGAGGGGCTGCCTTTGGTTGACGCGCTCCCTTAGTTTGAGAGTCTGCCTTAGTTTGAGAGTCTGCCTTAGTTTCAGTGGCTGCCTTAGTTTGAGGGTCTGCCTTACTTTTTGAGGCTGCCTTAGTTTGAGGGGCTGCCTTAATTTGAGCGGCTGCATTAGTTTGAGGGGCTTCCTTTGGTTGAGGCGCTCCCTTAGTTTGAGGGTCTGCCTTACTTTGACAGGCTGCCTTAGTTTGAGCGGCTGCGTTAGTTTGAGAGGCTGCCTGAGTTTGAGGGGCTGCCTTAGTTTGAGCGGCTGCATTAGTTTGAGAGTCTGCCTTTGATTGAGTGGCTGCATTACTTTGAGGGGCTGACTTAGTTTGAGGGGCTGACGTAGTTTGAGGGGCTGCATTTGTATGATGGGCTGCCTTAGATTGATGGGCTGCATTAGTTTGAGGGGCTGCCTTAGTTTGAGGGCCTGCCTTAGTTTGAGGGGCTGCCTCAGATTGAGGGTCTGTATTAGTTTGAGCGGCTGCCTTAGTTTGAGCGGCTGCCTTAATTTGAGAGGCTGCCTGAGTTTGAGCGGCTGCCTTAGTTTGAGCGGCTGCCTTAGTTTGAGAGTCTGCATTAGTTTGAGCGGCTGCCTTAGTTTGAGGGGCTGCCTTAGTTTGAGAGTCTGCCTTAGTTTGAGCGGCTGCCTTAGTTTGAGGGTCTGCCTTACTTTTAGAGGCTGCCTTAGTTTGAGGGGCTGCCTTAATTTGAGCGGCTGCATTAGTTTGAGGGGCTGCCTTTGGTTGAGGCGCTGCATTAGTTTGAGAGTCTGCCTTTGATTGAGTGGCTGCATTAGTTTGAGGGGCTGCATTAGATTGAGGGTCTGCATTAGTTTGAGGGTCTGCATTAGTTTGAGGGTCTGCATTATTTTGAGGGGCTGCCTCAGTTTGAGGGGCTGCCTTAGTTTGAGGGGTTAGCTTAGTTTGAGCGGCTGCCTTAGATTGAGTGGCTGCATTATTTTGAGAGACTGCCTTAGTTTGAGGGGATGCCTTAGTTTGAGGGGTTGGCTTAGTTAGAGGGGCTGCCTTAGTTTGAGGGTCTGCATTAGTTTGAGGGGTTGCATTAGAATGAGGGGCTGCCTCAGATTGAGGGGCTGCATTAGTTTGAGGGAGTGCCTTAGTTTGAGAGGCTGCCTTACTTTGAGGGGCTGCCTTAGTTTGAGCAGCTGCCTTAATTTGAGAGGCTGCCTTAGTTTGAGCGTCTGGCTTAGTTTGAGCGGCTGCCTCAGTTTGAGAGTGTGCATTAGTTTGAGCGGCTGCCTTAGTTTGAGGGGCTGCCTTAGTTTGAGAGTCTTCCTTAATTTGAGCGGCTGCCTTAGTTTGAGGGTCTGCCTTACGTTTAGAGGCTTCCTTAGTTTGAGGGGCTGCCTGAATTTGAGCGGCTGCCTTAGTTTCAGCGGCAGCCTTAGTTTGAGAGGCTGCCTTAGTTTGATGGTCTGCCTTACTTTTAGAGGCTTCCTTAGCTTGAGGGGCTGCCTTAATTTGAGCGGCTGCATTAGTTTGAGGGGCTGCCTTTGGTTGAGGCGCTCCCTTAGTTTGAGAGTCTGCCTTAGTTTGAGAGTCTGCCTTAGTTTGAGCGGCTGCCTTAGTTTGAGGGTCTGCCTTACCTTTTGAGGCTGTCTTAGCTTGAGGGGCTGCCTTAATTTGAGCGGCTGCATTAGTTTGAGGTGCTGCCTTTGGTTGAGGCGCTCCCTTAGTTTGAGGGTCTGCCTTACTTTGACAGGCTGCCTTAGTTTCAGCGGCTGCCTTAGTTTGAGAGGCTGCCTTTGATTGAGTGGCTGCATTAGTTTGAGGGGCTGACTTAGTTTGAGGGGCTGACGTAGTTTGAGGGGCTGCATTTGTTTGATGGGCTGCCTTAGATTGAGGGGCTGCATTAGTTTGAGGGGCTGCCTTAGTTTGAGGGGCTGCCTTAGTTTGAGGGGCTGCCTTAGATTGAGGGGCTGCCTTAGATTAAGGGGCTGCATTAGTTTGAGGGGCTGCCTTAGTTTGAGGGGCTGCCTCAGATTGAGCGGCTGCCTTAGTTTGACAGGCTGCCTTAGTTTGAGCGGCTGCATTAGTTTGAGGGGCTGCCTTTGGTTGAGGCGCACCCTTAGTTTGTAGGGCTGCCTTACTTTAAGGGGCAGCGTCAGTTTGAGAGTCTGCCTTAGTTTGAGGGGCTGCCTTAGTTTGAGGGGTTGGCTTAGTTTGAGGTGCTGCTTTTGATTGAGTGGCTGCATTAGTTTGAGAGTCTGCCTTTGATTGAGTGGCTGCATTAATTTGAGGGGCTGCCTTAGATTGAGGGGCTGCATTAGTTTGAGGGGCTGCATTAGTTTGAGTGGGTGCATTAGTTTGAGGGTCCGCCTTAGATTGAGGGATGCATTAGGTTGAGGGGCTGCATTAGTTTGAGGGGCTGCATTAGTTTGAGGGGCTGCCTTATTTTGAGGGGCTGCCTTTGATAGAGTTCTGCATTAGTTTGAGGGGCTGCATTAGTTTAAGGGGCAGCCTTAGTTTGAGAGGCTGCCTAAATTTGAGCGGCTGCCTTAGTTTGAGGGACTGCATTAGTTTGAGCGACTGTCTTAGTTTGAGGGGCTGCCTTAGTTTGAGCGGCTGCCTTAGATTGAGAGGCAGCCTGAGTTTGAGGGGCTGCTTTAGACTGAGGGGCTGCATTAGTTTGAGCGGCTGCCTGAGTTTGAGGGGCTGCCTTAGTTTGAGCGGCTGCCTTAGTTTGAGGGGCTGCCTTAGTTTGAGCGGCTGCCTTGGTTTGAGGGGCTGCATTAGTTTGAGGGGCTGTCTCAGTTTAAGGGGCTGCCTTAGATTGAGGGGCTGCATTAGTTTGAGAGTCTGCCTTAGTTTGAGGGGATGCCTCAGTTTGAGGGGCTGGCTTTGTTTGAGGGGCTGCCTTAGATTGAGTGGCTGCATTAGTTTGAGAGTCTGCCTGAGTTTGATGGGATGCCTCAGTTTGATGGGTTGGCTTTGTTTGAGGGGCTGCCTTAGTTTGAGGGGCTGCCTTAGTTTGAGGGGCTGCATTAGTTTGAGGGCGTGCCTTAGTTTGAGAGGCTGCCTTAGTTTGAGGGGCTGCCTTAGTTTGAGGGGCTGCCTTAGTTTGAGCGGCTGCCTTATTTTGAGCGGCTGCCTAAGTTTGAGGGTCTGCCTTACTTTTTGAGGCTGCCTTAGTTTGACAGGCTGCCTTCGTTTGACAGGCTGCCTTAGCTTGACAGGCTGCCTTAGTTTGAGGGGCTGCCATAATTTGAGCGGCTGCATTAGTTTGAGGGGCTGACTTTGGTTGAGGCGCTCCCTTAGTTTGAGCGGCTGCATTAGTTTGAGGGGTAGGCTTAGTTTGAGGGGCTGCCTTTGATTGAGTGGCTGCATTAGTTTGAGAGTCTGCCTTTGATTGAGTGGCTGCATTAGTTTGAGGGGCGGACTTAGTTTGAGGGGCTGACTTAGTTTGAGGGGCTGCATTTGTTTGAGGGGCTGCCTTAGATTGAGGGGCTGCATTAGTTTGAGGGGCTGCCTTAGTTTGAGAGGCTTCCTTAGATTGAGGGGCTGCTTTAGTTTGAGATGCTGCCTTAGTTTGAGGTTCTGCCTTTGTTTGAGAGTCTGCCTTAGTTTGAGCGGCTGCCTTCGTTTGAGGGTCTGCCTTACTTTGAGAGGCTGCCTTAGTTTGACAGGCTGCTTTAGTTTGAGCGGCTGCCTTAGATTGAGAGGCTGCCTGTGTTTGAGGGGCTGCCTTAGTTGGAGCAGCTGCATTAGTTTGAGTGGCTGCCTTTGGTTGAGGCGCTCCCTTAGTTTGAGGGTCTGCTTTACTTTGAGAGGCTGCCGTGGTTTGACAGTCTGCCTTAGTTTTAGGGGCTGCCTTAGTTTGAGAGTATGCCTGAGTTTGAGGGGCTGCCTTACTTTGAGGGGCTGCCTTAGTTTGAGCGGCTGCCTTAATTTCAGAGGCTGCCTTCGTTTGAGCGGCTGCCTTAGTTTGAGCGGCTGCCTTAGTTTGTGGGTCTGCCTTACTTTTAGAGGCTGCCTTAGTTTGAGAGGCTGCCTTAATTTGAGCGGCTGCATTAGTTTGAGGGGCTGCCTTTGGTTGAGGCGCTCCCTTAGTTTGTGGGTCTGCCTTACTTTGACAAGCTGCCTTAGTTTGAGCGGCTGCGTTAGTTTGAGAGGCTGCCTGGGTTTGAGGGGCTGCCTTAGTTTGAGCGGCTGCATTAGTTTGAGAGTCTGGTTTTGATTGAGTGGCTGCATTAGTTTGAGGGGCTGACTTAGTTTGAGGGGCTGACGTAGTTTGAGGGGCTGCATTTGTTTGATGGGATGCTTTATTTTGAGCGGCTGCCTTAGTTGAGGGGCTGCCTTAGATTGAGGGGCTGCCTTAGTTTGAGGGGCTGCCTTAGTTTGAGGGGCTGCCTTAGTTTGAGAATCTGCCTTAGTTTGAGCGGCTGCCTTGGTTTGAGGGGTTGCCTTAGTTTGAGAGTCTGCCTTAGTTTGAGCGGCTGCCTTCGTTTGACAGGCTGCCTTAGTTTCAGCGGCTGCCTTAGTTTGAGAGGCTGCCTGAAATTGAGGGGCTGCCTTAGTTTGAGCGGCTGCATTAGTTTGAGGGGCTGCCTTTGGTTGAGGCGCTCCCTTAGTTTGTAGGGATGCCTTACTTTAAGGGGCAGCGTCAGTTTGAGTGTCTGCCTTAGTTTGAGGGGCTGCCTTAGTTTGAGGGGCTGCCTTTGATTGAGTGGCTGCATTGGTTTGAGAGTCTGCCTTTCATTGAGTGGCTGCATTATTTTGAGGGGCTGCCTTAGATTGAGGGGCTGCATTAGTTTGAGTGGCTGCATTAGATTGAGGGGCTGCATTAGTTTGAGGGGCTGCATTAGTTTGAGGGGCTGCATTAGTTTGAGGGTCTGCATTAGTTTGAGGGGTTGCCTTAGATAGAGTTCTGCATTAGTTTGAGGGGCTGCCTTAGTTTGAAGGGCTGCCTTAATTTGAGCGGCAGCCTTAGTTTGAGGAGCTGCATTAGTTTGAGCGACTGTCGTAGTTTGAGGGACTGCCTTAGTTTGAGCGGCTGCCTTAGATTGAGAGGCTGCCTGAGTTTGAGGGGCTGCTTTAGACTGAGGGGCTGCATTAGTTTGAGCGGCTGTCTCAGTTTGAGGGGCTGCCTTAGTTTGAGCGGCTGCCTGAGTATGAGGGGCTGCCTTAGTTTGAGCGGCTGCCTTAGTTTGAGGGGCTGCCTTAGTTTGAGCGGCTGCCTTGGCTTGACGGGCTGCATTAGTTTGAGGGGCTGTCTTAGATTATGGGGCTGCCTTAGATTGAGGGGCTGCATTAGTTTGAGAGTCTGCCTTAGTTTGTGGGGATGCCTTAGTTTGATGGGTTGGCTTCGTTAGAGGGGCTGCCTTATTTTGAGGGGCTGCCTTTGGTTGAGGCGCTCCCCTAGTTTGAGGGGCTGCCTGACTTTCAGGGGCTGTATTAGTTTGAGAGTCTGCCTTAGTTTGAGGGGCTGCCTTAGTTTGAGTGGTTGGCTGAGTTTGAGGGTCTGGCTTTGATTGAGTGGCTGCATTAGTTTGAGAGCTTGCCTTTGATTGAGTGGCTGCATTAGTTTGAGGGGCTGCATTAGATTGAGGGACTGCATTTGTTTGAGGGGCTGCATTATTATGAGGGGCTGCCTTAGATTGAGGGGCTGCATTAGTTTGAGAGTCTGCCTTAGTTTGAGGGGATTCCTTAGTTCGAGGGGTTGGCTTAGTTAGAAGTGATGCCTTAGTTTGAGGGGCTGCATTAGTTTGAGGGGTTGCATTAGAATGAGGGTCTGCCTTAGATTGAGGGGCTGCATTAGTTTGAGAGGCTGCCTGAGTTTGAGCGGCTGCCTTAGTTTGAGCGGCTGCCTTAGTTTGAGAGTCTGCATTAGTTTGAGCGGCTGCCTTAGTATGAGCGGCTGCGTTAGTTTGAGAGGCCTCCTGAGTTTGAGGGGCTGCCTTAGTTTGAGCGGCTGCATTAGTTTGAGAGTCTGCCTTTGATTGAGTGGCTGCATTAGTTTGAGGGGCTGACTTAGTTTGAGGGGCTGACGTAGTTTGAGGGGCTGCATTTGTATGATGGGCTGCCTTAGATTGAGGGGCTGCATTAGTTTGAGGGGCTGCCTTAGTTTGAGGGCCTGCCTTAGTTTGAGGGGGTGCCTCAGATTGAGGGGCTGTATTAGTTTGAGCGGCTGCCTTAGTTTGAGCGGCTGCCTTAATTTGAGAGGCTGCCTGAGTTTGAGCGGCTGCCATAGTTTGAGAGTCTGCATTAGTTTGAGCGGCTGCCTTAGTTTGAGGGGCTGCCTTAGTTTGAGAGTCTGCCTTAGTTTGAGCGGCTGCCTTAGTTTGAGCGTCTGCCTTACTTTTAGAGGCTGCCTTAGTTTGAGGGGCTGCCTTAATTTGAGCGGCTGCATTAGTTTGAGGGGCTGCCTTTGGTTGAGGCGCTGCATTAGTTTGAGAGTCTGCCTTTGATTGAGTGGCTGCATTAGTTTGAGGGGCTGCATTAGATTGAGGGTCTGCCTTAGTTTGAGGGGCTGCATTATTTTGAGGGGCTGCCTCATTTTGAGGGGCTGCCTTAGTTTGAGGGGTTAGCTTAGTTTGAGGGGCTGCCTTAGATTGAGTGGCTGCATTACTTTGAGAGTCTGCCTTAGTTTGAGGGGATGCCTTAGTTTGAGGGGTTGGCTTAGTTAGAGGGGCTGCCTTAGTTTGAGGGGCTGCATTAGTTTGAGCGGCTGCCTTAGTTTGAGCGGCTGCGTTAGTTTGAGAGGCCTCCTGAGTTTGAGAGGCTGCCTTACTTTGAGGGGCTGCCTTAGTTTGAGCGGCTGCCTAAATTTGAGAGGCTGCCTTAGTTTGAGCGTCTGGCTTAGTTTGAGCGGCTGCCTCAGTTTGAGAGTGTGCATTAGTTTGAGCGGCTGCCTTAGTTTGAGGGGCTGCCTTAGTTTGAGAGTCTTCCTTAGTTTGAGCGGCTGCCTTTGTTTGAGGGTCTGCCTTACGTTTCGAGGCTTCCTTTGTTTGAGGGGCTGCCTTAATTTGAGCGGCTGCATTAGTTTGAGGGGCTGCCTTTGGTTGAGGCGCTCCCTTCGTTTGAGAGTCTGCCTCAGTTTGAGAGTCTGCCTTCGTTTGAGCGGCTGCCTTAGTTTGAGGGTCTGCCTTACTTTTTGAGGCTGCCTTAGCTTGAGGGGCTGCCTTAATTTGAGCGGCTGCATTAGTTTGAGGGGCTGCCTTTGGTTGAGGCGCTCCCTTAGTTTGAGGGTCTGCCTTACTTTGACAGGCTGCCTTAGTTTCAGCGGCTGCGTTAGTTTGAGAGGCTGCCTGAGTTTGAGGGGCTGCCTTAGTTTGAGCGGCTGCATTAGTTTGAGAGGCTGCCTTACTTTGAGGGGCTGCCTTAGATTGAGGGGCTGCATTAGTTTGAGCGGCTGCCTAAGTTTGAGGGGCTGCCTTAGTTTGAGGGGCTGCCTCAGATTGAGCGGCTGACTTAGTTTGAGAGGCTGCCTTACTTTGAGAGTCTGCCTTAGTTTGAGTGGCTGCCTTCGTTTGAGGGGTTGCCTTAGTTTGAGAGTCTGCCTTAGTTTGAGCGGCTGCCTTAGTTTGACAGGCTGCCTAAGTTTGACAGGCTGCCTTAGTTTGAGAGGCTGCCTGAGTTTGAGGGGCTGCCTTAGTTTGAGCGGCTGCATTAGTTTGAGGGGCTGCCTTTGGTTGAGGCGCTCCCTTAGATTGTAGGGCTGCCTTACTTTAAGGGGCAGCGTCAGTTTGAGAGTCTGCCTTAGTTTGAGGGGCTGCCTTAGTTTGAGGGGTTGGCTTAGTTTGAGGGGCTGCTTTTCATTGAGTGGCTGCATTAGTTTGAGAGTCTGCCTTTGATTGAGTGGCTGCATTAGTTTGAGGGGCTGCCTTAGATTGAGGGGCTGCATTAGTTTGAGGGGCTGCATTAGTTTGAGTGGGTGCATTAGTTTGAGGGGCTGCCTTAGATTGAGGGGCTGCCTTAGATTGAGGGGCTGCATTAGGTTGAGGGGCTGCATTAGGTTGAGGGGCTGCCTTAGTTTGAGCGGCTGCCTTAGTTTGAGAGTCTGCATTAGTTTGAGCGGCTGCCTTTGTTTGAGGGGCTGCCTTAGTTTGAGAGTCTGCCTTAGTTTGAGCGGCTGCCTTAGTTTGAGGGTCTGCCTTACTTTTATAGTCTGCCTTAGTTTGAGGGGCTGCCTTAATTTGAGCGGCTGCATTAGTTTGAGGGGCTGCCTTTGGTTGAGGCGCTGCATTAGTTTGAGAGTCTGCCTTTGATTGAGAGGCTGCATTAGTTTGAGTGGCTGCATTCGATTAAGGGTCTGCATTAGTTTGAGGGGCTGCATTATTTTGAGGGGCTGCCTCGGTTTGAGGGGCTGCCTTAGTTTGAGAGGTTAGCTTAGTTTGAGGGGCTGCCTTAGTTTGAGAGTCTGCCTTAGTTTGAGCGGCTGCCTTAGTTTGAGGGTCTGCCTTACTTTTAGAGGCTGCCTTAGTTTGAGGGGCTGCCTTAATTTGAGCGGCTGCATTAGTTTGAGGGGCTGCCTTTGGTTGAGGCGCTGCATTAGTTTGAGAGTCTGCTTTGATTGAGTGGCTGCATTAGTTTGAGGGGCTGCATTAGATTGAGGGTCTGCATTAGTTTGAGGGGCTGCATTATTTTGAGGGACTTCCTCAGTTTGAGGGGCTGCCTTAGTTTGAGGGGTTAGCTTAGTTTGAGGGGCTGCCGTAGATTGAGTGGCTGCATTAGTTTGACAGTCTGCCTTAGTTTGAGGGGATGCCTTAGTTTGAGGGGTTGTCTTAGTTAGAGGGGCTGCCTTAGTTTGAGGGGCTGCATTAGTTTGAGGGGTTGCATTAGAGTGAGGGGCTGCCTCAGATTGAGGGGCTGCATTAGTTTGAGGGAGTGCCTTAGTTTGAGAGGCTGCCTTACTTTGAGGGGCTGCCTTAGTTTGAGCGGCTGCCTTAATTTGAGAGGCTGCCTTAGTTTGAGCGTCTGGCTTAGTTTGAGCGGCTGCCTCAGTTTGAGAGTGTGCATTAGTTTGAGCAGCTGCCTTAGTTTGAGGGGCTGCCTTAGTTTGAGATTCTTCCTTACTTTGACAGGCTGCCTTGGGGGGCACAGATATCTTGCAGTATTGGAGGGAGCAGGGAGCTGGCATTATTGGAGGGAGCAGGGATATGGCAGTATTGGAGGGAGGAGGGAGCTGGCGGTATTGGAGGGAGCAGGGAGTCGGCATTATTGCAGGCAGCAGGGAGCTGGCATTATTGGAGGCAGCAGGGATATGGCAGTATTGGAGGGAGGAGGGAGCTGGCAGTATTGGAGGGAGCAGGGAGCTGGCAGTATTGGGGAGTATAGAGACCTGGCAGTATTGGAGTGAGCAGGGAGCTTGCAATATTGGGTAGTGCAGAGATTTGGCAGTATTGGAGGGCGCGCAGGGAGCTGGCAGTATTGGAGGGCGCAGGGAGCTGGCGAGTATCGGAGAGTACAGAGATCTGGCAGGATTGGATGGAGCAGGGAGCTAACAGTATTGGAGGGAGCAGGGAGCACGCAGTTGGCATTATTAGAGAGGGCAGGCAGCTGACAGTATTGGGGAGTACAGAGATCTGGCTGTACTGGAGGGAGCAGGGAGCAGGCAGGATAAGAGGGTGCAGCGACCTGACAGTATAGGAGGGAGCAGGGATCTGGCAGCCTTGGGGAGTGCAGAGATCTGGCAATATTGGAGTGTACAGAGCTCTGGCAGTGTTGGAGGTAGCAGGGTTCTGGCAGTATTTGAGGAAGCAGGGAGCTGGCAGCCTTGGGGAGTTCAGATATCTGGCAGTTTTGGAGGGAGCAGGGAGCTGTCGGTATTGGAGGGAGCAGGGATCTGGCAGCCTTGGGGAGTGCAGAGATCTGGCAATATTGGAGTGTACAGAGCTCTGGCAGTGTTGGAGGTAGCCGGGTTCTGGCAGTATTGGAGGAAGCAGGGAGCTGGCAGCCTTGGGGAGTTCAGAGATCTGGCAGTTTTGGAGGAAGCAGGGAGCTGTCAGTATTGGAGGGAGCAGGGAGCTGGCAGTATTGGTGAGTACAGAGATCCGGCATTATTGGAGGGAGCACGCAGTGGGCATTGTTGGAGGGAGCAGGGAGCTGGCAGTATTGGGCAGTACAGAGACCAGGAAGTATTGGAGGGAGCAGGGAGCTGGCAGTTTTTGAGTACAGATATCTGGTAGTATTGGAGGGAGCAAGGAGCTGGCAGAATTGGGGAGTACAGAGATCTGGCAGTATTGGAGGGAGCACGCAGTGGGCATTGTTGGAGGGAGCAGGGAGCTGGCAGTATTGGGCAGTACAGAGACCAGGAAGTATTGGAGGGAGCAGGGAGCTGGCAGTATTGGAGAGCACAGGTATCTGGTAGTATTGGCGGGAGCAGGGACTTGGCAGAATTGGGGAGTACAGAGATCTGGCAGTTTTGCAGGGAGCAGGGAGCTCCCTGGATTGGGGAGTACAGAGTTCTGGCAGTATTGTAGGGTGCAGGGAGCTCCCTGTATTGGGGAGTACAGAGATCTAGCAGTATTGGGGAGTACCGAGTTCTGGCAGTATTGGAGTGAGCAGGGAGATGGCCTTATTGGAGGGAGCAGGTATATGGCAGTATTGGAGGGAGGAGAGATCCGGCAGTATTGGAGGGAGCAGGGAGCAGGCAGTTTTGGAGGGAGCAGGGAGCTGTCAGTATTGGAGGGAGCAGGGAGCTGGCAGTATTGGTGAGTACAGAGATCCGGCAGTATTGGAGTGAGCAATGTGCTGGCAGTATTGGGGGGCACAGATATCTTGCAGTATTGGAGGGAGCAGGGAGCTGGCATTATTGGAGGGAGCAGGGATATGGCAGTATTGGAGGGAGGAGGGAGCTGGCGGTATTGGAGGGAGCAGGGAGTCGGCATTATTGGAGGCAGCAGGGAGCTGGCATTATTGGAGGCAGCAGGGATATGGCAGTATTGGAGGGAGGAGGGAGCTGGCAGTATTGGAGGGAGCAGGGAGCTGGCAGTATTGGGGAGTATAGAGACCTGGCAGTATTGGAGTGAGCAGGGAGCTTGCAATAGTGGGTAGTGCAGAGATTTGGCAGTATTGGAGGGCGCGCAGGGAGCTGGCAGTATTGGAGGGCGCAGGGAGCTGGCGAGTATCGGAGAGTACAGAGATCTGGCAGGATTGGATGGAGCAGGGAGCTAACAGTATTGGAGGGAGCAGGGAGCACGCAGTTGGCATTATTAGAGGGGGCAGGCAGCTGACAGTATTGGGGAGTGCAGAGATCTGGCTGTACTGGAGGCAGCAGGGAGCAGGCAGCAAGGAGGATGTAGCGACCTGACAGTATAGGAGGGAGCAGGGATCTGGCAGCCTTGGGGAGTGCAGAGATCTGGCAATATTGCAGTGTACAGAGCTCTGGCAGTGTTGGAGGTAGCAGGGTTCTGGCAGTATTGGAGGAAGCAGGGAGCTGGCAGCCTTGGGGAGTTCAGAGATCTGGGAGTTTTGGAGGGAGCAGGGAGCTGTCAGTATTGGAGGGAGCAGGGAGCTGGCAGTATTGGTGAGTACAGAGATCCGGCAGTCTTGGAGTGAGCAAGGTGCTGGCAGTATTGGGGAGCACAGATATCTGGCAGTATTGGAGGGAGCAGGGAGCTGGCATTATTGGAGGGAGCAGGGATATGGCAGTATTGGAGGGAGGAGGGAGCTGGCGGTATTGGAGGGAGCAGGGAGCTGGTATTATTGGAGGCAGCAGGGAGCTGGCATTATTGGAGGCAGCATTGATATGGCAGTATTGGAGGGAGGAGGGAGCTGGCAGTATTGGAGGGAGCAGGGAGCTGGCAGTATTGGGGAGTATTGAGACCTGGCAGTATTGGAGTCAGCAGGGAGCTTGCAATATTGGGTAGTGCAGAGATTTGGCAGTATTGGAGGGCGCGCAGAGAGCTGGCAGTATTGGAGGGCGCAGGGAGCTGGCGAGTATCGGAGAGTACAGAGATCTGGCAGTATTGGATGGAGCAGGGAGCTAACAGTATTGGAGGGAGCAGGGAGCACGTAGTTGGCATTATTAGAGGGGGCAGGCAGCTGACAGTATTGGGGAGTACAGAGATCTGGCTGTACTGGAGGGAGCAGGGAGCAGGCTGTATAAGAGGGTGTAGCGACCTGACAGTATAGAAGGGAGCTGGGATCTGGAAGCCTTGGGGAGTGCAGATATCTGGCAATATTGGAGTGTACAGAGCTCTGGCAGTGTTGGAGGTAGCAGGGCACTGGCAGTATTGGAGGAAGCAGGGAGCTGGCAGCCTTGGGGAGTTCAGAGATCTGGCAGTATAGTGGGGAGCAGGTTGCTGGCAGTATTGGGGAGTCCAGAGCTCTGGCCGTGTTGGAGAGAGTAGGGTTCTGGCAGTATTGGAGGAAGCAGGCATCTGGCAGCCTTGGGAAGTGCTGAGATATGGCATTATTGGTGGGTGCAGGGAGCTACCTGCACTGGGGAGTACAGAGATCTGGCAGTATTGAAGGGAGCAGGGAGCTGGCAGCATTAGGGAGGACAGAGATCTGGCAGTCCTGGAGGGAGCAGGGAGCTGGCAGTATTGGAGGGAGCGGAGAGCACGCAGTAGGCATTATTGGAGGGAGCAGGGAGCTGGCAGCATTGGGGAGTACAGAGATCTGTCAGTATCGATGGGAGCAGGGAGCTGGCAATATTGGAGGGGGCATGGAGATGGCATTATTGGAGGGAGCTCGGAGCTGGCAGTATTGGAGGGAGCAGGGATATGGAAGTATTGGTGGGAGCAGGGAGCTGGCAGTATTGGAGGGAGCACGGAAATGGCAGTTTTGGAGGGAGCAGGGAGATGGCAGTATTGGAGGGAGCAGGGTGCTCGCAGTATTGGAGGGAGCAGGGAGCACGCAGTTGGCATTCTTGGAGGGAGCTCGGAGCTGGCAGTATTGGAGGGAGCAGGGATATGGAAGTATTGGTGGGAGCAGGGAGCTGGCAGTATTGGAGGGAGCCGGGAGCTGGCAGTATTGGGGAGTACAGAGACCTGTCAGTATCGGTGGGAGCAGGGAGCTGGCAGTACTGGAGGGAGCAGGGAGATGGCAGTATTGGAGGGAGCACGGAAATAGCATGTTTGGAGGGAGCAGGGAGATGGCAGGATTGGAGGAAGCACGCAGTTGGCATTATTGGAAGGAGCAGGGAGCCGGCAGTATTGGGGAGAAAAATGAACAGGCAGTGCTAGAGGGAGCAGGGAGTTGGCAGTATTGGAGGGAGCACGGAGCTGGCAGTTTTTGTGGGAGCAGGGAGCACGCAGTTGTCATTATTGGAGGGAGCAGGGAGCTGGCAGTATTGGGGAGTAAAATGATCAGGCATTATTAGAGGGAGCAGGGAGTTGGCAGTATTGGAGGGAGCACGGAGCTGGCATTATTTTAGGGAGCAGCGGCCTGGCAGTTTTGGAGGGAGCAGGGAGATGGCAGTATTGGAGGGAGCAGGGAGCTCGCAGTATTAGAGGGAGCAGGGAGCACGCATTTGGCATTATAGGAGGGAGCAGGGAGCAGGCAGTATTGGGGAGTACAGAGACCAGGAACTTTTGGAGGGAGCAGGGAGCTGGCTGTATTGGAGAGTACAGATATCTGGTAGTACTGGAGGGAGCAGGGAGCAGGCAGCATTGGCGGGAGCAGGGAGCTGGCAGTATTGGAGGGAGCAGGGAGCATGCAGTGGGCATTATTGGAGGGGGCAGGGAGCAGGCAGTATTGGGGAGTACAGAGACCAGGAACTATTGGAGGGAGCAGGGAGCTGGCAGTAATGGAGGGAGCAGGTAGCTGGCAGTATTGGGGAGTACAGAGATCAGGCAGTATTGGAGGGAGCAGGCATCTGGCAGCCTTGGGGAGTACAGAGATCTGGCAGCATTAGGGGGAGCAGGGATCTGGCAGTATTGGGGGTAGCAGGTAGAAAATTACAGCGCAGTACAGGCCCTTCGGCCCTCGATGTTGCGCCGACCTGTGAAACCATCTGACCTATACTATTCCATTTTCATCCATATGTCTATCCAATGACCACTTAAATGCTCTTAAAGTTGGCGAGTCTACTACTGTTGCAGGCAGGGCGTTCCTCGCCCCTACTACTCTCTGAGTAAAGAAACTACCTCTAACATCTGTCCTATATCTATCACCCCTCAACTTAAAGCTATGTCCCCTCGTGTTTGCCATCACCATCCGAGGAAAAAGACGCTCACGATCCACCCTATCTATCCCACTGATTATCTTATATGTCTCTATTAAGTCACCTCTCCTTCTCCATCTCTCAACGAAAACAACCTCAAGTCCCTCAGCCTTTCCTCGTAAGACCTTCCCTCCATACCAGGCAACATCCTACTAAATCACCTATGCAGCCTTTCCAAAGCTTCCACATCCTTCCGATAATGCGGTGACCAGAACTGCACACAATACTCCAGGTGCGGTCTCACCAGAGTTTTGTACAGCTGCAGCATGACCTCGTGGCTCCGAAACTCGATCCCCCTACAAATAAAAGCGAATACACCATATGCCTTCTTCACAGCCCTATTAACCTGGGTAGCAACTTTCAGGGATTTATGCACCTGGACACCAAGATCTCTCTGTTCATCGACACTACCAAGAATCTTCCCATTAGCCCAGTACTCTGCATTCCTGTTGCTCCTTCCAAAGCGAATCACCTCACATTTTTCCGCATTAAACTCCATTTGCCATCTCTCAACCCAGCTCTGCAGCCTATCTATGTCCCTCTGTACCCTACAACATCCTTTGGCACTATCCACAACTCCACCGGCCGTCGTGTCATCCGCAAATCTACTAACCCACCCTTCTACACCCTCTTCCAGGTCATTTATAAAAATGACAAACAGCAGTGGCACCAAAACAGATCCTTGCGGTACACCACTAGTAACTAATCTCCAGGTGAACACTTGCCATCAACCACCACCCTCTGTCTTATTTCAGCTAGCCAATTTCTGATCCAAAGCTCTAAATCACCTTCAACCCCATAGTTCCGTATGTTCTGCAATAGCCTACCATGGGGAACCTTATCAAACGGCTTACTGAAATCCATATACACCACATCCACTGCTTTACCCTCATCCACCTGTTTGGTCACCTTCTCGTAAAACTCACTAAGGTTTGTGAGGCACGACCTACCCTTCACAAAACCGTGCTGACCATCGCTAATGAACTTATTATTTTCAAGATGATTATAAATCCTGTCTCTTATAACCTTTTCCAACATTTTACCCACAACCGAAGTAAGGCTCACAGGCCTATAATTACCAGGGCTGTCTCTACTCCCCTTCTTGAACAATGGGACAATATTTGCTATCCTCCAGTCTTCCGACACTATTCCTGTCGACAATGACGACATAAAGATCAAGGACAAAGGCTCTGCAATCTCCTCCCTGGCTTCCCAGAGAATCCTGGGGTAAATCCCATCTGGCCCAGGGGACTTATCTATTTTCACACTTTCCAAAATTGATAACACCTCCTCCTTGTGAACCTCAATCCCATCTAGCCTAGTAGCCTGAATTTCAGTATTCTCCTCAACAACATTTTCTTTCTCTACTGTAAATACTGACGCAAAATATTCATTTAACACTTCCCCTATCTCCTCTGATTCCACAGACAACTTCCCACTACTATCCTTGATTGGCCCTAATCTAACTCTAGTCATTCTGTTATTCCTGATATACCTAGAGAAAGCCTTCGGGTTTTCCCTGATCCTATCCGCCAATGACTTCTCGTGTCTTCTTCTTGCTCTTCTTAGCTCTCCCTTTAGATACTTCCTTGCAAGCTTGTAGCTCTCAAGCGCCCTAACTGAGCCTTCACGTCTCATCCTAACATAAGCCTTCTTCTTCCTCTTGACAAGCGCTTCAACTTCCTTCGTAAACCACGGCTCCCTGGCTCGACAACTTCCTCCCTGCCTCACAGGTACATACTTATCAAGGACACGCAGTAGCTGCTCCTTGAATAAGCTCCACATTTCGATTGTTCCCATCCCCTGCAATTTCCTTCCCCATGCTACCCATCCTAAATCTTGCATAATCGCATCATAATTTCCTTTCCCCCAGCTATAATTCTTGTCCTGCGGTATATACCTGTCCCTGTCCATCGCTAAGGTAAACCTAACCGAATTGTGATCACTATCACCAAAGTGCTCACCTCCATCTAAATGTCACACCTGGCGGGGTTCATTTCCCGGTACCAAATCCAATGTGGCATCTCCCCTGGTTGGCCTGTCTACATACTGTGTCAGAAAACCCTCCTGCACACACTGGACAAAAACTGACCCATCGAAAGTACTCGAACTATAGTATTTCCAGCCGATATTTGGAAAGTTAAAGTCCCCCATAACAACTACCCTGTTACTCTCGCCCCTGTCGAGAATCATCTTCGCTATCCTTTCCTCTACATCTCTGGAACTATTTGGAGGTCTATAAAGGACTCCCAACAGGGTAACCTCACCTCTCCTGTTTCTAAACTCGGCCCATACTCCCTCAGTAGACGAGTCCTCAAACGTCCTTTCTGTCGCTGTAATACTCTCCTTGATTAACAATGCCACACCTCCCCCTCTTTTACCATCTTCTCTGTTCTTACTGAAACATCTAAATCCCGGAACCTGCAACATCCATTCCTGCCCCTGCTCTGCCCATGTCTACGAAATGGCCACTACATCGAGATCCCAGGTACCAACCCAAGCTGCAAGCTCACCCACCTTATTCCGGATGCTCCTGGCGTTGAATTAGACACACTTTAAACCAGGTTCTTGCTTGCCAGTGCCCTCTTGCGTCCTTGTAACCATATCCCTGACCTCACTACTCTCAACATTCTGCACACTGGCACTACAATTTAGGTTCCCATTCCCCTGCTGAATTAGTTTAAACCCCCCCCCCCCCCCCCCCCGAAGAGCACTAACAAATCTCCCGCCCAGTATATTGGTACACCTCTGGTTCAGGTGAAGACCATCCTGTTTGTAGAGGTCCCACCTACCCCAGAAAGATCCCCAATTATCCAGGAAACCAAAACCCTCCCTCCTGCACCTTCCCTGCAGCCACATGTTCAACTCCTCTCTCTCCCTCGCTATCGCTTCGCTATCACGTGGCACGGGCAACAACCCAGACATAACAACTCTGTTTGTTCTCACTCTTAGCTTCCACCCTAGCTCCGTGAATTTATGTCTTAAATCCCCATCTCTCTTCCAACCTATGTCGTTGGTGCCTATGTGGACCACGACTTGGGGCTGCTCCCCCTCCCCATTAAGGATCCCAAAAACACGATCCGAGACATCACGAACCCTGGCACCTGGGAGGCAACATACCAACCGTGAGTCTCTCTCGTTCCCACAGAACCTCCTATCTTTTCCCCTAAATATAGAGTCCCCAATGACTAATGTTCTGCTCCTCTTCCCCCTTCCCTTCTGAGCAACAGGGACAGACTCTGTGCCAGATACCTGTACCCCATTGCTTACCCCTGGTAAGTCGTCCCCCGCAACAGTTTCCAAAACGGTATACCTGTTGTTGAGGGAAACGGCCACAGGGGATCCCTGCACTGCCTGCTGGTTCCCTCTCCTTCCCCTGACGGTAACCCATCTACCTACTTCTTTTACCTGAGGTGATACTACCTCCCCATAACTCCTCTCAATAACCTCCTCCACCTCCCGAATGATCTGAAGTTCATCCAGCTCCAGCTCCAGTTCCCTAACGCGGTTCTCGAGGAGCTGGAGTTGGGTGCACTTCCCGCAGATGCAGTCAGCAGGGACACTCTTGGCGACCCTTACCTCCTACATTCTGCAGGAGGTACATACAACTGCCTTAACTTCTATTCCCACTATTCCAAATTCCCAACAAATCTACTGAAAAACCAAAAACAAAAAGTCAAAACTTGTTAGGTTAGCCATCCAACGGACAGAACTTCTTTAATAAAAAGCTTACCTTATCAACACACCAGAGTCATTCATTTTGGTTAGAGGAGGAGGGTGGGTGGGAGACACTACACATGTCGTGTCTCGGGTACAGCCACAGCCCAAATATATAGTTCTTACTTACCCAGCAGTCCCCTGGTCCTCCGAAAACAAAAGGGAATTCACTTTTAAACTTACACTGAAATTGACTTCGCAGCAGTAAGCCCGCACCCGCACCTCCGTTACTATCAAAGCTGCAGCCACCGAAACTAAAAGAAAGAGATTTTAAACAACCCAAATGTATAGTTTTTACTTACCCAGCAGTCCGCTGGTCCTCCGAAAACAAAAGATAATTCACTTTTAAACTGACACTGAAATTGACTTCGCAGCAGTCAGCCCGCTCCCGCACCTCCGTTAATATCAAAGCTGCAGTCACCGAAACCCTAATAGATGGTCAGTATTGAGGGAGTGCGATACTGTCGGAGGGTCAGTACTGAGGGAGTGACATACTGTCGGATGGTCAGTACTGGTGGAGTGCCAGACTGATGGAGGGTCAGTACCGAGGGAGTGCCCTATTGTTGGAGAGTCAGTACTGAGCGAGCGCTGCCCTGTCGGAGGATCAGTACTGAAGGATGCTGCAGTGACAGGATGTTGGTGCTGATGGAGTGCTGCACTGTCTGAAGATCAGTACTGAGGGAATGCAGCACTCTGCGACGGTCAGTACTGAGGGAGTGATGCACTGTTGTTGAGTCAGTAATGAGGGAGCGCTGCACTCTCAGAGTGTCAGTACAAAGAACAAAGAACAAAGATAATTACAGCACAGGAACAGGCCCTTCGGCCCTCCAAGCCTGCGCCGATCCAGATCCTCTCTCTAAACATGTCGCCTATTTTCTAAGGTTCTGTATCTCTTTTCTTTCGGCCCATTCATGTATCTGTCTAGATACATCTTAAAAGACTCCATCGTGCCCGCATCTACCACCTCCGCTGGCAATGCGTTCCAGGTGCCCACCACCCTCTGCGTAAAGAACTTTCCACGCATATCCCCCCTAAACTTTTCCCCTTTCAGTTTGAACTCGTGTCCTCTGGTAATTGAATCCCCCACTCTGGGAAAAAGCCTCTTGCTATCCACCCTGTCTATACCTCTCATGATTTTGTACACCTCAATCAGGTCCCCCCTCAACCTCCGTCTTTCTAATGAAAATAATCCTAATCTGCTCAACCTCTCTTCATAGCTAGCGCCCTCCATACCAGGCAACATCCTGGTGAACCTCCTCTGCACCCTCTCCAAAGCATCCACATCCTTTTGATAATGTGGCGACCAGAACTGTACGCAGTATTCCAAATGTGGCCGAACCAAAGTCCTATACAACTGTAACATGACCTGCCAACTCTTATACTCAATGCCCCGTCCGATGAAGGAAAGCATGCCGTATGCCTTCTTGACCACTCTATTTACCTGCGTTGCCACCTTCAGGGAACAGTGGACCTGAACACCCAAATCTCTCTGGACATCAATTTTCCCCAGGACTTTTCCATTTACTGTATAGTTCACTCTTGAATTGGATCTTCCAAAATGCATCACCTCGCATTTGCCCTGATTGAACTCCATCTGCCATTTCTCTGCCCAACTCTCCAATCTATCTATATTCTGCTGTATTCTCTGACAGTCCCCTTCACTATCTGCTACTCCACCAATCTTGGTGTCGTCTGCAAATTTGCTAATCAGTCCACCTATACTTTCCTCCAAATCATTAATGTATATCACAAACAACCGTGGTCCCATACGGATCCCTGTGGAACACCACTGGTCACACGTCTCCATTTTGAGAAACTCCCTTCTACTGCTGCTCTCTGTCTCCTGTTGCCCAGCCAGTTCTTTATCCATCTAGCTAGTACACCTTGGACCCCAAGCGCCTTCACTTTCTCCATCAGCCTGCCATGGGGAACCTTATCAAACGCCTTACTGAAGTCCATGTATATGACATCGACAGCCCTTCCCTCATCAATCAACTTTGTCACTTCCTCAAAGAATTCTATTAAGTTGGTAAGACATGACCTTCCCTGCACAAAACCACCTTGCCTATCACCGATGAGCCCATTTTCTTCCAAATGGGAATAGATCCTATCCCTCAGTATCTTCTCCAGCAGCTTCCCTGCCACTGACGTCAGGCTCACCGGTCTATAATTACCTGGATTATCCCTGCTACCCTTCTTAAACAAGGGGACAACATTAGCAATTCTCCAGTCCTCCGGGACCTCACCCGTGTTTAAGGATGCTGCAAAGATATCTGTTAAGGCCCCAGCTATTTCCTCTCTCGCTTCCCTCAGTAACCTGGGATAGATCCCATCCGGACCTGGGGACTTGTCCACCTTAATGCCCTTTAGAATACCCAACACTTCCTCCCTCCTTATGCCGACTTGACCTAGAGTAATCAAACATCTGTTCCTAACCTCAACATCCGTCATGTCCCTCTCCTCGGTGAATACCGATGCAAAGTACTCGTTTAGAATCTCACCCATTTTCTCTGAGTCCAAGCATAACATTCCTCCTTTGTCCTTTAGTGGGCCAATCCTTTCTCTAGTTACCCTCTTTCTCCTTATATATGAATAAAAGGCTTTGGGATTTTCCTTAACCCCGTTTGCTAAAGATATTTCATGACCCCTTTTAGCCCTCTTGATTTGTCATTTCAAATTGGTCCGACATTCCCGATATTCTTTCAAAGCTTCGTCTTTCATCAGCCGCCTAGACCTTATGTATGCTTCCTTTTTCCTCTTAGCTAGTCTCACAATTTCACCTGTCATCCATGGTTCCCTAATCTTGCCATTTCTATCCCTCATTTTCACAGGAACATGTCTCTCCTGCACGCTAATCAACCTCTCTTTAAAAGCCTCCCACATATCACATGTGGATTTACCTTCAAACAGCTGCTCCCAATCTACATTTCCCAGCTCCTGCCGAATTTTGGTATAGTTGGCCTTCCCCCAATTTAGCACTCTTCCTTTCGGACCACTCTCGTCTTTGTCCATGAGTATTTTAAAGCTTACGGAATTGTGATCACTATTCCCAAAGTAGTCCCCTACTGAAACTTCAACAACCTGGCCGGGCTCATTCCCCAACCCCAGGTCCAGTATGGCCCCTTCCCGAGTTGGACTATTTACATACTGCTCTAGAAAACCCTCCTGGATGCTCCTTACAAATTCTGCTCCATCTGGACCTCTAACACTAAGCGAATCCCAGTCAATGTTGGGAAAATTAAAATCTCCTATCACCACCACCCTGTTGCTCCTACATCTTTCCATAATCTGTTTACATATTTGTACCTCTATCTCACGCTCGCTGTTGGGAGGCCTGTAGTACAGCCCCAACATTGTTACCGCACCCTTCCTATTTCTGAGTTCTGTCCATATTGCCTCACTGCTCGAGTCCTCCATAGTGCCCTCCTTCAGCACAGCTGTGATATCCTCTTTGACCAGTAATGCAACTCCTCCACCCCTTTTACCTCCCTCTCTATCCCGCCTGAAGCATCGATATCCTGGGATATTTAGTTGCCAATCATGCCCTTCCCTCAACCAAGTCTCAGTAATAGCAATAACATCATACTCCCAGGTACTAATCCAAGCCCTAAGTTCATCTGCCTTACCTACTACACTTCTTGCATTAAAACAAATGCACCTCAGACCACCAGTCCCTTTTTATTCATCATCTGCTCCCTGCCTGCTCTTCCCCTTAGTCACACTGACTTCATTATCTAGTTCCTTACAGGCTTTTGTTACTACCTCCTTACTGTCAACTGACCTCAATTGGTTCTCATCCCCCTGCCACATTAGTTTAAACCCTCCCCAACAGCGTTAGCAAAAGCACCTCCAAGGACATTGGTTCCAGTCCGGCCCAGGTGTAGACCGTCCAATTTGTAACAGTCCCACCTCCCCCAGAACCGGTCCCAATGTCCCAAAAATCTGAACCCCTCCTTCCTGCACCATCTCTCAAGCCACGCATTCATCCTGACTATTCTTTCATTTTTACTCTGACTATCACGTGGCACTGGTAGTAATCCTGAGATTACTACCTCTGAGGTCCTACTTTTTAACTTGGCTCCTAACTCCCTAAACTCTGCTTGTAGGACCTCATCCCGTTTTTTACCTATATCATTAGTGCCTATGTGCACAATGACAACTGGCTGTTCACCCTCCCCCTTTAGAATATTCTGCAGCCGATCTGAGACGTCCCTGACCCGTGCACCTGGGAGGCAACATACCATTCGGGAGCCTCGTTTTCGACCACAGAACCGCCTATCTACTCCCCTTACAATCGAATCCCCTACGACTATAGCCCTTCCACTCTTTTTCCCGCCCTTCTGAACAGCAGAGCCAGCCATGGTGCCATGGACCTGGCTACTGCTGCCTTCCCCTGGTGAGCCATCTCCCTCAACAGTATCCAAAACGGTATACTTGTTTTGGAGGGAGATGACCGCAGGGGACTCCTGCGCTGCCTTCCTGCTCTTTCTCTGCCTTTTGGTGACCCATTCCCTTTCTCCCTCAGCAATCCTAATCTGCGGTGTGACCAATTCACTAAACGTGCTATCCACGACCTCCTCAGCATCGCGCATGCTCCAAAGTGAGTCCATCCGCAGCTCGAGAGCCGTCATGCGGTCGAACAGGAGCTGCAGCTGGACACACTTCCTGCACGTGAAGGAGTCAGGGTCATCAGCCATGTCCCTGAGCTCCCACATTGAGCAAGAGGAGCATGATACAGGTCTGAGATCTCCTGCCATTTTTCATCTTAAGTTTAAACTTAGTTAAATGAAAAAGGAACGAAAAGTTTTTACCAATCACAATAAAACCAGAGAAATTGAAAAAGCCTTACCTTATAAACACCCCACCGAGTCCTTTTTTTTTGGTTAGAGGAGGAGGGCGGGTGGGAGACACTACAAGTGTGGTGTCTCGGGTTCAGAAACCGCCCAAATATATAGTGTTTTACTTACCCAGCAGCCCCCTGGCCTCCGCCGAAAAACAAAAGGAAATTAAATTTACTTTCAAACTGACCTTCCCAGCTGCTCACTCGCTCACACTCTGCTCCCGAAAAAGCTGCTGCACTGAAAGGAAAGTTATTTTAAACCGCCCAAATATATAGTGTTTTATTTACCCAGCAGCCCCCTGGCCTCCGCCGAAAAACTAAAGGAAATTAAATTTACTTTCAAACTGACCTTCCCAGCTGCTCACTCGCTCACACTCTGCTCCCGAAAAAGCTGCTGCACTGAAAGCTGAGGGACTGTTGCATTGTTGTTGATTCAGTACTGAGGGAGTGCTGCACTGTCAGAGGGTCAGTACAAAGTGTGTGCTGCATTGTTCTTGAGTCAGTACGGGAGAAATGCTGAACTCTCAGAGTGTCAGTTCTGAGGGAAAGCTGCATTCTCAGACTGTCAGTACTTTGGGAAAGCTGCATTGTTGCAGAGTCAGTTCTGAGGGAGCTCTGCACTCTCAGTGTCAGTACTGAGGCATTGCTGCACTGTTGGATGGTAAGTTCTGAAGGAGAGCTGCATTGTTGTTGAGTCAGTACTGAGGGAATGCTGCACTCTCAGAGTGTCAGTAGTGAGAGAGTGCTGCATGGTTTTTGAGTCAGTAATGAGCAGGCGCTGCACTCTTGGAGTGTAACTGTTGATGATTGCTGCACTGTCAGATTGACAGTACTGAGGGAGTACCATACTGTTGGAGAGTCAATACTGAGGGAGTGCTGCACTATTGGAGGGTCAGTACTTAGGGAGTGTTGGATGGTCAATACTCTGGGAGAGCGATACTGTTGGAGGATCAGTACTGATGGAAAGCGATACTGTTGGAGGGTCAGTACTGAGGGAGTGCTGCACTGTCGGATGATCAGTACTGAGGGACTGCTGCACTATTAGAGAGTCAGTGCTGACGGAGTGTTGCACTGTCAGAAAATCGTTACTAAGTGAAAGCTGCACTGCCAGAGGGTCTGTATTGAGGGAGTGCTGCACTGTCAGAAACTTGGTGATGCGGGATTGCCTTCCGTTAGAGGATCAGTACTGAGGGAGCGCTGCATTGTTGATGAGTCAGTACTGAGGGAGCACTGCACTCAGTATTGACGGATGCTGCACCATCAGATGGTCAGCACCGAGGGAGTGCCATACTGTTGGAGGGTCAGTACTGAGGGAGTGCCTTACTGTTGGAAGGTCAGTACTATTGGTTGGCCATACAGGTGGAGGGTCAGCACTGAGGGACTGCTGGACAGTGGGAGGAACAGTACTGAGGGTGTGCCGCACTGTCGGAGGGTCAGGTCTGAGGGACTGACATTTTGTCGGACGATCAGTATTGTGGGAGTGCCATACCGTCGGATGGTCAGGACTGTGGTGGTGCCGTATTGTCGGAGGGTCAGTTCTGAGGGAGTGCGATAGTTGGAGGGTCAGTACTGAGGGAGTGCTGTGCTGTTGGAGGGTCAGCACTGAGGGTGTGCGGCACTGTCGGAGCATTCCGTACTGAGGGAGTGCTGCTCTGCTAGAGGGTCAGTGCTGTGGCAGTGCTGCAATGTCAGAAATTCGGTACTGAGGCAGTGCTGCACTGTCGGATGATACGTATTGTGGGAGTGCTGCATATTTGGAGAGTCAGTAGTGAGGGAGTGCGACCCTGTTCGAGTGTCAGTATGAGGGTGTGTCGCACTGTCGGAGGGTCAGTACTGAGGGACAGACATTCTGTCGGAGGGTCAGTACTGAGGGAGTGCCATACTGCCGGATGGTCGGTACTGAGGTGGTGCTGTATTGTCGGAGGGTCAGTTCTGAGGCAGTGCGATACTTGGGTGGTCAGTACTGAGGGAGAGCTGCATTGTTGAAGGGTCAGTACTGAGGGTGTTCCATACTGTTGGAGGGTCATTACTGAGGGAGTGCCATATTTGTGGAGGGTCAGTACTGAGAGTGTGCTGCACTGTCAGAGGATCCGTACTGAGGGAGTGCTGCACTTTCTGAGGATCAGTAGTGAGGGAGAGCTGCACTGTCAGAAAGTTGGTGATGAGGGAATGCTGCACTCTCAGAGTGCCAGTACTGTGTGAATGCTGCGGTGTCAGATGGTCAGTACTGAGGAAATGCTGCACTTCAGCTGGTCAGTACTGAGGGAATGCTGCACTCTCAGAGTGTCAGTTCTGTGGGAGCGCTGCACTGTCAGAGGGTCAGTGATGAGGGAGTGCTGCACAGTAAGATGGTAAGTACTGAGGGAATGGCTCATTGTTGTTGAGTCAGTACTGAGGGAAAGCTGCATTCACAGACTGTCTGTACTGAGAGGGTGCTGCATTGTTGTTGAGTCTGTACTGTGGGAGCGCTGCAATCTCAGAGGGTCAGTACTGAGTGAGTGCTGCACTGTCGGATGGTCAGATCTGAAGGGTCGCTGCATTGTTGTTGAGTCAGTACTACGGGAGTGCTGCACTGTTGGAGGACCAGTACTGAGGGAGTTCTGCACTGTCATCAATTTGATGATGAAGACTTGCCGACTGTTGGTGTCTCAGTACTGAGGGAGCGCTGCGTTGTTGTTGAGTCAGTTCTGAGGGAGTGCTGCACTCTCACAGTTTCAGTACTGAGAGGTTGCTGCCCTAATAGATGGTTAGTATTGAGGGAGTGCGATACTGTCGGAGGGTCAGTACTGAGGGAGTGACATACTGTCGGATGCTCAGTACTGGTGGAGTGCCAGACTGATGCAGATTCACTACCGAGGGAGTGCCCTATTGTTGGAGACTGAGTACTGAGCGAGCGCTGCCCTGTCGGAGGATCAGTACTGAGGGATGCTGCACTGACAGGATGTTGGTGCTGATGGAGTGCTGCACTGTCTGAAGATCAGTACTGAGGGAATGCAGCACTCTGCGACGGTCAGTACTGAGGGAGTGATGCACTGTTGTTGAGTCAGTAATGAGGGAGCGCTGCACTCTCAGAGTGTCACTACTGTGGGAGTGCTGCACTGTCAGAAGGTCAGTACTGAGGGAGTGCTGCACCCTCAGAGTGTCAGTACTGAGGGTCTGTTGCATTGTTGTTGATTCAGTACTGAGGGAGTGCTGCACTGTCAGAGGGTCAGTACAAAGTGTGTGCTGCATTGTTCTTGAGTCAGTACGGGAGGAATGCTGAACTCTCAGAGTGTCAGTTCTGAGGGAAAGCTGCATTCTCAGACTGTCAGTACTGTGGGAAAGCTGCATTGTTGCAGAGTCAGTTCTGAGGGAGCTCTGCACTCTCAGTGTCAGTACTGAGGCATTGCTGCACTGTTGGATGGTAAGTTCTGAAGGAGAGCTGCATTGTTGTTGAGTCAGTACTGAGGGAATGCTGCACTCTCAGAGTGTCAGTTGTGAGAGAGTGCTGCATGGTTTTTGAGTCAGTAATGAGCAGGCGCTGCACTCTTGGAGTGTAACTGTTGATGATTGCTGCACTGTCAGATTGACAGTACTGAGGGAGTACCATACTGTTGGAGAGTCAATACTGAGGGAGTGCTGCACTATTGGAGGGTCAGTACTTAGGGAGTGTTGGATGGTCAATACTGAGGGAGAGCGATACTGTTGGAGGATCAGTACTGATGGAAAGCCATACTGCTGGAGGGTCAGAAATGAGGGCGTGCCGTACTGTTGGAGGGTCAGTACTGAGGGAGTGCTGCACTGTCGGATGATCAGTACTGAGGGACTGCTGCACTATTAGAGAGTCAGTGCTGACGGAGTGTTGCACTGTCAGAAAATCGTTACTAAGTGAAAGCTGCACTGCCAGAGGGTCTGTATTGAAGGAGTGCTGCACTGTCAGAAACTTGGTGATGCGGGATTGCCTTCCGTTAGAGGATCAGTTCTGAGGGAGCGCTGCATTGTTGATGAGTCAGTACTGAGGGAGCACTGCACTCAGTATTGACGGATGCTGCACCATCAGATGGTCAGCACCGAGGGAGTGCCATACTGTTGGAGGGTCAGTACTGAGGGAGTGCCTTACTGTTGGAGGGTCAGTACTATTGGTTGGCCATACAGGTGGAGGGTCAGCACTGAGGGACTGCTGGACAGTGGGAGGAACAGTACTGAGGGTGTGCCGCACTGTCGGAGGGTCAGGTCTGAGGGACTGACATTTTGTCGGACGGTCAGTATTGTGGGAGTGCCATACCGTCGGATGGTCAGGACTGTGGTGGTGCCGTATTGTCGGAGGGTCAGTTCTGAGGGAGTGCGATAGTTGGAGGGTCAGTACTGAGGGAGTGCTGTGCTGTTGGAGGGTCAGCACTGAGGGTGTGCGGCACTGTCGGAGAATCCGTACTGAGGGAGTGCTGCTCTGCTGGAGGGTCAGTGCTGTGGCAGTGCTGCAATTTCAGAAATTCGGTACTGAGGCAGTGCTGCACTGTCGGATGATACGTATTGTGGGAGTGCTGCATATTTGGAGAGTCAGTAGTGAGGGAGTGCGACCCTGTTCGAGTGTCAGTATGAGGGTGTGTCGCACTGTCAGAGGGTCAGTACTGAGGGACAGACATTCTGTCGGAGGGTCAGTACTGAGGGAGTGCCATACTGCCGGATGGTCGGTACTGAGGTGGTGCTGTATTGTCGGAGGGTCAGTTCTGAGGCAGTGCGATACTTGGGTGGTCAGTACTGAGGGAGAGCTGCATTGTTGAAGGGTCAGTACTGAGGGTGTTCCATACTGTTGGAGGGTCAGTACTGAGGGAGTGCCATATTTGTGGAGGGTCAGTACTGAGAGTGTGCTGCACTGTCAGAGGATCCGTACTGAGGGAGTGCTGCACTTTCTGAGGATCAGTAGTGAGGGAGAGCTGCACTGTCAGAAAGTTGGTGATGAGGGAATGCTGCACTCTCAGAGTGCCAGTACTGTGTGAATGCTGCGGTGTCAGATGGTCAGTACTGAGGAAATGCTGCACTTCAGCTGGTCAGTACTGAGGGAATGCTGCACTCTCAGAGTATCAGTTCTGTGGGAGCGCTGCACTGTCAGAGGGTCAGTGATGAGGGAGTGCTGCACTGTCAGAGGGTCAGTGATGAGGGAGTGCTGCACAGTAAGATGGTAAGTACTGAGGGAATGGCTCATTGTTGTTGAGTCAGTACTGAGGGAAGGCTGCATTCACAGACTGTCTGTACTGAGAGGGTGCTGCATTGTTGTTGAGCCTGTACTGTGGGAGCGCTGCAATCTCAGAGGGTCAGTACTGAGTGAGTGCTGCACTGTCGGATGGTCAGATCTGAAGGGTCGCTGCATTGTTGTTGAGTCAGTACTACGGGAGTGCTGCACTGTTGCAGGACCAGTACTGAGGGAGTTCTGCACTGTCATCAATTTGGTGATGATGACTTGCCTACTGTTGGTGTCTCAGTGCTGAGGGAGCGCTGCGTTGTTGTTGAGTCAGTTCTGAGGGAGTGCTGCACTCTCACTGTTTCAGTACTGAGAGGTTGCTGCCCTAATAGATGGTTAGTATTGAGGGAGTGCGATACTGTCGGAGGGTCAGTACTGAGGGAATGCGATGCTGTTGGAGTGTCAGTACGGATGGTTTTCCATACCGGTGGAGGGCCAGTACTGAAGGAGTGCTGCACAGTCAGATGATCAGTACTGAGGGAGTGCTGCACTGTTAGAGGGTCAGTATAGAGTGAGCGCTGCACTGTTGGAGGGTCAGTACTGAGGGAATGCTACACACTCAGAGTGTCAGGACTGGGTGAGTGCTGCAGTGCCAGATCGTCAGTACTGAGGGAATGCTGCATTGTTGTTGAGTCAGCACTGAGTGAACGCTGCACCCTCCGAGTGTAAGTCCTGAAGGAGTGCTGCATTGTTTTTGATTCACTACTGAGGGAGTGCTGCACTGTCAGATGGTCAGTTCTGAGGGAGTGCTGCACTGTTAGAGGGTCAGTACTGAGTGAGTCCTGCACTGTTAGAGGGTCAATACTAAGTGAGTGCTGCACTGTCAGAAAGCTGGAGATGAGGGAGTGCCATACTGTCGGAGGATCATTGCTGAGGGAGTGCCATACTGCTGGATGGTCGGTAATGATGGAGTGCCATACTGCTGAGGGTCAGTACTGAGGGAGTGCTGCACTGTGAGAGGATCAGTACAGAGGGGGTGCTATTCTTTCGAAGGGTCAGTACTGAGGGAGTGCCATACTGTCAGAAGATCAGTAATGAGGGAGTGCTATACTGCAGGAGTGTCAGTATTGAGGGAGTGCCAGACTGATGGTGGGTCAGTAATGAGGGAGTGCCAGACCGTTGGAGCATCAGTACTGAGGGAGTGTAATACTGTTGGAGTGTCAGTATTGAGGGAGTATCATACTATTGGTGGGTCAGTGCTGAGGAAGTGCCATACTGGTGGAGGGTCAGTACTGAGGGAGTGCTATACTGTAGGAGTATCAGTATTGAGGGAGTGCCAGACTGATGGTGGGTCAGTAATGAGGGAGTGCCAGACCGTTGGAGCTTCAGTACTGAGGGAGTGTAATACTGTTGGAGTGTCAGTATTGAGGGAGTATCATACTTTTGGAGGGTCAGTGCTGAGGGAGTGCCATACTGGTGGAGGGTCAGTACTGAGGGAGTGCTGCACTGTCAGAGAATCAGTAGTGAGGGAGCACTGCACTGTTAGAGAGTGATTGCTGAGGGAGTGTTGCACTGTCAGAAAGTCGGTACTTAGGGAGCGCTGCACTGCCAGAGGGTCAGTATTGATGGAGTGCTGCACTGTCGAAGGATCAGTACTGAGGCAATGTTGCACTCTCAGAAAGTTGGTGATGAGTGAGTGATGCACTGTTGGAGGATCAGTACTGAGGGAATGCTGCACTGTCAGATGCTCAGTACTGAGGAAATGCTGCTCTCTCAGATTGTCAGTACTGAGGGAGCGTTGCATTGCTGTTGAGTCAGTACTGAGAGAGTGCTGTATTCTCAGAGTGTTAGTATTGAGGGATGCTGACTGCCAGCGGATCAGTACTGAGGGAATATTGTATTGTTGTTGTGTCAGTACTGAGGGAGCGCTGATCTCTCAGAGTGTCAGTATTGAAGGAGTGATGCACTGTCGGAGGAAAAAGTACTGAGGGAGTGCCATACTGATGGATGGTCAGTGCTGAGGGAGTGCCAGACTGGTGGAGGGTCAGTACTGAGGGAGTGCTGCACTGTTATAGAGTGAGTGCTGAGGGACTGTTGCACTGTTGGAGGGACAGTAATGAGGGAGTGCCTTACTGGTGGAGGGTCAGCACTGATGGAGTGCCATATTGGTAGAGGGTCAGTAATGATGGAGTGCTGCACTGTCAGAGGGTCAGATCTGAGGGAGTGCTGCAACCTCAAAATGTCAGTACTGAGGGATTTCTGCATTGATGTTGAGTCTGAACTGAGTGAGTGCTGCACTGTCAGATGGTCTGTTGCAAAGGAGCGCTGCATTTTTGTTCAGTCTGTACTGAGGGATTGCTGCACTCTCAGAGTGTCAGTACTGTGCAAGCACGGCATTGTTGTTGAGTATGTACTGAGGGAGCGCTGCATTCTCAGAGCGTTAGTATTGAGGGATGCTGACTGCCAGCGGGTCAGTACTGAGGGAGTGTTGCATTTTTGTTAAGTGAGCACTGAGGGAGCGCTGCACTCTCAGAGTGTCAGTACTGAGGGAGTGCTGCAGTGTCAGAGGTTCAGTACTGAGGGAGTGCCACACTGTCGGAGCATCAGTACTGAGGGAGTGCCATACTGTCGGAGGATCAGTACTGATGGAGTGTCATACTGCTGGATGGTCAGTAATGAGGGAGTGCCATACTGTTGGAGGGTCAGTACTGAGGGTTTATCATAATATTGGAGGGTCAGGACTGAAGGAAGACATACTAGTGGAGGTTCAGTACTGAGGGAGTGCTGTACTGTCGGAGGATCAGTGCTGAGGGAGTGTTGCACTGCCAGAGGTTCGAGATTGAGGGAGTGCTGCACAGTCGGAGGATCAGTACTGAGGGAATGCTGCTCTTTCAGAGTGTCAGTACAGAGGCAGTGCTGCACTGTCAGAAGGTCAGTACAAAGGGAGGGCTGCACTGCCAGATTGACAGTACTGAGGGAGTGCGGCACTGTCGGAGGATCAGTATTGAGGGAGTGCTGCACTGTTAGGGAGTCAGTACTGAGGGAGTGCTGCACTGTTAGAGAGTCGGTACAGAGGGAGTGCCGCACTGTCGGAGAATCAGTATTGAGGGAGTGCTGCACTTTTGGCGTGTCAGTACTGAGGAAGTGCTGCACTGTTGGAGCATCAGCGCTGAGGGAGTGCCAAACTGTCGGAGGATCAGTACTATGGGAGTGCCATACAGTCAGAGGGTCAGTTCTGATGGTGGGCCATTCTTTTGGAGAGCCAGTACTGTGGGAGCTCTGCCCTGTCAGATGGTCAGCACTGAGGGAGTGCCATCCTGTCGGAGGGACAGTATTGAGTGAGTGCTGCACGGTCGGAGGATCAGTACTGCGGGAGTGTCGTACTGTTGTCGGGTCAGTACTGAGCGAGTGCCGTTCTGGTGGAGAGTCAGCATTGAGGGAATGATGCACTCTTGGATGGTTAGTACTAAGGGAGTGCCTCACTGTTAGAGGGTCAGGGTCACTACTGAGGGAACGCTGCATTCTCAGAGTGTTGAGGGATGCTGACTGCTAGCGGGTCAGTACTGAGGGAGTGTTGCATTGTTGTTGAGTCAGTACTGAGGGAATGCTGCACTCTCAGAGTGTCAGTACTGAGGGAGTGCTGCCCTGTCAGATGGTCTGTACAGAAGGACTGTCACACTGCCGGAGTGTCAGTTCTAAGCGAGTGTCATACTTTCGGAGGTTCAGTACTCAGGGAATGCTGCACTGTTGGACGGTCAGTACTGATGGAGTGCCATACTGGTGGAGGGTCAGTACTGAGGGAATGCTGCACTGTCGGAGGATAAGCACTGAGGGAATACTGCACTGTTAGAGGGTCAGTACTGAGGGAGTGTTGCACTGTCAGAAAATCGGTACTGAAGGAGTGCCAGACTGTCGGACGATCAGTACTGTGGGAGTGCTGTACTGTCAGAGGGTCAGTTCTGATGGTGAGCCATTCTTTAGGAGGGCCAGTACTGAGGGAGCACTGCCCTGTCAGACGGTCAGCACTGAGGGAGTGCCATCCTGTCGGAGGGTCAGTATTGAGTGAATGCTGCACTGTCGGAGGATCAGTACTGCGGGAATGTCGTACTGTTGTCGGTACAGTACTGAGCGAGTGCCGTTCTGGTGGAGAGTCAGCATTGAGGGAGTGCTGCACTCTTGGATGGTTAGTAGTAAGGGAGCGCCTCACTGTTAGAGGGTCAGGGTCACTACTGAGGGAGCGCTGCATTATCAGATTGTTCGTATTGAGGGATGCTGACTGCCAGCGGGTCAGTACTGAGGGAGTGTTGCATTGTTGTTGAGTCAGTACTGAGGGAATGCTGCACTGTCGGAGGTTCAGCACTGAAGGAGTGCCATACTGTCGGAGGGTCAGAACTGAGGGAGTGCAATACTGTCGGAGGCTCTGTACTGCGGGAGTGCAATACTGTTGGAGGGTCAGTACTGATGGAGTTCTGCAATGTTATAGGGTCAGCACTGAGGGACTGTTGCACTGTCAGAAAGTCGGTACTGAGGGAGTGCTGCACTGTCGGAGGGTCAGTACTGAGGTAGTGGTGCACTTTTGGAGCATCAGTCCTGAGGGAGTTCTGTAGCGTCAGATGGTCAGCACTGATGGAGTGCTGAATTGTTGTTGAGTCAGTACTGAGGGGGCGCTGCATTCCCAGTACTGAGGGACTGCTGCACTGTCAGAATGTCAGTACTGAGGGAGTATCATACAATTGGAGGGTTAGTACTGAGGGTCAGCCATACTGACGGAGGGTCAGTACTGAGGGAGTGCCAGACTATTACAGGGTCAGTAATGAGGGAGAGCCATCCTGTCAGAAGATCAGTACTGAGGGAGTGACATACTGATGGACGGTCAGTACTGAGGAAGTGCCAGACATTTAGAGGGTCAGTACTGAGGGAGAGCCATCCTGTCAGAAGATCAATAATGAGGGAGTGCCATACTGTGGGTGGGTCAGTACTGAGGGACTGCCATACTGATGGAGCTTCAGTACTGAGGGTGTGCCAGACTGTTGGAGGGTCAGTACTGAGGGAGCTCTCTGCTTATGGTGGGTCAGTATTGAGGGAGTATCATACTATTGGGGGGCCGGACTGAGGGGCAGCCACACTGATGGAGGGTCAGCACTGAGGGAATGCTACAATGTCGGAGGATCAGTCCTGAGGGAGTGCTGCACTGTTAGAGAGTCAGTGCTGAGGGAGACTTTCACTGCCAGAGGGTTAGAATAGAGGGTGTGTGGCACTGTCAGAAGATCAGTACTGAGGGAATGCTGCACTCTCAGAAAGTCTGTGATGAGGGAGTGCTGCACTGTCGGAGGATCAGTACTGAGGAAATGCAGCTCCCTCAGAGTGTCAGTACTGAGGGAGTGCTGCACTGTCAGATGCTTAGAACTGAGGGAGGGCTGCACTGCCAGATGGTCAGCACAGTGGGAGCGCTGCATTGTTGTTGAGTCTGCACTGAGGGAATGCTGCACGCTCAGAGTGTCAGGACTGAGGGAGCGCTGCATTATTGTTGAGTCGGTACTGAGGGGGCCCTGCACTCTCAGAGTGTCAGTACTGAGGAAGTGCTTCACTGTTGGAGAGTCAGCACTGAAGGAGTGCCAGACTGTCGGAGGGCCAGTACTGTGGGCCTGCCGTACTGTCAGAGGGTCAGTTCTGATGGTGTGCCCTTCTTTTGGAGGGCCAGTACTGAGGGATTTCTGCCCTGTGAGATGGTCAACACTGAGGGAGTGCCATACTGTCAGAGTGTAAGTACTGAGGGAGTGTTATACAGTTGGATGGTCAGTATTGAAAGAGTCTCATACTATTGGAGGGTCAGTACTGAGGGAGAGCCATACTGGTAGAGAGTCAGCACTGAGGGAGTGCTACACTGTCGGAAGATCAGTACTGAGGGAGTGCGGCACTGCCAGTGGGTCAGTAGTGAAGGAGTGCCATACAGTCGGAGGGTCATAACTGAGGGATTTCCATACTGTTGGTGGCTCAGTACTGAGGGAGTGCCATACTGCTGGAGGATCAGTTCGGACGGAGTGCCATACTGTTGGAGGGACAGTTCCGATGGTGTGCAATTCGTTTGGAGGGCCGGTACTGAGGGAGCACCGCACTGTTGGAGGATCAGTATTGAGGGAGCGCTGCAGTTTTGGCGCGTCAGTACTGAGGAAGTGCTGCACTGTTGGAGCGTCAGCACTGAGGGGGTGCCGGACTGTCGGAGGGTCAGTACTGGTGGTGCCGTACAGTCAGAGGGTTAGTTCTGATGGTGTGTTATTCTTTTGGAGGACCAGTACTGAGGGAGTTGTGCCCTGTCAGTTGGTCAGCACTGAGGGAGTGCCATACTGTCGGAGGGTCAGTACTGAGGCAGAGCCATACCGCCAGATGATCAGTACTGAGGGAGTGCCATACTGTCGGAGGGTCAGTACTGAGGGAGTGCCATACTGATGTAGGGTCAGTAGTGAGGGAGCGCTGCATTGTTGTTGAGTCAGTACTGAGGGAGTGCCATTCTGGTGAAGGGTCAGTAATGATGGAGTGCTGAACTTTTGGAGGGTCAGCACTGAAGGAATGCTGCACTGTCGGAGGGTCAGTACTGAAGGAGTGCTATACTGTCGGATGGTCAGAACTGAGGGAGTGCAATACTGTCGGAGGCTCTGTACTGCGGGAGTGCAATACTGTTGGAGGGTCAGTACTGATGGAGTTCTGCAATGTTATAGGGTCAGCACTGAGTGAGTGTTGCACTGTCAGAAAGTCGGTACTGAGGGAGCGCTGCAGTGTCGGAGGGTCAGTACTGAGGTAGTGGTGCACTTTTGGAGCATCAGTCCTGAGGGAGATCTGCAGCATCAGATGGTCAGAACTGATGGAATGCTGAATTGTTGTTCAGTCAGTACTGAGGGGGCGCTGCATTCTCAGTCCTGAGGGACTGCTGCACTGTCAGAATGTCAGTACTGAGGGAGTATCATACAATTGGAGGGTTAGTACTGAGGGTCAGCCATACTGTCGGAGGGTCAGTACTGAGTGAGAGCCAGACTTTTAGAGGGTCAGTACTGAGGGAGAGCCATCCTGTCAGAAGATCAGTACTGAGGGAGTGCCACACTGATGGACGGTCAGTACTGAGGAAGTGCCAGACATTTAGAGGGTCAGTACTGAGGGAGAGCCATCCTGTCAGAAGATCAATAATGAAGGAGTGCCATACTGTGGGTGGGTCAGTACTGAGGGACTGCCATACTGATGGAGCTTCAGTACTGAGGGTGTGCCAGACTATTGGAGGGTCAGTACTGAGGGAGTTCTCTACTTATGGTGGGTCAGTATTGAGTGAGTATCATACTATTTGGGGGCCGGAATGAGGGACAGCCACACTGATGGAGGGTCAGCACTGAGGGAATGCTACAATGTCAGAGGATCAGTCCTGAGGGTGTGCTGCACTGTTAGAGAGTCAGTGCTGAGGGAGTCTTTCACTGCCAGAGGGTCAGAATAGAGGGTGTGCGGCACTGTCAGAAGATCAGTACTGAGGGAATGCTGCACTCTCAGAAAGTCTGTGATGAGGGAGTGCTGCACTGTCGGAGGATCAGTACTGAGGAAATGCTGCTCTCTCAGAGTGTCAGTACTGAGGGAGTGCTGCACTGTCAGATGCTTAGAACTGAGGGAGGGCTGCACTGACAGATGGTCGGCACTGTGGGAGCGCTGCATTGTTGTTGAGTCTGCACTGAGGGAATGCTGCACGCTCAGAGTGTCAGGACTGAGGGAGCGCTGCATTATTGTTGAGTCGGTACTGAGGGGGCCCTGCACTCTCAGAGTGTCAGTACTGAGGAAGTGCTGCACTGTTGGAGAGTCAGCACTGAAGGAGTGCCAGACTGTCGGAGGGCCAGTACTGTGGGCCTGCCGTACTGTCAGAGGGTCTGTTCTGATGGTGTGCCCTTCTTTTGGAGGGCCAATACTGAGGGATTTCTGCCCTGTCCGATGGTCAACACTGAGGGAGTGCCATACTGTCAGAGTGTAAGTACTGAGGGAGTGTTATACAGTTGGATGGTCAGTATTGAGGGAGTCTCATACTATTGGAGGGTCAGTACTGAGGGAGAGCCATACTGGTAGAGGGTCAGCACTGAGGGAGTGTTACACTGTCGGAGGATCAGTACTAAGGGAGTGCTGCACTGTTAGAGATTCAGTACTGAGGGAGTGCTGCACTGTTAGAGAGTCGGTACTGAGGGAGCGCCGCACTGTCGGAGGATCAGTATTGAGGGAGTGCTGTACTTTTGGTGTGTCAGTACTGAGGAACTGCTGCACTGTTGGAGCGTCAGCAGTGAGGGAGTGCCAAACTGTCGGAGGATCAGTACTGTGGGAGTGCCGTACTGTCAGAGGGTCAGTTCTGATGGTGGGCCATTCTTTTGGAGGGCCAGTACTAAGGGAGCTCTGCCCTGTCAGATGGTCAGCACTGAGGGAGTGTCATCCTGTCGAGGGGTCAGTATTGAGTGAGTGCTGCACTGTCGGAGGATCAGTACTGCGGGAGTGTCGTGCTGTTGTCGGGTCAGTACTGAGCGAGTGCCGTTCTGGTGGAGAGTCAGCATTGAGGGAATGATGCACTGTTGGAGGGTCAGTACTGAAGGAGCGCTGCATTCTCAGAGTGTTAGTATTGAGGGATGCTGACTGCCAGCGGGTCAGTACTGAGGGAGTGTTGCATTGTTGTTGAATCAGTACTGAGGGAATGCTGCACTCTCAGAGTGTCAATACTTTGGGAATGCTGCACTGTCAGCTGGTCAGTACGGAGGGACTGTAACACTGCTGGAGTGTCAGTTCTGTGGGAGTGTCATACTTTCGGAGGTTCAGTACTCAGGGAATGCTGCACTGTTGGACGGTCAGTACTGAGGGAGTGCCATACTGCCGGCTGCTCTGCACCGAGGAAGTGCCTGCCGTTGGCGGATCAGTACTGAGGGAGTGCATTCCTGGTGGAGGTTCAGTACTGATGGAGTGCTGCACTGTTAGAGGATCAGTACTGAGGGAGCGTTGCACAGTCAGAGAGTCGATACTGAGGTAGATCTGCACTGTTGGAGGGTCAGTACTGAGGGAGTGCCATACTGTCGGAGCATCAGTACTGAGGGAGTATCAAACTGATGGAGGGTCAGTATTGAGGGAATGCCATAGTGTTGGATAGTCAGTATTGAGGGAGTGCTGCAGTTTTGGAGGGTCAGTACTGAGGGAGTGCCATACTGGTGAAGGCTCAGTAATGATGGAGTGCTGCACTGACAGAGGGTCAGTCCAGAGGAAATGCTGCACTTTCTGGGGGTCAGTACTGAGGGAGTGCCATACTGTCGGAGGGTCAGAACTGAGGGAGTGCAAGACTGTGAGATGATCTGTACTGCGGGGTGCCATACTGTTGGAGGGTCAGTCATGAGGGAGTGCCATACTGTTGGAGGGTCAGGACTGAGGGAGTGCCATACTGATGTAGGGTCAGTAGTGAGGGAGCGCTGCATTGTTGTTGAGTCAGTACTGAGGGAGCGCTATACTCTCAGATTGTTAGTATTGAGGGATGCTGACTGCCAGCGTGTCAGTACTGAGGGAGTGCCGTACTGGTGGAGGTTCAGTACTGATGGAGTGCTGCACTGTTACAGGGTCAGTACTGAGAGAGCGTTGCACAGTCAGAGAGTCGATACTGGGGGAGAGCTGCACTTTCGGAGGGTCATTACTGAGGGAGTGCCATACTCTCGGAGCATCAGTACTGTGGGAATATCAATCTGATGGAGGGTCAGTATTGAGGGAATGCCATAGTGTTGGATAGTCAGTATTGAGGGAGTGCTGCACTTTTGAAGGTTCAGTACTGAGGGAGTGCCAAACTGGTGAAGGGTCAGTAATGATGGAGTGCTGCACTTTTGGAGGGTCAACACTGAAGGAATGCTGCACTGTCGGAGGGTCAGTACTGAAGGAGTGCCATACTGTCGGAGGGTCTGAACTGAGGGAGTGCAATACTGTCGGAGGCTCTGTACTTCGGGAGTGCAATACTGTTGGAGGGTCAGTACTGAGGACACAGAGGTGGGAAAGAGGTTTTGGGCACAGCGGGGGAGAGGGAGATGGACATAGAGGGGGAGAGATGGATGGACACAGAAGGGGAGAGATGGATGGACACAGACGGGGAGAGAGGGATGGACAAAGAAGGGGAAGAGAGGGATGGACACAGAGGGGGAGAGGTGGATGGACAAAGAGGGGAGAGTAGGGGATGGACACAAGGGGAAAGTGGGGGGGATGGTGACAAGGAGGGAGAGAGGGGATGGACACAGAGGGACAGGAGAGAGGTGATAGACACATCGGAAGGGGGTGGGGGTTGGACATTGGGGGATAGAGGAGGGAGATAAGGGGAAGGACGGGGTGGACGCAGACTCCAGAGAGGGGGATAGGAGAGGGGGATGGACGCAGAGGGACGGGAGAAGGGTGAAGGACTCTGAGGGGGGACGGGGATGTAAATTGGGGGAGAGGGGAGGGACACAGGGGGAGGGAGGGGGTGGACGCTGACTGGGGAGAGGGGGATAAGAGAGGGGGATGGACCTCCTGCGACTCCAGGCAGAAGTTCCTCCACTATCCCTGAACGGCCCGACCCTCACTCTGGCCATCCTCTTGTTCCTCACATAAGTGTAGAACGCCTTGGGATTTTCCTTAATCCTACCCACCAAGACTTTTTCATGTCCCCTTCTAGCTCTCCTAAGTCCATTCTTCAGTTCCTTCCTGGCTGCCTTGTAATCCTCTAAAGCCCTGTATGATTATTGCTTCCTCAAACCTAAATAAGCTTTAGTTTTAGAGATACAGCACTGAAACAGACCCTTTGGCAGACCGAGTCTGTGCCAACCATCAGCTATTTGTACCCATTTATACTAATCCTACATTCCTGCCACATCCACACCTGTCCGTATATTTCCCTACCACCTACCTATGCTAGGGGCAATTTATAATGGCCAATTTACCTACCAACCTGCAAGTCTTTTGGCAGGAAACGGAGCACCCGGAGAAAACCCACGCAGACACTGGGAGAACTTGCAAACCCCACACAGGCAGTACCCGGAATTGAACCCATGTCGCTGGAGTTGTGAGACTGCAGTGCTAACCACTGCGCCACTGTGCCACCCTTTCTTCTTCCTCTTGACTAGCTGTTCTTGTCATCCATGTTTCCTTTACCGTACCACCCCTTCCTTGCCTATCGGGACAAACCTATCCAGCAGTCGCAGCAACTGCTCCCTAAACAACCTCCACATTTCTGTCGTTCATTTCCCTGAGAACATCTGTTCCCAATTTAAGCACCTCAGTTCCTGCCGAATAGCATTGTTGTTCCCCCTCCCCCAATTAAATATTTTCACATCCCATCTGCTCATATCCCTCTCCATGACTATAGTACAGGTCAGGGAGTTGTGATCACTATCAGCGAAATGCTCTCCCACCGAGAGATCTGCCACCTGGCCTGGTTCGTTGCCAAGCACCAAATCCAAAATAGTCGCCCCTCTGGTCGGCCTATCTACATATTGAGTCAGGAAACCTTCCCAGGCACATTAACAAAATCTGCTCCATGCACATTATATGCACTAAGGAGGTTCCAATCAATATTAGGTAAGTTGAAGTCACCCAAGACAACAACGAGGAGGGTTTGTCCACTGAGTCAGTATGGGTGGAAGTCAGAAACGGGAAAGGAGCAGTCACATTATTGGGCATTTTCTATAGACCCCCCAATAGCAACAGAGACACGGAGGAACAAATTGGAGGCAGATTTTGGAAAGGTGTAGATGTTACAGGGTTGTTGTCATGGGTGACTTCAACTTCCCGAATATTGATTGGAACCTCCTTAGTGCAAATAGTTTGGATGGAGCAGTTTTTGTCAGGTGTGTCCAGGAAGGTTTCCTGACACAATATGCAGATAGGCCGACTAGCGGGGAGGCTATGTTGGATTTGGTGCTTGGCAACGAACCAGGCCAGGTGGCAGATCTCTCGGTGGGAGAGCATTTCGCTGATAGTGATCCGAACTCCCTGACCTTGACGATCCGAAGTTCATCCAGTTCCCGAACACTGTCTATTAGGAGCTGGGGTTGGGTGCTCTTCTCGCAGGTGAGGTCAGCAGGGACACAGGTGGTGACCCTTACCTCCCACATCCTGCAAGAGGAGCATGCAACTGCCCAACCTTCCATCCCCTCCGCTCTTAATTGACAACAGAGAATAGAAAAAGGGACAGAGGACACGGCAGCGGGGATTTAATTGCCTGTGCGCTGTTAACTGCAACCAGCGTTTACCAAAATGACTGAAGCGTGGTTCGTTATCCTCCTGGTCCAGGAGTCAGCAAAATGTCTGCGCACAGACACCAGTTTCAGTCGTAATAAATGTTGAGTTCCGTGGTTTCCATCCGGCCGCCAGTACTCTGTGACTGACAGCAGGCTGCACGGGGTTCGGCTTTGATTGACAGCTCTCCTATTGCACGGATCTCCCATTTAAGTAAAAGCAAAATACTGCAGATGTTGGAAATCTGAAATAAAAACAGGAAATGCTGGGAATACTCAGCAGGTCTGGCAGTATCTGTGGAGAGAGAAGCAGAATTAATGTTTCAGGTCGGTGACATTTCAACAGAACTGGCAAATGTGGTTGACGGAGCCCGCAACTGTGTCCAGCCCATTTCCCGCACCTCTACCCTCACCCCTTCCCCCCTCTCCCAGAACAGTGACAGGGTTCCCTCTTGTCCTCACTTTCCACCTCACGAGCTTCCACATCCAAAGGATCATCCTCCACCATTTCCGACACGTCCAGCGTGATGCCACTGCCGAAAGCATCCTCCCCTCCCTTCCCTGGTCAGCATTCCGAAGGGATCATTCCGTTCACGAAACCATGGTCCACTGCTCCATTACCCACACCGCCTCGTCCTCTTCCCACGGCACCTTCCCCTGCAATCGCAGGAGGTGTAATACCTGCCCATTTACTTCCTCTCTCCTCAGTAACCCAGGCCTCAAACTCTCCCTTCAGGTGAAGCAGTGATTTACATGTACTTTTTTCAATGGAGTATACTGTATTCACTCCTCAAAATGTTGTCTCCTTGAGTGTTGTTGGAGCTGCATCCATCCAGCGATGGGTCAATACTGATGGAGCACTGCACTGTCGGAGGGTCAGAACTTGGGGAGCGGCGTACTGTCAGAGGGTCAATACTGAGGGAGCACTGCAGTGTTGGAGGTCAGTGCTCAGGGTGCACTGCAGTGTCGGAGTGTCAGTACTGAGGGAGCAATACACTATCAGAGGGTCAGAACTGAGGGAGTGCCGCAATGTCGGAAGGTCAGTACTGAGGGAGAAATGCCCTGTCGGAGGTTCAGTACCGAGGAAGCACTGCACTGTCGGTGGGTCAGTACTGAGGGAGCACTGCAGTTTCATTGGGTCAGTACTGAGGGAGTGCTGCACTGTCAGAGGGTCAGTACTGAGGGAGTGCTGCACTGTCAGAGAGTCACTACTGAGGGAGTGCTGCACTGTCGATGGGTCAGTACTGATGGAGCACTGCACTGTCAGAGTGTCAGTACTGAGGGGCACAGCAGTGTCGTAGGATCAGGACAGAGGGAGCGCTGCACTGTCAGAGGGTCATTACTGAAGGAGCACTGCAGTGTCAGATGGTCAGTACAGAGAGAGTGCTGCACTGTCGTAGGGTTACCACTGACGGAGTGCCATCCTGTCAGAGTGTCAATTCTGAGGGAACACAGTGGTGTCACAATGTCAGAACTGAAGGAGCACTGCACTGTGAGAGGGCCAGTACTGAGGGAAGACTGCACTTTCGTAGGGTCAGTACTGAAGGGGCACAGCAGTGTCGTCGGGTCAGGACTGAGGGAGCACTGCACTGTCGGAGGATATGTACTGGGGATTGCTGCACTGTCAGAGGGTCAGTATTGAGGGAGCACTGTAGTGTTTTATGGTCGGTACTGGCAGCACTATACTGTCAGAGGGTCAGTACAGTGGGAGAGCTGCACTGTCGCAGGTTCAGTACTGACGGAGTGCCATACTGTCGGAGGGTCAGGACAGTGGGAGCGCAGCGGTGCCATAGGGTCAGCACAGAAGGAGCAATGCACTGTCATGGGATCAATACTGAGGGAGTGCCTCAACGTCGTAGGGTCAGGAATGAGGGAAAACTGCTCTGTCGGAGGGTCAGTACTGAGGGGGCACTGCAATGTCATAGAGTCAGTACTGAGGGAGTGCTGCACTGTCAGATGGTAGGTACTGAGGGAGCACGGCAGTGTCATCTGGTCAGTACTGAGGGAGTGCTGCACTGTCAGAGGGTCAGTACTGAATGAACATTGCAGTGTCATAGGGTCAGTACTGATGGAGCACTGCACTCTCAGAGGGACAGTACAGAGGGCATGCTGCACTGTCTTAGGGTCAGTGCTGAGGGAGTGCTGCACTGTCATAAGATCAGTACTGACGCAATGCCATACTGTCGGACGGTAAGTACTGAGCGAGCACAGCGGTGTCATAGGTTCAGTACAGAAGGAGCACTGCACTGTCGAAGGCTCAGCACTGAGGGCGTGCGGCACTTTCGGAGGGTCAGTAATGAGGGAGTGCTGCAGTGTAAATGTGTCCGTACTGAGGGAGTGCTGCACTGTCAAAGGGTCAATACTGAGGAAGCACTGCACTGTCAGACGGTCAGTACTGAGGGAGTGCTGCACTGTCACAGGGTTACCATTGAGGAACCACTGCACTGTCAGAGGGTCAGTACTGAGAGAGTGCTGCAGTGTAAATGTTAACGTACTGAGGGAGTGCTGCACTGTCAGAGGGTCAGTACTAAGGGAGCACTACAGTGTCATCGGGCCAGTACTGAGGGACTTCTGCATTGTCAGAGTGTCAATACTGAGGGATTACTGCAGTGTCAGAGGGTCAGTACAGAGGGAGTGCTGCACAGTCGTAAGGTCACTACTGACAGAATGCCGTACTGTCCGAGGGTCAGTACTGAGGGAGCACAGTCGTGTCATAGGGTCAGTGCTGAAGGAGCACTGCAGTGTCATAGGGTCAGTACTGAGATGGTGCTCCACTGTCAGAGGGTCAGTACTGAGCGAGTGCTTCACTGTCGGAGGGACAGTACTGACTGAGCACTGCACTGTCAGAGGGTCAGTACTGAGGGAGCACTGCAGTGTCATTGGGTCAGTACTGAAGAAGTGCTGCACTGTCAGAAGGTCAGTACAGAAGGAGCACTGCAATGTCGGAGGGTGAGTACTGAGGGAGTGCCGCACTTTCGGATCGTCAGGACTGAGGGACCACTGCACTGTCTAAGGGTCAGTACTGAGGGAAAACTGTTCTGTCGGAATGTTAGTACTGAGTGGGCACTGCAATGTCATAGGGTCATTATTGAAGGAGTGCTGCACTGTGAGATGGTCACTGACGGAGTGCCGGACTGTCGGAGGGTCAGTACTGATGGAGCACAGCGGTGTGATATGGTAAGTACAGAAGGAGCCCTGCACTGTCAGAGGCTCAGCACTGAGGTAGTGCCGCACTGTCGGTGGGTCAGTGCTGTGGGAGTGCCACAATGTCAGGTGGCCAGTACTGGGGGAGCACTGCACTGTCGTAAGGTCAGTACTGAGGTAGCACTGCACTGCCAGAGTGTCAGTAATGAGGGAGCACTGCACTGTCATAGGGTCAGTACTGAGGGAGCACTGCGATGTCACAGGATCAGTACAGAATGAGTACTGCACTGTCGGGGACTCAGCACTGAGTGAGTGCCGCACTGTCGGACGGTCAGTACTGAGGGAGCACTGCACCCTCGGAGGGTCAGTACTGAGGGAGTGCCGCAATGTCAGAAGGACATTGCTGAGGGAGCACTGCACTGTCGGAGGTTCAGTACTGAGGGTGCACTGCACTGCCAGATGGTCAGTACTGAGGGAGTGCTGCACTGTCGGAGGGTCAGTACTGATGGAATGTCGTACTGTTGGAGGTTCAGTACTGAGGGAGTACTGCGATGGCACAGGGTCAGTACTGAATGAGCACTGCACTGTCGGTGGCTCAGTACTGAGGGAGTGCCGCACTGTCGGACGTTCAGTACTGAGGGAGCACTGCACCCTCGGAGGGTCAGTACTGAGGGAGTGCCGCAATTTCGGAAGGACATTACTGAGGGAGCACTGCACTGTTGGAGGTTCAGTACTGAGAGTGCACTGCTCTGTCGGTGGTTCAATACTCAAGGAGCACTGCACCGTCAGAGGGTCAGTACTGAGGGAGTGCTGCAATGTGAGAGGGTCAGTACTGAGGGAGCACTGCAGTGGCAGAGGGTCAGTACTGCGGGAGAGCTGCACTGTCAGTTCTGAGGGAGCTTTGCAGTGTCACAGGGTCAGTACTGACGGAGCACTGCACAGTCAGATGGACAGTACAGAGGGCGTGCTGCACTGTCTTATGCTGACTACTGTCGGAGTGCCGTACTGTCGGAGGGTCAGTACTGAGTGAGCACAGCGGTGTTATCGGGTAAGTACAGAAGGAGCATTGCACCATCAGATGCTCTGCATTGAGGAAGTGCCGCACTGTCGGAGGGTCAGTACTGAGGGATTGCTGCACTTTCGTAGGGTCACTCCTGACGGAATGCCGTACTGTCGGAGGTTCAGTACTGAGGGTTTACAGCGGTGTCATAAGGTCAGTACAGAAGGAGCACTGAACTGTCGGAGGCTCAGCACTGAGGGAGTGCCGCGCTGTCGGAGGATTATTACTGAGGGAGCACTGCGGAGTCATTGGGTCAGTACAGAAGGAGCACTACACTGCCGGAGGCTCAGCACTGAGGGAGTGACGCACTGTCAGAGGGTAAGTACTGAGGGAGTGCTGCTCTGTCATAGGGTCAGTACTGAGGGAGCGCTGCACTGTCAGGAAGTCAGTACTGAGGGAGCACTGCACTGCCAGAGGGTCAGTACTGAGGGAGTGCTGCACTGTCAGGAAGTCAGTACTGAGGGAGCACTGCACTGTCAGAGGGTCAATACTGAGTGAGCACTGCTGTGTTATAGGGTCAGTACTGTGGGACTGCTGCACTGTCAGGGGGTTCGATACTGAGGGAGCACTGCAGTGTCAGATGGTCAGTACTGAGGGAATGCTGCACTGTCGGAGGGTCAGTATTGCGGGTGCGCTGCACTGTCAGAGTTTTGTTCAGCCTTGACGAAATCTATGCTGGCTATTCTTAACTAACTGAAACTTCTCTGAATGTCAGTTGATATTTTCCCGGATTATTATTTCTAAAACCTTACCGACCACGGATGTTTGTACTAACTGACTTTTACTTTCTAGGACTGTCATCACACACTTTCTTGAATGAAGGTCTTACATATAGCAGTTTACAATCTTCCAGCATCACACTCGCATCCAGCAAAGACTGGAAGATTACAGCAACCTCGTCTGCTATTTCCGCCCCCATCATTTTTAATAACTGGGGATGCAAGCCATCCAGTCGAAGTGCCTTATGTACTATAAGCCATCCTTTTTAACACCTTTCCAGACCATTTTTTGTATCCGCTTCCACGATGTCTACTCACTCCACTTCCACTGATATTTTGTCAGCATCCATTCCTCTGGTGAATACTGATAAAACGTAGTCATTAAGTGTATTAGCATTACCCTGCACCTCTAAGTATGTATTACCCTATGTGTCCCTAATAGGCCACATTCCTCCTTGCACAACTCACTTAATAGGCTGTCATTGCATTCTCATATTCTCTCTTTACTGGTCTTATTTTCCTCCCCACCTCTCCTCTCAACTTACTGCCACTGGCCTGGCTCTCACTTGAGTTCACCTGACATGCATTACGTGCCTTGTTTTTTGATTGTTTCATCATCATCTATATCTCCTTCATCAACCAAGGTGACATGTTCTTCATTCCGCTACCTTTCACCCTTGGTGGGATATTCCTAATATGGAACTGAAGCACCTCTTCCTTAAATATAACCTATCGTGCTGATGCAGATATTCCTGCGAATCTTTGGTTCCATTCTTCCCAACTGGATCCCTTCTCATTTTTTGAAATTAGTCCCCTTCCAATCAAGACACTTTCCATTATTTTGTTCTTTGCTTTTCCGCATTACTAGTCGAAAACCTATGATACGATGATCACTCTTACCCAAGTATTTCTGCATAGACGCCGGGTCCACTTGGGTTAGCTCATTTCCCAACACCAGAGTTCGCAATTCCTCTTTTCTCGTTGGCTGAGAGCATGCCGATCAAGAAATTTCTCCTGACACATTTTACAAATTCCTCCCAGTCCTTAATCTTTAATCCAAAATCATATCAATCAACTGTTTGGTCATTAAAGTTCCCAAATATCACCTAACTTTAGTTGTTGCACATCTCTGTGATTTCCCCGAGATTTGCTCCTCTACCTCTTTTGTACTATTTGGAGGCCGAGAGAATACCCCGAGGACAGCAATCATGCATATTCTGCTCCTTATCTTGGAATAATGGATTCTGTACTTGCCATGTCGAAGCACGTCCCTTTCCAGCAATGAAAAGTCTTCCTTAATTAGTACTGCCACCCCTTTATATCTTTGTATCCTTATATATTAAGGGCCCGGACCTCGTTTCCATTATTTCCACTACTTCGCATTCCCATATTTAAACATTCGCTCACCGACCTTAAACACCACACTTTGTGTGTTCACACATGTATTGTACTCCCGTCTTTGAATTCCTCGTAGTCCTTCTCAGTCCACTGCCATCTAATGCAGACTCACTTTCCTCACTTCAAATATCTATTTTTTTATATTATGCATACATGGCTTGTGGGCGTCATTGGCTTTTTCCAGCATTTATTTTCCATTCCTAATTGCCCTGGAGAAGGTGGTGGTGAGCTGCCTTCTTGAATCGCTGTAGTCCATGTGGGGTAGGTACATCCAAAGTGCTGTTAGGAAGAAATTTCCAGAATTTTGACCGCGCAGCATTGACGGAACGGCTATATAGTTCTACGTCAGAATGGTTTGTGACTTGGAGAGGAAGTTCCCATGCATGTGCTGACCTCGGCCTTCTAGTTGGTCGAGATTGCCTGTCTGTCAGGTACTGTCAAAGGAGCCTTGGTGCATTGTTGCGGTGCATCTTGTAGATGGTACACACTGCTCTCACTGTGTGTCAATGGTGGAGGAATTGAACGTCTGTGGCTGGAATACCAATCAAGCAGGCTGCTTTCTCCTGGATGGTGGCGAGCTTCTTGAGTGTTGTTGGAGCTGCACCCATCAAAGCAAGTGGAGATTACTTCATCAAACTCTTGACGTGTGCCTTGTAGATGGTGGAACGGATTTGGGGAGTCTGCAGGTGAGTTACTCGCCACCTGATTCCTAGCCTCTACCTGCTCTTGCAGCTATTGTATTTATATGGCTACTCTATTTTACTTTATTGTCAATGGCAAACCCCAGGATGTTGACAGTGGGGGATTAAGCGATCGTAATGCCATTGAATGTCAAGGGGAGATGGTTAGATTCTCTCTTGTTAGAGATGGTCATTGCCTGGCAATTGTGTGGCGTTTATGTTACTAGCCACCGATAACCACAAGGCTGTATATTGCCCAGGTCTTCCTGCGTTTCTACACGGGTCGCTTCAGTATCTGAGGAGTTAGGAATGGTGCTGAACATTGTGCAATCATCAGCGAACATCCCCACTTCTGACCTTAGGATTGAAGGAAGGTCATTGATGAAGCAGCTGAACGTGGTTGGGCCGAGGCCACTACCCTGAGGAACTCCTGGAGCTGAGATGATTGACCTCCAACAACCACAACCATTTTTCTTTGCGCTCGTTGTTACTCCAACCAGCGGAGAGTTTTCCCCCGATTCACATTGACTTCACTTTTGCTAGGGCTCCTTGCTGCCATACTCGGTCAAATGCTGCCTTGATGTCAAGGGTAGTCACATTTACCTCACCTCTTGAGTTCAACACTTTTGTCCATGTTAGGACCAAGTGTGTAATGAGGTTAGGAGCTGAGTGGCCCTGGCGGAACCCAAACTGAGCGTCACTGAGCAGGTTATTGCTAAGCAAATGCCGCTTGATAGCTTTGCTGATGACACCTTCCATCACTTTACTGATGATTGAGAACAGACTTATGGGGCAGTAATTGGCTGTTTGAACTTGTCCTGATTTTTGTGTACAGGATGTACCTGGGCAATTTTCTACTTTTATAGGTAGAGGACAATTTGCAGCAGTACTGGAACAGCTTGGCTAGGGGTGTGGCAAGTCATGGAGGACAGGTCTTCAGTTCTATTGCCGGTATATTGTCAGGGCCTATAGCCTTTGCAGTATCCATAGCCTTCTGTCGTTTCTCCATATCATGCAGAATGAATAAAATTGGCTCAAGTCTGGCATCTGTGATGCTGGGGACTTCATTAGAAGGCCGACATGGATTATCAAGTCGGCACTTCTCGCTGGAGATGGTTGCAAATGCTTCAGCCTTATCTTTGCACTGATGTGCTGGGTTCGCCCATCATTACGAATGCTGATATTTGTGGAGCCACCACCTCGGGCTTTTTGTTTATTTGTCCACCATCATTCACAGCTGGATGTGGCAGGACTGCATCTGATCCATTGGTCATGGGATCGCTTAGCTTTGTCTATCGCATGCTGCTTACACAGTTTCGCACACAAGTCGTCCTTTGTTGCAGCTTCACCAGATTGACACCCCATTTTGAGATATGCCTGGTACTGCTCCTGGCACGCCCTCCTGCACTCTTCATTGAACCAGGGTTGGTCTGCTGGCTTGATGGTAATTGTCGATTGGGAATAAGCCAGCCATGAGGTTACAGATTGTGGTAGAGTACAATTCTGCTGCTACTGATGGCCCAAAGCGCATCATGGATGCCCAGTTTTGCACTGCTAGATCTGTTTCAAATCTTTCCCATTTCGGACGGTGTTTGTGCCACACAACACGATGGGGTTTATCCTCAATGTAAAGGCATGCTTTTGTCTCCACAACGACTGTGCGATGGTCAGTCCTACCAATAGTGTCATGGACAGATACATCTGCAGCAGGCAGATTGGTGAGGAAAGGTCAAGTATGTTTTTCTTCAAGTTATCCTCATAACTGAAATTCCTCATCACTGGAATCATTCTCATGAATCTTTTCTTTCCTCGCTCCAATGCTCTCATGTCTTTCCTAATGTGCGGCTTCCAGAACTGGACGCAATATTCGAGCTGAGGCTGAACGAGTGTCTTATCCACGTTCAGCATAACTTCCTTCCTCTTGTGCCCTATGCCCGTATTCATACCCAGGATACTGTATGCTTTATTAACTGCTCTCTCAACCTGCCCTGCCACCTGCAATGACTTATGCACGTATACACCTAGGTCGTTCTGCCCCTGCACACTCTTTAGAATTGTACATTTTATTTAATATTGTCTCCCCATGTTCTACCTACCAGCATGAATCACATCCCATTTCTGTGCATTTCACTTCATCTGCCACCTGTCTTCTCATTCCACCAATGTATCTATCTCCTTTCGGAGTTCTACACAAACCTCCTCAGTTATGTTATGTGTGAACAGTTATTTTAAGACTGCATAAGGTATTTAGTGGGGATCCCCAGTGGTCAGTGTTGGGATGCCTGCTTTTCATGACCTGCATTAATGACCTAGACTTTGTTGTGCAGGGCACAATTTTTCAAAAAAAGTTGAGCATGAAAAAGGACTTGCTAGTATTGTGAACCATGAGGAGGATAGTGATAATCTTCAACAGGATATAAACAGGCTGATGGTATAGGCTGGCAAGACAATAACGAGGAGATTTGATATCATGAGGGGTCTGGACAGAATATACACGGGATACGGAGAAATTCAAAGATTGGCTCAAGGATCCAGGACTAGAGGATCGAGAACGTAAGAAAGGCGACTTAATGTGAAGTGCAAAAGATGAAGCAGTGACATGCGGAAAACTTTGTTTTATGGAACAAGTGCTTAGGATCTGGAATTCAGTGACTGGCAGTGCGGTCGAGACAAGTTCAATTGGGGCCTTCAGAAGTGTACTGACTAATTATCTGAAGATTAATAAAAACAATGAAGGGCTACAGAAAAAAAACAGGGGAGTGGGACTAGGTGAGTTGCTCTTTAAGAAAACGGTCACTGACACGGCTTGCCAAATGCCTCCTTCTATGCTGTAACCATTCTATTATTCTTTGACTGTACCTTAGTCTGTCCCCGTTGACTGTATCAAACATCTCGGAGAGTTCTACAAAAGAAGAGTACATGCCTATGTTGTATTCTCCACTTTTCTCCTGGACCTGTCTCAGCACAAAAATCATACCTAAAGTTCCTTATTGGGTCTGAATCTTCACAGACTCTCACGGATCCTCTCTGCATCTATTGTCGGAAAACGTTTAGTTCGAATCAAAATGGTCAAGATTTTGCCTGCACTAGACAGTAAACTTCCGTAATAAAAGCAAAATACTGCGGATGCTGGAAATCTGATAAAAAACAAGAAATGCTGGATTCACTCAGCAGGTCTGGCAGCATCTGTGGAAAGAGAAGCAGAGTTAACGTTTCGGGTCAGTGACCCTTCTTCGGAACTGACAAATATTAGAAATGTCACAGATCATAAACAAGTGAGGTGGGGGTTGGGCAAGAGATAACAAAGGAGAAGGTGCAGATTGGACCAGGCCACATAGCTGACCAAAAGGTCACGGAGCAAAGGCAAACAATATGTTAATGGTGTGTTGAAAGACAAAGCATCAGTACAGATTAGGTGTGAATATACTGAATATTGAACATCAGCAAGTGCAAACCTGAAGAAAAACAACCTGAAAAAAACAGTGGGTAAGCAAACTGAACAAACTAAGATGAAATGAAATAAATGCAAAAAAAGATTGCAAAAAATGTAAAAAGGAATGCAAAAAAAAGGAAGAAAAAATAACTAAAAATGACTAAAAATGAAAGTAAAGTGGGGGGCTGTCATGCTCTGAAATTATTGAACTCAATGTTCAGTCCGTCAGGCTGTAGTGTGCCTAATCGGTAGATGAGATGCTGTTCCTCGAGCTTGCGTTGATGTTCACTGGAACACTGCAGCAATCCCAGGACAGAGATGTGAGAATGAGAGCAGGGGGGAGTGTTGAAATGGCAAGCAACCGGAAGCTCAGGGTCCTGCTTGCGGACTGAGCGGAGATGTTCCGCAAAGCGGTCACCCAGTCTGTGCTTGGTCTCCCCAATGTAGAGGAGACCACACTGTGAGCAGCGAATACAGTATACTACATTGAAAGAAGTACAAGTAAATCGCTGCTTCACCTGAAAGGAGTGTTTGGGGCCTGGGATAGTGAGGAGAGAGGAGGTAAATGGGCAGGTGTTACACCTTCTGCGATTGCAAGGGAAGGTGCCCTGGGACGGGGACGAGTTGGTGGGGGTAATGGAGGAGTGGACCTGGGTGTTGCGGAGGGAACGATCCCTTCGGAATGCTGACAGGAGAAGGGAGGGGAAGATGCGACTGGTAGTGGCATCACGCTGGAGGTGGCGAAAATGGCGGAGGATGATCCTTTGGATATGGAGGCTGGTGGGATGAAAAGTGAGGACAAGGGGAACCCTGTCCCGGTTCTGGGAGGGAGGGGAAGGGGTGAGGGTAGACGTGCGGGGAATGGGTCGGACACGGTTGAGGGCCCTGTCAACCACAGTGAGGGGAAATCCTCGGTTGAGGAAAAAGGAGGTCATATCAGAAGCACCGTCATGGAAGGTAGCATCATCAGAGCAGATGCGTCGGAGACGGAGAAACTGGGAGAATGGAATGGTGTCCTTACAGGAGGTAGGGTGTGAAGAAGTGTAGTCGAGGTAGCTGTGGGAGTCAGTGGGCTTATAATGGATATTAGTAGACAGCCTATCCCCAGAGATGGAGACAGAGAAGTCGAGGAAGGGAAGGGAAGTGTCAGAGATGGACCATGTAAAGGTGAGAGAAGGGTGGAAATTGGAAGCAAAGTTGATATAGTTTTCTAGTTCGGGGCGGGAGCAGGAAACGGCACCGATACAGTCATCAATGTACCGGAAAAAGAGTTGGGGGAGGGGGCCTGAGTAGGACTGGAACAAAGAATGCTCGACATATCCCACAAAAAGACAGGCACTCCATTCCATTCTCCCAGTTTCTCCGTCTCCGACGCATCTGCTCTGATGATACTACCTTCCATGACGGTGCTTCTGATATGACCTCCTTTTTCCTCAACCGAGGATTTCCCCTCACTGTGGTTGACAGGGCCCTCAACCCTGTCCGACCCATTCCCCGCACGTCTACCCTCACCCCTTCCCCTCCCTCCCAGAACCGTGACAGGGTTCCCCTTGTCCTCACTTTTCATCCCACCAGCCTCCATATCCAAAGGATCATCCTCCGCCATTTTCGCCACCTCCAGCGTGATGCCACTACCAGTCGCATCTTCCCCTCCCTTCCCCTGTCCAGCCCGCTTCTACCTCCTTCCCAAAATCCACAAACGGGACTGTCCCGGCAGACCCATTGTGTCAGCCTGCTCCTGCCCATAAGTTTATTTCTTCCTATCTAGACTCTATCTTTTCTCCGCTGGTCCAGTCTCTTCCCACCTACATCCGTGACTCTTCTGACGCCCTACGTCATTTTGACAATTTCCAGTTTCCTGGTCCCAACCGCCTCCTCTTCACTATGGACGTCCAATCGCTCTACACCTCCATCCGCCACCAGGATGGTTTGAGGGCTCTCCGCTTCTTCCTGGAACAGAGGCCCAACCAGTCCCCATCCACCAACACCCTCCTGCGCCTGGCTGAACTTGTTCTCACATTGAACAACTTCTCCTTCAACTCCATGTTTTCCTTCAAGTAAAAGGCGTCGCTATGGGTACCCGCATGGGTCCTAGTTATGCCTGTCTTTTTGTGGGATATGTCGAGCATTCTTTGTTCCAGTCCTACTCAGGCCCCCTCCCCCAACTCTTTTTCCGGTACATTGATGACTGTATCGGTGCCGTTTCCTGCTCCCGCCCCGAACTAGAAAACTTTATCAACGTTGCTTCCAATTTCCACCCTTCTCTCAACTTTACATGGTCCATCTCTGACACTTCCCTTCCCTTCCTCGACTTCTCTGTCTCCATCTCTGGGGATAGGTTGTCTACCAATATCCATTATAAGCCCACTGACTCCCACAGCTACCTCGACTACACTTCTTCACACCCTACCTCTTGTAAGGACTCCATTCCATTCTCCCAGTTTCTCCGTCTCCGACGCATCTGTTCTGATGATGCTACCTTCCATGACGGTGCTTCTGATATGACCTCCTTTTTCCTCAACCGAGGATTTCCCCTCACTGTGGTTGACAGGGCCCTCAACCGTGTCCGACCCATTCCCCGCACCTCTACCCTCACCCCTTCCCCTCCCTCCCAGAACCGTGACAGGGTTCCCCTTGTCCTCACTTTTCATCCCACCAGCCTCCATATCCAAAGGATCATCCTCCGCCATTTTCGCCACCTCCAGCGTGATGCCACTACCAGTCACATCTTCCCCTCCCTTCCCCTGTCAGCATTCCGAAGGGATCGTTCCCTCCGCGACACCCTGGTCCACTCCTCCATTACCCCCACCACCTCGTCCCCGTCCCAGGGCACCTTCCCTTGCAATCGCAGGAGGTGTAATACCTGTCCATTTAACTCCTCTCTCCTCACTATCCCAGGCTCCAAACACTCCTTTCAGGTGAAGCAGCGATTTACTTGTACTTCTTTCAATGTAGTATACTGTATTCGCTGCTCACAGTGTGGTCTCCTCTACATTGGGGAGACCAAGCGCAGACTGGGTGACCGCTTTGCGGAACATCTCCGCTCAGTCCGCAAGCAGGACCCTGAGCTTCCGGTTGCTTGCCATTTCAACACTCCCCCCTGCTCTCATGCTCACATCTCTGTCCTGGGATTGCTGCAGTGTTCCAGTGAACATCAACGCAAGCTCGAGGAACAGCATCTCATCTACCGATTAGGCACACTACAGCCTGCCGGACTGAACATTGAGTTCAATAATTTCAGAGCATGACAGCCCCCCACTTTACTTTCATTTTTAGTCATTTTTAGTTATTTTTCTTCCTTTTTTTTTTTGCATTCCTTTTTACATTTTTTACAATCTTTTTTTGCATTTATTTCATTTCATCTTAGTTTGTTCAGTTTGCTTACCCACTGTTTTTTTCAGGTTGTTTTTCTTCAGGTTTGCACTTGCTGATGTTCAATATTCAGTATATTCACACCTAATCTGTACTGATGCTTTGTCTTTCAACACACCATTAACATATTGTTTGCCTTTGGTCCGTGACCTTTTGGTCAGCTATGTGGCCTGGTCCAATCTGCACCTTCTCCTTTGTTATCTCTTGCCCAACCCCCACCTCACTTTTTTATAATCTGTGACTTTTCTAATATTTGTCAGTTCCGAAGAAGGGTCACTGACCCGAAACGTTAACTCTGCTTCTCTTTCCACAGATGCTGCCAGACCTGCTGAGTGAATCCAGCATTTCTTGTTTTTGTGTAGTAAACTTCCGTAGTTTGAATAGTCAGAACTCTCTCCCTTGTTTCTGTTTTTGTTGTTGAGGTAGACAGTCACTGCACCTGGAAGGTTCTGAAGCAATGTACTTTTCTTCCAGCATGCTGAAAGCCCATCTGTAAGCCTATCAAGGTTCACATATCTTCCCTGTTTATAAACCTTGGCTGGAATCCCATCTATTCCAGGGGCTTTAGTGATTTTAATTGTGCTGCAGCGGTCTTGATCTTTTCATGTGTGGTGGTCCATCCAGCTCGCATTTCACTTCCCTCTTCGAGATCATTGCGATGGACGTCTCCTACACCATCTGAGCGTCATCAAATAGGCTCTCATAGTAATCTGACTACTTGTTGCCAAGATAACATCAGTGTCTTTGGGCATTGTTGTTCCATCCGAAGACTTTAATGGTGCCTGCACATGGTGGAAGGTCCATATACAGATCTCAAGGCTTCTGAGTGGAATTTCATATCTCCCGTAGCTGCATACATCTGTGCCTTCTCAATGACCACTGTTCGTGAATTTCTTTGGTTGGCATGGAGGTTGGTTTGCAGAGGGATGCAGGCTTCCCTATATGCAGCTTTTGTAGCCTGCTCATCAGTACATGCAAGTTATCAATTGAGACAGATGTGTTTCTTCTGAAGAAGCTCTTGCATTTCAATATAATTTTTCTCGAAAATAATCTTGGCTTCTTCTGGTTGAGAAGCCAACCAGCTCTGCAGTTTCTTTTCAACCTTAAAGGACGGAGTTCAACTGTCCCCACTGCTTTGCTGGATTAATATCACTATCCAGAGTCGCTTCACTGCAGAGGCTCTGTTCAAACTTGCTCTGGGAACGGTTTTCCTCCTGTAATTAGAATTCATGGACTTGCATTTTCCTTGTTTGTGGCTCTTTTTTTCTTTTGGGCAATGGTCTGATTGTGAAGGCAAGATTGAGTCGAAACAGTATGTGGCTGCTATCGCAGTCAGGACTTGGCATCACACGACTGTGTAGCACGTCCCATATTTTTCGTTGCTGCACCAGAATATAACCCAATAAGTGCTCGTGCTTTGAGCCTGGATGCCTTCAGCTGATTTGAAATCCGGCTTTCTGATGGAATCAGAATTAGTAAATCTGAGTCCGTACTCCATACATAATTCCAGCATAATTCGACCATATTTTCATTACATTTGCCAATACCATATCTTCCCCAGACAGTTTGTCAATGCTCTTGGTCAGGCCCAACTCATGCATTGAAATCTCGAAATCTGGTGAATTTATCATTCGAGTCAAACGTCAGTAGAAGATTATGCAGCTCACGGTAGAAGCTTTCTTTCATCACCATATCGGCTTGTAGGGTAGGTGAATATATGCTGATTATGGTAGCGAATTGATCGTCCTGGACTGATAATCGTGAGGATATGAGGCGTTTAGAAAAGCCCATGGGGAGGTTCTTACACATGCTCGCAATATATGTTTTAGTCACAAATTCCTTAAGAGGGATCACTCAACTTTAATTTTCTCTGCCCAGAAAAGCCTGCGCCATGTTCTGTTATTGATCCCTGCTCTGTAAAGTAAACTTCACTGAATGATGTGATGTCAATGTCCAGATGGGCATGCTCACTGGCTATTCGTGTGGAAGATCTTTCATGGAGTCTGTAATCATCTTAATCTGACATTGTGTGAATAATCCAGCCCGCAAGCTTCAAGATTTTTATTTCTCATTTGCTTTTTTTTTTGCATTTATATGTGTTACTTCATTCTTTTGCACTGCTATACGAGATGCCCGTTGGCTACGGTTCGCCAACAAGGAGAGTTGAGACAAGGATTGTCTGGGCCATCTTTTTAGGCCCATCCCCATTCGGAACAAGCAGTATTATTCCGAGAGAATACTGCTTCGTCACTCAGAGTGTTGCCAGATGATGTTGTTGTCTCAGCTCAACAGTCAAATAACTCATCATGCTGAACCACTTGCATGCAGAATTGAAGCTGAATCTGCCAGTGCCACCTTGCACCTGCCATTGTCGCCTCTCCCCATCGCTGTCTGGTACACTTCCTGACTGTGGTAACTGTTTAAAGTGGAAACCAGCTAGTGCAGCCGAATCCCATTCTTCAGGCTGTGTCATTCTATTCAGTGTCGCAGCAGGCTGAAACAGCTGAAGCAATTGAAAAGATGCATTTGCTGTGGCAGAGGTGCATTAGTGTTAAATATGATGGTGGTTTATTGCTGAAACTTGGGTTCAATAGAAATACTTTAGTGCTGATTTTTGGGGGGACGGGGCGGCGGCGGTGGGAGGAAGTGAACAAGTGCTGCAAGATGGCGATGGCAAAGAAGAAGCAAAGTCTGTGGATGTTGCTGTGAGCGGACGAACCACAACCCTACGCAAATCTCAATGGGGCCTGCACTTTACTCCATCAACTAACAGGTAGAGGTTAGCACTGAGATTGTTTCAGCAGAAGGTTATGCCTCAGGTTTGGTGACTGTTCGGATTAAGGTTGTGCTTTGTTTCATAGTTAGTGTTACATTTAGTGTTGTGGTTTGCAGAGAGCTCGATTTAGGGTTAGGTTCAGTTTAGCAATTTGAGTTAAGGTTCTGGTTTGCGACTGGTTCATTTTACAGTATGTGTTGGGTTAGTTATAGCGTTAGGTTTAGATTAGGAATACAATTTGAGTAAGGGCTAGATTTAGCATTCGGGTTAGTTTGGGGTTAGTCTTGCAGTTAGATTTATGGTCAGGTTGACAGTTTGGTTAAGCATTGATTTGAGGTTCAACATTATGGTTGCACTTAGGCTTCGGCATACCGTTAGCATAGAGTTGTTATCTCTGGGTTGTTGCCCGTGCCACGTGCTAGCGAAGCGAGGAATAGGGAGAGAGAGGAGGTGAACACGTGGCTGCAGGGATGGTGCAGGAGGGAGGGTTTTGGTTTCCTGGATAATTCGGGCTCTTTCTGGGGTAGGTGGGACCTCTACAAACGGGGTGGTCTTTACCTGAACCAGAGGGGTACCAATATCCTGAGGGGGAGATTTGCTAGTGCTCTTCGAGGGTTTAAACTAATTCAGCAGGGGGTTAGGAACCTAAATTGTAGTTCCAGTGTACAGGATGTTGAGAGTAGTGAGGTAGGGGATAAGGTTACAGGGACGCAAGAGGGCACTGGCAAGCAAGAACTTGGTTGAAAGTGTGTCTGCTTCAACGCCAGGAGCATCCAGAATAAGGTGGGTGAGGTTGCAACATGGGTTGGCACCTGGGATCTCGATGTTGTGGCCATTTCGGAGACATGGGTAGAGCAGGGACAGGAATGGATGTTGCAGGTTCCGGGATTTAGATGTTTCAGTAAGAACAGAGAAGATGGTAAAAGAGGGGGGGGGGTGGGGTGAGGGTGTGGCATTGTTCATCAAGGAGAGTATTACGGTGGCAGAAAGGACGTTTGAGGACTCATCTGCTGAGGTAGTATGGGCCGAGGTTAGAAACAGGAGAGGAGAGGTCACCCTGTTGGGAGTTTTCTAGACCTCCGAATAGTTCCAGAGATGTAGAGGAAAGGATAGCGAAGATGATTCTCGACAGGAGCGAGAGTAACAGGATAGTTGTTATGGGGGACTTTAACTTTCCAAATATTGACTGGAAATACTATAGTTCGAGTACTTTAGATGGGTCAGTTTTTGTCCAGTGTGTGCAGGAGGGTTTTCTGACACAGTATGTAGACAAGCCAACCAGGGGCGATGCCACATTGGATTTGGTACTGGGTAATGAACCCGGCCAGGTTTTATATTTAGACGTAGGTGAGCACTTTGGTGACAGTGATCACAATTCGGTTAGGTTTACCTTAGCGATGGGCAGGGACAGGTATATACCGCAGGGAAAGAATTATAGCTGGGGGAAAGGAAATTATGATGCGATTAGGCAAGATTTTGGATGCGTAGGATGGGGAAGGAAACTGCAGGGGATGCGCATAATCGAAATGTGGAGCTTATTCAAGGAGCTGCTACTGCGAGTCCTTGATAAGTATGTACCTGTGAGGCAGGGAGGAAGTTGTCGAGCGAGGGAGCCGTGGTTTACTAAAGAAGTTGAAGCGCTTGTCAAGAGGAAGAAGAAGGCTTATATTAGGATGAGACGTGAAGGCTCAGTTAGGGCGCTTGAGAGTTACAAGCTAGCTAGGAATGATCGAAAGGGAGAGCTTAGAAGAGTGAGGAGAGGACACGAGAAGTCATTGGCGGATCGGATCAAGGAAAAACCTAAGGCTTTCTATAGGTATATCAGGAATAAAAGAATGACTAGAGTTAGATTAGGGCCAATCAAGGATAGTAGTGGGAAGTTGTGTGTGGAATCAGAGGAGATAGGGGAAGCGTTAAATGAATATTTTTCGTCAGTATTTACAAGAGAGAAAGAAAATGTTGTCGAGGAGAATACTGAGATACAGACTACTAGGCTAGATGGGATTGAGTTTCACAAGGAGGAGGTGTTATCAATTTTGGTAAGTGTGACAATAGATAAGTCCCCTGGGCCAGATGGGATTTATCCTAGGATTCTCTGGGAAGCCAGGGAGGAGATTGCAGAGCCTTTGTCCTTGATCTTTCTGTCGTCATTGTCGACAGGAATAGTGCCAGAAGACTGGATGATAGCAAATGCTGTCCCCTTGTTCAAGAAGGGGAGTAGAGACAGCCATGGTAATTATAGACCTGTGAGCCTTACTTCGGTTGTGGGTAAAATGTTGGAAAAGGTTGTAAGAGATAGGATTTATAATCATCTTGAAAAGAATAATTTCATTAGCGATAGTCAGCACGGTTTTGTGAAGGGTAGGTCGTGCCTCACAAACCTTATTGAGTTTTTTGACAAGGTGACCAAACAGGTGGATGAGGGTAAAGCCGTGGATGTGGTGTATATGGATTTCAGTAAGGCGTTTGATAAGGTTCCCCACGGTAGGCTATTGCAGAAAATACGGATGTATGGGGTTGAAGGTGATTTAGAGCTTTGGATCAGAAATTGCTAGCTGAAAGAAGACAGAGGGTGGTGGTTGATGGCAAATGTTCATCCTGGAGTTTAGTTACTAGTGGTGTACCGCAAGGATCTATTTTGGGGCCACTGCTGTTTGTCATTTTTATAAATGACCTGGATGAGGGTGTAGAAGGGTGGGTTAGTAAATTTGCGGATGACACGAAGGTCGGTGGAATAGTGGATAGTGTCGAAGGGTGTTGTAGGCAACAGAGGGACATAGATAGGCTGCAAAGCTGGGCTGAGAGATGGCAAATGGAGTTTAATGCGGGGAAGTGTGAGGTGATTCACTTTGGAAGGAGTAACAGCAATGCAGAGTACTGGGTTAATGGGAAGATTCTTGGTAGTGTAGATGAGCAGAGAGATCTTGGTGTCCAGGTACATAAATCCCTGAAAGTTGCTACCCAGGTTAGTAGGGCTGTTAAGAAGGCATATGGTGTGTTAGCTTTTATTAGTAGGGGGATCGAGTTTCGGAGCCACGAGGTCATGATGCAGCTGTACAAAACTCTGGTGAGACCGTACCTTGAGTATTGCGTGCAGTTCTGGTGACCGCATTATAGGAAGGATGTGGAAGCTTTGGAAAGGGTGCAGAGGAGATTTACTGGGATGTTGCCTGGTATGGAGGGAAGGTCTTACGAGGAAAGGCTGAGGGACTTGGGGTTGTTTTCGTTCGAGAGAAGGAGGAGGAGAGGTGACTTAATAGAGACATACAAGATAATCAGAGGGTTAGATAGGGTGGATAGTGATAGTCTTTTTCCTCGGATGAGGATGGCAAACACGAGTGGACATAGCTTTAAGTTGAGGGGTGAAAGATTTAGGACAGATGTCAGAGGTAGTTTCTTTACGCAGAGAGTAGTAGGGGCGTGGAACGCCCTGCCTGCAACAGTAGTAGACTCGCCAACTTTAAGGGCATTTAAGTGGTCATTGGATAGATATATGGATGTAAATGGAATAGTGTAGGTCAGATGATCGGCGCAACATCGAGGGCTGAAGGGCCTGTACTGCGCTGTAATATTCTAAAAAATTCTAATTCTAAATTGCCCCTAGTGTAGGTCGGTGGTAGGAGAATGGTGGGGATGTGGTATGGAATATGGGATTAATGTCGGATTAGTATAAATGGGTGGTTTAATAGTCAGCACAGACTCGGTGGGCCGAAGGGCCTGTTTCAGTGCTGCATCTCCAAATAAATAAATTGAGCAGCTACATTTCCTGTGATAAATTGAGCAGCGCCATCTTTCATCCTGGCAGCTGCCTGGAACGTCTCAGACAGTGACGTTTCAGTGGAAGAAGCTGCATTTGCGCATGTGCTAGTACTGTGCCACCTAGTGGTTGCGTTGTCAGCAAACGCAGCGGGAAGTTTAAAGTGTTGATGTTTTCTCTGTTCTTGTGATGCTTCCTTTGCTTCAGTCCCTCTGATTTACATCCTTCCTTTTCAACTGGCTCCATTTCACTCACAAAGCACCAAGTACTAATCTTTCTGCTTGTCTACTTTACAAAGCCGCTCCCTCGCAGCTAACCTGTTTCTCTGTCGCCTCCCGTCCACCCCTGGCAGCCCTTCCTCTGAGCAAAGATACTATCCCCATTTGTGTTGTTCCTTCACTATTCTCTGTTTTACTTTGTCTGTGAAGGGAAAGAGCGGAGCTGCTAGACTGGACACGGATGTTGCCCCGACCTGCACCTCTCCCGATCGCTCCCGCATCGCACGCTGACCCTGACGGCGAGAAGCGGGAGGGAGCTGCCTTCGCCACCTCCCGCGGAGGGACTGGGCCGAACACCCCGGCGGAGCCAGCGGCTGGCCCCAGGGATCATTAGCGGGTGTCTCTGACGGTGAGGGGCGACAAGCCCAGCAGCGGCCCCCCTCTCCCTCGCAGGACGACCAGGCTGGAAAACCTGTCAGAGACATTTTGTTTTAAGGCTTTGATTGTGAATCGAGCAGCAAACAAAAAAAAAACAAAAGCTTGGTGGAGATGCCAGCGAGCTGCCGGGACTCTGCTGATAGTATTGCTGGAGGAGGCTGGTGCTCTGATCAAGGGGGGACGGAAAAAAGGGACAGGGATGTTAAGCAGTCACATCCTAGTCAAACTGCCGCAGAATTGGCAACGCTACACCAATCCTGATAAGGGGCAATGAGATGACTTGGGCCTGTGGTTAAAAAGTGCCAGAACACCCCCCTGGTAGTTGTGGGTGGAAGAGGGCAGCACCATAGAACTGGGAGAGTGTGGGGGGAGGGGGGTTGGGGAGTTGGCGGTCTTGTGCAACAGATTTACTATTTCATCAAACAGTAGAAGGTTTCTTCCCCGTGTCCTGATCAATAGTTGTCCCTCGACCAGTAACCTGTAAACTCATGATCACATCATCACATTGCAGTTTCTGGGAACTTGATGTGCCCGAATTTGCCGTCAGGAAGAGAGATGAGGTTCCTCAAAGTGAAAATAGGGAGTTAGGCAGAAGGTTAAAAAGCAGGACCTCTAGGGTTGGAATCTCAGGATTTACTCCCTGTGCCACGTGCCAGTGAGGGTAGGAATAGCAGGATAAGGCAAATGAATGCGGGGCTGAAGAGCTGGTGCAGGCGGGAGGGCTTCAGCTGCTTTGATCATTGGGATCTATTCTGGTGCAGAGGTGACCTGTACAAGAGGGACGGGTTGCATCTAAACTGGAAGGGGACCAATTTCCTTGTGGGGAGGTTTGCTAGTCCTACTCGGGAGGGTTTAAACTAGTCTTGCGGGGGGCGGGGTCGTGGGACCCAAAGTAGAAGTCTCTCAGATGAGATAGTTGAGGCAAATGGGTTTTTAAAAGGACAATTTGGTAAATTCACCATTACTGTGAGAAACTGTTAATTCCAGATTTATTTCATTAATTGTATTTGAATTCCCCAGCTTCTGTGGTGGGGTTGGCATCTGCGTCTCGGGATGAGTCTGGGCCTCTGGATTACTAGCGCCACACTGTTGCTCAAGGTGACCCTCCTCAGACACACTCAATCCCCCTTACTGTCACCAATACTAGCCATCTATGTGGACTGCGGCGGAAAGGGCAGGGTAGTGGGACTAGATAGATAGCTCTTGCAGGAGGGAGCTAGTATGGGTTGGACGGGCAGAATGGCCGCCTTCTGTGCTCTAGATGATTATATTGGACAGTTGCAATACTCAGGGACACTCTCCATTTCGGACTGTGATGCCTTTCTGGATGGTCACTCACTTCCCTCTTTCCACTAAGCCCCTGTCCCTGCACCTTCTTTCTGTGTGAGCTCCAGGTCCTTGACCGAGAGCTGGACATTGATCAGAGCAGAAATTAAATGTTGAAGTATTTTGTTAACGTCCCTGCGTCCATTCACTTTCTTATTCAAGATGTTGCATCTTCTGCCCTGTTTGAACCTTCAGTTGTGGTGGTGACAGGCATTCTCAGATTCTGATGCTCTGTAACAAATAGGAGGATTAGATGGAAATATTAATATGATAAGGAGAGCATTGCTTTGTAAGGCACGTGGTCAGTCCCATCTCCCTCAACAGTATAACAGTTGTTGGCTCGGAGATCAAGCAATTCCCAAGTGCTGCGATCAACCCTCCACATCAGGTTTAACACAGACAGCTGCCCAGGGCAATGCAACAAGTCCTGCTGATCTCGACAACCTAGTTCTGGACGCATTCCCATTGGCTGAGTCTCTACACGGACAGTGCCCATTGGCAAGAGTTATTCAAGCAGTGCAGGGCAAATCCAGACTTACTCCTGAAAGAGAGAATATGCAGTATGGCAACATGAAGCAGGGCAATCATTGGTGAATTAAATGATTCTTCACTCAGGTTTTATTCAGCATGAAAATTCGTTAAAAATATGAGCAGATCTTTCGCTAAATAATTTCGATTTGCTGAGTTTTAATATAAAATTCTGCTACTTTATCAATGAACACAATATCTAGAGAGGTATGATTTCTCTGTTCTCCATCTTCATGCAGATGTGCCCTGGTTAGTGCATCTATTTGAATATATTTATTATATTTCTCACTGTACCAGCACCTGACTAGTGAACACTGCAGGAGCGGAGGATATTTCCCACTGTTCCACTAATATTAACACTCGTGTAATGTTGTGATTATAATAAATTGCAAAAGAGGCACCAAAACCTGCGGAACGGGCATACAATTGCCAAATCAATTTCAACACATATAAAAGTGAGTTATTACATTCACTAAGAAATATTAAGTCACTTATTACTTGTAAAATAAGAATCTAAATGGGGTACAAATACACTAAAAGGTAGAGATGCAAGTTAATAAGGCCAGATAAAAAAAGACAAATCATGCACCAGTGTTTATTTCCAGAGAGACATCATTGAAAAGTCGAGAAGTCATGTGAAGCTTGTATCAAACCTTGGTTTGCCCACACTTGGAGTACTGTGCACAGTTCTGGTCACCATATTACGAAAGTGATATAGAGGCACCAGGGAGAGTGCAAGAAAGATTTACAAAAGATAATACGAGAAATGAGAAGTTGCAGCTATCAGGAAAGGATTAATATGTCAGTTCTCTTATTTTGAAAAAAAGAGAAGGGTTGGGGTGACCAAACACTAATAACACAGGAAGAAAAAAGGAAAATCTGCAGGCAGATTTGAGAGAGCTCAGAAATAAATTAACAAGCTGGACTTCAGATGCATAAATTTCCAGAATACTCACAGTGCCAAGCGCTGGTGAATAGGAGGATAGAGCAGATGAATGTGTGGCTGGAGAGAGAGGAGGGAGGGCTTTAGATTCCTGGGACATTGGGACAGGTTCTTGGGGAGATGGGAGCTGTACAGGCCACATTAATGGCACCAGAACAGAGCTGGGACCAATGTCCTTGCGGGACAGTTTGCTAGTGCTATCGGGAGGGTTTAAACTAACAAGAGGGGGAGTGGTGGGAATCAGGAGGTAACATTAGAGAGGAAAAGCAAGGTGCACAAAGAATTGAGAGCGATAGCTAGCACTAGCATAAGAAATAATAAGGCATTAGGTGGGTTCAGAGTGTGAGAGAATGCAGTAAGATCTAAATTAGGTTTACAGTGCATGGATGTGAATGCACAGAGTGTGGTAAATATGATTAGTGAGCTGCAGGTGTCGACAGTCACTTGGGAATATGGCGTTGAGATGATAACGGAGACCTGGTTCAAAATAGGGCAAGACTGGGCACTAACTATTCCTAGATACAAGGTATTGAGGAAAGATTGGGAAGGAAAGAAAGGACAAAGGGTGACATGTGAAAAATGAGGGAAATATTGACAAATATTGTGAACTGGTGTCCCACATCACCACAGTCCTGTTGTTCATTTGTACATTGCTGTTTCCTCCCTCTGCCCCAGGACAAAGCCCGTCCTGTGCTCATTGTCTCCCCACAGCAGCACCTCAGTTCCCAGCAAACCCCATTGTGTTCTCTAAATCACCAGTTAGTTTACTGCAAAGTCCAGTGCAGGAACTGCCAGCTGTTTATTAGATGGAGCTGAATTCACAGCGACACCACCCAGTCATCCCAGTGATATATTTCCTGTTTATCTTAACACACTGTCCTGTTGAACAAGCAGTTTATGGCACACCATGGTTCTCTGCAGTTGGCAGCAGGAAATCTATTGTTGCACAGAATCACTGAATGGTGACAGCACAGAATGAGGCCATTCAGCCAGTCCATTATGTGCCAGTTCTCTGCAAGAGCAATTTAGCTCCTCCCACTCCCCTGCATGTTCCCTGTACCCCTGCAATTCCTCCCTCACTCCCCCCCCTCCTCAAACCCCATTTCAGGTACTTATCCAATTCTCTTTTGAAAGCTATGATTGAATCTATCTCCACATTTTTAGACAGTGCATTCCAGATTATAACCACTCGCTGTGTAAAAGTTTTTCATGTGGCCATGTGTCCTCTAGTTCTCGGATCTTCCACCAATGGGAACAGTTTCTCTCTATCTACATTGTCCAGACACCTCATGATTTTGAACACCTCGATCAAATCTCCTCTCAAACTTTCTCTTCACCAAAGAGAACAATTTCAGCTCCTCCAATCTATCCACGCAGCTGAAGTCTGCCATCCCTGGAATCATTCATTTAAATCTTTTGCAACACCTTCTGTAAATCCTTCACATCCTTGCGGGAGTGTGATGCCCTGAATTGGGGCTGAAGGGAGTGGTGTGAGAAAGAGGGGTTCCATTTCATGGGGCATTGGCATCAGTTTTGGAACCGGGGGGATCTGTACCGATGGGACGGTCTCCACCTGAACAGATCTGGAACCAGTGTTCTAGCGAAACGGATAAATAGGGTGGTCTCTAGGACTTTAAACTAGCGACTCGGGGGGAAGGGAAAGGGAAAGGGAAAACGACAGGGTGTATGATGATAAATAAAAAGGTAAGCAGCAGGCTAACGTGTGCAGGAGGGTTTAAGTTCAAGGCAGACTATGATAGAAGCAGAAAGGAAGGATAACTCAGGAGTTATTATTAGAGATGTTGGGAATCATGAGGGTAAGAAAGCTAGCATAAAGGCACTTTTCCTGAATGTTCGTAGCATTCGTAACAAGGTTGATGAGTTAACGGCACAAATCATCGCGAATGAATATGATTTGGTAGCCATTACGGAGACATGGTTACAGGTTGGTCACGACTGGGAGTTAAATATCCAGGGGTACCAGACTATTCGGAAGGACAGACAGGAAGGTAAGGGAGGTGGTGTAGTTCTGATACTCAAGGACGACATCAGGGCGGTGCTGAGAGATGATATAGGTTCTATGGAGAATGAGGTTGAATCCATTCGGGTGGAAAATAGAAACTCTAAAGAAAAAGTCATTGATGGGCGTAGTCTATAGGCCACCAAATAATATCACATTGGGGCGGGCAACAAACAAAGAAATAACCAATGCCTGTAAAAATGGTATGGCAATTATCATGAGGGATTTTAATCTACATGTAGATTGGTCGAACCAGCTCAGTCAGGGTAGCCTTGAGAAGGAATTCTTTGAGTGTATCCCTGATAGATTTCTTGAACAGTATGTAATGGGAGCAAGCTATCCTAGATCTAGTCCTGTGTAATGAGACATGAATAATTAATGACCTCATAGTTAGGGATCCTCTTGGAAGGAGTGATCACAGTATGGTTGAATTTAGAATACAGATGGAGAGTGTGAAGGTAAAATCCAATACCAGGGTCCTGCACTTGAACAAGGGGGACTACAATAGAATGAGGGAGGACTTGGCTAAAGTAGACTGGAAACAAAGATTTTATGGTGGGACAGTTGACGAGCAGTGGAGGATTTTCAAAGCAATTTTTCAAAGTGCTCAGCAAAAGTATATTCCAGTGAAAAGGAAGGACTGGAAGAAAAGGGGTAATCTGCCATGGGTGTCTAAGGAAATAAGGGAGGCTATCAAATTGAAAAAGAAGGCATACAAAGTGGCCAAAAGCAGCATGAAACTAGAAGATTGGGAAAACTTTAAAGGTCAACAGAAAGCTACAAAAAGAGCTATAAAGAAACGTAAGATGGAACATGAGAAAAATCTAGCACAGAATATAAAGACAGATAGCAAAAGTTTCTATAAATATATAAAACGAAAAAGAGTGGCTAAAGTAAACGTTGGTCCTTTAGAGGATGAGAAGAGGAATTTAGTTATGGGATATGATGAAATGGCCGAGGCATTGAACAGGTATTTTGTATCAGTCTTCACAGTGGAGGACATTAATAACATGCCAGTAATTGACAAAGAGACGAACGTAGGTGAGGACCTGGGAACAATCATTATTATGGAAGAAGTAGTGTTGGGCAAGCTAATGGAGCTAAGGATTGATAAGTCTCCTGGCCCTGATGGAATGCATCCCAGGGTACTAAAAGAGATGGTGGGAGAAATAGCAGGTGCACTGGCGGAAATTTTCCAAAATTTGCTGGACTCTGGGGTAGTCCCAGCTGATTGGAAAACAGCAGATGTGACACCACTGTTTAAAAAGGGAGGTAGACAAAAGATTGGGAATTATAGACCGGTTAGCTTAACTTCTGTAGTGGGGAAGATGCTTGAGTCTATTATCAAGGAAGAAATAGCAGGGCATCTCGATAGAAATTGTCCCGTTTGGCAGATGCAGCACGGGTTCATGAAGGGCAGGTCATGCTTGACAAATCTTTTGGAATTCTATGATGACATTACGAGCAAGGTGGACAATGGGGACCCAGTGGATGTGGTATACACTAGATTTCCAAAAGGCCTTCGACAAGGTGCTGCACAAGAGGCTGCTGCATAAGATAAGGATGCATGGCGTCAGGTGTAAAGTTATTAGCATGGATAGAGGATTGGTTGACTAACAGGAAGCAGAGAGTGGGGATAAATGAGTGCTATTCTGGTTGGCAATCAGTCACTAGTGGTATGCCTCAGGGATCAGTGTTGGGACCGCAATTATTTACAATTTATATAGATGATTTGGAGTTGGGGGCCACGTGTAGGGTGTCAAAGTTTTCAGATGACACTAAGATGAGTGTGCAGATGACTGTGAAACTTTGCAGATGAACATAGATACATTGAGTGAGTGGGCAAAGGTCTGGCAGATGGAATGCAATGTTAATAAATGTGAAGTCATTCATTTCGGTAGGAGTAAGATGAAAAAGGATTATTACTGGAATGGTAAAAAGTTGCAGCATGCTGCTATGCAGAGGGACCTCGGTGTCCTTGTGCATGAATCGCAGAAGGTTGGTCTGCAGTACAGCAAGTAATTAGGAAGGCAAATGGAATTTTGTCCTTCATTGCTAAAGGGGTTGAGTTTAAAAGCAGAGAGGTTATGTTGCAGCTGTATAAGGTACTGGTGAGGCCGCACCTGGAGTACTGTGTGCAGTTTTGGTCTCCTTACTTGAGAAAGGATGTACTGGCACTGGAGGGGGTGCAGAGGAGGTTCACTAGGTTGATTCCGGAGTTGAGGGGGTTGGCTTATGAGGAGAGACTGAGTAGATTGGGATTATATTCATTGGAATTCAGAAGAATGAGGGGGGATCTTATAGAAACATATAAAATCATGAAGGGAATAGATAAGACACAAGTAGAGAGGATGTTTCCACTGGCAGGTGAAGCTAGGACAAGAGGGCATAGCCTCCAGATTAGAGGGAGCAGATTTAGGACTGAATTAAGAAGGAACTTCTTCACCCAGAGGGTTGTTAATCTATGGAATTCCTTGCCCAGTGAAGTAGTTGACGCTACTTCAGTAAACGTCTTTAAAGCTAAGGTAGATATATTTTTGAACAATAAAGGAAGTAAGGGATGTGGTGGGAGCGCGGGTAAGTGGATCTGAGTCCACGAAAAGATCAGCCATGATCTTATTGAATGGCGGAGTAGGCTCGAGGGGCCGGACAGCCTACTCCTGCTCCTAGTTCTTATGAACCAATGTTTTAGAGAAGGTTCATCATAACTTCTTTGCTTTGTACTCTGTGACTCTCTTTATAAAGCCTAGAACCCCACATATTTATTCAATGACTTTCTCAACCTGCCCAGTCACCTTCAACAATTTGTTCACATACACTCCCAGGTCTTTCTGCTCATGCCGACCCCTGGGGAACACCACTGTATACCTTCATCCAGTCTGAAAAATAATCGTTCACCATTACTCATTGTTTGTCATTCAGCCAACTTGGTTTCCATGCTGCCAACGTCCTTTTCATTCCATGGGCTTCAAATTTGCTGATAAAGTCTATTACGTGGCACAGTCTCAGTCTTGAATAAACTCATCTACTGAGTGTCCACAGCAATCTGGGCTAGAGAGTTCCAAAGATTTACAACACTCGGATCGAAGAGGTTTCTGCTCATCTCAGTCCTAATGGACTACCCCTTACCTTGCTACCATGACTACTCGTTCTGAACTCTCCAGCTGGGGGAAACAGTCTCAACGTCTACCCTGTCAAGCCCTCGGAGAATGTTATAAATTTCTACGAGATCACCTTTCATTCTTCTAAACACCAAAGAGCATAGGCCTATTCTACTCAATCACTCCCCATAGGACAGTGCACCCATCACAGGAATCAACCCAGTGAACCTTCAATCCACCCCCTAAGGCTAGTATATCTCGATCCCCCAATCCCTTAGACTACAATGTTTACCAGTCTTTCACCTCTAAAAAAAAGACTGCTTTTCAATTCTTCTGCCCATAGTGAACAATTGCTTGCCCAAACACTTAAGGGGTCTACATTCCTTTGTAGCATCTTTGCGTCCTCTTCAGTTTACATTCCCACCTGGCTTTCTATCGGCAGAACTTGGTCCTCTTGTCCAAGTCATTGATATAGATTGTAAGTAGCTGAGGCCCAAAGACTGATCCTTACAGTGCTCCCAGAGTTACAGCCAACCCTGAAGTGTTTCACTTACTCTTACTTGGTCTTCAGCCTGTTATGCAATATTCAATCCGTGCTAATATATTCTCCCTAATCCCAGAAGCCCTAATATTGTACAACAATCTCCTGTGTGGTATCGTGTCAAATACCTTCTGAAAATCCAATTAGACTACATCCACTGATCTCCCTTATCCACCCTACCAGTGACACCCTCAAAAAAAAACTTAGTCAAGCATAACGTACGTTCCAAATATCCATGTTTACTTTGCCTCATCATATGATTCTCTCTTTCCCCCCTCCGCACAGTTACAATTGCTACCTTCTAATCTGAGGAAACCATTTTAACTTTTACCCAACTTCTGTCTCAGATTTGCCGCACTTTTGCAACATTTAAAGTAACTTTGCGCAGTCTACTGCCCTCCGCCCACCACTGCTGTGATTGAGACCTCAGTCCCCAGCCTGCTGCAGTTTTCCAGTGGACATCAACGCAAGCTCGAGGAACAGCATTTCATTTACCGATTGGGCACTCTACAGCCTTCCGGACTCAATATTGAGTTCAATAATTTGAGACCATGAGCCCCATTATTTTTTGAGATATACATATATAAACAAAATAATGCAAACTATAAATATATTTAACCATGTGCTCGCCAAACTTATTTTTCATGTTTTTGCTTTTGTACAGAGCTGTTCATTATTCTGCCATTAACACTCTCTCTGAACTCGCGCTGTCTTTTTGTACAACTATGTCGCACTCAATTTGCATTCTGTTCCATAACATCTGTCATTTAATCTCTCTCTCCCCCTCCATCCTTTCACAGTCCTTCCTTCTTGTCCGTCTTGTCTCCTGCTGACTCTGTGGCTGGTCGCTGGCTATACTGGTTTTTCAGCTTCAGTCGGATTGTTGGCTGGAATATCACTCACCTGGGTTTTAATGGAGTCCTCCAACTTTGCCATCACCTTTTCATCCTGCAACTGACTCTGTACAGCTCCAGAGGATCTCCATTCCTAGGAAATACCTGTATCTATGCATCCTGATACTCTATCTTCAAACTTGCTTTATCTGTCTCCAAACTCACAGAACAGCTCATTGATGCTCCATGCTGATTCCAACCATTCCAAGTCATCATTATTCCACCACAGGTTCTCAGACTAACTCTGAACTCCTTCCTAATATCCCCATCTAATTCCCCTTTACTATCATGTTTTCATGCAACTAGACTGATTTAACTTGTGCTCTCCCGGTGTCCATTTTAGCTGCCATCCAAATTCAAGCCGATCAATCTATTTCCACTTTGGCTCTTTCCCTTAAACTTCTTTTCTCTTTACCCCTCCAAAAGCTCTTGTATTGCCATCCCTCTTTTCAATTCCCCACGCTCACATCCCTCTTTTCACTTCCCACTCTCACACACACTGCACTCCCTACCCCAACCCTTCAGGACTCAACGTTCCTGTCGTCCCAGGCTCGAGTCCCATTCCGATAAGCCGGCAGCTTAGCACAATGCTTCTCCTGGCATCCTCTGATGACCTCACTGAGGCATCGGGTGCTTCCTCATTAGAAGCAGCAACCCAAGTGTCCATCCCACTCTCCTCTCCCTTCCCATCCAGTGCGACCACTAGGGACTGATCATACCAATCTTCACCATGTTCAACTCACTGCTGACCCTGTGGACTGACCGTTCTCACCACTCCATCTACACATTTTCCTCCAGAATGTCCGTTCACGTGTCATCCGTGACCTTACTGTGCGTCGACATCATGGCCTTAAAGGAAAGCTGGCTGAGGGGTGATGACACCACGCCACTTAATGAAGCCTCCCCGCCTGGTTACATCGTCCATCACCTGCCCCGCTAAGACCATCGCTGTGGCTGTGTCGCTCTCATCGCCAGATCACACCTTGGAAGGACACTCCCCGCCCCGCCCCCCCAACCACCACCACCACCCCACTCCTCTGGCACTTTCTCCTCCTTTGAGCATCTCACCTTGTTCCACCCCATCACCTCTCGATCAAAACCATTGTTCTGTACTGCCTTCAATTCCAATAAAGAGTTTTATCACGGAGATACCTTCACTGCTTTTCTCCCTCAGCCTCTGCGCTGAAAGAATTCTCATCCTCAGTGATTTCAATCTCCATCTCAGCTCATCATGTTCTCACTCTCTCCTGAGTTCATGGCCCTCTTATCCTCTCTCAATCTCGCTCTTCACGGAAATAGCCAAACCCGGCCATTTTCACGGCCACCCCATCGACCTTGCCGACTCACGTGACCTTGCTACTCCCACTGCACAAGTTACAGAAAAGGCCATCTCATGATCACTTCCTTGTCTCACTCTGCACCCACATCCCTTTCCCACACTCCAACTCCACCTCCTTCCGTATCCATCCCTGGATAAATACAATCCCCCTATTTACTTACAACTACACTTTCAAAATCTCAACGATCTACCCTTTGGCCCTCAGACATTTTCGGCAGCTACTGATTTGCACAACTCACCTCCACCTTTGTCCCCAGTAAACAGATCAATCTCTCACCCTGGCCCTGCCCCCTGGTACAGCCCTAATCTCCACTGCCTTATGTCTAAGCGATGCAGACGTGAATGGACATGGCAAACAACTGGTTTAGCCATCCAGCTGGACAACCTAAAACACCATCAGGTCCTGCTCTCATCGACAAAAACTGTTCATCCTGGATTGCAAGGATAACCCCTGGCTTCCTTTCTCTATTACAAACTGTCTTCTTAAACCCCTCTACCCTCACCTCTGACAATAAATGTGAGCAACTCACAGACTTCTTTGTCACTAAGATCAAGACCTGCCTATCAGCTGCCCCTGCCATTTCCTTCTTCTCATTAGCCCAATGGCCAAACTTCCGATAACGCTGCCTCCTTCCCTCGCCCTGAACTCACACCCATCTCCCCTCATGCCCTGTCTGAACTCATCTTGTCCACAAGACCCACCTCCTGTCCCCTCGATCCTATTCCCTACAATCAGGTTTCCACAACCGCCATAGTACTGAAACACTTCCTATCAAGTCACAATGACATCCACTGTGACTGTGACTGTGGTACACGTTCCCTCCTCCTCCATCTCGATCTGACTGCACCCATCCTCCTCCAACACCTCTCCACTGTCGTCCAGCTGGGTGGGACTGCTCTCACTCTTATTTATCTCATTGCAACCAGAGAATCACTTATAATGGCTCTCTTCCTACTCCTGCACTGTTACCTCTGGTGTCTATCCGATCTATCATTGGCCCCCCTCCTAATGCTAATCTGCATGCTGCCCCTCGGCGACATCGAAAAGCATAGCTTTAGTTTTCATAACGTATGCTGATGACACCGAGCTCTACCTCGCCAGTTCCCTCCAGTCCGCCACTGTTGCGAAATTATCAAACTCATTCTCCGACATCCAGAATGAGAGAAATGTCCTCCAATCAAATATCAGGAAGACTGAAACCGTTGTTGCAAACTCTGTTCATTAGCTACTGACCCTCCCCCTGGTCACAGTCCAAGATTATGCCAGTCTATTCACACCGTTGGTGTCCCATCACGCCACCACTAAGACCACCTATTTCCATTTCGAGAGCATCACCCAACTTTGCCCCCGTCTCAGCACATCTGCCGCTGAAACCCTCATTCTTGCCTTCGGTCCCTCTCGACTTGATTATTCCAACACACTCCTGGCTGGTTTCCCACATTCCACTCTGTAAACCTGAGATTACTACCTTTGAGTTCCGACTTCTTAAATTTATGTCCGAACTCCCTATATTCAGCTCGTAGGACCTCATTCCCTTTTTTAAAAAACCTATGTCGTTGATACCAATATGTACCAAGACAACTGGCTGCTTGCGCTCCCCCCTCAGCATTCCCTGCAGTCGAGACATCCTTGACCCTAGCACCAGGGAGACAACATTCCATCCTGGAGTCTCTTTTGTGATTACAGAAACGCCTGACTGTTCCCCTTACGATTGAATCCCCAATCACTAAATCCCTGCCACTCTTCTTCCTTCCCTCTTGTGCGACGGCGCCACACATGGTGCCATGAACTTGTCTGTTGCTGCTATCCCCTGAGCCATCTCCCCCAACAATATTCAAAGCGGTATATCTGTTAGAGAGAAGGGGTTGGCCACAGGGGACTCCTCCACTAACTGCCTTCCTCTACTCCGCCTGCTGGTCACCCACTTCCTTTCTGCTTTTGCAGCATTTTCCTGCAGTGACCACCTCGCTAAACGTGCTATCCATGACGTTTTAAGCATGGCGGATGCTCCACAGTAAAACCACCCAGAGCTCCAGCTCCGTAATGCTGGTAGCCAGTAGCTGCAGATGGATACACTTCCTGCACACACGGACATCAGGGACACTGGAAGCGTCCCTGATTTCCCACATAGCGGAGGAGGAGCAGATCACGGGGCTGAACTCTCCTGTCATGACTTACCCTCAGATTGATTAGTTAATCCCTGAATTAAAAAATACTAATCACGCTAGGGGCCTTGTTCTACTCCAAACACTACCCACTACAATCTAAAGTCCTTACCTTTACTTTTGAAGTTGCTGATAAATCCTACTAAAAATTAATATAGTTCACTAGTTAACATAAATCTCACTCAAAAAACGTTACTCACTTGTTCCTTATTATTAAACTTTTTACTGCACTAAGTCCCCTGGGCCAGATGGGATTTATCCTAGGATTCTCTGGGAAGCCAGGGAGGAGATTGCAGAGCCGTTGTTGTTGATCTTCAAGTCGTCATTGTCGACAGGAGTAGTGCCGGAGGACTGGAGGATAGCAAATGTTGTCCCCTTGTTCAAGAAGGGGAGTAGAGACAGCCCTGGTAATTATAGACCTGTGAGCCTTACTTCGGTTGTGGGTAAAATGTTGGAAAAGGTTATAAGAGACAGGATTTATAATCATCTTGAAAAGAATAAGTTGATTTGCGATAGTCAGCACGGTTTTGTGAAAGGTAGGTCGTGCCTCACAAACCTTATTGAGTTTTTCGAGAAGGTGACCAAACAGGTGGATGAGGGTAAAGCCGTGGATGTGGTGTATATGGATTTCAGTAAGGCGTTTGATAAGGTTCCCCACGGTAGGCTATTGCAGAAAATACGGAAGTATGGGGTTGAAGGTGATTTAGAGCTTTGGATCAGAAATTGGCTAGCTGAAAGAAGACAGAGGGTGGTGGTTGATGGCAAATGTTCATCCTGGAGTTTAGTTACTAGTGGTGTACCGCAAGGTTCTGTTTTGGGGCCACTGCTGTTTGTCATTTTTATAAACGACCTGGATGAGGGTGTAGAAGGGTGGGTTAGTAAATTTGCGGATGACACGAAGGTCGGTGGAGTTGTGGATAGTGTCGAAGGGTGTTGTAGGGTACAGAGGGACATAGTTAGGCTGCAGAGCTGGGCTGAGAGATGGCAAATGGAGTTTAATGCGGAGAAGTGTGAGGTGATTCACTTTGGAAGGAGTAACAGCAATGCAGAGTACTGGGCTAATGGGAAGATTCTTGGTAGTGTAGATGAGCAGAGAGATCTTGGTATCCAGGTACATAAATCCCTGAAAGTTGCTACCCAGGTTAATAGGGCTGTTAAGAAGGCATATGGTGTGTTATCCTTTATTAGTAGGGGGATCGAGTTTCAGAGCCACGGGGTCATGATGCAGCTGTACAAAACTCTGGTGAGGCCGCACCTGGAGTATTGCGTGCAGTTCTGGTCACCGCATTATAGGAAGGATGTCGAAGCTTTGGAAAGGGTGCAGAGGAGATTTACTAGGATGTTGCCTGGTATGGAAGGAAGGTCTTACGACGAAAGGCTGAGGGCCTTGGGGTTGTTTTCGTTAGAGAGAAGGAGGAGGAGAGGTGACTTAATAGAGACATACAAGATAATCAGAGGGTTAGATAGGGTGGATAGTGAGAGTCTTTTTGCTCGGATGAGGATGGCAAACACGAGGGGACATAGCTTTAAGTTGAGGGGTGAAAGATATAGGACAGATGTCAGAGGTAGTTTCTTTACGCAGAGAGTAGTAGGGGCGTGGAACGCCCTGCCTGCAACAGTAGTAGACTCGCCAACTTTAAGGGCATTTAAGTGGTCATTGGATAGACATATGGATGTAAATGGAATAGTGTAGGTCAGATGATCGGCGCAACATCGAGGGCCGAAGGGCCTGTACTGCGCTGTAATATTCTAATTCTAATTCTAATTCTAACCCGGCTATTTAGGAGTTATTCCCACAGCATTTACTCAGCAATCACCCTGCATCTTTCCTGTTACATCACTGCTCACTTTGTTTTCCAACTCTGGCGTGCTTGGACTCCTCTCCCGGAAGGCAAGTGCTCCAGAAACCTCCAACATATCTGTGCTGCCCAAATTCTGGCCTCTTATGCATCCCTGGTTTTAATCGCTCCACCATTGCTGGCTCTGTTTTCAGTTGCCTCAGACCCAAGCTCTGGAAGCCCCTCCCTGCATCTCTTCAACTCTCTGTTTTGCTCTTTTAAGACACTTTTTTAAAAAACCTACCTCCTTGACCAAGCTTTTTGTCATTTAACCCTCCTTTTGTGGCTTGGTGTTATCCTTTGTTTTATAATGCTCCGGTGAAATACCTTGGGATGTTTTATGAAATTAAAGGCGCTGGAAAATACAAGTTGTTGTTGGAAGTCTGGAAGATCAAAACCTGTGTGTCCACGATCACTGCAGCAAGCTCCTTGAATCCAGCAGGGGACAGGCCCTCTGGTCCAGGGCATGTGTCAGCTTCCATTAGTACCCCAGACTGTATTCTTACCCAGTTCGGTCCGTTCGCAGGAGTTTCTATCCCAGACCAGCCCCTGTATTCTGACCCGGTTCGGTCCATTCTCTGGGGTTTCTATCCTGGTGCAGCCCCCGTATTCTGACCCAGTTCAGTCCATTGGCTGGAGTTTCTATCCAGGACCATCCACTGTATTCTCACCCGGTTCGGTCCGTTCCCTGGGGTTTCTATCCTGGTGCAGCCCCTGTATTCTGACCCGGTTCGGTCCAGTCCCTGGGGTTTCTATCCCGGACCAACCCCTGTATTCTGACCCGGTTCAGTCCATTCCCTGGGGTTTCTATCCCGGACCATCCCTCGTATTCTGATCCGGTTCAATCCATTCCCTGGGGTTTCTATCCCATACCAGCCCCTGTATTCTGATCCGGTTCAGTCCATTCCCTGGGGTTTCTATCCCGGACCATCCCCTGTATTCTGATCCGGATCAGTCCATTCCCTGGGGTTTCTATCCCGTACCAGCCCCTGTATTCTGACCCGGTTCAGTCTATTCCCTGGGGTTTCTATCCCGGACCATGCCCTGTATTCTGATCCAGTTCAGTCCATTCCCTGGGGTTTCTATCCCGGACCATCCCCAGTATTCTGATCCGGTTCAGTCCATTCCCTGGGGTTTCTATCCCGCAGCAGTTCCTGTATTCTGACCCGGTTTGGTCCATTCCCTGGGGTTTCTATCCCGGACCATCCCCTGTATTCTAACCCAGTTTGTCCATTCCCTGGTGTTTCTAACCCGGACAATCCCCTGTATTCTGACCCAGTTCAGTCCATTCCCTGGGGTATCTATCCCGGAGCAGTTCCTGTATTCTGACCCAGTTCAGTCCATTCCCTGGGGTTTCTATACTGGACCGGACCCTGTAATCTGACCCGGTTCGGTCCATTGCCTGGGGTTGCTATTCTGGACCAGCCCCTGTATTCTGACCCGGTTCGGTCCATTGCAAAGGATTGCTATTCTGGACCAGCCCCTGTATTTTGACCCAGTTCTGTCCATTCCCTTGGGGTACTATCCTGGACCAGCCCCTGTCTTCTGACCCAGTTCAGTCCATTCCCTGGGGTTACTATCTTGGACCAGCCCCTGTATTCTGACCCAGTTCACTTCAGTCCATTCCCTGGGCTTACTAACCTGGACCAGCCCCTGTATTCTGATCAAGTTCAGTCCATTCCATGGGGTTACTATCCTGCACCAGCCCCTGTATTCTGACCCAGTTCAGTCCATTCCCTGGGGTTACTATCCTGGACCATCCCCTGTATTCTGACACAGTTCAGTTCAGTCCATTCCCTGGGGTTACTATCCTGGACCATCCCCTGTATACTGACCCAGTTCAGTTCAGTCCATTCCCTGGGGTTACTATCCTGGACCAGCCTCTGTATTCTGACGCAGTTCAGTTCAGTCCATTCCCTGGGGTTACTATCCTGGACCAGTCCTCGTATTCTGAACCAGTTCAGTCCATTCCCTGGGGTTACTATCCTGGACCAGCCCCAGTATTCTGATCCAGTTCGGTCCATTCCCTGGGGTTACTATCCCGGAGCAGCCCCTGTATTCTGACCCAGTTCGGTCCATTCCCTGGGGTTAATATCCAGGACCAGCCCCTGTATTCTGACCCAGTTCGGTCCATTCCCTGGTGTTACTATCCTGGAGCAGCCCCTGTATTCTGACCCAGTTCGGTCCATTCCCTGGGGTTACTATCCAGGACCAGCCCCTGTATTCTGACCCAGTTCGGTCCATTCCCTGGGGTTACTATCCTGGACCAGCCCCTGTATTCTGACCCAGTTCGGTCCATTCCCTGGGGTTACTATCCTGGAGCAGCCCCTGTATTCTGACCCAGTTCGGTCCATTCCCTGGGGTTACTATCCTGGACCAGCCCCTGTATTCGGACCCAGTTCGTTCCATTCCCTGGGGTTACTATCCTGGACCAGCCCCTGTATTCTGACCCAGTACAGTCCATTCCCTGGGGTTACTATCCTGGACCCGCCCCTGTATTCTGACCCAGTTCAGTCCATTCCCTGGGGTTACTATCCTGGACCATCCCCTGTATTCTGACCCAGTTCAGTTCAGTCCATTCCTTGGGGTTACTATCCTGGACCAGCCTCTGTATTCTGACGCAGTTCAGTTCAGTCCATTCCCTGGGGTTACTATCCTGGACCAGTCCCCGTATTCTGAACCAGTTCAGTCCATTCCCTGGTGTTACTATCCTGGACCAGCCCCAGTATTCTGACCCAGTTCAGTCCATTCCCTGGGGTTACTATCCTGGACCAGCCCCTGTATTCTGACCCAGTTCGGTCCATTCCCTGGGATTACTATCCCGGACCAGCCCCTGTATTCTGATCCAGTTCGGTCCATTCCCTGGGGTTACTCTCCCGGAGCAGCCCGAGTATTCTGACCCAGTTCGGTCCATTCCCTGGGGTTACGATCCAGGACCAGCCCCTGTATTCTGACCCAGTTCAGTCCATTCCCTGGGGTTACTATCCTGGACCAGCCCCTGTATTCTGACCCAGTTCGGTCCATTCCCTGGGGTTACTATCCAGGACCAGCCCCTGTATTCTGACCCAGTTCGGTCCATTCCCTGGGGTTACTATCCTGGACCAGGCCCTGTATTCTGACCCAGTTCGGTCCATTCCCTGGGGTTACTATCCTGGAGCAGCCCCTGTATTCTGACCCAGTTCGGTCCATTCCCTGGGGTTACTATCCTGGAGCAGCCCCTGTATTCTGACCCGGTTTGGTCCATTCCCTGTGGTTTCTATCCCGGACCATCCCCTGTATTCTGACTTTGTTTGGTCCATTCCCTGGGGTTTCTATCCCGGACAATCCCCTGTATTCTGACCCAGTTCAGTCCATTCCCTGGGGTTTCTATCCCGGAGCAGTTCCTGTATTCTGACCCAGTTCAGTCAACTCCCCTTTTCAGGCAGTGACTTTCAGACCATCACCATCCTCTGGGTGAAAAGGTTTTTCCTCATCTCACCTCTAATCTTTCTACCGATTACTTTAAATCTATGCCCCCCCCTCCCCCCATCACTGACCTCTCTGCTAAGGTGAATAGACCCTTCACCTCCACTCTATCCAGGTCCCTCACAATTTTGTACATTTCAATCTGATCTCTCCTCAACCTTCTCTGTTCCAAGGAGAACAACCCCAGCCTATCCAATCTTTCCTCATAGCTGCATTTTCCAGTCCAGATAACATCCTGGTAAATATCCTCTGCACCCTCTCTGGTGCAATTCCATCATTTCTGTAATGAGGTGTACAGAACTACACACAGTACTCAAGTTGTGGCCCAACCAATGAGTTATACAGTTCCAGCAGAACCTCCCTGCTCTTGTATTCGAGACCTCAGTTAATAAAGGAAAGGATTCTATATGCCTTCTTAACCACCTTACCGACCTGTCCTGCTACCTTCAGGGATCTGTGGACATTCACTCCAAGGTCCCTCACCTCCTCTACACTTCTCAGTATTTTCCCATTAATCGTGTATTCCTTTGCCTTGTTTGACCTCCCCAAATGCATCACCTCACACTTCTCCAGGTTGAATTCCATTTACCACTTTTCTGCACATCTGACCACACCATCAGTATCTTCCTGTAGCCTACAGCTATCCTCCTCGCTATCTACCACACAGCCAATTTTTGCGTCATCTGCAAACTTCTTAATCATGCCCCCTACATTTCCGTCCAAATCGATAATATATACCACAAAAAGCAGGGGACCCAGTACTGAGCCCTGTGGAACGTCACTGGAAACAGCCGTCCAGTAACAAACAAATCCATCAACAATTACTTTTTGTTTCCTGCCATTGAGCCAATTTTGTATCCACCTTGCTGCATTTCCCTAGATCCCATGGGATTTTATTTTTTTAACCAGTCTGCCATGTGGGACCTTGTCAAAAGCCTTGCTAAAATCCGTGTATACCACATCAACTGCATAACCCCCATCTATCTTCCTTGTTACTTCTTCAAAACATTTGATCAAGTTGGTCAAACAAAATCTTCCCTTAACAAATCCATGCTGACTATCCATGATTCATCTGTGCCTTTCTAAGTGACAGTTTACCCTGTCTCTCAGAATAGATTCCAATAATTTGCCCACTACTGAGGTTAGACTGACTGGCCTGTAATTATTCGGTCTATCCTTCGATCCCTTTTTAAACAGAGGTACAACGTTAGCAATTCTCCGACACCACACCTGTATCCAGTGAGGACTGGAAAATGATGGTCAGACCCTCTGCTATTTCCTCTCTTGCTGCTTTTAACAGTCTAGGATACATTTCATCTGGCTCTGGTGGTTTATCAACTTTCAAGGATGCTACTCCTATTAATACTTCCCCTCTCCCTATGTTTATCTCATCCAATGCTTCACACTCTTCCTCCTTAACTATAATATCTGCAACGCCCCCCTGTTTTGTGAAGACAGACGCAAAGTATTCATTATGAACCATACCAATATCTTCCACTCCTACACATAGGTTACCTTTTTGGTCTTTTATGGGCCCTACTCTCTCCTTACTTACTCTTAATGTATTGATAAAACATCTTTGGGTTCATCTTGATTTTGCTTGCCAATATTCTTTCATGCCCTCTGTTTGCTTTTCTAATTTCCTTTTTGATTTCACCCCTCCACTTTCTATCCTCCTGCCGGCTTTCTGTAGTATTGAGTTCTCGGTGTTGGACATAAGCTTTCCTTTTCTGCCTTATCTTACCCTGTAGGCTCCTTGCCATCCATAGGGCTCTAGATTTGGCCGCCTCACCCTTTTTCTTTGTAGGAACATGTTTACCCTGAACCCCTTGAATCTCCCCTTTGAATGCCTCCCACTGTTCTGACACTGATTTACCTTCAAGTATCTGATTCGGTCCACTTTCACTAAATCACTCCTCAGTTTAGTCAAATTGGATTTGCCCAATTGAGAACTCTAACTCCTGTTCTATCTATGTCCTTTTCCACAATTATGTTAAAACTGACTGAATTATGATCACTATCACCAAAATGCTCTCTCTCCCACTGCCAATCCTTCCATCTGCCCATCTTCATTTCCTGAAACTAAGTCTCAAACTGCGCCCTCTCTTGTTGGACTTACTACATACTGGGCAAAAAAGTTCTCCTGAAAGAATTCTGCTCCCTCAATTCCTTTCACATTAAAACTATCCCGGTTAATATCGGGGGAGTTAAAATCGCCTACTATTACTGCCCTATTGATCTTGAACTTCTCAGAGATTTGCCTACATATCTGCTCTTCTATCTCCCTCTGACTGGGGGTCTATAGTACACTCCTAGCAGTGTCATTGCCCCTTTTTTGTTCTTTCGCTCAATCCATATGGTCTCATTTGATGAACCTTCCAACATATTATCCCTCCTCACAATAGTTTCTTTGACCTAAAATGCCACTCCTCCTCCTTTCTTATCCCCCTCCCTATCGCATCTGAAAAGCCTGTAACTATCAGCTGCCATTCCTGTCCCTCCTTAAGCCATGTTTCTGTAATAGCTATGATATCATACTGCTACTTGTCTATTTCTGCCCTCAGCTCATCTGCTTTATTTGCTATACTTCTTGCATTGAAGTAGATACCCTGAGCACTGCCAAATTTATTTATTTTCTAACCCTCATTTCCTCTGTCTTCCAGACCCATCCATTAATTTTCCACCTTCCATTTTCATTTCTGATTTTGTCCCAACTGAGTCCACCCTCAGGTCCCCATCCCCCTGCCAAACTAGTTTAAACCCTCCCCAACAGCACTGGCAAAACGTCCCGTAAGGAACTCAGTCCCGGCTCTGTTCAGGTGCAACCCGTCCAGCCTGTACAGGTCTCATCTCCCCCCACAGCCGGTCCTATTGTCCCAGGAATCTGAAGCCCTCCCTTATGCACCATCTTTCCAGCTACGCATTCATCTGTCTTATCCTTCTATTTCTATACTCACTAGCACGTGGCACTGGGAGTAATCTGGGGTTTACTACTTTTGAGGTCCTGCTGGCTAATTTCATACCAAGCTCCCTAAATTCTGACTGCAGGACTACATCCCTCTTTCTACCTGTGTCGTTGGTTCCGATGTGGGCCATGACTGCTGGCTGTTCACCCTCCCCCTTCAGAATTCTCAGTGACCCTAGCACCAGGGAAGCAACACACCATCCTGGATTCATGTTTGCGGCCACAGAAACGCTGGTCTGTTCCCCTGACTACTGAATCGCCTATCACTATGGCTCTTCTAGTCTTCCCTGTACCCCACTGTGCAGCTGAGCCACCCATGGTGCCATGGACTTGATTCTGGCTGCACTCCCCAGGTAAAGCATCACTTTCCTCAGTTTTCAGAACTGAATACCTGTTTCCTGCACTACCTGCCTGATTCTTTTTGACTGTCTGGTGGTCACCCATTCCCTCTCTCCCTGCAAACTCTTAGCTGTGGGGTGACCACATCTATAAAAGTGCGATCCACGTAGATCTCATCCTCATGAATGCACTGCAGTGTCGCTAGCTGCTGCTCAAGTTCCAAAACCCGGAGCTCAAGCTGCTTCAATTGACGACACTTCCTGCACAAATGTTTCTCCAGGATATGGGAACCGTCCTGGAGCTCCCACATAGCACAGGAGGTGCACACTTGAGGTTGTAGCAACCCTGCCATACCTTTTATTTATAAGTTGACCCTTTACTATTGCTTAAAAAAAAACCTTACTAATACTATAACAGGTTAGAATTATTAATAAACCTTACGAGAACTGATAAATCCTACTAAAAATCAATGCAATTCACTAGTTAAAATAAACCTAACTCAAAAAAAGAAGCAGCTACTCACATGTTCCTTATTATTAAGTTATTTACACACACACACCTGAACAGTAGTGTCCTAACCCAACTAGTTCGAGTTATTCCCACAGCAGTTGCTCACCTTGCAGCTTTCCTGCAACGTCACTGCTCACTTTGTTTTCAAACTCTGATGTGCCTGGACTCCTCTCCACTGCTCTCCCGGAAGGTAAGTTCTCTCGGCCGCAATCCTCAGACTCTATTTATTGGCTCCCCATTCCGTGCTCTTCCCGCAGGCCCGCTGCTCTCCCGGAAGGTAAGTGCTCGAGGCCACGATCCTCAGGCTGTATTTATCGGCTCCCTCCTCGTGCTCTCCTGGAAGGTATGTGCTTTCTATTATTAGGGGATGCTTTTAGTGTGTTCCACTGTGAAGACAGATACAAAGTATTTGTTCAAAGTCTCTGCCATTTCCTTCTTCCCATTACTTATGCCCCAGTCTCAATCTTTATCATGACCAGGTCCATATTTCCCTGCAGAATATTCTCTACCTCAGGCTGCATTGTGTTAATAAATCTCATCAATGAATGCTCCCAGTGCGGAGTCTCGGCCAATGGGATCCTGTCTGCAAATGGGTTCCTGAGATCAGCAGGTTCACTAGATTTCACTGAGCAGCCTCTGATGTGGAGAGTTGATCATAACACCTGGGAAAGGCTTGGCCTCAGAACTAACAGCTGCTGTACTGATGGAGGGCGAAGGACTGATACCATATTTAACAAGGCAACGGTCTCCTTCCAATATTGCCGTTCCACCCTCTTATTAATATTGTATTTATTACAGAACGTCAGGATCTGGGAACGTCTGTCACCACCATGGCCGAAGGTCCAAGCGGAGGAGCAGATCTAACACCTTCAAGAATGAGATTGAGCACAGGTAAGTTCACAAATCTCTTCAAATACAAACTCTGCCCTGACAAATGGTCCTACGCTCCTTGAAGAATCTTCAGCTCATACAAGCAGAGCACACAGTACAGGGGTTTAATAGGAAGAGGGGCATCACACAGCTGGAGGGAACCCCTGAGCACCAGAACAGAGCAATAGATATCTGGTATTGGGGACTGTAAACTGGGTAGAGACAGTCATTCAGTGAAGAATATGTTTCTGAGCAAAAGTGTGACCGCAATGAGCAGGAAGCCACCCAACGCTGGACAGGATGAGAAACAGGTGAGGCACAGGAAAAGGTGAGAGATCATGGTGAGATATTGTGTATTCGGTGGAACAGAAAATATCCTCTGTTGCCCTGAGCAGGCCCTGAATGGGATGTTGAGTTGCTGGTGCCAGAGGGAAGAGGCTGTTGATGAAAGTAACAGTCAGTAAGATCAATGTTCAGATCCACTCTGAAACCCCATACACACCTGGCAGGATGCTGATACACTGTGAAAACCCCATAGACACCCGGCAGCATACTGATCCACTGTGAAACCCCATACACACCTGGCAGGATCCTGATCCACTGTGAAACACCCATACACTCCTGGCAGGATCCTGATAAACTGTGAAACCCCATACACACCTGGCAGGATCCTGAGACACTTTGAAAGCCCCATACACACCTGGCAGGATTCTGATAAACTGTGAAACCCCATACACACCTGGCAGGATCCTGACACACTGTGAAAACCCCATACACTCATGGCAGGATCCTGATCCTCTGTGAAAACCCCATACACACCTGGCAGATCCTGTTACACTGTGAAACCCCCATACACGCATTGCAGTCTCATGTTACAGTGTGAAACCCCCATATACATCTGGCAGGATCCTGATACACTGTGAAAACCCGTACACACCTGGCAGGATCCTGATACACTGTGAAAACCCCATAGAGGCCTGGCCGGTACATGATACACTGTGAAAAACCCATACACACCTGGCAGGATCCTGATCCACTGGGAAACCCCCATACACACCTGGAAGGATCCTGATACACTGTGAATACCCCATTCTCACCTGGCAGGATCCTGATGCACTGTGAAACCCCGTTCACATTTGGCAGGATCCTGATACACTGTGAAACCCCAAACTCACCTGGCAGGATCCTGTTAAACTGTGTGAACCCGATACACATCTGGCAGGATCCTGATCCACTGTGAAAATCCCAAACACACCTGGCAGGATCCTGATCCACTGTTAAAACTCCATAGCCACCTGGCAGATCCTGATACACTGTGAAAACCCCATGCACACCTGGCAGGATCCTGATACACTGTGAAAACCCCATACACACCTGGCAGGATCCTGATACACTGTGAAAACCCCATAAACACCTGGCAGGATATTGATACACCGTGAAAACCCCATTCATACCTGGCAGGATCCTGATACACTATGAAAAACCCATACACACCTGACAGGATCCTGATACACTGAGAAAACCCCATACACACCTGGCAGGATCCTGATACACTGTGAAAACCCCAGACACATCTGGCAGGATCCTGATGCGCTGTGAAAACCCCATAAAAACCTGGCAGGATCCTGATAGACTGTGAAACTCCCATACACATCTGGCAGGATCCTGATGCACTGTGAAAACCCCATACACACCTGGCAGGATCCTGATGCACTGTGAAATCCCCATACACACCTGGCAGTGTCCTGATACACTGTGAAAACCCCATACACACCTGGCAGGATCCTGATACACTGTGAAAACCCCATACACAACTGGCAGGATCCTGTTTCACTATGAAACCCCCATACACACCTGGCAGGATCCTGATAAACTATGAAACCCCCATACACACCTGGCAGGATCCAGATAAACTGTGAAAATCCCATTCACACCTGGCAGGATCCTGATACACTGTGAAAGCCCCATACACACCTGGCAGGATCCTGATAAACTGTGAAACCCCATACACACCTGGCAGGATCCTGAGACACTTTGAAAGCCCCATACACACCTGGCAGGATTCTGATAAACTGTGAAACCCCATACACACCTGGCAGGATCCTGACACACTGTGAAAACCCCATACACTCATGGCAGGATCCTGATCCTCTGTGAAAACCCCATACACACCTGGCAGTTCCTGTTACACTGTGAAACCCCCATACACACATTGCAGGCTCATGTTACACTGTGAAATCCCCATATACATCTGGCAGGATCCTGATACACTGTGAAAACCCGTACACACCTGGCAGGATCCTGATATACTGTGAAAACCCCACAGAGGCCTGGCCGGTTCATGATACACTGTGAAAACACCATACACACCTGGCAGGACCCTGATGCACAGTGAAAACCCCAAACACACCTGGCAGGATCCTGATCCACTGTGAAAACCCCATAAACACCTGGCAGATCCTGATACACTGTGCAAACCCCATACACACCTGGCAGGATCCTGATCCACTGTGAAACCCCCTACACAACTGGAAGATTATGTTACACTGTGAAACCCCCATACAGGCCTGGCCGGATCCTGATACACTGTGGAAACCCCATACACATCTGCCAGGATCCTGATACACTGTGAAAACCCATACACACCTGGCAGGATCCTGATCCACTGGGAAACCCCCATACACACCTGGAAGGATCCTGATACACTGTGAATACCCCATTCTCACCTGGCAGGATCCTGATGCACTGTGAAACCCCGTTCACATTTGGCAGGATCCTGATACACTGTGAAACCCCATACTCACCTGGCAGGATCCTGTTACACTGTGTGAACCCGATACACATCTGGCATGATCCTGGTCCACTGTGAAAATCCCAAACACACCTGGCAGGATCCTGATACACTGTGAAAACTCCATAGCCACCTGGCAGAACCTGATACACTGTGAAAACCCCATGCACACCTGGCAGAATCCTGATACACTGTGAAAACCCCATTCATACCTGGCAGGATCCTGATACACTGTGAAAAACCCATACACACCTGGCAGGATCCTGATACACTGTGAAAACCCCATACACACCTGGCAGGATCCTGATACACTGTGAAAACCCCAGACACATCTGGCAGGATCCTGATGCGCTGTGAAAACCCCATAAAAACCTGGCAGGATCCTGATAGACTGTGAAACTCCCATACACATCATGCAGGATCCTGATGCACTGTGAAAACCCCATACACACCTGGCAGGATCCTGATGCACTGTGAAATCCCCATACACACCTGGCAGTGTCCTGATACACTGTGAAAGCCCCATACACACCTGGCAGGATCCTGATACACTGTGAAAGCCCCATACACAACTGGCAGGATCCTGTTTCACTATGAAACCCCTATACACACCTGGCAGGATCCTGATAAACTATGAAACCCCCATACACACCTGGCAGGATCCTGATAAACTGTGAAAATCCCATACACACCTGGCAGGATCCTGATTCACTGTGAAACCCCCATCCACACCTGGCAGGATCCTGATAAACTATGAAACCCCCATACACGCCTGGCAGGATGCTGATAAACTGTGAAAATCCCATTCACACCTGGCAGGATCCTGATACACTGTGAAAACCCCATACACACCTGGCAGGATCCTGATAAACTGTGAAACCCCATAGACACCTGGCAGGATCCCGAGACACTTTGAAAGCCCCATACACACCTGGCAGGATTCTGATAAACTGTGAAACCCCATACACACCTGGCAGGATCCTGACACACTGTGAAAACCCCATACACTCATGGCAGGATCCTGATCCTCTGTGAAAACCCCATACACACCTGGCAGATCCTGTTACACTGTGAAACCCCCATACACACATTGCAGGCTCATGTTACACTGTGAAACCCCCATATACATCTGGCAGGATCCTGATACACTGTGAAAACCCGTACACACCTGGCAGGATCCTGATACACTGTGAAAACCCCATAGAGGCCTGGCCGGTTCATGACACACTGTGAAAACACCATACACACCTGGCAGGACCCTGATGCACAGTGAAAACCCCAAACACACCTGGCAGGATCCTGATCCACTGTGAAAACCCCATAAACACCTGGCAGATCCTGATACACTGTGCAAACCCCATACACACCTGGCAGGATCCTGATCCACTGTGAAACCCCCTACACAACTGGAAGATTATGTTACACTGTGAAACCCCCATACAGGCCTGGCCGGATCCTGACACACTGTGGAAACCCCATACACATCTGGCAGGATCCTGATACACTGTGAAAACCCATACACACCTGGCAGGATCCTGATCCACTGGGAAACCCCCATACACACCTGGAAGGATCCTGATACACTGTGAATACCCCATTCTCACCTGGCAGGATCCTGATGCACTGTGAAACCCCGTTCACATTTGGCAGGATCCTGATACACTGTGAAACCCCATACTCACCTGGCAGGATCCTGTTACACTGTGTGAACCCGATACACATCTGGCAGGATCCTGATCCACTGTGAAAATCCCAAACACACCTGGCAGGATCCTGATCCACTGTGAAAACTCCATAGCCACCTGGCAGATCCTGATACACTGTGAAAACCCCATGCACACCTGGCAGGATCCTGATACACTGTGAAAACCCCATACACACCTGGCAGGATCCTGATACACTGTGAAAACCCCATAAACACCTGGCAGGATATTGATACACTGTGAAAACCCCATTCATACCTGGCAGGATCCTGATTCACTGTGAAAACCCCATACACACCTGGCAGGATCCTGATATACTGTGAAAACCCCATACACATCTGGCAGGATCCTGATGCGCTGTGAAAACCCCATAAAAACCTGGCAGGATCCTGATACACTGTGAAACTCCAATACACATCTGGCAGGATCCTGATGCACTGTGAAAACCCCATACACACCTGGCAGGATCCTGATGCACTGTGAAATCCTCATACACACCTGGCAGTGTCCTGATACACTGTGAAAACCCCATACACAACTGGCAGGATCCTGTTTCACTATGAAACCTCTATACACACCTGGCAGGATCCTGATAAACTGTGAAAATCCCATACACACCTGGCAGGATCCTGATTCACTGTGAAACCCCCATCCACACCTGGAAGGATCCTGATAAACTATGAAACCCCCATACACGCCTGGCAGGATGCTGATAAACTGTGAAAATCCCATTCACACCTGGCAGGATCCTGACACACTGTGAAACCCCATACACAGCTGACAGGATCCTGATAAACTGTGAAACCCCCATACACACCTGGCAGGATCCTGATACACTGTGAAAACCCCATACACACCTGGCAGGATCCTGATACACTGGGAAACACCCATACACACCTGGCAGGATCCTGATATACTGTGAGAACCCCATACACACCTGGCAGATCCTGTTACACTGTGAAACCCCCCATACACACCTGGCAGGATCCTGAGACACTGTGAAAACCCCACACACATCTCGCAGGATCCTGATACACTGTGAAAACCACATACACACCCGGCAGGATCCTGATACACTGTGAAATCCCATACACATCTGGCAGTATCCTGATACATTGTGAAAACCCCATACACACCTGGCAGCATCCTGATACACTGTGAAAACTCATACACACCTGGCAGGATACTGATACACTGTGAAAACCCCATACACAACCGGCAGGATCCTGATACATTGTGAAAACCCCATACACACCTGGCAGGATCCTGATCCACTGTGAAAACCCCATACACACCTGGCAGGATCCTGATCCACTGTGAATACCCCATCCACACCTGGCAGGATCCTGATCCACTGTGTAAACCCCACACACACCGCACAGGATCCTGATACACTGTGAAAATCCCATAAACACCTGGCAGGATCCTGATACACTGTGAAAAGCCCATGCACACCTGACAGGATCCTGATCCACTGTGAAATCCCCATAAACACCAGGCAGGATCCTGATACACTGTGAAAACCCCATACACACCTGGCAGGATCTTGATCCATTGTGAAAACCCCATACACACCCGGCAGGATCCTGATACACTGTCAAAACCCCATACACACCTGGCAGGATCCTGATCCACTGTGAAAACCCGATACACACCTGGCAGGATCCTGATACACTGTGAAAACCCCATACACACCCGGCAGGTTCCTGACCCACTGTGAAAACCCCATACACACCTGGCAGGATCCTGATCCACTGTGAAAACCCCATACACACCTGGCAGGATCCTGATACACTGTGAAAACCCCATACACACCCGGCAGGTTCCTGACCCACTGTGAAAACCCCATACACACCTGGCAGGATCCTGATCCACTGGGAAACCCCCATACACACCTGGAAGGATCCTGATACACTGTGAAAAACCCATTCACACCTGGCAGGATACTGATACACTGTGAAAACCCCATACATACGTGGCAGGATCCTGATACACTGTGAAAAACCCATACACACCTGGCAGGATCCTGATACACTGTGAAAACCCCATACACACCTGGCAGGATCCTGATCCACAGTGAAAACCCCAAACACATCTGGCAGGATCCTGATGCACTGTGAAATCCCCATAAACACCTGGCAGTGTCCTGATACACTGTGAAAATCCCATACGCACCTGACAGGATCCTGATCCACTGTGAAATCCCCATAAACACCTGGCAGGATCCTGATACACTGTGAAAACCCCATACACACCTGGCAGGATCTTGATCCATTGTGAAAACCCCATACACACCCGGCAGGATCCTGATACACTGTCAAAACCCCATACACACCTGGCAGGATCCTGATCCACTGTGAAAACCCCATACACACCTGGCAGGATCCTGATACACTGTGAAAACCCCATACACACCCGGCAGGTTCCTGACCCACTGTGAAAACCCCATACACACCTGGCAGGATCCTGATCCACTGTGAAAACCCCATACACACCTGGCAGGATCCTGATACACTGTGAAAACCCCATACACACCCGGCAGGTTCCTGACCCACTGTGAAAACCCCATACACACCTGGCAGGATCCTGATCCACTGGGAAACCCCCATACACACCTGGAAGGATCCTGATACACTGTGAAAAGCCCATTCACACCTGGCAGGATACTGATACACTGTGAAAACCCCATACATACGTGGCAGGATCCTGATACACTGTGAAAAACCCATACACACCTTGCAGGATCCTGATACACTGTGAAAACCCCATACACACCTGGCAGGATCCTGATCCACAGTGAAAACCCCAAACACATCTGGCAGGATCCTGATGCACTGTGAAATCCCCATAAACACCTGGCAGTGTCCTGATACACTGTGAAAACCCCATACGCACCTGACAGGATCCTGATCCACTGTGAAATCCCCATAAACACCTGGCAGGATCCTGATACACTGTGAAAACCCCATACATACCTGGCAGGATCTTGATCCATTGTGAAAACCCCATACACACCCGGCAGGATCCTGATACACTGTGAAACCCCCATACACACCTGGCAGATCCTGATACTCTGTGAAAATCTCAGACACACCTGGCAGGATCCTGATCCACTGTGAAACCCCCATACACACCTGGCAGATCCTGATACTCTGTGAAAACCCCATACACACCTGGCAGGATCCTGAGACACTGTGAAAACCCCATACACACCTGGCATGATCCTGATCCACTGTGAAAACCCCATACACACCTGGCAGATCCTGTTACACTGTCAAACCCCCATACAAACCTTGCAGGACCCTGTTGCACTGTGAAACCCCCATACACACCTGGCAGGATCCTGATACACTGTGAAAACCCGTGCACACCTGGCAGGATACTGATACACTGTGAAAACCCCAGACGGCGTGGCCGGATCATGATATACTGTGAAAACCCCATACACACCTGGCAGGACCCTGATGCAATGTGAAAACCCCAAACACACCTGGCAGGATCCTGATCCACTGTGAAAACCCCACAAACACCTGGCACAGCCTGATACACTGTGAAAAGCCCATACACACCTGGCAGGATCCTGATCCACTGTGAAACCCCCTACACAACTGGCAGATCCTGTTACACTGTGAAACCCTCATCCAGGCCTGGCCGGATCCTGATACACTGAGGAAATCCCATACACATCTGGCAGGATCCTGATACACTGTGAAACCCCATACACACCTGGCAGGACCCTGATCCACTGGGAAACCCCCATAAACACCTGGAAGGATCCTGATACACTGTGAAATACCCATTCACACCTGGCAGGATCCTGATCCAATGTGAAAACCCCATACACACCTGGCAGGATCCTGATCCACTGTGAATACCCCATCCACACCTGGCAGATCCTGATCCACTGTGAAAACCCCAGACACACCTGGCAGGATCCTGATAAACTGTGAAAAACCCATAAACACCTGGCAGGATCCTGATACACTGTGAAAACCCCAGACACACCTGACAGGATCCTGATCCACTGTGAAATCCCCATAAACACTTGGCAGGATCCTGATACACTGTGAAAACACCATACACACCTGGCAGGATCTTGATCCATTGTGAAAACCCCATACACACCCGGCAGGATCCTGATCCACTGTGAAAACCCCTTACACACCTGGCGGGATCCTGATCCACTGTGAATACCCCATCCACACCTGGCAGATCCTGATCCACTGTGAAAACCCCATACACACCTGGCAGGATCCTGATACACTGAGAAAACCCCATAAACACCTGGCAGGATCCTGATACACTGTGAAAACCCCATACACACCTGACAGGATCCTGATCCACTTTGAAATCCCCATAAACACCTGGCAGGATCCTGATACACTGTCAAAACCCCATACGCACCTGGAAGGATCTTGATCCATTGTGAAAACCCCATTCACACCCGGCAGGATCCTGATACACTGTGAAAACCCCATACACACCTGGCAGGATCCTGATCCACTGTGAAAACCCCATACACACCTGGCAGGATCCTGATACACTGTGAAAACCCCATACACACCCGGCAGGAACCTGATCCACTGTGAAAACCCCATACACACCTGGCAGGATCCTGATCCACTGTGAAACCCCCATACACACCTGGCAGGATCCTGATACACTGTGAAACCCCATACACACCTGGCAGGATCCTCATCCACTGGGAAACCCCCATACACACCTGGAAGGATCCTGATACACTGTGAAAACCCCATTCACACCTGGCAGGATCCTGATGCACTGTGAAACCCCGTTCACATTTGGCAGGATCCTGATCCACTGTGAATACCCCATAAACACCTGGCAGCATACTGATACACTGTGAAAACCCCATACATATCTGGCAGGATGCTGATACACTGTGAAAAACCCATACACACCTGGCAGGATCCTGATACACTGTGAAAACCCCATACACACCTGGCAGGATCCTGATACACAGTGAAAAACCCATACACAACTGGCAGGATACTGATACGCTGTTAAAACCCCATACACACCTGGCAGGAACCTGATGCACTGTGAAATCCCCATACACACCTGGCAGGATCCTGATACACTGTGAAAACCCCATACACACCTGGCAGGATCCTCATCCACTGGGAAACCCCCATACACACCTGGAAGGATCCTGATACGCTGTGAAAACCCCATTCACACCTGGCAGGATCCTGATGCACTGTGAAACCCAGTTCACATTTGGCAGGATCCTGATCCACTGTGAATACCCCATAAACACCTGGCAGCATACTGATACACTGTGAAAACCCCATACATATCTGGCAGGATGCTGATACACTGTGAAAAACCCATACACACCTGGCAGGATCCTGATACACTGTGAAAACCCCAGACACACCTGGCAGGATCCTGATTCACAGTGAAAAACCCATACACAACTGGCAGGATACTGATACGCTGTTAAAACCCCATAAACACCTGGCAGGATCCTGATACACTGTGAAACACCCATACACATCTGGCAGGATCCTGATGCACTGTGAAAACCCCATACACACCTGGCAGGAACCTGATGCACTGTGAAATCCCCATAAACACCTGGCAGGGTCCTGATACACTGTGAAAACCCCATACGCACCTGACAGGATCCTGATCCACTGTGAAATCCCCATAAACACCTGGCAGGATCCTGATAAACCGTGAAAACCCCATACACACCTGGCAGGATCTAGATCCATTGTGAAAACCCCATACACACACAGCAGGATCCTGATCCACTGTGAAACCCCCATACACACCTGGCAGATCCTGATACTCTGTGAAAACCCCAGACACACCTGGCACGATCCTGATCCACTGTGAAACCCCCACACACCTGGCAGATCCTGATACAATGTGAAACCCCCATACACACCTGGCAGATCCTGATACTCTGTGAAAACCCCATACACACCTGGCAGCATCCTGATACACTGTGAAAACTCATACACACCTGGCAGGATACTGATACACTGTGAAAACCCCATACACAACCGGCAGGATCCTGATACATTGTGAAAACCCCATACACACCTGGCAGGATCCTGATCCACTGTGAAAACCCCATACACACCTGGCAGGATCCTGATCCACTGTGAATACCCCATCCACACCTGGCAGGATCCTGATCCACTGTGTAAACCCCACACACACCGCACAGGATCCTGATACACTGTGAAAATCACATAAACACCTGGCAGGATCCTGATACACTGTGAAAAGCCCATGCACACCTGACAGGATCCTGATCCACTGTGAAATCCCCATAAACACCAGGCAGGATCCTGATACACTGTGAAAACCCCATACACACCTGGCAGGATCTTGATCCATTGTGAAAACCCCATACACACCCGGCAGGATCCTGATACACTGTCAAAACCCCATACACACCTGGCAGGATCCTGATCCACTGTGAAAACCCGATACACACCTGGCAGGATCCTGATACACTGTGAAAACCCCATACACACCCGGCAGGTTCCTGACCCACTGTGAAAACCCCATACACACCTGGCAGGATCCTGATCCACTGTGAAAACCCCATACACACCTGGCAGGATCCTGATACACTGTGAAAACCCCATACACACCCGGCAGGTTCCTGACCCACTGTGAAAACCCCATACACACCTGGCAGGATCCTGATCCACTGGGAAACCCCCATACACACCTGGAAGGATCCTGATACACTGTGAAAAACCCATTCACACCTGGCAGGATACTGATACACTGTGAAAACCCCATACATACGTGGCAGGATCCTGATACACTGTGAAAAACCCATACACACCTGGCAGGATCCTGATACACTGTGAAAACCCCATACACACCTGGCAGGATCCTGATCCACAGTGAAAACCCCAAACACATCTGGCAGGATCCTGATGCACTGTGAAATCCCCATAAACACCTGGCAGTGTCCTGATACACTGTGAAAACCCCATACGCACCTGACAGGATCCTGATCCACTGTGAAATCCCCATAAACACCTGGCAGGATCCTGATACACTGTGAAAACCCCATACACACCTGGCAGGATCTTGATCCATTGTGAAAACCCCATACACACCCGGCAGGATCCTGATACACTGTCAAAACCCCATACACACCTGGCAGGATCCTGATCCACTGTGAAAACCCCATACACACCTGGCAGGATCCTGATACACTGTGAAAACCCCATACACACCCGGCAGGTTCCTGACCCACTGTGAAAACCCCATACACACCTGGCAGGATCCTGATCCACTGTGAAAACCCCATACACACCTGGCAGGATCCTGATACACTGTGAAAACCCCATACACACCCGGCAGGTTCCTGACCCACTGTGAAAACCCCATACACACCTGGCAGGATCCTGATCCACTGGGAAACCCCCATACACACCTGGAATGATCCTGATACACTGTGAAAAGCCCATTCACACCTGGCAGGATACTGATACACTGTGAAAACCCCATACATACGTGGCAGGATCCTGATACACTGTGAAAAACCCATACACACCTTGCAGGATCCTGATACACTGTGAAAACCCCATACACACCTGGCAGGATCCTGATCCACAGTGAAAACCCCAAACACATCTGGCAGGATCCTGATGCACTGTGAAATCCCCATAAACACCTGGCAGTGTCCTGATACACTGTGAAAACCCCATACGCACCTGACAGGATCCTGATCCACTGTGAAATCCCCATAAACACCTGGCAGGATCCTGATACACTGTGAAAACCCCATACATACCTGGCAGGATCTTGATCCATTGTGAAAACCCCATACACACCCGGCAGGATCCTGATACACTGTGAAACCCCCATACACACCTGGCAGATCCTGATACTCTGTGAAAATCTCAGACACACCTGGCAGGATCCTGATCCACTGTGAAACCCCCATACACACCTGGCAGATCCTGATACTCTGTGAAAACCCCATACACACCTGGCAGGATCCTGAGACACTGTGAAAACCCCATACACACCTGGCATGATCCTGATCCACTGTGAAAACCCCATACACACCTGGCAGATCCTGTTACACTGTCAAACCCCCATACAAACCTTGCAGGACCCTGTTGCACTGTGAAACCCCCATACACACCTGGCAGGATCCTGATACACTGTGAAAACCCGTGCACACCTGGCAGGATACTGATACACTGTGAAAACCCCAGACGGCGTGGCCGGATCATGATATACTGTGAAAACCCCATACACACCTGGCAGGACCCTGATGCAATGTGAAAACCCCAAACACACCTGGCAGGATCCTGATCCACTGTGAAAACCCCACAAACACCTGGCACAGCCTGATACACTGTGAAAAGCCCATACACACCTGGCAGGATCCTGATCCACTGTGAAACCCCCTACACAACTGGCAGATCCTGTTACACTGTGAAACCCTCATCCAGGCCTGGCCGGATCCTGATACACTGAGGAAATCCCATACACATCTGGCAGGATCCTGATACACTGTGAAACCCCATACACACCTGGCAGGACCCTGATCCACTGGGAAACCCCCATAAACACCTGGAAGGATCCTGATACACTGTGAAATACCCATTCACACCTGGCAGGATCCTGATCCAATGTGAAAACCCCATACACACCTGGCAGGATCCTGATCCACTGTGAATACCCCATCCACACCTGGCAGATCCTGATCCACTGTGAAAACCCCAGACACACCTGGCAGGATCCTGATAAACTGTGAAAAACCCATAAACACCTGGCAGGATCCTGATACACTGTGAAAACCCCAGACACACCTGACAGGATCCTGATCCACTGTGAAATCCCCATAAACACTTGGCAGGATCCTGATACACTGTGAAAACACCATACACACCTGGCAGGATCTTGATCCATTGTGAAAACCCCATACACACCCGGCAGGATCCTGATCCACTGTGAAAACCCCTTACACACCTGGCGGGATCCTGATCCACTGTGAATACCCCATCCACACCTGGCAGATCCTGATCCACTGTGAAAACCCCATACACACCTGGCAGGATCCTGATACACTGAGAAAACCCCATAAACACCTGGCAGGATCCTGATACACTGTGAAAACCCCATACACACCTGACAGGATCCTGATCCACTTTGAAATCCCCATAAACACCTGGCAGGATCCTGATACACTGTCAAAACCCCATACGCACCTGGAAGGATCTTGATCCATTGTGAAAACCCCATTCACACCCGGCAGGATCCTGATACACTGTGAAAACCCCATACACACCTGGCAGGATCCTGATCCACTGTGAAAACCCCATACACACCTGGCAGGATCCTGATACACTGTGAAAACCCCATACACACCCGGCAGGAACCTGATCCACTGTGAAAACCCCATACACACCTGGCAGGATCCTGATCCACTGTGAAACCCCCATACACACCTGGCAGGATCCTGATACACTGTGAAACCCCATACACACCTGGCAGGATCCTCATCCACTGGGAAACCCCCATACACACCTGGAAGGATCCTGATACACTGTGAAAACCCCATTCACACCTGGCAGGATCCTGATGCACTGTGAAACCCCGTTCACATTTGGCAGGATCCTGATCCACTGTGAATACCCCATAAACACCTGGCAGCATACTGATACACTGTGAAAACCCCATACATATCTGGCAGGATGCTGATACACTGTGAAAAACCCATACACACCTGGCAGGATCCTGATACACTGTGAAAACCCCATACACACCTGGCAGGATCCTGATACACAGTGAAAAACCCATACACAACTGGCAGGATACTGATACGCTGTTAAAACCCCATACACACCTGGCAGGAACCTGATGCACTGTGAAATCCCCATACACACCTGGCAGGATCCTGATACACTGTGAAAACCCCATACACACCTGGCAGGATCCTCATCCACTGGGAAACCCCCATACACACCTGGAAGGACCCTGATACACTGTGAAAACCCCATTCACACCTGGCAGGATCCTGATGCACTGTGAAACCCAGTTCACATTTGGCAGGATCCTGATCCACTGTGAATACCCCATAAACACCTGGCAGCATACTGATACACTGTGAAAACCCCATACATATCTGGCAGGATGCTGATACACTGTGAAAAACCCATACACACCTGGCAGGATCCTGATACACTGTGAAAACCCCAGACACACCTGGCAGGATCCTGATTCACAGTGAAAAACCCATACACAACTGGCAGGATACTGATACGCTGTTAAAACCCCATAAACACCTGGCAGGATCCTGATACACTGTGAAACACCCATACACATCTGGCAGGATCCTGATGCACTGTGAAAACCCCATACACACCTGGCAGGAACCTGATGCACTGTGAAATCCCCATAAACACCTGGCAGGGTCCTGATACACTGTGAAAACCCCATACGCACCTGACAGGATCCTGATCCACTGTGAAATCCCCATAAACACCTGGCAGGATCCTGATAAACCGTGAAAACCCCATACACACCTGGCAGGATCTAGATCCATTGTGAAAACCCCATACACACACAGCAGGATCCTGATCCACTGTGAAACCCCCATACACACCTGGCAGATCCTGATACTCTGTGAAAACCCCAGACACACCTGGCACGATCCTGATCCACTGTGAAACCCCCACACACCTGGCAGATCCTGATACAATGTGAAACCCCCATACACACCTGGCAGATCCTGATACTCTGTGAAAACCCCATACACACCTGGCAGGATCCTGATACACTGTGAAAACCCCATACACACCTGCCATGATCCTGATACACTGTGAAAACCTGTACACACCTGGCAGGATACTGATACACTGTGAAAACCCCATACATGCGTGGCCGGATCATGATATACTGTGAAAACCCCATACACACCTGGCAGGACCCTGATGCACTGTGATAACCCCAGACACACCAGGCAGGATCCTGATCCACTGTGAAACCCCCTACACAACTGGCAGATCCTGTTACACTTTGAAACCCTCATACAGGCCTGGCCGGATCCTGATACACTGTGGAAACCCCATAGACATCTGGCAGGATCCTGATACACTGTGAAAGCCCAGACACACCTGGCAGGATCCTGATCGTCTGGGAAACCCCCATAAACACCTGGAAGGATCCTGATACACTGTGAAATCCCCATTCACACCTGGCAGGATCCTGATCCACTCTGAAAACCCCATACACACCTGGCAGGATCCTGATCCACTGTGAATCCCCCATCCACACCTGGCAGATCCTGATCCACTGTGAAAACCCCATACACACCTGGCAGGATCCTGATACACTGTGAAAACCCCATAAACACCTGGCAGGACCCTGATACACTGTGAAAACCCCATACACACCTGGCAGGATCCTGGTACACTGTGAAAACCCCATACACACCGGGCAGGATCTTGATCCATTGTGAAAACCCCATACACACCCGGCAGGATCCTGATACACTGTGAAAACCCCATACACACCTGGCAGGATACTGATCCACTGTAAAAACCCCATACACACCTGGCAGGATCCTGATACACTGTGAAAACCCCATACACACCCGGCAGGATCCTGATCCACTGTAAAAACCCCATACACACCTGGCAGGATCCTGATACACTGTGAAAACCCCATACACACCCGGCAGGATCCTGATCCACTGTGAAAACCCCATACACACCTGGCAGGATCCTGATCCACTGTGAGGCCCCCATACACACCTGGCAGGATCCTGATACACTGTGAAACCCCATACACACCTGGCAGGATCCTGATGCACTGTGAAAAGCCATACACACTTGGCAGGATCCTGATCCACTGTGAAACCCCCAAACACACCTAGCAGATCCTGATACTCTGTGAAAACCCCAGACACACCTGGCAGGATCCTGATCCACTGTGAAACCCCCATACACACCTGGCAGATCCTGATACAATGTAAAACCCCCATACACACCTGGCAGATCCTGATACTCTGTGAAAACCCCAGACACACCTGGCAGGATCCTGATACACTGTGAAAACCCCATGCACACCTGGCATGATCCTGATCCACTGAGAAAGCCCCATACACACCTGGCAGATCCTGTTACACTGTCAAACCCCCATAAACACCTTGCAGGACCCTGTTACACTGTGAAACCCCCATACACATCTGGCAGGATCCTGATACACTGTGAAAACCCGTACACACCTGGCAGGAGCCTGATACACTGTGAAAACACCATACAGGCGTGGCCGGATCATGATATACTGTGAAAACCCCATACACACCTGGCAGGACCCTGATGCACTGTGAAAACCCCAAACACACCTGGCAGGGTCCTGATCCACTGTGAAAACCCCACAAACACCTGGCACATCCTGATACACTGTGAAAAGCCCATACACACCTGGCAGGATCCTGATCCACTGTGAAACCCCCTACACAACTGGCAGATCCTGTTACACTGTGAAACCCTCATGCAGGCCTGGCCGGATCCTGATACACTGTGGAAACCCCATACACATCTGGCAGGATCCTGATACACTGTGAAACCCCATACACACCTGGCAGGATCCTGATCCACTGGGAAACTCCCATAAACACCTGGAAGGATCCTGATACACTGTGAAATCCCCATTCACACCTGGCAGGATCCTGATGCACTGTGAAACCTCGTTCACATTTGGCAGGATCCTGATACACTGTGTAAACCCGATACACATCTGTCAGGATCCTGATACACAGTGAAACCCCGTTCACATTTGGCAGGATCCTGATACACTGTGAATCCCCATACTCACCTGGCAGGATCCTGTTACACGGTGTAAAACCCATACACAACTGGCAGGATCCTGATCAACTATGAAACCCCCATACACACCTGGCAGGATCCTGATAAACTGTGAAAATCCCATGCACACCTGGCAGGATCCTGATAAGCTATGAAACCCCCATACACACCTGGCAGGATTCTGAGAAACTGTGAAAATCCCACACACACCTGGCAGGATCCTGATACACTGTGAAAACCACATACACACCTGGCAGGATCCTGATAAACTGTGAAACCCCATACAATCTGGCAGGATCCTGATAAACTGTGAAACCCCCATACAAACCTGGCAGGATCCTGATAAACTGTGAAACCCCCATACACACCAGGCAGGATCCTGATAAACTGTGAAACCCCCGTAGACACCTCACAGGATCCTGATACACTGTGAAAACCCCTTACACACCTGGCATGATCCTGATAAACTATGAAACCCCCATACACACCTGGCAGGATCCAGATAAACTTTGAAACCCCATACACATCTGGCAGGATCCTGATACACTGTGAAAACCCCATACACACCTGGCAGGATCCTGATCCACCGTGAAAACCCCACACACCTGGCAGGATGCTGATAAACTATGAAACCGCCATGCACACCTGGCAGATCCTGATACACTGTGAAAACCCCATACACACCTGGCAGGATCCTGATGCACTGTGAAACCCCGTTCACATTTGGCAGGATCCTGATACACTCTGAAACCCCATATTCACCTGGCAGGATCCTGTTACACTGTGTAAACCCCATATTCACCTGGCAGGATCCTGATAAACTATGAAACCCCCATACACACCTGGCAGGATCCTGAGAAACTGTGAAAATCCCATACACACCTGGCAGGATCCTGATACACTGTGAACACCCCATACACACCTGGCAGGATCCTGATACACTGTGAAAACCCCATACACACCTGGCAGGATCCTGATTCACTATGAAACACCCATACACACCAGGCAGGATCCTGATTAGTTATGAAACCCCCATACACACCTGGCAGATCCTGATAAACTGTGAAAATCCCATACACACCTGGCAGGATCCTGATCCACTGTGAAAACCCCATCCACACCTGGCAGGATCCTGATAAACTGTGAAACCCCCATGCACACCTGGCAGGGTCCTGATACACTGTGAAAACCCCATACGCACCTGACAGGATCCTGATCCACTGTGAAATCCCCATAAACACCTGGCAGGATCCTGATAAACTGTGAAAACCCCATACACACCTGGCAGGATCTAGATCCATTGTGAAAACCCCATACACACACAGCAGGATCCTGATCCACTGTGAAACCCCCATACACACCTGGCAGATCCTGATACTCTGTGAAAACCCCAGACACACCTGGCACGATCCTGATCCACTGTGAAACCCCCACACACCTGGCAGATCCTGATACAATGTGAAACCCCCATACACACCTGGCAGATCCTGATACTCTGTGAAAACCCCATACACACCTGGCAGGATCCTGATACACTGTGAAAACCCCATACACACCTGCCATGATCCTGATACACTGTGAAAACCTGTACACACCTGGCAGGATACTGATACACTGTGAAAACCCCATACATGCGTGGCCGGATCATGATATACTGTGAAAACCCCATACACACCTGGCAGGACCCTGATGCACTGTGATAACCCCAGACACACCAGGCAGGATCCTGATCCACTGTGAAACCCCCTACACAACTGGCAGATCCTGTTACACTTTGAAACCCTCATACAGGCCTGGCCGGATCCTGATACACTGTGGAAACCCCATAGACATCTGGCAGGATCCTGATACACTGTGAAAGCCCAGACACACCTGGCAGGATCCTGATCGTCTGGGAAACCCCCATAAACACCTGGAAGGATCCTGATACACTGTGAAATCCCCATTCACACCTGGCAGGATCCTGATCCACTCTGAAAACCCCATACACACCTGGCAGGATCCTGATCCACTGTGAATCCCCCATCCACACCTGGCAGATCCTGATCCACTGTGAAAACCCCATACACACCTGGCAGGATCCTGATACACTGTGAAAACCCCATAAACACCTGGCAGGACCCTGATACACTGTGAAAACCCCATACACACCTGGCAGGATCCTGGTACACTGTGAAAACCCCATACACACCGGGCAGGATCTTGATCCATTGTGAAAACCCCATACACACCCGGCAGGATCCTGATACACTGTGAAAACCCCATACACACCTGGCAGGATACTGATCCACTGTAAAAACCCCATACACACCTGGCAGGATCCTGATACACTGTGAAAACCCCATACACACCCGGCAGGATCCTGATCCACTGTGAAAACCCCATACACACCTGGCAGGATCCTGATCCACTGTGAGGCCCCCATACACACCTGGCAGGATCCTGATACACTGTGAAACCCCATACACACCTGGCAGGATCCTGATGCACTGTGAAAAGCCATACACACTTGGCAGGATCCTGATCCACTGTGAAACCCCCAAACACACCTAGCAGATCCTGATACTCTGTGAAAACCCCAGACACACCTGGCAGGATCCTGATCCACTGTGAAACCCCCATACACACCTGGCAGATCCTGATACAATGTAAAACCCCCATACACACCTGGCAGATCCTGATACTCTGTGAAAACCCCAGACACACCTGGCAGGATCCTGATACACTGTGAAAACCCCATGCACACCTGGCATGATCCTGATCCACTGAGAAAGCCCCATACACACCTGGCAGATCCTGTTACACTGTCAAACCCCCATAAACACCTTGCAGGACCCTGTTACACTGTGAAACCCCCATACACATCTGGCAGGATCCTGATACACTGTGAAAACCCGGACACACCTGGCAGGAGCCTGATACACTGTGAAAACACCATACAGGCGTGGCCGGATCATGATATACTGTGAAAACCCCATACACACCTGGCAGGACCCTGATGCACTGTGAAAACCCCAAACACACCTGGCAGGGTCCTGATCCACTGTGAAAACCCCACAAACACCTGGCACATCCTGATACACTGTGAAAAGCCCATACACACCTGGCAGGATCCTGATCCACTGTGAAACCCCCTACACAACTGGCAGATCCTGTTACACTGTGAAACCCTCATGCAGGCCTGGCCGGATCCTGATACACTGTGGAAACCCCATACACATCTGGCAGGATCCTGATACACTGTGAAACCCCATACACACCTGGCAGGATCCTGATCCACTGGGAAACTCCCATAAACACCTGGAAGGATCCTGATACACTGTGAAATCCCCATTCACACCTGGCAGGATCCTGATGCACTGTGAAACCTCGTTCACATTTGGCAGGATCCTGATACACTGTGTAAACCCGATACACATCTGTCAGGATCCTGATACACAGTGAAACCCCGTTCACATTTGGCAGGATCCTGATACACTGTGAATCCCCATACTCACCTGGCAGGATCCTGTTACACGGTGTAAAACCCATACACAACTGGCAGGATCCTGATCAACTATGAAACCCCCATACACACCTGGCAGGATCCTGATAAACTGTGAAAATCCCATGCACACCTGGCAGGATCCTGATAAGCTATGAAACCCCCATACACACCTGGCAGGATTCTGTGAAACTGTGAAAATCCCACACACACCTGGCAGGATCCTGATACACTGTGAAAACCACATACACACCTGGCAGGATCCTGATAAACTGTGAAACCCCATACAATCTGGCAGGATCCTGATAAACTGTGAAACCCCCATACAAACCTGGCAGGATCCTGATAAACTGTGAAACCCCCATACACACCAGGCAGGATCCTGATAAACTGTGAAACCCCCGTAGACACCTCACAGGATCCTGATACACTGTGAAAACCCCTTACACACCTGGCATGATCCTGATAAACTATGAAACCCCCATACACACCTGGCAGGATCCAGATAAACTTTGAAACCCCATACACACCTGGCAGGATCCTGATACACTGTGAAAACCCCATACACACCTGGCAGGATCCTGATCCACCGTGAAAACCCCACACACACCTGGCAGGATGCTGATAAACTATGAAACCGCCATGCACACCTGGCAGATCCTGATACACTGTGAAAACCCCATACACACCTGGCAGGATCCTGATGCACTGTGAAACCCCGTTCACATTTGGCAGGATCCTGATACACTCTGAAACCCCATATTCACCTGGCAGGATCCTGTTACACTGTGTAAACCCCATATTCACCTGGCAGGATCCTGATAAACTATGAAACCCCCATACACACCTGGCAGGATCCTGAGAAACTGTGAAAATCCCATACACACCTGGCAGGATCCTGATACACTGTGAACACCCCATACACACCTGGCAGGATCCTGATACACTGTGAAAACCCCATACACACCTGGCAGGATCCTGATTCACTATGAAACACCCATACACACCAGGCAGGATCCTGATTAGTTATGAAACCCCCATACACACCTGGCAGATCCTGATAAACTGTGAAAATCCCATACACACCTGGCAGGATCCTGATCCACTGTGAAAACCCCATCCACACCTGGCAGGATCCTGATAAACTGTGAAACCCCCATGCACACCTGGCAGGATCCTGATAAACTGTGAAAATCCCATACACATCTGGCAGGATCCTGATAAACTATGAAACCCCCATACACACCTGGCAGGATCCTGAGAAACTGTGAAAATCCCATACACACCTGGCAGGATCCTGATACACTTTGAAAACCCCATACACACCTGGCAGGATCCTGATAAACTGTGAAACCCCCATACACAACTGGCAGGATCCTGATAAACTGTGAAACCCCATACACAACTGGCAGGATCCTGATAGACTGTGATACCCTACTCACACCAGGCATGATCCTGATAAACTGTGAAACCCCCAAGCACACCTGGCAGGATTCTGATAAACTGTGAAACCCACATACACACCAGGCAGGATCCTGATAAACTGTCAAACCCCCATAGACACCTGACAGGATCCTGATACAATGTGAAAACCCCTTACACACCTGGCATGATCCTGATAAACTATGAAACCCCCATACACACCTGGCAGGATCCTGATAAACATTGAAACCCCATACACATCTGGCAGGATCCTGATACACTGTTAAAACCCCATACACACCTGGCAGGATCCTGATCCACCGTGAAAACCCCATACACACCTGGCAGGATCCTGATAAACTATGAAACCCCCATAGACACCTGGCAGATCCTGATACACTGTGAAAACCCCATACACACCTGGCAGGATCCTGATCCACTGTGAAACCCCATACACACCTGGCAGGATCCTGATACACTGTGAAACCCCCAAACACACCTGGCAGGATCCTGATCCGCTGTGAAAACCCATACACACCTGGCAGGATCCTGATAAACTATGAAAACCCCATACACACCTGGCAGGATCCTGATAAACTGTGAAAATCCCAAACACAACTGGCAGGATCTGGATAAACTGTGAAACCCCCAACACACCTGGCAGGATCCTGATACACTGTGAAAACCCCATACACACCTGGCAGGATCCTGATAAACAGTGAAACCCCCATGCACATCTGGCAGGATGCTGATATACTGTGAAAACCCCATACACACCTGGCAGAATCCTGATAAACTGTGAAAACCCCCATACACACCTGGCAGAATCCTGATAAACTATGAAACCCCCATACACACCTGGCAGGATCCTGATAAATTGTGAAAATCCTGTACACACCTGGCAGGATCCTGATACACTGTGAAAACCCCATACACACCTGGCAGGATCCTGATAAACTGTGAAACCCCATACACATCTGGCGGGATCCTGATAGACTGTGAAAGCCCATTCACACCTGGCAGGATCCTGATAAACTGTGAAACACCCATACACCCCTGGCAGGATCCTGATAAACTGTGAAACCCACATACGCACCAGGCAGTATCCTGATAAACTGTGAAACCCCCATAGGCACCTGACAGGATCCTGATACACTGTAATAAATCCATACACACCTGGCAGGATCCTGATAAACTCTGAAACCCCCATACACACCTGGCAGGATCCTGATAAACTGTGAAACCCCATACACATCTGGCAGGATGCTGATACACTGTGAAAACCCCAAACACACCTGGCAGGATCCTGATCCACTGTGAAACCCCATACACACATGGAAGGATCCTGATACACTGTGAAACCCCATACACACTTGGCAGGATCCTGATCCACTGTGAAACCCCATACACACCTGGCAGGATCCTGATCCACTGGGAAAACCCCATAAACACCTGGAAGAATCCTGATACACTGTGAAATCCCCATTCACACCTGGCAGGATCCTGATGCACTGTGAAACCCCGTTCACATTTGGCAGGACCCTGATACACTGTGCAAACCCGATACACATCTGTCAGGATCCTGATACACAGTGAAACCCCCAAACACATCTAGCAGGATCCCGATGCACTGTGAAACCCCGTTCACATTTGGCAGGATACTGATACACTGTGAATCCCCATACTCACCTGGCAGGATCCTGTTACACGGTGTAAACCCCATACACAACTTGCAGGATCCTGATAAATTATGAAACCCACATACACACCTGGCAGGATCCTGATCCAATGTGAATACCCCATCCACACCTGGCAGATCCTGATCCACTGTGAAAACCCCATACACACCTGGCAGGATGCTGATACACTGTGAAAACCCCATAAACACCTGGCAGGACCCTGATACACTGTGAAAACCCCATACACACCTGGCAGGATCCTGGTACACTGTGAAAACCCCATACACACCTGGCAGGATCCTGGTACACTGTGAAAACCAGATACACACCTGGCAGGATCCTGATCCACTGGGAAACTCCCATAAACACCTGGAAGGATCCTGATACACTGTGAAATCCCCATTCACACTTGGCAGGATCCTGATGCACTGTGAAACCTCGTTCACATTTGGCAGGATCCTGATACACTGTGTAAACCCGATACACATCTGTCAGGATCCTGATACACAGTGAAACCCCGTTCACATTTGGCAGGATCCTGATACACTGTGAATCCCCATACTCACCTGGCAGGATCCTGTTACACGGTGTAAAACCCATACACAACTGGCAGGATCCTGATCAACTATGAAACCCCCATACACACCTGGCAGGATCCTGATAAACTGTGAAAATCCCATGCACACCTGGCAGGATCCTGATAAGCTATGAAACCCCCATACACACCTGGCAGGATTCTGAGAAACTGTGAAAATCCCACACACACCTGGCAGGATCCTGATACACTGTGAAAACCACATACACACCTGGCAGGATCCTGATAAACTGTGAAACCCCATACAATCTGGCAGGATCCTGATAAACTGTGAAACCCCCATACAAACCTGGCAGGATCCTGATAAACTGTGAAACCCCCATACACACCAGGCAGGATCCTGATAAACTGTGAAACCCCCGTAGACACCTCACAGGATCCTGATACACTGTGAAAACCCCTTACACACCTGGCATGATCCTGATAAACTATGAAACCCCCATACACACCTGGCAGGATCCAGATAAACATTGAAACCCCATACACATCTGGCAGGATCCTGATACACTGTGAAAACCCCATACACACCTGGCAGGATCCTGATCCACCGTGAAAACCCCACACACCTGGCAGGATGCTGATAAACTATGAAACCGCCATACACACCTGGCAGATCCTGATACACTGTGAAAACCCCATACACAACTGGCAGGATCCTGATGCACTGTGAAACCCCGTTCACATTTGGCAGGATCCTGATACACTCTGAAACCCCATATTCACCTGGCAGGATCCTGTTACACTGTGTAAACCCCATATTCACCTGGCAGGGTCCTGATACACTGTGAACACCCCATACACACCTGGCAGGATCCTGATACACTGTGAAAACCCCATACACACCTGGCAGGATCCTGATTCACTATGAAACACCCATACACACCAGGCAGGATCCTGATTAGTTATGAAACCCCATACACACCTGGCAGATCCTGATAAACTGTGAAAATCCCATACACACCTGGCAGGATCCTGATCCACTGTGAAAACCCCATCCACACCTGGCAGGATCCTGATAAACTGTGAAACCCCCAAGCACACCTGGCAGGATCCTGATAAACTGTGAAAATCCCATACACACCTGGCAGGATCCTGATAAGCTATAAAACCCCCATACACACCTGGCAGGATCCTGAGAAACTGTGAAAATCCCATACACACCTGGCAGGATCCTGATACACTTTGAAAACCCCATACACACCTGGCAGGATCTTGATAAACTGTGAAACCCCCATACACACCTGGCAGGATCCTGATAAACTGTGAAAACCCATACACAACTGGCAGGATCCTGATAGACTGTGATACCCTACTCACACCAGGCATGATCCTGATAAACTGTGAAACCCCCAAGCACACCTGCAGGATTCTGATAAACTGTGAAACCCACATGCACACCAGGCAGGATCCTGATAAACTGTCAAACCACCATAGACACCTGACAGGATCCTGATACAATGCGAAAACCCCTTACACACCTGGCATGATCCTGATAAACTATGAAACCCCCATACACACCTGGCAGGATCCTGATAAACATTGAAACCCCATACACATCTGGCAGGATCCTGATACACTGTTAAAACCCCATACACACCTGGCAGGATCCTGATCCACCGTGAAAACCCCATACACACCTGGCAGGATCCTGATAAACTATGAAACCCCCATAGACACCTGGCAGATCCTGATACACTGTGAAAACCCCATACACACCTGGCAGGATCCTGATCCACTGTGAAACCCCATACACACCTGGCAGGATCCTGATACACTGTGAAACCCCCATACACACCTGGCAGGATCCTGATCCACTGTGAAAACCCATACACACCTGGCAGGATCCTGATAAACTATGAAAACCCCATACACACCTGGCAGGATCCTGATAAACTGTGAAAATCCCAAACACACCTGGCAGGATCCTGATAAACTGTGAAACCCCCATACACACCTGGCAGGATCCTGATAAACGATGAAACCCCCATACACACCTGGCAGGATCCTGATAAACTATGAAGCTCCCATACACACCTGGCAGGATCCTGATACACTGTGAAAACCCCATACACACCTGGCAGGATCCTGATAAACTGTGAAACCCCATGCACATCTGGCAGGATGCTGATATACTGTGAAAACCCCATACACACCTGGCAGAATCCTGATAAACTGTGAAACCCCCATACACACCTGGCAGAATCCTGATAAACTATGAAACCCCCATACACACCTGGCAGGATCCTGATAAATTGAGAAAATCCTGTACACACCTGGCAGGATCCTGATACACTGTGAAAACCCCATACACACCTGGCAGGATCCTGATAAACTGTGAAACCCCATACACATCTGGCGGGATCCTGATAGACTGTGAAAGCCCATTCACACCTGGCAGGATCCTGATAAACTGTGAAACACCCATACACACCTGGCAGGATCCTGATAAACTGTGAAACCCACATACACACCAGGCAGTATCCTGATAAACTGTGAAACCCCCATAGGCACCTGACAGGATCCTGATACACTGTAAAAAATCCATACAAACCTGGCAGGATCCTGATAAACTCTGAAACCCCCATACACACCTGGCAGGATCCTGATAAACTGTGAAACCCCATACACATCTGGCAGGATGCTGATACACTGTGAAAACCCCAAACACACCTGGCAGGATCCTGATCCACTGTGAAACCCCATACACACATGGAAGGATCCTGATACACTGTGAAACCCCATACACACTTGGCAGGATCCTGATCCACTGTGAAACCCCATACACACCTGGCAGGATCCTGATCCACTGGGAAAACCCCATAAACACCTGGAAGAATCCTGATACACTGTGAAATCCCCATTCACACCTGGCAGGATCCTGATGCACTGTGAAACCCCGTTCACATTTGGCAGGACCCTGATACACTGTGCAAACCCGATACACATCTGTCAGGATCCTGATACACAGTGAAACCCCCAAACACATCTAGCAGGATCCCGATGCACTGTGAAACCCCGTTCACATTTGGCAGGATCCTGATACACTGTGAATCCCCATACTCACCTGGCAGGATCCTGTTACACGGTGTAAACCCCATACACAACTGGCAGGATCCTGATAAATTATGAAACCCCCATACACACCTGGCAGGATCCTGTTAAACTGTGAAAATCCCATACACACCTGACAGGATCCTGATCCACTATGAAACCCCATGCGCACCTGGCAGGATCCTGATACACTGTCAAAACCCCATACGCACCTGGAAGGATCTTGATCCATTGTGAAAACCCCATACACACCCGGCAGGATCCTGATACACTGTGAAAACCCCATACACACCTGGCAGGATCCTGATCCACTGTGAAAACCCCATACACACCTGGCAGGATCCTGATACACTGTGAAAGCCCCATACACACCCGGCAGGAATCTGATCCACTGTGAAAACCCCATACACACCTGGCAGGATCCTGATCCACTGTGAAACCCCCATACACACCTGGCAGGATCCTGATACACTGTGAAACCCCATACACACCTGGCAGGATCCTCATCCACTGGGAAACCCCCATACACACCTGGAAGGATCCTGATACACTGTGAAAACCCCATTCACACCTGGCAGGATCCTGATGCACTGTGAAACCCCGTTCACATTTGGCAGGATCCTGATCCACTGTGAATACCCCATAAACACCTGGCAGCATACTGATACACTGTGAAAACCCCATACATATCTGGCAGGATGCTGATACACTGTGAAAAACCCATACACACCTGGCAGGATCCTGATACACTGTGAAAACCCCATACACACCTGGCAGGATCCTGATACACAGTGAAAAACCCATACACAACTGGCAGGATACTGATACGCTGTTAAAACCCCATAAACACCTGGCAGGATCCTGATACAATGTGAAACACCCATACACATCTGGCAGGATCCTGATGCACTGTGAAAACCCCATACACACCTGGCAGGAACCTGATGCACTGTGAAATCCCCATAAACACCTGGCAGGGTCCTGATACGCTGTGAAAACCCCATACGCACCTGACAGGATCCTGATCCACTGTGAAATCCCCATAAACACCTGGCAGGATCCTGATACACTGTGAAAACCCCATACACACCTGGCAGGATCTAGATCCATTGTGAAAACCCCATACACACCCAGCAGGATCCTGATCCACTGTGAAACCCCCATACACACCTGGCAGATCCTGATACTCTGTGAAAACCCCAGACACACCTGGCACGATCCTGATCCACTGTGAAACCCCCATACACACCTGGCAGATCCTGATACAATGTGAAACCCCCATACACACCTGGCAGATCCTGATACTCTGTGAAAACCCCATACACACCTGGCAGGATCCTGATACACTGTGAAAACCCCATACACACCTGCCATGATCCTGATCCACTGTGAAAACCCGTACACACCTGGCAGGATACTGATACACTGTGAAAACCCCATACATGCGTGGCCGGATCATGATATACTGTGAAAACCCCATACACACCTGGCAGGACCCTGATGCACTGTGATAACCCCAAACACACCAGGCAGGATCCTGATCCACTGTGAAACCCCCTACACAACTGGCAGATCCTGTTACACTTTGAAACCCTCATACAGGCCTGGCCGGATCCTGATACACTGTGGAAACCCCATAGACATCTGGCAGGATCCTGATACACTGTGAAAGCCCAGACACACCTGGCAGGATCCTGATCGTCTGGGAAACCCCCATAAACACCTGGAAGGATCCTGATACACTGTGAAATCCCCATTCACACCTGGCAGGATCCTGATCCACTCTGAAAACCCCATACACACCTGGCAGGATCCTGATCCACTGTGAATACCCCATCCACACCTGGCAGATCCTGATCCACTGTGAAAACCCCATACACACCTGGGAGGATCCTGATACACTGTGAAAACCCCATAAACACCTGGCAGGAATCTGATCCACTGTGAAATCCCCATACACACCTGGCAGGATCCTGATCCACTATGAAAACCCGTACACACCTGGCAGGATACTGATACACTGTGAAAACCCCATACATGCGTGGCCGGATCATGATATACTGTGAAAACCCCATACACACCTGGCAGGACCCTGATACACTGTGAAAGCCCCATACACACCCGGCAGGAATCTGATCCACTGTGAAAACCCCATACACACCTGGCAGGATCTTGATCCACTGTGAAACCCCCATACACACCTGGCAGGATCCTGATACACTGTGAAACCCCATACACACCTGGCAGGATCCTCATCCACTGGGAAACCCCCATACACACCTGGAAGGATCCTGATACACTGTGAAAACCCCATTCACACCTGGCAGGATCCTGATGCACTGTGAAACCCCGTTCACATTTGGCAGGATCCTGATCCACTGTGAATACCCCATAAACACCTGGCAGCATACTGATACACTGTGAAAACCCCATACATATCTGGCAGGATGCTGATACACTGTGAAAAACCCATACACACCTGGCAGGATCCTGATACACTGTGAAAACCCCATACACACCTGGCAGGATCCTGATACACAGTGAAAAACCCATACACAACTGGCAGGATACTGATACGCTGTTAAAACCCCATAAACACCTGGCAGGATCCTGATACACTGTGAAACACCCAAACACATCTGGCAGGATCCTGATGCACTGTGAAAACCCCATACACACCTGGCAGGAACCTGATGCACTGTGAAATCCCCATAAACACCTGGCAGGGTCCTGATACGCTGTGAAAACCCCATACGCACCTGACAGGATCCTGATCCACTGTGAAATCCCCATAAACACCTGGCAGGATCCTGATAAACCGTGAAAACCCCATACACACCTGGCAGGATCTAGATCCATTGTGAAAACCCCATACACACCCAGCAGGATCCTGATCCACTGTGAAACCCCCATACACACCTGGCAGATCCTGATACTCTGTGAAAACCCCAGACACACCTGGCACGATCCTGATCCACTGTGAAACCCCCATACACACCTGGCAGATCCTGATACAATGTGAAACCCCCATACACACCTGGCAGATCCTGATACTCTGTGAAAACCCCATACACACCTGGCAGGATCCTGATACACTGTGAAAACCCCATACACACCTGCCATGATCCTGATCCACTGTGAAAACCCGTACACACCTGGCAGGATACTGATACACTGTGAAAACCCCATACATGCGTGGCCGGATCATGATATACTGTGAAAACCCCATACACACCTGGCAGGACCCTGATGCACTGTGATAACCCCAAACACACCAGGCAGGATCCTGATCCACTGTGAAACCCCCTACACAACTGGCAGTTCCTGTTACACTTTGAAACCCTCATACAGGCCTGGCCGGATCCTGATACACTGTGGAAACCCCATAGACATCTGGCAGGATCCTGATACACTGTGAAAGCCCAGACACACCTGGCAGGATCCTGATCGTCTGGGAAACCCCCATAAACACCTGGAAGGATCCTGATACACTGTGAAATCCCCATTCACACCTGGCAGGATCCTGATCCACTCTGAAAACCCCATACACACCTGGCAGGATCCTGATCCACTGTGAATACCCCATCCACACCTGGCAGATCCTGATCCACTGTGAAAACCCCATACACACCTGGGAGGATCCTGATACACTGTGAAAACCCCATAAACACCTGGCACGAATCTGATACACTGTGAAATCCCCATACACACCTGGCAGGATCCTGATCCACTGTGAAACCCCATACACACCTGGCAGGATCCTGATACACTGTGAAACCCCCATACACACCTGGCAGGATCCTGATCCACTGTGAAAACACATACACACCTGGCAGGATCCTGATAAACTATGAAAACCCCATACACACCTGGCAGGATCCTGATAAACTGTGAAAATCCCAAACACACCTGGCAGGATCCTGATATACTGTGAAAACCCCATACACACCTGGCAGGATCCTGATGCACTGTGATAACCCCAAACACACCAGGCAGGATCCTAATCCACTGTGAATCCCCATACTCACCTGGCAGGATCCTGTTACACGGTGTAAACCCCATACACAACTGGCAGGATCCTGATAAATTATGAAACCCCCATACACACCTGGCAGGATCCTGTTAAACTGTGAAAATCCCATACACACCTGACAGGATCCTGATCCACTTTGAAATCCCCATAAACACCTGGCAGGATCCTGATACACTGTCAAAACCCCATACGCACCTTGAAGGATCTTGATCCATTGTGAATACCCCATACACACCCGGCAGGATCCTGATACACTGTGAAAACCCCATACACACCTGGCAGGATCCTGATCCACTGTGAAAACCCCATACACACCTGGCAGGATCCTGATACACTGTGAAAGCCCCATACACACCCGGCAGGAATCTGATCCACTGTGAAAACCCCATACACACCTGGCAGGATCCTGATCCACTGTGAAACCCCCATACACACCTGGCAGGATCCTGATACACTGTGAAACCCCATACACACCTGGCAGGATCCTCATCCACTGGGAAACCCCCATACACACCTGGAAGGATCCTGATACACTGTGAAAACCCCATTCACACCTGGCAGGATCCTGATGCACTGTGAAACCCCGTTCACATTTGGCAGGATCCTGATCCACTGTGAATACCCCATAAACACCTGGCAGCATACTGATACACTGTGAAAACCCCATACATATCTGGCAGGATGCTGATACACTGTGAAAAACCCATACACACCTGGCAGGATCCTGATACACTGTGAAAACCCCATACACACCTGGCAGGATCCTGATACACAGTGAAAAACCCATACACAACTGGCAGGATACTGATACGCTGTTAAAACCCCATAAACACCTGGCAGGATCCTGATACACTGTGAAACACCCATACACATCTGGCAGGATCCTGATGCACTGTGAAAACCCCATACACACCTGGCAGGAACCTGATGCACTGTGAAATCCCCATAAACACCTGGCAGGGTCCTGATACGCTGTGAAAACCCCATACGCACCTGACAGGATCCTGATCCACTGTGAAATCCCCATAAACACCTGGCAGGATCCTGATACACTGTGAAAACCCCATACACACCTGGCAGGATCTAGATCCATTGTGAAAACCCCATACACACCCAGCAGGATCCTGATCCACTGTGAAACCCCCATACACACCTGGCAGATCCTGATACTCTGTGAAAACCCCAGACACACCTGGCACGATCCTGATCCACTGTGAAACCCCCATACACACCTGGCAGATCCTGATACAATGTGAAACCCCCATACACACCTGGCAGATCCTGATACTCTGTGAAAACCCCATACACACCTGGCAGGATCCTGATACACTGTGAAAACCCCATACACACCTGCCATGATCCTGATCCACTGTGAAAACCCGTACACACCTGGCAGGATACTGATACACTGTGAAAACCCCATACATGCGTGGCCGGATCATGATATACTGTGAAAACCCCATACACACCTGGCAGGACCCTGATGCACTGTGATAACCCCAAACACACCAGGCAGGATCCTGATCCACTGTGAAACCCCCTACACAACTGGCAGATCCTGTTACACTTTGAAACCCTCATACAGGCCTGGCCGGATCCTGATACACTGTGGAAACCCCATAGACATCTGGCAGGATCCTGATACACTGTGAAAGCCCAGACACACCTGGCAGGATCCTGATGGTCTGGGAAACCCCCATAAACACCTGGAAGGATCCTGATACACTGTGAAATCCCCATTCACACCTGGCAGGATCCTGATCCACTCTGAAAACCCCATACACACCTGGCAGGATCCTGATCCACTGTGAATACCCCATCCACACCTGGCAGATCCTGATCCACTGTGAAAACCCCATACACACCTGGGAGGATCCTGATACACTGTGAAAACCCCATAAACACCTGGCAGGAATCTGATACACTGTGAAATCCCCATACACACCTGGCAGGATCCTGGTACACTGTGAAAACCCCATACACACAGGGCAGGATCTTGATCCATTGTGAAAACCCCATACACACCCGGCAGGATCCTGATACACTGTGAAAACCCCATACACACCTGGCAGGATACTGATCCACTGTTAAAACCCCATACACACCTGGCAGGATCCTGATACACTGTGAAAACCCCATACACACCCGGCAGGATCCTGATCCACTGTGAAAACCCCATACACACCTGGCAGGATCCTGATCCACTGTGAGGCCCCCATACACACCTGGCAGGATCCTGATACACTGTGAAACCCCATACACACCTGGCAGGATCCTGATGCACTGTGAAAAGCCATACACACTTGGCAGGATCCTGATCCACTGTGAAACCCCCAAACACACCTGGCAGATCCTGATACTCTGTGAAAACCCCAGACACACCTGGCAGGATCCTGATCCACTGTGAATCCCCCATACACACCTGGCAGATCCTGATACAATGTAAAACCCCCATACACACCTGGCAGATCCTGATACTCTGTGAAAACCCCAGACACACCTGGCAGGATCCTGATACACTGTGAAAACCCCATGCACACCTGGCATGATCCTGATCCACTGAGAAAGCCCCATACACACCTGGCAGATCCTGTTACACTGTCAAACCCCCATAAACACCTTGCAGGACCCTGTTACACTGTGAAACCCCCATACACATCTGGCAGGATCCTGATACACTGTGAAAACCCGTACACACCTGGCAGGAGCCTGATACACTGTGAAAACACCATACAGGCGTGGCCGGATCATGATATACTGTGAAAACCCCATACACACCTGGCAGGACCCTGATGCACTGTGAAAACCCCAAACACACCTGGCAGGATCCTGATCCACTGTGAAAACCCCACAAACACCTGGCACATCCTGATACACTGTGAAAAGCCCATACACACCTGGCAGGATCCTGATCCACTGTGAAACCCCCTACACAACTGGCAGATCCTGTTACACTGTGAAACCCTCATGCAGGCCTGGCCGGATCCTGATACACTGTTGAAACCCCATACACATCTGGCAGGATCCTGACACACTGTGAAACCCCATACACACCTGGCAGGATCCTGATCCACTGGGAAACTCCCATAAACACCTGGAAGGATCCTGATACACTGTGAAATCCCCATTCACACCTGGCAGGATCCTGATGCACTGTGAAACCTCGTTCACATTTGGCAGGATCCTGATACACAGTGTAAACCCGATACACATCTGTCAGGATCCTGATACACAGTGAAACCCCGTTCACATTTGGCAGGATCCTGATACACTGTGAATCCCCATACTCACCTGGCAGGATCCTGTTACACGGTGTAAAACCCATACACAACTGGCAGGATCCTGATCAACTATGAAACCCCCATACACACCTGGCAGGATCCTGATAAACTGTGAAAATCCCATGCACACCTGGCAGGATCCTGATAAGCTATGAAACCCCCATACACACCTGGCAGGATTCTGAGAAACTGTGAAAATCCCACACACACCTGGCAGGATCCTGATACACTGTGAAAACCCCATACACACCTGGCAGGATCCTGATAAACTGTGAAACCCCATACAATCTGGCAGAATCCTGATAAACTGTGAAACCCCCATACAAACCTGGCATGATCCTGATAAACTGTGAAACCCCCATACACACCAGGCAGGATCCTGATAAACTGTGAAACCCCCGTAGACACCTCACAGGATCCTGATACACTGTGAAAACCCCTTAAACACCTGGCATGATCCTGATAAACTATGAAACCCCCATACACACCTGGCAGGATCCAGATAAACTTTGAAACCCCATACACATCTGGCAGGATCCTGATACACTGTGAAAACCCCAAACACACCTGGCAGGATCCTGATCCACCGTGAAAACCCCACACACCTGGCAGGATCCTGATAAACTATGAAACCGTCATACACACCTGGCAGATCCTGATACACTGTGAAAACCCCATACACAGCTGGCAGGATCCTGATGCACTGTGAAACCCCGTTCACATTTGGCAGGATCCTGATACACTCTGAAACCCCATATTCACCTGGCAGGATCCTGTTACACTGTGTAAACCCCATATTCACCTGGCAGGGTCCTGATACACTGTGAACACCCCATACACACCTGGCAGGATCCTGATACACTGTGAAAACCCCATACACACCTGGCAGGATCCTGATTCACTATGAAACACCCATACACACCAGGCAGGATCCTGATTAGTTATGAAACCCCCATACACACCTGGCAGATCCTGATAAACTGTGAAAATCCCATACACACCTGGCAGGATCCTGATCCACTGTGAAAACCCCATCCACACCTGGCAGGATCCTGATAAACTGTGAAACCCCCATGCACACCTGGCAGGATCCTGATAAACTGTGAAAATCCCATACACACCTGGCAGGATACTGATAAACTATGAAACCCCCATACACACCTGGCAGGATCCTGCGAAACTGTGAAAATCCCATACACACCTGGCAGGATCCTGATACACTTTGAAAACCCCATACACACCTGGCAGGATCCTGATAATCTGTGAAACCCCCATGCACAACTGGCAGGATCCTGATAAACTGTGAAACCCCCAAGCACACCTGGCAGGATTCTGATAAACTGTGAAACCCACATACACACCAGGCAGGATCCTGATAAACTGTCAAACCCCATAGACACCTGACAGGATCCTGATACAATGTGAAAACCCCTTACACACCTGGCATGATCCTGATAAACTATGAAACCCCCATACACACCTGGCAGGATCCTGATAAACATTGAAACCCCATACACATCTGGCAGGATCCTGATACACTGTTAAAACCCCATACACACCTGGCAGGATCCTGATCCACCGTGAAAACCCCATATACACCTGGCAGGATCCTGATAAACTATGAAACCCCCATAGACACCTGGCAGATCCTGATACACTGTGAAAACCCCATACACACCTGGCAGGATCCTGATCCACTGTGAAACCCCATACACACCTGGCAGGATCCTGATACACTGTGAAACCCCCATACACACCTGGCAGGATCCTGATCCACTGTGAAAACCCATACACACCTGGCAGGATCCTGATAAACTATGAAAACCCCATACACAGCTGGCAGGATCCTGATAAACTGTGAAAATCCCATACACACCTGGCAGGATCCTGATAAACTGTGAAACCCCCATACACACCTGGCAGGATCCTGATAAACGATGAAACCCCCATACACACCTGGCAGGATCCTGATAAACTATGAAGCTCCCATACACACCTGGCAGGATCCTGATACACTGTGAAAACCCCATACACACCTGGCAGGATCCTGATAAACAGTGAAACCCCCATGCACATCTGGCAGGATGCTGATATACTGTGAAAACCCCATACACACCTGGCAGAATCCTGATAAACTGTGAAACCCCCATACACACCTGGCAGAATCCTGATAAACTATGAAACCCCCATACACACCTGGCAGGATCCTGATAAATTGTGAAAATCCTGTACACACCTGGCAGGATCCTGATACACTGTGAAAACCCCATACACACCTGGCAGGATCCTGATAAACTGTGAAATCCCATACACATCTGGCGGGATCCTGATAGACTGTGAAAGCCCATTCACACCTGGCAGGATCCTGATAATTTGTGAAACACCCATACACACCTGGCAGGATCCTGATAAACTGTGAAACCCACATACACACCAGGCAGTATCCTGATAAACTGTGAAACCCCCATAGGCACCTGACAGGATCCTGATACACTGTAAAAAATCCATACACACCTGGCAGGATCCTGATAAACTCTGAAACCCCCATACACACCTGGCAGGATCCTGATAAACTGTGAAACCCCATACACATCTGGCAGGATGCTGATACACTGTGAAAACCCCAAACACAACTGGCAGGATCCTGATCCACTGTGAAACCCCCATACACACATGGAAGGATCCTGATACACTGTGAAACCCCATACACACTTGGCAGGATCCTGATCCACTGTGAAACCCCATACACACCTGGCAGGATCCTGATCCACTGGGAAAACCCCATAAACACCTGGAAGAATCCTGATACACTGTGAAATCCCCATTCACACCTGGCAGGATCCTGATGCACTGTGAAACCCCGTTCACATTTGGCAGGACCCTGATACACTGTGCAAACCCGATACACATCTGTCAGGATCCTGATACACAGTGAAACCCCCAAACACATCTAGCAGGATCCCGATGCACTGTGAAACCCCGTTCACATTTGGCAGGATCCTGATACACTGTGAATCCCCATACTCACCTGGCAGGATCCTGTTACACGGTGTAAACCCCATACACAACTGGCAGGATCCTGATAAATTATGAAACCCCCATACACACCTGGCAGGATCCTGTTAAACTGTGAAAATCCCACACACACCTGGCAGGATCCTGATATACTATGAAACCCCATGCGCACCTGGCAGGATTCTGAGAAACTGTGAAAATCCCATGCACACCTGGCAGGACCCTGAGACACTGTGAAAACCCCATACACACCTGGCAGGATCCTGATAAACTGTGAAACCCCCAAACACAACTGGCAGGATTCTGATAAACTGTGAAACCCCACTATATCTGGCAGGATCCTGATGAACTGTGAAAGCCTCATACACACCTGGCAGGAGCCTGATAAACTGTGAAACCCCCATACACACCAGGCAAGATCCTGATAAACTGTGAAACCCCCATAGACACCTGACAGGATTCTGATACACTGTGAAAACCCCTTACACAGCTGGCATGATCCTGATAAACTATGAAACCCCCATACACACCTGGCAGGATCCTGATAAACTTTGAAACCCCATACACATCTGGCAGGATCCTGATACACTGTGAAAACCCCATACACACCTGGCAGGATCCTGATCCACCGTGAAAACACCATAAACACCTGGCAGGATCCTGATAAACTATGAAACCGCCATACACACCTGGCAGATCCTGATACACTGTGAAAACCCCATTCACACCTGGCAGGATCCTGATGCACTATGAAACCCCGTTCACATTTGGCAGGATCCTGATACACTGTGAAACCCCATATTCACCTGGCAGGATCCTGTTACACTGTGCAAACCCCATATTCACCTGGCAGGGTCCTGATACACTGTGAACACCCCATACACACCTGGCAGGATCCTGATACACTGTGAAAACCCCATACACACCTGGCAGGATCCTGATTCACCATGAAACTCCCATACACACCTGGCAGGATCCAGATTAGTTATGAAACCCCCATACACACCTGGCAGATCCTGATAAACTGTGAAAATCCCATACACACCTGGCAGGATCCTGATCCACTGTGAAAACCCCATCCACACCTGGCAGGATCCTGATACACTGTGAAACCCCCATGCACACCTGGCAGGATCCTGATAAACTGTGAAAATCCCATACACACCTGGCAGGATCCTGATAAACTATGAAACCCCCATACACACCTGGCAGGATCCTGAGAAACTGTGAAAATCCCATACACACCTGGCAGGATCCTGATACACTTTGAAAACCCCATACACACCTGGCAGGATCCTGATCAACTGTGAAACTCCCATACACAACTGGCAGGATCCTGATAAACTGTGAAACCCCATACACAACTGGCAGGATCCTGATAGACTGTGACACACTACTCACACCAGGCAGGATCCTGATAAACTGTGAAAACCCCAAGCACACATGGAAGGATCCTGATACACTGTGAAACCCCATACACACTTGGCAGGATCCTGATCCACTGTGAAACCCCCATAAACACACCTGGAAGGATCCTGATGCACTGTAAAACCCCAAACACACCTGGCAGGATCCTGATATATTTTGAAAACCCCATACACAACTGGCAGGATCCTGATACACTGTGAAAACCCCATACACACCTGGCAGGAACCTGATACACTGTGAAACCCCATTCACATCTGGCGGGATCCTGATACACTGTGAAACCCCATACACACCTGGCAGGATCCTGATAAACAGTGAAACACCCATCCACACCTGGCAGGATCCTGATAAACTATGAAACCCCCAGACACACCTGGCAGGATCCTGATAAACTGTGAAAATCCCATACACACCTGGCAGGTTCCTGATACACTGTGAAAACCCCATACACACCTGGCAGGAACCTGATAAACTGTGAAACCCCCATACACATCTGGCAGGATCCTGATATACTGTGAAAACCCTATACACACCTGGCAGTTTCCTGATAATCTGTGAAACCCCTATACACACCTGGCAGGATCCTGATAAACTATGAAACCCCCATGCACACTTGGTAGGATCCGGAGAAATTGTGAAAATCCTGTACACACCTGGCAGGATCCTGATACACTGTGAAAACCCCATACACAACTGGCAGGATCCTGATAAACTGTGAAACCCCCATACACACCTGGCAGGATCCTGATAAACTGTGAAACCCCATACACATCTGGCGGGATCCTGATAGACTGTGAAACCTCATTCACACCTGGCAGGATCCTGATAAAATGTGAAACCCCCATAAACACCTGGCAGGATCCTGATAAACTGTGAAACCCACATACAGACCAGGCAGGATCCTGATAAACTGTGAAACCCCCATAGACACCTGACAGGATCCTGATACACTTTAAAAAGTCCATACACACCTGGCAGGATCCTGATCAATTATGAAACCCCCATACACACCTGGCAGGATGCTGATAAAAAGTGAAATCCCCACAGACACCTGACAGGATCCTGATGCACTGTAAAAACCCCAGACATACCTGGCAGGATCCTGATATACAGTGAAACCCCATTCACACCTGGCAGGATCCTGATACACTGTGAAACCTCCATACACATCTGGAAGGATCCTGATAAACTGTGAAACCTCAAACACACATGGCAGGAACCTGATAATCTATGAAACCCCCATGCACACCTGGCAGGATCCTGATAAACAGTGAAACCCCATACACATCTGGCAGGATCCTGATACACTGTGAAAACCCCAAATAAACCTGGCAGGATCCTGATCCACTGTGAAACCCCCATACACACCTTTTAGGATCCTGATCAACTATGAAACCCCCATACACACCTGGCAGGATGCTGATAAACAGTGAAATCCCCATAGACACCTGACAGGATCCTGATGCACTGTAAATACCCCAGACATACCTGGCAGTCTCCTGATACACAGTGAAACCCAATTCACACCTGGCAGGATCCTGATCCACTGTGTAACCCCCATAAACACATGGAAGGATCCTGATACACTGTGAAACCCCATGCACACTTGGCAGGATCCTGATACACTGTGAAACCTCCATACACACCTGGAAGGATCCTGATAGACTGTGAAACCCCAAACACACCTGGCAGGATCCTGATATATTTTGAAAACCCCATACACACCTGGCAGGATCCTGATACACTGTGAAAACCCCATACACACCTGGCAGGATCCTGATGCACTGTGAAAACCCCATACACATCTGGCAGGATCCTGATCCACTTTGAAAACCCCATACACACCTGGCAGGATCCTGATAATCTATTAAACCCCCATACACACCTGGCAGGATCCTGATAAACTGTGAAACCCCCATACACATCTGGCAGGATGCTGATATACAGTGAAAACCCCATACACACCTGGCAGAATCCTGATAAACTGTGAAACCCCCATACACACCTGGCAGGATGCTGATAAACTATGAAACCCCCATACACACCTGGCAGGATCCTGATAAATTGTGAAAATCCTGTACACACCTGGCAGGATCCTGATACACTGTGAAAACCCCATACGCACCTGGCAGGGTCCTGATAAACTGTGAAGCCCCATACACATCTGGCGGGATGCTGATAGACTGTGAAACCCCATTCACACCTGGCAGGATCCTGATAAACTGTGAAACACCCATTCACACCTGGCAGGATCCTGATAAACTGTGAAACCCACATACACACCAGGCAGGACCCTGATAAACTGTGAAACCCCCATAGACAGCTGACAGGATCCTGATGCAGAGTGAAAAATCCATACACACCTGGCAGGATCCTGATAAACTATGAAACCCCCATACACACCTGGCAGGATCCTGATAAAATGTGAAACCCCATACACATCTGGCAGGATCCTGATACACTGTGAAAACCCCAAACACACCTGGCAGGATCCTGATCCACTGTGAAAACCCCATACACACCTGGCAGGATACTGATGAACTATGAAACCCCCATACACACCTGGCAGGATGCTGATAAACAGTGAAAACCCCATGGACACCTGACAGGATCCTGATGCTCTGTGAAAACCCCAGACATACCTGGCAGGATCCTGATACACAGTGAAACCCCATTCACACCTGGCAGGATCCTGATCCACTGTGAAACCCCCATACAGACATGGAAGGATCCTGATACACTGTGAAACCCCATACACACTTGGCAGGATCCTGATCCACTGTGAAACCCCCATACACACCTGGAAGGATCCTGATACACTGTGAAACCCCAAACACACCTGGCAGGATCCTGATATATTTTGAAAACCCCATACACACCTGGCAGGATCCTGATACACTGTGAAAACCCCATACACACCTGGCAGGAACCTGATGCACTGTGAAAACCCCATACACACCTGGCAGGATCCTGATGCACTGTGAAAACCCCATACACACCTGGCAGGATCCTGATACACTGTGAAAACCACATACACACCAGGCAGAATCCTGACACACTGTGAAAACGCCATACACACCTGGCAGGAGCCTGATGCACTGTGAAAACCCCATACACACCTGGCAGGATCCTGATACACTGTGAAAACCACATACACACCTGGCTGGATTCTGATGCACTGTGAAAACCCCATACAAACTTGGCAGGATCCTGATCCACTTTAAAAACCCCATACACACCTGGCAGGATCCTGATAAACTGTGAATCCCCCATACATACCAGGCAGGATCCTGATATACTGTTAAAACCCCATAGACACCTGACACAATCCTGATACACTGTGAAACCCCATTCACATCTGGCGGGATCCTGATACACTGTGAAACCCCATACACACCTGGCAGGATCCTGATGAACAGTGAAACCCCCATCCTCACCTGGCAGGATCTTGATAAACTATGAAACCCCCATACACACCTGGCAGGATCCTGATAAACTGTGAAAATCCCATACACACCTGGCAGGTTCCTGATACACTGTGAAAACCCCATAGACATCTGGCAGGAACCAGATAAACTGTGAAACCCCCATACACATCTGGCAGGATCCTGATATACTGTTAAAACCCCATACACACCTGGCAGGATCCTGATAATCTGTGAAACACCCATACACACCTGGCAGGATCCTGGTGAACAATGAAACCCCCATACACACCTGGCAGGATGCTGATAAACAGTGAAACCCCCATAGACACCTGACAGGATCCTGATGCACTGTGAAAATCCCAGACATACCTGGCAGGATCCTGAAACACAGTGAAACCCCATTCACACCTGGCAGGATCCTGATCCACTGTGAAACCCCCATACACACATGGAAGGATCCTGATACACTGTGAAACCCCATACACACTTGGCAGGATCCTGATCCACTGTGAAACCCCGATACACACCTGGAAGGATCCTGATACATTGTGAAACCCCAAACACACCTGGCAGGATCCTGATAAATTGTGAAAATCCTGTACACACCTGGCAGGATCCTGATACACTGTGAAAACCCCATACACAACTGGCAGGATCCTGACAAACTGTGAAACCCCCATACACACCTGGCAGGATCCTGATATACTGTGAAACCCCATACACATCTGGCAGGATCCTGATAAACTGTGAAACCCCCATAAACAACTGGCAGGATCCTGATAAACTGTGAAACCCACATCCAGACCAGGCAGGATCCTGATAAACTGTGAAACCTCCATAGACACCTGACAGGATCCTGATACACTGTAAAAGGTCCATACACACCTGGCAGGATCCTGATAAACTATGAAACCCCCATACACACCTGGCAGGATCCTGATAAACCTGAAACCCCATACACATCTGGCAGGATCCTGATACACTGTGAAAACCCCAAACACACCTGGCAGGATCCTGATCCACTGTGAAACCCCCATACACACCTGGCAGGACCCTGATAAACTATGAAACCCCCATACACACCTGGCAGGGTGCTGATAAACAGTGAAATCCCCATAGACACCTGACAGGATCCTGATGAACTGTGAAAACCCCAGACATACCTGGCAGGATCCTGATACACAGTGATACCCCATTCACACCTGGCAGGATCCTGATCCACTGTGAAACCCCCATACACACATGGAAGGATCCTGATACACTGTGAAACCCCATACACACTTGGCAGGATCCTGATACACTGTGAAACCCCTATACACACCTGGAAGGATCCTGATAAACTGTGAAACCCCAAACACACCTGGCAGGATCCTGATATATTTTGAAAACCCCATACACACCTGGCAGGATCCTGATGCACTGTGAAAACCCCAAACACACCTGGCAGGATCCTGATAATCTATTAAACCCCCATAAACACCGGCAGGATCCTGATAAACTGTGAAACCCCCATACACACCAGACAGGATCCTGATACACTGTGAAAACCCCATACACACCTAGAAGGATCCTGATACACTGTGAAAACCCCATACACACCTGGCAGGATCCTGATGCACTGTGAAAACCCCATACACACTTGGCAGGATCCTGATCCACTGTGAAAACCCCATACACACCTGGCAGGATCCTGATAATCTATGAAACCCCCATACACACCTGGCAGGATCCTGATAAACTGTGAATCCCCCATACATACCAGGCAGTATCCTGATACACTGTGAAAACCCCATAGACACCTGACAGGATCCTGATGCACTGTGAAAACCCCCATACATACCTGGCAGGATCCTGATACAGAGTGTAACCCCATTCACATCTGGCGGTATCCTGATACACTGTGAAACCCCATACACACCTGGCAGTTTGCTGATACACTGTGTAAACCCCATACACACCTAGCAGGATACTGATGCACTGTGAAAAACCTATACAGACCTGGCAGTGTCCTGATACACTGTGAAAACCCCATTCACACCTGGCAGGGTACTGATACACTGTGAAAACCCCATACACACCTGGCAGGATCCTGATACACTGTGAAACTCCCATACACATCTGGCAGGATCCTGATTCACTATGAAACCCCCATACACACCTGGCAGGATCCTGATAAACTATGAAACCCCCATCCACAACTCGCAGGATCCTGATAAATTATGAAACCCCCATACACACATGGCAGGATGCTGACAAACTGAGAAAACCCCATACACACCTGCCAGGATCCTGATAAACTGTGAAACCCACATACACACCAGGCAGGATCCTGATCCACTGCGAAACCCCCATAAACACCTGGCAGGATCCTGATAAACTTTGAAATACCCATACACACCTGGCAGGATCCTGATAAACTTTGCAACCCCCATAGACACATGACAGGATCCTGATACTCTGTGAAAACCCCACACATGCCTGGCAGGATCCTGATACACAGTGAAAACCCATTCACACCTGGCAGGTTCCTGATCCTCTGTGAAACTCCCATACACACCTGGAAGGATCCTGATACACTGTGAAACCCCATACACACTTAGCAGGATCCTGATGCACTGTGAAACCCCAAACACACCTGGCAGGATCCTGATATATTTTGAAAACCCCATACACAGCTGGCAGGATCCTGATGCACTGTGAAAACCCCATACACACCTGGCAGGATCCTGATCCACTGCGAAAAACCCATACAAACCTGGCAGTATCCTGATAATGTATGAAACCCCCATACACACCTGGCAGGATCCTGATAAACTGTGAAACCCCCAAACACACCAGGCAGGATCCTGATACACTGTAAAAACCCCATACACACCTGGCAGGATACTGATGCACTGTGAAAACCCCATACACACCTGGCAGGATCCTGATCCACTGTGAAAACCACATGCACACCTGGCAGGATCCTGATAATCTATGAAACACCATAAACACCTGGCAGGATCCTGATAAACTGTGAAACCCCCATAAACACCTGGCAGGATCCTGATAAACCTGAAACCCCATACACATCTGGCAGGATCCTGATACACTGTGAAAACCCCAAACACACCTGGCAGGATCCTGATACACTGTGAAACCCCCATACACACCTGGCAGGACCCTGATAAACTATGAAACCCCCATACACACCTGGCAGGGTGCTGATAAACAGTGAAATCCCCATAGACACCTGACAGGATCCTGATGAACTGTGAAAACCCCAGACATACCTGGCAGGATCCTGATACACAGTGATACCCCATTCACACCTGGCAGGATCCTGATCCACTGTGAAACCCCCATACACACATGGAAGGATCCTGATACACTGTGAAACCCCCATACACACTTGGCAGGATCCTGATACACTGTGAAACCCCTATACACACCTGGAAGGATCCTGATAAACTGTGAAACCCCAAACACACCTGGCAGGATCCTGATATATTTTGAAAACCCCATACACACCTGGCAGGATCCTGATGCACTGTGAAAACCCCAAACACACCTGGCAGGATCCTGATAATCTATTAAACCCCCATAAACACCGGCAGGATCCTGATAAACTGTGAAACCCCCATACACACCAGACAGGATCCTGATACACTGTGAAAACCCCATACACACCTGGAAGGATCCTGATACACTGTGAAAACCCCATACACACCTGGCAGGATCCTGATGCACTGTGAAAACCCCATACACACTTGGCAGGATCCTGATCCACTGTGAAAACCCCATACACACCTGGCAGGATCCTGATAATCTATGAAACCCCCATACACACCTGGCAGGATCCTGATAAACTGTGAATCCCCCATACATACCAGGCAGTATCCTGATACACTGTGAAAACCCCATAGACACCTGACAGGATCCTGATGCACTGTGAAAACCCCCATACATACCTGGCAGGATCCTGATACAGAGTGTAACCCCATTCACATCTGGCGGTATCCTGATACACTGTGAAACCCCATACACACCTGGCAGTTTGCTGATACACTGTGTAAACCCCATACACACCTAGCAGGATACTGATGCACTGTGAAAAACCTATACAGACCTGGCAGTGTCCTGATACACTGTGAAAACCCCATTCACACCTGGCAGGGTACTGATACACTGTGAAAACCCCATACACACCTGGCAGGATCCTGATACACTGTGAAACTCCCATACACATCTGGCAGGATCCTGATTCACTATGAAACCCCCATACACACCTGGCAGGATCCTGATAAACTATGAAACCCCCATCCACAACTCGCAGGATCCTGATAAATTATGAAACCCCCATACACACATGGCAGGATGCTGACAAACTGAGAAAACCCCATACACACCTGCCAGGATCCTGATAAACTGTGAAACCCACATACACACCAGGCAGGATCCTGATCCACTGCGAAACCCCCATAAACACCTGGCAGGATCCTGATAAACTTTGAAATACCCATACACACCTGGCAGGATCCTGATAAACTTTGCAACCCCCATAGACACATGACAGGATCCTGATACTCTGTGAAAACCCCACACATGCCTGGCAGGATCCTGATACACAGTGAAAACCCATTCACACCTGGCAGGTTCCTGATCCTCTGTGAAACTCCCATACACACCTGGAAGGATCCTGATACACTGTGAAACCCCATACACACTTAGCAGGATCCTGATGCACTGTGAAACCCCAAACACACCTGGCAGGATCCTGATATATTTTGAAAACCCCATACACAGCTGGCAGGATCCTGATGCACTGTGAAAACCCCATACACACCTGGCAGGATCCTGATCCACTGCGAAAAACCCATACAAACCTGGCAGTATCCTGATAATGTATGAAACCCCCATACACACCTGGCAGGATCCTGATAAACTGTGAAACCCCCAAACACACCAGGCAGGATCCTGATACACTGTAAAAACCCCATACACACCTGGCAGGATACTGATGCACTGTGAAAACCCCATACACACCTGGCAGGATCCTGATCCACTGTGAAAACCACATGCACACCTGGCAGGATCCTGATAATCTATGAAACACCATAAACACCTGGCAGGATCCTGATAAACTGTGAAACCCCCATAAACACCAGGCAGGCTCCTGACACTCTTTAAAACCCCCATAGACACCTGACAGGATCTTGATACACAGTGAAACCCCATTAACAACTGGCGGGATCCTGATACACTGTGAAACCCCATAAACACCTGGCAGGTTCCTGATCCACTGTGTAAACCCCATACACACCTAGCAGGATCCTGATGCACTGTGAAAACCCCATACACACCTGGCAGGGTCCTGATACACCTTGGAAAACCCCATTCACACCTGGCTGGATCCTGATACACTGTGAATACCCCATACACACCTGGCAGGATCCTGATACACTGTGAAACCCCCATACACACCTGGCAGGATCCTGATAAACAATGAAACCCCCATACACACCTGGCAGGATACTGATCCACTGTGAAACTCCCATCCACACCTCGCAGGATCCTGATAAACTATGAAACCCCCATACACACCTGGCAGGATCCTGATAAACTGTGACAATCCCATACACACCTGGCAGGATCCTGATACACTGTGAAAACCCCATACACACCTGGCAGGATCCTGATAAACTGTGAAACCCACATACACACCAGGCAGGATCCTGATAAACTGTGAAGCCTCCAGAGACACATGGCAGGATCCTGATACACTGTGAAAAACCCATACACACCTGGCAGGATCCTGATAAATTATGGAAGCCCCCATACACACCTGGCAGGATCCTGATCCACAGTGAAACCCCCATACACACCTGGCAGGATCCTGATAAACTATGAAACCCCCATAGACACCTGGCAGGATCCTGATAAACTTTCAAACCCCCACAGACACCTGACAGGATCCTGATACACTGTGAAAACCCATACATACCTGGCAGGATCCTGATAAATAGTGAAACCCCATTCACACCTGGCAGGATCCTGATACACTGTGAGACCCCCATACACACCTGGCAGGATCCTGATACACTGTGAAACCCCCATACACACCTGGAAGGATCCTGATACACTGTGAAACCCCAAACACACCTGGCAGGATCCTGATATATTTTGAAAAACCCATACACACCTGGCTGGATCCTGATAAACTGTGAAAACCCCATACACTTTTGACAGGATCCTGATGTACTGTGAAAACCCCATACACACTTGGCAGGATCCTGATAATCTATGAAACCCCCATACACACCTGGCAGGATCCTGATAAACTGTGAAACCCCCATGCACACCAGGCAGGATACTGATAATCTATGAAACCCCCATACACACCTAGCAGGATCCTGATGCACTGTGAAAGCCCCAGACACACCTGGCAGGATCCTGATGCACTGTGAAAGCCCCATACACACCTGGCAGGATCCTGATAAACTATGAAACCCACATACACACCTGGCAGGATCCTGATAAACTGTGAAAATCCCATACACACCTGGCAGGATCCTGATCCACGGTGAAACCCCCATCTACACCTGGCAGGATTCTGATAAACTATGAAACCCCCATACACACCTGGCAGGATGCTGATAAACTGTGTAAATCCCATACACATCTGGCAGGATCGTGATACACTGTGAAAACCCCATGCACAACTGGCAGGATCTGGATAAACTGTGAAAACCCCATACACACCTGGCAGGATCCTGATATACTGTGGAATCCCCAGACACACCTGGCAGGATCCTTATAAACTGTGAAAACCACATCCACACAGGGCAGGATTCTGATAAACTATGAAAGCCCCATAAACACCTGGCAGGATCCTGATAAACTGTGAAACCCCCAAACACATCAGGCAGGATCCTGATACACTGTGAAAACCCCATACACACCTGGCAGGATACTGATGCACTGTGAAAACCCCATACACACCTGGCAGGATCCTGATACACTGTGAAAACCCCATACACACCTGGCAGGATCCTGATGCACTGTGAAAACCACATACACACCTCGCAGGATCCTGATAATCTATGAAACACCATAAACACCTGGCAGGATCCTGATAAACTGTGAAACCCCCATAAACACCAGGCAGTCTCCTGATACTCTGTAAAACACCCATAGACACCTGACAGGATCCTGATACACAGTGAAAACCCCATGCATACCTGGCAGGATCCTGATACACAGTGAAACCCCATTAACAACTGGCCGGATCCTGATACACTGTGAAACCCCATAAACACCTGGCAGGTTCCTGATCCTCTGTGTAAACCCCATACACACCTAGCAGGATCCTGATGCACTGTGAAAACCCCATACACACCTGGCAGGGTCCTGATACACCTTGGAAAACCCCATTCACACCTGGCTGGATCCTAATACACGGTGAATACCCCATACACACCTGGCAGGATCCTGATACACTGTGAAACCCCCATACTCATCTGGCAGGATCCTGATTCACTATGAAACCCCCATACACACCTGGCAGGATCCTGATAAACTATGAAACCCCCATCCACACCTGGCAGGATACTGATCCACTGTGAAACCCCCATCCACACCTCGCAGGATCCTGATAAACTATGAAACCCACATACACACCTGGCAGGATCCTGATAAACTGTGACAATCCCATACACGCCTGGCAGGATCGTGATACACTGTGAAAAGCCCATACACACCTGGCAGGATCCTGATAAACTGTGAAACCCCCATACACACCTGGCAGGATCCTGATAAACTGTGAAAACCCCATACACACCTGGCAGGATCCTGATAAACTGTGAAACCCACATACACACCAGGCAGGATCCTGATAAACTGTGAAACCCCCATAGACACATGACAGGATCCTGATACACTGTGAAAAACCCATACACACCTGGCAGGATCCTGATAAACTATGGAAGCCCCCATATCACACCTGGCAGGATCCTGATCCATAGTGAAACCCCCATACACACCTGGCAGTATCCTGATAAACTATGAAACCCCCATACACAACTGGCAGGATCCTGATAAACTTTGAAACCCCCACAGACACCTGACAGGATCCTGATACACTGTGAAAACCCATACATACCTGGCAGGATCCTGATACACCGTGAAACCCCATTCACACCTGGCAGGATCCTGATCCACTGTGAAACCCCCATACACACCTGGAAGGATCCTGATGCACTGTGAAACCCCATACACACTTGGCAGGATCCTGATACACTGCGAAACGCCCATACACACCTGGAAGGATGCTGATACACTGTGAAACCCCAAACACACCATGGCAGGATCCTGATAAACTTTGAAAACCCCATACACACCTGGCTGGATCCCGATAAACTGTGAAAACCCCATACACTTTTGACAGGATCCTGATGTACTGTGAAGACCCCATACACACCGGGCAGGATCCTGATAATCTATGAAACCCCCATACACACCTGGCAGGATCCTAATAAACTGTGAAACCCCCATGCACACCAGGCAGGATACTGATAATCGATGAAACCCCCATACACATCTAGCAGGATCCTGATGCACTGTGAAAGCCCCAGACACACCTGGCAGGATCCTGATGCACTGTGAAAGCCCCATACACACCTGGCAGGATCCTGATAAACTGTGAAACCCACATACACACCAGGCAGAATCCTGATAAACTGTGAAACCCCCATAGACACATGAGAGGATCCTGATACACTGTGAAAAACCCATACACACCTGGCAGGATCCTGATAAACTATGGAAGCCCCCATACACACCTGGCAGGAACCTGATCCATAGTGAAACCCCCATACACACCTGGCAGTATCCTGATAAACTATGAAACCCCCATACACACCTGGCAGGATCCTGATAAACTTTGAAACCCCCACAGACACCTGACAGGATCCTGATACACTGTGAAAACCCATACATACCTGGCAGGATCCTGATACACAGTGAAACCCCATTCACACCTGGCAGGCTCCTGATCCACTGTGAAACCCCCATACACACCTGGAAGGATCCTGATGCACTGTGAAACCCCATACACACTTGGCAGGATCCTGATACACTGCGAAACGCCCATACACACCTGGAAGGATGCTGATACACTGTGAAACCCCAAACACACCATGGCAGGATCCTGACAAACTTTGAAAACCCCATACACACCTGGCTGGATCCTGATAAACTGTGAAAACCCCATACACTTTTGACAGGATCCTGATGTACTGTGAAGACCCCATACACACCGGGCAGGATCCTGATAATCTATGAAACCCCCAAACACACCTGGCAGGATCCTAATAAACTGTGAAACCCCCATGCACACCAGGCAGGATACTGATAATCGATGAAACCCCCATACACACCTAGCAGGATCCTGATGCACTGTGAAAGCCCCAGACACACCTGGCAGGATCCTGATGCACTGTGAAAGCCCCATACACACCTGGCAGGATCCTGATAAACTATGAAACCCCCATACACACCTGGCAGGATCGTGATATACTGTGAAAATCCCATACACACCTGGCAGGATCCTGATCCACTGTGAAACCCCCATCCACACCTGGCAGGATCCTGATAAACTGTGAAACCCCCATGCACACCAGGCAGGATACTGATAATCTATGAAACCCCCATACACACCGAGCAGGATCCTGATGCACTGTGAAAGCCCCAGACACACCTGGCAGGATCCTGATGCACTGTGAAAGCCCCAGACACACCTGGCAGGATCCTGATGCACTGTGAAAGCCCCATACACACCTGGCAGGATCCTGATAAACTATGAAACCCACATACACACCTGGCAGGATCCTGATAAACTGTGAAAATCCCATACACACCTGGCAGGATCCTGATCCACGGTGAAACCCCCATCTACACCTGGCAGGATTCTGATAAACTATGAAACCCCCATACACACCTGGCAGGATGCTGATAAACTGTGTAAATCCCATACACATCTGGCAGGATCGTGATACACTGTGAAAACCCCATGCACAACTGGCAGGATCTGGATAAACTGTGAAAACCCCATACACACCTGGCAGGATCCTGATATACTGTGGAATCCCCAGACACACCTGGCAGGATCCTTATAAACTGTGAAAACCACATCCACACAGGGCAGGATTCTGATAAACTATGAAAGCCCCATAAACACCTGGCAGGATCCTGATAAACTGTGAAACCCCCAAACACATCAGGCAGGATCCTGATACACTGTGAAAACCCCATACACACCTGGCAGGATACTGATGCACTGTGAAAACCCCATACACACCTGGCAGGATCCTGATACACTGTGAAAACCCCATACACACCTGGCAGGATCCTGATGCACTGTGAAAACCACATACACACCTCGCAGGATCCTGATAATCTATGAAACACCATAAACACCTGGCAGGATCCTGATAAACTGTGAAACCCCATAAACACCAGGCAGTCTCCTGATACTCTGTAAAACACCCATAGACACCTGACAGGATCCTGATACACAGTGAAAACCCCATGCATACCTGGCAGGATCCTGATACACAGTGAAACCCCATTAACAACTGGCCGGATCCTGATACACTGTGAAACCCCATAAACACCTGGCAGGTTCCTGATCCTCTGTGTAAACCCCATACACACCAAGCAGGATCCTGATGCACTGTGAAAACCCCATACACACCTGGCAGGGTCCTGATACACCTTGGAAAACCCCATTCACACCTGGCTGGATCCTAATACACGGTGAAAAACCCATACACACCTGGCAGGATCCTGATACACTGTGAAACCCCCATACTCATCTGGCAGGATCCTGATTCACTATGAAACCCCCATACACACCTGGCAGGATCCTGATAAACTATGAAACCCCCATCCACACCTGGCAGGATACTGATCCACTGTGAAACCCCCATCCACACCTCGCAGGATCCTGATGCACTGTGAAACCCCATACACACTTGGCAGGATCCTGATACACTGCGAAACGCCCATACACACCTGGAAGGATGCTGATACACTGTGAAACCCCAAACACACCATGGCAGGATCCTGACAAACTTTGAAAACCCCATACACACCTGGCTGGATCCTGATAAACTGTGAAAACCCCATACACTTTTGACAGGATCCTGATGTACTGTGAAGACCCCATACACACCGGGCAGGATCCTGATAATCTATGAAACCCCCAAACACACCTGGCAGGATCCTAATAAACTGTGAAACCCCCATGCACACCAGGCAGGATACTGATAATCGATGAAACCCCCATACACACCTAGCAGGATCCTGATGCACTGTGAAAGCCCCAGACACACCTGGCAGGATCCTGATGCACTGTGAAAGCCCAATACACACCTGGCAGGATCCTGATAAACTATGAAACCCCATTCACACCTGGCAGGCTCCTGATCCACTGTGAAACCCCCATACACACCTGGAAGGATCCTGATGCACTGTGAAACCCCATACACACTTGGCAGGATCCTGATACACTGCGAAACGCCCATACACACCTGGAAGGATGCTGATACACTGTGAAACCCCAAACACACCATGGCAGGATCCTGACAAACTTTGAAAACCCCATACACACCTGGCTGGATCCTGATAAACTGTGAAAACCCCATACACTTTTGACAGGATCCTGATGTACTGTGAAGACCCCATACACACCGGGCAGGATCCTGATAATCTATGAAACCCCCAAACACACCTGGCAGGATCCTAATAAACTGTGAAACCCCCATGCACACCAGGCAGGATACTGATAATCGATGAAACCCCCATACACACCTAGCAGGATCCTGATGCACTGTGAAAGCCCAATACACACCTGGCAGGATCCCGATAAACTGTGAAAACCCCATACACTTTTGACAGGATCCTGATGTACTGTGAAGACCCCATACACACCGGGCAGGATCCTGATAATCTATGAAACCCCCATACACACCTGGCAGGATCCTAATAAACTTTGAAACCCCCATGCACACCAGGCAGGATACTGATAATCGATGAAACCCCCATACACACCTAGCAGGATCCTGATGCACTGTGAAAGCCCCAGACACACCTGGCAGGATCCTGATGCACTGTGAAAGCCCCATACACACCTGGCAGGATCCTGATAAACTGTGAAACCCACATACACACCAGGCAGAATCCTGATAAACTGTGAAACCCCCATAGACACATGAGAGGATCCTGATACACTGTGAAAAACCCATACACACCTGGCAGGATCCTGATAAACTATGGAAGCCCCCATACACACCTGGCAGGAACCTGATCCATAGTGAAACCCCCATACACACCTGGCAGTATCCTGATAAACTATGAAACCCCCATACACACCTGGCAGGATCCTGATAAACTTTGAAACCCCCACAGACACCTGACAGGATCCTGATACACTGTGAAAACCCATACATACCTGGCAGGATCCTGATACACAGTGAAACCCCATTCACACCTGGCAGGCTCCTGATCCACTGTGAAACCCCCATACACACCTGGAAGGATCCTGATGCACTGTGAAACCCCATACACACTTGGCAGGATCCTGATACACTGCGAAACGCCCATACACACCTGGAAGGATGCTGATACACTGTGAAACCCCAAACACACCATGGCAGGATCCTGACAAACTTTGAAAACCCCATACACACCTGGCTGGATCCTGATAAACTGTGAAAACCCCATACACTTTTGACAGGATCCTGATGTACTGTGAAGACCCCATACACACCGGGCAGGATCCTGATAATCTATGAAACCCCCAAACACACCTGGCAGGATCCTAATAAACTGTGAAACCCCCATGCACACCAGGCAGGATACTGATAATCGATGAAACCCCCATACACACCTAGCAGGATCCTGATGCACTGTGAAAGCCCCAGACACACCTGGCAGGATCCTGATGCACTGTGAAAGCCCAATACACACCTGGCAGGATCCTGATAAACTATGAAACCCCCATACACACCTGGCAGGATCGTGATATACTGTGAAAATCCCATACACACCTGGCAGGATCCTGATCCACTGTGAAACCCCCATCCACACCTGGCAGGATCCTGATAAACTGTGAAACCCCCATGCACACCAGGCAGGATACTGATAATCTATGAAACCCCCATACACACCGAGCAGGATCCTGATGCACTGTGAAAGCCCCAGACACACCTGGCAGGATCCTGATGCACTGTGAAAATCCCATACACACCTGGCAGGATCCTGATCCACTGTGAAACCCCCATCCACACCTGGCAGGATCCTGATAAACTTTGAAACCCCCATACACACATGGCAGGATGCTGATAAACTGTGTAAATCCCATACACATCTGGCAGAATCGTGATACACTGTGAAAACCCCATGCACAACTGGAAGGATCTGGATAAACTGTGAAAACCCCGTACACACCTGGCAGGATCCTGATATACTGTGGAATCCCCAGACAAACCTGGCAGGATCCTTATAAACTGTGAAAACCACAACCACACAGGGCAGGATTCTGATAAACTATGAAAGCCCCATACACACCTGGCAGGATCCTGATAAATTGTGAAAATCTCAAACACACCTGGCAGGATCCTGATATACTGTGAAAACCCCATACCCACCTGGCAGGATCCTGATAAACTGTGAAACGCCCATACACACCAGGCAGGATCCTGATAAACTGTGAAACCCCCATAGACACCTGACAGGATCCTGATAGACTGTGAAAACCCCATACATAACTGGCAGATTCCTGATAAACAGTAAAACACCATTCACATCTGGCGGGATCCTGATACACTGTGAAACCCGATACACAACTGGCAGGATCCTGATACTCTGTGACACCCCCATACACACCTGGAAGGATCCTGATACACTGTGAAACCCCATACACACCTGGCAGGATCATGATAAACTGCGGAAACCCCATACACACCCAGCAGGATCCTGATGCACTGTGTGAACCCCAGATACACCTGGCAGGATCCTGATGCACTGTGAAAGCTCCATACACACTTGGCAGGATCCTGATCCACTGCGAAAACCCCAAACACACCTGGCAGGATCCTGATAATCTATGAAACCCCCATACACACCTGGCAGGATCCTGATAAACTGTGAAAACCCCAGAGACAACAGGCAGGATACTGATACACTCTGAAAACCCCATACACACCTGGCAGGATACTGATGCACTGTGAAAACCCCATACACACCTGGCAGGATCCTGATCCACTGTGAAAACCCCATACACACCTGGCAGGATCCTGATAATCTAGGAAACCCCCATACACACCTGGCAGGATCCTGATAAACTGTGAATCCCCCACACATACCAGGCAGGATCCTGATACACTGTGAAAACCCCATAGACACCTGACAGGATCCTGATGCACTGTGAAAACCCCCATACATACCTGGCAGGATCCTGATACAGAGTGAAACCCCATTCACATCTGGCGGTATCCTGATACACTGTGAAACCCCAGACACACCTGGCAGGTTGCTGATACACTGTGTAAACCCCATACACACCTAGCAGGATACTGATGGACTGTGAAAAACCTATACACACCTGGCAGGGTCCTGATACACTGTGAAAACCCCATTCACACCTGGCAGGATACTGATACACTGTGAAAACCCCATACACACCTGGCAGGATCCTGATACACTGTGAAACCCCCATACACATCTGACAGGATCCAGATTCACTATAAAACCCCCATACACACCTGGCAGGATCCTGATAAACTATGAAACCCCCATCCACACCTCGCAGGATCCTGATAAACTATGAAACCCCCATACACACCTGGCAGGATCCTGATAAACTGTGAAAATCCCATACACTCCTGGCAGGATCGTGAACACTGTGAAAACCCCATGCACACCTGGCAGGATCCTGAGAAACTGTGAAACCCCCATACACACATGGCAGGATGCTGATAAACTGTGAAAACCCCATAAACACCTGGCAGGATCCTGATACACTGTGAAACCCCCATAAACATCTGACAGGATCCAGATTCACTATAAAACCCCCATACACACCTGGCAGGATCCTGATAAACTATGAAACCCCCATCCACACCTCGCAGGATCCTGATAAACTATGAAACCCCCATACACACCTGGCAGGATCCTGATAAACTGTGAAAATCCCATACACTCCTGGCAGGATCGTGAACACTGTGAAAACCCCATGCACACCTGGCAGGATCCTGAGAAACTGTGAAACCCCCATACACACATGGCAGGATGCTGATAAACTGTGAAAACCCCATAAACACCTGGCAGGATCCTGATAAACTGTGAAACCCACATACACACCAGGCAGGAGCCTGATAAACTGTGAAACCCCCATAGACACCTGACATGATCCTGATACGCTGTGAAAAACCCAGACACACCTGGCAGGATACTTATCCACTGTGAAACCCCCATAAACACCTGGCAGTATCCTGATAAACTATGAAATACCCATACATACCTGGCAGAATCCTGAAAAACTTTGCAACCCCCATAGACACCTGACAGGATCCTGATACACTGGGAAAACCCCACACATACCTGGCAGGATCCTGATACACAGTGACACCCCAGTCACACCTGGCAGGATCCTGATCCACTGTGAAACCCCCATACACACATGGAAGGATCCTGATAATCTATGAAACCCCCATACACACCTGGCAGGATCCTGATAAACTGTGAAAACCCCAGGGACAACAGGCAGGATACTGATACACTGTGAAAACCCCATACACACCTGGCAGGATACTGATGCACTGTGAAAACCCCATACACACCTGGCAGGATCCTGATCCACTGTGAAAACCCCATACACACCTGGCAGGATCCTGATAATCTATGAAACCCCCATACACACCTGGCAGGATCCTGATGAACTGTGAAACCCCCAAACACACCAGGCAGGATCCTGATACACTGTAAAAACCTCATACACACCTGGCAGGATACTGATGCACTGTGAAAACCCCATACACACCCGGCAGGGTCCTGATAAACTGTGAAACCCACATACACACCAGGCAGGAGCCTGATAAACTGTGAAACCCCCATAGACACCTGACATGATCCTGATACGCTGTGAAAAACCCAGACACACCTGGCAGGATACTTATCCACTGTGAAACCCCCATAAACACCTGGCAGTATCCTGATAAACTATGAAATACCCATACATACCTGGCAGAATCCTGAAAAACTTTGCAACCCCCATAGACACCTGACAGGATCCTGATACACTGGGAAAACCCCACACATACCTGGCAGGATCCTGATACACAGTGACACCCCAGTCACACCTGGCAGGATCCTGATCCACTGTGAAACCCCCATACACACATGGAAGGATCCTGATACACTGTAAAACCCCATACACACTTAGCAGGATCCTGATGCACTGTGAAACCCCAAACACACCTGGCAGGATCCTGATATATTTTGAAAAACCCATACACTCCTGGCAGGATCCTGATGCACTGTGAAAACCCCATACACACCTGGCAGGATCCTAATCCACTGTGAAAACCCCATACAAACCTGGCAGTATCCTGATAATCTATGAAACCCCCATACGCACCTGGCAGGATCCTGATAAACTGTGAAACCCCCAAACACACCAGGCAGGATCCTGATACACTGTAAAAACCTCATACACACCTGGCAGGATACTGATGCACTGTGAAAACCCCATACACACCCGGCAGGGTCCTGATACACTGTGAAAACCCCATACGCACCTGGCAGGATCCTGATGCACTGTGAAAACCACATACACACCTGGCAGGATCCTGATAATCTGTGAAACACCATAAACACCTGGCAGGATCCTGATAAACTGTGAAACCCCCATAAACACCAGGCAGGCTCTTGATACTCTGTAAAACACCCATAGACACCTGGCAGATTCCTGATACACAGTGAAACCCCATTAACAACTGGCCGGATCCTGATACACTGTGAAACCCCATACACACCTAGCAGGATCCTGATGCACTGTGAAAACCCCATACACACCTGGCAGGGTCCTGATACACCTTGGAAAACCCCATTCACACCTGGCTGGATCCTAATACACGGTGAAAACCCCATACACACCTGGCAGGATCCTGATACACTGTGAAACCCCCATACTCATCTGGCAGGATCCTGATTCACTATGAAACCCCCATACACACCTGGCAGGATCCTGATAAACTATGAAACCCCCATACACACCTGGCAGGATACTGATCCACTGTGAAACCCCCATCCACACCTCGCAGGATCCTGATAAACTATGAAACCCACATACACACCTGGCAGGATCCTGATAAACTGTGACAATCCCATACACGCCTGGCAGGATCGTGATACACTGTGAAAAGCCCATACACACCTGGCAGGATCCTGATAAACTGTGAAACCCCCATACACACCTGGCAGGAACCTGATAACCTGTGAAACCCACAGACACACCAGGCAGGATCCTGATAAACTGCGAAACCCCCATAGACACATGACAGGATCCTGATACACTGTGAAAAACCCATACACACCTGGCAGGATCCTGATAAACTATGGAAGCCCCCATACACACCTGGCAGGATCCTGATCCATAGTGAAATCCCCATACACACCTGGCAGTATCCTGATAAACTATGAAACCCCCATACACACCTGGCAGGATCCTGATTAACTTTTAAACCCCCACAGACACCTGACAGGATCCTGATACACTGTGAAAACCCATACATACCTGGCAGGATCCTGAAACACAGTGAAACCCCATTCACACCTGGAAGGATCCTGATCCACTGTGAAACCCCCATACACACCTGGAAGGATCCTGATGCACTGTGAAACCCCATACACACTTGGCAGGATCCTGATACACTGCGAAACGCCCATACACACCTGGAAGGATGCTGATACACTGTGAAACCCCAAACACACCTTGGCAGGATCCTGATAAACTTTGAAAACCCCATACACACCTGGCTGGATCCTGATAAACTGTGAAAACCCCATACACTTTTGACAGGATCCTGATGTACTGTGAAGACCCCATACACACCGGGCAGGATCCTGATAATCTATGAAACCCCCATACACACCTGGCAGGATCCTGATAAACTGTGAAACCCCCATGCACACCAGGCAGGATACTGATAATCTATGAAACCCCCATACACACCTAGCAGGATCCTGATGCACTGTAAAAGCCCCAGACACACCTGGCAGGATCCTGATGCAGTGTGAAAGCCCCATACACACCTGGCAGGATCCTGATAAACAATGAAACCCACATACACACCTGGCAGGATCCTGATAAACTGTGAAAATCCCATACACACCTGGCAGGATCCTGATCCACTGTGAAACCCCCATCCACACCTGGCAGGATCCTGATAAACTATGAAACCCCCATACACACCTGGCAGGATGCTGATAAACTGTGTAAATCCCATACACATCTGGCAGGATCGTGATCCACTGTGAAAACCCCATGCACAACTGGCAGGATCTGGTTAAACTGTGAAAACCTCATACACACCTGGCAGGATCCTGATATACTGTGGAATCCCCAGACACACCTGGCAGGATCCTTATAAACTGTGAAAACCACATCCACACAGGGCAGGATTCTGATAAACTATGAAAGCCCCATACACACCTGGCAGGATCCTGATAAATTGTGAAAATCTCATACACACCTGGCAAGATCCTGATATACTGTGAAAACCCCATACCCACCTGGCAGGATCCTGATAAACTGTGAAACGCCCATACACACCAGGCAGGATCCTGATAAACTGTGAAACCTCCATAGACACCTGACAGGATCCTGATAGACTGTGAAAACCCCATACATAACTGGCAGATTCCTGATAAACAGTAAAACACCATTCACATCTGGCGGGATCCTGATACACTGTGAAACCCGATACACACCTGGCAGGATCCTGATACTCTGTGACACCCCCATACACACCTGGAAGGATCCTGATACACTGTGAAACCCCATCCACACCTGGCAGGATCATGATAAACTGCGGAAACCCCATACACACCCAGCAGGATCCTGATACACTGTGTGAACCCCAGATACACCTGGCAGGACCCTGATGCACTGTGAAAGCTCCATATACACTTGGCAGGATCCTGATCCACTGTGAAAACCCCATACACACCTGGCAGGATCCTGATAATCTATGAAACCCCCATACACACCTGGCAGGATCCTGATAAACTGTGAAAACCCCAGGGACAACAGGCAGGATACTGATACACTGTGAAAACCCCATACACACCTGGCAGGATACTGATGCACTGTGAAAACCCCATACACACCTGGCAGGATCCTGATCCACTGTGAAAACCCCATACACACCTGGCAGGATCCTGATAATCTATGAAACCCCCATACACACCTGGCAGGATCCTGATGAACTGTGAAACCCCCAAACACACCAGGCAGGATCCTGATACACTGTAAAAACCTCATACACACCTGGCAGGATACTGATGCACTGTGAAAACCCCATACACACCCGGCAGGGTCCTGATAAACTGTGAAACCCACATACACACCAGGCAGGAGCCTGATAAACTGTGAAACCCCCATAGACACCTGACATGATCCTGATACGCTGTGAAAAACCCAGACACACCTGGCAGGATACTTATCCACTGTGAAACCCCCATAAACACCTGGCAGTATCCTGATAAACTATGAAATACCCATACATACCTGGCAGAATCCTGAAAAACTTTGCAACCCCCATAGACACCTGACAGGATCCTGATACACTGGGAAAACCCCACACATACCTGGCAGGATCCTGATACACAGTGACACCCCAGTCACACCTGGCAGGATCCTGATCCACTGTGAAACCCCCATACACACATGGAAGGATCCTGATACACTGTAAAACCCCATACACACTTAGCAGGATCCTGATGCACTGTGAAACCCCAAACACACCTGGCAGGATCCTGATATATTTTGAAAAACCCATACACTCCTGGCAGGATCCTGATGCACTGTGAAAACCCCATACACACCTGGCAGGATCCTAATCCACTGTGAAAACCCCATACAAACCTGGCAGTATCCTGATAATCTATGAAACCCCCATACGCACCTGGCAGGATCCTGATAAACTGTGAAACCCCCAAACACACCAGGCAGGATCCTGATACACTGTAAAAACCTCATACACACCTGGCAGGATACTGATGCACTGTGAAAACCCCATACACACCCGGCAGGGTCCTGATACACTGTGAAAACCCCATACGCACCTGGCAGGATCCTGATGCACTGTGAAAACCACATACACACCTGGCAGGATCCTGATAATCTGTGAAACACCATAAACACCTGGCAGGATCCTGATAAACTGTGAAACCCCCATAAACACCAGGCAGGCTCTTGATACTCTGTAAAACACCCATAGACACCTGGCAGATTCCTGATACACAGTGAAACCCCATTAACAACTGGCCGGATCCTGATACACTGTGAAACCCCATACACACCTAGCAGGATCCTGATGCACTGTGAAAACCCCATACACACCTGGCAGGGTCCTGATACACCTTGGAAAACCCCATTCACACCTGGCTGGATCCTAATACACGGTGAAAACCCCATACACACCTGGCAGGATCCTGATACACTGTGAAACCCCCATACTCATCTGGCAGGATCCTGATTCACTATGAAACCCCCATACACACCTGGCAGGATCCTGATAAACTATGAAACCCCCATACACACCTGGCAGGATACTGATCCACTGTGAAACCCCCATCCACACCTCGCAGGATCCTGATAAACTATGAAACCCACATACACACCTGGCAGGATCCTGATAAACTGTGACAATCCCATACACGCCTGGCAGGATCGTGATACACTGTGAAAAGCCCATACACACCTGGCAGGATCCTGATAAACTGTGAAACCCCCATACACACCTGGCAGGAACCTGATAACCTGTGAAACCCACAGACACACCAGGCAGGATCCTGATAAACTGCGAAACCCCCATAGACACATGACAGGATCCTGATACACTGTGAAAAACCCATACACACCTGGCAGGATCCTGATAAACTATGGAAGCCCCCATACACACCTGGCAGGATCCTGATCCATAGTGAAATCCCCATACACACCTGGCAGTATCCTGATAAACTATGAAACCCCCATACACACCTGGCAGGATCCTGATTAACTTTTAAACCCCCACAGACACCTGACAGGATCCTGATACACTGTGAAAACCCATACATACCTGGCAGGATCCTGAAACACAGTGAAACCCCATTCACACCTGGAAGGATCCTGATCCACTGTGAAACCCCCATACACACCTGGAAGGATCCTGATGCACTGTGAAACCCCATACACACTTGGCAGGATCCTGATACACTGCGAAACGCCCATACACACCTGGAAGGATGCTGATACACTGTGAAACCCCAAACACACCTTGGCAGGATCCTGATAAACTTTGAAAACCCCATACACACCTGGCTGGATCCTGATAAACTGTGAAAACCCCATACACTTTTGACAGGATCCTGATGTACTGTGAAGACCCCATACACACCGGGCAGGATCCTGATAATCTATGAAACCCCCATACACACCTGGCAGGATCCTGATAAACTGTGAAACCCCCATGCACACCAGGCAGGATACTGATAATCTATGAAACCCCCATACACACCTAGCAGGATCCTGATGCACTGTAAAAGCCCCAGACACACCTGGCAGGATCCTGATGCAGTGTGAAAGCCCCATACACACCTGGCAGGATCCTGATAAACAATGAAACCCACATACACACCTGGCAGGATCCTGATAAACTGTGAAAATCCCATACACACCTGGCAGGATCCTGATCCACTGTGAAACCCCCATCCACACCTGGCAGGATCCTGATAAACTATGAAACCCCCATACACACCTGGCAGGATGCTGATAAACTGTGTAAATCCCATACACATCTGGCAGGATCGTGATCCACTGTGAAAACCCCATGCACAACTGGCAGGATCTGGTTAAACTGTGAAAACCTCATACACACCTGGCAGGATCCTGATATACTGTGGAATCCCCAGACACACCTGGCAGGATCCTTATAAACTGTGAAAACCACATCCACACAGGGCAGGATTCTGATAAACTATGAAAGCCCCATACACACCTGGCAGGATCCTGATAAATTGTGAAAATCTCATACACACCTGGCAAGATCCTGATATACTGTGAAAACCCCATACCCACCTGGCAGGATCCTGATAAACTGTGAAACGCCCATACACACCAGGCAGGATCCTGATAAACTGTGAAACCTCCATAGACACCTGACAGGATCCTGATAGACTGTGAAAACCCCATACATAACTGGCAGATTCCTGATAAACAGTAAAACACCATTCACATCTGGCGGGATCCTGATACACTGTGAAACCCGATACACACCTGGCAGGATCCTGATACTCTGTGACACCCCCATACACACCTGGAAGGATCCTGATACACTGTGAAACCCCATCCACACCTGGCAGGATCATGATAAACTGCGGAAACCCCATACACACCCAGCAGGATCCTGATACACTGTGTGAACCCCAGATACACCTGGCAGGACCCTGATGCACTGTGAAAGCTCCATATACACTTGGCAGGATCCTGATCCACTGTGAAAACCCCATACACACCTGGCAGGATCCTGATAATCTATGAAACCCCCATACACACCTGGCAGGATCCTGATAAACTGTGAAAACCCCAGGGACAACAGGCAGGATACTGATACACTGTGAAAACCCCATACACACCTGGCAGGATACTGATGCACTGTGAAAACCCCATACACACCTGGCAGGATCCTGATCCACTGTGAAAACCCCATACACACCTGGCAGGATCCTGATAATCTATGAAACCCCCATACACACCTGGCAGGATCCTGATGAACTGTGAAAACCCCAGACATACCTGGCAGGATCCTGATACACAGTGAAACCCCATTCACACCTGGCAGGATCCTGATCCACTGTGAAACCCCCATACACACATGGAAGGATCCTGATACACTGTGAAACCCCATACACACTTGGCAGGATCATGATACACTGTCAAACCCCCATACACACCTGGAAGGATCCTGATAAACTGTGAAACCCCAAACACACCTGGCAGGATACTGATATATTTTGAAAACCCCATACACACCTGGCAGGATCCTGATACACTGTGAAAACCCATTCACACCTGGCAGGATCCTGATACACTGTGAAAACCCCATACACATCTGGCAGGATCCTGATGCACTGTGAAAACCCCATACACACCTGGCAGGATCCTGATCCAATTTGAAAACCCCATACACACCTGGCAGGATCCTGATAATCTATGAAACCCCCATACACACCTGGCAGGATCCTGATAAACTGTGAATCCCCCACACATACCAGGCAGGATCCTGATACACTGTGAAAACCCCATAGACACCTGACAGGATCCTGATGCACTGTGAAAACCCCCATACATACCTGGCAGGATCCTGATACAGAGTGAAACCCCATTCACATCTGGCGGTATCCTGATACAATGTGAAATCCCAGACACACCTGGCAGGTTGCTGATACACTGTGTAAACCCCATACACACCTAGCAGGATACTGATGGACTGTGAAAAACCTATACACACCTGGCAGGGTCCTGATACACTGTGAAAACCCCATTCACACCTGGCAGGATACTGATACACTGTGAAAACCCCATACACACCTGGCAGGATCCTGATACACTGTGAAAACCCCATACACACCTGGCAGGATACTGATGCACTGTGAAAACCCCATACACACCTGGCAGGATCCTGATACACTGTGAAAACCCCATACGCACCTGGCAGGATCCTGATGCACTGTGAAACCCCATACACACTTAGCAGGATCCTGATGCACTGTGAAACCCCAAACACACCTGGCAGGATCCTGATATATTTTGAAAACCCCATACACTCCTGGCAGGATCCTGATCCACTGTGAAAACCCCATATACACCTGGCAGGATCCTGATAAACTGTGACAATCCCATACACGCCTGGCAGGATCGTGATACACTGTGAAAAGCCCATACACACCTGGCAGGATCCTGATCCATAGTGAAATCCCCATACACACCTGGCAGTATCCTGATAAACTATGAAACCCCCATACACACCTGGCAGGATCCTGATTAACTTTTAAACCCCCACAGACACCTGACAGGATCCTGATACACTGTGAAAACCCATACATACCTGGCAGGATCCTGAAACACAGTGAAACCCCATTCACACCTGGAAGGATCCTGATCCACTGTGAAACCCCCATACACACCTGGAAGGATCCTGATGCACTGTGAAACCCCATACACACTTGGCAGGATCCTGATACACTGCGAAACGCCCATACACACCTGGAAGGATGCTGATACACTGTGAAACCCCAAACACACCTTGGCAGGATCCTGATAAACTTTGAAAACCCCATACACACCTGGCTGGATCCTGATAAACTGTGAAAACCCCATACACTTTTGACAGGATCCTGATGTACTGTGAAGACCCCATACACACCGGGCAGGATCCTGATAATCTATGAAACCCCCATACACACCTGGCAGGATCCTGATAAACTGTGAAACCCCCATGCACACCAGGCAGGATACTGATAATCTATGAAACCCCCATACACACCTAGCAGGATCCTGATGCACTGTAAAAGCCCCAGACACACCTGGCAGGATCCTGATGCAGTGTGAAAGCCCCATACACACCTGGCAGGATCCTGATAAACTATGAAACCCACATACACACCTGGCAGGATCCTGATAAACTGTGAAAATCCCATACACACCTGGCAGGATCCTGATCCACTGTGAAACCCCCATCCACACCTGGCAGGATCCTGATAAACTATGAAACCCCCATACACACCTGGCAGGATGCTGATAAACTGTGTAAATCCCATACACATCTGGCAGGATCGTGATCCACTGTGAAAACCCCATGCACAACTGGCAGGATCTGGTTAAACTGTGAAAACCTCATACACACCTGGCAGGATCCTGATATACTGTGGAATCCCCAGACACACCTGGCAGGATCCTTATAAACTGTGAAAACCACATCCACACAGGGCAGGATTCTGATAAACTATGAAAGCCCCATACACACCTGGCAGGATCCTGATAAATTGTGAAAATCTCATACACACCTGGCAAGATCCTGATATACTGTGAAAACCCCATACCCACCTGGCAGGATCCTGATAAACTGTGAAACGCCCATACACACCAGGCAGGATCCTGATAAACTGTGAAACCTCCATAGACACCTGACAGGATCCTGATAGACTGTGAAAACCCCATACATAACTGGCAGATTCCTGATAAACAGTAAAACACCATTCACATCTGGCGGGATCCTGATACACTGTGAAACCCGATACACACCTGGCAGGATCCTGATACTCTGTGACACCCCCATACACACCTGGAAGGATCCTGATACACTGTGAAACCCCATCCACACCTGGCAGGATCATGATAAACTGCGGAAACCCCATACACACCCAGCAGGATCCTGATACACTGTGTGAACCCCAGATACACCTGGCAGGACCCTGATGCACTGTGAAAGCTCCATACACACTTGGCAGGATCCTGATCCACTGTGAAAACCCCATACACACCTGGCAGGATCCTGATAATCTATGAAACCCCCATACACACCTGGCAGGATCCTGATAAACTGTGAAAACCCCAGGGACAACAGGCAGGATACTGATACACTGTGAAAACCCCATACACACCTGGCAGGATACTGATGCACTGTGAAAACCCCATACACACCTGGCAGGATCCTGATCCACTGTGAAAACCCCATACACACCTGGCAGGATCCTGATAATCTATGAAACCCCCATACACACCTGGCAGGATCCTGATGAACTGTGAAAACCCCAGACATACCTGGCAGGATCCTGATACACAGTGAAACCCCATTCACACCTGGCAGGATCCTGATCCACTGTGAAACCCCCATACACACATGGAAGGATCCTGATACACTGTGAAACCCCATACACACTTGGCAGGATCATGATACACTGTCAAACCCCCATACACACCTGGAAGGATCCTGATAAACTGTGAAACCCCAAACACACCTGGCAGGATACTGATATATTTTGAAAACCCCATACACACCTGGCAGGATCCTGATACACTGTGAAAACCCATTCACACCTGGCAGGATCCTGATACACTGTGAAAACCCCATACACATCTGGCAGGATCCTGATGCACTGTGAAAACCCCATACACACCTGGCAGGATCCTGATCCAATTTGAAAACCCCATACACACCTGGCAGGATCCTGATAATCTATTAAACCCCCATACACACCTGGCAGGATCCTGATACACTGTCAAAACACCATACACACCTGGCAGGATCCTGATGCACTGTGAAAACCCCATACACACCTGGCAGGATCCTGATCCACTGTGAAAACCCCATACACACCTGGCAGGATCCTGATAATCTATGAAACCCCCATACACACCTGGCAGGATCCTGATAAACTGTGAATCCCCCACACATACCAGGCAGGATCCTGATACACTGTGAAAACCCCATAGACACCTGACAGGATCCTGATGCACTGTGAAAACCCCCATACATACCTGGCAGGATCCTGATACAGAGTGAAACCCCATTCACATCTGGCGGTATCCTGATACAATGTGAAATCCCAGACACACCTGGCAGGTTGCTGATACACTGTGTAAACCCCATACACACCTAGCAGGATACTGATGGACTGTGAAAAACCTATACACACCTGGCAGGGTCCTGATACACTGTGAAAACCCCATTCACACCTGGCAGGATACTGATACACTGTGAAAACCCCATACACACCTGGCAGGATCCTGATACACTGTGAAAACCCCATACACACCTGGCAGGATACTGATGCACTGTGAAAACCCCCATACATACCTGGCAGGATCCTGATACAGAGTGAAACCCCATTCACATCTGGCGGTATCCTGATACAATGTGAAATCCCAGACACACCTGGCAGGTTGCTGATACACTGTGTAAACCCCATACACACCTAGCAGGATACTGATGGACTGTGAAAAACCTATACACACCTGGCAGGGTCCTGATACACTGTGAAAACCCCATTCACACCTGGCAGGATACTGATACACTGTGAAAACCCCATACACACCTGGCAGGATCCTGATACACTGTGAAAACCCCATACACACCTGGCAGGATACTGATGCACTGTGAAAACCCCATACACACCTGGCAGGATCCTGATACACTGTGAAAACCCCATACGCACCTGGCAGGATCCTGATGCACTGTGAAACCCCATACACACTTAGCAGGATCCTGATGCACTGTGAAACCCCAAACACACCTGGCAGGATCCTGATATATTTTGAAAACCCCATACACTCCTGGCAGGATCCTGATCCACTGTGAAAACCCCATATACACCTGGCAGGATCCTGATAAACTGTGACAATCCCATACACGCCTGGCAGGATCGTGATACACTGTGAAAAGCCCATACACACCTGGCAGGATCCTGATCCATAGTGAAATCCCCATACACACCTGGCAGTATCCTGATAAACTATGAAACCCCCATACACACCTGGCAGGATCCTGATTAACTTTTAAACCCCCACAGACACCTGACAGGATCCTGATACACTGTGAAAACCCATACATACCTGGCAGGATCCTGAAACACAGTGAAACCCCATTCACACCTGGAAGGATCCTGATCCACTGTGAAACCCCCATACACACCTGGAAGGATCCTGATGCACTGTGAAACCCCATACACACTTGGCAGGATCCTGATACACTGCGAAACGCCCATACACACCTGGAAGGATGCTGATACACTGTGAAACCCCAAACACACCTTGGCAGGATCCTGATAAACTTTGAAAACCCCATACACACCTGGCTGGATCCTGATAAACTGTGAAAACCCCATACACTTTTGACAGGATCCTGATGTACTGTGAAGACCCCATACACACCGGGCAGGATCCTGATAATCTATGAAACCCCCATACACACCTGGCAGGATCCTGATAAACTGTGAAACCCCCATGCACACCAGGCAGGATACTGATAATCTATGAAACCCCCATACACACCTAGCAGGATCCTGATGCACTGTAAAAGCCCCAGACACACCTGGCAGGATCCTGATGCAGTGTGAAAGCCCCATACACACCTGGCAGGATCCTGATAAACTATGAAACCCACATACACACCTGGCAGGATCCTGATAAACTGTGAAAATCCCATACACACCTGGCAGGATCCTGATCCACTGTGAAACCCCCATCCACACCTGGCAGGATCCTGATAAACTATGAAACCCCCATACACACCTGGCAGGATGCTGATAAACTGTGTAAATCCCATACACATCTGGCAGGATCGTGATCCACTGTGAAAACCCCATGCACAACTGGCAGGATCTGGTTAAACTGTGAAAACCTCATACACACCTGGCAGGATCCTGATATACTGTGGAATCCCCAGACACACCTGGCAGGATCCTTATAAACTGTGAAAACCACATCCACACAGGGCAGGATTCTGATAAACTATGAAAGCCCCATACACACCTGGCAGGATCCTGATAAATTGTGAAAATCTCATACACACCTGGCAAGATCCTGATATACTGTGAAAACCCCATACCCACCTGGCAGGATCCTGATAAACTGTGAAACGCCCATACACACCAGGCAGGATCCTGATAAACTGTGAAACCTCCATAGACACCTGACAGGATCCTGATAGACTGTGAAAACCCCATACATAACTGGCAGATTCCTGATAAACAGTAAAACACCATTCACATCTGGCGGGATCCTGATACACTGTGAAACCCGATACACACCTGGCAGGATCCTGATACTCTGTGACACCCCCATACACACCTGGAAGGATCCTGATACACTGTGAAACCCCATCCACACCTGGCAGGATCATGATAAACTGCGGAAACCCCATACACACCCAGCAGGATCCTGATACACTGTGTGAACCCCAGATACACCTGGCAGGACCCTGATGCACTGTGAAAGCTCCATACACACTTGGCAGGATCCTGATCCACTGTGAAAACCCCATACACACCTGGCAGGATCCTGATAATCTATGAAACCCCCATACACACCTGGCAGGATCCTGATAAACTGTGAAAACCCCAGGGACAACAGGCAGGATACTGATACACTGTGAAAACCCCATACACACCTGGCAGGATACTGATGCACTGTGAAAACCCCATACACACCTGGCAGGATCCTGATCCACTGTGAAAACCCCATACACACCTGGCAGGATCCTGATAATCTATGAAACCCCCATACACACCTGGCAGGATCCTGATGAACTGTGAAAACCCCAGACATACCTGGCAGGATCCTGATACACAGTGAAACCCCATTCACACCTGGCAGGATCCTGATCCACTGTGAAACCCCCATACACACATGGAAGGATCCTGATACACTGTGAAACCCCATACACACTTGGCAGGATCATGATACACTGTCAAACCCCCATACACACCTGGAAGGATCCTGATAAACTGTGAAACCCCAAACACACCTGGCAGGATACTGATATATTTTGAAAACCCCATACACACCTGGCAGGATCCTGATACACTGTGAAAACCCATTCACACCTGGCAGGATCCTGATACACTGTGAAAACCCCATACACATCTGGCAGGATCCTGATGCACTGTGAAAACCCCATACACACCTGGCAGGATCCTGATCCAATTTGAAAACCCCATACACACCTGGCAGGATCCTGATAATCTATTAAACCCCCATACACACCTGGCAGGATCCTGATACACTGTCAAAACACCATACACACCTGGCAGGATCCTGATGCACTGTGAAAACCCCATACACACCTGGCAGGATCCTGATCCACTGTGAAAACCCCATACACACCTGGCAGGATCCTGATAATCTATGAAACCCCCATACACACCTGGCAGGATCCTGATAAACTGTGAATCCCCCACACATACCAGGCAGGATCCTGATACACTGTGAAAACCCCATAGACACCTGACAGGATCCTGATGCACTGTGAAAACCCCCATACATACCTGGCAGGATCCTGATACAGAGTGAAACCCCATTCACATCTGGCGGTATCCTGATACAATGTGAAATCCCAGACACACCTGGCAGGTTGCTGATACACTGTGTAAACCCCATACACACCTAGCAGGATACTGATGGACTGTGAAAAACCTATACACACCTGGCAGGGTCCTGATACACTGTGAAAACCCCATTCACACCTGGCAGGATACTGATACACTGTGAAAACCCCATACACACCTGGCAGGATCCTGATACACTGTGAAAACCCCATACACACCTGGCAGGATACTGATGCACTGTGAAAACCCCATACACACCTGGCAGGATCCTGATACACTGTGAAAACCCCATACGCACCTGGCAGGATCCTGATGCACTGTGAAACCCCATACACACTTAGCAGGATCCTGATGCACTGTGAAACCCCAAACACACCTGGCAGGATCCTGATATATTTTGAAAACCCCATACACTCCTGGCAGGATCCTGATCCACTGTGAAAACCCCATATACACCTGGCAGGATCCTGATCCACTGTGAAAACCCCATACAAACCTGGCAGTATCCTGATAATCTATGAAACCCCCATACGCACCTGGCAGGATCCTGATAAACTGTGAAACCCCCAAACACGCCAGGCAGGATCCTGATACACTGTGAAAACCCCATACACAGCTGGCAGGATACTGATGCACTGTGAAAACCCCATACACACCTGGCAGGATCCTGATACACTGTGAAAACCCCATACGCACCTGGCAGGATCCTGATGCACTGTGACAACCACATACACACCTGGCAGGATCCTGAGAATCTATGAAACACCATCAACACCTGGCAGGATCCTGATAAACTGTGAAACCCCCATAAACACCAGGCAGGCTCCTGATACTCTGTAAAACACCCATAGACACCTGACAGGATCCTGATACACATTGAAAACCCCATGCATACCTGGCAGGATCCTGATACACAGTGATACCGCATTAACAACTGGCCGGATCCTGATACACTGTGAAACCCCATAAACACCTGGCAGGTTCCTGATCCACTGTGTAAACCCCATACACACCTAGCAGGATCCTGATGCACTGTGAAAACTCCATACACACCTGGCAGGGTCCTGATACACCTTGGAAAACCCCATTCACACCTGGCTGGATCCTAATACACGGTGAAAACCACATACAAACCTGGCAGGATCCTGATACACTGTGAAAACCCCATACTCATCTGGCAGGATCCTGATTCACTATGAAACCCCCAAACACACCTGGCAGGATCCTGATAAACTATGAAACCCCCATACACACCTGGCAGGATACTGATCCACTGTGAAACCCCCATCCACACCTCGCAGGATCCTGATAAACTATGAAACCCACATACACACCTGGCAGGATCCTGATAAACTGTGACAATCCCATACACGCCTGGCAGGATCGTGAGACACTGTGAAAAGCCCATATACACCTGGCAGGATCCTGATAAACTGTGAAACCCCCATACACACCTGGCAGGATCCTGATAAACTATGAAAACCCCATACACACCTGGCAGGATCCTGATAAACTGTGAAACCCACATACACACCAGGCAGGATCCTGATAAACTGTGAAACCCCCATAGACACATGACAGGATCCTGATACACTGTGAAAAACCCATACACACCTGGCAGGATCCTGATAAACTTTGGAAGCCCCCATACACACCTGGCAGGATCCTGATCCATAGTGAAACCCCCATACACACCTGGCAGTATCCTGATAAACTATGAAACCCCCATACACACCTGGCAGGATCCTGATAAACTTTGAAACACCCACAGACACCTGACAGGATCCTGATACACAGTGAAACCCCATTCACACCTGGCAGGATCCTGATACACTGCGAAACGCCCATACACACCTGGAAGGATGCTGATACACTGTGAAACCCCAAACACACCATGGCAGGATCCTGATAAACTTTGAAAACCCCATACACACCTGGCTGGATCCTGACAAACTGTGAAAACCCCATACACTTTTGACAGGATCCTGATGTACTGTGAAGACCCCATACACACCGGGCAGGATCCTGATAATCTATGAAACCCCCATCCACACCTGGCAGGATCCTGATAAACTGTGAAACCCCCATGCACACCAGGCAGGATACTGATAATCGATGAAACCCCCATACACACTTAGCAGGATCCTGATGCACTGTGAAAGCCCCAGACACACCTGGCAGGATCCTGATGCACTGTGAAAGCCCCATACACACCTGGCAGGATCCTGATAAACTATGGAACCCCCATACACACCTGGCAGGATCCTGATAAACTGTGAAAATCCCATACACACCTGGCAGGATCCTGATCCACTGTGAAACCCCCATCCACACCTGGCAGGATCCTGATAAACTATGAAACCCCCATACACACCTGGCAGGATACTGATAAACTGTGTAAATCCCATACACACCTGGCAGGATCGTGATACACTGTGAAAACCCCATGCACAACTGGCAGGATCTGGATAAACTGTGAAACCCCCAACACACCTGGCAGGATCCTGATATACTGTGAAATCCCCAGACACACCTGGCAGGATCCTTATAAACTGTGAAAACCACATACACACAGGGCAGGATCCTGATAAACTATGAAAGCCCCAAACACACCTGGCAGGATCCTGATAAATTGTGAAAATCTCATACACACCTGGCAGGATCCTGATACACTGTGAAAACCCCATACACACCTGGCAGGATCCTGATAAACTGTGAAACGCCCATACACACCAGGCAGGATCCTGATAAACTGTGAAACCTCCATAGACACCTGACAGGATCCTGACAGACTGTGAAAACCCCATACATAACTGGCAGATTCCTGATACACAGTAAAACACCATACACATCTGGCGGGATCCTGATACAATGTGAAACCCGATACACACCTGGCAGGATCCTGATACTCTGTGACACCCCCATACACAAATGAAAGGATCCTGATACACTGTGAAACCCGATACACACCTGGCAGGATCATGATAAACTGCGAAAACCCCATACACACCCAGCAGGATCCTGATGCACTGTGAAAGCTCCATAAACACCTGGCAGGATCCTGATGCACTGTGAAAACCCCATACACACCTGCCAGGATCCTGATTCACTGTGAAAACCCCATACACACCTGGCAGGATCCTGATAATCTATGAAACCCCCATACACACCTGGCAGGATCCTGATAAAATGTGAAAACCCCATATACACCTGGCAGGTTCCTGATCCACTGTGTAAACCCCATACATACCGAGCAGGAACCTGATGCACTGTGAAAAACCAAAACACACCTGGCAGGGTCCTGATACACTGTGAAAACCCCATTCACACCTGGCAGGATCCTGATACACTGTGAAAACCCCATACACACATGGCAGGATCCTGATACACTGTGAAACACCCATACACATCTGGCAGGATACTGATTCACTATGAAACCCCCATACACACCTGGCAGGATCCTGATAAACTATGAAACACCCATACTCATCTGGCAGGATCCTGATTCACTATGACACCCCCATACACAACTGGCAGGATCCTGATAAACTATGAAACCCCCATACACACCTGGCAGGATACTGATCCACTGTGAAACCCCCATCCACACCTCGCAGGATCCTGATAAACTATGAAACACCCATACACACCTGGCAGGATCCTGATAAACTGTGACAATCCCATACACACCTGGCAGGATCGTGATACACTGTGAAAAGCCCATATACACCTGGCAGGATCCTGATAAACTGTGAAACCCCCATACACACCTGGCAGGATCCTGATAAACTGTTAAAACCCCATACACACCTGGCAGGATCCTGATAAACTGTGAAACCCACATACACACCAGGCAGGATCCTGATAAACTGTGAAACCCCCATAGACACATGACAGGATCCTGATACACTGTGGAAAACCCATACACACCTGGCAGGATCCTGATCCACTGTGAAACCCCCAAACACACCTGGCAGGATCCTGATAAACTATGAAACCCCCATACACACCTGGCAGGATCCTGATAAACTTTGAAACCCCCACAGACACCTGACAGGATCCTGATACACTGTGAAAAACCCATACACACCTGGCAGGATACTGATAAACTGTGAAACCCACATACAGACCAGGCAGGATCCTGATAAACTGTGAAACCCCCATAGACACCTGACAGGATCCTGATAAACTGTGAAACCCCATACACATCTGGCAGGATCCTGATACACTCTGAAAACCCCAAACACACCTGGCAGGATCCTGATCCACTGTGAAACCCCCATACACACCTGGCAGGACCCTGATAATCTATGAAACCCCCATACACACCTGGCAGGATGCTGATAAACAGTGAAATCCCCATAGACACCTGACAGGATCCTGATGAACTGTGAAAACCCCAGACATACCTGGCAGGATCCTGATACACAGGGAAACCCCACTCATACCTGGCAGGATCCTGATCCACTGTGAAACCCCCATACAGACATGGAAGGATCCTGATACACTGTGAAAACCCCATACACACCTGGCAGGAACCAGATAAACTGTGAAACCCCCATACACATCTGGCAGGATCCTGATATACTGTGAAAACACCAAACACACATGGCAGGCTCCTGATAATCTGTGAAACCCCCATACACACCTGGCAGGATCCTGATAAACTATGAAACCCCCATACACACCTGGCAGGATCCTGATAAAGTGTGAAAATCCTGTACACACCTGGCAGGATCCTGATACACTGTGAAAACCCCATACACAACTGGCAGGATCCTGATAAACTGTGAAACCCCCATACACACCTGGCAGGATCCTGATATACTGTGAAACCCCATACACATCTGGCGGGATCCTGATAGACTGTGAAACCCCATTCACACCTGGCAGGATCCTGATAAACTGATAAACCCCCATAAACACCTGGCAGGATCCTGATAAAAAGTGAAACCCACATACAGACCAGGCAGGATCCTGATAAACTGTGAAACCCCCATAGACACCTGAAAGGATCCTGATAAACTGTGAAACCCCATACACATCTGGCAGGATCCTGATACACTGTGAAAACCCCAAACACACCTGGCAGGATCCTGATCCACTGTGAAACCCCCATACACACCTGGCAGGACCCTGATAAACTATGAAACCCCCATACACACCTGACAGGATGCTGATAAACAGTGAAATCCCCATAGACACCTGACAGGATCCTGATGAACTGTGAAAACCCCAGACATACCTGGCAGGATCCTGATACACAGTGAAACCCCATTCACACCTGGCAGGATCCTGATCCACTGTGAAACCCCCATACAGACATGGAAGGATCCTGATACACTGTGAAACCCCATACACAATTAGCAGGATCCTGATACACTGTGAAACCCCCATACACACCTGGAAGGATCCTGATAAACTGTGAAACCCCAAACACACCTGGCAGGATCCTGATATATTTTGAAAACCCCATACACACCTGGCAGGATCCTGATACACTGTGAAAACCCCATAGACATCTGGCAGGATCCTTATGCACTGTGAAAACCCCATACACACCTGGCAGGATCCTGATCCAATTTGAAAACCCCATACACACCTGGCAGGATCCTGATAATCTATTAAACCCCCATACACACCTGGCAGGATCCTGATAAACTGTGAAACCCCCAAATACACCAGGCAGGATCCTGATACACTGTAAAAACACCATACACACCTGGCAGGATCCTGATGCACTGTGAAAACCCCATACACACCTGGCAGGATCCTGATACACTGTGAAAACCCCATACACATCTGGCAGGATCCTGATGCACTGTGAAAACCCCATACACACCTGGCAGGATCCTGATCCAATTTGAAAACCCCATACACACCTGGCAGGATCCTGATAATCTACTAAACCCCCATACACACCTGGCAGGATCCTGATACACTGTCAAAACACCATACACACCTGGCAGGATCCTGATGCACTGTGAAAACCCCATACACACCTGGCAGGATCCTGATACACTGTGAAACCCCCATACACACCTGGCTGGATCCTGATGCACTGTGAAAACCCCATACACACTTGGCAGGATCCTGATCCACTGTGAAATCCCCATACACACCTGGCAGGATCCTGATAATCTATGAAACCCCCATACACACCTGGCAGGATCCTGATAAACTGTGAATCCCCCACACATACCAGGCAGCATCCTGATACACTGTGAAAACCCCATAGACACCTGACAGGATCCTGATGCACTGTGAAAACCCCCATACATACCTGGCAGGATCCTGATACAGAGTGAAACCCCATTCACATCTGGCGGTATCCTGATACACTGTGAAACCCCAGACACACCTGGCAGGTTGCTGATACACTGTGTAAACCCCATACACACCTAGCAGGATACTGATTGACTGTGAAAAACCTATACACACTTGGCAGTGTCCTGATACACTGTGAAAACCCCATTCACACCTGGCAGGATACTGATACACTGTGAAAACCCCATACACACCTGGCAGAATCCTGATACACTGTGAAACTCCCATACACATCTGGCAGGATCCTGATTCACTATGAAACCCCCATACACACCTGGCAGGATACTGATAAACTATGAAACCCCCATCCACACCTCGCAGGATCCTGATAAACTATGAAACCCCCATACACACATGGCAGGATGCTGATAAACTGTGAAAACCCCATACACACCTGGCAGGATCCTGATAAACTGTGAGACCCACATACACACCAGGCAGGATCCTGATAAACTGTGAAACCCCCATAGACACATGACAGGATCCTGATACACTGTGAAAAACCAATACACACCTGGCAGGATCCTGATAAACTATGAAACCCCCATACACACCTGGCAGGATCCTGATAAATTGTGAAAATCCTGTACACACCTGGCAGGATCCTGATACACTGTGAAAACCCCATACACAACTGGCAGGATCCTGATACACTGTGAAACCCCCATACACACCTGGCAGATTCCTGATATACTGTGAAACCCCATACACATCTGGCGGGATCCTGATAGACTGTGAAACCCCATTCACACCTGGCAGGATCCTGATAAACTGATAAACCCCCATAAACACCTGGAGGATCCTGATAAACTGTGAAACCCACATACAGACCAGGCAGGATCCTGATAAACTGAGAAACCCCCATAGACACCTGACAGGATCCTGATAAACTGTGAAACCCCATACACATCTGGCAGGATCCTGATACACTGTGAAAACCCCAAACACACCTGGCAGGATCCTGATCCACTGTGAAACCCCCATACACACCTGGCAGGACCCTGATAAACTATGAAACCCCCATACACACCTGACAGGATGCTGATAAACAGTGAAATCCCCATAGACACCTGACAGGATCCTGATGAACTGTGAAAACCCCAGACATACCTGGCAGGATCCTGATACACAGTGAAACCCCATTCACACCTGGCAGGATCCTGATCCACTGTGAAACCCCCATACAGACATGGAAGGATCCTGATACACTGTGAAACCCCATACACAATTAGCAGGATCCTGATACACTGTGAAACCCCCATACACACCTGGAAGGATCCTGATAAAGTGTGAAACCCCAAACACACCTGGCAGGATCCTGATATATTTTGAAAACCCCATACACACCTGGCAGGATCCTGATACACTGTGAAAACCCCATAGACATCTGGCAGGATCCTTATGCACCTTGAAAACCCCATACACACCTGGCAGGATCCTGATCCAATTTGAAAACCCCATACACACCTGGCAGGATCCTGATAATCTATTAAACCCCCATACACACCTGGCAGGATCCTGATAAACTGTGAAACCCCCAAATACACCAGGCAGGATCCTGATACACTGTAAAAACACCATACACACCTGGCAGGATCCTGATGCACTGTGAAAACCCCATACACACCTGGCAGGATCCTGATACACTGTGAAAACCCCATACACATCTGGCAGGATCCTGATGCACTGTGAAAACCCCATACACACCTGGCAGGATCCTGATCCAATTTGAAAACCCCATACACACCTGGCAGGATCCTGATAATCTACTAAACCCCCATACACACCTGGCAGGATCCTGATACACTGTCAAAACACCATACACACCTGGCAGGATCCTGATGCACTGTGAAAACCCCATACACACCTGGCAGGATCCTGATACACTGTGAAACCCCCATACACACCTGGCTGGATCCTGATGCACTGTGAAAACCCCATCCACACTTGGCAGGATCCTGATCCACTGTGAAAACCCCATACACACCTGGCAGGATCCTGATAATCTATGAAACCCCCATACACACCTGGCAGGATCCTGATAAACTGTGAATCCCCCACACATACCAGGCAGGATCCTGATACACTGTGAAAACCCCATAGACACCTGACATGATCCTGATGCACTGTGAAAACCCCCATACATACCTGGCAGGATCCTGATACAGAGTGAAACCCCATTCACATCTGGCGGTATCCTGATACACTGTGAAACCCCAGACACACCTGGCAGGTTGCTGATACACTGTGTAAACCCCATACACACCTAGCAGGATACTGATGGACTGTGAAAAACCTATACACACCTGGCAGTGTCCTGATACACTGTGAAAACCCCATTCACACCTGGCAGGATACTGATACACTGTGAAAACCCCATCCACACCTGGCAGGATCCTGATACACTGTGAAACTCCCATACACATCTGGCAGGATCCTGATTCACTATGAAACCCCCATACACACCTGGCAGGATCCTGATAAACTATGAAACCCCCATCCACACCTCGCAGGATCCTGATAAACTATGAAACCCCCATACACACATGGCAGGATGCTGATAAACTGTGAAAACCCCATACACACCTGGCAGGATCCTGATAAACTGTGAAACCCACATACACACCAGGCAGGATCCTGATAAACTGTGAAACCCCCATAGACACATGACAGGATCCTGATACACTGTGAAAAACCAATACACACCTGGCAGGATCCTGATAAACTATGGAAGCCCCCATACACACCTGGCAGGATCGTGATCCACAGTGAAACCCCCATACACACCTGGCAGGATCCTGATCCACTGTGAAACCCCCATACATACCTGGAAGGATCCTGATGCATTGTGAAACCCCATACACACTTGGCAGGATCCTGATACACTGCGAAACCCCCATACACACCTGGAAGGATCCTGATACACTGTGAAACCCCAAACACACCTGGCAGGATCCTGATGTACTGTGAAGACCCCATACACACCTGGCAGGATCCTGATAATCTATGAAACCCCCATACACACCTGGCAGGATCCTGATAAACTGTGAAACCCCCATGCACACCAGGCAGGATACTGATAATCTATGAAACCCCCATACACACCCAGCAGGATCCTGATGCACTGTGAAAGCCCCAGACACACCTGGCAGGATCCTGATGCACTGTAAAAGCCCCATACACACCTGGCAGGATCCTGATACACTGTGAAAACCCCATGCACAACTGGCAGGATCTGGATAAACTGTGAAACCCCCAACTCACCTGGCAGGATCCTGATATACTGTGAAATCCCCAGACACACCTGGCAGGATCCTTATAAACTGTGAAAACCACATACACACAGGGCAGAATCCTGATAAACTATGAAAGCCCCATACACACCTGGCAGGATCCTGATAAATTGTGAAAATCTCATACACACCTGGCAGGATCCTGATACACTGTGAAAACCCCATACACAACTGGCAGGAGCCTGATAAACTGTGAAACGCCCATACACACCAGGCAGGATCCTGATAAACTGTGAAACCTCCATAGACACCTGACAGGATCCTGATAGACTGTGAAAACCCCATACATAACAGGCAGATTCCTGATACACAGTAAAACACCATTCACATCTGGCGGGATCCTGATACACTGTGAAACCCGATACACACCTGGCAGGATCCTGATACTCTGTGACAGCCCCATACACACCTGGAAGGATCCTGATACACTGTGAAACCCCACACACACCTGGCAGGATCATGATAAACTGCGAAAACCCCATACACACCCAGCAGGATCCTGATGCACTGTGAAAACCCCAGATACACCTGGCAGGATCCTGATGCACTGTGAAAGCTCCATAAACACCTGGCAGGATCCTGATCCACTGCGAAAACCCCATACACACCCAGCAGGATCCTGATAATCTATGAAACCCCCATACACACCTGGCAGGATCCTGATAAACTGTGAAAACCCCATAGACAACAGGCAGGATTCTGATACACTGTGAAAACCCCATACACACCTGGCAGGATACAGATGCACTGTGAAAACCCCATACACACCTGGCAGGATCCTGATCCACTGTGAAAACCCCATACACACCTGGCAGGATCCTGATAATCTATGAAACCCCCATACACACCTGGCAGGATCCTGATAAAATGTGAAACCCCCATATAAACCTGGCAGGTTCCTGATCCATTGTGTAAACTCCATACATACCGTGCAGGAACCTGATGCACTGTGAAAACCCCAAACACACCTGGCAGGGTCCTGATAATCTATTAAACCCCCATACACACCTGGCAGGATCCTGATAAACTGTGAAACCCCCAAATACACCAGGCAGGATCCTGATACACTGTAAAAACACCATACACACCTGGCAGGATCCTGATGCACTGTGAAAACCCCATACACACCTGGCAGGATCCTGATACACTGTGAAAACCCCATACACACCAGGCAGGATCCTGATGCACTGTGAAAACCCCATACACACTTGGCAGGATCCTGATCCACTGTGAAAACCCCATACACACCTGGCACGATCCTGATAATCTATGAAACCCCCATACACACCTGGCAGGATCCTGATAAACTGTGAATCCCCCATAGACACCTGACAGGATCCTGATGCACTGTGAAAACCCCCATACATACCTGGCAGGATCCTGATACAGAGTGAAACCCCATTCACATCTGGCGGTATCCTGATACACTGTGAAACCCCATACACACCTGACAGGTTGCTGATACACTGTGTAAACCCCATACACACCTAGCAGGATACTGATGGACTGTGAAAAACCTATACACACCTGGCAGTGTCCTGATACACTGTGAAAACCCCATTCACACCTGGCAGGATACTGATACACTGTGAAAACCCCATACACACCTGGCAGGATCCTGATACACTGTGAAACTCCCATACACATCTGGCAGGATCCTGATTCACTATGAAACCCCCATACACACCTGGCAGGATCCTGATAAACTATGAAACCCCCATCCACACCTCGCAGGATCCTGATAAACTATGAAACCCCCATACACACCTGGCAGGATCCTGATAATCTATGAAACCCCCATACTCATCTGGCAGGATCCTGATTCACTATGAAAACCCCATACACACCTGGCAGGATCCTGATAAACTATGAAACCCCCATACACACCTGGCAGGATACTGATCCACTGTGAAACACCCATCCACACCTCGCAGGATCCTGAGAAAATATGAAACCCCCATACACACCTGGCAGGATCCTGATAAACTGTGACAATCCCATACACACCTGGCAGGATCGTGATACACTGTGAAAAGCCCATTTACACCTGGCAGGATCCTGATAAACTGTGAAACCCCCATACACACCTAGCAGGATACTGATAAACTGTGAAACCCACATACACACCAGGCAGGATCCTGATAAACTGTGAAACCCCCATAGACACATGACAGGATCCTGATACACTGTGAAAAACCCATACACACCTGGCAGGAACCTGATCCACTGTGAAACCCCCATACACACCTGGCAGGATCCTGATAAACTATGAAACCCCCATACACACCTGGCAGGATCCTGATAAACTTTGAAACCCCCACAGACACCTGACAGGATCCTGATACACTGTGAAAACCCATAAATACCTGGCAGGATCCTGATACACAGTGAAACCCCATACACACCTGGCAGGATCCTGATGAACAGTGAAACCCCCATCCACACCTGGCAGGATCCTGATAAACTATGAAACCCCCAGACACACCTGGCAGGATCCTGATAAACTGTGAAAATCCCATACACACCTGGCAGGTTCCTGATACACTGTGAAAACCGCATACGCACCTGGCAGGAACCAGATAAACTGTGAAACCCCCATACACATCTGGCAGGATCCTGATATACTGTGAAAACCCCATACACACATGGCATGATCCTGATAATCTGTGAAGCCCCAATACACACCTGGCAGAATCCTGATAAACTATGAAACCCCCATACACACCTGGCAGGATCCTGATAAATTGTGAAAATCCTGCACACACCTGGCAGGATCCTGATACACTGTGAAAACCCCATGCACAACTGGCAGCATCCTGATAAACTGTGAAACCCCCATACACACCTGGCAGGATCCTGATATACTGTGAAACCCCATACACATCTGGCGGGATCTTGATAGACTGTGAAACCCCATTCACACCTGACAGGATCCTGATAAACTGTGAAACCCCCATAAACACCTGGCAGGATCCTGATAAACTGTGAAACCCACATACAGACCAGGCAGGATCCTGATTAACTGTGAAACCCCCATAGACACCTGACAGGATCCTGAGTCACTGTAAAAAGTCCATACACACCTGGCAGGATCCTGATGCACTGTGAAACCCCCATACACACCTGGCAGGATCCTGATAAACTGTGAAACCCCATACACATCTGGCAGGATCCTGATACACTGTGAAAACCCCAAACACACCTGGCAGGATCCTGATCCACTGTGAAACCCCCATACACACCTGGCAGGACCCTGATAAACTATGAAACCCCCATACACACCTGGCAGGATGCTGATAAACAGTGAAATCCCCATAGACACCTGACAGGATCCTGATGAACTGTGAAAACCCCAGACATACCTGGCAGGATCCTGATACACAGTGAAACCCCATTCACACCTGGCAGGATCCTGATCCACTGTGAAACCCCCATACACACATGGAAGGATCCTGATACGCTGTGAAACCCCATACATACTTGGCAGGATCCTGATGCACTGTGAAACCCCCATACACACCTGGAAGGATCCTGATAAACTGTGAAACCCCAAACACACCTGGCAGGATCCTGATATATTTTGAAAACCCCATACACACCTGGCAGGATCCTGATGCACTGTGAAAACCCCATACACACCTGGCAGGATCCTGATCCACTGTGAAACCCCCATACACACATGGAAGGATCCTGATACGCTGTGAAACCCCATACATACTTGGCAGGATCCTGATCCACTGTGAAACACCCATCCACACCTCGCAGGATCCTGAGAAAATATGAAACCCCCATACACACCTGGCAGGATCCTGATAAACTGTGACAATCCCATACACACCTGGCAGGATCGTGATACACTGTGAAAAGCCCATTTACACCTGGCAGGATCCTGATAAACTGTGAAACCCCCATACACACCTAGCAGGATACTGATAAACTGTGAAACCCACATACACACCAGGCAGGATCCTGATAAACTGTGAAACCCCCATAGACACATGACAGGATCCTGATACACTGTGAAAAACCCATACACACCTGGCAGGAACCTGATCCACTGTGAAACCCCCATACACACCTGGCAGGATCCTGATAAACTATGAAACCCCCATACACACCTGGCAGGATCCTGATAAACTTTGAAACCCCCACAGACACCTGACAGGATCCTGATACACTGTGAAAACCCATACATACCTGGCAGGATCCTGATACACAGTGAAACCCCATACACACCTGGCAGGATCCTGATGAACAGTGAAACCCCCATCCACACCTGGCAGGATCCTGATAAACTATGAAACCCCCAGACACACCTGGCAGGATCCTGATAAACTGTGAAAATCCCATACACACCTGGCAGGTTCCTGATACACTGTGAAAACCGCATACGCACCTGGCAGGATCCAGATAAACTGTGAAACCCCCATACACATCTGGCAGGATCCTGATATACTGTGAAAACCCCATACACACATGGCATGATCCTGATAATCTGTGAAGCCCCAATACACACCTGGCAGAATCCTGATAAACTATGAAACCCCCATACACACCTGGCAGGATCCTGATAAATTGTGAAAATCCTGCACACACCTGGCAGGATCCTGATACACTGTGAAAACCCCATGCACAACTGGCAGCATCCTGATAAACTGTGAAACCCCCATACACACCTGGCAGGATCCTGATATACTGTGAAACCCCATACACATCTGGCGGGATCTTGATAGACTGTGAAACCCCATTCACACCTGACAGGATCCTGATAAACTGTGAAACCCCCATAAACACCTGGCAGGATCCTGATAAACTGTGAAACCCACATACAGACCAGGCAGGATCCTGATTAACTGTGAAACCCCCATAGACACCTGACAGGATCCTGAGTCACTGTAAAAAGTCCATACACACCTGGCAGGATCCTGATGCACTGTGAAACCCCCATACACACCTGGCAGGATCCTGATAAACTGTGAAACCCCATACACATCTGGCAGGATCCTGATACACTGTGAAAACCCCAAACACACCTGGCAGGATCCTGATCCACTGTGAAACCCCCATACACACCTGGCAGGACCCTGATAAACTATGAAACCCCCATACACACCTGGCAGGATGCTGATAAACAGTGAAATCCCCATAGACACCTGACAGGATCCTGATGAACTGTGAAAACCCCAGACATACCTGGCAGGATCCTGATACACAGTGAAACCCCATTCACACCTGGCAGGATCCTGATCCACTGTGAAACCCCCATACACACATGGAAGGATCCTGATACGCTGTGAAACCCCATACATACTTGGCAGGATCCTGATGCACTGTGAAACCCCCATACACACCTGGAAGGATCCTGATAAACTGTGAAACCCCAAACACACCTGGCAGGATCCTGATATATTTTGAAAACCCCATACACACCTGGCAGGATCCTGATGCACTGTGAAAACCCCATACACACCTGGCAGGATCCTGATCCAATTTGAAAACCCCATACACACCTGGCAGGATCCTGATAATCTATTAATCCCCCATACACACCTGGCAGGATCCTGATAAACTGTGAAACCCCCATACACACCAGGCAGGATCCTGATACACTGTAAAAACACCATACACTCCTGGCAGGATCCTGATGCACTGTGAAAACCCCATACACACCTGGCAGGATCCTGATAAACTGTGAAACCCCCATACACACCAGGCAGGATCCTGATAAACTGTGAATCCCCCACACATACCAGGCAGGATCCTGATACACTGTGAAAACCCCATAGACACCTGACAGGATCCTGATGCACTGTGAAAACCCCCATACATACCTGGCAGGATCCTGATACAGAGTGAAACCCCATTCACATCTGGCGGTATCCTGATACACTGTGAAACCCCATACACACCTGACAGGTTGCTGATACACTGTGCAAATCCCATACACACCTAGCAGGATACTGATGCACTGTGAAAAACCTATACACACCTGGCAGTGTCCTGATACACTGTGAAAACCCCATTCACACCTGGCAGGATACTGATACACTGTGAAAACCCCATACACACCTGGCAGGATCCTGATACACTGTGAAACTCCCATACACATCTGGCAGGATTCTGATTCACTATGAAACCCCCATACACAAGTGGCAGGATCCTGATAAACTATGAAACCCCCATCCACACCTCGCAGGATCCTGATAAACTATGAAACCCCCATACACACATGGCAGGATGCTGATAAACTGTGAAAACCCCATGCACACCTGGCAGGATCCTGATAAACTGTGAAACCCACATACACACCAGGCAGGATCCTGATATACTGTGAAACCCCCATAGACACCTGACAGGATCCTGATACGCTGTGAAAACCCATACACTCCTGGCAGGATCCTGATGCACTGTGAAAACCCCATACACACCTGGCAGGATCCTGATAAACTGTGAAACCCCCATACACACCAGGCAGGATCCTGATAAACTGTGAATCCCCCACACATACCAGGCAGGATCCTGATACACTGTGAAAACCCCATAGACACCTGACAGGATCCTGATGCACTGTGAAAACCCCCATACATACCTGGCAGGATCCTGATACAGAGTGAAACCCCATTCACATCTGGCGGTATCCTGATACACTGTGAAACCCCATACACACCTGACAGGTTGCTGATACACTGTGCAAATCCCATACACACCTAGCAGGATACTGATGCACTGTGAAAAACCTATACACACCTGGCAGTGTCCTGATACACTGTGAAAACCCCATTCACACCTGGCAGGATACTGATACACTGTGAAAACCCCATACACACCTGGCAGGATCCTGATACACTGTGAAACTCCCATACACATCTGGCAGGATTCTGATTCACTATGAAACCCCCATACACAAGTGGCAGGATCCTGATAAACTATGAAACCCCCATCCACACCTCGCAGGATCCTGATAAACTATGAAACCCCCATACACACATGGCAGGATGCTGATAAACTGTGAAAACCCCATGCACACCTGGCAGGATCCTGATAAACTGTGAAACCCACATACACACCAGGCAGGATCCTGATATACTGTGAAACCCCCATAGACACCTGACAGGATCCTGATACGCTGTGAAAACCCATACATACCTGGCAGGATCCTGATACACAGTGAAACCCCATACACACCTGGCAGGATCCTGATGAACACTGAAACCCCCATCCACACCTGGCAGGATCCTGATAAACTATGAAACCACCATACACACCTGGCAGGATCCTGATAAATTGTGAAAATCCCATACACAACTGGCAGGATCCTGACAAACTGTGAAACCCCCATACACACCTGGCAGGATCCTGATATACTGTGAAACCCCATACACATCTGGCAGGATCCTGATAAACTGTGAAACCCACATAAAGACCAGGCAGGATCCTGATAAACTGTGAAACCCCCATAGACACCTGACAGGATCCTGATACACTGTAAAAAGTCCATACACACCTGGCAGGATCCTGATAAACTATGAAACCCCCATACACACCTGGCAGGATCCTGAGAAACTGTGAAACCCCCATACACACCTGGCAGGATCCTGATAAATTGTGAAAATCCTGCACACACCTGGCAGGATCCTGATACACTGTGAAAACCCCATACACAACTGGCAGCATCCTGATAAACTGTGAAACCCCCATACACACCTGGCAGGATCCTGATATACTGTGAAACCCCATACACGTCTGGCGGGATCTTGATAGACTGTGAAACCCCATTCACACCTTCAGGATCCTGATAAACTGTGAAACCCCCATAAACACCTGGCAGGATCCTGATAAACTGTGAAACCCACATACAGACCAGGCAGGATCCTGATGAACTGTGAAACCCCCATAGACACCTGACAGGATCCTGATTCACTGTAAAAAGTCCATACACACCTGGCAGGATCCTGATAAACTGTGAAACCCCCATACACACCTGGCAGGATCCTGATAAACTGTGAAACCCCATACACATCTGGCAGGATCCTGATACACTGTGAAAACCCCAAACACACCTGGCAGGATCCTGATCCACTGTGAAACCCCCATACACACGTGGCAGGACCCAGATAAACTATGAAACCCCCATACACACCTGGCAGGATGCTGATAAACAGTGAAATCCCCATAGACACCTGACAGGATCCTGATGAACTGTGAAAACCCCAGACATACCTGGCAGGATCCTGATACACAGTGAAACCCCATTCACACCTGGCAGGATCCTGATCCACTGTGAAACCCCCATACACACATGGAAGGATCCTGATTCGCTGTGATACCCCATACATACTTGGCAGGATCCTGATGCACTGTGAAACCCCCATACACACCTGGAAGGATCCTGATAAACTGTGAAACCCCAAACACACCTGGCAGGATCCTGATATATTTTGAAAACCCCATACACACCTGGCAGGATCCTGATGCACTGTGAAAACCCCATACACACCTGGCAGGATCCTGATCCAATTTGAAAACCCCATACACACCTGGCAGGATCCTGATAATCTATTAATCCCCCATACACACCTGGCAGGATCCTGATAAACTGTGAAACCCCCATACACACCAGGCAGGATCCTGATACACTGTAAAAACACCATACACACCTGGCAGGATCCTGATGCACTGTGAAAACCCCATACACACCTGGCACGATCCTGATGCACTGTGAAAACCCCATACACACCTGGCAGGATCCTGATAAACTGTGAAACCCCCATACACACCTGGCACGATCCTGATAAACTGTGAATCCCCCACACATACCAGGCAGGATCCTGATACACTGTGAAAACCCCATAGACACCTGACAGGATCCTGATGCACTGTGAAAACCCCCATACATACCTGGCAGGATCCTGATACAGAGTGAAACCCCATTCACATCTGGCGGTATCCTGATACACTGTGAAACCCCATACACACCTGACAGGTTGCTGATACACTGTGCAAATCCCATACACACCTAGCAGGATACTGATGCACTGTGAAAAACCTATACACACCTGGCAGTGTCCTGATACACTGTGAAAACCCCATTCACACCTGGCAGGATACTGATACACTGTGAAACTCCCATACACATCTGGCAGGATCCTGATTCACTATGAAACCCCCATACACACCTGGCAGGATCCTGATAAACTATGAAACCCCCATCCACACCTCGCAGGATCCTGATAAACTATGAAACCCCCATACACACATGGCAGGATGCTGATAAACTGTGAAAACCCCATGCACACCTGGCAGGATCCTGATACACTGTGAAAACCCCATGCACAACTGGCAGCATCCTGATAAACTGTGAAACCCCCATACACACCTGGCAGGATCCTGATATACTGTGAAACCCCATACACATCTGGCGGGATCTTGATAGACTGTGAAACCCCATTCACACCTGACAGGATCCTGATAAACTGTGAAACCCCCATAAACACCTGGCAGGATCCTGATAAACTGTGAAACCCACATACAGACCAGGCAGGATCCTGATTAACTGTGAAACCCCCATAGACACCTGACAGGATCCTGAGTCACTGTAAAAAGTCCATACACACCTGGCAGGATCCTGATGCACTGTGAAACCCCCATACACACCTGGCAGGATCCTGATAAACTGTGAAACCCCATACACATCTGGCAGGATCCTGATACACTGTGAAAACCCCAAACACACCTGGCAGGATCCTGATCCACTGTGAAACCCCCATACACACCTGGCAGGACCCTGATAAACTATGAAACCCCCATACACACCTGGCAGGATGCTGATAAACAGTGAAATCCCCATAGACACCTGACAGGATCCTGATGAACTGTGAAAACCCCAGACATACCTGGCAGGATCCTGATACACAGTGAAACCCCATTCACACCTGGCAGGATCCTGATCCACTGTGAAACCCCCATACACACATGGAAGGATCCTGATACGCTGTGAAACCCCATACATACTTGGCAGGATCCTGATGCACTGTGAAACCCCCATACACACCTGGAAGGATCCTGATAAACTGTGAAACCCCAAACACACCTGGCAGGATCCTGATATATTTTGAAAACCCCATACACACCTGGCAGGATCCTGATGCACTGTGAAAACCCCATACACACCTGGCAGGATCCTGATCCAATTTGAAAACCCCATACACACCTGGCAGGATCCTGATAATCTATTAATCCCCCATACACACCTGGCAGGATCCTGATAAACTGTGAAACCCCCATACACACCAGGCAGGATCCTGATACACTGTAAAAACACCATACACTCCTGGCAGGATCCTGATGCACTGTGAAAACCCCATACACACCTGGCACGATCCTGATGCACTGTGAAAACCCCATCCACACCTGGCAGGATCCTGATAAACTGTGAAACCCCCATACACACCAGGCAGGATCCTGATAAACTGTGAATCCCCCACACATACCAGGCAGGATCCTGATACACTGTGAAAACCCCATAGACACCTGACAGGATCCTGATGCACTGTGAAAACCCCCATACATACCTGGCAGGATCCTGATACAGAGTGAAACCCCATTCACATCTGGCGGTATCCTGATACACTGTGAAACCCCATACACACCTGACAGGTTGCTGATACACTGTGCAAATCCCATACACACCTAGCAGGATACTGATGCACTGTGAAAAACCTATACACACCTGGCAGTGTCCTGATACACTGTGAAAACCCCATTCACACCTGGCAGGATACTGATACACTATGAAAACCCCATACACACCTGGCAGGATCCTGATACACTGTGAAACTCCCATACACATCTGGCAGGATTCTGATTCACTATGAAACCCCCATACACAAGTGGCAGGATCCTGATAAACTATGAAACCCCCATCCACACCTCGCAGGATCCTGATAAACTATGAAACCCCCATACACACATGGCAGGATGCTGATAAACTGTGAAAACCCCATGCACACCTGGCAGGATCCTGATAAACTGTGAAACCCACATACACACCAGGCAGGATCCTGATATACTGTGAAACCCCCATAGACACCTGACAGGATCCTGATACGCTGTGAAAACCCATACATACCTGGCAGGATCCTGATACACAGTGAAACCCCATACACACCTGGCAGGATCCTGATGAACACTGAAACCCCCATCCACACCTGGCAGGATCCTGATAAACTATGAAACCACCATACACACCTGGCAGGATCCTGATAAATTGTGAAAATCCCATACACAACTGGCAGGATCCTGACAAACTGTGAAACCCCCATACACACCTGGCAGGATCCTGATATACTGTGAAACCCCATACACATCTGGCGGGATCCTGATAGCCTGTGAAACCCCATTCACACCTGGCAGGATCCTGATAAACTGTGAAACCCCCATAAACACCTGGCAGGATCCTGATAAACTGTGAAACCCACATACAGACCAGGCAGGATCCTGATAAACTGTGAAACCCCCATAGACACCTGACAGGATCCTGATACACTGTAAAAAGTCCATACACACCTGGCAGGATCCTGATAAACTATGAAACCCCCATACACACCTGGCAGGATCCTGAGAAACTGTGAAACCCCCATACACACCTGGCAGGATCCTGATAAATTGTGAAAATCCTGCACACACCTGGCAGGATCCTGATACACTGTGAAAACCCCATACACAACTGGCAGCATCCTGATAAACTGTGAAACCCCCATACACACCTGGCAGGATCCTGATATACTGTGAAACGCCATACACGTCTGGCGGGATCTTGATAGACTGTGAAACCCCATTCACACCTTCAGGATCCTGATAAACTGTGAAACCCCCATAAACACCTGGCAGGATCCTGATAAACTGTGAAACCCACATACAGACCAGGCAGGATCCTGATGAACTGTGAAACCCCCATAGACACCTGACAGGATCCTGATTCACTGTAAAAAGTCCATACACACCTGGCAGGATCCTGATAAACTGTGAAACCCCTATACACACCTGGCAGGATCCTGATAAACTGTGAAACCCCATACACATCTGGCAGGATCCTGATACACTGTGAAAACCCCAAACACACCTGGCAGGATCCTGATCCACTGTGAAACCCCCATACACACGTGGCAGGACCCAGATAAACTATGAAACCCCCATACACACCTGGCAGGATGCTGATAAACAGTGAAATCCCCATAGACACCTGACAGGATCCTGATGAACTGTGAAAACCCCAGACATACCTGGCAGGATCCTGATACACAGTGAAACCCCATTCACACCTGGCAGGATCCTGATCCACTGTGAAACCCCCATACACACATGGAAGGATCCTGATTCGCTGTGATACCCCATACATACTTGGCAGGATCCTGATGCACTGTGAAACCCCCATACGCACCTGGAAGGATCCTGATAAACTGTGAAACCCCAAACACACCTGGCAGGATCCTGATATATTTTGAAAACCCCATACACACCTGGCAGGATCCTGATGCACTGTGAAAACCCCATACACACCTGGCAGGATCCTGATCCAATTTGAAAACCCCATACACACCTGGCAGGATCCTGATAATCTATTAATCCCCCATACACACCTGGCAGGATCTTGATAAACTGTGAAACCCCCATACACACCAGGCAGGATCCTGATACACTGTAAAAACACCATACACACCTGGCAGGATCCTGATGCACTGTGAAAACCCCATACACACCTGGCACGATCCTGATGCACTGTGGAAACCCCATACACACCTGGCAGGATCCTGATAAACTGTGAAACCCCCATACACACCAGGCAGGATCCTGATAAACTGTGAATCCCCCACACATACCAGGCAGGATCCTGATACACTGTGAAAACCCCATAGACACCTGACAGGATCCTGATGCACTGTGAAAACCCCCATACATACCTGGCAGGATCCTGATACAGAGTGAAACCCCATTCACATCTGGCGGTATCCTGATACACTGTGAAACCCCATACACACCTGACAGGTTGCTGATACACTGTGCAAATCCCATACACACCTAGCAGGATACTGATGCACTGTGAAAAACCTATACACACCTGGCAGTGTCCTGATACACTGTGAAAACCCCATTCACACCTGGCAGGATACTGATACACTGTGAAACTCCCATACACATCTGGCAGGATCCTGATTCACTATGAAACCCCCATACACACCTGGCAGGATCCTGATAAACTATGAAACCCCCATCCACACCTCGCAGGATCCTGATAAACTATGAAACCCCCATACACACATGGCAGGATGCTGATAAACTGTGAAAACCCCATGCACACCTGGCAGGATCCTGATAAACTGTGAAACCCACATACACACCAGGCAGGATCCTGATATACTGTGAAACCCCCATAGACACCTGACAGGATCCTGATACGCTGTGAAAACCCATACATACCTGGCAGGATCCTGATACACAGTGAAACCCCATACACACCTGGCAGGATCCTGATGAACACTGAAACCCCCATCCACACCTGGCAGGATCCTGATAAACTGTGAAAATCCCATACACACCTGGCAGGTTCCTGATACACTGTGAAAACCCCATACACACCTGGCAGGAACCAGATAAACTGTGAAACCCCCATACACATCTGGCAGGATCCTGATATACTGTGAAAACCCCATCCACACCTCGCAGGATCCTGATAATCTGTGAAACCCCCATACACACCTGGCAGGATCCTGATAAACTATGAAACCACCATACACACCTGGCAGGATCCTGATAAATTGTGAAAATCCCATACACAACTGGCAGGATCCTGATAAACTGTGAAACCCCCATACACACCTGGCAGGATCCTGATATACTGTGAAACCCCATACACATCTGGCGGGATCCTGATAGACTGTGAAACCCCATTCACACCTGGCAGGATCCTGATAAACTGTGACACCCCCATAAACACCTGGCAGGATCCTGATAAACTGTGAAACCAAATACAGACCAGGCAGGATCCTGATAAACTGTGAAACCCCCATAGACAGCTGACAGGATCCTGATACACTGTAAAAAGTCCATACACACCTGGCAGGATCCTGATAAACTATGAAACCCCCATACACACCTGGCAGGATCCTGATAAACTGTGAAACCCCATACACATCTGGCAGGATCCTGATACACTGTGAAAACCCCAAACACACCTGGCAGGATCCTGATCCACTGTGAAACCCCCATACACACCTGGCAGGACCCTGATAAACTATGAAACCCCCATACACACCTGGCAGGATGCTGATAAACAGTGAAATCCCCATAGACACCTGACAGTATCCTGATGAACTGTGAAAACCCCAGACATACCTGGCAGGATCCTGATACACAGTGAAACCCCATTCACACCTGGCAGGATCCTGATCCACTGTAAAACCCCCATACACACATGGAAGGATCCTGATACACTGTGAAACCCCATACACACTTGGCAGGATCCTGATCCACTTTGAAACCCCCATACACACCTGGAAGGATCCTGATAAACTGTGAAACCCCAAACACACCTGGCAGGATCCTGATATATTTTGAAAACCCCATACACACCTGGCAGGATCCTGATACACTGTGAAAACCCCATACACATCTGGCAGGATCCTGATGCACTGTGAAAACCCCATACACACTTGGCAGGATCCTGATCCACTGTGAAAACCCCATACACACCTGGCAGGATCCTGATAATCTATGAAACCCCCATACACACTTGGCAGGATCCTGATAAACTGTGAATCCCCAATACATACCAGGCAGGATCCTGATACACTGTGAAAAACCCATAGACACCTGACAGGATCCTGATGCACTGTGAAAACCCCCATACATACCTGGCAGGATCCTGAAACAGAGTGAAACCCCATTCACATCTGGCGGTATCCTGATACACTGTGAAACCCCATACACACCTGACAGGTTGCTGATACACTGTGAAACTCCCATACACATCTGGCAGGATCCTGATTCACTATGAAACCCCCATACACACCGAGCAGGATACTGAGGCACTGTGAAAAATCTATACACACCTGGCAGTGTCTTGATACACTGTGGAAACCCCATTCACACCTGGCAGGATACTGATACACTGTGAAAACCCCATACACACCTGGCAGGATCCTGATACACTGTGAAACTCCCATACACATCTGGCAGGATCCTGATTCACTATGAAACCCCCATACACACCTGGCAGGATCCTGATATACAATGATACCCCCATCCACACCTCGCAGGATCCTGATAAACTATGAAACCCCCATACACACCTGGCAGGATGCTGATAAACTGTGAAAACCCCATACACACCTGGCAGGATCCTGATAAACTGTGAACCCCCCATAGACACCTGACAGGATCCTGATACGCTGTGAAAACCCATACATGCCTGGCAGGATCCTGATACACAGTGAAACCCCATACACACCTGGCAGGATCCTGATGAACAGTGAAACCCCCATCAACACCTGGCAGGATCCTGATAAACTATGAAACCCCCGACACACCTGGCAGGATCCTGATAAACTGTGAAAATCCCATACACACCTGGCAGGTTCCTGATACGCTGTGAAAACCCCATACACACATGGCAGGATCCTGATAAACTATGAAACCCCCAGACACACCTGGAAGGAACCAGATAAACTGTGAAACCCCCATACACATCTGGCAGCATCCTGATATACTGTGAAAACCCCATACACACATGGCAGGATCCTGATAATCTGTGAAACCCCCATACACACCTGGCAGGATCGTGATAAACTATGAAACCCCCATACACACCTGGCAGGATCCTGATAAATTGTGAAAATCCTGTACACACCTGGCAGGATCCTGATACACAGTGAAACCCTATTCACACATGGCAGGATCCTGATCCACTGTGAAACCCCCATACACACTTGGCAGGATCCTGATCCACTGTGAAACCCCCATACACACCTGGAAGTAACCTGATAAACTGTGAAACCCCAAACACACCTGGTAGGATCCTGATATATTTTGAAAACCCCATACACACCTGGCAGGATCCTGATCCACTGTGAAAACCCCACAGACATCCGGCAGGATCCTGATGCACTGTGAAACCCCATACACACCTGGCAGGATCCTGATCCAATTTGAAAACCCCATACACACCTGGCAGGATCCTGATAATCTATTAAACCCCCATACACACCTGGCAGGATCCTGATAAACTGTGAAACCCCCATTCACACCAGGCAGGATCCTGATACACTGTAAAAACACCATACACACCTGGCAGGATCCTGATGCACTGTGAAAACCCCATACACACCTGGCAGGATCCTGATACACTGTGAAAACCCCATACACACCTGGCAGGATCCTGATGCTCTGTGAAAGCCCCATACACACTTGGCAGGATCCTGATCCACTGTGAAAACCCCATACACACCTGGCAGGATCCTGATAATCTATGAAACCCCCATACACACCTGGCAGGATCCTGATAAACTGTGAATTCCCCATACATACCAGGCAGGATCCTGATACACTGTGAAAAACCCTTAGACACCTGACAGGATCCTGATGCACTGTGAAAACCCCCATACATACCTGGCAGGATCCTGATACAGAGTGAAACCCCATTCACATCTGGCGGTATCCTGATACACTGTGAAACCCCATACACACCTGACAGGTTGCTGATACACTGTGTAAACCCCATACACACCTAGCAGGATACTGATGCACTGTGAAAAACCTATACACACCTGGCAGTGTACTGATACACTGTGAAAACCCCATTCACACCTGGCAGGATACTGATACACTGTGAAAACCCCACACACACCTGGCAGGATCCTGATACACTGTGAAAACCCCATACACACCTGGCAGGATCCTGATGCTCTGTGAAAACCTCATACACACTTGGCAGGATCCTGATCCACTGTGAAAACCCCATACACACCTGGCAGGATCCTGATAATCTATGAAACCCCCATACACACCTGGCAGGATCCTGATAAACTGTGAATCCCCCATACATACCAGGCAGGATCCTGATACACTGTGAAAAACCCTTAGACACCTGACAGGATCCTGATGCAGTGTGAAAACCCCCATACATACCTGGCAGGATCCTGATACAGTGTGAAACCCCATTCACATCTGGCGGTATCCTGATACACTGTGAAACCCCATACACACCTGACAGGTTGCTGATACACTGTGTAAACCCCATACACACCTAGCAGGATACTGATGCACTGTGAAAAACCTATACACACCTGGCAGTGTACTGATACACTGTGAAAACCCCATTCACACCTGGCAGGATACTGATACACTGTGAAAACCCCACACACACCTGGCAGGATCCTGATACACTGTGAAAACCCTCTACACACCTGGCAGGATCCTGATGCTCTGTGAAAACCCCATACACACTTGGCAGGATCCTGATCCACTGTGAAAACCCCATACACACCTGGCAGGATCCTGATAATCTATGAAACCCCCATACACACCTGGCAGGATCCTGATAAACTGTGAATCCCCAATACATACCAGGCAGTATCCTGATACACTGTGAAAAACCCATAGACACCTGACAGGATCCTGATGCACTGTGAAAACCCCCATACATACCTGGCAGGATCCTGATACAGAGTGAAACCCCATTCACATCTGGCGGTATCCTGATACACTGTGAAACCCCATACACACCTGACAGGTTGCTGATACACTGTGTAAACCCCATACACACCTAGCAGGATACTGAGGCACTGTGAAAAATCTATACACACCTGGCAGTGTCCTGATACACTGTGGAAACCCCATTCACACCTGGCAGGATACTGATACACTGTGAAAACCCCATACACACCTGGCAGGATCCTGATACACTGTGAAACTCCCATACACATCTGGCAGGATCCTGATTCACTATGAAACCCCCATACACACCTGGCAGGATCCTGATATACAGTGATAACCCCATCCACACCTCGCAGGATCCTGATAAACTATGAAACCCCCATACACACCTGGCAGGATGCTGATAAACTGTGAAAACCCCATACACACCTGGCAGGATCCTGATACACTGTGAAAACCCCATACGCACCTGGCAGGATCCTGATGCTCTGTGAAAGCCCCATACACACTTGGCAGGATCCTGATCCACTGTGAAAACCCCATACACACCTGGCAGGATCCTGATAATCTATGAAACCCCCATACACACCTGGCAGGATCCTGATAAACTGTGAATTCCCCATACATACCAGGCAGGATCCTGATACACTGTGAAAAACCCTTAGACACCTGACAGGATCCTGATGCACTGTGAAAACCCCCATACATACCTGACAGGATCCTGATACAGAGTGAAACCCCATTCACATCTGGCGGTATCCTGATACACTGTGAAACCCCATACACACCTGACAGGTTGCTGATACACTGTGTAAACCCCATACACACCTAGCAGGATACTGATGCACTGTGAAAAACCTATACACACCTGGCAGTGTACTGATACACTGTGAAAACCCCATTCACACCTGGCAGGATACTGATACACTGTGAAAACCCCACACACACCTGGCAGGATCCTGATGCACTGTGAAAACCCCATACACACCTGGCAGGATCCTGATGCTCTGTGAAAACCCCATACACACTTGGCAGGATCCTGATCCACTGTGAAAACCCCATACACACCTGGCAGGATCCTGATAATCTATGAAACCCCCATACACACCTGGCAGGATCCTGATAAACTGTGAATCCCCCATACATACCAGGCAGGATCCTGATACACTGTGAAAAACCCTTAGACACCTGACAGGATCCTGATGCAGTGTGAAAACCCCCATACATACCTGGCAGGATCCTGATACAGTGTGAAACCCCATTCACATCTGGCGGTATCCTGATACACTGTGAAACCCCATACACACCTGACAGGTTGCTGATACACTGTGTAAACCCCATACACACCTAGCAGGATACTGATGCACTGTGAAAAACCTATACACACCTGGCAGTGTACTGATACACTGTGAAAACCCCATTCACACCTGGCAGGATACTGATACACTGTGAAAACCCCACACACACCTGGCAGGATCCTGATACACTGTGAAAACCCCATACACACCTGGCAGGATCCTGATGCTCTGTGAAAACCCCATACACACTTGGCAGGATCCTGATCCACTGTGAAAACCCCATACACACCTGGCAGGATCCTGATAATCTATGAAACCCCCATACACACCTGGCAGGATCCTGATAAACTGTGAATCCCCAATACATACCAGGCAGTATCCTGATACACTGTGAAAAACCCATAGACACCTGACAGGATCCTGATGCACTGTGAAAACCCCCATACATACCTGGCAGGATCCTGATACAGAGTGAAACCCCATTCACATCTGGCGGTATCCTGATACACTGTGAAACCCCATACACACCTGACAGGTTGCTGATACACTGTGTAAACCCCATACACACCTAGCAGGATACTGAGGCACTGTGAAAAATCTATACACACCTGGCAGTGTCCTGATACACTGTGGAAACCCCATTCACACCTGGCAGGATACTGATACACTGTGAAAACCCCATACAAACCTGGCAGGATCCTGATACACTGTGAAACTCCCATACACATCTGGCAGGATCCTGATTCACTATGAAACCCCCATACACACCTGGCAGGATCCTGATATACAGTGATAACCCCATCCACACCTCGCAGGATCCTGATAAACTATGAAACCCCCATACACACCTGGCAGGATGCTGATAAACTGTGAAAACCCCATACACACCTGGCAGGATCCTGATAAACTGTGAACCCCCCATAGACACCTGACAGGATCCTGATACGCTGTGAAAACCCATACATGCCTGGCAGGATCCTGATACACTGTGAAACCCCATACACACTTGGCAGGATCCTGATCCACTGTGAAACCCCCATACACACCTGGAAGTAACCTGATAAACTGTGAAACCCCAAACACACCTGGAAGGATGCTGATATATTTTGAAAACCCCATACACACCTGGCAGGATCCTGATCCACTGTGAAAACCCCACAGACATCCGGCAGGATCCTGATGCACTGTGAAACCCCATACACACCTGGCAGGATCCTGATCCAATTTGAGAACCCCATACACACCTGGCAGGATCCTGATAATCTATTAAACCCCCATACACACCTGGCAGGATCCTGATAAACTGTGAAACCCCCATTCACACCAGGCAGGATCCTGATACACTGTAAAAACACCATACACACCTGGCAGGATCCTGATGCACTGTGAAAACCCCATACACACCTGGCAGGATACTGATACACTGTGAAAACCCCATACACACCTGGCAGGATCCTGATACACTGTGAAACTCCCATACACATCTGGCAGGATCCTGATTCACTATGAAACCCCCATACACACCTGGCAGGATCCTGATATACAGTGATACCCCCATCCACACCTCGCAGGATCCTGATAAACTATGAAACCCCCATACACACCTGGCAGGATGCTGATAAACTGTGAAAACCCCATACACACCTGGCAGGATCCTGATAAACTGTGAACCCCCCATAGACACCTGACAGGATCATGATACGCTGTGAAAACCCATACATGCCTGGCAGGAACCTGATACACAGTGAAACCCCATACACACCTGGCAGGATCCTGATGAACAGTGAAACCCCCATCAACACCTGGCAGGATCCTGATAAACTATGAAACCCCCGACACACCTGGCAGGATCCTGATAAACTGTGAAAATCCCATACACACCTGGCAGGTTCCTGATACGCTGTGAAAACCCCATACACACATGGCAGGATCCTGATAAACTATGAAACCCCCAGACACACCTGGAAGGAACCAGATAAACTGTGAAACCCCCATACACATCTGGCAGGATCCTGATATACTGTGAAAACCCCATACACACATGGCAGGATCCTGATAATCTGTGAAACCCCCATACACACCTGGCAGGATCGTGATAAACTATGAAACCCCCATACACACCTGGCAGGATCCTGATAAATTGTGAAAATCCTGTACACACCTGGCAGGATCCTGATACACAGTGAAACCCTATTCACACATGGCAGGATCCTGATCCACTGTGAAACCCCCATACACACATGGAAGGATCCTGATACACTGTGAAACCCCATACACACTTGGCAGGATCCTGATCCACTGTGAAACTCCCATACACACCTGGAAGTAACCTGATAAACTGTGAAACCCCAAACACACCTGGCAGGATCCTGATATATTTTGAAAACCCCATACACACCTGGCAGGATCCTGATCCACTGTGAAAACCCCACAGACATCCGGCAGGATCCTGATGCACTGTGAAACCCCATACACACCTGGCAGGATCCTGATCCAATTTGAGAACCCCATACACACCTGGCAGGATCCTGATAATCTATTAAACCCCCATACACACCTGGCAGGATCCTGATAAACTGTGAAACCCCCATTCACACCAGGCAGGATCCTGATACACTGTAAAAACACCATACACGCCTGGCAGGATCCTGATGCACTGTGAAAACCCCATACACACCTGGCAGGATCCTGATACACTGTGAAAACCCCATACACACCTGGCAGGATCCTGATGCTCTGTGAAACTCCCATACACATCTGGCAGGATCCTGATTCACTATGAAACCCCCATACACACCTGGCAGGATCCTGATATACAGTGATACCCCCATCCACACCTCGCAGGATCCTGATTAACTATGAAACCCCCACACACACCTGGCAGGATCCTGATACACTGTGAAAACCCCATACACACCTGGCAGGATCCTGATCCACTGTGAAACCCCCATACACACCTGGAAGTAACCTGATACACTGTGAAACCCCATACACACCTGGCAGGATCCTGATAATCTATGAAACCCCCATACACACCTGGCAGGATCCTGATAAACTGTGAATCCCCCATACATACCAGGCAGGATCCTGATACACTGTGAAAAACCCTTAGACACCTGACAGGATCCTGATGCACTGTGAAAACCCCCATACATACCTGGCAGGATCCTGATACAGAGTGAAACCCCATTCACATCTGGCGGTATCCTGATACACTGTGAAACCCCATACACACCTGACAGGTTGCTGATACACTGTGTAAACCCCATACACACCTAGCAGGATACTGATGCACTGTGAAAAACCTATACTCACCTGGCAGTGTACTGATACACTGTGAAAACCCCATTCACACATGGCAGGATGCTGATAAACTGTGAAAACCCCATGCACACCTGGCAGGATCCTGATAAACTGTGAAACCCACATACACACCAGGCAGGATCCTGATAAACTGTGAAACCCCCATAGACACCTGACAGGATCCTGATACGCTGTGAAAATCCATACATACCTAGCAGGATCCTGATACACAGTGAATCCCCATACACACCTGGCAGGATCCTGATGAACGGTGAAACCCCCATCCACACCTGGCAGGATCCTGATGCAGTGTGAAAACCCCCATACATACCTGGCAGGATCCTGATACAGTGTGAAACCCCATTCACATCTGGCGGTATCCTGATACACTGTGAAACCCCATACACACCTGACAGGTTGCTGATACACTGTGTAAACCCCATACACACCTAGCAGGATACTGATGCACTGTGAAAAACCTATACACACCTGGCAGTGTACTGATACACTGTGAAAACCCCATTCACACCTGGCAGGATACTGATACACTGTGAAAACCCCACACACACCTGGCAGGATCCTGATACACTGTGAAAACCCCATACACACCTGGCAGGATCCTGATGCTCTGTGAAAACCCCATACACACTTGGCAGGATCCTGATCCACTGTGAAAACCCCATACACACCTGGCAGGATCCTGATAATCTATGAAACCCCCATACACACCTGGCAGGATCCTGATAAACTGTGAATCCCCAATACATACCAGGCAGTATCCTGATACACTGTGAAAAACCCATAGACACCTGACAGGATCCTGATGCACTGTGAAAACCCCCATACATACCTGGCAGGATCCTGATACAGAGTGAAACCCCATTCACATCTGGCGGTATCCTGATACACTGTGAAACCCCATACACACCTGACAGGTTGCTGATACACTGTGTAAACCCCATACACACCTAGCAGGATACTGAGGCACTGTGAAAAATCTATACACACCTGGCAGTGTCCTGATACACTGTGGAAACCCCATTCACACCTGGCAGGATACTGATACACTGTGAAAACCCCATACACACCTGGCAGGATCCTGATACACTGTGAAACTCCCATACACATCTGGCAGGATCCTGATTCACTATGAAACCCCCATACACACCTGGCAGGATCCTGATATACAGTGATAACCCCATCCACACCTCGCAGGATCCTGATAAACTATGAAACCCCCATACACACCTGGCAGGATGCTGATAAACTGTGAAAACCCCATACACACCTGGCAGGATCCTGATAAACTGTGAACCCCCCATAGACACCTGACAGGATCCTGATACGCTGTGAAAACCCATACATGCCTGGCAGGATCCTGATACACTGTGAAACCCCATACACACTTGGCAGGATCCTGATCCACTGTGAAACCCCCATACACACCTGGAAGTAACCTGATAAACTGTGAAACCCCAAACACACCTGGAAGGATGCTGATATATTTTGAAAACCCCATACACACCTGGCAGGATCCTGATGCACTGTGAAACCCCATACACACCTGGCAGGATCCTGATCCAATTTGAGAACCCCATACACACCTGGCAGGATCCTGATAATCTATTAAACCCCCATACACAAATGGCAGGATCCTGATAAACTGTGAAACCCCCATTCACACCAGGCAGGATCCTGATACACTGTAAAAACACCATACACACCTGGCAGGATCCTGATGCACTGTGAAAACCCCATACACACCTGGCAGGATACTGATACACTGTGAAAACCCCATACACACCTGGCAGGATCCTGATACACTGTGAAACTCCCATACACATCTGGCAGGATCCTGATTCACTATGAAACCCCCATACACACCTGGCAGGATCCTGATATACAGTGATACCCCCATCCACACCTCGCAGGATCCTGATAAACTATGAAACCCCCATACACACCTGGCAGGATGCTGATAAACTGTGAAAACCCCATACACACCTGGCAGGATCCTGATAAACTGTGAACCCCCCATAGACACCTGACAGGATCATGATACGCTGTGAAAACCCATACATGCCTGGCAGGAACCTGATACACAGTGAAACCCCATACACACCTGGCAGGATCCTGATGAACAGTGAAACCCCCATCAACACCTGGCAGGATCCTGATAAACTATGAAACCCCCGACACACCTGGCAGGATCCTGATAAACTGTGAAAATCCCATACACACCTGGCAGGTTCCTGATACGCTGTGAAAACCCCATACACACATGGCAGGATCCTGATAAACTATGAAACCCCCAGACACACCTGGAAGGAACCAGATAAACTGTGAAACCCCCATACACATCTGGCAGGATCCTGATATACTGTGAAAACCCCATACACACATGGCAGGATCCTGATAATCTGTGAAACCCCCATACACACCTGGCAGGATCGTGATAAACTATGAAACCCCCATACACACCTGGCAGGATCCTGATAAATTGTGAAAATCCTGTACACACCTGGCAGGATCCTGATACACAGTGAAACCCTATTCACACATGGCAGGATCCTGATCCACTGTGAAACCCCCATACACACATGGAAGGATCCTGATACACTGTGAAACCCCATACACACCTGGCAGGATCCTGATATACAGTGATACCCCCATCCACACCTCGCAGGATCCTGATTAACTATGAAACCCCCACACACACCTGGCAGGATCCTGATACACTGTGAAAACCCCATACACACCTGGCAGGATCCTGATCCACTGTGAAACCCCCATACACACCTGGAAGTAACCTGATACACTGTGAAACCCCATACACACCTGGCAGGATCCTGATAATCTATGAAACCCCCATACACACCTGGCAGGATCCTGATAAACTGTGAATCCCCCATACATACCAGGCAGGATCCTGATATACTGTGAAAAACCCTTAGACACCTGACAGGATCCTGATGCACTGTGAAAACCCCCATACATACCTGGCAGGATCCTGATACAGAGTGAAACCCCATTCACATCTGGCGGTATCCTGATACACTGTGAAACCCCATACACACCTGACAGGTTGCTGATACACTGTGTAAACCCCATACCCACCTAGCAGGATACTGATGCACTGTGAAAAACCTATACTCACCTGGCAGTGTACTGATACACTGTGAAAACCCCATTCACACATGGCAGGATGCTGATAAACTGTGAAAACCCCATGCACACCTGGCAGGATCCTGATAAACTGTGAAACCCACATACACACCAGGCAGGATCCTGATAAACTGTGAAACCCCCATAGACACCTGACAGGATCCTGATACGCTGTGAAAATCCATACATACCTAGCAGGATCCTGATACACAGTGAATCCCCATACACACCTGGCAGGATCCTGATGAACGGTGAAACCCCCATCCACACCTGGCAGGATCCTGATAAACTATGAAACACCCAGGCACACCTGGCAGGATACTGAAAAACTGTGAAAATCCCATACACACCTGGCAGGTTCCTGATACACTGTGAAAACCCCATACACACCTGGCAGGAACCAGATAAACTGTGAAACCCCCATACACATCTGGCAGGATCCTGATATACTGTGAAAACCCCATACACACATGGCAGGATCCTGATAATCTGTGAAACCCCCATACACACCTGGCAGGATCCTGATAAACTATGAAACCCCCATACACACCTGGCAGGATCCTGATAAATTGTGAAAATCCTGTACACACCTGGCAGGATCCTGATACACTGTGAAAACCCCATACACAACTGGCAGGATCCTGATAAACTGTGAAACCCCCATACACACCTGGCAGGATCCTGATATACTGTGAAACCCCATACACATCTGGCGGGATGCTGATAAACTGTGACACCCCCATAAACACCTGGCAGGATCCTGATAAACTGTGAAACCCACATACAGACCAGGCAGGATCCTGATAAACTGTGAAACCCCCATAGACACCTGACAGGATCCTGATACACTGTAAAAAGTCCATACACACCTGGCAGGATCCTGATAAACTATGAAACCCCCATACACACCTGGCAGGATCCTGATAAACTGTGAAACCCCATACACATCTGGCAGGATCCTGATACACTGTGAAAACCCCAAACACACCTGGCAGGATCCTGATCCACTGTGAAACCCCCATACACACCTGGCAGGACCCTGATAAACTATGAAACCCGCATACACACCTGGCAGGGTGCTGATAAACAGTGAAATCCCCATAGACACCTGATAGGATCCTGATGAACTGTGAAAACCCCAGACATACCTGGCAGGATCCTGATACACAGTGAAAACCCATTCACACCTGGCAGGATCCTGATCCACTGTGAAACCCCCATACACACATGGAAGGATCCTGATACACTGTGAAATCCCATACACACTTGGCAGGATCCTGATACACTGTGAAACCCCCATACACACCTGGAAGGATCCTGATAAACTGTGAAACCCCAAACACACCTGGCAGGATCCTGATATATTTTGAAAACCCCATACACACCTGGCAGGATCCTGATACACTGTGAAAACCCCATACACATCTGGCAGGATCCTGATGCACTGTGAAAACCCCATACACACCTGGCAGGATACTGATCCAATTTGAAAACCCCATACACACCTGGCAGTATCCTGATAATCTATTAAACCCCCATACACACCTGGCAGGATACTGATAAACTGTGAAACCCCCATACACACCAGGCAGGATCCTGATACACTGTAAAAACACCATACACACCTGGCAGGATCCTGATGCACTGTGAAAACCCCATACACACTTGGCAGGATCCTGATCCACTGTGAAAACCCCATGCACACCTGGCAGGATCCTGATAATCTATGAAACCCCCATACACACCTGGCAGGATCCTGATAAACTGTGAATCCCCCAAACATACCAGGCAGGATCCTGATACACTGTGAAAACCCCATAGACACCTGACAGGATCCTGATGCACTGTGAAAACCCCCATACATGACTGGCAGGATCCTGATACAGAGTGAAACCCCATTCACATCTGGCGGTATCCTGATACACTGTGAAACCCCATACACACCTGACAGGTTGCTGATACACTGTGTAAACCCCATACACACCTAGCAGGATACTGATGCACTGTGAAAAACCTATACACAACTGGCAGTGTCCTGATACACTGTGAAAACCCCATTCACACCTGGCAGGATACTGATACACTGTGAAAACCCCATACATACCTGGCAGGATCCTGATACACTGTAAAACTCCCATACACACCTGGCAGGATCCTGATAAACTATGAAACCCCCATCCACACCTCGCAGGATCCTGATAAACTATGAAACCCCCATACACACCTGGCAGGATCCTGATAAACTGTGAAAATCCCATTTACTCCTGGCAGGATCCTGATACACTGTGAAAACCCCATACACACCTGGCAGGATCCTGAGAAACTGTGAAACCCCCATACACACATGGCAGGATGCTGATAAACTGTGAAAACCCCATACACACCTGGCAGGATCCTGATAAACTGTGAAACCCACATACACATCAGGCAGGATCCTGATAAAATGTGCAACCCCCATACACACCTGACAGGATCCTGATACACTGTGAAAAACCCAGACACACCTGGCAGGATCCTGATCCACTGTGAAACCCCTATAAACACCTGGCAGCATCCTGATAAACTATGAAATACCCATACACACCTGGCAGGATCCTGATAAACTTTGCAACCCCCATAGACACCTGACTGGATCCTGATACACTGTGAAACCCCATACACACCTGGCAGGATCCTGATATATTTTGAAAACCCCATACACACCTGGCAGGATCCTGATACACTGTGAAAACACCATACACAGCTGGCAGGATCCTGATGCACTGTGAAAACCCCATACACACCTGGCAGGATCCTGATCCACTGTGAAAACCCCATACAAACCTGGCAGTATCCTGATAATGTATGAAACCCCCATACACACCTGGCAGGATCCTGATAAACTGTGAAACCCCAAAACACACCAGGCAGGATCCTGATACACTGTGAAAACCCCATACACACCTGGCAGGATACTGATGCACTGTGAAAACCCCATACATACCTGGCAGGATCCTGATACACTGTGAAAACCCCATACACACCTGGCAGGATCCTGATGCACTGTGAAAACCCCATACACACCTGGCAGGATCCTGATCCTCTGTGAAAACCACATACACACCTGGCAGGATCCTGATAATCTATGAAACACCATAAACACCTGGCAGGATCCTGATAAACTGTGAAACCCCCATAAACACCAGGCAGGCTCCTGACACTCTTTAAAACCCCCATAGACACCTGACAGGATCCTGATACACAGTGAAAACCCCATACATACCTGGCAGGATCCTGATACACAGTGAAACCCCATTAACAACTGGCGGGATCCTGATACACTGTGAAACCCCATAACCACCTGGCAGGGACCTGATCCACTGTGTAAACCCCATACACACCTAGCAGGATCCTGATGCACTGTGAAAACCCCATAAACACCTGGCAGGGTCCTGATACACCTTGGAAAACCCCATTCACACCTGGCTGGATCCTGATACACTGTGAAAACCCCATACACACCTGGCAGGATACTGATACACTGTGAAACCCCCATACTCATCTGGTAGGATCCTGATTCACTATGAAACCCCCATACACACCTGGCAGAATCCTGATAAACAATGAAACCCCCATACACACCTGGCAGGATACTGATCCACTGTGAAACTCCATACACACCTGGCAGTATCCTGATAATGTATGAAACCCCCATACACACCTGGCAGGATCCTGATAAACTGTGAAACCCCCAAACACACCAGGCAGGATCCTGATACACTGTGAAAACCCCATACACACCTGGCAGGTTACTGATGCACTGTGAAAACCCCATACACACCTGGCAGGATCCTGATACACTGTGAAAACCCCATACGCACCTGGCAGGATCCTGATGCACTGTGAAAACCCCATACACACCTGGCAGGATCCTGATCTACTGTGAAAACCACATACACACCTGGCAGGATCCTGATAATCTATGAAACACCATAAACATCTGGCAGGATCCTGATAAACTGTGAAACCCCCATAAACACCAGGCAGGCTCCTGACACTCTTTAAAACCCCCATAGACACCTGACAGGATCCTGATACACAGTGAAAACCCCATTAACAACTGGCGGGATCCTGATACACTGTGAAACCCCATACACACCTAGCAGGATCCTGATGCACTGTGAAAACCCCATACACACCTGGCAGGGTCCTGATACACCTTGGAAAACCCCATTCACACCTAGCTGGATCCTGATACACTGTGAAAACCCCATACACACCTGGCAGGATACTGATACACTGTGAAACCTCCATACTCATCTGGTAGGATCCTGATTCACTATGAAACCCCCATACACTCCTGGCAGAATCCTGATAAACAATGAAACCCCCATACACACCTGGCAGGATACTGATCCACTGTGAAACTCCCATCCACACCTCGCAGGATCCTGATAAACTATGAAACCCCCATACACACCTGGCAGGATCCTGATAAACTGTGACAATCCCATACACATCTGGCAGGATCGTGATACACTGTGAAAAGCCCATATACACCTGGCAGGATCCTGATAAACTGTGAAACCCCCATACACACCTGGCAGGATCCTGATAAACTGTGAGAACCCCATGCACACCTGGCAGGATCCTGATAAACTGTGAAAACTACATACACACCAGGCAGGATCCTGATAAACTGTGAAACCCCCAGAGACACATGACAGGATCCTGATACACTGGGAAAAACCCATAAACACCTGGCAGGATCCTGATAAACTATGGAAGCCCCCATACACACCTGGCAGGATCCTGATCCACAGTGAAACCCCCATACACACCTGGCAGGATCCTGATAAACTATGAAACCCCCATACACACCTGGCAGGATCCTGATAAACTTTGAAACCCCCACAGACACCTGACAGGATCCTGATACACTGTGAAAACCCATACATACCTGGCAGGATCCTGATACATAGTGAAACCCCCATACACACCTGGAAGGATCCTGATACACTGTGAAACCCCATACACACTTGGCAGGATCCTGATACACTGCGAAACCCCCATACACACCTGGAAGGATCCTGATACACTGTGAAACCCCAAACACACCTGGCAGGATCCTGATATATTTTGAAAACCCCATACACACCTGGCTGGATCCTGATAAACCGTGAAAACCCCATACACTTTTGACAGGATACTGATGTACTATGAAAACCCCATACACACCTGGCAGGATCCTGATAATCTATGAAACCCCCATACACACCTGGCAGGATCCTGATAAACTGTTAAACCCCCATGCACACCAGGCAGGATACTGATAATCTATGAAACCCCCATACACACCTAGCAGGATCCTGATGCACTGTGAAAGCCACAGACACACCTGGCAGGATCCTGATTCACTGTGAAAGCCCCATACACATCTGGCAGGATCCTGATAAACTATGAAACCCCCATACACACCTGGCAGGATCCTGATAAACTGTGAAAATCCCATACACACCTGGCAGGATCCTGATCCACTGTGAAACCCCCATCCACACCTGGCAGGATCCTGATAAACTATGAAACCCCCATACACACCTGGCAGGATGCTGATAAACTGTGTAAATCCCATACACACCTGGCAGGATCGTGATACACTGTGAAACCCCCATACATACCTGGCAGGATCCTGATACAGAGTGAAACCCCATTCACATCTGGCGGTATCCTGATACACTGTGAAACCCCATACACACCTGACAGGTTGCTGATACACTGTGTAAACCCCATACACACCTAGCAGGATACTGATGCACTGTGAAAAACCTATACACAACTGGCAGTGTCCTGATACACTGTGAAAACCCCATTCACACCTGGCAGGATACTGATACACTGTGAAAACCCCATACATACCTGGCAGGATCCTGATACACTGTAAAACTCCCATACACACCTGGCAGGATCCTGATAAACTATGAAACCCCCATCCACACCTCGCAGGATCCTGATAAACTATGAAATCCCCATACACGCCTGGCAGGATCCTGATAAACTATGAAAATCCCATTCACTCCTGGCAGGATCCTGATACACTGTGAAAACCCCATACACACCTGGCAGGATCCTGAGAAACTGTGAAACCCCCATACACACATGGCAGGATGCTGATAAACTGTGAAAACCCCATACACACCTGGCAGGATCCTGATAAACTGTGAAACCCACATACACATCAGGCAGGATCCTGATAAACTGTGCAACCCCCATACACACCTGACAGGATCCTGATACGCTGTGAAAAACCCAGACACACCTGGCAGGATCCTGATCCACTGTGAAACCCCTATAAACACCTGGCAGCATCCTGATAAACTATGAAATACCCATACACACCTGGCAGGATCCTGATAAACTTTGCAACCCCCATAGACACCTGACTGGATCCTGATACACTGTGAAAACCCCACACATACCTGGCAGGATCCTGATACACAGTGAAACCCCATTCACACCTGGCAGGATCCTGATCCACTGTGAAACCCCCATACTCACCTGGAAGGATCCTGATACACTGTGAAACCCCATACACACCTGGCAGGATCCTGATATATTTTGAAAACCCCATACACACCTGGCAGGATCCTGATACACTGTGAAAACACCATACACAGCTGGCAGGATCCTGATGCACTGTGAAAACCCCATACACACCTGGCAGGATCCTGATCCACTGTGAAAACCCCATACAAACCTGGCAGTATCCTGATAATGTATGAAACCCCCATACACACCTGGCAGGATCCTGATAAACTGTGAAACCCCCAAACACACCAGGCAGGATCCTGATACACTGTGAAAACCCCATACACACCTGGCAGGATACAGATGCACTGTGAAAACCCCATACACACCTGGCAGGATCCTGATACACTGTGAAAACCCCATACGCACCTGGCAGGATACTGATGCACTGTGAAAACCCCATACACACCTGGCAGGATCCTGATCCTCTGTGAAAACCACATGCACACCTGGCAGGATCCTGATAATCTATGAAACACCATAAACACCTGGCAGGATCCTGATAAACTGTGAAACCCCCATACTCACCTGGAAGGATCCTGATACACTGTGAAACCCCATACACACCTGGCAGGATCCTGATATATTTTGAAAACCCCATACACACCTGGCAGGATCCTGATACACTGTGAAAACACCATACACAGCTGGCAGGATCCTGATGCACTGTGAAAACCCCATACACACCTGGCAGGATCCTGATCAACTGTGAAAACCCCATACAAACCTGGCAGTATCCTGATAATGTATGAAACCCCCATACACACCTGGCAGGATCCTGATAAACTGTGAAACCCCCAAACACACCAGGCAGGATCCTGATACACTGTGAAAACCCCATACACACCTGGCAGGATACTGATGCACTGTGAAAACCCCATACACACCTGGCAGGATCCTGATACACTGTGAAAACCCCATACGCACCTGGCAGGATACTGATGCACTGTGAAAACCCCATACACACCTGGCAGGATCCTGATCCTCTGTGAAAACCACATGCACACCTGGCAGGATCCTGATAATCTATGAAACACCATAAACACCTGGCAGGATCCTGATAAACTGTGAAACCCCCATAAACACCAGGCAGGCTCCTGACACTCTTTAAAACCCCCATAGACACCTGACAGGATCCTGATACACAGTGAAAACCCCATACATACCTGGCAGGATCCTGATACACAGTGAAACCCCATTAACAACTGGCGGGATCCTGATACACTGTGAAACCCCATAACCACCTGGCAGGGACCTGATCCACTGTGTAAACCCCATACACACCTAGCAGGATCCTGATGCACTGTGAAAACCCCATAAACACCTGGCAGGGTCCTGATACACCTTGCAAAACCCCATTCACACCTGGCTGGATCCTGATACACTGTGAAAACCCCATACACACCTGGCAGGATACTGATACACTGTGAAACCCCCATACTCATCTGGTAGGATCCTGATTCACTATGAAACCCCCATACACACCTGGCAGAATCCTGATAAACAATGAAACCCCCATACACACCTGGCAGGATACTGATCCACTGTGAAACTCCCATCCACACCTGGCAGTATCCTGATAATGTATGAAACCCCCATACACACCTGGCAGGATCCAGATAAACTGTGAAACCCCCAAACACACCAGGCAGGATCCTGATACACTGTGAAAACCCCATACACACCTGGCAGGTTACTGATGCACTGTGAAAACCCCATACACACCTGGCAGGATCCTGATACACTGTGAAAACCCCATACGCACCTGGCAGGATCCTGATGCACTGTGAAAACCCCATACACACCTGGCAGGATCCTGATCTACTGTGAAAACCACATACACACCTGGCAGGTTCCTGATAATCTATGAAACACCATAAACACCTGGCAGGATCCTGATAAACTGTGAAACCCCCATAAACACCAGGCAGGCTCCTGACACTCTTTAAAACCCCCATAGACACCTGACAGGATCCTGATACACAGTGAAAACCCCATACATACCTGGCAGGATCCTGATACACAGTGAAACCCCATTAACAACTGGCGGGATCCTGATACACTGTGAAACCCCATACACACCTAGCAGGATCCTGATGCACTGTGAAAACCCCATACACACCTGGCAGGGTCCTGATACACCTTGGAAAACCCCATTCACACCTGGCTGGATCCTGATACACTGTGAAAACCCCATACACACCTGGCAGGATACTGATACACTGTGAAACCCCCATACTCATCTGGTAGGATACTGATTCACTATGAAACCCCCATACACTCCTGGCAGAATCCTGATAAACAATGAAACCCCCATACACACCTGGCAGGATACTGATCCACTGTGAAACTCCCATCCACACCTCGCAGGATCCTGATAAACTATGAAACCCCCATACACACCTGGCAGGATCCTGATAAACTGTGACAATCCCATACACATCTGGCAGGATCGTGATACACTGTGAAAAGCCCATATACACCTGGCAGGATCCTGATAAACTGTGAAACCCCAAACACACCTGGCATGATCCTGATATATTTTGAAAACCCCATACACACCTGGCTGGATCCTGATAAACTGTGAAAACCCCATACACTTTTGACAGGATCCTGATGTACTATGAAAACCCCATACACACCTGGCAGGATCCTGATAATCTATGAAACCCCCATACACACCTGGCAGGATCCTGATAAACTGTTAAAACCCCATGCACACCAGGCAGGATACTGATAATCTATGAAACCCCCATACACACCTAGCAGGATCCTGATGCACTGTGAAAGCCACAGACACACCTGGCAGGATCCTGATTCACTGTGAAAGCCCCATACACAACTGGCAGGATCCTGATAAACTATGAAACCCCCATACACACCTGGCAGGATCCTGATAAACTGTGAAAATCCCATACACACCTGGCAGGATCCTGATAAACTATGAAACCCCCATACACACCTGGCAGGATGCTGATAAACTGTGTAAATCCCATACACACCTGGCAGGATCGTGATACACTGTGAAAACCCCATACACAACTGGCAGGATCTGGATAAACTGTGAAACCCCCATACACACCTGGCAGGATCCTGATATACTGTGAAATCCCCTGACACACCTGGCAGGATCCTTATAAACTGTGAAAACCACATACACACAGGGCAGGATTCTGATAAACTATGAAAGCCCCATACACACCTGGCAGGAACCTGATAAATTGTGAAAATCTCATACACACCTGGCAGGATCCCGATGTACTGTGAAAACCCCATACACACCTGGCAGGATCCTGATAAACTGTGAAACGCCCATACACACCAGGCAGGATCCTGATAAACTGTGAAACCCCCATAGACACCTGATAGGATCCTGATAGACTGTGAAAACCCCATACATAACTGGCAGATTCCTGATACACAGTAAAACACCATTCACATTTGGCGGGATCCTGATACACTGTGAAACCCGATACACACCTGGCAGGATCCTGATACTCTGTGACACCCCCATACACACCTGGAAGGATCATGATACACTGTGAAACCCCATACACACCTGGCAGGATCATGATAAACTGCGAAAACCCCATACACACCCAGCAGGATCCTGATGCACTGTGAAAACCCCAGATACACCTGGCAGGATCCTGATGCACTGTGAAAGCTCCATACACACCTGGCAGGATCCTGATCCACTGTGAAAACCCCATACACACCTGGCAGGATCCTGATAATCTATGAAACCCCCATACACACCTGGCAGGATCCTGATAAACTGTGAAAACCCCATAGACAACAGGCAGGATTCTGATACACTGTGAAAACCCCATACACATCTGGCAGGATACTGATGCACTGTGAAAAGCCCATACACACCTGGCAGGATCCTGATCCACTGTGAAAACCCCATACACACCTGGCAGGTTCCTGATAATCTATGAAACCCCCATACACACCTGGCAGGATCCTGATGAACTGTGAAAACCCCAGACATACCTGGCAGGATCCTGATACACAGTGAAACCCCATTCACACCTGGCAGGATCCTGATCCTCTGTGAATCCCCTATACACACATGGCAGGATTCTGATACACTGTGAAACCCCATACACACTTGGCAGGATCCTGATACACTGTGAAACCCCCATACACACCTGGAAGGATCCTGATAAACTGTGAAACCCCAAACACACCTGTCAGGATCCTGATATATTTTGAAAACCCCATACACACCTGGCAGGATCATGATACACTGCGAAAACCCCATACACATCTGGCAGGATCCTGATGCACTGTGAAAACCCCATGCACACCTGGCAGGATCCTGATCCAATTTGAAAACCCCATACACACCTGGCAGGATCCTGATAATCTATTAAACCCCCATACACACCTGGCAGTATCCGGATGCACTGTGAATCCCCCATACATACCAGGCAGGATCCTGATACACTGTGAAAACCCCATAGACACCTGACAGGATACTGATCCACTGTGAAAACCCCCATACATACCTGGCAGGATCCTGATACAGAGTGAAACCCCATTCACAGCTGGCGGTATCCTGATACACTGTGAAACCCCATACACACCTGGCAGGTTGCTGATACACTGTGTAAACCCCATACACACCTAGCAGGATACTGATGCACTGTGAAAAACCTATACACACCTGGCAGGGTCCTGATACACTGTGAGAACCCCATTCACACCTGGCAGGATACTGATACACTGTGAAAACCCCATACACACCTGGCAGGATCCTGATGCACTGTGAAAACCCCATACACACCTGGCAGGATCCTGATAAACTATGAAACCCCCATAAACACCTGGCAGGATCCTGATAAACTGTGAAAATCCCATACAATTCTGGCTGGATCGTGATACACTGTGAAAACCCCATGCACACCTGGCAGGGTCCTGAGAAACTGTGAAACCCCCATACACACCTGGCAGGAGGCTGATAATCTGTGAAAACCCCATACATACCTGGCAGGATCCTGATAAACTGTGAAACCCACATACACACCAGGCAGGATCCTGATAAACTGTGAAACACCCATAGACACCTGACAGGATCCTGATACGCTGTGAAAAACCCAGACACACCTGGCAGGATCCTGATCCACTGTGAAACCTCCATAAACACCTGGCAGGATCCTGATAAACTATGAAATACCCATACACACCTGGCAGGATCCTGATAAACTTTGCAACCCCCATAGACACCTGACAGGATCCTGATACACTGTGAAAACCTCACACATACCTGGCAGGATCCTGATACACAGTGAAACCCCATTCACACCTGGCAGGATCCTGATCCACTGTGAAACCCCCATACACACCTGGAAGGATCCTGATACACTGTGAAACCCCATACACACTTAGCAGGATCCTGATGCACTGTGAAACCCCAAAAACACCTGGCAGGATCCTGATATATATTGAAAACCCCATACACACCTGGCAGGATCCTGATACACTGTGAAAACACCATACACAGCTGGCAGGATCCTGATGCACTGTGAAAACCCCATACAAACCTGGCAGGATCCGGATCCACTGTGAAAACCCCAGACAAACCAGGCAGTATCCTGATAATCTATGAAACCCCCAAACACACCTGGCAGAATCCTGATAAACTGTGAAACCCCCAAACACACCAGGCAGGATCCTGATACACTGTGAAAACCCCATACACACCTGGCAGGATACTGATGCACTGTGAAAACCCCATACACACCTGGCAGGATCCTGATACACTGTGAAAACCCCACACGCACCTGGCAGGATCCTGATGCACTGTGAAAACCCCATACACACCAGGCAGGATCCTGATCCACTGTGAAACCCCCATACACACCTGGCAGGATGATGATAAACAGTGAAATCCCCATAGACACCTGACAGGATCCTGATGAACTGTGAAAACCCCAGACATACCTGGCAGGATCCTGATACACAGTGAAACCCCATTCACACCTGGCAGGATCCTGATCCACTGTGAAACCCCCATACACACATGGAAGGATCCTGATACACTGTGAAACCCCATACACACTTGGCAGGATCCTGATCCACTGTGAAACCCCCATACACACCTGGAAGGATCCTGATAAACTGTGAAACCCCAAGCACACCTGGCAGGATCCTGATATATTTTGAAATCCCCATACACACCTGGCAGGATCCTGATACACTGTGAAAACCACATACACATCTGGCAGGATCCTGATGCACTGTGAAAACCCCATACACACCTGGCAGGATCCTGATCCAATTTGAAAACCCCATACACACCTGGCAGGATCCTGATAATCTATTAAACCCCCATACACACCTGGCAGGATCCTGATAAACTGTGAAACCCCCATACACACCAGGCAGGATCCTGATACACTGTAAAAACACCATACACACCTGGCAGGATCCTGATGCACTGTGAAAACCCCATACACACCTGGCAGGATCCTGATACACTGTGAAAACCCCATACACACCTGGCAGGATCCTGATGCACTGTGAAAACCCCATACACACTTGGCAGGATCCTGATCCACTGTGAAAACCCCATACACACCTGGCAGGATCCTGATAATCTATGAAACCCCCATACACACCTGGCAGGATCCTGATAAACTGTGTATCCCCCATACATACCAGGCAGGATCCTGATACACTGTGAAAACCCCATAGACACCTGACAGGATCCTGATGCACTGTGAAAACCCCCATACATACCTGGCAGGATCCTGATACAGAGTGAAACCCCATTCACATCTGGCGGTATCCTGATAAACTGTGAAACCCCATACACACCTGACAGGTTGCTGATACACTGTGAAAACCCCATTCATACCTGGCAGGATACTGATACACTGTGAAAACCCCATACACACCTGGCAGGAACCTGATACACTGTGAAACTCCCATACACACCTGGCAGGATCCTGATAAACTATGAAACCCCCATCCACACCTCGCAGGATCCTGATAAACTATGAAACCCCCATACACACCTGGCAGGATCCTGATAAACTGTGAAACCCACATACACACCAGGCAGGTTCCTGATGAACTGTGAAACCCCCATAGACACCTGACAGGATCCTGATACGCTGTGAAAACCCATACACACCTGGCAGGATCCTGATACACAGTGAAACCCCATACACTCCTGGCAGGATCCTGATGAACAGTGAAACCCCCATCCACACCTGGCAGGATCCTGATAAACTATGAAACCCCCAGACATACCTGGCAGGATCCTGATAAACTGTGAAAATCCCATGCACACCTGGCAGGTTCCTGATACACTGTGAAAACCCCATACACACAGGGCAGGAAACAGATAAACTGTGAAACCCCCATACACATCTGGCAGGATCCTGATATACTGTGAAAACCCCATACACACATGGCAGGATCCTGATAATCTGTGAAACCCCCATACACACCTGGCAGGATCCTGATAAACTATGAAACCCCCATACACACCTGGCAGGATCCTGATAAATTGTGAAAATCCTGTACACACCTGGCAGGATCCTGATACACTGTGAAAACGCCATACACAACTGGCAGGATCCTGATAAACTGTGAAACCCCCATACACACCTGGCAGGATCCTGATATACTGTGAAACCCCATACACATCTGGCGGGATCCTGATAGACTGTGAAACCCCATTCACACCTGGCAGGATCCTGATAAACTGTGAAACCACCATAAACACCTGGCAGGATCCTGATAAACTGTGAAACCCACATACAGACCAGGCAGGATCCTGATAAACTGTGAAACCCCCATAGACACCTGACAGGATACTGATACACTGTAAAAAGTCCATACACACCTGGCAGGATCCTGATGCACTGTGAAAACCCCAAACACACCTGGCAGGATCCTGATCCACTGTGAAACCCCCATACACACCTGGCAGGACACTGATAAACTATGAAACCCCCATACACACCTGGCAGGATGCTGATAAACAGTGAAATCCCCATAGACACCTGACAGGATCCTGATGAACTGTGAAAACCCCAGACATACCTGGCAGGATCCTGATACACAGTGAAACCCCATTCACACCTGGCAGGATCCTGATCCACTGTGAAACCCCCATACACACATGGAAGGATCCTGATACACTGTGAAACCCCATACACACTTGGCAGGATCCTGATACACTGTGAAACCCCCATACACACATGGAAGGATCCTGATACACTGTGAAACCCCATACACACTTGGCAGGATCCTGATACACTGTGAAACCCCCATACACACCTGGAAGGATCCTGATAAACTGTGAAACCCCAAACACACCTGGCAGGATCCTGATATATTTTGAAAAGCCCATACACACCTGGCAGGATCCTGATACACTGTGAAAACCCCATACACATCTGACAGGATCCTGATGCACTGTGTAAACCCCATACACACCTGGCAGGATCCTGATCCAATTTGAAAACCCCATACACACCTGGCAGGATCCTGATAATCTATTAAACCCCCATACACACCTGGCAGGATCCTGATAAACTGTGAAACCCCCATACACACCAGGCAGGATCCTGATACACTGTAAAAACCCCATACACACCTGGCAGGATCCTGATGCACTTTGAAAACCCCATACACACCTGGCAGGATCCTGACACACTGTGAAAACCCCATACACACCTGGCAGGATCCTGATGCACTGTGAAAACCCCATACACACTTGGCAGGATCCTGATCCACTGTGAAAACCCCATACACATCTGGCAGGATCCTGATAAACTATGAAACCCCCAGACATACCTGGCAGGATCCTGATAAACTGTGAAAATCCCATACACACCTGGCAGGTTCCTGATACACTGTGAAAACCCCATACACACCGGGCAGGAACCAGATAAACTGTGAAACCCCCATACACATCTGGCAGGATCCTGATAGTCTGTGAAACCCCCATACACACCTGGCAGGATCCTGATAAACTATGAAACCCCCATACACACCTGGCAGGATCCTGATAAATTGTGAAAATCCTGTACACACCTGGCAGGATCCTGATAAACTGTGAAAACCCCATACACAACTGGCAGGATCCTGATAAACTTTGAAACCCCCATACACACTTTGCAGGATCCTGATATACTGTGAAACCCCATACACATCTGGCGGGATCCTGATAGACTGTGAAACCCCATTCACACCTGGCAGGATCCTGATAAACTGTGAAACCCCCATAAACACCTGGCAGGATCCTGATAAACTGTGAAACCCACATACAGACCAGGCAGGATCCTGATAAACTGTGAAACCCCCATAGACACCTGACAGGATGCAGATACACTGTAAAAAGTCCATACACACCTGGCAGGATCCTGATAAACTGTGAAACCCCCATACACACCTGGCAGGATCCTGATAAACTGTGAAACCCCATACACATCTGGCAGGATCCTGATACACTGTGAAAACCCCAAACACACCTGGCAGGATCCTGATCCACTGTGAAACCCCCATACACACCTGGCAGGACACTGATAAACTATGAAACCCCCATACACAACTGGCAGGATGCTGATAAACAGTGAAATCCCCATAGACACCTGACAGGATCCTGATGAACTGTGAAAACCCCAGACATACCTGGCAGGATCCTGATACACAGTGAAACCCCATTCACACCTGGCAGGATCCTGATCCACTGTGAAACCCCCATACACACATGGAAGGATCCTGATACACTGTGAAACCCCATACACACTTGGCAGGATCCTGATACACTGTGAAACCCCCATGCACACCTGGAAGGATCCTGATACACTGTGAAACCCCAAACACACCTGGCAGGATCCTGATATATTTTGAAAACCCCATACACACCTGGCAGGATCCTGATACACTGTGAAAACCCCAGACACATCTGGCAGGATCCTGATGCACTGTGAAAACCCCATACACACCTGGCAGGATCCTGATCCAATTTGAAAACCCCATACACACCTGGCAGGATCCTGATAAACTATTAAACCCCCATACACACCTGGCAGGATCCTGATAAACTGTGAAACCCCCATACACACCAGGCAGGATCCTGATACACTGTGTATACCACATACACACCTGGCAGGATCCTGATACACTGTGAAAACCCCATACACACCTGGCAGGATCCTGATGCACTGTGAAAACCCCATACACACTTGGCAGGATCCTGATCCACTGTGAAAACCCCATGCACACCTGGCAGGATCCTGATAATCTATGAAAACCCCATACACACCTGACAGGATCCAGATAAACTGTGAATACCCCATACATACCAGGCAGGATCCTGATACACTGTGAAAACCCCATAGACACCTGACAGGATCCTGATGCACTGTGAAAACCCCCATACATACCTGGCAGGATCCTGATACAGAGTGAAACCCCATTCACATCTGGCAGTGTCCTGATACACTGTGAAAACCCCATTCACACCTGGCAGGATACTGATACACTGTGAAAACCCCATACACACCTGGCAGGATCCTGATACACTGTGAAACTCCCATACACACCTGGCAGGATCCTGATAAACTATGAAACCCCCATCCACACCTCGCAGGATCCTGATAAACTATGAAACCCCCATACACACCTGGCAGGATCCTGATAAACTGTGAAAATCCCATTCACTCCTGGCAGGATCGTGATACACTGTGAAAACCCCATACACACCTGGCAGGATCCTGGCAAACTGTGAAACCCCCATACACACATGGCAGGATGCTGATAAACTGTGAAAACCCCATACACACCTGGCAGGATCCTGATAAACTGTGAAACCCACATACACACCAGGCAGGATCCTGATAAACTGTGAAACCCCCATAGACACCTGACAGGATCCTGATACGCTGTGAAAAACCCAGACACACCTGGCAGGATCCTGATCCACTGTGAAACCCCTATAAACACCTGGCAGCATCCTGATAAACTATGAAATACCCATACACACCTGGAAGGATCCTGATAAACTTTGCAACCCCCATAGACACCTGACTGGATCCTGATACACTGTGAAAACCCCACACATACCTGGCAGGATCCTGATACACAGTGAAACCCCATTCACACCTGGCAGGATCCTGATCCACTGTGAAACCCCCATACACACCTGGAAGGATCGTGATACACTGTGAAACCCCATCCACACTTAGCAGGATCCTGATGCACTGTGAAACCCCAAACACACCTGGCAGGATCCTGATATATTTTGAAAACCCCATACACACCTGGCAGGATCCTGATACACTGTGAAAACACCATACACAGCTGGCAGGATCCTGATGCACTGTGAAAACCCCATACACACCTGGCAGGATCCTGATCCACTGTGAAAACCCCATACAAACCTGGCAGTATCCTGATAATGTATGAAACCCCCATACACACCTGGCAGGATCCTGATAAACTGTGAAACCCCCAAACACACCAGGCAGGATCCTGATACACTGTGAAAACCCCATACACACCTGGCAGGATACTGATGCACTGTGAAAACCCCATACACACCTGGCAGGATCCTGATACACTGTGAAAACCCCATACGCACCTGGCAGGATACTGATGCACTGTGAAAACCCCATACACACCTGGCAGGATCCTGATCCACTGTGAAAACCACATTCACACCTGGCAGGATCCTGATAATCTATGAAACACCATAAACACCTGGCAGGATCCTGATAAACTGTGAAACCCCCATAAACACCAGGCAGGCTCCTGACACTCTTTAAAACCCCCATAGACACCTGACAGGATCCTGATACGCAGTGAAAACCCCATACATACCTGGCAGGATCCTGATACACAGTGAAACCCCATTAACAACTGGCGGGATCCTGATACACTGTGTAAACCCCAAAAAACACCTAGCAGGATCCTGATGCACTGTGAAAACCCCATACACACCTGGCAGGGTCCTGATACACCTTGGAAAACCCCATTCACACCTGGCTGGATCCTGATACACTGTGAAAACCCCATACACACCTGGCAGGATACTGATACACTGTGAAACCCCCAGACACATCTGGCAGGATCCTGATTAACTATGAAACCCCCCTACACACCTGGCAGAATCCTGATAAACAATGAAACCCGCAAACACACGGCAGGATAATGATCCACTGTGAAACTCCCATCCACACCTCGCAGGATCCTGATAAACTATGAAACCCCCATACACACCTGGCAGGATCCTGATAAACTGTGAAAACCTCACACATACCTGGCAGGATCCTGATACACAGTGAAACCCCATTCACACCTGGCAGGATCCTGATCCACTGTGAAACCCCCATACACACCTGGAAGGATCCTGATACACTGTGAAACACCATCCACACTTAGCAGGATCCTGATGCACTGTGAAACCCCAAACACACCTGGCAGGATCCTGATATATTTTGAAAACCCCATACACACCTGGCAGGATCCTGATAATGTATGAAACCCCCATACACACCTTGCAGGATCCTGATAAACTGTGAAACCCCCAAACACGCCAGGCAGGATCCTGATACACTGTGAAAACCCCATACACACCTGGCAGGATACTGATGCACTGTGAAAACCCCAGACACACCTGGCAGGATCCTGATACACTGTGAAAACCCCATACGCACCTGGCAGGATCCTGATGCACTGTGAAAACCCCATACACACCTGGCAGGATCCTGATCCACTGTGAAAACCACATTCACACCTGGCAGGATCCTGATAATCTATGAAACACCATAAACACCTGGCAGGATCCTGATAAACTGTGAAACCCCCATAGACACCTGACAGGATCCTGATACACAGTGAAAACCCCATACATACCTGGCAGGATCCTGATACACAGTGAAACCCCATTAACAACTGGCGGGATCCTGATACACTGTGAAACCCCATAAACACCTGGCAGGTACCTGATCCACTGTGTAAACCCCATACACACCTAGCAGGATCCTGATGCACTGTGAAAACCCCATACACACCTGGCAGGGTCCTGATACACCTTGGAAAACCCCATTCACACCTGGCTGGATCCTGATACACTGTGAAAACCCCATACACACCTGGCAGGATACTGATACACTGTGAAACCCCCATACTCATCTGGCAGGATCCTGATTCACTATGAAACCCCCATACACACCTGGCAGAATCCTGATAAACAATGAAACCCCCACACACACGGCAGGATACTGATCTACTGTGAAACTCCCATCCACACCTCGCAGCATCCTGATAAACTATGAAACCCCCATACACACCTGGCAGGATCCTGATAAACTGTGACAATCCCATACACACCTGGCAGGATCGTGATACACTGTGAAAAGCCCATATACACCTGGCAGGATCCTGATAAACTGTGAAACCCCCATACACACCTGGCAGGTTCCTGATAAACTGTGAAAACCCCATACACACCTGGCAGGATCCTGATAAACTGTGAAACCCACATACACACCAGGCAGGATCCTGATAAACTGTGAAACCCCCAGAGACACATGACAGGATCCTGATGCACTGTAAAAAACCCATAAACACCTGGCAGGATCCTGATAAACTATGGAAGCCCCCATACACACCTGGCAGGATCCTGATCCACAGTGAAACCCCCATACACACCTGGCAGGATCCTGATAAACTATGAAACCCCCATACACACCTGGCAGGATCCTGATAAACTTTGAAACCCCCACAGACACCTGACAGGATCCTGATACACTGTGAAAACCCATACATACCTGGCAGGATCCTGATACATAGTGAAACCCCATTCACACCTGGCAGGATCCTGATCCACTTTGAAACCCCCAAACACACCTGGAAGGATCCTGATACACTGTGAAACCCCATACACACTTGGCAGGATCCTGATACACTGCGAAACCCCCATACACACCTGGAAGGATCCTGATACACTGTGAAACCCCAAACACACCTGGCAGGATCCTGATATATTTTGAAAACCCCATACACACCTGGCTGGATCCTGATAAACTGTGAAAACCCCATACACTTTTGACAGGATCCTGATGTACTGTGAAACCCCATACACACCTGGCAGGATCCTGATAATCTATGAAACCCCCATACACACCTGGAAGGATCCTGATAAACTGTGAAACTCCCATGCACACCAGGCAGGATACTGATAATCTATGAAACCCCCATACACACCTAGCAGGATCCTGATGCACTGTGAAACCCCCATACACACCTGGCAGGATCCGGATAAACTGTGAAAACCCCATAGACACCTGACAGGATCCTGATGCACTGTGAAAACCCCCATACATACCTGGCAGGATCCTGATACAGAGTGAAACCCCATTCACATCTGGCGGTATCCTGATACACTGTGAAACCCCATACACACCTGACAGGTTGCTGATACACTGTGTAAACCCCATACACACCTAGCACGATACTGATGCACTGGGAAAAACCTATACACACCTGGCAGTGTCCTGATACACTGTGAAAACCACATTCACACCTGGCAGGATACTGATACACTGTGAAAACCCCATACACACCTGGCAGGAACCTGATACACTGTGAAACTCCCATACACACCTGGCAGGATCCTGATAAACTATGAAACCCCCATCCACACCTCGCGGGATCATGATAAAATATGAAACCCCCATACACACCTGGCAGGATCCTGATAAAATGTGAAACCCACATACACAGCAGGCAGGTTCCTGATAAACTGTGAAACCCCCATAGACACCTGACAGGATCCTGATACGCTGTGAAAACCCATACACACCTGGCAGGATCCTGATACACAGTGAAACCCCATACACACCTGGCAGGATCCTGATGAACAGTGAAACCCCCATCCACACCTGGCAGGATCCTGATAAACTATGAAACCCCCAGACATACCTGGCAGGATCCTGATAAACTGTGAAAATCCCATACACACCTGGCAGGTTCCTGATACACTGTGAAAACCCCATACACACCGGGCAGGAACCAGATAAACTGTGAAACCCCCATACACATCTGGCAGGATCCTGATAGTCTGTGAAACCCCCATACACACCTGGCAGGATCCTGATAAACTATGAAACCCCCATACACACCTGGCAGGATCCTGATAAATTGTGAAAATCCTGTACACACCTGGCAGGATCCTGATACACTGTGAAAACCCCATACACAACTGGCAGGATCCTGATAAACTTTGAAACCCCCATACACACTTTGCAGGATCCTGATATACTGTGAAACCCCATACACATCTGGCGGGAACCTGATAGACTGTGAAACCCCCATAAACACCTGGCAGGATCCTGATAAACTGTGAAACCCACATACAGACCAGGCAGGATCCTGATAAACTGTGAAACCCCCATAGACACCTGACAGGATGCAGATACACTGTAAAAAGTCCATACACACCTGGCAGGATCCTGATAAACTGTGAAACCCCCATACACACCTGGCAGGATCCTGATAAACTGTGAAACCCCATACACATCTGGCAGGATCCTGATACACTGTGAAAACCCCAAACACACCTGGCAGGATCCTGATCCACTGTGAAACCCCCATACACACCTGGCAGGACACTGATAAACTATGAAACCCCCATACACAACTGGCAGGATGCTGATAAACAGTGAAATCCCCATAGACACCTGACAGGATCCTGATAAATTGTGAAAATCCTGTACTCACCTGGCAGGATCCTGATACACTGTGAAAACCCCATACACAACTGGCAGGATCCTGATAAACTTTGAAACCCCCATACACACTTTGCAGGATCCTGATATACTGTGAAACCCCATACACATCTGGCGGGAACCTGATAGACTGTGAAACCCCATTCACACCTGGCAGGATCCTGATAAACTGTGAAACCCCCATAAACACCTGACAGGATCCTGATAAACTGTGAAACCCACATACAGACCAGGCAGGATCCTGATAAACTGTGAAACCCCCATAGACACCTGACAGGATGCAGATACACTGTAAAAAGTCCATACACACCTGGCAGGATCCTGATAAACTGTGAAACCCCCATACACACCTGGCAGGATCCTGATAAACTGTGAAACCCCATACACATCTGGCAGGATCCTGATACACTGTGAAAACCCCAAACACACCTGGCAGGATCCTGATCCACTGTGAAACCCCCATACACACCTGGCAGGACACTGATAAACTATGAAACCCCCATACACAACTGGCAGGATGCTGATAAACAGTGAAATCCCCATAGACACCTGACAGGATCCTGATGAACTGTGAAAACCCCAGACATACCTGGCAGGATCCTGATACACAGTGAAACCCCATTCACACCTGGCAGGATCCTGATCCACTGTGAAACCCCCATACACACATGGAAGGATCCTGATACACTGTGAAACCCCATACACACTTGGCAGGATCCTGATACACTGTGAAACCCCCATGCACACCTGGAAGGATCCTGATAAACTGTGAAACCCCAAACACACCTGGCAGGATCCTGATATATTTTGAAAACCCCATACACACCTGGCAGGATCCTGATGCACTGTGAAAACCCCATACACACCTGGCAGGGTCCTGATACACCTTGGAAAACCCCATTCACACCTGGCTGGATCCTGATACACTGTGAAAACCCCATACACACCTGGCAGGATACTGATACACTGTGAAACCCCCATACTCATCTGGCAGGATCCTGATTCACTATGAAACCCCCATACACACCTGGCAGAATCCTGATAAACAATGAAACCCCCACACACACGGCAGGATACTGATCTACTGTGAAACTCCCATCCACACCTCGCAGCATCCTGATAAACTATGAAACCCCCATACACACCTGGCAGGATCCTGATAAACTGTGACAATCCCATACACACCTGGCAGGATCGTGATACACTGTGAAAAGCCCATATACACCTGGCAGGATCCTGATAAACTGTGAAACCCCCATACACACCTGGCAGGTTCCTGATAAACTGTGAAAACCCCATACACACCTGGCAGGATCCTGATAAACTGTGAAACCCACATACACACCAGGCAGGATCCTGATAAACTGTGAAACCCCCAGAGACACATGACAGGATCCTGATGCACTGTAAAAAACCCATAAACACCTGGCAGGATCCTGATAAACTATGGAAGCCCCCATACACACCTGGCAGGATCCTGATCCACAGTGAAACCCCCATACACACCTGGCAGGATCCTGATAAACTATGAAACCCCCATACACACCTGGCAGGATCCTGATAAACTTTGAAACCCCCACAGACACCTGACAGGATCCTGATACACTGTGAAAACCCATACATACCTGGCAGGATCCTGATACATAGTGAAACCCCATTCACACCTGGCAGGATCCTGATCCACTTTGAAACCCCCAAACACACCTGGAAGGATCCTGATACACTGTGAAACCCCATACACACTTGGCAGGATCCTGATACACTGCGAAACCCCCATACACACCTGGAAGGATCCTGATACACTGTGAAACCCCAAACACACCTGGCAGGATCCTGATATATTTTGAAAACCCCATACACACCTGGCTGGATCCTGATAAACTGTGAAAACCCCATACACTTTTGACAGGATCCTGATGTACTGTGAAACCCCATACACACCTGGCAGGATCCTGATAATCTATGAAACCCCCATACACACCTGGAAGGATCCTGATAAACTGTGAAACTCCCATGCACACCAGGCAGGATACTGATAATCTATGAAACCCCCATACACACCTAGCAGGATCCTGATGCACTGTGAAACCCCCATACACACCTGGCAGGATCCGGATAAACTGTGAAAACCCCATAGACACCTGACAGGATCCTGATGCACTGTGAAAACCCCCATACATACCTGGCAGGATCCTGATACAGAGTGAAACCCCATTCACATCTGGCGGTATCCTGATACACTGTGAAACCCCATACACACCTGACAGGTTGCTGATACACTGTGTAAACCCCATACACACCTAGCACGATACTGATGCACTGGGAAAAACCTATACACACCTGGCAGTGTCCTGATACACTGTGAAAACCACATTCACACCTGGCAGGATACTGATACACTGTGAAAACCCCATACACACCTGGCAGGAACCTGATACACTGTGAAACTCCCATACACACCTGGCAGGATCCTGATAAACTATGAAACCCCCATCCACACCTCGCGGGATCATGATAAAATATGAAACCCCCATACACACCTGGCAGGATCCTGATAAAATGTGAAACCCACATACACAGCAGGCAGGTTCCTGATAAACTGTGAAACCCCCATAGACACCTGACAGGATCCTGATACGCTGTGAAAACCCATACACACCTGGCAGGATCCTGATACACAGTGAAACCCCATACACACCTGGCAGGATCCTGATGAACAGTGAAACCCCCATCCACACCTGGCAGGATCCTGATAAACTATGAAACCCCCAGACATACCTGGCAGGATCCTGATAAACTGTGAAAATCCCATACACACCTGGCAGGTTCCTGATACACTGTGAAAACCCCATACACACCGGGCAGGAACCAGATAAACTGTGAAACCCCCATACACATCTGGCAGGATCCTGATAGTCTGTGAAACCCCCATACACACCTGGCAGGATCCTGATAAACTATGAAACCCCCATACACACCTGGCAGGATCCTGATAAATTGTGAAAATCCTGTACACACCTGGCAGGATCCTGATACACTGTGAAAACCCCATACACAACTGGCAGGATCCTGATAAACTTTGAAACCCCCATACACACTTTGCAGGATCCTGATATACTGTGAAACCCCATACACATCTGGCGGGAACCTGATAGACTGTGAAACCCCCATAAACACCTGGCAGGATCCTGATAAACTGTGAAACCCACATACAGACCAGGCAGGATCCTGATAAACTGTGAAACCCCCATAGACACCTGACAGGATGCAGATACACTGTAAAAAGTCCATACACACCTGGCAGGATCCTGATAAACTGTGAAACCCCCATACACACCTGGCAGGATCCTGATAAACTGTGAAACCCCATACACATCTGGCAGGATCCTGATACACTGTGAAAACCCCAAACACACCTGGCAGGATCCTGATCCACTGTGAAACCCCCATACACACCTGGCAGGACACTGATAAACTATGAAACCCCCATACACAACTGGCAGGATGCTGATAAACAGTGAAATCCCCATAGACACCTGACAGGATCCTGATAAATTGTGAAAATCCTGTACTCACCTGGCAGGATCCTGATACACTGTGAAAACCCCATACACAACTGGCAGGATCCTGATAAACTTTGAAACCCCCATACACACTTTGCAGGATCCTGATATACTGTGAAACCCCATACACATCTGGCGGGAACCTGATAGACTGTGAAACCCCATTCACACCTGGCAGGATCCTGATAAACTGTGAAACCCCCATAAACACCTGACAGGATCCTGATAAACTGTGAAACCCACATACAGACCAGGCAGGATCCTGATAAACTGTGAAACCCCCATAGACACCTGACAGGATGCAGATACACTGTAAAAAGTCCATACACACCTGGCAGGATCCTGATAAACTGTGAAACCCCCATACACACCTGGCAGGATCCTGATAAACTGTGAAACCCCATACACATCTGGCAGGATCCTGATACACTGTGAAAACCCCAAACACACCTGGCAGGATCCTGATCCACTGTGAAACCCCCATACACACCTGGCAGGACACTGATAAACTATGAAACCCCCATACACAACTGGCAGGATGCTGATAAACAGTGAAATCCCCATAGACACCTGACAGGATCCTGATGAACTGTGAAAACCCCAGACATACCTGGCAGGATCCTGATACACAGTGAAACCCCATTCACACCTGGCAGGATCCTGATCCACTGTGAAACCCCCATACACACATGGAAGGATCCTGATACACTGTGAAACCCCATACACACTTGGCAGGATCCTGATACACTGTGAAACCCCCATGCACACCTGGAAGGATCCTGATAAACTGTGAAACCCCAAACACACCTGGCAGGATCCTGATATATTTTGAAAACCCCATACACACCTGGCAGGATCCTGATACACTGCGAAAACCCCAGACACATCTGGCAGGATCCTGATGCACTGTGAAAACCCCATACACACCTGGCAGGATCCTGATCCAATTTGAAAACCCCATACACACCTGGCAGGATCCTGATAAACTATTAAACCCCCATACACACCTGGCAGGATCCTGATAAACTGTGAAACCCCCATACACACCAGGCAGGATCCTGATACACTGTGTATACCACATACACACCTGGCAGGATCCTGATACACTGTGAAAACCCCATACACACCTGGCAGGATCCTGATGCACTGTGAAAACCCCATACACACTTGGCAGGATCCTGATCCACTGTGAAAACCCCATGCACACCTGGCAGGATCCTGATAATCTATGAAAACCCCATACACACCTGGCAGGATCCTGATAAACTGTGAATACCCCATACATACCAGGCAGGATCCTGATACACTGTGAAAACCCCATAGATACCTGACAGGATCCTGATGCACTGTGAAAACCCCCATACATACCTGGCAGGATCCTGATACAGAGTGAAACCCCATTCACATCTGGCAGTGTCCTGATACACTGTGAAAACCCCATTCACACCTGGCAGGATACTGATACACTGTGAAAACCCCATACACACCTGGCAGGATCCTGATACACTGTGAAACTCCCATACACACCTGGCAGGATCCTGATAAACTATGAAACCCCCATCCACACCTCGCAGGATCCTGATAAACTATGAAACCCCCATACACACCTGGCAGGATCCTGATAAACTGTGAAAATCCCATTCACTCCTGGCAGGATCGTGATACACTGTGAAAACCCCATACACACCTGGCAGGATCCTGATAAACTGTGAAACCCCCATACACACATGGCAGGATGCTGATAAACTGTGAAAACCCCATACACACCTGGCAGGATCCTGATAAACTGTGAAACCCACATACACACCAGGCAGGATCCTGATAAACTGTGAAACCCCCATAGACACCTGACAGGATCCTGATACGCTGTGAAAAACCCAGACACACCTGGCAGGATCCTGATCCACTGTGAAACCCCTATAAACACCTGGCAGCATCCTGATAAACTATGAAATACCCATACACACCTGGAAGGATCGTGATACACTGTGAAACCCCATCCACACTTAGCAGGATCCTGATGCACTGTGAAACCCCAAACACACCTGGCAGGATCCTGATATATTTTGAAAACCCCATACACACCTGGCAGGATCCTGATACACTGTGAAAACACCATACACAGCTGGCAGGATCCTGATGCACTGTGAAAACACCATACACACCTGGCAGGATCCTGATCCACTGTGAAAACCCCATACAAACCTGGCAGTATCCTGATAATGTATGAAACCCCCATACACACCTGGCAGGATCCTGATAAACTGTGAAACCCCCAAACACACCAGGCAGGATCCTGATACACTGTGAAAACCCCATACACACCTGGCAGGATACTGATGCACTGTGAAAACCCCATACACACCTGGCAGGATCCTGATACACTGTGAAAACCCCATACGCACCTGGCAGGATACTGATGCACTGTGAAAACCCCATACACACCTGGCAGGATCCTGATCCACTGTGAAAACCACATTCACACCTGGCAGGATCCTGATAATCTATGAAACACCATAAACACCTGGCAGGATCCTGATAAACTGTGAAACCCCCATAAACACCAGGCAGGCTCCTGACACTCTTTAAAACCCCCATAGACACCTGACAGGATCCTGATACACAGTGAAAACCCCATACATACCTGGCAGGATCCTGATACACAGTGAAACCCCATTAACAACTGGCGGGATCCTGATACACTGTGTAAACCCCAAAAAACACCTAGCAGGATCCTGATGCACTGTGAAAACCCCATACACACCTGGCAGGGTCCTGATACACCTTGGAAAACCCCATTCACACCTGGCTGGATCCTGATACACTGTGAAAACCCCATACACACCTGGCAGGATACTGATACACTGTGAAACCCCCAGACTCATCTGGCAGGATCCTGATTAACTATGAAACCCCCCTACACACCTGGCAGAATCCTGATAAACAATGAAACCCGCAAACACACGGCAGGATAATGATCCACTGTGAAACTCCCATCCACACCTCGCAGGATCCTGATAAACTATGAAACCCCCATACACACCTGGCAGGATCCTGATAAACTGTGAAAACCTCACACATACCTGGCAGGATCCTGATACACAGTGAAACCCCATTCACACCTGGCAGGATCCTGATCCACTGTGAAACCCCCATACACACCTGGAAGGATCCTGATACACTGTGAAACACCATCCACACTTAGCAGGATCCTGATGCACTGTGAAACCCCAAACACACCTGGCAGGATACTGATATATTTTGAAAACCCCATACACACCTGGCAGGATCCTGATAATGTATGAAACCCCCATACACACCTGGCAGGATCCTGATAAACTGTAAAACCCCCAAACACGCCAGGCAGGATCCTGATACACTGTGAAAACCCCATACACACCTGGCAGGATACTGATGCACTGTGAAAACCCCAGACACACCTGGCAGGATCCTGATACACTGTGAAAACCCCATACGCACCTGGCAGGATCCTGATGCACTGTGAAAACCCCATACACACCTGGCAGGATCCTGATCCACTGTGAAAACCACATTCACACCTGGCAGGATCCTGATAATCTATGAAACACCATAAACACCTGGCAGGATCCTGATAAACTGTGAAACCCCCATAGACACCTGACAGGATCCTGATACACAGTGAAAACCCCATACATACCTGGCAGGATCCTGATACACAGTGAAACCCCATTAACAACTGGCGGGATCCTGATACACTGTGAAACCCCATAAACACCTGGCAGGTACCTGATCCACTGTGTAAACCCCATACACACCTAGCAGGATCCTGATGCACTGTGAAAACCCCATACACACCTGGCAGGGTCCTGATACACCTTGGAAAACCACATTCACACCTGGCTGGATCCTGATACACTGTGAAAACCCCATACACACCTGGCAGGATACTGATACACTGTGAAACCCCCATACTCATCTGGCAGGATCCTGATTCACTATGAAACCCCCATACACACCTGGCAGAATCCTGATAAACAATGAAACCCCCACACACACGGCAGGATACTGATCTACTGTGAAACTCCCATCCACACCTCGCAGGATCCTGATAAACTATGAAACCCCCATACACACCTGGCAGGATCCTGATAAACTGTGACAATCCCATACACACCTGGCAGGATCGTGATACACTGTGAAAAGCCCATATACACCTGGCAGGATCCTGATAAACTGTGAAACCCCCATACACACCTGGCAGGTTCCTGATAAACTGTGAAAACCCCATACACACCTGGCAGGATCCTGATAAACTGTGAAACCCACATACACACCAGGCAGGATCCTGATAAACTGTGAAACCCCCAGAGACACATGACAGGATCCTGATGCACTGTAAAAAACCCATAAACACCTGGCAGGATCCTGATAAACTATGGAAGCCCCCATACACACCTGGCAGGATCCTGATCCACAGTGAAACCCCCATACACACCTGGCAGGATCCTGATAAACTATGAAACCCCCATACACACCTGGCAGGATCCTGATAAACTTTGAAACCCCCACAGACACCTGACAGGATCCTGATACACTGTGAAAACCCATACATACCTGGCAGGATCCTGATACACTTTGAAACCCCCAAACACACCTGGAAGGATCCTGATACACTGTGAAACCCCATACACACTTGGCAGGATCCTGATACACTGCGAAACCCCCATACACACCTGGAAGGATCCTGATACACTGTGAAACCCCAAACACACCTGGCAGGATCCTGATATATTTTGAAAACCCCATACACACCTGGCTGGATCCTGATAAACTGTGAAAACCCCATACACTTTTGACAGGATCCTGATGTACTGTGAAACCCCATACACACCTGGCAGGATCCTGATAATCTATGAAACCCCCATACACACCTGGCAGGATCCTGATAAACTGTGAAACTCCCATGCACACCAGGCAGGATACTGATAATCTATGAAACCCCCATACACACCTAGCAGGATCCTGATGCACTGTGAAAGCCCCAGACACACCTGGCAGGATCCTGATGCACTGTGAAACCCCCATACACACCTGGCAGGATGCTGATAAACTGTGTAAATCCCATACACACCTGGCAGGATCGTGATACACTGTGAAAACCCCATACACAACTGGCAGGATCTGGATAAACTGTGAAACCCCCATACACACCTGGCAGGATCCTGATATACTGTGAAATCCCCAGAAACACCTGGCAGGATCCTTATAAACTGTGAAAACCACATACACACAGGGCAGGATTCTGATAAACTATGAAAGCCCCATACACACTTGGCAGGATCCTGATAAATTGTGAAAATCTCATACACACCTGGCAGGATCCTGATGTACTGTGAAAACCCCATACACACCTGGCAGGATCCTGATAGACTGTGAAACCCCCATAGACACCTGACAGGATCCTGATAGACTGTGTAAACCCCATACTTAACTGGCAGATTCCTGATACACAGTAAAACACCATTCACATCTGGCGGGATCCTGATACACTGTGAAACCCGATACACACCTGGCAGGATCCTGATCCACTGTGAAAACCCCATACACACCTGGCAGGATCCTGATAATCTATGAAACCCCCATACACACCTGGCAGGATCCTGATAAACTGTGAAAACCCCATAGACAACAGGCAGGATTCTGATACACTGTGAAAACCCCATACACATCTGGCAGGATACTGATGCACTGTGAAAAGCCCATACACACCTGGCAGGATCCTGATCCACTGTGAAAACCCCATACACACCTGGCAGGTTCCTGATAATCTATGAAACCCCCTTACACACCTGGCAGGATCCTGATGAACTGTGAAAACCCCAGACATACCTGGCAGGATCCTGATACACAGTGAAACCCCATTCACACCTGGCAGGATCCTGATCCTCTGTGAAACCCCCATACACACATGGCAGGATCCTGATACACTGTGAAACCCCATGCACACTTGGCAGGATCCTGATACACTGTGAAACCCCCATACACACCTGGAAGGATCCTGATAAACTGTGAAACCCCAAACACACCTGGCAGGATCCTGATATATTTTGAAAACCCCATACACACCTGGCAGGATCATGATACACTGTGAAAACCCCATACACATCTGGCAGGATCCTGATGCACTGTGACAACCCCATACACACCTGGCAGGATCCTGATCCAATTTGAAAACCCCATACAAACCTGGCAGGATTCTGATAATCTATTAAACCCCCATACACACCTGGCAGGATCCTTATAAACTGTGAAACCCCCATACACACCTGGCAGGATCCTGATACACTGTAAAAACACCATACACACCTGGCAGGATCTTGATGCACTGTGAAAACCCCATACACACCTGGCAGGATCCTGATACACTGTGAAAACCCCATACACACCTGGCAGGATACTGATACACTGTGAAAACCCCATACACACCTGGCAGGATCCTGATACACTGTGAAACCCCCATACACATCTGACAGGATCCTGATTCACTATGAAACCCCCATACACACCTGGCAGGATCCTGATAAACTATGAAACCCCCATCCACACCTCGCAGGATCCTGATAAACTATGAAACCCCCATACACACCTGGCAGGATCCTGATGAACTGTGAAAATCCCATACACTCCTGGCAGGATCGTGATACACTGTGAAAACCCCATGCACACCTGGCAGAATCCTGAGAAACTGTGATACCCCCATACACACATGGCAGGATCCTGATAAACTGTGAAACCCACAAACACACCAGGCAGGATCCTGATAAACTGTGAAACCCCCATAGACACCTGACAGGATCCTGATACGCTGTGAAAAACCCAGACACACCTGGCAGGATCCTGATCCACTGTGAAACCCCCATAAACACCTGGCAGGATGCTGATAACTATGAAATACCCATACACACCTGGCAGGATCCTGATAAACTTTGCAACCCCCATAGACACCTGACAGGATCCTGATACACTGTGAAAACCTCACACATACCTGGCAGAATCCTGATACACAGTGAAAACCCATTCACACCTGGCAGGATCCTGATCCACTGTGAAACCCCCATACACACCTGGAAGGATCCTGATACACTGTGAAACCCCATACACACTTAGCAGGATCCTGATGCACTGTGAAACCCCAAACACACCTGGCAGGATCCTGAGATATTTTGAAAACCCCATACACACCTGGCAGGATCCTGATACACTGTGAAAACACCATACACAGCTGGCAGGATCCTGATGCACTGTGAAAACCCCATACACACCTGGCAGGATCCTGATCCACTGTGAAAACCCCATACAAACCTGGCAGTATCCTGATAATCTATGAAACCCCCATACACACCTGGCAGAATCCTGATAAACTGTGAAACCCCCAAACACACCAGGCAGGATCCTGATACACTGTGAAAACCCCATACACACCTGGCAGGATACTGATGCACTGTGAAAACCCCATACACACCTGGCAGGTTCCTGATACACTCTGAAAACCCCACACGCGCCTGGCAGGATCCTGATGCACTGTGAAAACCCCATACACACCTGGCAGGATCCTGATACACTGTGAAAACCCCATACACACCTGGCAGGATCCTGATCCACTGTGAAAACCACATACACACCTGGCAGGATCCTGATAATCTATGAAACACCATAAACACCTGGCAGGATCCTGATAAACTGTGAAACCCCCATAAACACCAGGCAGGCTCCTGATACTCTGTAAAACCCCCATAGACACCTGGCAGGATCCTGATACACAGTGAAACCCCATGAACAACTGGCCGGATCCTGATACACTGTGAAACCCCATAAACACCTGGCAGGTTCCTGATCCACTGTGTAAACCCCATACACACCTAGCAGGATCCTGATGCACTGTGAAAACCCCATACACACCTGGCAGGGTCCTGATACACCTTGGAAAACACCATTCACACCTGGCTGGATCCTGATACACTGCGAAAACCCCATACACACCTGGCAGGATCCTGATACACTGTGAAACCCCCATACTCATCTGGCAGGATCCTGATTCACAATGAAACCCCCATACTCATCTGGCAGGATCCTGATAAACTATGAAACCCCCATACACACCTGGCAGGATCCTGATAAACTGTGACAATCCCATACACACCTGGCAGGATATTGAGACACTGTGAAAAGCCCATATACACCTGGCAGGATCCTGATAAACTGTGAAACCCCCATGCACACCTGGCAGGATCCTGGTAAACTGTGAAAACCCCATACACACCTGGCAGGATCCTGATAATCTGTGAAACCCACATACACACCAGGCAGGATCCTGATAAACTGTGAAACCCCAATAGACACATGACAGGATCCTGATACACTGTGAAAAACCCATACACACCTGGCAGGATCCTGATCCACAGTGAAACCCCCATACACACCTGGCAGGATACTGATAAACTATGAAACCCCCATACACACCTGGCAGGATCCTGATAAACTTTGAAACCCCCACAGACACCTGACAGGATCCTGATACACTGTGAAAACCCATACATACCTGGCAGGATCCTGATACACGGTGAAACCCCATTCTCACCTGGCAGGATCCCGATCCGCTGTGAAACCCCCATACACACCTGGAAGGATCCTGATACACTGTGAAACCCCATACACACTTGGCAGGATCCTGATACACTGCGAAACCCCCATACACACCTGGAAGGATCCTGATACACTGTGAAACCCCAAACACACCTGGCAGGATCCTGATAAATTTTGAAAACCCCATACACACCTGGCTGGATCCTGATAAACTGTGAAAACCCCATACACTTTTGACAGGATCCTGATGTACTGTGAATACCCCATACACACCTGGCAGGATCCTGATAATCTATGAAACCCCCATACACACCTGGCAGGATCCTGATAAACTGTGAAACCCCCATGCACACCAGGCAGGATACTGATAATCTATGAAACCCCCATACACACCTAGCAGGATCCTGATGCACTGTGAAAGCCCCAGACACACCTGGCAGGATCCCGATGCACTGTGAAAGCCCCATACACACCTGGCAGGATCCTGATAAACTATGAAACCCCCATACACACCTGGCAGGATCCTGATAGCTGTGAAAATCCCATACACACCTGGCAGGATCCTGATCCACTGTGAAACCCCCATCCACACCTGACAGGATCCTGATAAACTATGAAACCCCCATACACACCTGGCAGGATGCTGATAAACTGTGTAAATCCCATACACACCTGGCAGGATCGTGATACACTGTGAAAACCCCATGCACACTGGCAGGATCTGGATAAACTGTGAAACCCCCATACACACCTGGCAGGATCCTGATATACTGTGAAATCCCCAGACACACCTGGCAGGATCCTTATAAACAGTGAATACCACATACACACAGGGCAGGATACTGATAAACTATGAAAGCCCCATACACACCTGGCTGGATCCTGATAAATTGTGAAAATCTCATACACACCTGGCAGGATCCTGATACACTGTGAAAACCCCACACCCAGCTGGCAGGACGCTGATAAACTGTGAAACGCCCATACACACCAGGCAGGATCCTGATAAACTGTGAAACCTCCATAGACACCTGACAGGATCCTGATAGACTTTGAAAACCCCATACATAACTGGCAGATTCCTGATACACAGTAAAACACCATTCACATCTGGCGGGATCCTGATGCACTGTGAAACCCGATACATACCGAGCAGGAACCTGATGCACTGTGAAACCACATTCACATCTGGCAGGATCATGATAAACTGCGAAAACCCCATACACACCCAGCAGGATCCTGATGCACTGTGAAAAACCCAGATACACCTGGCAGGATCCTGATGCACTGTGAAAGCTCCATACACATCTGGCAGGATCCTGATCAATTGTGAATACCCCATACACACCTGGCAGGATCCTGATAATCTATGAAACCCCCATACACACCTGGCAGGATCCTGATAAACTGTGAAAACCCCATAGACAACAGGCAGGATTCTGATACACTGTGAAAACCCCATACAAACCTGGCAGGATACTGATGCACTGTGAAAACCCCATACACACCTGGCAGGATCCTGATCCACTGTGAAAACCCCATACACACCTGGCAGGATCCTGATAATCTATGAAACCCCCATACACACCTGGCAGGATCCTGATAAAATGTGAAACCCCCATACACACCTGGCAGGTTCCTGATCCACTGTGTAAACCCCATACATACCGAGCAGGAACCTGATGCACTGTGAAACCACATTCACATCTGGCAGGATCCTGATACATTGTGAAAACCCGATTCACACCTGGCAGGATCCTGATACACTGTGAAACCCCACTCACACCTGGCAGGATCCTGATCCACTGTGAAACCCCATTCACCACTGGCAGTATCGTGATCCACTGTGAAAACCCATTCACATCTGGCAGGATCCTGATACACTGTGAAACCCCACTCACACCTGGCTGGATTCTGATACACTGTGAAACCCCATAAACACCTGGCAGGATCCTGATCCACTGTGAAACCCCATACACACCTGGCAGGATCCTGATCCACTGTGAAAACCCCATACACACCTGACAGGATCCTGATCCACTGCGAAAACCCCATTCACACCTGGCAGAATCCTGATGCACTGTGAAAACTCCATACACACCTGGCAGGATCCTGATGCACTGTGAAAAGCCCAAACACACCTGGCAGGATCCAGATACACTGTGAAAACCCCATAAACACCAAGCAGGATCCTGATCCACTGTGAAAGCCCATACACACCTGGCAGGAGACTGATACACTGCGAAAACCCCATACACACCTGGCAGGATCCTGATGCACTGTGAAAACACCAAACACACCTGGCAGGATTCTGATGCACTGTGAAACCCCATACACACCTGGCAGGATCCTGATACATCGTGATAACCCCATACACACCTGGCAAAATCATGATACACTTTTAAAACCCATACACAACTGGCAAGATCATGATACACTGTGAAAACCCATACACACCTGGCAGGATCCTGATGAACTGTGGAAATCCCATACACACCTGGCAGGATCCTGATACACTGTGAAAACCCCATACACACATGGCAGGATCCAGAGAAACTGTGAAATCCCATGCAGATCTGGCAGGATCCTGATACACTGTGAAATCCCCATACACACCTGGCAGGATCCTGATCAACTGTGAAACCCCCATACACACCTGGCAGGATCCTGATACACTGTGAAAACCCCATGCACACTTGGCAGGATCCTGATCGACTGTGAAACCCCATGACACACCTGGCAGGAGCCTGATAAACTATGAAACCCCCTAGACTCCTGACAGGATTCTGATACACTGTGAAAACGCCATACATACCTAGCAGGATCCTGATACACAGTGAAACCCCAGTCACATCTGGCGGCATCCTGATACATTGTGAAATCCCACACACATGTAGGTTCCTGATCCACTGTGAAACCCCCATACACACCTGGAAGGATCCTGATGATACACTGTGAAACCCCATACACACCTGGCAGGATCCTGATGCACTTTGAAACCCCCATACACACCTGGCAGGATCCTGATAATCTATGAAACCCCCATACACACCTGGCAGGATCCTGATAAACTGTGAAAACCCCATAGACAACAGGCAGGATTCTGATACACTGTGAAAACCCCATACACATCTGGCAGGATACTGATGCACTGTGAAAAGCCCATACACACCTGGCAGGATCCTGATCCACTGTGATAACACCATACACACCTGGCAAAATCATGATACACTTTTAAAACCCATACACAACTGGCAAGATCATGATACACTGTGAAAACCAATACACACCTGGCAGGATCCTGATAAACTATGAAACCCCCATACACACCTGGCAGGATCCTGATGAACTGTGGAAATCCCATACACACCTGGCAGGATCCTGATACACTGTGAAAACCCCATACACACATGGCAGGATCCTGAGAAACTGTGAAATCCCATGCAGATCTGGCAGGATCCTGATACACTGTGAAATCCCCATACACACCTGGCAGGATCCTGATCAACTGTGAAACCCTCATACACACTTGGCAGGATCCTGATCGACTGTGAAACCCCATGACACACCTGGCAGGAGCCTGATAAACTATGAAACCCCCTAGACTCCTGACAGGATCCTGATACACTGTGAAAACGCCATACATACCTAGCAGGATCCTGATACACAGTGAAACCCCAGTCACATCTGGCGGCATCCTGATACACTGTGAAATCCCACACACATGTAGGTTCCTGATGCACTGTGAAACCCCCATACACACCTGGAAGGATCCTGATGATACACTGTGAAACCCCATACACACCTGGCAGGATCCTGATGCACTTTGAAACCCCCATACACACCTGGAAGGATCCTGATACACTGTGAAACCCCATGCGCACCTGGCAGGATCCTGATAAACTGTGAAAACCCCATACACACCTGGCAGGATTCTGATACACTGTGAAAAGCACAGACACACCTGGCAGGATCCTGATACACTGTGAAAGCCCCATACACACCTGGCAGGATCCTGATAAACTGTGAAAACCCCATACACACCTGGCAGGATTCTGATAACTGTGAAAAGCCCAGACACACCTGGCAGGGTCCTGATACATTGTGAAACCCCCATACACACCTGGCAGGAACCTGATAAACTATGAAACCCCCATACACACCTGGCAGGATCCTGATAAACTGTGCAAATCCCATACACACCTGGCAGGATCCTGACACACTGTGAAAACCCCATACACACCTGGCAGGATACTGATAAACTGTGAAACCCCATACACACCTGGCAGGATCCTGATAAACAGTGAAACCCCCATGCACACCAGGCAGGATCCTGATAAACTGTGAAACACCCAAAGACACCTGACAGGATCCTGACACACTGTGAAAACCCCTTACACACCTGGCATGATCCTGATACACTGTGAAAACCCCATACACACCTGGCAGGATCCTGATAAACGATGAAACCCCCATACACACCTGGCAGGATCCTGATAAACTTTGAAACCCCCATATACACCAGGCAGGATCCTGATAAACTGTGAAAACCCCATACACACCTGGCAGGATACTGATAAACTGTGAAACCCCATACACACCTGGCAGGATCCTGATAAACATTGAAACCCCCATGCACACCAGGCAGGATCCTGATAAACTGTGAAACACCCAAAGACACCTGACAGGATACTGACACACTGTGAAAACCCCATACACACCTGGCAGGATCCTGATAAACTCTGAAACCCCCATACACACCTGGCAGGATCCTGATAAACTGTGAAAATCCCATACACACCTGGCAGGATCCTGATACACTGTGAAAACCCCATACACACCTGGCAGGATCCTGATAAACTGTGAAGCCCCATACACATCTGGCAGGATCCTGATAGACTGTGAAAACCCCATACACACCTGGCAGGATCCTGCTGCACTGTGAAAACCCCATACACACCTGGCAGGATCCTGATAAATGATGAAACCCCCATACACACCTGGCAGGATCCTGATAAACTGTGAAACCCCCATGTACACCAGGCAGGATCCTGATCCACTGTGAAAACCACCGACTCACCTGGCATGATCCTGACGCACTGTGAGAACCCCAAACACACCTGGCAGGATCCTGATCCACTGTGAAAACCCCATACACGCCTGGCAGGATCCTGATACACTGTGAAACCCCATACGCACCTGGCAGGATCCTGATGCACTGTGAAAACCCCATACACACCTGGCAGGATCCTGATACACTGTGAGACTCCCATACACATCTGGCAGGAACCTGATTCACTGTGAAACCCCCATACACACCTGGCAGGATCCTGATGCACAGTGAAACCCCCATAAACACCTGGCAGGATTCTGATAAACTATGAAACCCCATACACATCTGGCAGGATCCTGATTGACTGTGAAAACCCCAAACACATCTGGCAGAATCCTGATACACTGTGAAACTCGTATACACATCTGGCAGGATCATGATTCACTGTGAAACCCCCATACACACCTGGCAGGATCCTGATCCACTGTGAAACCCCACAAAGATCTAGCAGTATCGTGATCGACTGTGAAACCCCATTCACACCTGGCAGGATGCTGATTAACTGTGAAAACCCCATACACACCCGGCAGGGACCTGATCCACTTTGAAACTCCCATTCACACCTGGCCGGAGCCTGATAAACTATGAAACCCCAATGCACACCTGGCAGGATCCTGATAAACTGTGAAAACCCCATACACACCTGGCAGGATTCTGATCCATTGTGAATACACCCAAACACACCTGGCAGGATCCTGATCCACTGTGAAACCCCCATACACACTTGGCAGGATCCTGATAATCTGTGAAACCCCCAAACACACCAGTCAGTACCCTGATACACTGTGAAACCCCCATAGACACCTGGCAGGAGCCTGATCCACTGTCAAACCCCATTCACACCTGGCAGGAACCTGATACACTGTGAAAACCCCATACACACCTGGTAGGATCCTGATCCACTGTGAAAACCCATGCACACCGGGTAGGATCCTGATACACTGTGTAAACCCCATTCACACCTGGCAGGATCCTGATCCAATATGAAAACCCCATACACAACTTGCAGGATCCTGATACACTTTGAAAGCCCCATACACACCTGGCAGGATCCTGATAAACTGTGAAAGCCCCATACACACCTGGCAGGATTCTGAAACACTGTGAAAAGCCCAGACACACCTGGCAGGATCCTGATACACTGTGAAAACCCCAGACACACCTGGCAGGATCCTGATACACTGTGAAAACCCCAAACACACCTGGCAGGATCCTGAAACACTGTGAAAACCCATACACATCTGGCGGGATCCTGATAAACAGTGAAACCCCATTCACATCTGGCAGGATCCTGATACACTGTGAAACCCCATACACACCTGGCAGGATCCTGATCCACTGTGAAACCCCCACACACACCTGGCAGAATCCTGATCCACTGTGAAACACCATTCACATCTGGCAGGATCATGATCCACTGTGAATCCATATTCACATCTGGCAGGATCCTGATACATTGTGAAAAGCCGATTCACACCTGGCAGGATCCTGATACACTGTGAAACCCCACTCACACCTGGCAGGATCCTGATCCACTGTGAAACCCCATTCACATCTGGCAGTATCGTGATCCACTGTGAAAACCCATTCACATCTGGCAGGATCCTGATCCACTGTGAAACCCCATTCACATCTGGCAGGATCCTGATACAATGTGAAACCCCACTCACACCTGGCTGGATTCTGATGCACTGTGAAACCCCATAAACACCTGGCAGGATCCTGATTCACTGTGAATACCCATACACACCTGGCAGGTTCCTGATCCACTGTGAAAACCCCATACACACCTGGCAGGATACTGATCCACTGTGAAAACCCCATTCACACCTGGCAGGATCCTGATGCACTGTGAAAACTCCATACACACCTGGCAGGATCCTGATGCACTGTGAAAAGCCCAAACACACCTGGCAGGATCCAGATACACTGTGAAAACCCCATAAACACCTGGCAGGATCCTGATCTACTGTGAAAGCCCATACACACCTGGCAGGAGACTGATACACTGTGAAAACCCCATACACACCTGGCAGGATCCTGATGCACTGTGAAAACACCAAACACACCTGGCAGGATTCTGATGCACTGTGAAACCCCATACACACCTGGCAGGATCCTGATACATGTTGAAAACCCCATACACACCTGGCAAAATCATGATACACTTTTAAAACCCATACACAACTGGCAAGATCATGATACACTGTGAAAACCCATACACACCTGGCAGGATCCTGATAAACTATGAAACCCCCATACACACCTGGCAGGATCCTGATGAACTGTGAAAATCCCATACACACCTGGCAGGATCCTGATACACTGTGAAAACCCCATACACACCTGGCAGGATCCTGAGAAACTGTGAAACCCCATGCACATCTGGCAGGACCCTGATACACTGTGAAATCCCCATACACACCTGGAAGAATCCTGATCCACTGTGAAACCCCCATACACACCTGGCAGGATCCTGATTAACTATGAAACCCCCATACACACCTGGCAGGATCCTGATGTACGATGAAAAACCCATACACACCTGGCAGGATCCTGATAAACTGTGAAACCCCCATACACCCCAGGCAGGATCCTGATAAACTGTGAAACCCCCATACACCCCAGGCAGGATCCTGATACACTGTGAAAACGCCATACATACCTAGCATGATCCTGATACACAGTGAAACCCCAGTCACATCTGGCGGCATCCTGATACACTGTGAATCCCCACACACATGGCAGGTTCCTGATCCACTGTGAATCCCCCATACACACCTGGAAGGATCCTGATACACTGTGAAACCCCATACACACCTGGCAGGATCCTGATGATACACTGTGAAACCCCATACACATCTGGCAGGATCCTGATGCACATTGAAACCCCCATACACACCTGGAAGGATCCTGATACACTGTGAAACCCCATGCGCACCTGGCAGGATCCTGATGGACTGTGAAAACCCCATACACACCTGGCAGGATCCTGATCCACTGTGAAACACGCATACACACCTGGCAGGATCCTGATAAACTATAAAACCCCCAAACACACCTGGCAGGATCCTGATAAACTGTGAAAATCCCATACATAGCTGGCAGGATCCTGATACACTGTGAAAACCCCATACACACCTGGCAGGATCCTGATCCACTGTGAAACCCCATTTACAGCTGCCAGGTTCCTGATACACTGTTAAACCCCACTCACACCTGGCAGGATCCTGATCCTCTGTGAAACCCCATTCACATCTGGCAGGATCATGATCCACTGTGAAACCACATTCACATCTGGCAGGATCCTGATACATTGTGAAAACCCCATTCACCCCTGGCAGGATCCTGATACACTGTGAAACCCCACTCACACCTGGCAGGATCCTGATCCACTGTGAAACCCCATTCACATCTGGCAGGATCATGATCCACTGTGAAACCCCACTCACACCTGGCTGGATTCTGATAAACTGTGAAACCCCATAAACACCTGGCAGGATCCTGATCCACTGTGATACCCCATACACACCTGGCAGGATCCTGATCCACTGTGAAAACCCCATACACACCTGGCAGGATCCTGATCCACTGTGAAAACCCCATTCACACCTGGCGGCATCCTGATACACTGTGAAACCCCACACACATGGCAGGATCCAGATACACTGTGAAACCCCCATACACACCTGGAAGGATCCTGATACACTGTGAAACCCCATACACACCTGGCAGGAGACTGATACACTGTGAAACCCCACACACATGGCAGGATCCAGATACACTGTGAAACCCCCATACACACCTGGAAGGATCCTGATACACTGTGAAAGCCCATACACACCTGGCAGGAGACTGATACACTGTGAAAACCCCATACACATCTGGCAGGATCCTGATGCACTGTGAAAACAGTGAAACCCACCTGGCAGGATTCTGATGCACTGTGAAACCCCATACAAACCTGGCAGGATCATGATACATCGTGAAAAGCCCATACACACCTGGCAAAATCATGATACACTTTTAAAACCCATACACAACTGGCAAGATCATGATACACTCTGAAAACCCATACACACCTGGCAGGATCCTGATAAACTATGAAACCCCCATACACACCTGGCAGGATCCTGATGAACTGTGAAAATCCCATACACACCTGGCAGGATCCTGATACACTGTGAAAACCCCATACACACCTGGCAGGATCCTGATAAACTGTGAAACCCCATGCACATCTGGCAGGATCCCGATGCACTGTGAAATCCCCATTCACACCTGGCAGGTTCCTGATCCACTGTGAAACCCCCATACACACCTGGAAGTATCCTGATACACTGTGAAACCCCATACACACCTGGCAGGATCCTGATGATACACTGTGAAACCCCATACACACCTGGCAGGATCCTGATGCACTGTGAAACCCCCATACACACCGTGAAGGATCCTGATACACTGTGAAACCCCATGCGCACCAGGCAAGTTCCTGATGTACTGTAAAAACCCCATACACACCAGGCAGGATCATGATGCACTGTGAAACTCCCATACACACCTGGCAGGATCCTGATAAACTGTGAAAATCCCATACATAGCTGGCAGGATCCTGATACACTGTGAAACCCCCATACACACCTGGCAGGATCCTGATCCACTGTGAACCCCCACACACACCTGGCAGGACCCTGATCCACTGTGAAAACCCATACACACCTGGCAGGATCCAGATGAACTATGAAACCCCCATACACACCTGGCAGGATCCTGATGAACTGTGAAAGTCCCATACATACCTGGCATGATCCTGATACACTGTGAAAACCCCATACACACCTGGCAGGATCCTGAGAAACTGTGAAACCCCATGCACATCTGGCAGGATCCTGATACACTGTGAAATCCCCATACACACCTGGCAGGACGCTGATCCACTGTGAAACCCCCATACACACCTTGCAGGATCCTGATAAACTATGAAACCCCCATACACACCTGGCAGGATCCTGATGTACTATGAAAAACCCATACACACCTGGCAGGATCCTGATAAACTGTGAAACCCCCACACACCAGGCAGGATCCTGATAAACTGTGAAAACCCCTTAGACTCCTGACAGGATCCTGATACAGTGTGAAAACGCCATACACACCTGGCAGGATCCAGATAAACTATGAAACCCCCATACACACCTGGCAGGATCCTGATGAACTGTGAAAGTCCCATACACACCTGGCATGATCCTGATCCACTGTGAAACCCCATACGCACCTGGCAGGATCCTGATGCACTGTGAAAACCCCATACACACCTGGCAGGATCCTGATACACTGTGAGACTCCCATACACATCTGGCAGGAACCTGATTCACTGTGAAACCCCCATACACACCTGGCAGGATCCTGATGCACAGTGAAACCCCCATAAACACCTGGCAGGATTCTGTTAAACTATGAAACCCCCATACACACCTGGCAGGATCCTGATACACTGTGAAAACCCCATACACACCTGGCAGGATCCTGATTGACTGTGAAAACCCCAAACACATCTGGCAGAATCCTGATACACTGTGAAACTCGAATACACATCTGGCAGGATCATGATTCACTGTGAAACCCCCATACACACCTGGCAGGATCCTGATCCACTGTGAAACCCCACAAAGATCTAGCAGTATCCTGATCGACTGTGAAACCCCATTTACACCTGGCAGGATACTGATTAACTGTGAAAACCCCATACACACCCGGCAGGGACCTGATCCACTTTGAAACTCCCATTCACACCTGGCCGGAGCCTGATAAACTATGAAACCCCAATGCACACCTGGCAGGATCCTGATTAACTGTGAAAACCCCATACACACCTGGCAGGATTCTGATCCATTGTGAATACACCCAAACACACCTGGCAGGATCCTGATCCACTGTGAAACCCCCATACACACTTGGCAGGATCCTGATAATCTGTGAAACCCCCAAACACACCAGTCAGTACCCTGATACACTGTGAAACCCCCATAGACACCTGGCAGGAGCCTGATCCACTGTCAAACCCCATTCACACCTGGCAGGAACCTGATACACTGTGAAAACCCCATACACACCTGGTAGGATCCTGATCCACTGTGAAAACCCATGCACACCGGGTAGGATCCTGATACACTGTGTAAACCCCATTCACACCTGGCAGGATCCTGATACAATATGAAAACCCCATACACAACTTGCAGGATCCTGATACACTTTGAAAGCCCCATACACACCTGGCAGGATCCTGATAAACTGTGAAAGCCCCATACACACCTGGCAGGATTCTGAAACACTGTGAAAAGCCCAGACACACCTGGCAGGATCCTGATACACTGTGAAAACCCCAGACACACCTGGCAGGATCCTGATACACTGTGAAAACCCCAAACACACCTGGCAGGATCCTGAAACACTGTGAAAACCCATACACATCTGGCGGGATCCTGATAAACAGTGAAACCCCATTCACATCTGGCAGGATCCTGATACACTGTGAAACCCCATACACACCTGGCAGGATCCTGATCCACTGTGAAACCCCCACACACACCTGGCAGAATCCTGATCCACTGTGAAACACCATTCACATCTGGCAGGATCATGATCCACTGTGAATCCATATTCACATCTGGCAGGATCCTGATACATTGTGAAAAGCCGATTCACACCTGGCAGGATCCTGATACACTGTGAAACCCCACTCACACCTGGCAGGATCCTGATCCACTGTGAAACCCCATTCACATCTGGCAGTATCGTGATCCACTGTGAAAACCCATTCACATCTGGCAGGATCCTGATCCACTGTGAAACCCCATTCACATCTGGCAGGATCCTGATACAATGTGAAACCCCACTCACACCTGGCTGGATTCTGATGCACTGTGAAACCCCATAAACACCTGGCAGGATCCTGATTCACTGTGAATACCCATACACACCTGGCAGGTTCCTGATCCACTGTGAAAACCCCATACACACCTGGCAGGATACTGATCCACTGTGAAAACCCCATTCACACCTGGCAGGATCCTGATGCACTGTGAAAACTCCATACACACCTGGCAGGATCCTGATGCACTGTGAAAAGCCCAAACACACCTGGCAGGATCCAGATACACTGTGAAAACCCCATAAACACCTGGCAGGATCCTGATCTACTGTGAAAGCCCATACACACCTGGCAGGAGACTGATACACTGTGAAAACCCCATACACACCTGGCAGGATCCTGATGCACTGTGAAAACACCAAACACACCTGGCAGGATTCTGATGCACTGTGAAACCCCATACACACCTGGCAGGATCCTGATACATGTTGAAAACCCCATACACACCTGGCAAAATCATGATACACTTTTAAAACCCATACACAACTGGCAAGATCATGATACACTGTGAAAACCCATACACACCTGGCAGGATCCTGATAAACTATGAAACCCCCATACACACCTTGCAGGATCCTGATGAACTGTGAAAATCCCATACACACCTGGCAGGATCCTGATACACTGTGAAAACTCCATACACACCTGGCAGGATCCTGAGAAACTGTGAAACCCCATGCACATCTGGCAGGACCCTGATACACTGTGAAATCCCCATACACACCTGGAAGAATCCTGATCCACTGTGAAACCCCCATACACACCTGGCAGGATCCTGATTAACTATGAAACCCCCATACACACCTGGCAGGATCCTGATGTACGATGAAAAACCCATACACACCTGGCAGGATCCTGATAAACTGTGAAACCCCCATACACCCCAGGCAGGATCCTGATAAACTGTGAAACCCCCATACACCCCAGGCAGGATCCTGATACACTGTGAAAACGCCATACATACCTAGCATGATCCTGATACACAGTGAAACCCCAGTCACATCTGGCGGCATCCTGATACACTGTGAAACCCCACACACATGGCAGGTTCCTGATCCACTGTGAATCCCCCATACACACCTGGAAGGATCCTGATACACTGTGAAACCCCATACACACCTGGCAGGATCCTGATGATACACTGTGAAACCCCATACACATCTGGCAGGATCCTGATGCACATTGAAACCCCCATACACACCTGGAAGGATCCTGATACACTGTGAAACCCCATGCGCACCTGGCAGGATCCTGATGGACTGTGAAAACCCCATACACACCTGGCAGGATCCTGATCCACTGTGAAACACGCATACACACCTGGCAGGATCCTGATAAACTATAAAACCCCCAAACACACCTGGCAGGATCCTGATAAACTGTGAAAATCCCATACATAGCTGGCAGGATCCTGATACACTGTGAAAACCCCATACACACCTGGCAGGATCCTGATCCACTGTGAAACCCCATTTACAGCTGCCAGGTTCCTGATACACTGTGAAACCCCACTCACCCCTGGCAGGATCCTGATCCTCTGTGAAACCCCATTCACATCTGGCAGGATCATGATCCACTGTGAAACCACATTCACATCTGGCAGGATCCTGATACATTGTGAAAACCCCATTCACACCTGGCAGGATCCTGATACACTGTGAAACCCCACTCACACCTGGCAGGATCCTGATCCACTGTGAAACCCCATTCACATCTGGCAGGATCATGATCCACTGTGAAACCACATTCACATCTGGCAGTATCCTGACCACTGTGAATCCCCATTCACATCTGGCAGGATCCTGACACACTGTGAAACCCCACTCACACCTGGCTGGATTCTGATAAACTGTGAAACCCCATAAACACCTGGCAGGATCCTGATCCACTGTGATACCCCATACACACCTGGCAGGATCCTGATCCACTGTGAAAACCCCATACACACCTGGCAGCATCCTGATCCACTGTGAAAACCCCATTCACACCTGGCAGGATCCTGATGCACTGTGAAACCCCATACACACCTGGCGGCATCCTGATACACTGTGAAACCCCACACACATGGCAGGATCCAGATACACTGTGAAACCCCCATACACACCTGGAAGGATCCTGATACACTGTGAAACCCCATACACACCTGGCAGGAGACTGATACACTGTGAAAACCCCATACACATCTGGCAGGATCCTGATAAACTATGAAACCCCCATACACACCTGGCAGGATCCTGATGAACTGTGAAAATCCCATACACACCTGGCAGGATCCTGATACACTGTGAAAACCCCATACACACCTGGCAGGATCCTGATAAACTGTGAAACCCCATGCACATCTGGCAGGATCCCGATACACTGTGAATTCCCCATTCACACCTGGCAGGATCCTGATAAACTATGAAACCCCCATACACACCTGGCAGGATCCTGATGAACTGTGAAAATCCCATACACACCTGGCAGGATCCTGATACACTGTGAAAACCCCATACACACCTGGCAGGATCCTGATAAACTGTGAAACCCCATGCACATCTGGCAGGATCCCGATACACTGTGAATTCCCCATTCACACCTGGCAGGTTCCTGATCCACTGTGAAACCCCCATACACACCTGGAAGTATCCTGATACACTGTGAAACCCCATACACACCTGGCAGGATCCTGATGATACACTGTGAAACCCCATACACACCTGGCAGGATCCTGATGCACTGTGAAACCCCCATACACACCGTGAAGGATCCTGATACACTGTGAAACCCCATGCGCACCAGGCAAGTTCCTGATGTACTGTAAAAACCCCATACACACCTGGCAGGATCATGATGCACTGTGAAACTCCCATACACACCTGGCAGGATCCTGATCCACTGTGAAACACCCATACACACCTGGCAGGATCCTGATCCACTGTGAACCCCCACACACACCTGGCAGGATCCAGATAAACTATGAAACCCCCATACACACCTGGCAGGATCCTGATGAACTGTGAAAGTCCCATACACACCTGGCATGATCCTGATACACTGTGAAAACCCCATACACACCTGGCAGGATCCTGAGAAACTGTGAAACCCCATGCACATCTGGCAGGATCCTGATACACTGTGAAATCCCCATACACACCTGGCAGGACCCTGATCCACTGTGAAACCCCCATACACACCTTGCAGGATCATGATAAACTATGAAACCCCCATACACACCTGGCAGGATCCTGATGTACTATGAAAAACCCATACACACCTGGCAGGATCCTGATAAACTGTGAAACCCCCACACACCAGGCAGGATCCTGATAAACTGTGAAAACCCCTTAGACTCCTGACAGGATCCTGATACAGTGTGAAAACGCCATACATACCTCGCAGGATCCTGATACACAGTGAAACCCCAGTCACATCTGGCGGCATCCTGATACACTGTGAAATCCCACACACATGGCAGGTTCCTGATCCACTGTGAAACCCCCATACACACCTGGAAGGATCCTGATACACTGTGAAACCCCATACACACCTGGCAGGATCCTGATGCACATTGAAACCCCCATACACACCTGGAAGGATCCTGATACACTGTGAAACCCCATGCGCACCTGGCAGGATCCTGATGGACTGTGAAAACCCCATACACACCTGGCAGGATCATGATACACTGTGAAACTCGATACACATCCGGCAGAATCCTGATTCACTGTGAAACCCCCAAACACACCTGGCAGGATCGTGATCCACTGTGAAACCCGCAAACACACCTGGCAGGATCCTGATAAACTATAAACCCCCCAAACACACCTGGCAGGATCCTGATAAACTGTGAAAATCCCATACATAGCTGGCAGGATCCTGATACACTGTGAAACCCCCATACACACCTGGCAGGATCCTGATCCACTGTGAAACCCCCACACACACCTGGCAGGATCCTGATCCACTGTGAAAACCCCATTCACACCTGGCAGTATCCTGATCCACTGTGAAACCCCATTCACAGCTGCCAGGTTCCTGATGCACTGAAACCCCACTCACACCTGGCAGGATCCTGTTCAACTGTGAAACCCCATTCACATCTGGCAGGATCATGATCCACTGTGAAACCACATTCACATCTGGCAGGATCCTGATACATTGTGAAAACCCCATTCACACCTGGCAGGATCCTGATACACTGTGAAACCCCATACACACCCGGCAGGATCCTGATACACTGTGAAACCCCATGCGCACCAGGGAAGTTCCTGATGTACTGTGAAAACCCCATACACACCTGGCAGGATCATGATGCACTGTGAAACTCCCATACACATCCGGCAGGATCCTGATTCACTGTGAAACCCCCAAACACACCTGGCAGGATCCTGATCCACTGTGAAACACCCATACAGACCTGGCAGGATCCTGATAAACTGTGAAAATCCCATACATAGCTGGCAGGATCCTGATACACTGTGAAACCCCCATACACACCTGGCAGGATCCTGATCCACTGTGAACCCCCACACACACCTGGCAGGACCCTGATCCACTGTGAAACCCATACACACCTGGCAGGATCCTGATAAACTATGAAACCCCCATACACACCTGGCAGGATCCTGATGAACTGTGAAAACCCCATACACACCTGGCAGGATCCTGAGAAACTGTGAAACCCCATGCACATCTGGCAGGATCCTGATACACTGTGAAATCCCCATACACACCTGGCAGGACCCTGATCCACTGTGAAAACCCATACACACCTGGCAGGATCCTGATAAACTATGAAACCCCCATACACACCTGGCAGGATCCTGATGTACTATGAAAAACCCATACACACCTGGCAGGATCCTGATAAACTGTGAAACCCCCACACACCAGGCAGGATCCTGATAAACTGTGAAAACCCCTTAGACTCCTGACAGGATCCTGATACACTGTGAAAACGCCATACATACCTAGCAGGATCCTGATACACAGTGAAACCCCAGTCACATCTGGCGGCATCCTGATACACTGTGAAACCCCACACACATGGCAGGTTCCTGATCCACCGTGAAACCCCCATACACACCTGGAAGGATCCTGATACACTGTGAAACCCCATACACACCTGGCAGGATCCTGATGCAGTTTGAAACCCCCATACACACCTGGAAGGATCCTGATACACTGTGAAACCCCATGCGCACCTGGCAGGATCCTGATGGACTGTGAAAACCCCATACACACCTGGCAGGATCATGATACACTGTGAAACTCCCATACACATCCGGCAGAATCCTGATTCACTGTGAAACCCCATAAAAGCCTGGCAGGATCATGATACATCGTGAAAAGCCCATACACACCTGGCAACATCATGATACACTTTTAAAACCCATACACAACTGGCAAGATCATGATACACTGTGAAAACCCATACACACCAGGCAGGATCCTGATAAACTATGAAACCCCCATACACACCTGGCAGGATCCTGATGAACTGTGAAAATCCCATACACACCTGGCAGGATCCTGATACACTGTGAAAACCCCATACACACCTGGCAGGATCCTGATAAACTGTGAAACCCCATGCACATCTGGCAGGATCCCGATATACTGTGAAATCCCCATTCACACCTGGCAGGTTCCTGATCCACTGTGAAACCCCCATACACACCTGGAAGTATCCTGATACACTGTGAAACCCCATACACACCTGGCAGGATCCTGATGATACACTGTGAAACCCCATACACACCTGGCAGGATCCTGATGCACTGTGAAACCCCCATACACACCGTGAAGGATCCTGATACACTGTGAAACCCCATGCGCACCAGGCAAGTTCCTGATGTACTGTAAAAACCCCATACACACCTGGCAGGATCATGATGCACTGTGAAACTCCCATACACACCTGGCAGGATCCTGATCCACTGTGAAACACCCATACACACCTGGCAGGATCCTGATAAACTGTGAAAATCCCATACATAGCTGGAGGGATCCTGATACACTGTGAAACCCCCATACACACCTGGCAGGATCCTGATCCACTGTGAACCCCCACACACACCTGGCAGGACCCTGATCCACTGTGAAAACCCATACACACCTGGCAGGATCCAGATAAACTATGAAACCCCCATACACACCTGGCAGGATCCTGATGAACTGTGAAAGTCCCATACACACCTGGCATGATCCTGATACACTGTGAAAACCCCATACACACCTGGCAGGATCCTGAGAAACTGTGAAACCCCATGCACATCTGGCAGGATCCTGATACACTGTGAAATCCCCATACACACCTGGCAGGACCCTGATCCACTGTGAAACCCCCATACACACCTTGCAGGATCATGATAAACTATGAAACCCCCATACACACCTGGCAGGATCCTGATGTACTATGAAAAACCCATACACACCTGGCAGGATCCTGATAAACTGTGAAACCCCCACACACCAGGCAGGATCCTGATAAACTGTGAAAACCCCTTAGACTCCTGACAGGATCCTGATACAGTGTGAAAACGCCATACATACCTCGCAGGATCCTGATACACAGTGAAACCCCAGTCACATCTGGCGGCATCCTGATACACTGTGAAATCCCACACACATGGCAGGTTCCTGATCCACTGTGAAACCCCCATACACACCTGGAAGGATCCTGATACACTGTGAAACCCCATACACACCTGGCAGGATCCTGATGCACATTGAAACCCCCATACACACCTGGAAGGATCCTGATACACTGTGAAACCCCATGCGCACCTGGCAGGATCCTGATGGACTGTGAAAACCCCATACACACCTGGCAGGATCATGATACACTGTGAAACTCCCATACACATCCGGCAGAATCCTGATTCACTGTGAAACCCCCAAACACACCTGGCAGGATCGTGATCCACTGTGAAACCCCCAAACACACCTGGCAGGATCCTGATAAACTATAAACCCCCCAAACACACCTGGCAGGATCCTGATAAACTGTGAAAATCCCATACATAGCTGGCAGGATCCTGATACACTGTGAAACCCCCATACACACCTGGCAGGATCCTGATCCACTGTGAAACCCCCACACACACCTGGCAGGATCCTGATCCACTGTGAAAACCCCATTCACACCTGGCAGTATCCTGATCCACTGTGAAACCCCATTCACAGGTGCCAGGTTCCTGATGCACTGAAACCCCACTCACACCTGGCAGGATCCTGTTCCACTGTGAAACCCCATTCACATCTGGCAGGATCATGATCCACTGTGAAACCACATTCACATCTGGCAGGATCCTGATACATTGTGAAAACCCCATTCACACCTGGCAGGATCCTGATACACTGTGAAACCCCATACACACCCGGCAGGATCCTGATGATACACTGTGAAACCCCATACACACCTGGCAGGATGCTGATGCACTGTGAAACCACCATACACACCGTGAAGGATCCTGATACACTGTGAAACCCCATGCGCACCAGGCAAGTTCCTGATGTACTGTGAAAACCCCATACACACCTGGCAGGATCATGATGCACTGTGAAACTCCCATACACATCCGGCAGGATCCTGATTCACTGTGAAACCCCCAAACACACCTGGCAGGATCCTGATCCACTGTGAAACACCCATACAGACCTGGCAGGATCCTGATAAACTGTGAAAATCCCATACATAGCTGGCAGGATCCTGATACACTGTGAAACCCCCATACACACCTGGCAGGATCCTGATCCACTGTGAACCCCCACACACACCTGGCAGGACCCTGATCCACTGTGAAACCCATACAGACCTGGCAGGATCCTGATAAACTATGAAACCCCCATACACACCTGGCAGGATCCTGATGAACTGTGAAAACCCCATACACACCTGGCAGGATCCTGAGAAACTGTGAAACCCCATGCACATCTGGCAGGATCCTGATACACTGTGAAATCCCCATACACACCTGGCAGGACCCTGATCCACTGTGAAAACCCATACACACCTGGCAGGATCCTGATAAACTATGAAACCCCCATACACACCTGGCAGGATCCTGATGTACTATGAAAAACCCATACACACCTGGCAGGATCCTGATAAACTGTGAAACCCCCACACACCAGGCAGGATCCTGATAAACTGTGAAAACCCCTTAGACTCCTGACAGGATCCTGATACACTGTGAAAACGCCATACATACCTAGCAGGATCCTGATACACAGTGAAACCCCAGTCACATCTGGCGGCATCCTGATACACTGTGAAACCCCACACACATGGCAGGTTCCTGATCCACTGTGAAACCCCCATACACACCTGGAAGGATCCTGATACACTGTGAAACCCCATACACACCTGGCAGGATCCTGATGCAGTTTGAAACCCCCATACACACCTGGAAGGATCCTGATACACTGTGAAACCCCATGCGCACCTGGCAGGATCCTGATGGACTGTGAAAACCCCATACACACCTGGCAGGATCATGATACACTGTGAAACTCCCATACACATCCGGCAGAATCCTGATTCACTGTGAAACCCCCAAACACACCTGGCAGGATCGTGATCCACTGTGAAACCCCCAAACACACCTGGCAGGATCCTGATAAACTATAAACCCCCCAAACACACCTGGCAGGATCCTGATAAACTGTGAAAATCCCATACATAGCTGGCAGGATCCTGATACACTGTGAAACCCCCATACACACCTGGCAGGATCCTGATCCACTGTGAAACACCCACACACACCTGGCAGGATCCTGATCCACTGTGAAAACCCCATTCACACCTGGCAGTATCCTGACCCACTGTGAAACCCCATTCACAGCTGCCAGGTTCCTGATACACTGAAACCCCACTCACACCTGGCAGGATCCTGTTCCACTGTGAAACCGCATTCACATTTGGCAGGATCGTGATCCACTGTGAAACCCCATTCACATCTGGCAGGATCCTGATACACTGTGAAACCCCACTCACACCTGGCTGGATTCTGATACACTGTGAAACCCCATAAACACCTGGCAGGATCCAGATCCACTGTGAAACCCCATACACACCTGGCAGGATCCTGATCCACTGTGATAACCCCATACACACCTGGCAGGATCCTGATCCACTGTGAAAACCCCATTCACACCTGGCAGGATCCTGATGCACTGTGAAAACCCCATACACATCTGGCAGGATCCTGATGCACTGTGAAAAGCCCAAACACACGTGGCAGGATCCAGATACACTGTGAAAACCCCATAAACACCTGGCAGGTTCCTGATCCACTGTGAAAGCCCATACACACCTGGCAGGAGACTGATACACTGTGAAAACCCCATACACATCTGGCAGGATCCTGATGCACTGTGAAAACACCAAACACACCTGGCAGGATTCTGATGCACTGTGAAACCCCATACACACCTGGCAGGATCCTGATACATCGTGAAAACCCCATACACACCTGGCAAAATCATGATACACTTTTAAAACCCATACACAACGGGCAGGATCCTGATACACTGTGAAAACCCATACACACCAGGCAGGATCCTGATAAACTATGAAACCCCCATACACACCTGGCAGGATCCTGATGAACTGTGAAAATCCCATACACACCTGGCAGGATCCTGATACACTGTGAAAACCCCATACACACTTGGCAGGATCCTGATAAACTGTGAAACCCCATGCACTTCTGGCAGGATCCCGATACACAGTGAAATCCCCATGCACACCTGGCAGAATCCTGATCCACTGTGAAACCCCCATACACACCTGGCAGGATCCTGATGGACTATGAAAAACCCATACACACCTGGCAGGATCCTGATAAACAGTGAAACCCCCATACACACCTGGCAGGATCCTGATAAACTGCGAAACCCCCATAGACTCCTGACAGGATCCTGATGGACTATGAAAAACCCATACACACCTGGCAGGATCCTGATAAACAGTGAAACCCCCATACACACCTGGCAGGATCCTGATAAACTGCGAAACCCCCATAGACTCCAGACAGGTTCCTGATACACAGTGAAACCCCAGTCACATCTGGCGGCATCCTGATACACTGTGAAACCCCACACACATGGCAGGTTCCTGATCCACTGTGAAACCCCCATACACACCTGGAAGGATCCTGATACACTGTGAAACCCCATACACACCTGGCGGGATCCTGATGATACACTGTGAAACCCCATACACACCTGGCAGGATCCTGATGCACTGTGAAACCCCCATACACACCTTGAAGGATCCTGATGCACTGTGAAACCCCATGCGCACCTGGCAAGATCCTGATGCACTGTGAAACCCCCATACACACCTGGCAGGATCATGATACACTGTGAAACTCACATACACATCCGGCAGGATCCTGATTCACTGTGAAACCCCCATACACACCTGGAAGGATCCTGATACACTGTGAAACCCCATGCGCACCTGGCAGGATCCTGATGGACTGTGAAAACCCCATACACACCTGGCAGGATCATGATACACTGTGAAACTCCCATACACATCCAGCAGAATCCTGATTCACTGTGAAACCCCCAAACACACCTGGCAGGATCGTGATCCACTGTGAAACCCCCAAACACACCTGGCAGGATCCTGATAAACTATAAACCCCCCAAACACACCTGGCAGGATCCTGATAAACTGTGAAAATCCCATACATAGCTGGCAGGATCCTGATACACTGTGAAACCCCCATACACACCTGGCAGGATCCTGATCCACTGTGAAACACCCACACACACCTGGCAGGATCCTGATCCACTGTGAAAACCCCATTCACACCTGGCAGTATCCTGACCCACTGTGAAACCCCATTCACAGCTGCCAGGTTCCTGATACACTGAAACCCCACTCACACCTGGCAGGATCCTGTTCCACTGTGAAACCGCATTCACATATTTCAGGATCGTGATCCACTGTGAAACCCCATTCACATCTGGCAGGATCCTGATACACTGTGAAACCCCACTCACACCTGGCTGGATTCTGATACACTGTGAAACCCCATAAACACCTGGCAGGATCCTGATCCACTGTGAAACCCCATACACACCTGGCAGGATCCTGATCCACTGTGATAACCCCATACACACCTGGCAGGATCCTGATCCACTGTGAAAACCCCATTCACACCTGGCAGGATCCTGATGCACTGTGAAAACCCCATACACACCTGGCAGGATCCTGATGCACTGTGAAAAGCCCATACACATCTGGCAGGATCCTGATGCACTGTGAAAACACCAAACACACCTGGCAGGATTCTGATGCACTGTGAAACCCCATACACACCTGGCAGGATCCTGATACATCGTGAAAACCCCATACACACCTGGCAAAATCATGATACACTTTATATCCCATACACAACTGGCAAGATCATGATACACTGTGAAAACCCATACACACCAGGCAGGATCCTGATAAACTATGAAACCCCCATACACACCTGGCAGGATCCTGATGAACTGTGAACATCCCATACACACCTGGCAGGATCCTGATACACTGTGAAAACCCCATACACACTTGGCAGGATCCTGATAAACTGTGAAACCGCATGCACTTCTGGCAGGATCCCGATACACAGTGAAATCCCCATGCACACCTGGCAGGATCCTGTTCCACTGTGAAACCGCATTCACATTTGGCAGGATCGTGATCCACTGTGAAACCCCATTCACATCTGGCAGGATCCTGATACACTGTGAAACCCCACTCACACCTGGCTGGATTCTGATACACTGTGAAACCCCATAAACACCTGGCAGGATCCTGATCCACTGTGAAACCCCATACACACCTGGCAGGATCCTGATCCACTGTGATAACCCCATACACACCTGGCAGGATCCTGATCCACTGTGAAAACCCCATTCACACCTGGCAGGATCCTGATGCACTGTGAAAACCCCATACACACCTGGCAGGATCCTGATGCACTGTGAAAAGCCCATACACATCTGGCAGGATCCTGATGCACTGTGAAAACACCAAACACACCTGGCAGGATTCTGATGCACTGTGAAACCCCATACACACCTGGCAGGATCCTGATACATCGTGAAAACCCCATACATACCTGGCAAAATCATGATACACTTTATATCCCATACACAACTGGCAAGATCATGATACACTGTGAAAACCCATACACACCAGGCAGGATCCTGATAAACTATGAAACCCCCATACACACCTGGCAGGATCCTGATGAACTGTGAAAATCCCATACACACCTGGCAGGATCCTGATACACTGTGAAAACCCCATACACACTTGGCAGGATCCTGATAAACTGTGAAACCGCATGCACTTCTGGCAGGATCCCGATACACAGTGAAATCCCCATGCACACCTGGCAGGATCCTGATCCACTGTGAAACCCCCATACACACCTGGCAGGATCCTGATGGACTATGAAAAACCCATACACACCTGGCAGGATCCTGATAAACAGTGAAACCCCCATACACACCTGGCAGGATCCTGATAAACTGCGAAACCCCCATAGACTCCTGACAGGATTGTGATACACTGTGAAAACGCTATACATACCTAGCAGGATCCTGATACACAGTGAAACCCCAGTCACATCTGGCGGCATCCTGATACACTGTGAAACCCCACACACATGGCAGGTTCCTGATCCACTGTGAAAACCCCATACACACCTGGAAGGATCCTGATACACTGTGAAACCCCATACACACCTGGCAGGATCCTGATGATACACTGTGAAACCCCATACACACCTGGCAGGAACCTGATGCACTGTGAAACCCCCATACACACCTTGAAGGATCCTGATGCACTGTGAAACCCCATGCGCACCTGGCAAGATCCTGATGCACTGTGAAACCCCCATACACACCTGGCAGGATCATGATACACTGTGAAACTCCCATACACATCCGGCAGGATCATGATTCACTGTGAAACCCCCAAACACACCTGGCAGGATCCTGATCCACTGTGAAACACCCATACACACCTGACAGGATTCTGATAAACTATAAAACCCCCAAACACACCTGGCAGGAACCTGATAAACTGTGAAAATCCCATACATAGCTGGCAGGATGCTGATACACTGTGAAACCCCCATACACACCTGGCAGGAACCTAATCCACTGTGAAAACCACATTCACACCTGGCAGAATCCTGATCCACTGTGAAACCCCATTCACAGCTGCCAGGTTCCTGATACACTGTGAAACCCCACTCACACCTGGCAGGATCCGGATCCACTGTGAAACCCCATTCACATCCGGCAGAATCCTGATTCACTGTGAAACCCCCAAACACACCTGGCAGGATCGTGATCCACTGTGAAACCCCCAAACACACCTGGCAGGATCCTGACAAACTATAAACCCCCCAAACACACCTGGCAGGATCCTGATAAACTGTGAAAATCCCATACATAGCTGGCAGGATCCTGATACACTGTGAAACCCCCATACACACCTGGCAGGATCCTGATCCACTGTGAAACCCCCACACACACCTGGCAGGATCCTGATCCACTGTGAAAACCCCATTCACACCTGGCAGTATCCTGATCCACTGTGAAACCCCATTCACAGCTGCCAGGTTCCTGATGCACTGAAACCCCACTCACACCTGGCAGGATCCTGTTCCACTGTGAAACCCCATTCACATCTGGCAGGATCATGATCCACTGTGAAACCACATTCACATCTGGCAGGATCCTGATACATTGTGAAAACCCCATTCACACCTGGCAGGATCCTGATACACTGTGAAACCCCATACACACCCGCAGGATCCTGATGATACACTGTGAAACCCCATACACACCTGGCAGGATGCTGATGCACTGTGAAACCACCATACACACCGTGAAGGATCCTGATACACTGTGAAACCCCATGCGCACCAGGGAAGTTCCTGATGTACTGTGAAAACCCCATACACACCTGGCAGGATCATGATGCACTGTGAAACTCCCATACACATCCGGCAGGATCCTGATTCACTGTGAAACCCCCAAACACACCTGGCAGGATCCTGATCCACTGTGAAACACCCATACAGACCTGGCAGGATCCTGATAAACTGTGAAAATCCCATACATAGCTGGCAGGATCCTGATACACTGTGAAACCCCCATACACACCTGGCAGGATCCTGATCCACTGTGAACCCCCACACACACCTGGCAGGACCCTGATCCACTGTGAAACCCATACACACCTGGCAGGATCCTGATAAACTATGAAACCCCCATACACACCTGGCAGGATCCTGATGAACTGTGAAAACCCCATACACACCTGGCAGGATCCTGAGAAACTGTGAAACCCCATGCACATCTGGCAGGATCCTGATACACTGTGAAATCCCCATACACACCTGGCAGGACCCTGATCCACTGTGAAAACCCATACACACCTGGCAGGATCCTGATAAACTATGAAACCCCCATACACACCTGGCAGGATCCTGATGTACTATGAAAAACCCATACACACCTGGCAGGATCCTGATAAACTGTGAAACCCCCACACACCAGGCAGGATCCTGATAAACTGTGAAAACCCCTTAGACTCCTGACAGGATCCTGATACACTGTGAAAACGCCATACATACCTAGCAGGATCCTGATACACAGTGAAACCCCAGTCACATCTGGCGGCATCCTGATACACTGTGAAACCCCACACACATGGCAGGTTCCTGATCCACTGTGAAACCCCCATACACACCTGGAAGGATCCTGATACATTGTGAAACCCCATACACACCTGGCAGGATCCTGATGCAGTTTGAAATCCCCATACACACCTGGAAGGATCCTGATACACTGTGAAACCCCATGCGCACCTGGCAGGATCCTGATGGACTGTGAAAACCCCATACACACCTGGCAGGATCATGATACACTGTGAAACTCCCATACACATCCGGCAGAATCCTGATTCACTGTGAAACCCCCAAACACACCTGGCAGGATCGTGATCCACTGTGAAACCCCCAAACACACCTGGCAGGATCCTGATAAACTATAAACCCCCCAAACACACCTGGCAGGATCCTGATAAACTGTGAAAATCCCATACATAGCTGGCAGGATCCTGATACACTGTGAAACCCCCATACACACCTGGCAGGATCCTGATCCACTGTGAAACACCCACACACACCTGGCAGGATCCTGATCCACTGTGAAAACCCCATTCACACCTGGCAGTATCCTGACCCACTGTGAAACCCCATTCACAGCTGCCAGGTTTCTGATACACTGAAACCCCACTCACACCTGGCAGGATCCTGTTCCACTGTGAAACCGCATTCACATTTGGCAGGATCGTGATCCACTGTGAAACCCCATTCACATCTGGCAGGATCCTGATACACTGTGAAACCCCACTCACACGTGGCTGGATTCTGATACACTGTGAAACCCCATAAACACCTGGCAGGATCCAGATCCACTGTGAAACCCCATACACACCTGGCAGGATCCTGATCCACTGTGATAACCCCATACACACCTGGCAGGATCCTGATCCACTGTGAAAACCCCATTCACACCTGGCAGGATCCTGATGCACTGTGAAAACCCCATACACACCTGGCAGGATCCTGATGCACTGTGAAAAGCCCAAACACACGTGGCAGGATCCAGATACACTGTGAAAACCCCATAAACACCTGGCAGGATCCTGATACACAGTGAAACCCCAGTCACATCTGGCGGCATCCTGATACACTGTGAAACCCCACACACATGGCAGGTTCCTGATCCACTGTGAAACCCCCATACACACCTGGAAGGATCCTGATACACTGTGAAACCCCATACACACCTGGCAGGATCCTGATGCAGTTTGAAACCCCCATACACACCTGGAAGGATCCTGATACACTGTGAAACCCCATGCGCACCTGGCAGGATCCTGATGGACTGTGAAAACCCCATACACACCTGGCAGGATCATGATACACTGTGAAACTCCCATACACATCCGGCAGAATCCTGATTCACTGTGAAACCCCCAAACACACCTGGCAGGATCGTGATCCACTGTGAAACCCCCAAACACACCTGGCAGGATCCTGATAAACTATAAACCCCCCAAACACACCTGGCAGGATCCTGATAAACTGTGAAAATCCCATACATAGCTGGCAGGATCCTGATACACTGTGAAACCCCCATACACACCTGGCAGGATCCTGATCCACTGTGAAACACCCACACACACCTGGCAGGATCCTGATCCACTGTGAAAACCCCATTCACACCTGGCAGTATCCTGACCCACTGTGAAACCCCATTCACAGCTGCCAGGTTCCTGATACACTGAAACCCCACTCACACCTGGCAGGATCCTGTTCCACTGTGAAACCGCATTCACATTTGGCAGGATCGTGATCCACTGTGAAACCCCATTCACATCTGGCAGGATCCTGATACACTGTGAAACCCCACTCACACCTGGCTGGATTCTGATACACTGTGAAACCCCATAAACACCTGGCAGGATCCAGATCCACTGTGAAACCCCATACACACCTGGCAGGATCCTGATCCACTGTGATAACCCCATACACACCTGGCAGGATCCTGATGCACTGTGAAAAGCCCAAACACACGTGGCAGGATCCAGATACACTGTGAAAACCCCATAAACACCTGGCAGGTTCCTGATCCACTGTGAAAGCCCATACACACCTGGCAGGAGACTGATACACTGTGAAAACCCCATACACATCTGGCAGGATCCTGATGCACTGTGAAAACACCAAACACACCTGGCAGGATTCTGATGCACTGTGAAACCCCATACACACCTGGCAGGATCCTGATACATCGTGAAAACCCCATACACACCTGGCAAAATCATGATACACTTTTAAAACCCATACACAACTGGCAGGATCCTGATACACTGTGAAAACCCATACACACCAGGCAGGATCCTGATAAACTATGAAACCCCCATACACACCTGGCAGGATCCTGATGAACTGTGAAAATCCCATACACACCTGGCAGGATCCTGATACACTGTGAAAACCCCATACACACTTGGCAGGATCCTGATAAACTGTGAAACCCCATGCACTTCTGGCAGGATCCCGATACACAGTGAAATCCCCATGCACACCTGGCAGGATCCTGATCCACTGTGAAACCCCCATACACACCTGGCAGGATCCTGATAAACAGTGAAACCCCCATACACACCTGGCAGGATCCTGATAAACTGCGAAACCCCCATAGACTCCTGACAGGATCCTGATACACTGTGAAAACGCTATACATACCTAGCAGGATCCTGATACACAGTGAAACCCCAGTCACATCTGGCGGCATCCTGATACACTGTGAAACCCCACACACATGGAAGGTTCCTGATCCACTGTGAAACCCCCATACACACCTGGAAGGATCCTGATACACTGTGAAACCCCATACACACCTGGCGGGATCCTGATGATACACTGTGAAACCCCATACACACCTGGCAGGATCCTGATGCACTGTGAAACCCCCATACACACCTTGAAGGATCCTGATGCACTGTGAAACCCCATGCGCACCTGGCAAGATCCTGATGCACTGTGAAACCCCCATACACACCTGGCAGGATCATGATACACTGTGAAACTCACATACACATCCGGCAGGATCCTGATTCACTGTGAAACCCCCATACACACCTGGAAGGATCCTGATACACTGTGAAACCCCATGCGCACCTGGCAGGATCCTGATGGACTGTGAAAACCCCATACACACCTGGCAGGATCATGATACACTGTGAAACTCCCATACACATCCAGCAGAATCCTGATTCACTGTGAAACCCCCAAACACACCTGGCAGGATCGTGATCCACTGTGAAACCCCCAAACACACCTGGCAGGATCCTGATAAACTATAAACCCCCCAAACATACCTGGCAGGATCCTGATAAACTGTGAAAATCCCATACATAGCTGGCAGGTTCCTGATACACTGTGAAACCCCCATACACACCTGGCAGGATCCTGATCCACTGTGAAACAAACACACACACCTGGCAGGATCCTGATCCACTGTGAAAACCCCATTCACACCTGGCAGTTTCCTGACCCACTGTGAAACCCCATTCACAGCTGCCAGGTTCCTGATACACTGAAACCCCACTCACACCTGGCAGGATCCTGTTCCACTGTGAAACCGCATTCACATTTGGCAGGATCGTGATCCACTGTGAAACCCCATTCACATCTGGCAGGATCCTGATACACTGTGAAACCCCACTCACACCTGGCTGGATTCTGATACACTGTGAAACCCCATAAACACCTGGCAGGATCCTGATCCACTGTGAAACCCCATACACACCTGGCAGGATCCTGATCCACTGTGATAACCCCATACACACCTGGCAGGATCCTGATCCACTGTGAAAACCCCATTCACACCTGGCAGGATCCTGATGCACTGTGAAAACCCCATACACACCTGGCAGGATCCTGATGCACTGTGAAAAGCCCATACACATCTGGCAGGATCCTGATGCACTGTGAAAACACCAAACACACCTGGCAGGATTCTGATGCACTGTGAAACCCCATACACACCTGGCAGGATCCTGATACATCGTGAAAACCCCATACACACCTGGCAAAATCATGATACACTTTATATCCCATACACAGCTGCCAGGTTCCTGATACACTGAAACCCCACTCACACCTGGCAGGATCCTGTTCCACTGTGAAACCGCATTCACATTTGGCAGGATCGTGATCCACTGTGAAACCCCATTCACATCTGGCAGGATCCTGATACACAGTGAAACCCCAGTCACATCTGGCGGCATCCTGATACACTGTGAAACCCCACACACATGGCAGGTTCCTGATCCACTGTGAAAACCCCATACACACCTGGAAGGATCCTGATACACTGTGAAACCCCATACACACCTGGCAGGATCCTGATGATACACTGTGAAACCCCATACACACCTGGCAGGATCCTGATGCACTGTGAAACCCCCATACACACCTTGAAGGATCCTGATGCACTGTGAAACCCCATGCGCACCTGGCAAGATCCTGATGCACTGTGAAACCCCCATACACACCTGGCAGGATCATGATACACTGTGAAACTCCCATACACATCCGGCAGGATCATGATTCACTGTGAAACCCCCAAACACACCTGGCAGGATCCTGATCCACTGTGAAACACCCATACACACCTGACAGGATCCTGATAAACTATAAAACCCCCAAACACACCTGGCAGGAACCTGATAAACTGTGAAAATCCCATACATAGCTGGCAGGATGCTGATACACTGTGAAACCCCCATACACACCTGGCAGGAACCTGATCCACTGTGAAAACCACATTCACACCTGGCAGAATCCTGATCCACTGTGAAACCCCATTCACAGCTGCCAGGTTCCTGATACACTGTGAAACCCCACTCACACCTGGCAGGATCCGGATCCACTGTGAAACCCCATCACATCTGGCAGGATCATGATCCACTGTGAAACCACATTCACATCTGGCAGGATCCTGATACATTGTGAAAACCCCATTCACACCTGGCAGGATCCTGATATACTGTGAAACCCCACTCACACCTGGTAGGATCCTTATCCACTGTGAAAACCCCATCCACACCTGGCAGGATCCTGATCCACTGTGAAAACCCCATTTACACCTGGCAGGATCCTGATGCACTGTGAAAACCCCATACACACCTGGCAGGCTCCTGATGCACTGTGAAAAGCCCAAACACACCTGGCAGGATCCAGATACACTGTGAAAAACCCATAAACACCTGGCAGGATCCTGATCCACTGTGAAAGCCCATACACACCTGGCAGGAGACTGATACACTGTGAAAACCCCATACACACCTGGCAGGATCCTGATGCACTGTGAAAACACCAAACACACCTGGCAGGATTGTGATGCACTGTGAAACCCCATACACACCTGGCAGGATCCTGATACATCGTGAAAACCCCATACACACCTGGCAAAATCATGATACACTTTTAAAACCCATACACAACTGGCAAGATCATGATACACTGTGAAAACCCGTACACACCTGGCAGGATCCTGATAAACTATGAAACCCCCATACACACCTGGCAGGATCCTGATGAACAGTGAAAATCCCATACACACCTGGCAGGATCCTGATACACTGTGAAACTCCCATACACATCCGGCAGGATCCTGATTCACTGTGAAACCCCCAAACACACCTGGCAGGATCCTGATCCTCTGTGAAACACCCATACACACCTGACAGGATCCTGATAAACTATAAAACCCCCAAACACACCTGGCAGGAACCTGATAAACTGTGAAAATCCCATACATAGATGGCAGGATGCTGATACACTGTGAAACCCCCATACACACCTGGCAGGAACCTGATCCACTGTGAAACCACATTCACATCTGGCAGGATCCTGATACATTGTGAAAACCCCATTCACACCTGGCAGGATCCTGATATACTGTGAAACCCCACTCACACCTGGTAGGATCCTGATCCACTGTGAAAACCCCATACACACCTGGCAGGATCCTGATCCACTGTGAAAACCCCATTCACAGCTGCCAGGTTCATGATACACTGTGAAACCCCACTCACACCTGGCAGGATCCGGATCCACTGTGAAACCCCATTCACATCTGGCAGAATCATGATCCACTGTGAAACCACATTCACATCTGGCAGGATCCTGATACATTGTGAAAACCCCATTCACACCTGGCAGGATCCTGATATGCTGTGAAACCCCACTCACACCTGGTAGGATCCTGATCCACTGTGAAAACCCCATACACACCTGGCAGGATCCTGATCCACTGTGAAAACCCCCCATTCACACCTGGCAGGATCCTGATGCACTGTGAAAACCCCATACACACCTGGCAGGCTCCTGATGCACTGTGAAAAGCCCAAACACACCTGGCAGGATCCAGATACACTGTGAAAACCCCATAAACACCTGGCAGGATCCTGATCCACTGTGAAAATCCCACACACCTGGCAGGATCCTGATACACTGTGAAAACCCCATGCACACCTGGCAGGATCCTGATAACTGTGAAACCCCATGCACATCTGGCAGGATCCTGATTCACTGTGAAACCCCCAAACACACCTGGAAGGATCCTGATACACTGTGAAACCCCATGCGCACCTGGCAGGATCCTGATGCACTGTGAAAACCCCATACACCCCTGGCAGGATCATGATACACTGTGAAACTCCCATCCACATCCGGCAGGATCCTGATTCACTGTGAAACCCCCATACACACCTGGCAGGAACCTGATAAACTGTGAAAATCCCATACATAGATGGCAGGATGCTGATACACTGTGAAACCCCCATACACACCTGGCAGGAACCTGATCCACTGTGAAACCACATTCACATCTGGCAGGATCCTGATACATTGTGAAAACCCCATTCACACCTGGCAGGATCCTGATATACTGTGAAACCCCACTCACACCTGGTAGGATCCTGATCCACTGTGAAAACCCCATACACACCTGGCAGGATCCTGATCCACTGTGAAAACCCCATTCACAGCTGCCAGGTTCATGATACACTGTGAAACCCCACTCACACCTGGCAGGATCCGGATCCACTGTGAAACCCCATTCACATCTGGCAGAATCATGATCCACTGTGAAACCACATTCACATCTGGCAGGATCCTGATACATTGTGAAAACCCCATTCACACCTGGCAGGATCCTGATATACTGTGAAACCCCACTCACACCTGGTAGGATCCTGATCCACTGTGAAAACCCCATACACACCTGGCAGGATCCTGATCCACTGTGAAACCCCCCCATTCACACCTGGCAGGATCCTGATGCACTGTGAAAACCCCATACACACCTGGCAGGCTCCTGATGCACTGTGAAAAGCCCAAACACACCTGGCAGGATCCAGATACACTGTGAAAACCCCATAAACACCTGGCAGGATCCTGATCCACTGTGAAAATCCCACACACCTGGCAGGATCCTGATACACTGTGAAAACCCCATGCACACCTGGCAGGATCCTGATAACTGTGAAACCCCATGCACATCTGGCAGGATCCTGATTCACTGTGAAACCCCCAAACACACCTGGAAGGATCCTGATACACTGTGAAACCCCATGCGCACCTGGCAGGATCCTGATGCACTGTGAAAACCCCATACACCCCTGGCAGGATCATGATACACTGTGAAACTCCCATCCACATCCGGCAGGATCCTGATTCACTGTGAAACCCCCATACACACCTGGCAGGATCCTGATCCACTATGAAACTCCCATACACACCTGGCAGGATCCTGATAAACTATAAAACCGCCAAACACACCTGGCAGGATCCTGATAAACTGTGAAAATCCCATACATAGCTGGCAGGATCCTGATACACTGCGAAAACCCCATACACACCTGGCAGGATCCTGATAAACTGAGAAACCACATACACATCTGGCAGGATCCTGTTAGACTGTGAAAACCACACACACACCTGGCAGGATCCTGATACACTGTGAAAACCACATACACATCTGGCAGGATCCTGACACACTGTGAAACCCCATACACACCTGGCAGGTTCCTGATCCACTGTGAAACCCCCATACACACCTGGCAGGATCCTGATGGACTATGAAAAACCCATAAACACCTGGCAGGATCCTGATAAACAGTGAAACCCCCATACACACCTGGCAGGATCCTGATAAACTGCGAAACCCCCATAGACTCCTGACAGGATCCTGATACACTGTGAAAACGCCAGACATACCTAGCAGGATCCTGATACACAGTGAAACCCCAGTCACATCTGGCGGCATCCTGATACACTGTGAAACCCCACACACATGGCAGGTTCCTGATCCACTGTGAAACCCCCAAACACACCTGGAAGGATCCTGATACACTGTGAAACCCCATACACACCTGGCAGGATCCTGATGATACACTGTGAAACCCCATACACACCTGGCAGGATCCAGATGCACTGTGAAACCCCCATACACACCTTGAAGGATCCTGATGCACTGTGAAACCCCATGCGCACCTGGCAAGATCCTGATGCACTGTGAAACCCCCATACACACCTGGCAGGATCATGATACACTGTGAAACTCCCATACATATCCGGCAGGATCCTGATTCACTGTGAAACCCCCAAACACACCTGGCAGGATCCTGATCCACTGTGAAACACCCATACACACCTGACAGGATCCTGATAAACTATAAAACCCCCAAACACACCTGGCAGGAACCTGATAAACTGTGAAAATCCCATACATAGCTGGCAGGATGCTGATACACTGTGAAACCCCCATACACACCTGGCAGGAACCTGATCCACTGTGAAAACCCCATTCACACCTGGCAGAATCCTGATCCACTGTGAAACCCCACTCACAGCTGCCAAGTTCCTGATACACTATGAAACCCCATTCACACCTGGCAGGATCCTGATCCACTGTGAAACCCCATTCACATCTGGCAGAATCATGATCCACTGTGAAACCACATTCACATCTGGCAGGATCCTGATACATTGTGAAAACCTCATTCACACCTGGCAGGATCCTGATATACTGTGAAACCCCACTCACACCTGGTAGGATCCTGATCCACTGTGAAAACCCCATACACACCTGGCAGGATCCTGATCCACTGTGAAACCCCATTCACACCTGGCAGGATCCTGATGCACTGTGAAAACCCCATACACACCTGGCAGGCTCCTGATGCACTGTGAAAAGCCCAAACACACCTGGCAGGATCCAGATACACTGTGAAAACCCCATAAACACCTGGCAGGATCCTGATCCACTGTGAAAGCCCATACACACCTGGCAGGAGACTGATACACTGTGAAAACCCCATGCACACCTGGCAGGATCCTGATGCACTGTGAAAACACCAAACACACCTGGCAGGATTCTGATGCACTGTGAAACCCCATACACACCCGGCAGGATCCTGATACATCGTGAAAACCCCATACACACCTGGCAAAATCATGATACACTATTAAAACCCATACACAACTTGCAAGATCATGATACACTGTGAAAACCCGTACACACCTGGCAGGATCCTGATAAACTATGAAACCCCCATACACACCTGGCAGGATCCTGATGAACTGTGAAAATCCCATACACACCTGGCAGGATCCTGATACACTGTGAAAACCCCATGCACACCTGGCAGGATACTGATAACTGTGAAACCCCATGCACATCTGGCAGGATCCTGATACACTGTGAAACCCCCAAACACACCTGGAAGGATCCTGATACACTGTGAAACCCCATGCGCACCTGGCAGGATCCTGATGCACTGTGAAACCCCCATACACACCTGGCAGGATCATGATAAACTGTGAAACTCCCATACACATCCGGCAGGATCCTGATTCACTGTGAAACCCCCAAACACACCTGGCAGGATCCTGATCCACTGTGAAACACCCATACACACCTGACAGGATCCTGATAAACCATAAAACCCCCAAACACACCTGGCAGGAACCTGATAAACTGTGAAAATCCCATACATAGCTGGCAGGATGCTGAGACACTGTGAAACCCCCATACACACCTGGCAGGAACCTGATCCACTGTGAAAGCCCCATTCACACCTGGCAGAATCCTGATCCACTGTGAGACCCCATTCACAGCTGCCAGGTTCCTGATACACTGTGAAACCCCACTCACACCTGGCAGGATCCGGATCCACTGTGAAACCCCATTCACATCTGGCAGGATCATGATCCACTGTGAAACCACATTCACATCTGGCAGGATCCTGATACATTGTGAAAACCCCATTCACACCTGGCAGGATCCTGATATACTGTGAAACCCCACTCACACCTGGTAGGATCCTTATCCACTGTGAAAACCCCATCCACACCTGGCAGGATCCTGATCCACTGTGAAAACCCCATTTACACCTGGCAGGATCCTGATGCACTGTGAAAACCCCATACACACCTGGCAGGCTCCTGATGCACTGTGAAAAGCCCAAACACACCTGGCAGGATCCAGATACACTGTGAAAAACCCATAAACACCTGGCAGGATCCTGATCCACTGTGAAAGCCCATACACACCTGGCAGGAGACTGATACACTGTGAAAACCCCATACACACCTGGCAGGATCCTGATGCACTGTGAAAACACCAAACACACCTGGCAGGATTCTGATGCACTGTGAAACCCCATACACACCTGGCAGGATCCTGATACATCGTGAAAACCCCATACACACCTGGCAAAATCATGATACACTTTTAAAACCCATACACAACTGGCAAGATCATGATACACTGTGAAAACCCGTACACACCTGGCAGGATCCTGATAAACTATGAAACCCCCATACACACCTGGCAGGATCCTGATGAACTGTGAAAATCCCATACACACCTGGCAGGATCCTGATACACTGTGAAACTCCCATACACATCCGGCAGGATCCTGATTCACTGTGAAACCCCCAAACACACCTGGCAGGATCCTGATCCACTGTGAAACACCCATACACACCTGACAGGATCCTGATAAACTATAAAACCCCCAAACACACCTGGCAGGAACCTGATAAACTGTGAAAATCCCATACATAGCTGACAGGATGCTGATACACTGTGAAACCCCCATACACACCTGGCAGGAACCTGATCCACTGTGAAAACCCCATTCACACCTGGCAGAATCCTGATCCACTGTGAAACCCCATTCACAGCTGCCAGGTTCATGATACACTGTGAAACCCCACTCACACCTGGCAGGATCCGGATCCACTGTGAAACCCCATTCACATCTGGCAGAATCATGATCCACTGTGAAACCACATTCACATCTGGCAGGATCCTGATACATTGTGAAAACCCCATTCACACCTGGCAGGATCCTGATCCACTGTGAAAACCCCATACACACCTGGCAGGATCCTGATGCACTGTGAAAACCCCATACACACCCGGCAGGATCCTGATACATCGTGAAAACCCCATACACACCTGGCAAAATCATGATACACTATTAAAACCCATACACAACTTGCAAGATCATGATACACTGTGAAAACCCGTACACACCTGGCAGGATCCTGATAAACTATGAAACCCCCATACACACCTGGCAGGATCCTGATGAACTGTGAAAATCCCATACACACCTGGCAGGATCCTGATACACTGTGAAAACCCCATGCACACCTGGCAGGATACTGATAACTGTGAAACCCCATGCACATCTGGCAGGATCCTGATACACTGTGAAACCCCCAAACACACCTGGAAGGATCCTGATACACTGTGAAACCCCATGCGCACCTGGCAGGATCCTGATGCACTGTGAAACCCCCATACACACCTGGCAGGATCATGATAAACTGTGAAACTCCCATACACATCCAGCAGGATCCTGATTCACTGTGAAACCCCCAAACACACCTGGCAGGATCCTGCTCCACTGTGAAACACCCATACACACCTGACAGGATCCTGATAAACCATAAAACCCCCAAACACACCTGGCAGGAACCTGATAAACTGTGAAAATCCCATACATAGCTGGCAGGATGCTGAGACACTGTGAAACCCCCATACACACCTGGCAGGAACCTGATCCACTGTGAAAGCCCCATTCACACCTGGCAGAATCCTGATCCACTGTGAGACCCCATTCACAGCTGCCAGGTTCCTGATACACTGTGAAACCCCACTCACACCTGGCAGGATCCGGATCCACTGTGAAACCCCATTCACATCTGGCAGGATCATGATCCACTGTGAAACCACATTCACATCTGGCAGGATCCTGATACATTGTGAAAACCCCATTCACACCTGGCAGGATCCTGATATACTGTGAAACCCCACTCACACCTGGTAGGATCCTTATCCACTGTGAAAACCCCATCCACACCTGGCAGGATCCTGATCCACTGTGAAAACCCCATTTACACCTGGCAGGATCCTGATGCACTGTGAAAACCCCATACACACCTGGCAGGCTCCTGATGCACTGTGAAAAGCCCAAACACACCTGGCAGGATCCAGATACACTGTGAAAAACCCATAAACACCTGGCAGGATCCTGATCCACTGTGAAAGCCCATACACACCTGGCAGGAGACTGATACACTGTGAAAACCCCATACACACCTGGCAGGATCCTGATGCACTGTGAAAACACCAAACACACCTGGCAGGATTCTGATGCACTGTGAAACCCCATACACACCTGGCAGGATCCTGATACATCGTGAAAACCCCATACACACCTGGCAAAATCATGATACACTTTTAAAACCCATACACAACTGGCAAGATCATGATACACTGTGAAAACCCGTACACACCTGGCAGGATCCTGATAAACTATGAAACCCCCATACACACCTGGCAGGATCCTGATGAACTGTGAAAATCCCATACACACCTGGCAGGATCCTGATACACTGTGAAACTCCCATACACATCCGGCAGGATCCTGATTCACTGTGAAACCCCCAAACACACCTGGCAGGATCCTGATCCACTGTGAAACACCCATACACACCTGACAGGATCCTGATAAACTATAAAACCCCCAAACACACCTGGCAGGAACCTGATAAACTGTGAAAATCCCATACATAGCTGACAGGATGCTGATACACTGTGAAACCCCCATACACACCTGGCAGGAACCTGATCCACTGTGAAAACCCCATTCACACCTGGCAGAATCCTGATCCACTGTGAAACCCCATTCACAGCTGCCAGGTTCATGATACACTGTGAAACCCCACTCACACCTGGCAGGATCCGGATCCACTGTGAAACCCCATTCACATCTGGCAGAATCATGATCCACTGTGAAACTACATTCACATCTGGCAGGATCCTGATACATTGTGAAAACCCCATTCACACCTGGCAGGATCCTGATCCACTGTGAAAACCCCATACACACCTGGCAGGATCCTGATGCACTGTGAAAACCCCATACACACCTGGCAGGCTCCTGATGCACTGTGAAAAGCCCAAACACACCTGGCAGGATCCAGATACACTGTGAAAACCCCATAAACACCTGGCAGGATCCTGATCCACTGTGAAAATCCCACACACCTGGCAGGATCCTGATACACTGTGAAAACCCCATGCACACCTGGCAGGATCCTGATAACTGTGAAACCCCATGCACATCTGGCAGGATCCTGATACACTGTGAAACCCCCAAACACACCTGGAAGGATCCTGATACACTGTGAAACCCCATGCGCACCTGGCAGGATCCTGATGCACTGTGAAAACCCCATACACCCCTGGCAGGATCATGATACACTGTGAAACTCCCATCCACATCCGGCAGGATCCTGATTCACTGTGAAACCCCCATACACACCTGGCAGGATCCTGATCCACTACGAAACTCCCATACACACCTGGCAGGATCCTGATAAACTATAAAACCGCCAAACACACCTGGCAGGATCCTGATAAACTGTGAAAATCCCATACATAGCTGGCAGGATCCTGATACACTGCGAAAACCCCATACACACCTGGCAGGATCCTGATAAACTGAGAAACCACATACACATCTGGCAGGATCCTGTTAGACTGTGAAAACCACATACACACCTGGCAGGATCCTGATACACTGTGAAAACCACATACACATCTGGCAGGATCCTGACACACTGTGAAACCCCATACACACCTGGCAGGTTCCTGATCCACTGTGAAACCCCCATACACACCTGGCAGGATCCTGATGGACTATGAAAAACCCATACACACCTGGCAGGATCCTGATAAACAGTGAAACCCCCATACACACCTGGCAGGATCCTGATAAACTGCGAAACCCCCATAGACTCCTGACAGGATCCTGATACACTGTGAAAACGCCAGACATACCTAGCAGGATCCTGATACACAGTGAAACCCCAGTCACATCTGGCGGCATCCTGATACACTGTGAAACCCCACACACATGGCAGGTTCCTGATCCACTGTGAAACCCCCAAACAGACCTGGAAGGATCCTGATACACTGTGAAACCCCATACACACCTGGCAGGATCCTGATGATACACTGTGAAACCCCATACACACCTGGCAGGATCCAGATGCACTGTGAAACCCCCATACACACCTTGAAGGATCCTGATGCACTGTGAAACCCCATGCGCACCTGGCAAGACCCTGATGCACTGTGAAACCCCCATACACACCTGGCAGGATCATGATACACTGTGAAACTCCCATACACATCCGGCAGGATCCTGATTCACTGTGAAACCCCCAAACACACCTGGCAGGATCCTGATCCACTGTGAAACACCCATACACACCTGACAGGATCCTGATAAACTATAAAACCCTCAAACACACCTGGCAGGAACCTGATAAACTGTGAAAATCCCATACATAGCTGGCAGGATGCTGATACACTGTGAAACCCCCATACACACCTGGCAGGAACCTGATCCACTGTGAAAACCCCATTCACACCTGGCAGAATCCTGATCCACTGTGAAACCCCACTCACAGCTGCCATTTCCTGATACACTATGAAACCCCACTCACACCTGGCAGGATCCTGATCCACTGTGAAACCCCATTCACATCTGGCAGAATCATGATCCACTGTGAAACCACATTCACATCTGGCAGGATCCTGATACATTGTGAAAACCTCATTCACACCTGGCAGGATCCTGATATACTGTGAAACCCCACTCACACCTGGTAGGATCCTGATCCACTGTGAAAACCCCATACACACCTGGCAGGATACTGATCCACTGTGAAAACCCCATTCACACCTGGCAGGATCCTGATGCACTGTGAAAACCCCATACACACCTGGCAGGCTCCTGATGCACTGTGAAAAGCCCAAACACACCTGGCAGGATCCAGATACACTGTGAAAACCCCATAAACACCTGGCAGGATCCTGATCCACTGTGAAAGCCCATACACACCTGGCAGGAGACTGATACACTGTGAAAACCCCATGCACACCTGGCAGGATCCTGATACATCGTGAAAACCCCATACACACCTGGCAAAATCATGATACACTTTTAAAACCCATACACAACTTGCAAGATCATGATACACTGTGAAAACCCGTACACACCTGGCAGGATCCTGATAAACTATGAAACCCCCATACACACCTGGCAGGATCCTGATGAACTGTGAAAATCCCATACACACCTTGCAGGATCCTGATACACTGTGAAAACCCCATGCACACCTGGCAGGATCCTGATAACTGTGAAACCCCATGCACATCTGGCAGGATCCTGATACACTGTGAAACCCCCAAACACACCTGGAAGGATCCTGATACACTGTGAAACCCCATGCGCACCTGGCAGGATCCTGATGCACTGTGAAAACCCCATACACACCTGGCAGGATCATGATACACTGTGAAACTCCCATACACATCCGGCAGGATCCTGATTCACTGTGAAAACCCCATGCACACCTGGCAGGATCCTGATCCACTATGAAACACCCATACACACCTGGCAGGATACTGATAAACTATAAAAGCGCCAAACACACCTGGCAGGATCCTGATAAACTGTGAAAATCCCATACATAGCTGGCAGGATCCTGATACACTGTGAAAACCCCATACACACCTGGCAGGATCCTGATAAACTGAGAAACCACATACACATCTGGCAGGATCTTGTTAGACTGTGAAAACCACATACACACCTGGCAGGATCCTGATAAACTGTGAAAACCACATACACATCTGGCAGGATCCTGATACACTGTGAAACCCCATACACACCTGGCAGGTTCCTGATACACTGTGAAGCTCCCATACACATCTGGCAGGATACTGATACTCTGTGAAACCCCCATACACACCTGTCAGGATCCTGACACAATGTGAAAACCCCATACACACCCGACAGGATCCTGATCCCCTGTGAAAACCCACAAACACCTGGCAGGAGCCTGATCCACTGTGAAAACCCCATACACACCTGGCAGGATCCCGATACACCGTGAAAACCCCAGACACACCTGGCACGATCCTGATAAACTGTGAAAACCCCATACACACCTTGCAAGATTCTGATACACTGTGAAAAGCACAGACACACCTGGCAGGATCCTGAAACACTGTGAAAACTCCAGACACACCTGGCAGGATGCTGATACACTGTGAAAACTCCAAACACACCTGGCGGGATCCTGATACACAGAGAAACCCCATTCACATCTGGCAGGATCCTGATACACAGTGAAACCCCATACACACCTGGCAGGATCCTGATCCACAGTGAAAACCCCATACACACCTGGCAGGATCCTGATCCACTGTGAAAACCCCATTCACAACTGGCAGGATCCTGATCCACTGTGAAACCCCATTCACGTCTGGCAGGTTCCTGATACACTGTGAAACCCCACTCACAAATGGCAGGATCTTAATCCACTGTGAATCCCCATTCACATCTGGCAGGATCCTGATCCACTGTGAAACCCTATTCACATCTGGCAGGATCCTGATACATTGCAAAAGCCCCATTCACACCTGGCAGGATCCTGATACACTGTGAAAACCCCATACACACCTTGCAGTATCCTGATAAACTGTGAAAACCCCATACACACCTGGCAGGATTCTGATACACAGTGAAAAGCCCAGACACACCTAGCAGGATCCTGATTCACTGTGAAAACCCCAGACACACCTGGCAGGATGCTGACACACTGTGAAAACCCCAAACACACCTGGCAGGATCCTGATACACTGTGAAAACCCATACACATCTGGCGGGATCCTGATACACAGTGAAAACCCATTCACATCTGGCAGGATCCTGATACACTGTGAAACCCCATACACACCTGGCAGGATCCTAATCCAAAGTGAAACCCCCATACACACCTGGCAGGATCCTGATCCACTGTGAAAACCCCATTCACACCTGTCAGGATCCTGATCCACTGTGAAACCCCATTCAGATCTGGCAGGTTCCTGATACAATGTGAAACCCCACTCACACCTGGCAGGATCTTAATCCACTGTGAAACCCCATTCACATCTGGCAGGATCCTTATCCACTGTGAAACCCCATTCACATCTGGCAGGATCCTGATACATTGTGAAAACCCCATTCACACCTGGCAGGATCCTGATCCACTGTGAAACCCCATTCACATCTGGCAGGATCCTGATACACTGTGAAACCCCACTCAGACCTGGCTGGATTCTGATACACTGTGAAACCCCCATAGACGCCTTGCAGGAGCCTGATCCACTGTAAAACCCCATTCACACCTGGCAGGATCCTGATACACTGTTGAAACCCCATACACACCTGGCAGGATCCTGATCCACTGTGAAAACACAAAAACACCTGGGAGGAGACAGATCCACTGTGAAAACCCCATCCACACCTGGCAGGATCCTGACGCACAGTGAAACCCCCATGCACACCTGGCAGGATCCTGAGACACTGTGAAAACCCCATACACACCAGGCAGGATCCTGATAAACTGTGAAAACCCCATACACACCTGGTAGGATTCTGATACACTGTGAAAATCCAGACACACCTGGCAGGATCCTGATACACAGTGAAAACCCCAAACACACCTGGCAGGATGCTGATACACTGTGAAAACCCCAAACACAACTGGCAGGATCCTGATACTCTGTGAAAACCCATACACACCTGGCAGGATCCTGAAACACAGTGAAACCCCCATACACACCTGGCAGGATCCTGATCCACTGTGAAAACCCCATTCACACCTGGCAGGATCCTGATCCACTGTGAAACCCCATTCACATCTGGCAGCTTCCTGATACACTGCGAAACCCCACTCACACCTCGCAGGATTTTAATCCACTGTGAAACCCCAATCACATCTGGCAGGATCCTGATCCACTGTGAAACCCCATTCACATCTGGCAGGATCCTGATACATTGTGAAAACCCCATTCACACCTGGCAGGATCCTGATCCACTGTGAAACCCCATAAACACCTGGCAGGAGCCAGATCAACTGTGAAACCCCATACACACCTGGCAGGATACTGATCCGCTGCGAAAACCCCAAACACACCTGGCAGGATCCTGATCCACTGTGAAAACCCCAAACAAACCTGGCATGATCCTGATACACTGTGAAAACCCCATAAACACCTGGCATGATCCTGATCCACTGAGAAACCCCATACACACCTGGCAGGATCCTGGTACACTGTGAAAAACCCATACACACCTGGCAGGATCCTGATGCACTGTGAATACCCCAAACACACCTGGCAGGATCCTGATTCACTGTGAAACCCCCATACACACCTGGCAGGATCCTGATACATCGTGAAAACCCCATACACACCTGGCAAAATCTTGATACAATGTGAAAACCCATACACAGCTCGCAAGATCATGACACACTGTGAAAACCCATACACACGTGGCAGGATGCTGATACACTGTGAAACCCCCAGACACAACTGGCAGGATCCTGATAAACTATGAAACCCGCAGACACACCTGGCAGGATCCTGATAAACTGTGAAAACCCAATACACACCTGGCAGGATCCTGATACACTGTGGAAACCCCATCCACATCTGGCAGGATCCTGATAAACTGTGAAACCCCCATACACACCTGGCAGGATCCTGATAAACTGTGAAACAACGTACACATCTGGCAGGATCCTGATAAACTGTGAAAACCCCATACACACCTGGCAGGATCCTGATCCACTGTCAAACCCCCATACACACCTGGCAGGATCCTAAGAAACTATGAAACCCCCATACACACCTGGCAGGATCCTGATAAACTGTGAAAACCCCAAACACACCTGGCAGGATCATGATACACTGTGAAAACCCCATAAACACCTAGCAGGATCCTGATCCACTGTGAAACCCCATACACACCTGGCAGGATCCTGATACACTGTGAAAACCCCATACACACCTGGCAGGATCCTGATGCACTGTGAAAACCCCAAACACACCTGGCAGGATCCTGATGCACTGTGAAACCCCCATACACACCTGGCAAAATCATGATACACTGTGAAAACCCATACACACCTCGCAAGATCATGATACAATGTGAAAACCCATACACACGTGGCAGGATCCTGATACACTGTGAAACACTCATACACAACTGGGAGGATCCTGATAAACTATGAAACCCCCAAACACACCTGGCAGGATCATGATGCACTGTGAAAGCCCCATACACACCTGGCAAAATAATGATACACTGTGAAAACCCATACACACCTCGCAAGATCAAGATACACTGTGAAAACCCATACACACGTGGCAGGATCCTGATACACTGTGAAACCCCCATACACAACTGGGAGGATCCTGATAAACTATGAAACCCCCAAACACACATGGCAGGTTCCTGATCCACTGTGAAACTCCCATACACACCTGGACGGATCCTGATACACTGTGAAACCCCATACACACCTGGCAGGATCCTGATGATACACTGTGAAACCCCATACACACCTGGCAGTATCCTGATAAACTGTGAAACCCCCATACACACCTTGAAGGATCCTGATTCACTGTGAAACCCCCATACACACCTGGCAGGATCCTGATCCACTGTGAAACCCCATACACATCTAGCAGGATCCTGATAGACTGTGAACCCCCATTCACACCTGGCAGGATACTGATAAACTGTGAAAACCCCATACACACCTGGCAGGGTCCTGATCCACTGTGAAACCCTCATACACACCTGGCAGGATCCTGATAAACTATGAAGAGCCAATACACACCTGGCAGGATCCTGATAAACTGTGAAACCCCCATAGACACCTGACAGCATCCTGATACAATGTGAAAACTCCATACATACCTGGCAGGATCCTGATACACAGTGAAACCCCATTCACATCTGGCGGGATCCTGATACACTGTGAAACCCCACACACATGGCAGGTTCCTGATCCACTGAGAAACCCCCATACACACCTCGAAGGATCCTGGTACACTGTGAAACCCCATACACACCTGGCAGGATCCTGATGATACACTGTGAAACCCCATACACACCTGGCAGGATCCTGATACACTGTGAAACCCCCTTGCACACCTGGCAGGATCCTGATACACTGTGAAAACCCCATACACACCTGGCATGATCCTGATAAACTGGGAAAACCCCATACACACCTGGCAGGATTCCGATACACTGTGAAAAGCCCAGACACACCTGGCAGTATCCTGATACACTGTGAAAACCCCAAACACAACTGGCAGGATCCTGATACTCTGTGAAAACCCATACACACCTGGCAGGATCCTGAAACACAGCGAAACCCCCATACACAACTGGCAGGATCCTGATCCACTGTGAAAACCCCATTCACACCTGGCAGGATCCTGATCCACTTTGAAACCCCATTCACATCTGGCAGTTTCCTGATGCACTGTGAAACCCCACTCACACCTGGCAGGATCCTGATCCACTGTGAAACCCCATTCACATCTGGCAGGATCCTGATACATTGTGAAACCCCATTCACATCTGGCAGGATCCTGATCCACTGTGAAACCCCATTCACATCTGGCAGGATCCTGATACATTGTGAAAACTCCCTTCACACCTGGCAGGATCCTGATCCACTGTGAAACCCCATTCACATCTGGAAGGATCCTGATACACTGTGAAACCCCATACACACCTGGCTGGATTCTGATACACTGTGAAACCCCATAAACACCTGGCAGGATCCTGATCAACTGTGAAACCCCATACACACCTGGCAGGATACTGAACCACTGTGAAAACCCCAAACACACCTAGCAGGATCCTGATCCACTGTGAAAACCCCACACACATGGCAGGATCCTGATACACTGTGAAACCCCATACACACCTGGCAGGATCCTGATACACTCTGAAAACCCCATACACACCTGGCAGGATCCTGATGCACTGTGAAAACCCCAAACACACCGGGAAGGATCCTGATGCACTGTGAAACCCCCATACACACCTGGAAGGATCCTGATACATCGTGAAAACACCATACACACCTGGCAAAATCATGATACACTGTGAAAACCCATACACACCTCGCAAGATCATGATATACTGTGAAAACCCATACACACGTGACAGGATCCTGATACACTGTGAAACCCCAATACACAACTGGCAGGATCCTGATAAACTATGAAACACCCATACACACCTGGCAGGATCCTGATGAACTGTGAAAATCCAATACACACCTGGCAGGATCCTGATACACTGTGAAAACCCCATACACACCTGGCAGGATCCTGATAAACTTTGAAACCCCCATACACACCTGGCAGGATCCTGATAAACAGTGAAACACCTGACACATCCGGCAGGATCCTGATACAATGTGAAAACTCCATACACACCTGGCAGGATCCTGATCCACTGTCAAACCCCCATACACACCTTGCAGGATTCTGATAAACTATGAAACCCCCATACACACCTGGCAGGATCCTGATAAACTGTGAACTCACATGCACACCAGGCAGGATCCTGATAAACTGTGAAAACCCCTAGACACCTGACAGGATCCTGATACACTGTGAAAACCCCATACATACCTGGCATGATCCTGACACACAGTGAAACCCCATTCACATCTGGCGGGATCCTGATACACTGTGAAACCCCACACACATGGCAGGTTCCTGATCCACTGTGAAACCCCCTGACACACCTGGCAGGATCCTGATGATACACTGTGAAAACCCCAAACACACCTAGCAGGATCCTGATGCACTGTGAAACCCCCATACACACCTGGCAGGATCCTGATACATCGTGAAAACCCCATACACACCTGGCAAAATCATGATATACTGTGAAAACCCATACACACCTCGCAAGATCATGATACACTGTGAAAACCCATACACAACTGGCAGGATCCTGATAAACTGTGAAAATCCCATACACACCTGGCAGGGTCCTGATCCACTGTGAAACCCCCATAGACACCTGGCAGGATCCTGATAAACTATGAAAAACCAATACACACCTGGCAGGATCCTGATAAACTGTGAAACCCCCATAGACACCTGACTGGATCCTGATACACTGTGAAAACCACATACCTACCTGGCAGGATCCTGATACACAGTGAAACTCCATTCACATCTGGCGGGATCCTGATACACTGTGAAACCCCACACACATGGCAGGTTCCTGATCCTCTGAGAAACCCCCATACACACCTGGAAGGATCCTGATACACTGTGAAACCCCATACATACCTGGCAGGATCCTGATGATACACTGTGAAACCCCATACACACCTGGCAGGATCCTGATACACTGTGAAACCCCCATACACACCAGGAAGGATCCTGATACACTGTGAAACCCCAAACGCACCTGGCAGGATCCTGATGCACTGTGAAAACCCCATACACTCCTGGCAGGATCCTGATACACTGTGAAACTCCCACACACATCTGGCAGGATTCAGATTCACTGTGAAACCCCCATACACACCTGGCAGGATCGTGATAAACTGTGAAACCCCTTACACATCTGGCAGGATCCTGATACACTGTGAAAACCCCATACACACTTGGCAGGATCCTGATCCACTGTGAAACCCATGACACACCTGGCAGGAGCCTGATAAACTATGAAACCCCCATACACACCTGGCAGGATCCTGATAAACTGGGAAACCCACACACACACCAGGCAGGATCCTGATAAACTGTGAAATCCCCATAGACACCTGGCAAAAGCATGATACACTGTGAAAACCCATACACACCTCGCAAGATCATGATGCACTGTGAAAACCCATACACACGTGGCAGGATCCTGATCCACTGTGAAACCCCCATACACACCTGGCAGGATCCTGATAAACTATGAAAATCCAATGCACACCTGGCAGGATCCTGATACACTGTGAAAACCCCATACACACCTGGCAGGATCCTGATAAACTGTGAAACCCCCATACACACCTGGCAGGATCCTGATCAACTGTGAAACACCTTACACATCTGGCAGGATCCTGATACACTGTGAAAACCCCATACACACCTGGCAGGATCCTGATCCACTGTCAAACCCCCATACACACCTGGCAGGATCCTGATAAACTATGAAACCCCCATACACACCTGGCAGGATCCTGATAAACTGTGAAACTCACATACACACCAGGCAGGATCCTGATAAACTGTGAAAACCCCATAGACACCTGACAGGATCCTGATACACTGTGAAAACCCCATAAACACCTGGCAGGATCCTGATACACAGTGAAACCCCATTCACATCTGGCGGGATCCTGATACACTGTGAAACCCCACACACATGGCAGGTTCCTGATCCACTGTGAAACTCCCATACACACCAGGAAGGATCCTGATACACTGTGAAACCCCAAACGCACCTGGCAGGATCCTGATGCACTGTGAAAACCCCATACACACCTGGCAGGATCCTGATACACTGTGAAACTCCCACACACATCTGGCAGGATTCTGATTCACTGTGAAACCCCCATACACACCTGGCAGGATCCTGATAAACTGTGAAACCCCTTACACATCTGGCAGGATCCTGATACACTGTGAAAACCCCATACACACTTGGCAGGATCCTGATCGACTGTGAAACCCCATGACACACCTGACAGGAGCCTGATAAACTATGAAACCCCCATACACACCTGGCAGGATCCTGATAAACTGTGAACCCACATACACACCAGGCAGGATCCTGATAAACTGTGAAATCCCCATAGACACCTGGCAATACCATGATACACTGTGAAAACCCATACACACCGCGCACGATCATGATACACTGTGAAAACCCATACACACGTGGCAGGATCCTGATCCACTGTGAAACCCCCATACACACCTGGCAGGATCCTGATAAACTATGAAAATCCAATACACACCTGGCAGGATCCTGATACACTGTGAAAATCCCATACACACCTTGCAGGATCCTGATAAACTGTGAATCTCACATACACACCTGACAGGATCCTGATACACTGTGAAAACCCCATTAACACCTGGCAGGATCCTGATACACAGTGAAACCCCATTCACTTCTGGCGGGATCCTGATACACTGTGAAACCCCACACACATGGCAGGTTTCTGATCCACTGAGAAACCCCCATACACACCTGGAAGGATCCTGATACACTGTGAAAGCCCATACACACCTGGCAGGATCCTGATGATACACTGTGAAACCCCATACACACCTGGCAGGATCCTGATACACTGTGAAACCCCATACACACCTGGCAGGATCCTGATGATACACTGTGAAACCCCATACACACCTGGCAGGATCCTGATACACTGTGAAACCCCCATGCACACCTGGCAGGATCCTGATACACTGTGAAAACCCCATACACAACTGGCAGGATCCTGATACTCTGTGAAAACCCATACACACCTGGCAGGATCCTGAAACACAGCGAAACCCCCATGCACAACTGGCAGGATCCTGATCCACTGTGAAAACCCCATTCACACCTGGCAGGATCCTGATCCACTTTGAAACCCCATTCACATCTGGCAGTTTCCTGATGCACTGTGAAACCCCACTCAAACCTGGCAGGATCCTGATCCACTGTGAAACCCCATTCACATCTGGCAGGATCCTGATACATTGTGAAACCCCATTCACATCTGGCAGGATCCTGATCCACTGTGAAACCCCATTCACATCTGGCAGGATCCTGATACATTGTGAAAACTCCCTTCACACCTGGCAGGATCCTGATCCACTGTGAAACCCCATTCACATCTGGAAGGATCCTGATACACTGTGAAACCCCATACACACCTGGCTGGATTCTGATACACTGTGAAACCCCATAAACACCTGGCAGGATCCTGATCAACTGTGAAACCCCATACACACCTGGCAGGATACTGAACCACTGTGAAAACCCCAAACACACCTGGCAGGATCCTGATCCACTGTGAAAACCCCACACACATGGCAGGATCCTGATACACTGTGAAACCCCATACACACCTGGCAGGATCCTGATACACTCTGAAAACCCCATACACACCTGGCAGGATCCTGATACACTCTGAAAACCCCATACACACCTGGAAGGATCCTGATGCACTGTGAAAACCCCAAACACACCGGGAAGGATCCTGATGCACTGTGAAACCCCCATACACACCTCGAAGGATCCTGATACATCGTGAAAACACCATACACACCTGGCAAAATCATGATACACTGTGAAAACCCATACACACCTCGCAAGATCATGATATACTGTGAAAACCCATACACACGTGGCAGGATCCTGATACACTGTGAAACCCCAATACACAACTGGCAGGATCCTGATAAACTATGAAACCCCCATACACACCTGGCAGGATCCTGATGAACTGTGAAAATCCAATACACACCTGGCAGGATCCTGATACACTGTGAAAACCCCATACACACCTGGCAGGATCCTGATAAACTTTGAAACCCCCATACACACCTGGCAGGATCCTGATAAACTGTGAAACACCTGACACATCAGGCAGGATCCTGATACAATGTGAAAACCCCATACACACCTGGCAGGATCCTGATCCACTGTCAAACCCCCATACACACCTGGCAGGATTCTGATAAACTATGAAACCCCCATACACACCTGGCAGGATCCTGATAAACTGTGAACTCACATGCACACCAGGCAGGATCCTGATAAACTGTGAAAACCCCTAGACACCTGACAGGATCCTGATACACTGTGAAAACCCCATACATACCTGGCATGATCCTGACACACAGTGAAACCCCATTCACATCTGGCGGGATCCTGATACACTGTGAAACCCCACACACATGGCAGGTTCCTGATCCACTGTGAAACCCCCTGACACACCTGGCAGGATCCTGATGATACACTGTGAAAACCCCAAACACACCTAGCAGGATCCTGATGCACTGTGAAACCCCCATACACACCTGGCAGGATCCTGATACATCGTGAAAACCCCATACACACCTGGCAAAATCATGATATACTGTGAAAACCCATACACACCTCGCAAGATCATGATACACTGTGAAAACCCATACACAACTGGCAGGATCCTGATAAACTGTGAAAATCCCATACACACCTGGCAGGGTCCTGATCCACTGTGAAACCCCCATAGACACCTGGCAGGATCCTGATAAACTATGAAAAACCAATACACACCTGGCAGGATCCTGATAAACTGTGAAACCCCCATAGACACCTGACAGGATCCTGATACACTGTGAAAACCACATACCTACCTGGCAGGATCCTGATACACTGTGAAACCCCACACACATGGCAGGTTCCTGATCCTCTGAGAAACCCCCATACACACCTGGAAGGATCCTGATACACTGTGAAACCCCATACATACCTGGCAGGATCCTGATGATACACTGTGAAACCCCATACACACCTGGCAGGATCCTGATACACTGTGAACCCCCCATACACACCAGGAAGGATCCTGATACACTGTGAAACCCCAAACGCACCTGGCAGGATCCTGATGCACTGTGAAAACCCCATACACACCTGGAAGGATCCTGATACACTGTGAAACTCCCACACACATCTGGCAGGATTCAGATTCACTGTGAAACCCCCATACACACCTGGCAGGATCGTGATAAACTGTGAAACCCCTTACACATCTGGCAGGATCCTGATACACTGTGAAAACCCCAAACACACTTGGCAGGATCCTGATCCACTGTGAAACCCATGACACACCTGGCAGGAGCCTGATAAACTATGAAACCCCCATACACACCTGGCAGGATCCTGATAAACTGGGAAACCCACATACACACCAGGCAGGATCCTGATAAACTGTGAAATCCCCATAGACACCTGGCAAAAGCATGATACACTGTGAAAACACATACACACCTCGCAAGATCATGATACACTGTGAAAACCCATACACACGTGGCAGGATCCTGATCCACTGTGAAACCCACATACACACCTGGCAGGATCCTGATAAACTATGAAAATCCAATGCACACCTGGCAGGATCCTGATACACTGTGAAAACCCCATACACACCTGGCAGGATCCTGATAAACTGTGAAACCCCCATACACACCTGGCAGGATCCTGATCAACTGTGAAAACCCCATACACACCTGGCAGGATCCTGATCCACTGTCAAACTCCCATACACACCTGGCAGGATCCTGATAAACTATGAAACCCCCACACACCTGGCAGGATCCTGATAAACTGTGAAACCCACATACACACCAGGCAGGATCCTGATAAACTGTGAAAACCCCATAGACACCTGACAGGATCCTGATACACTGTGAAAACCCCATAAACACCTGGCAGGATCCTGATACACAGTGAAACCCCATTCACATCTGGCGGGATCCTGATACACTGTGAAACCCCACACACATGGCAGGTTCCTGAGCCACTGTGAAACTCCCATACACACAAGGAAGGATCATGATACACTGTGAAACCCCAAACGCACCTGGCAGGATCCTGATGCACTGTGAAAACCCCATACACACCTGGCAGGATCCTGATACACTGTGAAACTCACACACACATCTGGCAGGATTCTGATTCACTGTGAAACCCCCATACACACCTGGCAGGATCCTGATAAACTGTGAAACCCCTTACACATCTGGCAGGATCCTGATACACTGTGAAAACCCCATACACACTTGGCAGGATCCTGATCGACTGTGAAACCCCATGACACACCTGACAGGAGTCTGATAAACTATGAAACCCCCATACACACCTGGCAGGATCCCGATAAACTGTGAAACCCACATACACACCAGGCAGGATCCTGATAAACTGTGAAATCCCCATAGACACCTGGCAATATCATGATACACTGTGAAAACCCATACACACCGCGCAAGATCATGATACACTGTGAAAACCCATACACACGTGGCAGGATCCTGATCCACTGTGAAACCCCCATACACACCTGGCAGGATCCTGATAAACTATGAAAATCCAATACACACCTGGCAGGATCCTGATACACTGTGAAAATCCCATACACACCTTGCAGGATCCTGATAAACTGTGAATCTCACATACACACCAGGCAGGATTCTGATAAACTGTGAAAACCCCATAGACACCTGACAGGATCCTGATACACTGTGAAAACCCCATTAACACCTGGCAGGATCCTGATACACAGTGAAACCCCATTCACATCTGGCGGGATCCTGATACACTGTGAAACCCCACACACATGGCAGGTTCCTGATCCACTGAGAAACCCCCATACACACCTGGAAGGATCCTGATACACTGTGAAAGCCCATACACACCTGGCAGGATCCTGATGATACACTGTGAAACCCCATACACACCTGGCAGGATCCTGATACACTGTGAAACCCCATACACACCTGGCAGGATCCTGATGATACACTGTGAAACCCCATACACACCTGGCAGGATCCTGATACACTGTGAAACCCCCATGCACACCTGGCAGGATCCTGATACACTGTGAAAACCCCATACACACCTGGCAGGATCCTGATACACTGTGAATACCCCCTTCACACCTGGCAGGATCCTGATCCACTGTGAAACCCCATTCACATCTGGCAGGATCCTGATAAACTGTGAAACCCCATAAACACCTGGCTGGATTGTGATACACTGTGAAACCCCATAAACACCTGGCAGGATCCTGATCAACTGTGAAACCCCATACACAGCTGGCAGGATACTGATCCACTGTGAAAACCCCAAACACACCTGGCAGGATCCTGATCCATTGTGAAAAACCCAAACACACCTGGCAGGATCCCGATACACTGTGAAAACCCCATAAACACCTGGCAGGATCCTGATCCACTGTGAAACCCCATACACACCTGGCAGGATCCTGATACACTGTGAAAACCCCATACACACCTGGCAGGATCCTGATGCACTGTGAAAACCCCAAACACACCGGGCAGGATCCTGATGCACTGTGAAGCCCCCATACACAACTGGCAGGATCCTGATAAACTATGAAACCCCCATACACACCTGGCAGGATCCTGATGAACTGTGAAAATCCAATACACACCTGGCAGGATCCTGATACACTGTGACAACCCCATACACACCTGGCAGGATCCTGATGCACTGTGAAACATCTGACACATCCGGCAGGATCCTGATACAATGTGAAAACCCCATACACACCTGGCAGGATCCTGATCCACTGTCGAACCCCCATACACACCTGGCAGGATTCTGCTAAACTATGAAACCACCATACACACCTGGCAGGATCCTGATAAACTGTGAAACTCACATGCACACCAGGCAGGATCCTGATAAACTGTGAAAACCCCTAGAAACCTGACAGGATCCTGATACACTGTGAAAACCCCATACATACCTGGCAGGATCCTGACACACAGTGGAACCCCATTCACATCTGGCGGGATCCTGATACACTGTGTAACCCCACACACATGGCAGGTTCCTGATCCACTGTGAAACCCCATACACATCTGGCAGGATCCTGATGATACACTGTGAAACCCCATACACACCTGGCAGTATCCTGATACACTGTGAAACCCGCATACACAGCTTGAAGGATCCTGATTCACTGTGAAACCCCCATACTCATCTGGCAGGATCCTGATCCACTGTGAAACCCCATACACATCTAGCAGGATCCTGATAGACTGTGAAACCCCATTCACACCTGGCAGGATACTGATAAACTGTGAAAACCCCATACACACCTGGCAGGGTCCTGATCCACTGTGAAACCCCCATACACACCTGGCAGTATCCTGATAAACTTTGAAAAGCCAATACACACCTGGCAGGATCCTGATAAACTGTGAAACCCCCATAGACACCTGACAGGATCCTGATACACTGTGAAAACCCCATACATACCTGGCAGGATCCTGATACACAGTGAAACCCCATTCACATCTGGCGGGATCCTGATACACTGTGAAACCCCACATACCTGGCAGGTTCCTGATCCACTGAGAAACCCCCATACACACCTGGAAGGATCCTGATACACTGTGAAACCCCATACACACCTGGCAGGATCCTGATGATACACTGTGAAACCCCATACACACCTGGCAGGATCCTAATACACTGTGAAACCCCCATACACACCAGGAAGGATCCTGATACACTGTGAAACCCCAAACGCACCTGGCAGGATCCTGATGCACTGTGGAAACCCCATACACACCTGGCAGGATCCTGACACACTGTGAAACTCCCACACACATCTGGCAGGATTCAGATTCACTGTGAAACCCCCATACACACCTGGCAGGATCCTGATAAACTGTGAAAACCCTTACACATCTGGCAGGATCCTGATACACTGTGAAAACCCCATACAAACTTGGCAGGATCCTGATCCACTGTGAAACCCCATGACACACCTGGCAGGAGCCTGATAAACTGTGAAACCCACATACACACCAGGCAGGATCCTGATAAACTGTGAAATCCCCATAGACACCTGGCAAAATCATGATACACTGTGAAAACCCATACACACCTCGCAAGATCATGATACACTGTAAAAACCCTTACACACGTGGCAGGATCCTGATCCACTGTGAAAACTCCATACACACCTGGCAAGATCCTGATAAACTATGAAAATCCAATACAAACCTGGCAGGATCCTGATACACTGTGAAACCCCCATCCACACCTGGCAGGATCCTGATCAACTGTGAAACACCTTACGCATCTGGCAGGATCCTGATACACTGTGAAAACCCCATACACACCTGGCAGGATCCTGATCCACTGTCAAACCCGCATACACACCTGGCAGGATCCTGATAAACTATGAAACCCCCATACGCACCTGGCAGGATCCTGATAAACTGTGAAACTCACATACACACCAGGCAGGATCCTGATAAACTGTGAAAACCCCATAGACACCTGGCAGGATCCTGATACACAGTGAAACCCCATTCACATCTGGCGGGATCCTGATACACTGTGAAACCCCACACACATGGCAGGTTCCTGATCCACTGTGAAACTCCCATACACACCAGGAAGGATCCTGATACACTGTGAAACCCCAAACGCACCTGGCAGGATCCTGATGCACTGTGAAAACCCCATACACACCTGGCAGGATCCTGATACACTGTGAAACTCCCACACACATCTGGCAGGATTCTGATTCACTGTGAAACCCCCATACACACCTGGCAGGATCCTGATAATCTGTGAAACCCCTTACACATCTGGCAGGATCCTGATACACTGTGAAAACCCCATACACACTTGGCAGGATCCTGATCCACTGTGAAACCCCATGACACACCTGGCAGGAGCCTAATAAACTATGAAACCCCCATACACACATGGCAGAATCCTGAAAAACTGTGAAACCCACATACACACCAGGCAGGATCCTGATAAACTGTGAAATCCCCATAGACACCTGGCAATATCATGATGCACTGTGAAAACCCATACACACCTCGCAAGATCATGATACACTGTGAAAACCCATACACACGTGGCAGGATCCTGATCCACTGTGAAACCCCCATACACACCTGGCAGGATCCTGATTAACTATGAAAATCCAATACACACCTGGCAGGCTCCTGATACACTGTGAAAATCCCATACACACCCGGCAGGATCATGATGAACTGTGAAACCCCCATACACACCTGGCAGGATCCTGATACACTGTGAAAACCCCATACACACCTGGCAGGATCCTGATCCACTGTCAAATCCCCATACACACCTGGCAGGATCCTGATAAACTATGAAACCCCCTAACACACCTGGCAGGATCCTGATAAACTGTGAAACTCACATACACACCAGGCAGGATCCTGATAAATTGTGAAAACCCCATAAACACCTGGCAGGATCCTGATACACAGTGAAACCCCATTCACATCTGGCGGGATCCTGATACACTGTGAAACCCCACACAAATGGCAGGTTCCTGATCCACTGTGAAACTCCCATACATATCTGGAAGGATCCTGATACACTGTGAAACCCCATACACACCTGGCAGGATCCTGATGAGACACTGTGAAACTCCATACACACCTGGAAGGATCCTGATACTCTGTGAAACCGCCATACACACCTTGAAGGATCCTGATTCACTGTGAAACCACCATACACACCTGGCAGTATCCTGATCCACTGTGAAACCCCATACACATCTAGCAGGATCCTGATAGACTGTGAAACCCCATTCACACCTGGCAGGATCCTGATAAACTTTGAAAACCCCATACACACCTGGCAGGGTCCTGATCCACTGTGAAACCCCCATACACACCTGGCAGGATCCTGATAAACTATGAAAAACCAATACACACCTGGCAGGATCCTGATAAACTGTGAAACCCCCATAGACACCTGACAGGATCCTGATACACTGTGAAAACCACATACCTACCTGGCAGGATCCTGATACACAGTGAAACCCCATTCACATCTGGCGGGATCCTGATACACTGTGAAACCCCACACACATGGCAGGTTCCTGATCCACAGAGAAACCCCCATACACACCTGGAAGGATCCTGATACACTGTGAAACCCCATACACACCTGGCAGAATCCTGATGATACACTGTGAAACCCCATACACACCTGGCAGGATCCTGATACACTGTGAAACCCCCATGCACACCAGGAAGGATCCTGATACACTGTGAAACCCCAAAAGCACCTGGCAGGATGCTGATGCACTGTGAAAACCCCATACTCACCTGGCAGGATCCTGATACACTGTGAAACTCCCACACACATCTGGCAGGATTCAGATTCACTGTGAAATCCCCATACACACCTGGCCGGATCGTGATAAACTGTGAAACCCCTTACACATCTGGCAGGATCCTGATACACTCTGAAAACCCCATACACACTTGGCAGGATCCTGATCCACTGTGAAACCCATGACACACCTGGCAGGAGCCTGATAAACTATGAAACCCCCATACACACCTGGCAGGATCCTGATAAACTGTGAAACCCACATACACACCAGGCAGGATCCTGATAAACTGTGAAATCCCCATGGACACCTGGCAAAAGCATGATACACTGTGAAAACCCATACACACCTCGCAAGATCATGATACACTGTGAAAACCCATACACACGTGGCAGGATCCTGATCCACTGTGAAACCCCCATACACACCTGGCAGGATCCTGATAAACTATGAAAATCCAATGCACACCTGGCAGGATCCTGATACACTGTGAAAACCCCATACACACCTGGCAGGATCCTGATAAACTGTGAAACCCCCATACACACCTGGCAGGATCCTGATCAACTGTGAAACACCTTACACATCGGGCAGGATCCTGATACACTGTGGAAACCCCATACACACCTGGCAGGATCCTGATCCACTGTCAAACCCCCATACACACCTGGCAGGATCCTGATAAACTATGAAACCCCCATACACACCTGGCAGGATCCTGATAAACTGTGAAACTCACATACACACCAGGCAGGATCCGGATAAACTGTGAAAACCCCATAGACACCTGACAGGATCCTGATACACTGTGAAAACCCCATAAACACCTGGCAGGATCCTGATACACAGTGAAACCCCATTCACATCTGGCAGGATCCTGATACACTGTGAAACCCCACACACATGGCAGGTTCCTGATCCACTGTGAAACTCCCATACACACCAGGAAGGATCCTGATACACTGTGAAACCCCAAACGCACCTGGCAGGATCCTGATGCACTGTGAAAACCCCATACACACCTGGCAGGATCCTGATACACTGTGAAACTCCCACACACATCTGGCAGGATTCTGATTCACTGTGAAACCCCCATACACACCTGGCAGGATCCTGATAAACTATGAAAATCCAATACACACCTGGCAGGATCCTGATACACTGTGAAAATCCCATACACACCTTGCAGGATCCTGATAAACTGTGAATCTCACATACACACCAGGCAGGATTCTGATAAACTGTGAAAACCCCATAGACACCTGACAGGATCCTGATACACTGTGAAAACCCCATTAACACCTGGCAGGATCCTGATACACAGTGAAACCCCATTCAGATCTGGCGGGATCCTGATACACTGTGAAACCCCACACACATGGCAGGTTCCTGATCCACTGAGAAACCCCCATACACACCTGGAAGGATCCTGATACACTGTGAAAGCCCATACACACCTGGCAGGATCCTGATGATACACTGTGAAACCCCTTACACACCTGGCAGGATCCTGATACACTGTGAAACCCCATACCCACCTGGCAGGATCCTGATGATACACTGTGAAACCCCATACACACCTGGCAGGATCCTGATACACTGTGAAACCCCCATGCACACCTGGCAGGATCCTGATACACTGTGAAAACCCCATACACACCTGGCAGGATCCTGATGCACTGTGAATACCCCCTTCACACCTGGCAGGATCCTGATCCACTGTGAAACCCCATTCACATCTGGCAGGATCCTGATAAACTGTGAAACCCCATAAACACCTGGCTGGATTGTGATACACTGTGAAACCCCATAAACACCTGGCAGGATCCTGATCAACTGTGAAACCCCATACACAGCTGGCAGGATACTGATCCACTGTGAAAACCCCAAACACACCTGGCAGGATCCTGATCCATTGTGAAAACCCCAAACACACCTGGCAGGATCCTGATACACTGTGAAAACCCCATAAACACCTGGCAGGATCCTGATCCACTGTGAAACCCCATACACACCTGGCAGGATCCTGATACACTGTGAAAACCCCATACACACCTGGCAGGATCCTGATGCACTGTGAAAACCCCAAACACACCGGGCAGGATCCTGATGCACTGTGAAGCCCCCATACACAACTGGCAGGATCCTGATAAACAATGAAACACCCATACACACCTGGAAGGATCCTGATGAACTGTGAAAATCCAATACACACCTGGCAGGATCCTGATACACTGTGACAACCCCATACACACCTGGCATGATCCTGATGCACTGTGAAACATCTGACACATCCGGCAGGATCCTGATACAATGTGAAAACCCCATACACACCTGGCAGGATCCTGATCCACTGTCGAACTCCCATACACACCTGGCAGGATTCTGATAAACTATGAAACCACCATACACACCTGGCAGGATCCTGATAAACTGTGAAACTCACATGCACACCAGGCAGGATCCTGATAAACTGTGAAAACCCCTAGAAACCTGACAGGATCCTGATACACTGTGAAAACCCCATACATACCTGGCAGGATCCTGACACACAGTGGAACCCCATTCACATCTGGCGGGATCCTGATACACTGTGTAACCCCACACACATGGCAGGTTCCTGATCCACTGTGAAACCCCATACACATCTGGCAGGATCCTGATGATACACTGTGAAACCCCATACACACCTGGCAGTATCCTGATACACTGTGAAACCCGCATACACAGCTTGAAGGATCCTGATTCACTGTGAAACCCCCATACTCATCTGGCAGGATCCTGATCCACTGTGAAACCCCATACACATCTAGCAGGATCCTGATAGACTGTGAAACCCTATTCACACCTGGCAGGATACTGATAAACTGTGAAAACCCCATACACACCTGGCAGGGTCCTGATCCACTGTGAAACCCCCATACACACCTGGCAGTATCCTGATAAACTATGAAAAGCCAATACACACCTGGCAGGATCCTGATAAACTGTGAAACCCCCATAGACACCTGACAGGATCCTGATACACTGTGAAAACCCCATACATACCTGGCAGGATCCTGATACACAGTGAAACCCCATTCACATCTGGCGGGATCCTGATACACTGTGAAACCCCACATACCTGGCAGGTTCCTGATCCACTGAGAAACCCCCATACACACCTGGAAGGATCCTGATACACTGTGAAACCCCATAGACACCTGGCAGGATCCTGATGATACACTGTGAAACCCCATACACACCTGGCAGGATCCTAATACACTGTGAAACCCCCATACACACCAGGAAGGATCCTGATACACTGTGAAACCCCAAACGCACCTGGCAGGATCCTGATGCACTGTGGAAACCCCATACACACCTGGCAGGATCCTGATACACTGTGAAACTCCCACACACATCTGGCAGGATTCAGATTCACTGTGAAACCCCCATACACACCTGGCAGGATCCTGATAAACTGTGAAAACCCTTACACATCTGGCAGGATCCTGATACACTGTGAAAACCCCATACAAACTTGGCAGGATCCTGATCCACTGTGAAACCCCATGACACACCTGGCAGGAGCCTGATAAACTATGAAACCCCCATACACACCTGGCAGGATCCTGATAAACTGTGAAACCCACATACACACCAGGCAGGATCCTGATAAACTGTGAAATCCCCATAGACACCTGGCAAAATCATGATACACTGTGAAAACCCATACACACCTCGCAAGATCATGATACACTGTAAAAACCCTTACACACGTGGCAGGATCCTGATCCACTGTGAAAACTCCATACACACCTGGCAGGATCCTGATAAACTATGAAAATCCAATACAAACCTGGCAGGATCCTGATACACTGTGAAACCCCCATCCACACCTGGCAGGATCCTGATCAACTGTGAAACACCTTACACATCTGGCAGGATCCTGATACACTGTGAAAACCCCATACACACCTGGCAGGATCCTGATCCACTGTCAAACCCGCATACACACCTGGCAGGATCCTGATAAACTATGAAACCCCCATAGACACCTGGCAGGATCCTGATAAACTGTGAAACTCACATACACACCAGGCAGGATCCTGATAAACTGTGAAAACCCCATAGACACCTGGCAGGATCCTGATACACAGTGAAACCCCATTCACATCTGGCGGGATCCTGATACACTGTGAAACCCCACACACATGGCAGATTCCTGATCCACTGTGAAACTCCCATACACACCAGGAAGGATCCTGATACACTGTGAAACCCCAAACGCACCTGGCAGGATCCTGATGCACTGTGAAAACCCCATACACACCTGGCAGGATCCTGATACACTGTGAAACTCCCACACACATCTGGCAGGATTCTGATTCACTGTGAAACCCCCATACACACCTGGCAGGATCCTGATAATCTGTGACACCCCTTACACATCTGGCAGGATCCTGATACACTGTGAAAACCCCATACACACTTGGCGGGATCCTGATCCACTGTGAAACCCCATGACACACCTGGCAGGAGCCTGATAAACTATGAAACCCCCATACACACCTGGCAGAATCCTGATAATCTGTGAAACCCACATACACACCAGGCAGGATCCTGATAAACTGTGAAATCCCCATAGACACCTGGCAATATCATGATGCACTGTGAAAACCCATACACACCTCGCAAGATCATGATACACTGTGAAAACCCATACACACGTGGCAGGATCCTGATCCACTGTGAAACCCCCATACACACCTGGCAGGATCCTGATTAACTATGAAAATCCAATACACTCCTGGCAGGCTCCTGATACACTGTGAAAATCCCATACACACCAGGCAGGATCATGATGAACTGTGAAACCCCCATACACACCTGGCAGGATCCTGATCAACTGTGAAACACCTTACACATCTGGCAGGATCCTGATACACTGTGAAAACCCCACACACACCTGGCAGGATCCTGATCCACTGTCAAATCCCCATACACACCTGGCAGGATCCTGATAAACTATGAAACCCCCTAACACACCTGGCAGGATCCTGATAAACTGTGAAACTCACATACACACCAGGCAGGATCCTGATAAACTGTGAAAACCCCATAAACACCTGGCAGGATCCTGATACACAGTGAAACCCCATTCACATCTGGCGGGATCCTGATACACTGTGAAACCCCACACAAATGGCAGGTTCCTGATCCACTGTGAAACTCCCATATATATCTGGAAGGATCCTGATACACTGTGACACCCCATACACACCTGGCAGGATCCTGATGAGACACTGTGAAACTCCATACACACCTGGAAGGATCCTGATACTCTGTGAAACCGCCATACACACCTTGAAGGATCCTGATTCACTGTGAAACCACCATACACACCTGGCAGGATCCTGATCCACTATGAAACCCCATACACATCTAGCAGGATCCTGATAGACTGTGAAACCCCATTCACACCTGGCAGGATCCTGATAAACTGTGAAAACCCCATACACACCTGGCAGGGTCCTGATCCACTGTGAAACCCCCATACACACCTGGCAGGATCCTGATAAACTATGAAAAACCAATACACACCTGGCAGGATCCTGATAAACTGTGAAACCCCCATAGACACCTGACAGGATCCTGATACACTGTGAAAACCACATACCTACCTGGCAGGATCCTGATACACAGTGAAACCCCATTCACATCTGGCGGGATCCTGATACACTGTGAAACCCCACACACATGGCAGGTTCCTGATGATACACTGTGAAACCCCATACACACCTGGCAGGATCCTGATACACTGTGAAACCCCCATGCACACCAGGAAGGATCCTGATACACTGTGAAACCCCAAACGCACCTGGCAGGATCCTGATGCACTGTGAAAACCCCATACACACCTGGCAGGATCCTGATACACTGTGAAACTCCCACACAAATCTGGCAGGATTCAGATTCACTGTGAAACCCCCATACACACCTGGCCGGATCGTGATAAACTGTGAAACCCCTTGCACATCTGGCAGGATCGTGATACACTGTGAAAACCCCATACACACTTGGCAGGATCCTGATCCACTGTGAAACCCATGACACACCTGGCAGGAGCCTGATAAACTATGAAACCCCCATACACACCTGGCAGGATCCTGATAAACTGTGAAACCCACATACACACCAGGCAGGATCCTGATAAACTGTGAAATCCCCATGGACACCTGGCAAAAGCATGATACACTGTGAAAACCCATACACACCTCGCAAGATCATGATACACTGTGAAAACCCATACACACGTGGCAGGATCCTGATCCACTGTGAAACCCCCATACACACCTGGCAGGATCCTGATAAACTATGAAAATCCAATGCACAACTGGCAGGATCCTGATACACTGTGAAAACCCCATACACACCTGGCAGGATCCTGATAAACTGTGAAACCCCCATACACACCTGGCAGGATCCTGATCAACTGTGAAACACCTTACACATCGGGCAGGATCCTGATACACTGTGAAAACCCCATACACACCTGGCAGGATCCTGATACACTGTGAAACTCCCACACACATCTGACAGGATTCTGATTCACTGTGAAACACCCATACACACCTGGCAGGATCCTGATAAACTGTGAAACCCCTTACACATCTGGCAGGATCCTGATACACTGTGAAAACCCCATACACACTTGGCAGGATCCTGATCGACTGTGAAACCCCATGACACACCTGGCAGGAGCCTGATAAACTATGAAACCCCCATACACACCTGGCAGGATCCTGATAAACTGTGAAACCCACATACACACCAGGCAGGATCCTGATAAACTGTGAAATCCCCATAGACACCTGGCAATATCATGATACACTGTGAAAACCCATACACACCGCGCAAGAACATGATGCACTGTGAAAACCCATACACACGTGGCAGGATCCTGATCCACTGTGAAACCCCCATACACACCTGGCAGGATCCTGATAAACTATGAAAATCCAATACACACCTGGCAGGATCCTGATGCACTGTGAAAATCCCATACACACCTGGCAGGATCCTGATAAACTGTGAAACACCTTACACATCTGGCAGGATCCTGATACACTGTGAAAACCCCATACACACCTGGCAGGATCCTGATCCACTGTCAAACCCCCATACACACCTGGCAGGATCCTGATAAACCATAAAACCCCCATACACACCTGGCAGGATCCTGATAAACTGTGAAACTCACATACACACCAGGCAGGATCCTGATAAACTGTGAAAACCCCATAAACACCTGGCAGGACCCTGATACACAGTGAAACCACATTCACATCTGGCGGGATCCTGATACACTGTGAAACCCCACACACATGGCAGGTTCCTGATCCACTGTGAATCTCCCATACACATCTGGAAGGATCCTGATACACTGTGAAACCCCATACACACCTGGCAGGATCCTGATGACACACTGTGAAACCCCATACACACCTGGAAGGATCCTGATACACTGTGAAACCGCCATACAAACCTTGAAGGATCCTGATTCACTGTGAAACCCCCATACACACCTGGCAGGAGCCTGATACACTGTGAAACCCCATACACATCTAGCAGGATCCTGATAGACTGTGAAACCCCATTCACACCTGGCAGGATCCTGATAAACTGTGAAAACCCCATACACACCTGGCAGGGTCCTGATCCACTGTGAAACCCCCATACACACCTGGCAGGATCCTGATAAACTATGAAAAGCCAATACACACCTGGCAGGATCCTGATAAACTGTGAAACCCCCATAGACACCTGACAGGATCCTGATACACTGTGAAAACCACATACCTACCTGGCAGGATACTGATACACAGTGAAACCCCATTCACATCTGGCGGGATCCTGATACACTGTGAAACCCCACACACATGGCAGGTTCCTGATCCACTGAGAAACCCCCATACACACCTGGAAGGATCCTGATACACTGTGAAACCCCATACACACCTGGCATGATCCTGATGATACACTGTGAAACCCCGTACAAACCTGGAAGGATCCTGATACGCTGTGAAACCCCAAACGCACATGGCAGGATCCTGATGCACTGTGAAAACCCCATACACACCTGGCAGGATCCTGATACACTGTGAAACTCCCACACACATCTGGCAGCATTCTGATTCACTGTGAAATCCCCATACACACGTGGCAGGATCCTGATACACAGTGAAACCCCATTCACATCTGGCAGTATCCTGATAAACTGTGAAACCCCCATACACACCTGGCAGGATCCTGATCAACTGTGAAACACCTTACACATCTGGCAGGATCCTGATACACTGTGAAAACCCTATACACACCTGGCAGGATCCTGATAAACTGTGAAACCCCCATACACACCTGGCAGGAACCTGAGAAACTGTGAAACCCCTTACACATCTGGCAGGATACTGATACACTGTGAAAACCCCATACACACTTGTCAGGATCCTGATCCACTGTGAAACCCCCTGACACACCTGGCAGGAGCCTGATAAACTATGAAACCCCCATACACACCTGGCAGGATCCTGATAAACTGTGAAACCCCCATAGACACCTGGCAAAATCATGATACACTGTTAAAACCCATGCACATCTCGCAAGATCATGATACACTGTGAAAACCCATACACACGTGTCAGGATCCTGATCCACTGTGAAACCCCCATACACACCTGGCAGGAACCTGATAAACTATGAAACCCCCACACACACCTGGCAGGATCCTGATAAACTGTGAAAATCCAATACACACCTGGCAGGATCCTGATACAATGTGAAACCCCATTCACATCTGGCGGGATCCTGATACACTGTGAAACCCCACACACATGGCAGGTTCCTGATCCACTGTGAAACTCCCATACACACCTGGAAGGATCCTGATACACTGTAAAACCCCATACACACCTGGCAGGATCCTGATGATAAACTGTGAAACCCCATACACTCCTGGAAGGATCCTGATAAACTGAGAAAACCCCATAAACACCTGGCAGCGTCCTGATCCACTGTGAAACCCCCATACACACCTGGCAGGATCCTGATAAACTACGAAAAGCCAATACACACCTGGCAGGATCCTGATAAACTGTGAAATCCCCATAGACACCTGACAGGATCCTGATACACTGTGAAAACCCCATACATACCTGGCAGGATCCTGATACACAGTGAAACCCCATTCACATCTGGCGGGATCCTGATACACTGTGAAACACCACACACATGGCAGATTCCTGATCCACTGAGAAACCCCCATACACACCTGGAAGGATCCTGATACACTGTGAAACCCCATACACACCTGGCAGGATCCTGATGATACACTGTGAAACTCCATACACACCTGGAAGGATCCTGATGCACTGTGAAACCCCAAACGCAACTGGCAGGATCCTGATGCACTGTGAAAACCCCATACACACCTGGCAGGATACTGATACACTGTGAAACTCCCACACACATCTGGCAGGATTCTGATTCACTGTGAAACCCCCATACACACGTGGCAGGATCCTGATACACTGTGAAACCCCATTCACACCTGGCAGGATCCTGATCAACTGTGAAACACCTTACACATCTGGCAGGATCCTGATACACTGTGAAAACCCCATACACACCTGGCAGGATCCTGATAAACTGTGAAACCCCCATGTACACCTGGCAGGATCCTGATAAACTGTGAAACCCCTTACACATCTGGCAGGATCCTGATACACTGTGAAAACCCAATACACACTTGGCAGGATCCTGATCCACAGTGAAACCCCCTGACACACCTGGCAGGAGCCTGATAAACTATGAAACCCCCATACACACCTGGCAGGATCCTGATAAACTGTGAAACCCACATACACACCAGGCAGGATCCTGATAAACTGTGAAAACCGCATAGACACCTGGCAAAATCATGATACACTGTGAAAACCCATACACACCTCGCAAGATCATGATACACTGCGAAAATCCATACACACGTGGCAGGATCCTGATCCACTGTGAAACCCCCATACACACCTGGCAGGATCCTGATAAACTATGAAAACCCCACACACACCTGGCAGGATCCTGATAAACTGTGAAAATCCAATACACACCTGGCAGGATCCTGATACACTGTGAAAACCCCATACACACCTGGCAGGATCCTGATAAACTGTGAAACCACCATACACACCTGGCAGGATCCTGATCAACTGTGAAACACCTTACACATCTGGCAGGATCCTGATACACTGTGAAAACCCCATACACACCTGGCAGGATCCTGATCCACTGTCAAGCCCCCAGACATATCTGGCCGGATCCTGATAAAATATGAAACCCCCATACACACCTGGCGGGATCCTGATAAACTGTGAAACTCACATAAACACCAGGCAGGATCCTGATAAACTGTGAAAACCCCATAGACACCTGACAGGATCCTGATACACTGTGAAAACCCCATAAACACCTGGCAGGATCCTGATACACAGTGAAACCCCATTCACATCTGGCGGGATCCTGATACACTGTGAAACCCCACACACATGGCAGGTTCCTGATCCACTGTGAAACTCCCATACACACCTGGAAGGATCCTGATACACTGTGAATCCCCATACACACCTGGCAGGATCCTGATGATACACTGTGAAACCCCATACACACCTGGCAGGATCCTGATACACTGTGAAACTCCCATACACACCTTGAAGGATCCTGATTCACTGTGAAACCCCCAGACACACCTGGCAGGATCCTGATCCACTGTGAAGCCCCCATACACACCTGGCAGGGTCCTCATTCACTGTGAAACCCCCATACACACCTGGCAGGATCCTGATAAACTATGAAAAGCCAATACACAACTGGCAGGATCCTGATAAACTGTGAAACCCCCATAGACACCTGACAGGATCCTGATACACTGTGAAACCCCATACATACCTGGCAGGATCCTGACACACAGTGAAACCCCATTCACATCTGGCGGGATCCTGATACAGTGTGAAACCCCACACACATGGCAGGTTCCTGATCCACTGAGAAACCCCCATACACACTTGGAAGGATCCTGATACACTGTGAAAGCCCATACACACCTGGCAGTATCCTGATGATACACTGCGAAACCCCATACACACCTGGCAGGATCCTGATGCACTGTTAAACCCCCATACACACCTGGAAGTATCCTGATACACTGTGAAACCCCAAACGCACCTGGCAGGATCCTGATGCACTGTGAAACCCCCATACACACCTGGCAGGATCCTGATTCACTGTGAAACCCCCAAACACTCGTGGCAGGATCCTGATCTACTGTGAAACTCCCACTCACATCTGGCAGGATCCTGATTCTCTGTCAAACCCACATACACACCTGGCAGGATCCTGATAAACTGTGAAAATCCAATACACACCTGGCAGGATCCTGATACACTGTGAAAACCCCACACACACCTGGCAGGATCCTGATAAACTGTGAAACCCCCATACACACCTCGCAGGATCCTGATAAACTGTGAAACCCCTTACACATCTGGCAGGATCCTGATACACTGTGAAAACCCCATACACACTTGGCAGGATCCTGATCCACAGTGAAACCCCCTGACACACCTGGCAGGAGCCTGATAAACTATGAAACCCCCATACATACCTGGCAGGATCCTGATACACAGTGAAACCCCATTCACATCTGGCGGGATCCTGATACACTGTGAAATCCCACACACATGGCAGGTTCCTGATCCACTGTGAAACACCCATACACACCTGGAAGGATCCTGATACACATTGAAACCCCATACACACCTGGCAGGATCCTGATGATACACTGTGAAACGCCATACACACCTGGCAGGATGCTGATACACTGTGAAACCCCCATGCACACCTGGAAGGATCCTGATTCACTGTGAAACCCCCATACACACCTGGCAGGATCCTGATCCACTGTGAAACCCCATACACATCTAGCAGGATCCTGATAGACTGTGAAACCCGATTCACACCTGGCAGGATCCTGATAAACTGTGAAAACCCCATACACACCTGGCAGGGTCCTGATCCACTGTGAAACCCGCATACACACCTGGCAGAATCCTGATAAACTATGAAACCCCAATACACACCTGCAGGATCCTGATAAACTGTGAAACCCCCAAAGACACCTGACAGGATCCTGATACACTGTGAAAACCCCATACATACCTGGCAGGATCCTGATACACAGTGAAACCCCATTCACATCTGGCGGGATCCTGATACACTGTGAAACCCCACACATATGGCAGGTTCCTGATCCAATGAGAAACCCCCATACACACCTGGAAGGATCCTGATACACTGTGAAACCCCATATACACCTGGCAGGATCCTGATGATGCACTGTGAAACCCCATACACACCTGGCAGGATCCTGATACAATGTGAAAAGCCCATAGACACCTGACAGGATCCTGATACACTGTGAAAACCCCATACACACCTGGAAGGATCCTGATATACTGTGAAACCCCATACGCACCTGGCAGGCTCCTGATGCACTGCGAAATCCCCAAACACACCTGGCAGGATCCTGATACACCATGAAACTCCCATACACATCTTGCAGGAAACCTGATTCACTGTGAAAACCCCAAACACACCTGGCAGGATAGTGATCCACTGTGAAAACCCCATTCACACCTGGCAGGATCCTGATCCACTGTGAAACACCATTCACATCTGGCAGCTTCCTGATACACTGTGAAACCCCACTCACACCTGGCAGGATCTTAATCCACTGTGAAACCCCATTCACATCTGGCAGGATCCTGATACATTGTGAAAACCCCATTCACACCTGGCAGGATCCTGATCCACTGTGAAACCCCATTCACATCTGGCAGGATCCTGATCCACTGTGAAACCCCCATACACACCTGGCTGGATTCGAATGCACTGTGAAACTCCCATAGACGCCTGGCAGGAGCCTGATCCACTGTAAAACCCTATTCACACCTGGCAGGATCCTGATTAACTGTGAAAACCCCATACACACCTGGCAGGATCCTGATCCACTGTGAAAACCCATAAACACCTGGCAGGAGCCTGATCCACTGTGAAAACCCCATTCACACCTGGCAGGATCCTGATGCACTGTGAAACCCCCATGCACACCTGGCAGGATCCTGATGATACACTGTGAAACCCCATACACACCTGGCAGGATCCTGATACACTGTGAAACCCCCATACACAGCTTGAAGGATCCTGATTCACTGTGAAACCCCCATACTCACCTGGCAGGATCCTGATCCACTGTGAAACCCCATACACATCTAGCAGGATCCTGATAGACTGTGAAACCCCATTCACACCTGGCAGGATACTGATAAACTGTGAAAACCCCATACACACCTGGCAGGGTCCTGATCCACTGTGAAACCCCCATACACACCTGGCAGTATCCTGATAAACTATGAAAAGCCAATACACACCTGGCAGGATCCTGATAAACTGTGAAACCCCCATAGACACCTGACAGGATCCTGATACACTGTGAAAACCCCATACATACCTGGCAGGATCCTGATACACAGTGAAACCCCATTCACATCTGGCGGGATCCTGATACACTGTGAAACCCCACACACCTGGCAGGTTCCTGATCCACTGAGAAACCCCCATACACACCTGGAAGGATCCTGATACACTGTGAAACCCCATACACACCTGGCAGGATCCTGATGATACACTGTGAAACCCCATACACACCTGGCAGGATCCTGATACACCGTGAAACCCCCATACACACCAGGAAGGATCCTGATACACTGTGAAACCCCAAACGCACCTGGCAGGATCCTGATGCACTGTGAAAACCCCATACACACCTGGCAGGATCCTGATACACTGTGAAACTCCCACACACATCTGGCAGGATTCAGATTCACTGTGAAACCCCCATACACACCTGGCAGGATCCTGATAAACTGTGAAACCCCTGACACATCTGGCAGGATCCTGATACACTGTGAAAACCCCATACACACTTGGCAGGATCCTGATCCACTGTGAAACCCCATGACACACCTGGCAGGAGCCTGATAAACTATGAAACCCCCATACACACCTGGCAGGATCCTGATAAACTGTGAAACACACATACACACCAGGCAGGATCCTGATAACCTGTGAAATCCCCATAGACACCTGGCAAAATCATGATACATTGTGAAAACCCATACATACCTCGCAAGATCATGATACACTGTGAAAACCCATACACACGTGGTAGGATCCTGATCCACTGTGAAACCCCCATACACACCTGGCAGGATCCTGATAAACTATGAAAATCCAATACACACCTGGCAGGTTCCTGATCCACTGTGAAACACCCATACACACCTGGAAGAATCCTGATACACATTGAAACCCCATACACACCTGGCAGGATCCTGATGATACACTGTGAAACGCCATACACACCTGGCAGGATGCTGATACACTGTGAAACCCCCATGCACACCTGGAAGGATCCTGATTCACTGTGAAACCCCCATACACACCTGGCAGGATCCTGATCCACTGTGAAACCCCATACACATCTAGCAGGATCCTGATAGACTGTGAAACCCGATTCACACCTGGCAGGATCCTGATAAACTGTGAAAACCCCATACACACCTGGCAGGGTCCTGATCCACTGTGAAACCCGCATACACACCTGGCAGAATCCTGATAAACTATGAAACCCCAATACACACCTGCAGGATCCTGATAAACTGTGAAACCCCCAAAGACACCTGACAGGATCCTGATACACTGTGAAAACCCCATACATACCTGGCAGGATCCTGATACACAGTGAAACCCCATTCACATCTGGCGGGATCCTGATACACTGTGAAACCCCACACATATGGCAGGTTCCTGATCCAATGAGAAACCCCCATACACACCTGGAAGGATCCTGATACACTGTGAAACCCCATACACACCTGGCAGGATCCTGATGATGCACTGTGAAACCCCATACACACCTGGCAGGATCCTGATACAATGTGAAAAGCCCATAGACACCTGACAGGATCCTGATACACTGTGAAAACCCCATACACACCTGGAAGGATCCTGATACACTGTGAAACCCCATACGCACCTGGCAGGCTCCTGATGCACTGCGAAATCCCCATACACACCTGGCAGGATCCTGATACACCGTGAAACTCCCATACACATCTTGCAGGATCCTGATTCACTGTGAAAACCCCAAACACACCTGGCAGGATAGTGATCCACTGTGAAAACCCCATTCACACCTGGCAGGATCCTGATCCACTGTGAAACACCATTCACATCTGGCAGCTTCCTGATACACTGTGAAACCCCACTCACACCTGGCAGGATCTTAATCCACTGTGAAACCCCATTCACATCTGGCAGGATCCTGATACATTGTGAAAACCCCATTCACACCTGGCAGGATCCAGATCCACTGTGAAACCCCATTCACATCTGGCAGGATCCTGATCCACTGTGAAACCCCCATACACACCTGGCAGGATTCGGATGCACTGTGAAACTCCCATAGACGCCTGGCAGGAGCCTGATCCACTGTAAAACCCTATTCACACCTGGCAGGATCCTGATTAACTGTGAAAACCCCATACACACCTGGCAGGATCCTGATCCACTGTGAAAACCCATAAACACCTGGCAGGAGCCTGGTCCACTGTGAAAACCCCATTCACACCTGGCAGGATCCTGATGCACTGTGAAACCCCCATGCACACCTGGCAGGATCCTGATGATACACTGTGAAACCCCATACACACCTGGCAGGATCCTGATACACTGTGAAACCCCCATACACAGCTTGAAGGATCCTGATTCACTGTGGAACCCCCATACTCACCTGGCAGGATCCTGATCCACTGTGAAACCCCATACACATCTAGCAGGATCCTGATAGACTGTGAATCCTCATTCACACCTGGCAGGATACTGATAAACTGTGAAAACCCCATACACACCTGGCAGGGTCCTGATCCACTGTGAAACCCCCATACACACCTGGCAGTATCCTGATAAACTATGAAAAGCCAATACACACCTGGCAGGATCCTGATAAACTGTGAAACCCCCATAGACACCTGACAGGATCCTGATACACTGTGAAAACCCCATACATACCTGGCAGGATCCTGATACACAGTGAAACCCCATTCACATCTGGCGGGATCCTGATACACTGTGAAACCCCACACACATGGCAGGGTCCTGATCCACTGTGAAACCCCCATACACACCTGGCAGTATCCTGATAAACTATGAAAAGCAAATACACACTTGGCAGGATCCTGATAAACTGTGAAACCCCCATAGACACCTGGCAGGTTCCTGATCCACTGAGAAACCCCCATACACACCTGGAAGGATCCTGATACACTGTGAAACCCCATACACAAAAAGCAGGATCCTGATGATACACTGTGAAACCCCATACACACCTGGCAGGATCCTGATACACCGTGAAACCCCCATACACACCAGGAAGGATCCTGATACACTGTGAAACCCCAAACGCAACTGGCAGGATCCTGATGCACTGTGAAAACCCCATACACACCTGGCAGGATCCTGATACACTGTGAAACTCCCACACACATCTGGCAGGATTCAGATTCACTGTGAAACCCCCATACACACCTGGCAGGATCCTGATAAACTGTGAAACCCCTGACACATCTGGCAGGATCCTGATACACTGTGAAAACCCCATACACACTTGGCAGGATCCTGATCCACTGTGAAACCCCATGACACACCTGGCAGGAGCCTGATAAACTATGAAACCCCCATACACACCTGGCAGGATCCTGATAAACTGTGAAACACACATACACACCAGGCAGGATCCTGATAACCTGTGAAATCCCCATAGACACCTGGCAAAATCATGATACACTGTGAAAACCCATACATAACTCGCAAGATCATGATACACTGTGAAAACCCATACACACGTGGCAGGATCCTGATCCACTGTGAAACCCCCATACACACCTGGCAGGATCCTGATAAACTATGAAAATCCAATACACACCTGGCAGGATCCTGATACACTGTGAAAACCCCATACACACCTGGCAGGATCCTGATAAACTGTGAAACCCCCATACACACCTGGCAGGATCCTGATCAACTGTGAAACACCTTACACATCTGGCAGGATCCTGATACACTGTGAAAACCCCATACACACCTGGCAGGATCCTGATCCACTGTCAAACCCCCATACACACCTGGCAGGATCCTGATAAACTGTGAATCTCACATACACACCAGGCAGGATTCTGATAAACTGTGAAAACCCCATAGACACCTGACAGGATCCTGATACACTGTGAAAACCCCATTAACACCTGGCAGGATCCTGATATACAGTGAAACCCCATTCACATCTGGCGGGATCCTGATACACTGTGAAACCCCACACACATGGCAGGTTCCTGATCTACTGTGAAACTCCCATACACATCTGGAAGGATCCTGATGATACACTGTGAAACCCCATACACACCTGGAAGGATCCTGATGCACTGTGAAAACCCCAAACACACCTGGCAGGATCCTGATACACTGTGAAAACCCCAAACACACCTGGCAGGATCCTGATACATAGTTGAAGCCCCAAACACACCTGGCAGGATACTGATACACTGTGAAAACCCATACACACGTGGCAGCATCCTGATGCACTGTGAAAACCCCAAACAAACCTGGCAGGATCCTGATCCACTGTGAATACCCATACACACCATTCAAGATCATGATACACTGTGAAAACCCCATACACACGTGGCAGCATCCTGATGCACTGTGAAAACACCAAACAAACCTGGCAGGATCCTGATACACTGTGAAAACCCCAAACAAACCTGGCAGGATCCTGATCCACTGTGAAAACCCATACACACGAGGCAGGATCCTGATCCACTGTGAAACCCCACACACACATGGCAAGGTCATGATACACTGTGAAAACCCATACACACGTCGCAGGATCCTGATGCACGGTGAAAATCCCATACACACCTGGCAGGATCCTGATACATAGTGAAAACCCCAAACACACCTGGCAGGATACTGATACACTGTGAAAACCCATACACACGTGGCAACATCCCGATGCACTGTGAAAACCACAAACAAACCTGGCAGGATCCTGATACACTGTGAAAACCCATACACACGTGGCAGCATCCTGATCCACTGTGAAACCCCATGCACATCTGGCAGTATCCTGACACACTGTGAAAACCCCACACACACCTGGAAAAATCGTGATCCACTGTGAAACCCCATTCACATCTGGCAGGGTCCTGATACAGTGTGAAAACTCCATGCACACCTGGCAGGATCCTGATCCACTGTGAAACCCCATTCACATCTGGCAGGATCCTGACCCACTGTGAAAACCCCATACACACCTGGCAGGAACCTGATACAGTGTGAAAACCCTGTACACACCTGGCAGACCCTGATGCACTGTGAAACCCCATACACGCCTGGCAGGATCCTGATACACTGTGAAAACCCCATAAACACCTGGCAGATCCTGATGCACTGTGAAAACCCATACACACCTGGCAGGATCCTGATACACTGTGAAAACCCCATACACACCTGGCAGGATCCTGATAAACTGTGAAACCCCCATACACACCTGGCAGGATCCTGATACACTGTGAAAACCCCAGAAACACCTGGCAGATCCTGATACACTGTGAAACCCCAAACACACGTCGCAGGATCCTGATACACTGTGAAAACCCCATACACACCTGGCAGGATCCTGACACACTGTCAAAACCCCATACACACCTGGCAGGATCCTGATGCACTGTGAAAACCCCATACACACCTGGCAGGATCCTGATCCACTGTGAAAACCCCATGCACATGTGGCAGGATCCTGATGCACAGTGAAAACCCCATACACATGTGGCTGGATCCCGATACACTGTGAAACCCCCATACACACCTGGCAGGATGCAGTGACACTGTGAAAGCACCATACTCACCTGGCAAGATCATGATGCACTGTGAAAACCCCAAACACACCTGGCAGAATCCTGATGCACTGTGAAAACCCCAAACACACCTGGCAGGATCCTGATAGATAGTGAAAGCCCCAAACACACCTGGCAGGATACTGATACACTGTGAAAACCCATACACACGTGGCAGCATTCTGATGCACTGTGAAAACCCCAAACAAACCTGGCAGGATCCTGATCCACTGTGAATACCCATACACACCATTCAAGATCATGATGCACTGTGAAAACTCCATGCACACCTGGCAGGATCCTGATCCATTGTGAAACCCCATTCACATCTGGCAGGATCCTGATCCACTGTGAAAACCCCATACACACCTGGAAGGAACCTGATACAGTGTGAAAACCCTGTACACACCTGGCAGACCCTGATGCACTGTGAAACCCCATACACGCCTGGCAGGATCCTGATACACTGTGAAAAACCGTTACACACCTGGCAGGACCCTGATACACTGTGAAACCCCATACACACCTGTCAGGACACTGATACACTGTGAAAACCCTTTAAACACCTGGCAGGATCCTGATACACTGTGAAAACCCCATACACACCTGGCAGGATCCTGATCCACTGTGAAAACCCCATACACATGTGGCAGGATCCTGATGCACAGTGAAAACCCCATACACATGTGGCTGGATCCCGATACACTGTGAAACCCCCATACACACCTGGCAGGATGCTGTTACACTGTGAAAGCACCATACTCACCTGGCAAGATCATGATGCACTGTGAAAACCCCAAACACACCTGGCAGGATCCTGATGCACTGTGAAAACCCCAAACACACCTGGCAGGATCCTGATAGATAGTGAAAGCCCCAAGCACACCTGGCAGGATACTGATACACTGTGAAAACCCATACACACGTGGCAGCATCCCGATGCACTGTGAAAACCCCAAACAAACCTGGCAGGATCCTGATCCACTGTGAATACCCATACACACCATTCAAGATCATGATGCACTGTGAAATCTCCATGCACACCTGGCAGGATCCTGATCCACTGTGAAACCCCATTCACATCTGGCAGGATCCTGATCCACTGTGAAAACCCCATACACACCTGGCAGGAACCTGATACAGTGTGAAAACCCTGTACACACCTGGCAGACCCTGATGCACTGTGAAACCCCATACACGCCTGGCAGGATCCTGATACACTGAGAAAAACCGTTACACACCTGGCAGGACCCTGATACACTGTGAAACCCCATACACACCTGTCAGGACACTGATACACTGTGAAAACCCCTTAAACACCTGGCAGGATCCTGATACACTGTGAAAACACCATACACACCTGGCAGGATCCTGTTACACTGTGGAAACTCTTACACATCTGGCAGGATCATGATCCACTGTGAAAACCCCATACACACCTGGCAGTATCCTGATCTACTGTGAAAACCCCATACACACCTGGCAGATTCTGATCCACTGTGAAAACCCCATACACACCTGGCAGGATCCTGATACACTGTGAAAACCCCACACATACCTGGCAGGTTCCTGATACACTATGATACCCCGCAAACACATCTGGCGGGATCCGGATACACTGTGAAAACCCCATTCACACCTGGCAGGTTCCTGTTCCACTGTGAAACCCCATTCACATCTGGCAGGATTCCGATGCACTGTGAAAACCCCATTCACACCTGGCAGGATCCTGATCCACTGTGAAACCCATTCACATCTGGCAGGATCCTGATAAACTCTGAAAACCCCATTCACATCTGGCAGGATCCTGATAAACTGTGAAAACCCCATTCACACCTGGCAAGATCCTGATACATTGTGAAACCCCAGACACACCTGGCATGGTCCTGAGACACTGTGAAAACCCATACACACGAGGCAGGATCCTGATCCACTGTGAAACCCCACACACACATGGCAAGGTCATGATACACTGTGAAAACCCATACACACGTCGCAGGATCCTGATGCACGGTGAAAATCCCATACACACCTGGCAGGATCCTGATACATAGTGAAAACCCCAAACACACCTGGCAGGATACTGATACACTGTGAAAACCCATACACACGTGGCAGCATCCCGATGCACTGTGAAAACCACAAACAAACCTGGCAGGATCCTGATACACTGTGAAAACCCATACACACGTGGCAGCATCCTGATCCACTGTGAAACCCCATGCACATCTGGCAGTATCCTGACACACTGTGAAAACCCCACACACACCTGGAAAAATCGTGATACACTGTGAAAACCCCATACACACCTGGCAGGATCCTGATCCACTGTGAAACCCCATTCACATCTGGCAGGATCCTGATCCACTGTGAAAACCCCATACACAACTGGCAGGAACCTGATACAGTGTGAAAACCCTGTACACACCTGGCAGACCCTGATGCACTGTGAAAAACCCATACAGGCCTGGCAGGATCCTGATACACTGTGAAAACCCCATAAACACCTGGCAGATCCTGATGCACTGTGAAAACCCATACACACCTGGCAGGATCCTGATACACTGTGAAAATCCCAGAAACACCTGGCAGATCCTGATACACTGTGAAACCCCAAACACACGTCGCAGGATCCTGATACACTGTGAAAACCCCATACACACCTGGCAGGATCCTGACACACTGTCAAAACCCCACACACACCTGGCAGGATCCTGATGCACTGTGAAAACCCCATACACACCTGGCAGGATCCTGATCCACTGTGAAAACCCCATACACATGTGGCAGGATCCTGATGCACAGTGAAAACCCCATACACATGTGGCTGGATCCCGATACACTGTGAAACCCCCATACACACCTGGCAGGATGCTGTTACACTGTGAAAGCACCATACTCACCTGGCAAGATCATGATGCACTGTGAAAACCCCAAACACACCTGGCAGGATCCTGATGCACTGTGAAAACCCCAAACACACCTGGCAGGATCCTGATAGATAGTGAAAGCCCCAAACACACCTGGCAGGATACTGATACACTGTGAAAACCCATACACACGTGGCAGCATCCTGATGCACTGTGAAAACCCCAAACAAACCTGGCAGGATCCTGATCCACTGTGAATACCCATACACACCATTCAAGATCATGATGCACTGTGAAAACTCCATGCACACCAGGCAGGATCCTGATCCACTGTGAAACCCCATTCACATCTGGCAGGATCCTGATCCACAGTGAAAACCCCATACACACCAGGCAGGAACCTGATACAGTGTGAAAACCCTGTACACACCTGGCAGACCCTGATCCACTTTGAAAACCCCATACACAACTGGCAGGATCCTGATACACTGTGAAAACCCCATACACACCTGGCAGGATCCTGATACACTGTGAAAACCCCATACACACCTGGCAGGACCCTGATACACTGTGTAAACCCCATACGCATCTGGCAGGACACTGATCCACTTTGAAAACCCCATACACAACTGGCAGGATCCTGATACACTGTGAAAACCCATACACACCTGGCAGGATCCTGATCCACTGTGGAAACCCCATACACACCTGGCAAGATCCTGATCCACTGTGAAAACCCCATACACACCTGGAAGGATCCTGATACACTGTGAAAACCCCATACACACGTGGCAGGATGCTGATGCACTGTGAAAGCCCCAGACACACTGGCAGGATCCTGAACCACTGTGAAAACCCCATACACATCTGCAAGGATCCTGATCCACTGTGAAACCCCCATACACACCTGGGACGATCCTGATCCACTGAGAAAACCCCATACACACCTGGCAGGATCCTGATCCACTGTGAAAACCCCTTACACACCTGGCAGGATCCTGATACACTGTGAAAACCCCATACACATCTGGCAGGATCCTGATCCACTGTGAAAACCCCATACACACCTGGAAGGATCCTTATACACTGTGAAAACCCCTGCACACCTGGCAGGATCCTGATCCACTGTGAAGCCCCATGCACATCTGGCAGGATCCTGACACACTGTGACAACCCCATACACACCTGGAAAAATCCTGATACACTGTGAAAACCCCATACACACCTGGCAGGATCCTGATCCACTGTGAAACCCCGTTCACATCTGGCAGGGTCCTGATACACTGTGAAAACCCCATACACACCTGGCAGGACGCTGATCCACTGTGAAAACCCCATACACACCTGACAGGATACTGATACACTGTGAAAACCCCATACACACCTGGCAGGATCCTGATACACTGTGAAATCCCCATACACACCTGGCAGGATCCTGATCCACTGTGAAAACCCCATACACACGTGGCAGGATCCTGATACACTATGATAACCCCTAACACACCTGGAAGTATCCTGTTGCACTGTGGAAACCCCATACACACCTGGCGGGATCCTGATCCACAGTGAAAACCCCATACACACCTGGCAGGATCCTGACCCACTGTGAAAACCCCATACACACCTGGCAGGATCCTTATCCACTGTGAAAACCCCATACACACCTGGCATGATCCTGACCCACTGTGAAAGCCCTATACACTGCTGGCAGGATCCTGGTACACTGTGAAAACCCCATACACACCTTGCAGTATCCTGACACAGTGTGAAAACACCATACACGCCTGGCAGGATCCTGATGCACTGTGAAAACCCCATACACACCTGGCAGGATCGTGTTACACTGTGAAAACCCCATACACACCTGGCAGGATCCTGTTAGACTGTGAAAACACCAAACTCACCTGGCAGGATCCTGATCCACTGTGAAAACCCCATACACACCTGGCAGGATCTTGATACACTGTGAAAACCCCATACACACCTGGCAGGATCCTGTTAGACTGTGAAAACCCCATACACACCAGGCAGGCCCCTGATACACTGTGCAAACCCTGCACACACCTGGCTGATCCTGATGCACTGTGAAACCCCATGCACACCTCGCAGGATCCTGATACACTGTGAAAACCCCATACACACCTGGCAGGATCCTGATACACTGTGAAAACCCCATACACACCTGGCAGGATCCTGATACACTGTGAAAACCCATACACACCTGGGAGGATCCTGTTACATTGTGGAAACCCCATACACATCTGGCAGGATCCTGATACACTATGAAAACCCCATTCACACCTGGCAGGATCCTGACCCACTGTGAAACCCCATACACACCTGGCAGGATCCTGTTACACTGTGGAAACTCTTACACATCTGGCAGGATCATGATCCACTGTGAAAACCCCATACACACCTGGCAGTATCCTGATCTACTGTGAAAACCCCATACACACCTGGCAGATCCTGATCCACTGTGAAAACCCCATACACACCTGGCAGGATCCTGATACACTGTGAAAACCCCACACATACCTGGCAGGTTCCTGATACACTATGATACCCCGCAAAAACATCTGGCGGGATCCTGATACACTGTGAAAACCCCATTCACACCTGGCAGGTTCCTGTTCCACTGTGAAACCCCATTCACATCTGGCAGGATCCTGATCCACTGTGAAACCCCATTCACATCTGGCAGGATCCTGATAAACTCTGAAAACCCCATTCACATCTGGCAGGATCCTGATAAACTGTGAAAACCCCATTCACACCTGGCAAGATCCTGATACATTGTGAAACCCCAGACACACCTGGCATGGTCCTGAGACACTGTGAAACCTCAGACACACCGGGCAGGATCCTGATACACAGTGAAACACCCATACACACCTGGCAGGATCCTGAAACATTGTGAAACCCCCCAAACACACCTGGCAGGATCCTGATACACTGCGAAAACCTCATTAACACCTGGCAGATCCTGATGCACTTTGAATACCCCATACACACCTGGCAAACCCTGATGCACTGTGAAAACCCCATACACACCTGGCAGGATCCTGATACACTGTGAAAACCCCATAAACACCTGGCAGATCCTGATGCACTGTGAAAACCCATACACACCTGGCAGGATCCTAATACACTGTGAAACCGCACACACACCTGGCAGGATCCTGATACACTGTGAAAACCCCATACACACCTGGCAGGATCCTGATACACTGTGAAAACCCCATACACACCTGGCAGGATCCTGATACACTATGAAAACCCCATACACACCTGGCAGGATCCTGATCCACTGTGAAAACCCCATACACACGTGTCAGGATCCTGATGCACTGTGAAAACCCCATACACATGTGGCTGGATCCCGATACACTGTGAAAACCCCATACACACCTGGCAGGATCCTGATCCACTGTGAAAACCCCGTACACACGTGGCAGGATCCTGATGCACTGTGAAAACCCCATACACACGTGGCAGGATCCTGATGCACTGTGAAAACCCCATGCACACCTGGAAGGATCCTGATCCACTGTGAAAACCCCATACACACCTGGCAGGATCTTGATACACTGTGAAAACCCCATACACACCTGGCAGGATCCTGTTAGACTGTGAAAACCCCATACACACCTGGCAGGCCCCTGATACACTGTGCAAACCCTGCACACACCTGGCTGATCCTGATGCACTGTGAAACCCCATGCACACCTCGCAGGATCCTGATACACTGTGAAAACCCCATACACACCTGGCAGGATCCTGATACACTGTGAAATCCCCATACACACCTGGCAGGATCCTGATCCACTGTGAAAACCCCATACACACGTGGCAGGATCCTGATACACTATGATAACCCCTAACACACCTGGAAGTATCCTGTTGCACTGTGGAAACCCCATACACACCTGGCGGGATCCTGATCCACAGTGAAAACCCCATACACACCTGGCAGGATCCTGACCCACTGTGAAAACCCCATACACACCTGGCAGGATCCTTATCCACTGTGAAAACCCCATACACACCTGGCATGATCCTGACCCACTGTGAAAGCCCTATACACTGCTGGCAGGATCCTGGTACACTGTGAAAACCCCATACACACCTTGCAGTATCCTGACACAGTGTGAAAACACCATACACGCCTGGCAGGATCCTGATGCACTGTGAAAACCCCATACACACCTGGCAGGATCGTGTTACACTGTGAAAACCCCATACACACCTGGCAGGATCCTGTTAGACTGTGAAAACACCAAACTCACCTGGCAGGATCCTGATCCACTGTGAAAACCCCATACACACCTGGCAGGATCTTGATACACTGTGAAAAGCCCATACACACCTGGCAGGATCCTGTTAGACTGTGAAAACCCCATACACACCTGGCAGGCCCCTGATACACTGTGCAAACCCTGCACACACCTGGCTGATCCTGATGCACTGTGAAACCCCATGCACACCTCGCAGGATCCTGATACACTGTGAAAACCCCATACACACCTGGCAGGATCCTGATACACTGTGAAATCCCCATACACACCTGGCAGGATCCTGATCCACTGTGAAAACCCCATACACACGTGGCAGGATCCTGATACACTATGATAACCCCTAACACACCTGGAAGTATCCTGTTGCACTGTGGAAACCCCATACACACCTGGCGGGATCCTGATCCACAGTGAAAACCCCATACACACCTGGCAGGATCCTGACCCACTGTGAAAACCCCATACACACCTGGCAGGATCCTTATCCACTGTGAAAACCCCATACACACCTGGCATGATCCTGACCCACTGTGAAAGCCCTATACACTGCTGGCAGGATCCTGGTACACTGTGAAAACCCCATACACACCTTGCAGTATCCTGACACAGTGTGAAAACACCATACACGCCTGGCAGGATCCTGATGCACTGTGAAAACCCCATACACACCTGGCAGGATCGTGTTACACTGTGAAAACCCCATACACACCTGGCAGGATCCTGTTAGACTGTGAAAACACCAAACTCACCTGGCAGGATCCTGATCCACTGTGAAAACCCCATACACACCTGGCAGGATCTTGATACACTGTGAAAACCCCATACACACCTGGCAGGATCCTGTTAGACTGTGAAAACCCCATACACACCTGGCAGGCCCCTGATACACTGTGCAAACCCTGCACACACCTGGCTGATCCTGATGCACTGTGAAACCCCATGCACACCTCGCAGGATCCTGATACACTGTGAAAACCCCATACACACCTGGCAGGATCCTGATACACTGTGAAAACCCGATACACACCTGGCAGGATCCTGATACACTGTGAAAACCCATACACACCTGGGAGGATCCTGATCCACTGTGAAAACCCCATACACATGTGGCAGGATACTGATACCCTGTGAAAACCCCATAAACACCTGGCAGATCCTGATGCACTGTGAAAACGCATACACACCTGGCAGGATAATAAAAGCAAAATACTGCGGATGCTGGAAATCTGAAACAAAAACAAGAAATGCTGGATTCACTCAGCAGGTCTGGCAGCATCTGTGGAAAGAGAAGCAGAGTTAACGTTTCGGGTCAGTGACCCTTCTTCGGAACACCTGGCAGGATCCTGATACACTGTGAAAACCCCATACACACCTGGCAGGAACCTGATACACTGTGAAAACCCCATACACACCTGGCTGGATCCCGATACACTGTGAAAACCCAATACACACCTGGCAGTTTCCTGATCCACTGTGAAAACGCCATACACACGTGGCAAGATCCTGATGCACTGTGAAAACCCCATACACACGTGGCAGGATCCTGATGCACTGTGAAAACCCCATACACACCTGGCAGGAACCTGATACACTGTGAAAACCCCATACACACCTGGCTGGATCCCGATACACAGTGAAAATCCCAGACACACCTGGCAGGTTCCTGATCCACTGTGAAAACGCCAAACACACGTGGCAGGATCCTGATGCACTGTGAAAACCCCATACACACGTGGCAGGATCCTGATGCACTGTGAAAACCCCATGCACACCTGGAAGGATTCTGATCCACTGTGAAAACCCCATACACACCTGGCAGGATTCTGATCCACTGTGAAAACCCCAAACACACCTGGCAGGATCCTGATACACTGTGAAAACCCATACACACGTGGCAGGATCCTGATGCAATGTGAAAACCCCAAACAAACCTGGCAATATCCTAATACACTGTGAAAACCCATACACACGTGGCAGGATCCTGATCCACTGTGAAACCCCATATACACCTGGCAAGGTCATGATACACTGTGAAAACCCATACACACGTCGCAGGATCCTGATGCACTGTGAAAACCCCATACTCACCTGGCAGGATCCAGATCCATTGTGAAAACACATACACACCTGGCAAGATCATGATACACCGTGAAAACCCCATACACACCTGGCAGGATCCTGATCCACTTTGAAAACCCCATACACACCTGGCAGGATCCAGATCCATTGTGAAAACACATACACACCTGGCAAGATCATGATACACCGTGAAAACCCCAAAAACACCTGGCAGGATCCTGATCCACTTTGAAAACCCCATACACACCTGGCAGGATCCTGATCCACTGTGAAAACCCCATATACATCTGGAAGCATCCTGATCCACTGTGAAAACCCCATACACACCTGGCAGGATTCTGATCCACTGTGAAAACCCCATTCACATCTGGCAGGATCCTGATAAACTGTGAAAAACCCATTCACATCTGGCAGGATCCTGATAAACTGTAAAAACCCCATTCACACCTGGCAGGATCCTGATACATTGTGAAACCCCAGACACACCTGGCATGGTCCTGATACACTGTGAAACCCCAGACACAACTGGCAGGATCCTGATACACAGTGAAACACCCATACACACCTGGCAGGATCCTGAACCATTGTCAAAACCCCCAAACACACCTGGCAGGATCCTGATACACTGCGAAAACCTCATTAACACCTGGCAGATCCTGATGCACTGTGAATACCCCATACACACCTGGCAAATCCTGATGCACTGTGAAAACCCCATACACACCTGGCAGGATCCTGATACACTGTGAAAACCCCATAAACACCTGGCAGATCCTGATGCACTGTGAAAACCCATACACACCTGGCAGGATCCTGATACACTGTGAAACCGCATACACACCTGGCAGGATCCTGATACACTGTGAAAACCCCATACACACCTGGCAGGATCCTGATACACTGTGAAAACCCCATACACACCTGGCAGGATCCTGATACACTATGAAAACCCCATACACACCTGGCAGGATCCTGATCCACTGTGAAAACCCCATACACACGTGTCAGGATCCTGATGCACTGTGAAAACCCCATACACATGTGGCTGGATCCCGATACTCTGTTAAAACCCCATACACACCTGGCAGGATCCTGATCCACTGTGAAAACCCCGTACACACGTGGCAGGATCCTGATGCACTGTGAAAACCCCATACACACGTGGCAGGATCCTGATGCACTGTGAAAACCCCATGCAAACCTGGAAGGATCCTGATCCACTGTGAAAACCCCATACACATGTGGCAGGATACTGATACACTGTGAAAACCCCATAAACACCTGGCAGATCCTGATGCACTGTGAAAACCCATACACACCTGGCAGGATCCTGATACACTGTGAAAACGCATACACACCTGGCAGGATCCTGATACACTGTGAAAACCCCATACACACCTGGCAGGAACCTGATACACTGTGAAAACCCCATACACACCTGGCTGGATCCCGATACACTGTGAAAGCCCCATACACACCTGGCAGGTTCCTGATCCACTGTGAAAACGCCATACACACGTGGCAGGATCCTGATGCACTGTGAAAACCCCATACACACGTGGCAGGATCCTGATGCACTGTTAAAACCCCATGCACACCTGGAAGTATTCAGATCCACTGTGAAAACCCCATACACACCTGGCAGGATTATGATCCACTGTGAAAAACCCATACACACCTGGCAGGATCCTGATGCACTGTGAAAACCCCATACACACCTGGCAGATTCCTGATCCACTGTGAAAACCCCATACGCATCTGGAAGCATCCTGATCCACTGTGAAAACCCCATACACACCTGGAAGGATCCTGATCCACTGTGAAAACCCCATACACACCTGGCAGGATTCTGATCCACTGTGAAAGCCCCATAGACACCTGGCAGGATTCTATTGCACTGTGAAAACACCAAACACACCTGGCAGGATCCTGATACACTGTGAAAACCCAGACACACGTGGCAGGATCCTGATGCAATGTGAAAACCCCAAACAAACCTGGCAAGATCCTGATACACTGTGAAAACCCGTACACACGTGGCAGGATCCTGATCCACTGTGAAACCCGATATACACCTGGCAAGGTCACGATGCACTGTGAAAACCCATACACACGTCGCAGGATCCTGATGCACTGTGAAAACCCCATACTCACCTGGCAGGATCCTGATCCATTGTGAAAACACATACACACCTGGCAAGATCATGATACACCGTGAAAAACCCATACACACCTGGCAGGATCCTGATCCACTCTGAAAACCCCATACACACGTGGAAGGATCCTGATGCACTGTGAAAACCCCATACACACCTGGCAGGATCCTGATCCACTTTGAAAACCCCATATACATCTGGAAGCATCCTGATCCACTGTGAAAACCCCATACACACCTGGAGGGATCCTGATCCACTGTGAAAACCCCATACACACCTGACAGGATTCTGATCCACTGTGAAAACCCCATACACATCTGGCAGGAACCTGATCCACTGTGAAAACGCCATACACACCTGGAAGGTTCCTAATACACTGTGAAACCCCATACACACCTGGCAGAAACCTGACCCACTGTGAAACCCCATGCACATCTGGCAGGATCCTGAAACACAGTGAAAACCCCATACACACCTGGAAAAATCGTGATACACTGTGAAAACCCCATACACACCTGGCAGGATCCTGATCCACTGTGAAACCCCATTCACATCTGGCAGGATCCTGATACATTGTGAAAACCCCATACACACCTGGCAGGATCCTGATACACTGTGAAAACCCCATACACACCTGGCAGGATCCTGATACACTGTGAAAACCCCATACACACCTGGCAGGATCCTGAGCCACTGTGAAAACCCCATACACACGTGTCAGGATCCTGATGCACTGTGAAAACCCCATACACATGTGGCTGGATCCCGATACACTGTGAAAACCCCATACACACCTGGCAGGATCCTGATCCACTGTGAAAACCCCGTACACACGTGGCAGGATCCTGATGCACTGTGAAAACCCCATACACACATGGCAGGATCCTGATGCACTGTGAAAACCCCATGCACACCTGGAAGGATCCTGATCCACTGTGAAAACCCCATACACATGTGGCAGGATACTGATACACTGTGAGAACCCCATAAACACCTGGCAGATCCTGATGCACTTTGAAAACGCATACACACCTGGCAGGATCCTGATACACTGTGAAAACCCCAAACACACCTGGCAGGAACCTGATACACTGTGAAGACCCCATACACACCTGGCTGGATCCCGATACACTGTGAAAACCCCATACACACCTGACAGGTTCCTGATCCACTGTGAAAACGCCATACACACGTGGCAAGATCCTGATGCACTCTGAAAACCCCATACACACGTGGCAGGATCCTGATGCACTGTGAAAACCCCATACACACCTGGCAGGAACCTGATACACTGTGAAAACCCCATACACACCTGGCTGGATCCCGATACACAGTGAAAATCCCATACACACCTGGCAGGTTCCTGATCCACTGTGAAAACGCCATACACACGTGGCAGGATCCTGATGCACTGTGAAAACCCCATACACACGTGGCAGGATCCTGATGCACTGTGAAAATCCCATGCACACCTGGAAGGATTCTGATCCACTGTGAAAACCCCATACACACCTGGCAGCATTCTGATCCACTGTGAAAAACCCGTACACACCTGGCAGGATCCTGATGCACTGTGAAAACCCCATACACACCTGGCAGATTCCTGATCCACTGTGAAAACCCCATACACATCTGGAAGCATCCTGATCCACTGTGAAAACCCCATACACACCTGGAAGGATCCTGATCCACTGTGAAAACCCCATACACACCTGGCAGGATTCTGATCCACTGTGAAAGCCCCATACACACCTGGCAGGATTCTATTGCACTGTGAAAACACCAAACACACCTGGCAGGATCCTGATACAAAGTGAAAACCCCAAACACACCTGGCAGGATCCTGATACACTGTGAAAACCCATACACACGTGGCAGGATCCTGATGCAATGTGAAAACCCCAAACAAACCTGGCAATATCCTAATACACTGTGAAAACCCATACACACGTGGCAGGATCCTGATCCACTGTGAAACCCCATATACACCTGGCAAGGTCATGATACACTGTGAAAACCCATACACACGTCGCAGGATCCTGATGCACTGTGAAAACCCCATACTCACCTGGCAGGATCCTGATCCATTGTGAAAACACATACACACCTGGCAAGATCATGATACACCGTGAAAACCCCATACACACCTGGCAGGATCCTGATCCACTTTGAAAACCCCATACACACCTGGCAGGATCCTGATCCACTGTGAAAACCCCATATACATCTGGAAGCATCCTGATCCACTGTGAAAACCCCATACACACCTGGAAGGATCCTGATCCACTGTGAAAACCCCATACACACCTGGCAGGATTCTGATCCACTGTGAAAACCCCATTCACATCTGGCAGGATCCTGATAAACTGTGAAAACCCATTCACATCTGGCAGGATCCTGATAAACTGTAAAAACCCCATTCACACCTGGCAGGATCCTGATATATTGTGAAACCCCAGACACACCTGGCGTGGTCCTGATACACTGTGAAACCCCAGACACACCTGGCAGGATCCTGATACACAGTGAAACACCCATACACACCTGGCAGGATCCTGAACCATTGTGAAAACCCCCAAACACACCTGGCAGGATCCTGATACACTGCGAAAACCTCATTAACACCTGGCAGATCCTGATGCACTGTGAATACCCCATACACACCTGGCAAATCCTGATGCACTGTGAAAACCCCATACACACCTGGCAGGATCCTGATACACTGTGAAAACCCCATAAACACCTGGCAGATCCTGATGCACTGTGAAAACCCATACACACCTGGCAGGATCCTGATACACTGTGAAACCGCATACACACCTGGCAGGATCCTGATACACTGTGAAAACGCCATACACACCTGGCAGGATCCTGATACACTGTGAAAACCCCATACACACCTGGCAGGATCCTGATACACTATGAAAACCCCATACACACCTGGCAGGATCCTGATCCACTGTGAAAACCCCATACACACGTGTCAGGATCCTGATGCACTGTGAAAACCCCATACACATGTGGCTGGATCCCGATACTCTGTTAAAACCCCATACACACCTGGCAGGATCCTGATCCACTGTGAAAACCCCGTACACACGTGGCAGGATCCTGATGCACTGTGAAAACCCCATACACACGTGGCAGGATCCTGATGCACTGTGAAAACCCCATGCACACCTGGAAGGATCCTGATCCACTGTGAAAACCCCATACACATGTGGCAGGATACTGATACACTGTGAAAACCCCATAAACACCTGGCAGATCCTGATGCACTGTGAAAACCCATACACACCTGGCAGGATCCTGATACACTGTGAAAACGCATACACACCTGGCAGGATCCTGATACACTGTGAAAACCCCATACACACCTGGCAGGAACCTGATACACTGTGAAAACCCCATACACACCTGGCTGGATCCCGATACACTGTGAAAACCCCATACACACCTGGCAGGTTCCTGATCCACTGTGAAAACGCCATACACACGTGGCAGGATCCTGATGCTCTGTGAAAACCCCACACACGTGGCAGGATCCTGATGCACTGTTAAAACCCCATGCACACCTGGAAGGATTCAGACCCACTGTGAAAACCGCATACACACCTGGCAGGATTCTGATCCACTGTGAAAAACCCATACACACCTGGCAGGATCCTGATGCACTGTGAAAACCCCATACACACCTGGCAGATTCCTGATCCACTGTGAAAACCCCATACGCATCTGGAAGCATCCTGATCCACTGTGAAAACCCCATACACACCTGGAAGGATCCTGATCCACTGTGAAAACCCCATACACACTTGGCAGGATCCTGATACACTGTGAAAACCCATACACACGTGGCAGGATCCTGATGCAATGTGAAAACCCCAAACAAACCTGGCAAGATCCTGATACACTGTGAAAACCCGTACACACGTGGCAGGATCCTGATCCACTGTGAAACCCCATATACACCTGGCAAGGTCATGATACACTGTGAAAACCCATACACACGTCGCAGGATCCTGATGCACTGTGAAAACCCCATACACACCTGGCAGGATTCTGATCCACTGTGAAAAACCCATACACACCTGGCAGGATCCTGATGCACTGTGAAAACCCCATACACACCTGGCAGATTCCTGATCCACTGTGAAAACCCCATACGCATCTGGAAGCATCCTGATCCACTGTGAAAACCCCATACACACCTGGAAGGATCCTGATCCACTGTGAAAACCCCATACACACTTGGCAGGATCCTGATACACTGTGAAAACCCATACACACGTGGCAGGATCCTGATGCAATGTGAAAACCCCAAACAAACCTGGCAAGATCCTGATACACTGTGAAAACCCGTACACACGTGGCAGGATCCTGATGCACTGTGAAAACCCCATACTCACCTGGCAGGATCCTGATCTATTGTGAAAACACATACACACCTGGCAAGATCATGATACACCGTGAAAACCCCATACACACCTGGCAGGATCCTGATCCACTCTGAAAACCCCATACACACGTGGAAGGATCCTGATGCACTGTGAAAACCCCATACACACCTGGCAGGATCCTGATCCACTTTGAAAAACCCATATACATCTGGAAGCATCCTGATCCACTGTGAAAACCCCATACACACCTGGAGGGATCCTGATCCACTGTGAAAACCCCATACACACCTGACAGGATTCTGATCCACTGTGAAAACCCCATACACACGTGGCAGGATCCTGATCCACTGTGAAAACCCCATACACATCTGGCAGGAACCTGATCCACTGTGAAAACGCCATACACACCTGGAAGGATCCTAATACACTGTGAAACCCCATACACACCTGGCAGAACCTGACCCACTGTGAAACCCCATGCACATCTGGCAGGATCCTGAAACACAGTGAAAACCCCATACACACCTGGAAAAATCGTGATACACTGTGAAAACCCCATACACACCTGGCAGGATCCTGATACACTATGAAAACCCCATACACACCTGGCAGGATCCTGATCCACTGTGAAAACCCCATACACTCGTGTCAGGATCCTGATGCACTGTGAAAACCCCGTACACATGTGGCTGGATCCCGATACACTGTGAAAACCCCACACACACCTGGCAGGATCCTGATCCACTGTGAAAACCCCGTACACACGTGGCAGGATCCTGATGCACTGTGAAAACCCCATACACACGTGGCAGGATCCTGATGCACTGTGAAAACCCCATACACACGTGGCAGGATCCTGATGCACTGTGAAAACCCCATGCACACCTGGAAGGATCCTGATCCACTGTGAAAACCCCATACACACCTGGCAGGATCCTGATCCACTGTGAAAACCCCGTACACACGTGGCAGGAACCTGATGCACTGTGAAAACCCCACACACACCTGGCAGGATCCTGATGCACTGTGAAAACCCCATGCACACCTGGAAGGATCCTGATCCACTGTGAAAACCCCACACACATGTGGCAGGATACTGATACACTGTGAAAACCCCATAAACACCTGGCAGATCCTGATGCACTGTGAAAACGCATACACACCTGGCAGGATCCTGATACACTGTGAAAACCCCATACACACCTGGCAGGAACCTGATACACTGTGAAAACCCCATACACAGCTGGCTGGATCCCGATACTCTGTGAAAACCCCATACACACCTGGCAGACCCTGATGCACTGTGAAACCCCATACACGCCTGGCAGGATCCTGATACACTGTGAAAACCCCATAAACACCTGGCAGATCCTGATGCACTGTGAAAACCCATACACACCTGGCAGGATCCTGATACACTGTGAAAACCCCAGAAACACCTGGCAGATCCTGATACACTGTGAAACCCCAAACACACGTCGCAGGATCCTGATACACTGTGAAAACCCCACACACATGTGGCAGGATACTGATACACTGTGAAAACCCCATAAACACCTGGCAGATCCTGATGCACTGTGAAAACGCATACACACCTGGCAGGTTCCTGATCCACTGTGAAAACGCCATACACACGTGGCAGGATCCTGATGCAATGTGAAAACCCCATACACACGTGGCAGGATTCTGAACCATTGTCAAAAGCCCCAAACACACCTGGCAGGATCCTGATACACTGCGAAAACCTCATTAACACCTGGCAGATCCTGATGCACTGTGAATACCCCATACACACCTGGCAAATCCTGATGTACTGTGAAAACCCCATACACACCTGGCAGGATCCAGATACACTGTGAAAACCCCATAAACACCTGGCTGATCCTGATGCACTGTGAAAACCCATCCACACCTGGCAGGATCCTGATACACTGTGAAAACCCCATACACACCTGGCAGGATCCTGATACACTGTGAAAACCCCATACACACCTGGCAGGATCCTGATACACTATGAAAGCCCCATACACACCTGGCAGGATCCTGATCCACTGTGAAACCCCCATACACACCTGGCAGGATCCTGATACACTGTGAAACCGCATACACACCTGGCAGGATCCTGATACACTGTGAAAACCCCATACACACCTGGCAGGATCCTGATACACTGTGAAAACCCCATACACACCTGGCAGGATCCTGATACACTATGAAAACCCCATACACACCTGGCAGGATCCTGATCCACTGTGAAAACCCCATACACACGTGTCAGGATCCTGATGCACTGTGAAAACCCCATACACATGTGGCTGGATCCCGATACTCTGTTAAAACCCCATACACACCTGGCAGGATCCTGATCCACTGTGAAAACCCCGTACACACGTGGCAGGATCCTGATGCACTGTGAAAACCCCATACACACGTGGCAGGATCCTGATGCACTGTGAAAACCCCATGCACACCTGGAAGGATCCTGATCCACTGTGAAAACCCCATACACATGTGGCAGGATACTGATACACTGTGAAAACCCCATAAACACCTGGCAGATCCTGATGCACTGTGAAAACCCATACACACCTGGCAGGATCCTGATACACTGTGAAAACGCATACACACCTGGCAGGATCCTGATACACTGTGAAAACCCCATACACACCTGGCAGGAACCTGATACACTGTGAAAACCCCATACACACCTGGCTGGATCCCGATACACTGTGAAAACCCCATACACACCTGGCAGGATTATGATCCACTGTTAAAACCCCATGCACACCTGGAAGGATTCAGACCCACTGTGAAAACCGCATACACACCTGGCAGGATTCTGATCCACTGTGAAAAACCCATACACACCTGGCAGGATCCTGATGCACTGTGAAAACCCCATACACACCTGGCAGATTCCTGATCCACTGTGAAAACCCCATACGCATCTGGAAGCATCCTGATCCACTGTGAAAACCCCATACACACCTGGAAGGATCCTGATCCACTGTGAAAACCCCATACACACTTGGCAGGATCCTGATACACTGTGAAAACCCATACACACGTGGCAGGATCCTGATGCAATGTGAAAACCCCAAACAAACCTGGCAAGATCCTGATACACTGTGAAAACCCGTACACACGTGGCAGGATCCTGATCCACTGTGAAACCCAATATACACCTGGCAAGGTCATGATACACTGTGAAAACCCATACACACGTCGCAGGATCCTGATGCACTGTGAAAACCCCATACACACCTGGCAGGATTCTGATCCACTGTGAAAAACCCATACACACCTGGCAGGATCCTGATGCACTGTGAAAACCCCATACACACCTGGCAGATTCCTGATCCACTGTGAAAACCCCATACGCATCTGGAAGCATCCTGATCCACTGTGAAAACCCCATACACACCTGGAAGGATCCTGATCCACTGTGAAAACCCCATACACACTTGGCAGGATCCTGATACACTGTGAAAACCCATACACACGTGGCAGGATCCTGATGCAATGTGAAAACCCCAAACAAACCTGGCAAGATCCTGATACACTGTGAAAACCCGTACACACGTGGCAGGATCCTGATGCACTGTGAAAACCCCATACTCACCTGGCAGGATCCTGATCTATTGTGAAAACACATACACACCTGGCAAGATCATGATACACCGTGAAAACCCCATACACACCTGGAAGGATCCTGATCCACTGTGAAAACCCCATACACACCTGGAAGGATCCTGATCCACTGTGAAAACCCCATACACACTTGGCAGGATCCTGATACACTGTGAAAACCCATACACACGTGGCAGGATCCTGATGCAATGTGAAAACCCCAAACAAACCTGGCAAGATCCTGATACACTGTGAAAACCCGTACACACGTGGCAGGATCCTGATGTACTGTGAAAACCCCATACTCACCTGGCAGGATCCTGATCTATTGTGAAAACACATACACACCTGGCAAGATCATGATACACCGTGAAAACCCCATACACACCTGGCAGGATCCTGATCCACTCTGAAAACCCCATACACACGTGGAAGGATCCTGATGCACTGTGAAAACCCCATACACACCTGGCAGGATCCTGATCCACTTTGAAAACCCCATATACATCTGGAAGCATCCAGATCCACTGTGAAAACCCCATACACACCTGGAGGGATCCTGATCCACTGTGAAAACCCCATACACACCTGACAGGATTCTGATCCACTGTGAAAACCCCATACACACGTGGCAGGATCCTGATCCACTGTGAAAACCCCATACACATCTGGCAGGAACCTGATCCACTGTGAAAACGCCATACACACCTGGAAGGATCCTAATACACTGTGAAACCCCATACACACCTGGCAGAACCTGACCCACTGTGAAACCCCATGCACATCTGGCAGGATCCTGAAACACAGTGAAAACCCCATACACACCTGGAAAAATCGTGATACACTGTGAAAACCCCATACACACCTGGCAGGATCCTGATACACTATGAAAACCCCATACACACCTGGAAGGATCCTGATCCACTGTGAAAACCCCATACACACCTGGCAGGATCCTGATCCACTGTGAAAACCCCGTACACACGTGGCAGGAACCTGATGCACTGTGAAAACCCCACACACACCTGGCAGGATCCTGATGCACTGTGAAAACCCCATGCACACCTGGAAGGATCCTGATCCACTGTGAAAACCCCACACACATGTGGCAGGATACTGATACACTGTGAAAACCCCATGAACACCTGGCAGATCCTGATGCACTGTGAAAACGCATACACACCTGGCAGGATCCTGATACACTGTGAAAACCCCATACACACCTGGCAGGAACCTGATACACTGTGAAAACCCCATACACAGCTGGCTGGATCCCGATACTCTGTGAAAACCCCATACACACCTGGCAGACCCTGATGCACTGTGAAACCCCATACACGCCTGGCAGGATCCTGATACACTGTGAAAACCCCATAAACACCTGGCAGATCCTGATGCACTGTGAAAACCCATACACACCTGGCAGGATCCTGATACACTGTGAAAACCCCAGAAACACCTGGCAGATCCTGATACACTGTGAAACCCCAAACACACGTCGCAGGATCCTGATACACTGTGAAAACCCCACACACATGTGGCAGGATACTGATACACTGTGAAAACCCCATAAACACCTGGCAGATCCTGATGCACTGTGAAAACGCATACACACCTGGCAGGTTCCTGATCCACTGTGAAAACGCCATACACACGTGGCAGGATCCTGATGCAATGTGAAAACCCCATACACACGTGGCAGGATTCTGAACCATTGTCAAAAGCCCCAAACACACCTGGCAGGATCCTGATACACTGCGAAAACCTCATTAACACCTGGCAGATCCTGATGCACTGTGAATACCCCATACACACCTGGCAAATCCTGATGTACTGTGAAAACCCCATACACACCTGGCAGGATCCTGATACACTGTGAAAACCCCATAAACACCTGGCTGATCCTGATGCACTGTGAAAACCCATCCACACCTGGCAGGATCCTGATACACTGTGAAAACCCCATACACACCTGGCAGGATCCTGATACACTGTGAAAACCCCATACACACCTGGCAGGATCCTGATACACTATGAAAACCCCATACACACCTGGCAGGATCCTGATCCACTGTGAAAACCCCATACACACGTGTCAGGATCCTGATGCACTGTGAAAACCCCATACACATGTGGCTGGATCCCGATACACTGTGAAAACCCCATACACACCTGGCAGGATCCTGATCCACTGTAAAAACCCCGTAGACACGTGGCAGGATCCTGATGCACTGTGAAAACCCCATACACACGTGGCAGGATCCTGATGCACTGTGAGAACCCTATGCACACCTGGAAGGACCCTGATCCACTGTGAAAACCCCATACACATGTGGCAGGATACTGATACACTGTGAAAACCCCATAAACACCTGGCAGATCCTGATGCACTGTGAAAACGCATACACACCTGGCAGGATCCTGATACACTGTGAACACCCCATACACACCTGGCAGGAACCTGATACACTGTGAAAACCCCATACACACCTGGCTGGATCCCGATACACTGTGAAAACCCCATACATACCTGGCAGGTTCCTGATCCACTGTGAAAACGCCATACACACGTGGCAGGATCCTGATGCACTGTGAAAACCCAATACACACGTGGCAGGATCCTGATGCACTGTGAACACCCCATGCACACCTGGAAGGATTCTGATACACTGTGAAAACCCCATACACACCTGGCAGGAACCTGATACACTGTGAAAACCCCATACACACCTGGCTGGATCCCGATACACTGTGAAAACCCCATACACACCTGGCAGGTTCCTGATCCACTGTGAAAACGCCATACACACGTGGCAGGATCCTGATGCACTGTGAAAACCCCATACACACGTGGCAGGATCCTGATGCACTGTGAAAACCCCATGCACACCTGGAAGGATTCTGATCCACTGTGAAAACCCCATACACACCTGGCAGGATTCTGATCCACTGTGAAAAACCCATACACACCTGGCAGGATCCTGATGCACTGTGAAAACCCCATACACACCTGGCAGATTCCTGATCCACTGTGAAAACCCCATACGCATCTGGAAGCATCCTGATCCACTGTGAAAAACCCATACACACCTGGAAGGATCCTGATCCACTGTGAAAACCCCATACACACCTGGCAGGATTCTGATCCACTGTGAAAGCCCCATACACACCTGGCAGGATTCTATTGCACTGTGAAAACACCAAACACACCTGGCAGGATCCTGATACATAGTGAAAACCCCAAACACACCTGGCAGGATCCTGATACACTGTGAAAACCCATACACACGTGGCAGGATCCTGATGCAATGTGAAAACCCCAAACAAACCTGGCAATATCCTGATACACTGTGAAAACCCATACACACGTGGCAGGATCCTGATCCACTGTGAAACCCCATATACACCTGGCAAGGTCATGATACACTGTGAAAACCCATACACACGTCGCAGGATCCTGATGCACTGTGACAACCCCATACTCACCTGGCAGGATCCTGATCCATTGTGAAAACACATATACACCTGGCAAGATCATGATACACCGTGAAAACCCCATACGCACCTGGCAGGTTCCTGATCCACTTTGAAAACCCCATACACACCTGGCAGGATTCCTGATCCACTGTGAAAACCCCATATACATCTGGAAGCATCCTGATCCACTGTGAAAACCCCATACACACCTGGAAGGATCCTGATCCACTGTGAAAACCCCATACACACCTGGCAGGATTCTAATCCACTGTGAAAACCCCATTCACATCTGGCAGGATCCTGATAAACTGTGAAAAACCCATTCACATCTGGCAGGATCCTGATACATTGTGAAACCCCAGACACAGCTGGCATTGTCCTGATACACTGTGAAACCCCAGACACACCTGGCAGGATCCTGATACACAGTGAAACACCCATACACACCTGGCAGGATCCTGAACCATTGTCAAAACCCCCAAACACTCCTGGCAGGATCCTGATACACTGCGAATACCTCATTAACACCTGGCAGATCCTGATGCACTGTGAATACCCCAGACACACCTGGCATGGTCCTGATACACTGTGAAACCCCAGACACACCTGGCAGGATCCTGATACACAGTGAAACACCCATACACACCTGGCAGGATCCTGAACCATTGCCGAAACCCCCAAACACACCTGGCAGGATCCTGATACACTGCGAATACCTCATTAACACCTGGCAGATCCTGATGCAATGTGAATACCCCATACACACCTGGCAGAACCTGATGCAGTGTGAAAACCCATACACACCTTGCAGGATCCTGATACACTGTGAAACCGCATACACACCAGGCAGGATCCTGATACACTGTGAAAACCCCATACACACCTGGCAGGATCCTGATACACTGTGAAAACCCCATACACACCTGGCAGGATCCTGTTACACTTTGAAAACCCCATACACACCTGGCAGGATCCTGATACACTGTGAAAACCCCATACACACCTGGCAGGACCCTGTTACACTGTGAAAACTCTTGCACATCTGGCAGGATCATGATCCATTGTGAAAACCCCATACACACCTGGCAGGATCCTGATCCACTGTGAAAACCCCATACACAGCTGGCAGTTTCCTGATACACTATGAAACCCCCATACACACCTGGCGCGATCCGGATACACTGCGAAAACCCCATTCACACCTGGCAGGATCCCGTTCCACAGTGAAACCCCATTCACATCTGGCAGGATCCCGATACACTGTGAAAACCCCATTCTTACCTGGCAGGATCCTTATCCACTGTGAAACCCCATTCACATCTGGCAGGATCCTGATCCACTGTGAAAACCCCATTCACATATGGCAGGATCCTGATAAACTGTGAAAACCCCATTCACACCTGGCAGGATCCTGATACACTGTGAAATCCCAAACACACCTGGCAGGATCCTGAACCACTGTGAAAACCCCCAAACACAACTGGCAGGATACTGATGCACTGTGAAAACCCCATATACATCTGGCAGGATCCTGATACACTGCACAAACCTCATAAACACCTGGCAGATCCTGATGCACTGCGAATACCCCATACACACCTGGCAAATCCTGATGCACTGTGAAAACCCCATACACACCTGGCAGGATCCTGATACACTGTGAAAACCCCATAAACACCTGGCAGAACCTGATGCAGTGTGAAAACCCATACACACCTTGCAGGATCCTGATACACTGTGAAACCGCATACACACCAGGCAGGATCCTGATACACTGTGAAAACCCCATACACACCTGGCAGGATCCTGATACACTGTGAAAACCCCATACACACCTGGCAGGATCCTGTTACACTTTGAAAACCCCATACACACCTGGCAGGATCCTGATACACTGTGAAAACCCCATACACACCTGGCAGGACCCTGTTACACTGTGAAAACTCTTGCACATCTGGCAGGATCATGATCCATTGTGAAAACCCCATACACACCTGGCAGGATCCTGATCCACTGTGAAAACCCCATACACAGCTGGCAGTTTCCTGATACACTATGAAACCCCCATACACACCTGGCGCGATCCGGATACACTGCGAAAACCCCATTCACACCTGGCAGGATCCCGTTCCACAGTGAAACCCCATTCACATCTGGCAGGATCCCGATACACTGTGAAAACCCCATTCTTACCTGGCAGGATCCTTATCCACTGTGAAACCCCATTCACATCTGGCAGGATCCTGATCCACTGTGAAAACCCCATTCACATATGGCAGGATCCTGATAAACTGTGAAAACCCCATTCACACCTGGCAGGATCCTGATACACTGTGAAATCCCAAACACACCTGGCAGGATCCTGAACCACTGTGAAAACCCCCAAACACAACTGGCAGGATACTGATGCACTGTGAAAACCCCATATACATCTGGCAGGATCCTGATACACTGCACAAACCTCATAAACACCTGGCAGATCCTGATGCACTGCGAATACCCCATACACTCCTGGCAAATCCTGATGCACTGTGAAAACCCCACACACACCTGGCAGGATCCTGATATACAGTGAAAAACCCATAAACACCTGGCAGATCCTGATGCACTGTGAAAACCCATACACACCTGGCAGGATCCTGATACAGTGTGAAAACCCCATAAACACCTGGCAGATCCTGATACACTGTGAAACCCCATACACACCTGACAGGATCCTGATACACTGTGAAAACCCCATACACACCTGGAAGGATCCTGATACACAGTGAAAACCCATACACGACTGGCAGGATCCTGATACACTGTGAAAACCCCATACACACCTGCATGGATCCTGATCCACTGTGAAAACCCCATACGCACGTGGCAGGATCCTGATGCACTGTGAAAACCCCATACACATGTGGCTGGATCCCGATACACTGTGAAACACCCATACACACCTGGAAGGATCCAGTAACACTGTGAAAACCCCATACACACCTGGCAAGATCATGATGCACTGTGAAAACCCCAGACACACCTGGCAGGATCCTGATCCACTGTGAAAACCCCATACAAACGTGGCAAGATCCTGATGCACTGTGAAAACCCCATACACACGTGGCAGGATCCTGATGCACTGTGAAATCCCCATACACACCTGGCAGGATCCTGATCCACTGTGAAACCACCATACACACCTTGCAGGATTCTGATCCACTGTGAAAACCCATACACACCTGGCAGGATCCTGATACACTGTGAAAACCCCATACACATCTGGCAGGATCCTGATCCACTGTGAAAACCCCATACACACCTGGAAGGATCCTGATACACTGTGAAAACCCCATAAACACCTGGCAGGATCCTGATCCACTGTGAAACCCCATGCACATATGGCAGGATCCTGATCCACTGTGAAAACCCCATACACACCTGGAAGGATCCTGATACACTGTGAAAACCCCATAAACACCTGGCAGGATCCTGATCCACTGTGAAACCCCATGCACATCAGGCAGGATCCTGACACACTGTGAAAACCCCATACACACCTGGCAAGATCATGATACACTGTGAAAACCCCAAACACACCTGGCAGGATCCCGATGCACTGTGATTACCCCAAACACACCTGGCAGGATCCTGATACATAGTGAAAACCCCAAACACACCTGGCAGGATCCTGATACACTGTGAAAACGGATACACACGTGGCTGGATCCTGATACACTGTGAAAACCCATACACACGTGGGACGATCCTGATGCACTGTGAAAACCCCACACAAACCTGGCAGGATCCTGAAACACAGTGAAAACCCATACACACGTGGCAGGATCCTGACACACTGTGAAAACCCGATACACACCTGGCAGGATCATGATACACTGTGAAAACCCCAAACACACCTGGCAGGATCCTGATGCACTGTGAAATCCACAAACACACCTGGCAGGATCCTGATACATAGTGAAAACACCAAACACACCTGGCAGGATCCTGATACACTGTGAAAACCCATACACACGTGGGACGATCCTGATGCACTGTGAAAACCCCACACAAACCTGGCAGGATCCTGATACACAGTGAAAACCCATACACACGTGGCAGGATCCTGCTCCACTGTGAAACCCCCATACACACCTGGCAATGTCATGATACACTGTGAAAACCCATACACACGTCGCAGGATCCTGATGCACTGTGAAAACCCCATACACACCTGGCACGATCCTGATCTACTGTGAAAACCCATACATACCTGGCAAGATCATGATACACTGTGAAAACCACATACACACCTGGCAGGATCCTGATACACTGTGAAAACCACATACACACCTGGCAGGATCCTGATCCACTGTGAAAACCCCATACACATCTGGAAGCATCGAGATCCGCTGTGAAAACCCCATACACACCTGGAAGGATCCTGATCCACTGTGAAAACCCCATGCACACCTGGCAGGATACTGATACAATGTGAAAACCCCATACACATCTGGCAGGATCCTGATACACTGTGAAAACCCCATACGCACCTGGAAGGATCCTGATACACTGTGAAACCCCATACACACCTGGCAGGATCCTGATCCACTGTGAAACTCCATGCATATCTGGCAGGATCCTGACACAATGTGAAAACCCCATAAACACCTGGAAAAATCGTGATGCACTGTGAAAACGCCATACACTTCTGGCAGGATCCTGATCCACTGTGAAGCCCCATTCACATCTGGCAGGGTCCAGATACACTGTGAAATCACCATACACACCTGGCAGGATCCTGATCCAATGTGAAACCCCATTCACACCAGGCAGGATCCTGATACACTGTGAAATCCCCATACACACGTGGCAAGATCCTGATCCAATGTGAAACCCCATTCACACCTGGCAGGATCCTGATACACTGTGAAATCCCCATACACACGTGGCAGGATCCTGATGCACTGTGAAAACCCCATACACACCTGGCAGATTCCGGATCCACTGTGAAAACCCCATACACATCTGGAAGCATCGAGATCCGCTGTGAAAACCCCATACACACCTGGAAGGATCCTGATCCACTGTGAAAACCCCATACACACCTGGCAGGATCCTGATACAATGTGAAAACCCCATACACATCTGGCAGGATCCTGATACACTGTGAAAACCCCATACACACCTGGCAGGATCCTGATCCACTGTGAAACCCCATTCACATCTGGCAGGGTCCAGATACACTGTGAAATCCCCATACACACCTGGCAGGATCCTGATCCAATGTGAAACCCCATTCACACCTGGCAGGATCCTGATACACTGTGAAATCCCCATACACACTTGGCAGGATCCTGATGCACTGTGAAAACCCCATACACACCTGGCAGATTCCGGATCCACTGTGAAAACCCCATACACATCTGGAAGCAACCTGATTCACTGTGAAAACCCCATGCACACCTGGAAGGATCCTGATCCACTGTGAAAACCCCATACACACCTGGCAGGATTCTGATCCACTGTGAAACCCCCATAGACACGTGGCAGGGTCCTGATCCACTGTGAAAAACCATGCACATCTGGCAGGATACTGACACACTGTGAAAACCCCATACACACCTGGCAGGATCATGATACACTGTGAAAAACCCAAACACACCTGGCAGGATCCTGATGCACTGTGAAAACCACAAACACACCTGGCAGAATCCTGATACATAGTGAAAACACCAAACACACCTGGCAGGATCCTGATACACTGTGAAAACCCATACACACGTGGCACGATCCTGATGCACTGTGAAAAACCCACACAAACCTGGCAGGATCCTGATACACAGTGAAAACCCATACACACGTGGCAGGATCCTGCTCCACTGTGAAACCCCCATACACACCTGGCAAGGTCATGATACACTGTGAAAACCCATACACACGTCGCAGGATCCTGATGCACTGTGAAAATCCCATACACACCGAGCAGGATCCTGATCCACTGTGAAAACCCCATACACAGCTGGAAGCATCGAGATCCGCTGTGAAAACCCCATACACACCTGGAAGGATCCTGATCCACTGTGAAAACCCCATACACACCTGGCAGGATCCTGATACAATGTGCAAACCCCATACACATCTGGCAGGATCCTGATACACTGTGAAAACCCCATACACACCTGGAAGGATCCTGATACACTGTGAAACCCCATACACACCTGGCAGGATCCTGATCCACTGTGAAACCCCATGCATATCTGGCAGGATCCTGACACAATGTGTAAACCCCATAAACACCTGGAAAAATCGTGATGCACTGTGAAAACGCCATACACTTCTGGCAGGATCCTGATCCACTGTGAAACCCCATTCACATCTGGCAGGGTCCAGATACACTGTGAAATCCCCATACACACCTGGCAGGATCCTGATCCAATGTGAAACCCCATTCACACCTGGCAGGATCCTGATACACTGTGAAATCCCCATACACACGTGGCAGGATCCTGATGCACTGTGAAAACCCCATACACACCTGGCAGATTCCGGATTCACTGTGAAAACCCCATACACATCTGGAAGCAACCTGATCCACTGTGAAAACCCCATGCACACCTGGAAGGATCCTAATCCACTGTGAAAACCCCATACACACCTGGCAGGATTCTGATCCACTGTGAAACCCCCATAGACACGTGGCAGGATCCTGACCCACTGTGAAAAACCATGCACATCTGGCAGGATACTGACACACTGTGAAAACACCATACACACCTGGCAGGATCATGATACACTGTGAAAACCCCAAACACACCTGGCAGGATCCTGATGCACTGTGAAAACCACAAACACACCTGGCAGAATCCTGATACATAGTGAAAACACCAAACACACCTGGCAGGATCCTGATACACTGTGAAAACCCATACACACGTGGCACAATCCTGATGCACTGTGAAAACCCCACACAAACCTGGCAGGATCCTGATACACAGTGAAAACCCATACACACGTGGCAGGATCCTGCTCCACTGTGAAACCCCCATACACACCTGGCAAGGTCATGATACACTGTGAAAACCCATACACACGTCGCAGGATCCTGATGCACTGTGAAAACCCCATACACACCTGGCACGATCCTGATCTACTGTGAAAACCCATACATACCTGGCAAGATCATGATACACTGTGAAAATTACATACACACCTGGCAGGATCCTGATCCACTGTGAAAACCCCATACACACGTGGCAGGATCCGGATGCACTGTGAAAATCCCATACACACCTGGCAGGATCCTGATCCACTGTGAAAACCCCATACACATCTGGAAGCATCGAGATCTGCTGTGAAATCCCCATACACACCTGGAAGGATCCTGAGCCACTGTGAAAACCCCATACACACCTGGCAGGATCCTGAAACACTGTGAAAACCCCATACACATCTGGCAGGATCCTGATACACTGTGAAAACCCCATACACACCTGGAAGGATCCTGAAACACTGTGAAACCCCATACACACCTGGCAGGATCCTGATCCACTGTGAAACCCCATGCATATCTGGCAGGATCCAGACACAATGTGAAAACCCCATAAACACCTGGAAAAATCGTGATGCACTCTGAAAACGCCATACACTCCTGGCAGGATCCTGATCCACTGTGAAACCCCATTCACATCTGGCAGGGTCCAGATACACTGTGAAATCCCCATACACACCTGGCAGGATCCTGATCCAATGTGAAACCCCATTCACACCTGGCAGGATCCTGATCCACTGTGAAAACCCCACACACACCTGGCAGGGCACTGATACACTGTTAAAACCCTGTACACACCTGGCAGATCCTGATGCACTGTGAAACCCCATACACACCTGGCAGGATCCTGATACACTGTGAAAACCCCTTACACACCTGGCAGGACCCTGATACACTGTGAAACCCCATACTCACCTGGCAGGACACTGATATACTGTGAAATCCCCATACACACGTGGCAGGATCCTGATGCACTGTGAAAACCCCATACACACCTGGCAGATTCCGGATCCACTGTCAAAACCCCATACACATCTGGAAGCATCGAGATCCGCTGTGAAAACCCCATACACACCTGGAAGGATCCTGATCCACTGTGAAAACCCCATACACACCTGGCAGGATCCTGATACAATGTGAAAACCCCATACACATCTGGCAGGATACTGATACACTGTGAAAACCCCATACACACCTGGAAGGATCCTGATACACTGTGAAACCCCATACACACCTGGCTGGATCCTGATCCACTGTGAAACCACATTCACATCTGGCAGGGTCCAGCTACACTGTGAAATCCCCATACACACCTGGCAGGATCCTGATCCAATGTGAAACCCCATTCACACCTGGCAGGATCCTGATACACTGTGAAATCCCCATACACACGTGGCAGGATCCTGATGCACTGTGAAAACCCCATACGCACCTGGCAGATTCCGGATCCACTGTGAAAACCCCATACACATCTGGAAGGATCCTGATCCACTGTGAAAACCCCATACACACCTGGCAGGATTCTGATCCACTGTGAAACCCCCATAGACACGTGGCAGGATCCTGATCCACTGTGAAAAACCATGCACATCTGGCAGGATACTGACACACTGTGAAAACCCCATACACACCTGGCAGGATCATGACACACTGTGAAAACCCCAAACACACCTGGCAGGATCCTGATGCACTGTGAAAACCACAAACACACCTGGCAGAATCCTGATACATAGTGAAAACACCAAACACACCTGGCAGGATCCTGATACACTGTGAAAACCCATACACACGTGGCACGATCCTGATGCACTGTGAAAAACCCACACAAACCTGGCAGGATCCTGATACACAGTGAAAACCCATACACACGTGGCAGGATCCTGCTCCACTGTGAAACCCCCATACACACCTGGCAAGGTCATGATACACTGTGAAAACCCATACACACGTCGCAGGATCCTGATGCACTGTGAAAATCCCATACACACCGAGCAGGATCCTGATCCACTGTGAAAACCCCATACACAGCTGGAAGCATCGAGATCCGCTGTGAAAACCCCATACACACCTGGAAGGATCCTGATCCACTGTGAAAACCCCATACACACCTGGCAGGATCCTGATACAATGTGCAAACCCCATACACATCTGGCAGGATCCTGATACACTGTGAAAACCCCATACACACCTGGAAGGATCCTGATACACTGTGAAACCCCATACACACCTGGCAGGATCCTGATCCACTGTGAAACCCCATGCATATCTGGCAGGATCCTGACACAATGTGTAAACCCCATAAACACCTGGAAAAATCGTGATGCACTGTGAAAACGCCATACCCTTCTGGCAGGATCCTCATCCACTGTGAAACCCCATTCACATCTGGCAGGGTCCAGATACACTGTGAAATCCCCATACACACCTGGCAGGATCCTGATCCAATGTGAAACCCCATTCACACCTGGCAGGATCCTGATACACTGTGAAATCCCCATACACACGTGGCAGGATCCTGATGCACTGTGAAAACCCCATACACACCTGGCAGATTCCGGATTCACTGTGAAAACCCCATACACATCTGGAAGCAACCTGATCCACTGTGAAAACCCCATGCACTCCTGGAAGGATCCTAATCCACTGTGAAAACCCCATACACACCTGGCAGGATTCTGATCCACTGTGAAACCCCCATAGACACGGGGCAGGATCCTGATCCACTGTGAAAAACCATGCACATCTGGCAGGATACTGACACACTGTGAAAACACCATACACACCTGGCAGGATCATGATACACTGTGAAAACCCCAAACACACCTGGCAGGATCCTGATGCACTGTGAAAACCACAAACACACCTGGCAGAATCCTGATACATAGTGAAAACACCAAACACACCTGGCAGGATCCTGATACACTGTGAAAACCCATACACACGTGGCACAATCCTGATGCACTGTGAAAACCCCACACAAACCTGGCAGGATCCTGATACACAGTGAAAACCCATACACACGTGGCAGGATCCTGCTCCACTGTGAAACCCCCATACACACCTGGCAAGGTCATGATACACTGTGAAAACCCATACACACGTCGCAGGATCCTGATGCACTGTGAAAACCCCATACACACCTGGCACGATCCTGATCTACTGTGAAAACCCATACATACCTGGCAAGATCATGATACACTGTGAAAATTACATACACACCTGGCAGGATCCTGATCCACTGTGAAAACCCCATACACACGTGGCAGGATCCGGATGCACTGTGAAAATCCCATACACACCTGGCAGGATCCTGATCCACTGTGAAAACCCCATACACATCTGGAAGCATCGAGATCCGCTGTGAAATCCCCATACACACCTGGAAGGATCCTGAGCAACTGTGAAAACCCCATACACACCTGGCAGGATCCTGAAACACTGTGAAAACCCCATACACATCTGGCAGGATCCTGATACACTGTGAAAACCCCATACACACCTGGAAGGATCCTGATACACTGTGAAACCCCATACACACCTGGCAGGATCCTGATCCACTGTGAAACCCCATGCATATCTGGCAGGATCCAGACACAATGTGAAAACCCCATAAACACCTGGAAAAATCGTGATGCACTCTGAAAACGCCATACACTCCTGGCAGGATCCTGATCCACTGTGAAACCCCATTCACATCTGGCAGGGTCCAGATACACTGTGAAATCCCCATACACACCTGGCAGGATCCTGATCCAATGTGAAACCCCATTCACACCTGGCAGGATCCTGATCCACTGTGAAAACCCCACACACACCTGGCAGGACACTGATACACTGTTAAAACCCTGTACACACCTGGCAGATCCTGATGCACTGTGAAACCCCATACACACCTGGCAGGATCCTGATACACTGTGAAAACCCCTTACACACCTGGCAGGACCCTGATACATTGTGAAACCCCATACTCACCTTGCAGGACACTGATCTAACGTGAAAACCCCATACACACTTGGCAGGATCCTGATGCACTGTGAAAACCCGACACACACCTGGCAGGATCCTGATACACTGTGAAAACAACATACACACCTGGCAGGAACCTGAAACACTGTGAAAACCCCAAACACATCTCGCAGGGTCCTGATCCACTTTGAAAACCCCATACACACCTGGCAGGATCCTGATCCACTGTGAAAACCCGATACACACCTGGCAGGGTCCTGATACATTGTGAAAACACCATGCACACCAGGCAGGACACTGATACACTGTGAAAACCCCATACACACCTGGCAAGGTCATGATACACTGTGAAAACCCATACACACGTCGCAGAATCCTGATGCACTGTGAAAACCCATACACAACTGGCAAGTTCCTGATCCACTGTGAAAACACCATACACACCTGGCAGGATCCTGATACACTGTGAAAAACCCATACACTCCTGGCAGGATCCAGAGACACTGTGAAGCCCCCATACACACCTGGCAGGATCCTGATACACTGTGAAAACCCCACACACCTGGCAGGACTCTGATACACTGTGAAACCCCATACACACCCGGCATGACACTGATACACTGTGAAAACCCCATGCTCACATGTCAGGATCCTGACACCATGTGAAACCCCCATACACACCTGGCAGGACCCTGATACACTGTGAAAACCCCGGACGCACCTTGCAGGTACCTGATGCACAGTGAAACCCCATTCACATCTGGCAGGATCCTGTCACACTGTGAAAACCCCATATACAACTGGCAGGATCCTGATCCACTTTGAAAACCCCATACACACCTGGCAGGATCCTGATCCACTGTGAAAACCCGATACACACCTGGCAGGGTCCTGATACACTGTGAAAACACCATACACACCTGGCAGGACACTGATACACTGTGAAGACCCCATACACACCTGGCAAGGTCATGATACACTGTGAAAACCCCATACACACCTGGCAGGATTCTGATCCACTGTGAAACCCCCATAGACACGTGGCAGGATCCTGATCCACTGTTGAAAACCATGCACATCTGGCAGGATACTGACACACTGTGAAAACCCCATACACACCTGGCAGGATCATGATACACTGTGAAAACCCCAAACACACCTGGCAGGATCCTGATGCACTGTGAAAACCACAAACACACCTGGCAGAATCCTGATAGATAGTGAAAACACCAAACACACCTGGCAGGATCCTGATACACTGTGAAAACCCATACACACGTGGCACGATCCTGATGCACTGTGAAAACCCCACACAAATCATGCAGGATCCTGATGCACAGTGAAAACCCATACACACGTGGCAGGATCCTGCTCCACTGTGAAACCCCCATACACACCTGGCAAGGTCATGATACACTGTGAAAACCCATACACACGTCGCAGGATCCTGATGCACTGTGAAAACCCCATACACACCTGGCACGATCCTGATCTACTGTGAAAACCCATACATACCTGGCAAGATCATGATACACTGTGAAAATCACATACACACCTGGCAGGATCCTGATCCACTGTGAAAACCCCATACACACGTGGCAGGATCCGGATGCACTGTGAAAATCCCATACACACCTGGCAGGATCCTGATCCACTGTGAAAACCCCATACACATCTGGAAGCATCGAGATCCGCTGTGAAATCCCCATACACACCTGGAAGGATCCTGAGCCACTGTGAAAACCCCATACACACCTGGCAGGATCCTGAAACACTGTGAAAACCCCATACACATCTGGCAGGATCCTGATACACTGTGAAAACCCCATACACACCTGGAAGGATCCTGATACACTGTGAAACCCCATACACACCTGGCAGGATCCTGATCCACTGTGAAACCCCATTCACACCTGGCAGGATCCTGATCCACTGTGAAAACCCCACACACACCTGGCAGGACACTGATACACTGTGAAACCCCATACTCGCCTGGCAGGACACTGATATACTGTGAAAACCCCATACACACTTGGCAGGATCCTGATGCACTGTGAAAACCCCATACACACCTGGCAGGATCCTGATACACTGTGAAAAACACATACACACCTGGCAGGAACCTGAAACACTGTGAAAACCCCAAACACATCTCGCAGGGTCCTGATCCACTTTGAAAACCCGATACACACCTGGCAGGATCCTGATCCACTGTGAAAACCCGATACACACCTGGCAGGGTCCTGATACACTGTGAAAACACCATACACACCAGGCAGGACACTGATACACTGTGAAAACCCCATACACACCTGGCAAGGTCATGATACACTGTGAAAACCCATACACACGTCGCAGAATCCTGATGCACTGTGAAATCCCCATACACACCTGGCAGGATCCTGATCCACTGTGAAAACCCATACACACCTGGCAAGTTCCTGATCCACTGTGAAAACCCCATACACACCTGGAAGGATCCTGATACACTGTGAAAACCCGATACACACGTGGCAGGATCCTGATGCACTGTGAAAGCCCCATACACATCTGGCAGGATCCTGATCCACTGTGAAAACGCCATACACATCTGGAAGGTTCCTGATCCACTGTGAAAACCCCATACACACCTGGGAGGATCCTGATCCACTGTGAAATCCCCGTACACACCTGGCAGGTTCTTCATGCACAGTGAAACCCCATTCACATCTGGCAGGATTCTGATACACTGTGAAAACCCCATACACAACTGGCAGGATCCTGATACACTGTGAAACCCCATTCACATCTGGCAGGATCCTGATACACTGTGAAACCCCATACACACCTGGCAGGATCCTGATACACTGTGAAGACCCCATATACTCCTGGCAGGATCCTGATACACTGTGAAAACCCATTACACACCTGGCAGGGCCCTGATACACTGCGAAACCCCATACACACCTGCCAGGACACTGATACACTGTGAAAACCCCATACACACCTGGCAGGATCCTGATACACTGTGAAAAACCCATACACACCTGGCAGGATCCAGAGACACTGGGAAGCCCCCATACACACCTGGCAGGATCCTGATACACTGTGAAAACCCCACACACCTGGCAGGACTCTGATACACTGTGAAACCCCATACACACCTGGCATGACACTGATACACTGTGAAAACCCCATGCTCACATGTCAGGATCCTGACACAATGTGAAACCCCCATACACACCTGGCAGGACCCTGATACACTGTGAAAACCCCGGACGCACCTAGCAGCTACCTGATGCACAGTGAAACCCCATTCACATCTGGCAGGATCCTGTTACACTGTGAAAACCCCATACACAACTGGCAGGATACTGATCCACTTTGAAAACCCCACACACACCTGGCAGGATCCTGATCCACTGTGAAAACCCGATACACACCTGGCATGGTCCTGATACACTGTGAAAACACCATACACACCTGGCAGGACACTGATACACTGTGAAAACCCCATACACACCTGGCAAGGTCATGATACACTGTGAAAACCCATACACACGTCGCAGAATCCTGATGCACTGTGAAATCCCCATACACACCTGGCAGGATCCTGATCCACTGTGAAAACCCAAACACACCTGGCAAGTTCCTGATCCACTGTGAAAACCCCAGACACACCTGGAAGGATCCTGATACACTGTGAAAACCCCATACACACGTGGCAGGATCCTGATGCACTGTGAAAGCCCCATACACATCTGGCAGGATCCTGATCGACTGTGAAAACGCCATACACATCTTAAAGGTTCCTGATCCACTTTGAAAACCCCATACACACCTGGGAGGATCCTGATCCACTGTGAAGACCCCATACACACCTGGCAGGATCATGACCCACTGTGAAAACCCCATAAACGTCTGGAACAATCCTGATTCACTCTGAAAACCCCATGCACATCTGGCAGGATTCTTAAGCACTGTGAAAACCCCATACACACCTGGAAGTATCCTGATAAACTGTGAAAACCCCCACACACCTGGCAGGATCCTGATCCACTGTGAAACCCCATACACATCTGGCAGGATCCTTACACACTGTGAAAACCCCATAAACGCCTGGAACAATCCTGATTCACACTGAAAACCCCATACACATCTGGCAGGATCCTTATGCACTGTGAAAACCCCATAAACACCTGGAAGAATCCTGATAAACTGTGAAAACCCCCACACACCTGGCAGGATCCTGATCCACTGTGAAACCCCATACACATCTGGCAGGATCCTGACACACTGTGAGAACCCCATACAAACCTGGAAGGATCCGGATACACTCAGAAAACCCCTTACACACCTGGCAGGATCCAGATACACTGTGAAAACCCCATACACACCTGACAGGATCCTGATACTCTGTGAAAACCCCATACACTCCTGGCAGGACTCTGATACACTGTGAAACCCCATACACACCTGGCAGGACACTGATACACTGTGAAAACCCCATACACACCTGTCAGGATCCTGATACAATGTGAAAACCCCACACACACCTGGCAGGACCCTGATACACTGTGAAAACCCCGTACACACCTGGCAGGTTCCTGATGCACAGTGAAACCCCATTCACATCTGGCAGGATTCTGATACACTGTGAAAACCCCATACACAACTGGCAGTATCCTGATACACTGTGAAACCCCATTCACATCTGGCAGGATCCTGATACACTGTGAAACCCCATACCCACCTGGCAGGATCCTGATACACTGTGAAGACCCCATATACACCTGGCAGGATCCTGATACACTGTGAAAACCCATTACACACCGGGCAGGGCCCTGATACACTGTGAAACCCCATACACACCTGCCAGGACACTGATACACTGTGAAAACCCCATACACACCTGGCAGGATCCTGATTCACTGTGAAAAACCCATACACACCTGGCAGGATCCAGAGACACTGAGAAGCCCCCATACACACCTGGCAGGATCCTGATACACTGTGAAAACCCCACACACCTGGCAGGACTCTGATACACTGTGAAACCCCATACACACCTGGCATGACATTGATACACTGTGAAAACCCCATGCTCACATGTCAGGATCCTGACACAATGTGAAACCCCCATACACACCTGGCAGGACCCTGATACACTGTGAAAACCCCGGACGCACCTTGCAGGTACCTGATGCACAGTGAAACCCCATTCACACCTGGCAGGATCCTGATCCACTGTGAAAACCCCACACACACCTGGCAGGACCCTGATACACTGTTAAAACCCTGTACACACCTGGCAGATCCTGATGCACTGTGAAACCCCATACACACCTGGCAGGATCCTGATACACTGTGAAAACCCCTTACACACCTGGCAGGACCCTGATACACTGTGAAACCCCATACTCGCCTGGCAGGACACTGATATACTGTGAAAACCCCATACACACTTGGCAGGATCCTGATGCACTGTAAAAACCCCACACACACCTGGCAGGATCCTGATACACTGTGAAAAACACATACACACCTGGCAGGAACCTGAAACACTGTGAAAACCCCAAACACATCTCGCAGGGTCCTGATCCACTTTGAAAACCCCATACACACCTGGCAGGATCCTGATCCACTGTGAAAACCCGATACACACCTGGCAGGGTCCTGATACACTGTGAAAACCCCATACACACCTGGCAAGGTCATGATACACTGTGAAAACCCATACACACGTCGCAGAATCCTGATGCACTGTGAAATCCCCATACACACCTGGCAGGATCCTGATCCACTGTGAAAACCCATACACACCTGGCAAGTTCCTGATCCACTGTGAAAACCCCATACACACCTGGCAGGATCCTGATACACTGTGAAAACCCCATACACACGTGGCAGGATCCTGATGCACTGTGAAAGCCCCATACACATCTGGCAGGATCCTGATCCACTGTGAAAACGCCATACACATCTGGAAGGTTCCTGATCCACTGTGAAAACCCCATACACACCTGGGAGGATCCTGATCCACTGTGAAAACCCCGTACACACCTGGCAGGTTCCTCATGCACAGTGAAACCCCATTCACATCTGGCAGGATTCTGATACACTGTGAAAACCCCATACACAACTGGCAGCATCCTGATACACTGTGAAACCCCATTCACATCTGGCAGGATCCTGATACACTGTGAAACCCCATACACACCTGGCAGGATCCTGATACACTGTGAAGACCCCATATACTCCTGGCAGGATCCTGATACACTGTGAAAACCCATTACACACCTGGCAGGGCCCTGATACACTGCGAAACCCCATACACACCTGCCAGGACACTGATACACTGTGAAAACCCCATACACACCTGGCAGGATCCTGATACACTGTGAAAAACCCATACACACCTGGCAGGATCCAGAGACACTGGGAAGCCCCCATACACACCTGGCAGTATCCTGATACACTGTGAAAACCCCACACACCTGGCAGGACTCTGATACACTGTGAAACCCCATACACACCTGGCATGACACTGATACACTGTGAAAACCCCATGCTCACATGTCAGGATCCTGACACAATGTGAAACCCCCATACACACCTGGCAGGACCCTGATACACTGTGAAAACCCCGGACGCACCTAGCAGCTACCTGATGCACAGTGAAACCCCATTCACATCTGGCAGGATCCTGTTACACTGTGAAAACCCCATACACAACTGGCAGGATACTGATCCACTTTGAAAACCCCACACACACCTGGCAGGATCCTGATCCACTGTGAAAACCCGATACACACCTGGCAGGGTCCTGATACACTGTGAAAACACCATACACACCTGGCAGGACACTGATACACTGTGAAAACCCCATACACACCTGGCAAGGTCATGATACACTATGAAAACCCATACACACGTCGCAGAATCCTGATGCACTGTGAAATCCCCATACACACCTGGCAGGATCCTGATCCACTGTGAAAACCCAAACACACCTGGCAAGTTCCTGATCCACTGTGAAAACCCCAGACACACCTGGAAGGATCCTGATACACTGTGAAAACCCCATACACACGTGGCAGGATCCTGATGCACTGTGAAAGCCCCATACACATCTGGCAGGATCATGATCCACTGTGAAAACCCCATAAACGCCTGGAACAATCCTGATTCACTCTGAAAACCCCATGCACATCTGGCAGGATTCTTATGCACTGTGAAAACCCCATACACACCTGGAAGTATCCTGATAAACTGTGAAAACCCCCACACACCTGGCAGGATCCTGATCCACTGTGAAACCCCATACACATCTGGCAGGATCCTTACACACTGTGAAAACCCCATAAAAGCCTGGAACAATCCTGATTCACACTGAAAACCCCATACACATCTGGCAGGATCCTTATGCACTGTGAAAACCCCATAAACACCTGGAAGAATCCTGATAAACTGTGAAAACCCCCACACACCTGGCAGGATCCTGATCCACTGTGAAACCCCATACACATCTGGCAGGATCCTGACACACTGTGAGAACCCCATACAAACCTGGAAGGATCCGGATACACTCAGAAAACCCCTTACACACCTGGCAGGATCCAGATACACTGTGGAAACCCCATACACACCTGACAGGATCCTGATACTCTGTGAAAACCCCATACACTCCTGGCAGGACTCTGATACACTGTGAAACCCCATACACACCTGGCAGGACACTGATACACTGTGAAAGCCCCATACACACCTGTCAGGATCCTGATACAATGTGAAAACCCCACACACACCTGGCAGGACCCTGATACACTGTGAAAACCCCGTACACACCTGGCAGGTTCCTGATGCACAGTGAAACCCCATTCACATCTGGCAGGATTCTGATACACTGTGAAAACCCCATACACAACTGGCAGGATCCTGATACACTGTGAAACCCCATTCACATCTGGCAGGATCCTGATACACTGTGAAACCCCATACACACCTGGCAGGATCCTGATACACTGTGAAGACCCCATATACACCTGGCAGGATCCTGATACACTGTGAAAACCCATTACACACCGGGCAGGGCCCTGATACACTGTGAAACCCCATACACACCTGCCAGGACACTGATACACTGTGAAAACCCCATACACACCTGGCAGGATCCTGATTCACTGTGAAAAACCCATACACACCTGGCAGGATCCAGAGACACTGAGAAGCCCCCATACACACCTGGCAGGATCCTGATACACTGTGAAAACCCCACACACCTGGCAGTACTCTGATACACTGTGAAACCCCATACACACCTGGCATGACATTGATACACTGTGAAAACCCCATGCTCACATGTCAGGATCCTGACACAATGTGAAACCCCCATACACACCTGGCAGGACCCTGATACACTGTGAAAACCCCGGACGCACCTTGCAGGTACCTGATGCACAGTGAAACCCCATTCACATCTGGCAGGATCCTGTTACACTGTGAAAACCCCATACACAACTGGCAGGATCCTGATACACTGTGAAACCCCATTCACATCTGGCAGGATCCTGATACACTGTGAAACCCCATACACACCTGGAACGACCCTGATACACTGTGAAAACCCCATACACACGTGGCAGGATCCTGATGCACTGTGAAAGCCCCATACACATCTGGCAGGATCATGATCCACTGTGAAAACCCCATAAACGCCTGGAACAATCCTGATTCACTCTGAAAACCCCATGCACATCTGGCAGGATTCTTATGCACTGTGAAAACCCCATACACACCTGGAAGTATCCTGATAAACTGTGAAAACCCCCACACACCTGGCAGGATCCTGATCCACTGTGAAACCCCATACACATCTGGCAGGATCCTTACACACTGTGAAAACCCCATAAACGCCTGGAACAATCCTGATTCACACTGAAAACCCCATACACATCTGGCAGGATCCTTATGCACTGTGAAAACCCCATAAACACCTGGAAGAATCCTGATAAACTGTGAAAACCCCCACACACCTGGCAGGATCCTGATCCACTGTGAAACCCCATACACATCTGGCAGGATCCTGACACACTGTGAGAACCCCATACAAACCTGGAAGGATCCGGATACACTCAGAAAACCCCTTACACACCTGGCAGGATCCAGATACACTGTGAAAACCCCATACACACCTGACAGGATCCTGATACTCTGTGAAAACCCCATACACTCCTGGCAGGACTCTGATACACTGTGAAACCCCATACACACCTGGCAGGACACTGATACACTGTGAAAACCCCATACACACCTGTCAGGATCCTGATACAATGTGAAAACCCCACACACACCTGGCAGGACCCTGATACACTGTGAAAACACCGTACACACCTGGCAGGTTCCTGATGCACAGTGAAACCCCATTCACATCTGGCAGGATTCTGATACACTGTGAAAACCCCATACACAACTGGCAGGATCCTGATACACTGTGAAACCCCATTCACATCTGGCAGGATCCTGATACACTGTGAAACCCCATACACACCTGGCAGGATCCTGATACACTGTGAAGACCCCATATACACCTGGCAGGATCCTGATACACTGTGAAAACCCATTACACACCGGGCAGGGCCCTGATACACTGTGAAACCCCATACACACCTGCCAGGACACTGATACACTGTGAAAACCCCATACACACCTGGCAGGATCCTGATTCACTGTGAAAAACCCATACACACCTGGCAGGATCCAGAGACACTGAGAAGCCCCCATACACACCTGGCAGGATCCTGATACACTGTGAAAACCCCACACACCTGGCAGGACTCTGATACACTGTGAAACCCCATACACACCTGGCATGACATTGATACACTGTGAAAACCCCATGCTCACATGTCAGGATCCTGACACAATGTGAAACCCCCATACACACCTGGCAGGACCCTGATACACTGTGAAAACCCCGGACGCACCTTGCAGGTACCTGATGCACAGTGAAACCCCATTCACATCTGGCAGGATCCTGTTACACTGTGAAAACCCCATACACAACTGGCAGGATCCTGATACACTGTGAAACCCCATTCACATCTGGCAGGATCCTGATACACTGTGAAACCCCATACACACCTGGCATTTTCCTGATGCACAGTGAAAACCCATTCACATCTGGCAGGATCCTGACAAACCGTGAAACCCCCATACACACCTGGCAGGATCCTGACAAGCTGTGAATCCCCCAGAGACACCTAGCAGGATCCTGATGCACTGTGAAACCACATACACACCTGGCATGTTCCAGATGCACAGTGAAAACCCATTCACATCTGGCAGCATCCTGTTAAATTGTGAAACCCCCATACACACCTGGCAGGATCCTGATACACTGTGAAAACCCCGTACACACCTGGCAGTTTCCTGATGCACAGTGAAACCCCATTCACATCTGGCAGTATCCTGATCCTCTGTGAAAACCCCATACACACTTGTCAAGATCATGATACACTGTCAAAACCCCAAACACACCTGGCAGCATCCTGATACAGAGTGAAATCCCCATACTCACCTGGCAAGATCATGATACACTGTGAAAACCCCAAACACACCTGGCAGGATGCTGATACACTGTGAAAACCCCAAACACACCTGGCAGGATCCTGATACATAGTGAAAACCCCAAACACACCTGGCAGTATCCTGATACACTGTGAAAACCCATACACACGTGGCAGGATCCTGATGCACTGCGAAAACCCCAAACACACCTGGCAGGATGCTGTTACACTGTGAAAACCCATACACATTTGGCAGGATCCTGATCCACTGTGAAAACGCATACACACCTGGCAGGACTCTGATACACTGTGAAACGCCATACACACCTGTCAGGATCCTGATACAATGTGAAAACCCCACACACACCTGGCAGGACCCTGATACACTGTGAAAACCCCGTACACACCTGGCAGGTTCCTGATGCACAGTGAAACCCCATTCACATCTGGCAGAATTCTGATACACTGTGAAAACCCCATACACAACTGGCAGGATCCTGATACACTGTGAAACCCCATTCACATCTCGCAGGATCCTGATACACTGTGAAACCCCATACACACCTGGCAGGATCCTAATACACTGTGAAGACCCCATATACACCTGGCAGGATTCTGATACACTGTGAAAACCCATTACACACCTGGCAGGACCCTGATAAAGTGTGAAACCCCATACACCCCTGCCAGGACACTGATACACTGTGAAAACCCCATACAAACCTGGCAAGATCCTGATCCACAGTGAAAACCCCTTACACAACTGGCAGGATCCAGATACACTGTGAAACCCCCATACACATCTGGCAGGATCCTGATACACTGTGAAAACCCCATACACACCTGGCAGGACTCTGTTACACTGTGAAACCCCATACACACCTGGCATGACGCTGATACACTGTGAAAACCCCATACACACCTGTCAGGATCCTGATACAATGTGAAACCCCCATGCACACCTAGCAGGTCCCTAATACACTGTGAAAACCCCGGACACACCTGGCAGGTTCCTGATGCACAGTGAAACCCCATTCACATCTGGCAGGATCCTGATACACTGTGAAAACCTCATGCACAACTGGCAGGATCCTGATACACTGTGAAACCCCATTCACATCTGGCAGGATCCTGATACACTGTGAAACGCCATACACACCTGGCATTTTCCTGATGCACAGTGAAAACCCATTCACATCTGGCAGGATCCTGATAAACCGTGAAACCCCCATACACACCTGGCAGGATCTTGATACACTATGAATCCCCCATACACAACTGGCAGGATCCTGATACACTGTGAAACCCCATTCACATCTGGCAGGATCCTGATACACTGTGAAACCCCATACACACCTGGCAGGATCCTGATCCACTGTGAAAACCCGATACACACCTGGCAGGGTCCTGATACACTGTGAAAACACCATACACACCTGGCAGGACACTGATACACTGTGAAGACCCCATACACACCTGGCAAGGTCATGATACACTGTGAAAACCCATACACACGTCGCAGATTCCTGATGCACTGTGAAATCCACATACACACCTGGCAGGATCCTGAACCACTGTGAAAACCCATACACACCTGGCAAGTTCCTGATCCACTGTGAAAATCCCATACACACCTGGAAGGATCCTGATACACTGTGAAAACCTCATACACACGTGGCAGGATCCTGATGCACCGTGAAAGCCCCATACACATCTGGCAGGATCCTGATCCACTGTGAAAACGCCATACACATCTGGAAGGTTCCTGATCCACTTTGAAAACCCCATACACACCTGGGAGGATCCTGATCCACTGTGAAGACCCCATACACACCTGGCAGGATCATGATCCACTGTGAAAACCCCATAAATGCCTGGAACAATCCTGATTCACTCTGAAAACCCCATGCACATCTGGCAGGATACTTATGCACTGTGAAAACCCCATACACACCTGGAAGTATCCTGATAAACTGTGAAAACCCCCACACACCTGGCAGGATCCTGATCCACTGTAAAACCCCATACACATCTGGCAGGATCCTTACACACTGTGAAAACCCCATAAACGCCTGGAACAATCCTGATTCACTCTGAAAACCCCATACACATCTGGCAGGATCCTTATGCACTGTGAAAACCCCATAAACACCTGGAAGAATCCTGATAAACTGTGAAAACCCCCACACACCTGGCAGGATCCTGATCCACTGTGAAACCCCATACACATCTGGCAGGATCCTGACACACTGTGAGAACCCCATACAAACCTGGAAGGATCCGGATACACTGTGAAAACCCCATACACACCTGACAGGATCCTGATACTCTGTGAAAACCCCATACACTCCTGGCAGGACTCTGATACACTGTGAAACCCCATACACACCTGGCAGGACACTGATACACTGTGAAAACCCCATACACACCTGTCAGGATCCTGATACAATGTGAAAACCCCACACACACCTGGCAGGACCCTGATACACTGTGAAAACCCCGTACACACCTGGCAGGTTCCTGATGCACAGTGAAAACACATTCACATCTGGCAGGATTCTGATACACTGTGAAAGCCCCATAAACAACTGGCAGGATCCTGATACACTGTGAAACCCCATTCACATCTGGCAGGATCCTGATACACTGTGAAACCCCATACACACCTGGCAGGATCCTGATACACTGTGAAGACCCCATATACACCTGGCAGGATCCTGATACACTGTGAAAACCCATTACACACCGGGCAGGGCCCTGATACACTGTGAAACCCCATACACACCTGCCAGGACACTGATACACTGTGAAAACCCCATACACACCTGGCAGGATCCTGATTCACTGTGAAAAACCCATACACACCTGGCAGGATCCAGAGACACTGAGAAGCCCCCATACACACCTGGCAGGATCCTGATACAATGTGAAAACCCCACACACCTGGCAGGACTCTGATACACTGTGAAACCCCATACACACCTGGCATGACACTGATACACTGTGAAAACCCCATGCTCACATGTCAGGATCCTGACACAATGTGAAACCCCCATACACACCTGGCAGGACCCTGATACACTGTGAAAACCCCGGACGCACCTTGCAGGTACCTGATGCACAGTGAAACCCCATTCACATCAGGCAGGATCCTGTTACACTGTGAAAACCCCATACACAACTGGCAGGATCCTGATACACTGTGAAACCCCATTCACATCTGGCAGGATCCTGATACACTGTGAAACCCCATACACACCTGGCATTTTCCTGATGCACAGTGAAAACCCATTCACATCTGGCAGGATCCTGATAAACCGTGAAACCCCCAAACACACCTGGCAGGATCCTGACAAGCTGTGAATCCCCCATAGACACCTAGCAGGATCCTGATGCACTGTGAAACCACATACACACCTGGCATGTTCCAGATGCACAGTGAAAACCCATTCACATCTGGCAGCATCCTGTTAAATTGTGAAACCCCCATACACACCTGGCAGGATCCTGATACACTGTGAAAACCCCGTACACACCTGGCAGTTTCCTGATGCACAGTGAAACCCCATTCACATCTGGCAGTATCCTGATCCTCTGTGAAAACCCCATACACACTTGTCAAGATCATGATACACTGTCAAAACCCCAAACACACCTGGCAGCATCCTGATACAGAGTGAAATCCCCATACTACCCGGCAAGATCATGATACACTGTGAAAACCCCAAACACACCTGGCAGGATGCTGATACACTGTGAAAACCCCAAACACACCTGGCAGGATCCTGATACATAGTGAAAACCCCAAACACACCTGGCAGTATCCTGATACACTGTGAAAACCCATACACACGTGGCAGGATCCTGATGCACTGCGAAAACCCCAAACACACCTGGCAGGATGCTGTTACACTGTGAAAACCCATACACACTTGGCAGGATCCTGATCCACTGTGAAAACGCATACACACCTGGCAGGACTCTGATACACTGTGAAACGCCATACACACCTGTCAGGATCCTGATACAATGTGAAAACCCCACACACACCTGGCAGGACCCTGATACACTGTGAAAACCCCGTACACACCTGGCAGGTTCCTGATGCACAGTGAAACCCCATTCACATCTGGCAGAATTCTGATACACTGTGAAAACCCCATACACACCTGGCAGGATCCTGATACACTGTGAAACCCCATTCACATCTCGCAGGATCCTGATACACTGTGAAACCCCATACACACCTGGCAGGATCCTGATACACTGTGAAGACCCCATACACCCCTGCCAGGACACTGATACACTGTGAAAACCCCATACAAACCTGGCAGGATCCTGATCCACAGTGAAAACCCCTTACACAACTGGCAGGATCCAGATACACTGTGAAACCCCCATACACACCTGGCAGGATCCTGATACACTGTGAAAACCCCATACACACCTGGCAGGACTCTGTTACACTGTGAAACCCCATACACACCTGGCATGACGCTGATACACTGTGAAAACCCCATACACACCTGTCAGGATCCTGATACAATGTGAAACCCCCATGCACACCTAGCAGGACCCTGATACACTGTGAAAACCCCGGACACACCTGGCAGGTTCCTGATGCACAGTGAAACCCCATTCACATCTGGCAGGATCCTGATACACTGTGAAAACCTCATGCACAACTGGCAGGATCCTGATACACTGTGAAACCCCATTCACATCTGGCAGGATCCTGATACACTGTGAAACGCCATACACACCTGGCATTTTCCTGATGCACAGTGAAAACCCATTCACATCTGGCAGGATCCTGATAAACCGTGAAACCCCCATACACACCTGGCAGGATCCTGATACACTATGAATCCCCCATACACAACTGGCGGGATCCTGATACACTGTGAAACCCCATTCACATCTGGCAGGATCCTGATGCACTGTGAAACCCCATACACACCTGGCAGGTTCCTGATGCACAGTGAAACCCATTCACATCTGGGAGATTCCTGTTAAACTGTGAAACCCCCATACACACCGGGCAGGATCCTGATACACTGTGAAAACCCCGTACACACCTGGCAGGCTCCTGATGCAGAGTGAAACCCCATTCACATCTGGCAGTATCCTGATCCACTGTGAAAACCCCATACACACCTGGCAAGATCATGATACACTGTCAAAACCCCAAACACACCTGGCAGCATCCTGATACAGAGTGAAAACCCCATACTCACCTGGCAAGATCATGATACACTGTGAAAAACCCAAACACACCTGGCAGGATGCTGATACACTGTGAAAACCCCAAACACACCTGGCAGGATCCTGATACATAGTGAAAACCCCAAACACACCTGGCAGTATCCTGATACACTGTGAAACCCCCATACACACTTGGCAGGTTCCAGATCCACTGTGAAAAACCATACACACGTCGCAGGATCCCGATGCACTGTGTAAACTATATCCACACCTGGCAGGATCCTGATCCACTGTGAAAACCCATACACACCTGGCAAGATCATGATACACTGTGAAAACCCCATACACACCTGGCAGGATCCTGATCCACTGTGAAAACCCCATACACACGTGGCAGGATCCTGATGCACTGTGAAAACCCCATACACACCTGGAAGGATCCTGATTCACTGTGAACACCCCAGACACACCTGGCAGGATCCTGATCCACTGTGAAAACCCCATACACACCTGGAAGGATCTTGATACAAAGTTAAATCCCCATACAAATTTGCACGATCCTGATCCATTGTGAAAACCCCATACACACCTGGAAGGATCCTGATACACTGTGAAACCCCCATACAAACCTGGCAGGATCCTGATCCACTGTGAAACCCCATACTCATCTGGCAGGATCATGACACACTGTGAAAACCCCATACACACCTGGAAAATTCCTGATAAACTGTGAAAACCCCATACACACCTGGCAGGATCCTGATCCACTGTGAAACCCCATTCACATCTGGCAGGGTCCTGATATACTGTGAAAACCCCATAAACACCTGGCAGGACACTGATACGCTGTGAAAACCCCATACACACCTGGCATGATCCTGATGCACTGTGAAAACCCCATACACACCTGGCAGGATCCTGATACACTGTGAAAACCCCATGCACACCTTGCAGGACCCTGATAAACTGTGCCAACCCCATACACATCTGGCAGGATCCTGATACACTGTGAAAACCCCACACACACCTGGCAGGGCCATGATGCACTGTGAAAACCCCATGTACACCAGCTAGGATCCTGATACACATTGAAACCCCATACACACCTGGCAGGATCCTGATACACTGTGAAACCCCATACACACCTGGCAGGACACTGATACACTGTGAAAACCCCATACACACCTGGCAGGATCCTGATGCACAGTGAAGCCCCATTCACATCTGGCAGATCCTGATACACTGTGAAAGCCCCAAACACAACTGGCAGGATCCTGATACACTGTGAAATCCCATTCACATCTGGCAGGATCCTGATACACTGTGAACCCCCATACACACCTGGCAGGTTGCTGATGCACAGTGAAACCCCATTCACATCTGGCAGGATCCTGATAAACTGTGAAATCCCCATACACACCTGGCAGGATCCTGATACGCTGTGAAACCCCCATACACACCTGGCAGGATACTGATACACTGTGAAAACCCCGCACATACCTGGCAGGACCCTGATACACTGTGAAAACCCCACACACACCTGGCAGGTTCCTGATACACTGTGAAAACGGATACACACCTGGCAGGACCCTGATACACTGTGAAATCCCCATACACACCTGGCAGGATCCTGATACATTGTGAAACCCCATACACACCTGGCAGGACACTGATACGCTGTGAAAACCCCATACACACCTGGCATGATCCTGATGCACAGTGAAGCCCCATTCACATAAGGCAGGATCCTGATACACTGTGAAAGCCCCATACACAACTGGCAGGATCCTGATACACTGTGAAACCCCTTTCGCATTTGGCAGGATCCTGATACACTGTGAACCCCCATACACACCTGGCAGGTTGCTGATGCGCAGTGAAACCCCATTCACATCAGGCAGGATCCTGATAAAATGTGAAACCCCCATACACACCTGGCAGGATCCTGATACGCTGTGAAAACACCATACACACCTGACAGGATCCTGATACACTGTAAAACCCCCAGAAACACCTGGCAGAATCCTGATGCACTGTGAAACCCCATTCACATCTGGCATGTTCCTGATACATTGTGAAAACCGCGTACACACCTGGCAGGTTGCTGATGCGCAGTGAAACCCCATTCACATCAGGCAGGATCCTGATAAAATGTGAAACCCCCATACACATCAGGCAGGATCCTGATAAACTGTGAAACCCCCATACACACCTGACAGGATCCTGATACACTGTAAAACCCCCAGAAACACCTGGCAGAATCCTGATGCACTGTGAAACCCCATTCACATCTGGCATGTTCCTGATACACTGTGAAAACCGCGTACACACCTGGCAGGTTCCTGATACACTGTGAAAACCCCAAACGCACCTGGCAGGATCCTGATCAACTGTGAAACGCCCGGACACTCCTGGCAGGATCCTGATACACTGTGAAACCCCCAGAAACACCTGGCAGAATCCTGATGCACTGTGAAACCCCATTCACATCTGGCATGTTCCTGATACACTGTGAAAACCCCATACGCACCTGGCAGGATCCTGATAAACTGTGAAACCCCCGGACACTCCTGGCAGGATCCTGATACACTGCGAAACCCCCAGACACACCTGGCAGGATCCTGATGCACTGTGAAACCCCATTCACATCTGGCATGTTCCTGATACACTGTGAAAACCGTGTACACACCTGGCAGGTTCCTGATACACTATGAAAACCCCATACACACCTGGCAAGATCATGATACACTGTGAAAACCCCATGTACACCAGGCAGGATCCTGATACACAGTGAAACCCCATACACACCTGGCAGGATCCTGATACACTGTGAAACCCCATACACACCTGGCAGGATCCTGATACACTGTGAAAACCCCATACACACCTGGCAGGAACCTGATCCACTGTGAGAACCCCATGCACACCTGTCAGGATCCTGATACACTGTGAAACCCCCATACACACCTGGCAGGATCCTGATCCACTGTGAAAATCCCATACACACCTGGCAGGATCCTGTTACACTGTGGAAACCCCATACACATCTGGCAGGATCCTGATCCACTGTGAATACCCCATACACACCTGGCAAGATCATGATACACTGTGAAAACCCAAACACACGTCGCAGGATCCCGATGCACTGTGTAAACTATATCCACACCTGGCAGGATCCTGATCCACTGTGAAAACCCCATACACACGTGGCAGAATCCTGATGCACTGTGAAAACCCCAAACACACCTGGAAGGATCCTGATCCACTGTGAACACCCCAGACACACCTGGCAGGATACTGATCTACTGTGAAAACCCCATACACACCTGGAAGGATCCTGATACAAAGTGAAATCCCCATACACATCTGGCAGGATCCTGATCCATTCTGAAAACCCCATACAAACCTGGAAGGATCCTGATACACTGTGAAACCCCCATACACACCTGAGAGGATCCTGATCCACTGTGAAACCCCATTCACATCTGGCAGGGTCCTGATATACTGTGAAAACCCCATACACACCTGGCAGGACCCTGATGCACTGTGAACACCCTGTACGCACCTGGCATATCCTGATGCAATGTGTAACCCCATACATACCTGGCCGGATCCTGATACACTGTGAAAACACCTTACACACCTGGCAGGACACTGATACGCTGTGAAAACCGTTTACACACCTGGCATGTTCCTGATCCACTGTGAAAACCCCATACACACCTGGCAGGATCCTGATACACCGTGAAACCCCCATGCACACCTGGCAGGACCCTGATAAACTGTGCAAACCCCACACACATCTGGCAGGATCCCGATGCACTGTGTAAACTATATCCACACCTGGCAGGATCCTGATCCACTGTGAAAACCCATACACACCTGGCAAGATCATGATACACTGTGAAAACCCCATACACACCTGGCAGGATCCTGATCCACTGTGAAAACCCCATACACACGTGGCAGAATCCTGATGCACTGTGAAAACCCCAAACACACCTGGAAGGATCCTGATCCACTGTGAACACCCCAGACACACCTGGCAGGATACTGATCTACTGTGAAAACCCCATACACACCTGGAAGGATCCTGATACAAAGTGAAATCCCCATACACATCTGGCAGGATCCTGATCCATTGTGAAAACCCCATACAAACCTGGAAGGATCCTGATACACTGTGAAACCCCCATACACACCTGAGAGGATCCTGATCCACTGTGAAACCCCATTCACATCTGGCAGGGTCCTGATATACTGTGAAAACCCCATACACACCTGGCAGGACCCTGATGCACTGTGAACACCCTGTACGCACCTGGCATATCCTGATGCAATGTGTAACCCCATACACTCCTGGCCGGATCCTGATACACTGTGAAATCACCTTACACACCTGGCAGGACACTGATACGCTGTGAAAACCCTTTACACACCTGGCATGATCCTGATGCACTGTGAAAACCCCATACACACCTGGCAGGATCCTGATACACCGTGAAACCCCCATGCACACCTGGCAGGACCCTGATAAACTGTGCAAACCCCACACACATCTGGCAGGATCCTGATACACTGTGAAAACCCCACACACACCTGGCAGGGCCATGATGCACGGTGAAACCCCATACACACCTGGCAGGATCCTGATACATGGGAAAACCCATCCACACGTGGCAGGATCCTGATACACTGTGAAAACCCCATACACACCTGGCAGGATCCTGATACACAGTGAAAACCCCATACACAACTGGCAGGATCCTGATCCACTGTGAAAACCCCATACACACCTGTCAGGATCCTGATACACTATGAAACCCCCATACACACCTGGCAGGATCCTGATCCACTGTGAAAATCCCATACACACCTGGCAGGATCCTGTTACACTGTGGAAACCCCATACACATCTGGCAGGATCCTGATCCGCTGTGAATACCCCATACACACCTGGCAGGATCCTGAAACACTGTGAAAACACCACACACACCTGGCATGTTTCTGATGCACTGTGAAAACCCCGTACACACCTGGAAGGATACTGATACACTGTGAAAACCCCGTACACACCTGGCAGGACCCTGATACATTGTGAAAACCCCACACACACCTGGCAGGTACCTGATACACTGTGAAAACACGATACACACCTGGCAGGACACTGATACACGGTGAAAACCCCATACACACCTGGCATGATCCTGATGCACAGTGAAGACCCATTGACATCTGGCAGGATCCTGATACACTGTGAAAGCCCCATACACAACTGGCAGGATCCTGATACACTGTGAAACCCCATTCACATCTGGCAGGATCCTGATACACTGTGAACCCCCATACACACCTGGCAGGTAGCTGATGCGCAGTGAAGCCCCATTCACATCTGGCAGGATCCTGATAAAATGTGAAACCCCCATACACACCTGGCAGGATCCTGATACGCTGTGAAAACCCAATACACACCTGGCAGGATCCTGATAAACTGTGAAACCCCCGTACACACCTGAGATGATCCTGATACACTGTGAAACGCCCAGACACACCTGGCAGGATCCTGATGCACTGTGAAACCCCATTCACATCTGGCATGTTCCTGATACACTGTGAAAACCGCGTACACACCTGGCAGGTTCCTGATACACTGTGAAAACCCAATACGCACCTGGCAGGGTCCTGATAAACTGTGAAACCCCCGTACACTCCTGGCAGGATCCTGATACACTGTGAAACGCCCAGACACAGCTGGCAGGATCCTGATGCACTGTGAAACCCCATTCACATCTGACATGTTCCTGACACACTGTGAAAACCGTGTACACACCTGGCAGGTTCCTGATACACTATGAAAACCCCATACACACCTGGCAAGACCATGATACACTGTGAAAACCCATACACACGTCGCAGGATACTGATCCACTGTGAAAACCCATACACACCTGGCAAGATCATGATACACTGTGAAAACCCCATGTACACCAGGCAGCATCCTGATACACAGTGAAACCCCAGACACACCTGGCAGGATCCTGATACTCTGTGAAACCCCATACACACCTGGCAGGATCCTGATACACTGTGAAAACCCCATACACATCTGGCAGGAACCTGATGCACTGTGAAAACCCCATACACACCTGGCAGGAACCTGATCCACTGTGAAAACCCCATACACACCTGTCAGGATCCTGATAAACTGTGAAACCCCCATACACACCTGGCAGGTTCCTGATCCACAGTGAAAATCCGATACACACCTGGCAGGATCCTGTTACACTATGGAAACCCCATACACATCTGGCAGGATCCTGATCCACTGTGAATACCCCATACACACCTGGCAGGATCCTGATACACTGTGAAAACCCCACACACTCCTGGCAGGACCCTGATACACTGTGAAAACCCCATACACACCTGGCAGGATACTGATACACTGTGAAAACCCCTTACACACCTGGCAGGACACTGATACACTGTGAAAACCCCCCACACACCTGGCAGGTTCCTGATACACTGTGAAAACCCGATACACACCTGGCAGGATCCTGATACACTGTGAAATCCCCATGCACACCTGGCAGGATCCTGATACACTGTGAAACCCCATACTTAATTGGCAGGACACTGATACACTGTGAAAACCCCATACACACCTGGCAGGATCCTGATGCACAGTGAAGCCCCATTCACATCTGGCAGGATCCTGATACACTGTGAAAGCCCCATACACAACTGGCAGGATCCTGATACACTGTGAAAACCCATTCACATCTGGCAGGATCCTGATACACTGTGAGCCCCCATACACACCTGGCAGGTTGCTGATGCACAGTGAATCCCCGTTCACATCTGGCAGGATGCTGATAAACTGTGAAACCCCCATACACAGCTGGCAGGATCCTGATCCGCTGTGAAACCCCCATACACACCTGGCAGGATCCTGATAAACGGTGAAACCCCCGTACACACCTGGCTGGATCCTGATACACTGTGAAACCCCCAGACACACCTGGCAGGATCCTGATGCACTGTGAAACCCCATTTACATCTGGCATGTTCCTGATACACTGTGAAAACCGCATACACACCTGGCAGGTTCCTGATACACTGTGAAAACCCCATACACACCTGGCAAGATCAAGATACACTGTGAAAACCCATACACACGTCGCAGGATCCCGATGCACTGTGAAAACCCCATACACACCTGGCAGGATCCTGATCCACTGTGAAAACCCATACACACCTGGCAATATCATGATACGCTGTGAAAACCCCATACACACCTGGCAGGATCCTAATCCACGGTGAAAACCCCATACACACGTGGCAGGATCCTGATGCACTGTGAAAACCCCATACACACCTGGCTGGATCCTGAACCACTGTGAAAACCCCATACACATCTGGAAGGATCCTGATCCTCTGAGAAAACCCCATACACACCTCAAAGGATCCTGATCCACTGTGAAAACCTCATACACACCTGGCAGGATCCTGATCCACTGTGAATACCCAAACACACCTGGCAGGTTCCTGATACACTGTGAAATCCCCATACACATCTGGCAGGACCGTGATCCACTGTGAAAACCCCAGACACACCTGGAAGGATCCTGATACAATGTAAAAAACCCATACACACCTGGCAGGATCCTGACACACTGTGAAAACCCCATACACAACTTGAAAAATCCTGAAACACTGTGAAAACCCCATACACACCTGGCAGGATCCTGATCCACTGTGAAAATCCCATACACACCTGGCAGGACCCAGATACACTGTGAAAACCCTGTGCACACCTGGCAGATCCTAATGCACTGTGAAACCCCATACACAACTGGCAGGATCCTGATGCACTGTGATATCCCCTTGCACACGTGGTAGGACACTGATACAATGTGAAACCCTATACATACCTGGCAGGTCACTGATACTCTGTGAAAACCCCATACACACCAGGCAGGATCCTGATCCTCTGTGAAACCCCATTCACATCTGGCAGTATCCAGATCCACTGTGAAAATCCCATGCACACCTGGCAGGACCCAGATACACTGTGAAAACCCTGTACACACCTGGCAGATCCTGATGCACTGTGAAACCCCATACACAGCTGGCAGGATCCTGATACACTGTGAAAACCCCGAACACACCTGGCAGGACTCTGATACACTGTGAAACCCCATACACACCTGGCAGGACACTGATACACTGTGAAAACCCCATACACACCTGGCAGGATCCTGATACACTGTGAAAACCCCATACACACCTGGCAAGATCATGATACACTGTGAAAACCCATACACACGTCGCAGGATCCTGATGCACTGTGAAAACCCCATACACACCTGGCAGGATACTAACCACTGTGAAAACCCATACACACCTGGCAAGATCATGAAACACTGTGAAAACCCCATACACACCTGGCAGGATACTGATCCACTGCGAAAACCCCACACACACCTGGCAGGATCCTGATCCACTGTGAAAACCCCATACACACCTGGAAGTATCCTGATCCACTGTGAAAACCCCATACACACTTGGAATGATCCTGATACACTGTGAAAACCCCAGACACACCTGGCAGGATCCTGATCCACTGTGAAACCCCAGACACACCTGGCAGGATCCTGACACACTGTGAAAACCCCGTACACACCTGTAAAAATCCTGATACACTGTGAAAACCCCATACACACCTGGCAGGATCCTGATCCACTGTGAAACCACATTCACATCTGGCAGGGTCCTGATACACTGTGAAAACCCCATACACACCTGGCAAGATCATGATACACTGTGAAATCCCCATTCACATCTGGCAGGATCCTGATCCACAGTGAAATCCCCATACACACGTGGCAGGATCCTGATGCAATGTGAAAACCCCATACGCACCTGGCTGTATCCTGATCCACTGTGAAAACCTTTTACACATCTGGAAAGATCCTGATCCACTGTGAAAACCCCATACACACCTGGCAGGACCCTGATGCACTGTGAAATCCCTGCACACACCTGGCAGATCCTGATGCACTGTGAAACCCCATACACACCCGGCAGGATCCTGATACACTGTGAAAACCCCTTACACACCTGGCAGGACCCTGATACACTGTGAAACCCACATGCACACCTGGCAGGATACTGATACACTGTGAAAACCCCAAACACACCTGGCAGGAACCTGATACACTATGAAACCCCATTCACATCTGGCAGGATCCTGATACACCATGTAAACCCCATACACACCTGGCAGGATCCTGATCCACTGTGAAAACCCATACACACCAGGCAGGGTCATGATCCACTGTGAAAACCCCATACACACCTGGCAGGATCCTGTTACACGGTGGAAACCCCATGCACATCTGGCAGGATCCTGATCCACTGTGAAAACCCCATACACACCTGGCAGGATACTGATCCACTGTGAAAATCCCATACACACCTGGCTGCATCCTGATACACTGTGAAAACCCCATACACAACTGGCAGGATCCTGATACACAGTGAAAGCCCCATAGAAACCTGGCAGGATCCTGATACACTGTGAAAACCCATTACACACCTGGCAGGACCCTGATACACTGTGAAAATCCCATACACACCTGGCAGGTTCCTGATCCACTGTGCACACCCCATACACACCTGGCAGGATCCTGATACACTGTGAAAATTCCATACACACCTGGCAGGACCCTGATACAGTGTGAAACACCACACACACCTGGCAGGACACTGATGCATAGTGAAGCCCCATTCACATCTGGCAGGATCCTGAGACACTGTGAAACCCCATACACAACTGGTAGGATCCTGATACACTGTGAAACCCCATTCACATCTGGCAGGATCCTGATACACTGTGAAACCACATACATACCTGGCAGTTTCCTGATGCACAGTGAAACCCCATTCACATCTGGCAGGATCCTGATCCACTGTGAAAACCCCATACACACCTGGCAGGACCCTGATACACTGTGAAAACCCCACACAAACCTGGCAGGATCCTGATCCACTGTGAAAACCCCATACACACCTGGCAGGATCCTGATACACTGTGAAAACCCCATACACATCTGGCAGGATCCTGATCCACTGTGAAAACCCCATACACACCTGGACGGATTTTGATACACTGTGAAAACCCCATACACAACTGGCACGATCCTGACACACTGTGAAAACCCCATACACACCTGGAAAAATCCTGATACACTGTTAAAACCCCATGCACACCTGGCAGGATCCTGATCCACTGTGAAACCCCATTCACATCTGGCAGGTTCCTGATACACTGTGAAAACCCCATACACAGCTGGCAGGATCCTGATCCACTGTGAAACCACATTCACATCTGGCAGGATCCTGATACACTGTGAAAATCCCATACACACCTGGCAGGACCCAGATACACTGTGAAAACCCTGTACACACCTGGCAGATCCTGATGCACTGTGAATCCCCATACACACCTGGCAGGATCCTGAGACACTGTGAAAGGCCCGTACAAACGTGGCAGGATACTGATGCACTGTGAAAATCCCATACACACCTGGCAGGATCCTGATCCACTGTGAATAACCCATACACATCTGGAAGGATCCTGATCCACTGTGAAATCCCCATACACACTTGGCAGGATCCTGAGACACTGTGAAAAGCCCGAACACACCTGGCAGGACTATGATACACTGTGAAACCCCATACACACCTGGTAGTACACTGATACACTTTGAAAACCCCAGACACACCTGGCAGGATCCTGATACATTGTGAAAACCCCATGCACACCTGGCAGGATCCTGATACACTGTGAAAACCCCATACACACCTGGCAGGACCCTGATACACTGTGGAATCCCCATACACAACTGGCAGGATACCGATACACTGTGAAAACCCCATACACACCTGGCAGGACCATGATGCACTGTCAAAACCCCATGTCCACCAGGCAGGATCCTGATACACAGTGAAACCCCATACACACCTGGCAGGACCCTGATACACCGTGAAAACCCCGTGCACACCTGGCAGCTTCCTGATGCTCAGTGAAACCCCATTCACATCTGGCAGGATCCTGATACACTGCGAATACCCATACACACGTGGCAGGATCCTGATGCACTGTGAAAACCCGAAACACACCTGGCAAGATCATGATCAACTGTGAAAACCCCTTACACACCTAGAAGGATCCTGATACACTGTGAAAACCCCATGCACACCTGGCAGGATCCTGCTCCACTGTAAAACCCCATACACATCTGGCAGGAAACTGACACACTGTGACAACCCCATACACACTTGGAAAAATCCTGATACACTGTGTATACCCCATACACACGTGGCAGGATCCTGATCCACTGTGAAACCACATTCACATCTGGCAGGGTCCTGGTACACTGTGAAACCCCCATACACACCTGGCAAGATCCTGATCCACTGTGAAAACCCCATACACACCTGGCAGGACCCTGATACACTGTGAAAACCGTGTACACACCTGGCAGATCCTGATGCACTGTGAAACACCATACACACCTGGCAGGATCCTGATACACTGTGAAAATCCCTTGCACACCTGGCAGGTCCCTGATACACTGTGAAAACCCCATACACACCTGGCAGGATCCTGATCCACTGTGAAAACCCCATACACGCCTGGCAGGATACTGTTACAATGTGGAAACCCCACACACATCTGGCAGGATCCTGATACACTGTGAAAATCCCATACACACCTGGCAGGATCCTGATGCACTGAGAAAACCCCATACACAACTGGCAGGATCCTGATACACTGTGAAAACACCATACACCCCTGGCAGGATCCTGAGACACAGTGAAAACCCCATACACACCTGGCAGGATTCTGATCCACTGTGAAAACCCATACAAACCTGGCAAGATCATGATGCACTGTGAAAACCCGTACACACGTCGCAGGATCCTGATGCACTGTGAAAACCCCATACACACCTGGCAGGATTCTGATCCACTGTGAAAACCCATACAAACCTGGCAAGATCATGATGCACTGTGAAAACCCCATACACACCTGGCAGGATCCTGATCCACTGTGAAAACCCCATACACATCTGGAAGGATCCTGATCCACTGTGAAAAACCCAGACACACCTGGAAGGATCCTGATCAACAGTGAAAACCCCATACACACCTGGAAGGCACCTGATCCACTGTGAATACCCCATACACACCTGGCAGGATCCTGATACACTGTGAAAACCCCATGCACATCTGGCAGGATCCTGATCATCTGTGAAAACGCCATACACACCTGTAAGGATCCTGATACACTGTGAAAACCCCATACACACGTGGCAGGATCCTGATCCACTGTGAAACCCCATTTACATCTGGCAGGGTCCTGATACACTGTGAAAACCCCATACACACCTGGCAGGATCCTGATCCACTGTGAAAACCCCATACACACCTGGCAGGACCCTGATACACTGTGAAAACCCTGTCCACACCTGGCAGATCCTGATGCACTGTGAAACCCCATACACACCTGGCAGGATTCTGATACACTGTGAAAAACCCTTACACACCTGGCAGGTCCCTGATACACTGTGAAAACCCCATACACACCTGGCAGGATCCTGATCCACTGTGAAAAACCCATACACGTCTGGCAGGTTACTGTTACAATGTGGAAACCCCATACACATCTGGCAGGATCCTGATACACTGTGAAAATCCCATACACATCTGGCAGGATCCTGATCCACTGTGAAAACCCCATACACAACTGGCAGGATCCTGATACACTGTGAAAACACCATACACCCCTGGCAGGATCCTGATACACAGTGAAAACCCCATACACACCTGGCAAGATCATGAGACACTGTGATAACCCGTACACACGTCGCAGGATCCTGATGCACTGTGAAAACCCCATACACACCTGCCAGGATTCTGATCCACTGTGAAATCCCATACACACCTGGCAAGATCATGATGCACTGAGAAAACCTCATACACACCTGGCAGGATCCTGATCCACTGTGAAAACCCATACACACGTGGCAGGATCCTAATGCACTGTGAAAACCCCATACACACCTGGCAGAATCCTGATGCACAGTGGAAACCCCATACACATCTGGAAGGATCCTGATCCACTGTGAAAAACCCATACACACCTGGAAGGATCCTGATCAACAGTAAAAACCCCATACACACCTGGCAGGCACCTGATCCACTGTGAATACCCCATACACACCTGGCAGGATCCTGATACACTGTGAAAGCCCCATACACATCTGGCAGGATCCTGATCATCTGTGAAAACCCCATACACACCTGGAAGGATCCTGATATACTGTGAAAACCCCATACACACCTGGCAGGATCCTGATCCACTGTGAAACCCCATACACATCTGGCAGGATCCTGAAACACATTGAAAACCCCATGCACACCTGGCAAAATCCTGATGCACTGTGAAAACCCCATGCACACGTGGCAGGATACTGATACACTGTGAAAACCCCATACACATCTGGCAGGATCCTGAGCAACTGTGAAAACCCCATGGACACCTGGAAGGATCCTGATACACTGTGAAACCCCATACACACCTGGCAGGATCCTGATGCACTGTGAAACCCCATTCACACCTGGCAGGTTCCTGATACACTGTGAAAACCCCGTACACACCAGGCAGGATCCTGATGCACAGTGAAACCCCATTCACATCTGGCAGGATCCTGATACAATGTGAAAACCCCACACACAACTGGAAGGATCCTGATACACTGTGAAACCCCATTCACATCTGGCAGGGTCCTGATACACTGTGAAACCCCATTCACATCTGGCAGGATCCTGAGACACTGTGAAACCCCATACACACCTGGCAGAATCCTGATACACTGTGAAACCCCATACGCACCTGGCAGGATCCTGATACACTGTGAAACCCCAGACACACCTGGCAGGATACGGATCCACTGTGAAAACCCCATATACACCTGGCAGGAACCTGATACACTGTGAAAACCCCATACACACCTGGCAGGGTCCTGATACACTCTGAAAACCCCATACACACCTAGCACGATCCTGATCCAATGTGAAAACCCCATACAGACCTGGCAGGATCCTGATTTTCTGTGAAACCCCATAAAAGCCTGGCAGGATCCTGAGACAATGTGAAACCCCATACACACCTGGCAGAATCCAAATACACTGTTAAACCGCATACACACCTGGCAGGATCCTGATACACTGTGAAACCCCCAAACACACCTGGCAGTATCCTGATACACTGTGAAAACCCAATACACACCTGGCAGGATCCTGATACACTGTGAAACTCCATACACACCTTGCAGGATCCTGATACACTGTAAAACCCCATACAAACCTGGAAGAATCGTGATACACTGTGAAACCCCATTCACATCTGGCAGGATCCTGAACAACTGTGAAGCCCCATTCACATCTGGCAGGATACTGATACACTGTGAAACCCCAAACACACTTGGCAGGTTCCTGATGCACAGTGAAACCCCATGCACATCTGGCAGGATCCTGATAAACTTTGAAACCCCCATACACACCTGGCAGGATCCTGGTACACTGTGAAACCCCCATACACACCTGGCAGGATCCTGATACACTGTGAAAACCCCGTACACATCTGGCAGGTTCCTGATGCACAGTGAAACCCGATTCACATCTGGCAGGATCCTGTACAATATGAAAACCCCATACACAACTGGCAGGATCCTGATACACTGTGAAACCCCATACACACCTGGCAGGATCCTGATAAACTGTGAAACCCCCATACACACCTGGCAGGATCCTGATACACTGTGAAACCCCCAGACGCACCTGGCAGGATCCTGATGCACTGTGAAACCCCATACACATCTGGCAGGTTCCTGAGACACAGTGAAACCCGATTCAAGTCTGGCAGGATCCTGATACACAGTGAAATCCCCACACACAACTGGCAGTATACTGATACACTGTGAAACCCCATTCACATCTGGCAGGGTCCTGATACACTGTGAAACCCCATTCACATCTGGCAGAATCCTGATACACTGTGAAACCCCATACACACCTGGCAGGATCCTGATACACTGTGAAACCCCATACAAACCTGGCAGGATCCGGATCCACTGTGAAAAACCAATATGCACCTGGCAGGAACCTGATACACTGTGAAAAACCCATACACACCTGGCAGGATCCTGATACACTGTGAAAACCCCATACACACCTAGCAGGATCCTGATCCAATGTGAAAACCCCATACCGACCTGTCAGGATCCAGATTTTATGTGAAACCCCATAAAAACCAGGCAGGAAACTGAGACACTGTGAAAACCCCAAACACACCTGGCAGGATATTGATACACTGTGAAACCCCCATACACACCTGGCAGAATCCTGATACACTGTGAAAACCCCAAACACACCTGGCAGGATACTGATACACTGTGAATCCCCATACACACCTGGCAGGATTCTGATACACTGTGAAACCCCCATACACACCTGGCAGGAACATGATACACTGTGAAACCCCCAAACACACCAGGCAGGATCATGATACACTGTAAAAACCCCAGACAGACCTGGCAGGATCCTGATTTTCTGTGAAACCCCATAAAAACCTGGCAGGATCCTGATCCACTGTGAATACCCCATTCACATCTGGCAGGCTCCAGATCAACTGTGAAACCCCATTCACATCTGGCAGGATACTGATACACTGTGAAACCCCAAACACACCTGGCAGGTTCCTGATGCACAGTGAAACCCCATTCACATCTGGCAGGATCCTGATAAACTGTGAAACCCCCATACACTCCTGGCAGGATTCTGATGCACTGTGAAACCCCATTCACATGTGGCAGGATCCTGATACACTGTGAAAACCCCGTACACATCTGGCAGGTTCCTGATGCACAGTGAAACCCCATTCACATCTGGCAGGATCCTGTACACTGTGAAAACCCCATAAACAACTGGCAGGATCCTGATACACTGTGAAACCCCATTCACATCTGGCAGGATCCTGATACACTGTGCAGCCCCATTTAAATCTGGCAGGATACTGAGACACTGTGAAACCCCATACACACCTGGCAGAATCCTGATACACTGTGAAACCCCATACACACCTGGCAGGAACCTGATACTCTGTGAAAAGCCCATACTCACCTGGCAGGATCCTGATACACTGTGAAAACCCCATACAGACCGAGCAGGATCCTGATCCACTGTGAAAACCCCATACAGACCTGGCAGGATCCTGAAATTCTGTGAAACCCCATAAACACCTGGCAGGATCCTGATCCACTGTGAAAACCCCATACACACCTGGCAGGATACTGATACACAGTGAAACCCCCATACACACCTGGCAGAATCTTAATACACTGTGAAAACCCCATACACACCTGGAAGGATCCTGATACACTGTGAAACCCCATACACACCTGGCAGGATCCTGATACATTGTGAAACCCCCAGACACATCTGGCAGGTATCCTGATGCACAGTAAAACCCCATTTACATCTGGCAGGATCCTGTACACTGTGAAAACGCCGTACACATCTGGCAGGTTCCTGATGCACAGTGAAACCCCATTCACATCTGGTAGGATCCAGTACACTGTGAAAACCCCATACACAACTGGCAGGATCCTGATACACTGAAACCCCCATACACACCTGGCAGGATCCTGATCCACTGTGAAACCCACATACACACCTGGCAAGATCCTGAGACGCTGTGAAACCCCCATACACACCTGGCAGGATCCTGATAAACTGTGATACCCCCATACACACCTGGCAGGATCCTGATACACTGTGAAACCCCCAGACACACCTGTCAGGATCCTGATGCACAGTGAAACCCCATTCACATCTGGCAGGATCCTGATACACTGTGAAAACCCCTTACACAACTGGCAGGATCCTGATACACTGTGAAACCCCATTCACATCTGGCAGGATCCTGATACACTGTGAAACCCCATTCACATCTGACAGGATCCTGAGACACAGTGAAACCCCATACACACCTGGCAGAATCCTAATACACTGTGAAACCCCATACACACCTGGCAGGATCCTGATACACTGTGAAACCCGATACACACCTGGCAGGATCCGGATCCACTGTGAAAACCCCATACACACCTGGCAGGAACCTGAAACACTGTGAAAGCTCCATACACAATTGGCAGGATCCTGATACACTGTGAAAACCCCATACACACCTAGCAGGATCCTGATCCACTGTGAAAACCCCATACAGACCTGGCAGGATCCTGATTTTCTGTGAAACCCCATAAACACCTGGCAGGATCCAGATCCACTGTGAAAACACTATACACACCTGGCAGGATCCTGATACACTGTGAAAACCCCATACACACCTGGCTGGATCCTGATACACTGTGAAACCCCCATACACACCTGGCAGAATCCTGATACAGCGTGAAACCCCATACACACCTGGCAGGATCCTGATACACTGTGAAACCCCATACACACCTGGCAGGATCCTGATACACTGTGAAACCCCATTCACATCTGGCAGGATCCTGAACAACTGTGAAACCCCATTCACATCTGGCCAGATACTGATACACTGCAAAACCCCAAACATACCTGGCAGGATCCTGATACACTGTGAAAACCCCATACACACCTGGCAGGATCCTGATAAACTGTGAAACCCCCATACACACCTGGCAGCATCCTGATACACAGTGATACCAATATGCCCACCTGGCAGGATCCTGATACATTGTGAAACCCCCAGACACACCTGGCAGGATCCTGATGCACAGTGAAACCCCATTCACATCTGGCAGAATCCTGATACACTGTGAAAACCCCGTACAAATCTGGTAGGTTCCTGATGCACAGTGAAACCCCATTCACATCTGGAAGGATCCTGTACACCGTGAAAACCCCATACACAACTGGCAGGATTCTGATCCACTGTGAAAACCCTATACACATCTGGCAGGATCCTGATACACTGTGAAAACCCCATACACACCTGGCAGGATACTGATACACAGTGAAACCCCCATACACACCTGGCAGAATCCTGATACACTGTGAAAACCCCATACACACCTGGCAGGATCCTGATACACTGTGAAAACCCCGTACACATCTGGCAGGTTCCTGATGCACAGTGAAACCCCATTCACATCTGGCAGGATCCTGTGCACTGTGAAAACACCATACACAACTGGCAGTATCCTGATACACTGAAACCCCATACACACCTGGCAGGATCATGATACACTGTGAAACCTCATATATACCTGGAAGGATCCTGATACACTGTGAAACCCCAGACACACCTGGCAGGATCCAATGCCTCTGTGAAACCCCCAAACACACCTGACAGGATCCGGATACGCTGTGAAACCCCCATACACACCTGGCAGGATCCTGATAAACTGTGAAACCCCCATACACACCTGGCAGGATCCTGATGCACTGTGAAACCCCATTCACACCTGGCAGGTTCCTGATGCACAGTGAAACCCCATTCACATCTGGCAGGATCCTGATACACAGTGAAAACCCCTGACACAACTGGCAGGATCCTGATACACTGTGAAACCCCATTCACATCTGGCAGGATCCTGATACACAGTGAAACCCCATTCACATCTGGCAGGATCCTGAGACACTGTGAAACCCCATACACACCTGGCAGAATCCTGATACACTGTGAAACCCCATACACACCTGGCAGGATCCTGATACACTGTGAAACCCGATACACACCTGCCAGGATCCGGATCTACTGTGAAAACCCCATACACACCTGGCAGGAACCTGAAACACTGTGAAAACTCCATTGAAACCTGGAAGAATCCTGATACACTGTGAAACCCCATTCACATCTGGCAGGATCCTGAACAACTGTGAAACCCCATTCACATCTGGAAGGATACTGATACACTGTGAAACCCCAAACACACCTGGCAGGTTCCTGATGCACAGTGAAACCCCATGCACATCTGGCAGGATCCTGATAAACTTTGAAACCCCCATACACAACTGGCAGAATCCTGGTACACTGTGAAACTCCCATACACACCTGGCAGGATCATGATACACTGTGAAACCCCAAGACGCACCTGGCAAAATCCTGATGCACTGTGAAACCCCATTCAAATCTGGCAGGATCCTGATACACTGTGAAAACCCCGTACACATCTGGCAGGTTCCTGCTGCACAGTGAAACCCGATTCACATCTGGCAGGATCCTGTACAATGTGAAAACCCCATACACAACTGGCAGGATCCTGATACACTGTGAAAGCCCATACACACCTGGCAGGATCCTGATAAACTGTGAAACCCCATTCACATCTGGCAGGGTCCTGATACACTGTGAAACCCCATTCACATCTGGCAGGATCCTGAGACACTGCGAAACCCCATTCACACCTGGCAGAATCCTGATACACTGTGAAACCCCATACACACCTGGCAGGATCCTGATACACTGTGAAACCCCATACAAACCTGGCAGGATCCGGATCCACTGTGAAAAACCAATATGCACCTGGCAGGAACCTGATACACTGTGAAAAACCCATACACACCTGGCAGGATCCTGATACACTGTGAAAACCCCATACACACCTAGCAGGATCCTGATCCAATGTGAAAACCCCATAACGACCTGTCAGGATCCAGATTTTATGTGAAACCCCACAAAAACCAGGCAGGAAACTGATACACTGTGAAAACCCCAAACACACCTGGCAGGATCATGATACACTGTGAAACCCCCATACACACCTGGCAGAATCCTGATACACTGTGAAAACCCCAAACACACCTGGCAGGATACTGATACACTGTGAATCCCCATACACACCTGGCAGGATTCTGATACACTGTTAAACCCCCATACACACCTGGCAGGAACATGATACACTGTGAAACCCCCAAACACACCAGGCAGGATCATGATACACTGTGAAAACCCCAAACACACCTGGCAGGTTCCTGATGCACAGTGAAACCCCATGCACATCTGGCAGGATCCTGATAAACTTTGAAACCCCCATACACAACTGGCAGAATCCTGGTACACTGTGAAACTCCCATACACACCTGGCAGGATCATGATACACTGTGAAACCCCAAGACGCACCTGGCAAAATCCTGATGCACTGTGAAACCCCATTCACATCTGGCAGGATCCTGATACACTGTGAAAACCCTGTACACATCTGGCAGGTTCCTGCTGCACAGTGAAACCCGATTCACATCTGGCAGGATCCTGTACAATGTGAAAACCCCATACACAACTGGCAGGATCCTGATACACTGTGAAAGCCCATACACACCTGGCAGGATCCTGATAAACTGTGAAACCCCATTCACATCTGGCAGGGTCCTGATACACTGTGAAACCCCATTCACATCTGGCAGGATCCTGAGACACTGCGAAACCCCATTCACACCTGGCAGAATCCTGATACACTGTGAAACCCCATACACACCTGGCAGGATCCTGATACACTGTGAAACCCCATACAAACCTGGCAGGATCCGGATCCACTGTGAAAAACCAATATGCACCTGGCAGGAACCTGATACACTGTGAAAAACCCATACACACCTGGCAGGATCCTGATACACTGTGAAAACCCCATACACACCTAGCAGGATCCTGATCCAATGTGAAAACCCCATAACGACCTGTCAGGATCCAGATTTTATGTGAAACCCCATAAAAACCAGGCAGGAAACTGATACACTGTGAAAACCCCAAACACACCTGGCAGGATCATGATACACTGTGAAACCCCCATACACACCTGGCAGAATCCTGATACACTGTGAAAACCCCAAACACACCTGGCAGGATACTGATACACTGTGAATCCCCATACACACCTGGCAGGATTCTGATACACTGTGAAACCCCCATACACACCTGGCAGGAACATGATACACTGTGAAACCCCCAAACACACCAGGCAGGATCATGATACACTGTGAAAACCCCATACAGACCTGGCAGGATCCTGATTTTCTGTGAAACCCCATAAAAACCTGGCAGGATCCTGATCCACTCTGAATACCCCATTCACATCTGGCAGGCTCCAGATCAACTGTGAAACCCCATTCACATCTGGCAGGATACTGATACACTGTGAAACCCCAAACACACCTGGCAGGTTCCTGATGCACAGTGAAACCCCATTCACATCTGGCAGGATCCTGATAAACTGTGAAACCCCCATACACTCCTGGCAGGATCCTGATGCACTGTGAAACCCCATTCACATGTGGCAGGATCCTGATACACTGTGAAAACCCCGTACACATCTGGCAGGTTCCTGATGCACAGTGAAACCCCATTCACATCTGGCAGGATCCTGTACACTGTGAAAACCCCATAAACAACTGGCAGGATCCTGATACACTGTGAAACCCCATTCACATCTGGCAGGATCCTGATACACTGCGCAGCCCCATTTAAATCTGGCAGGATACTGAGACACTGTGAAACCCCATACACACCTGGCAGAATCCTGATACACTGTGAAACCCCATACACACCTGGCAGGAACCTGATACACTGTGAAAACCCCATACAGACCGTGCAGGATCCTGATCCACTGTGAAAACCCCATACAGACCTGGCAGGTTCCTGAAATTCTGTGAAACCCAATAAACACCTGGCAGGATCCTGATCCACTGTGAAAACCCTATACACATCTGGCAGGATCCTGATACACTGTGAAAACCCCATACACACCTGGCAGGATACTGATACACAGTGAAACCCCCATACACACCTGGCAGAATCTTGATACACTGTGAAAACCCCATACACACCTGGAAGGATCCTGATACACTGTGAAACCCCATACACACCTGGCAGGATCCTGATACATTGTGAAACCCCCAGACACATCTGGCAGGTATCCTGATGCACAGTAAAACCCCATTCACATCTGGCAGGATCCTGTAACACTGTGAAAACCCCGTACACATCTGGCAGGTTCCTGATGCACAGTGAAACCCCATTCACATCTGGTAGGATCCAGTACACTGTGAAAACCCCATACACAACTGGCAGGATCCTGATACACTGAAACCCCCATACACACCTGGCAGGATCCTGATCCACTGTGAAACCCCCATACACACCTGGCAGGATCCTGAGACGCTGTGAAACCCCCATAAACACCTGGCAGGATCCTGATAAACTGTGATACCCCCATACACACCTGGCAGGATCCTGATACACTGTGAAACCCCCAGACACACCTGGCAGGATCCTGATGCACTGTGAAACCCCATTCACACCTGGCAGTTTCCTGATGCACAGTGAAACCCCATTCACATCTGGCAGGAACCTGATACACTGTGAAAACCCCTTACACAACTGGCAGGATCCTGATACACTGTGAAACCCCATTCACATCTGGCAGGATCCTGATACACTGTGAAACCCCATTGACATCTGACAGGATCCTGAGACACAGTGAAACCCCATACACACCTGGCAGAATCCTAATACACTGTGAAACCCCATACACACCTGGCAGGATCCTGATACACTGTGAAACCCGATACACACCTGGCAGGATCCGGATCCACTGTGAAAACCCCATACACACCTGGCAGGAACCTGAAACACTGTGAAAGCTCCATACACAATTGGCAGGATCCTGATACACTGTGAAAACCCCATACACACCTAGCAGGATCCTGATCCACTGTGAAAACCCCATACAGACCTGGCAGGATCCTGATTTTCTGTGAAACACCATAAACACCTGGCAGGATCCAGATCCACTGTGAAAACACTATACACACCTGGCAGGATCCTGATACACTGTGAAAACCCCATACACACCTGGCTGGATCCTGATACACTGTGAAACCCCCATACACACCTGGCAGAATCCTGATACAGCGTGAAACCCCATACACACCTGGCAGGATCCTGATACACTGTGAAACCCCATTCACATCTGGCAGGATCCTGAACAACTGTGAAACCCCATTCACATCTGGCCAGATACTGATACACTGCAAAACCCCAAACATACCTGGCAGGATCCTGATACACTGTGAAAACCCCATACACACCTGGCAGGATCCTGATAAACTGTGAAACCCCCATACACACCTGGCAGCATCCTGATACACAGTGAAACCCCTATGCCCACCTGGCAGGATCCTGATACATTGTGAAACCCCCAGACACACCTGGCAGGATCCTGATGCACAGTGAAACCCCATTCACATCTGGCAGGATCCTGATACACTGTGAAAACCCCGTACAAATCTGGTAGGTTCCTGATGCACAGTGAAACCCCATTCACATCTGGAAGGATCCTGTACACCGTGAAAACCCCATACACAACTGGCAGGATTCTGATACACTGTGAAAACCCCATACACACCTGGCAGGATACTGATACACAGTGAAACCCCCATACACACCTGGCAGAATCCTGATACACTGTGAAAACCCCATACACACCTGGCAGGATCCTGATACACTGTGAAAACCCCGTACACATCTGGCAGGTTCCTGATGCACAGTGAAACCCCATTCACATCTGGCAGGATCCTGTGCAGTGTGAAAACACCATACACAACTGGCAGTATCCTGATACACTGAAACCCCATACACACCTGGCAGGATCATGATACACTGTGAAAACCCCGTACACATCTGGCAGGTTCCTAATGCACAGTGAAACCCCATTCACATCTGCAGGATCCTGATACACAGTGAAAACCCCTGACACAACTGGCAGGATCCTGATACACTGTGAAACCCCATTCACATCTGGCAGGATCCTGATACACAGTGAAACCCCATTCACATCTGGCAGGATCCTGAGACACTGTGAAACCCCATACACACCTGGCAGAATCCTGATACACTGTGAAACCCCATACACACCTGGCAGGATCCTGATACACTGTGAAACCCAATACACACCTGCCAGGATCCGGATCTACTGTGAAAACCCCATACACACCTGGCAGGAACCTGAAACACTGTGAAAACTCCATTGAAACCTGGAAGAATCCTGATACACTGTGAAACCCCATTCACATCTGGCAGGATCCTGAACAACTGTGAAACCCCATTCACATCTGGCAGGATACTGATACACTGTGAAACCCCAAACACACCTGGCAGGTTCCTGATGCACAGTGAAACCCCATGCACATCTGGCAGGATCCTGATAAATTTTGAAACCCCCATACACACCTGGCAGAATCCTGATACACTGTGAAACTCCCATACACACCTGGCAGGATCATGATGCACTGTGAAACCCCAAGACGCACCTGGCAAAATCCTGATGCACTGTGAAACCCCATTCACATCTGGCAGGATCCTGATACACTGTGAAAACCCCTTACACATCTGGCAGTTTCCTGCTGCACAGTGAAACCCGATTCACATCTGGCAGGATCCTGTACAATGTGAAAACCCCATACACAACTGGCAGGATGCTGATACACTGTGAAAGCCCATACACACCTGGCAGGATCCTGATAAACTGTGAAACCCCCATACACACCTGGCAGGATCCTGATACACTGTGAAACCCCAGACACACCTGGCAGGATCCTGATGCACTGTGAAACCCCATTCACATCTAGTAGGTTCCTGATACGCTGTGAAATCCCCACACACCTGGCAGGATCCTGATACACTGTGAAACCCCATACAAACCTGGCAGGATCCGGATCCACTGTTGAAAACCAATATGCACCTGGCAGGAACCTGATACACTGTGAAAACCCCATACACACCTGGCAGGATCCTGATACACTGTGAAAACCCCATCCACACCTAGCAGGATCCTGAAACAATGTGAAAACCCCATACCGACCTGGCAGGATCCAGATTTTATGTGAAACCCCATAAAAACCAGGCAGGATCCTGATCCACTGTGAAAACCTGATACACACCTGGCAGGAAACTGATACACTGTGAAAACCCCACACACACCTGGCAGGATCCTGATACACTGTGAAACCCCCAAACACACCTGGCAGAATCCTGATGCACTGTGAAAACCCCAAACACACCTGGCAGGATACTGATACACTGTGAATCCCCAGACACACCTGGCAGGATTCTGATACACTGTGAAACCCCCATACACTCCTGGCAGGAACATGATACACTGTGAAACCCCCAAACACACCAGGCAGGATCATGATACATTGTGAAAACCCCATACAGACCTGGCAGGATCCTGATTTTCTGTGAAACCCCATAAAAACCTGGCAGGATCCTGATCCACTGTGAATACCCCATTCACATCTGGCAGGCTCCAGAACAACTGTGAAACCCCATTCACATCTGGCAGGATACTGATACACTGTGAAACCCCAAACACACCTGGCAGGATCCTGATACACTGTGAATCCCCATACACACCTGGCAGGATTCTGATACACTGTGAAACCCCCATACACACCTGGCAGGATCATGATACACTATGAAACCCCCAAACACACCAGGCAGGATCATGATACACTGTGAAAACCCCATACAGACCTGGCAGGATCCTGATTTTCTGTGAAACCCCATAAAAACCTGGCAGGATCCTGATCCACTGTGAATACCCCATTCACATCTGGCTGGCTCCAGAACAACTGTGAAACCCCATTCACATCTGGCAGGATACTGATACACTGTGAAACCCCAAACACACCTGGCAGGTTCCTGATGCACAGTGAAACCCCATTCACATCTGGCAGGATCCTGATAAACTGTGAAACCCCCATACACTCCTGGCAGGATCCTGATGCACTGTGAAACCCCATTCACATGTGGCAGGATCCTGATACACTGTGAAAACCCCGTACACATCTGGCAGGTTCCTGATGCACAGTGAAACCCCATTCACATCTGGCAGGATCCTGTACAATGTGAAAACCCCATACACAACTGGCAGGATCCTGATACACTGTGAAAGCCCATACACACCTGGCAGGATCCTGATAAACTGTGAAACCCCCATACACACCTGGCAGGATCCTGATACACTGTGAAACCCCCAGACACACCTGGCAGGATCCTGATGCACTGTGAAACCCCATTCACATCTAGTAGGTTCCTGATACGCTGTGAAATCCCCACACACCTGGCAGGATCCTGATACACTGTGAAACCCCATACAAACCTGGCAGGATCCGTATCCACTGTTGAAAACCAATATGCACATGGCAGGAACCTGATACACTGTGAAAACCCCATACACACCTGGCAGGATCCTGATACACTGTGAAAACCCCATACACACCTAGCAGGATCCTGAAACAATGTGAAAACCCCATACCGACCTGGCAGGATCCCGATTTTATGTGAAACCCCATAAAAACCAGGCAGGATCCTGATCCACTGTGAAAACCCGATACACACCTGGCAGGAAACTGATACACTGTGAAAACCCCAAACACACCTGGCAGGATCCTGATACACTGTGAAACCCCCAAACACACCTGGCAGAATCCTGATGCACTGTGAAAACCCCAAACACACCTGGCAGGATACTGATACACTGTGAATCCCCATACACACCTGGCAGGATTCTGATACACTGTGAAACCCCCATACACACCTGGCAGGAACATGATACACTGTGAAACCCCCAAACACACCAGGCAGGATCATGATACACTGTGAAAACCCCATACAGACCTGGCAGGATCCTGATTTTCTGTGAAACCCCATAAAAACCTGGCAGGATCCTGATCCACTGTGAATACCCCATTCACATCTGGCAGGCTCCAGAACAACTGTGAAACCCCATTCACATCTGGCAGGATACTGATACACTGTGAAACCCCAAACACACCTGGCAGGATCCTGATACACTGTGAATCCCCATACACACCTGGCAGGATTCTGATACACTGTGAAACCCCCATACACACCTGGCAGGATCATGATACACTGTGAAACCCCCAAACACACCAGGCAGGATCATGATACACTGTGAAAACCCCATACAGACCTGGCAGGATCCTGATTTTCTGTGAAACCCCATAAAAACCTGGCAGGATCCTGATCCACTGTGAATACCCCATTCACATCTGGCTGGCTCCAGAACAACTGTGAAACCCCATTCACATCTGGCAGGATACTGATACACTGTGAAAACCCCATCCACACCTAGCAGGATCCTGAAACAATGTGAAAACCCCATACCGACCTGGCAGGATCCAGATTTTATGTGAAACCCCATAAAAACCAGGCAGGATCCTGATCCACTGTGAAAACCTGATACACACCTGGCAGGAAACTGATACACTGTGAAAACCCCACACACACCTGGCAGGATCCTGATACACTGTGAAACCCCCAAACACACCTGGCAGAATCCTGATGCACTGTGAAAACCCCAAACACACCTGGCAGGATACTGATACACTGTGAATCCCCAGACACACCTGGCAGGATTCTGATACACTGTGAAACCCCCATACACTCCTGGCAGGAACATGATACACTGTGAAACCCCCAAACACACCAGGCAGGATCATGATACATTGTGAAAACCCCATACAGACCTGGCAGGATCCTGATTTTCTGTGAAACCCCATAAAAACCTGGCAGGATCCTGATCCACTGTGAATACCCCATTCACATCTGGCAGGCTCCAGAACAACTGTGAAACCCCATTCACATCTGGCAGGATACTGATACACTGTGAAACCCCAAACACACCTGGCAGGATCCTGATACACTGTGAATCCCCATACACACCTGGCAGGATTCTGATACACTGTGAAACCCCCATACACACCTGGCAGGATCATGATACACTATGAAACCCCCAAACACACCAGGCAGGATCATGATACACTGTGAAAACCCCATACAGACCTGGCAGGATCCTGATTTTCTGTGAAACCCCATAAAAACCTGGCAGGATCCTGATCCACTGTGAATACCCCATTCACATCTGGCTGGCTCCAGAACAACTGTGAAACCCCATTCACATCTGGCAGGATACTGATACACTGTGAAACCCCAAACACACCTGGCAGGTTCCTGATGCACAGTGAAACCCCATTCACATCTGGCAGGATCCTGATAAACTGTGAAACCCCCATACACTCCTGGCAGGATCCTGATGCACTGTGAAACCCCATTCACATGTGGCAGGATCCTGATACACTGTGAAAACCCCGTACACATCTGGCAGGTTCCTGATGCACAGTGAAACCCCATTCACATCTGGCAGGATCCTGTACAATGTGAAAACCCCATACACAACTGGCAGGATCCTGATACACTGTGAAAGCCCATACACACCTGGCAGGATCCTGATAAACTGTGAAACCCCCATACACACCTGGCAGGATCCTGATACACTGTGAAACCCCCAGACACACCTGGCAGGATCCTGATGCACTGTGAAACCCCATTCACATCTAGTAGGTTCCTGATACGCTGTGAAATCCCCACACACCTGGCAGGATCCTGATACACTGTGAAACCCCATACAAACCTGGCAGGATCCGTATCCACTGTTGAAAACCAATATGCACATGGCAGGAACCTGATACACTGTGAAAACCCCATACACACCTGGCAGGATCCTGATACACTGTGAAAACCCCATACACACCTAGCAGGATCCTGAAACAATGTGAAAACCCCATACCGACCTGGCAGGATCCAGATTTTATGTGAAACCCCATAAAAACCAGGCAGGATCCTGATCCACTGTGAAAACCCGATACACACCTGGCAGGAAACTGATACACTGTGAAAACCCCAAACACACCTGGCAGGATCCTGATACACTGTGAAACCCCCAAACACACCTGGCAGAATCCTGATGCACTGTGAAAACCCCAAACACACCTGGCAGGATACTGATACACTGTGAATCCCCATACACACCTGGCAGGATTCTGATACACTGTGAAACCCCCATACACACCTGGCAGGAACATGATACACTGTGAAACCCCCAAACACACCAGGCAGGATCATGATACACTGTGAAAACCCCATACAGACCTGGCAGGATCCTGATTTTCTGTGAAACCCCATAAAAACCTGGCAGGATCCTGATCCACTGTGAATACCCCATTCACATCTGGCAGGCTCCAGAACAACTGTGAAACCCCATTCACATCTGGCAGGATACTGATACACTGTGAAACCCCAAACACACCTGGCAGGATCCTGATACACTGTGAATCCCCATACACACCTGGCAGGATTCTGATACACTGTGAAACCCCCATACACACCTGGCAGGATCATGATACACTGTGAAACCCCCAAACACACCAGGCAGGATCATGATACACTGTGAAAACCCCATACAGACCTGGCAGGATCCTGATTTTCTGTGAAACCCCATAAAAACCTGGCAGGATCCTGATCCACTGTGAATACCCCATTCACATCTGGCTGGCTCCAGAACAACTGTGAAACCCCATTCACATCTGGCAGGATACTGATACACTGTGAAACCCCAAACACACCTGGCAGGTTCCTGATGCACAGTGAAACCCCATTCACATCTGGCAGGATCCTGATAAACTGTGAAACCCCCATACACTCCTGGCAGGATCCTGATGCACTGTGAAACCCCATTCACATGTGGCAGGATCCTGATACACTGTGAAAACTCCGTACACATCTGGCAGCTTCCTGATGCACAGTGAAACCCCATTCACATCTGGCAGGATCCTGTACACTGTGAAAACCCCATAAACAACTGGCAGGATCCTGATACGCTGTGAAACCCCATTCACATCTGGCAGGATCCTGATACACTGCGAAGCCCCATTTAAATCTGGCAGGATACTGAGACACTGTGAAACCCCATACACACCTGGCAGAATCCTGATACACTGTGAAACCCCATACAAACCTGGCAGGATCCGGATCCACTGTTGAAAACCAATATGCACCTGGCAGGAACCTGATACACTGTGAAAACCCCATACACACCTGGCAGGATCCTGATACACTGTGAAAACCCCATACACACCTAGCAGGATCCTGAAACAATGTGAAAACCCCATACCGACCTGGCAGGATCCAGATTTTATGTGAAACCCCATAAAAACCAGGCAGGATCCTGATCCACTGTGAAAACCCGATACACACCTGGCAGGAAACTGATACACTGTGAAAACCCCAAACACACCTGGCAGGATCCTGATACACTGTGAAACCCCCAAACACACCTGGCAGAATCCTGATGCACTGTGAAAACCCCAAACACACCTGGCAGGATACTGATACACTGTGAATCCCCAGACACACCTGGCAGGATTCTGATACACTGTGAAACCCCCATACACACCTGGCAGGAACATGATACACTGTGAAACCCCCAAACACACCAGGCAGGATCATGATACACTGTGAAAACCCCATACAGACCTGGCAGGATCCTGATTTTCTGTGAAACCCCATAAAAACCTGGCAGGATCCTGATCCACTGTGAATACCCCATTCACATCTGGCAGGCTCCAGAACAACTGTGAAACCCCATTCACATCTGGCAGGATACTGATACACTGTGAAACCCCAAACACACCTGGCAGGATCCTGATACACTGTGAATCCCCATACACACCTGGCAGGATTCTGATACACTGTGAAACCCCCATACACACCTGGCAGGATAATGATACACTGTGAAACCCCCAAACACACCAGGCAGGATCATGATACACTGTGAAAACCCCATACAGACCTGGCAGGATCCTGATTTTCTGTGAAACCCCATAAAAAACCTGGCATGATCCTGATCCACTGTGAATACCCCATTCACATCTGGCTGGCTCCAGAACAACTGTGAAACCCCATTCACATCTGGCAGGATACTGATACACTGTGAAACCCCAAACACACCTGGCAGGTTCCTGATGCACAGTGAAACCCCATTCACATCTGGCAGGATCCTGATAAACTGTGAAACCCCCATACACTCCTGGCAGGATCCTGATGCACTGTGAAACCCCATTCACATGTGGCAGGATCCTGATACACTGTGAAAACCCCGTACACATCTGGCAGGTTCCTGATGCACAGTGAAACCCCATTCACATCTGGCAGGATCCTGTACACTGTGAAAACCCCATAAACAACTGGCAGGATCCTGATACGCTGTGAAACCTCATTCACATCTGGCAGGATCCTGATACACTGCGAAGCCCCATTTAAATCTGGCAGGAAACTGAGACACTGTGAAACCCCATACACACCTGGCAGAATCCTGATACACTGTGAAACCCCCGTACACATCTGGCAGGTTCCTGATGCACAGTGAAACCCCATTCACATCTGGCAGGATCCTGTACAATGTGAAAACCCCATACACAACTGGCAGGATCCTGATACACTGTGAAAGCCCATACACACCTGGCAGGATCCTGATAAACTGTGAAACCCCCATACACACCTGGCAGGATCCTGATACACTGTGAAACCCCCAGACACACCTGGCAGGATCCTGATGCACTGTGAAACCCCATTCACATCTAGTAGGTTCCTGATACGCTGTGAAATCCCCACACACCTGGCAGGATCCTGATACACTGTGAAACCCCATACAAACCTGGCAGGATCCGTATCCACTGTTGAAAACCAATATGCACCTGGCAGGAACCTGATACACTGTGAAAACCCCATACACACCTGGCAGGATCCTGATACACTGTGAAAACCCCATACACACCTAGCAGGATCCTGAAACAATGTGAAAACCCCATACCGACCTGGCAGGATCCAGATTTTATGTGAAACCCCATAAAAACCAGGCAGGATCCTGATCCACTGTGAAAACCCGATACACACCTGGCAGGAAACTGATACACTGTGAAAACCCCAAACACACCTGGCAGGATCCTGATACACTGTGAAACCCCCAAACACACCTGGCAGAATCCTGATGCACTGTGAAAACCCCAAACACACCTGGCAGGATACTGATACACTGTGAATCCCCATACACACCTGGCAGGATTCTGATACACTGTGAAACCCCCATACACACCTGGCAGGAACATGATACACTGTGAAACCCCCAAACAAACCAGGCAGGATCATGATACACTGTGAAAACCCCATACAGACCTGGCAGGATCCTGATTTTCTGTGAAACCCCATAAAAACCTGGCAGGATCCTGATCCACTGTGAATACCCCATTCACATCTGGCAGGCTCCAGAACAACTGTGAAACCCCATTCACATCTGGCAGGATACTGATACACTGTGAAACCCCAAACACACCTGGCAGGATCCTGATACACTGTGAATCCCCATACACACCTGGCAGGATTCTGATACACTGTGAAACCCCCATACACACCTGGCAGGATCATGATACACTGTGAAACCCCCAAACACACCAGGCAGGATCATGATACACTGTGAAAACCCCATACAGACCTGGCAGGTCCTGATTTTCTGTGAAACCCCATAAAAACCTGGCAGGATCCTGTTCCACTGTGAATACCCCATTCACATCTGGCTGGCTCCAGAACAACTGTGAAACCCCATTCACATCTGGCAGGATACTGATACACTGTGAAACCCCAAACACACCTGGCAGGTTCCTGATGCACAGTGAAACCCCATTCACATCTGGCAGGATCCTGATAAACTGTGAAACCCCCATACACTCCTGGCAGGATCCTGATGCACTGTGAAACCCCATTCACATGTGGCAGGATCCTGATACACTGTGAAAACTCCGTACACATCTGGCAGCTTCCTGATGCACAGTGAAACCCCATTCACATCTGGCAGGATCCTGTACACTGTGAAAACCCCATAAACAACTGGCAGGATCCTGATACGCTGTGAAACCCCATTCACATCTGGCAGGATCCTGATACACTGCGAAGCCCCATTTAAATCTGGCAGGATACTGAGACACTGTGAAACCCCATACACACCTGGCAGAATCCTGATACACTGTGAAACCCCATACAAACCTGGCAGGATCCGGATCCACTGTTGAAAACCAATATGCACCTGGCAGGAACCTGATACACTGTGAAAACCCCATACACACCTGGCAGGATCCTGATACACTGTGAAAACCCCATACACACCTAGCAGGATCCTGAAACAATGTGAAAACCCCATACCGACCTGGCAGGATCCAGATTTTATGTGAAACCCCATAAAAACCAGGCAGGATCCTGATCCACTGTGAAAACCCGATACACACCTGGCAGGAAACTGATACATTGTGAAAACCCCAAACACACCTGGCAGGATCCTGATACACTGTGAAACCCCCAAACACACCTGGCAGAATCCTGATGCACTGTGAAAACCCCAAACACACCTGGCAGGATACTGATACACTGTGAATCCCCAGACACACCTGGCAGGATTCTGATACACTGTGAAACCCCCATACACACCTGGCAGGAACATGATACACTGTGAAACCCCCAAACACACCAGGCAGGATCATGATACACTGTGAAAACCCCATACAGACCTGGCAGGATCCTGATTTTCTGTGAAACCCCATAAAAACCTGGCAGGATCCTGATCCACTGTGAATACCCCATTCACATCTGGCAGGCTCCAGAACAACTGTGAAACCCCATTCACATCTGGCAGGATACTGATACACTGTGAAACCCCAAACACACCTGGCAGGATCCTGATACACTGTGAATCCCCATACACACCTGGCAGGATTCTGATACACTGTGAAACCCCCATACACACCTGGCAGGATCATGATACACTGTGAAACCCCCAAACACACCAGGCAGGATCATGATACACTGTGAAAACCCCATACAGACCTGGCAGGATCCTGATTTTCTGTGAAACCCCATAAAAAACCTGGCATGATCCTGATCCACTGTGAATACCCCATTCACATCTGGCTGGCTCCAGAACAACTGTGAAACCCCATTCACATCTGGCAGGATACTGATACACTGTGAAACCCCAAACACACCTGGCAGGTTCCTGATGCACAGTGAAACCCCATTCACATCTGGCAGGATCCTGATAAACTGTGAAACCCCCATACACTCCTGGCAGGATCCTGATGCACTGTGAAACCCCATTCACATGTGGCAGGATCCTGATACACTGTGAAAACCCCGTACACATCTGGCAGGTTCCTGATGCACAGTGAAACCCCATTCACATCTGGCAGGATCCTGTACACTGTGAAAACCCCATAAACAACTGGCAGGATCCTGATACGCTGTGAAACCCCATTCACATCTGGCAGGATCCTGATACACTGCGAAGCCCCATTTAAATCTGGCAGGAAACTGAGACACTGTGAAACCCCATACACACCTGGCAGAATCCTGATACACTGTGAAACCCCCGTACACATCTGGCAGGTTCCTGATGCACAGTGAAACCCCATTCACATCTGGCAGGATCCTGTACAATGTGAAAACCCCATACACAACTGGCAGGATCCTGATACACTGTGAAAGCCCATACACACCTGGCAGGATCCTGATAAACTGTGAAACCCCCATACACACCTGGCAGGATCCTGATACACTGTGAAACCCCCAGACACACCTGGCAGGATCCTGATGCACTGTGAAACCCCATTCACATCTAGTAGGTTCCTGATACGCTGTGAAATCCCCACACACCTGGCAGGATCCTGATACACTGTGAAACCCCATACAAACCTGGCAGGATCCGTATCCACTGTTGAAAACCAATATGCACCTGGCAGGAACCTGATACACTGTGAAAACCCCATACACACCTGGCAGGATCCTGATACACTGTGAAAACCCCATACACACCTAGCAGGATCCTGAAACAATGTGAAAACCCCATACCGACCTGGCAGGATCCAGATTTTATGTGAAACCCCATAAAAACCAGGCAGGATCCTGATCCACTGTGAAAACCCGATACACACCTGGCAGGAAACTGATACACTGTGAAAACCCCAAACACACCTGGCAGGATCCTGATACACTGTGAAACCCCCAAACACACCTGGCAGAATCCTGATGCACTGTGAAAACCCCAAACACACCTGGCAGGATACTGATACACTGTGAATCCCCATACACACCTGGCAGGATTCTGATACACTGTGAAACCCCCATACACACCTGGCAGGAACATGATACACTGTGAAACCCCCAAACACACCAGGCAGGATCATGATACACTGTGAAAACCCCATACAGACCTGGCAGGATCCTGATTTTCTGTGAAACCCCATAAAAACCTGGCAGGATCCTGATCCACTGTGAATACCCCATTCACATCTGGCAGGCTCCAGAACAACTGTGAAACCCCATTCACATCTGGCAGGATACTGATACACTGTGAAACCCCCAAACACACCTGGCAGAATCCTGATGCACTGTGAAAACCCCAAACACACCTGGCAGGATACTGATACACTGTGAATCCCCATACACACCTGGCAGGATTCTGATACACTGTGAAACCCCCATACACACCTGGCAGGAACATGATACACTGTGAAACCCCCAAACACACCAGGCAGGATCATGATACACTGTGAAAACCCCATACAGACCTGGCAGGATCCTGATTTTCTGTGAAACCCCATAAAAACCTGGCAGGATCCTGATCCACTGTGAATACCCCATTCACATCTGGCAGGCTCCAGAACAACTGTGAAACCCCATTCACATCTGGCAGGATACTGATACACTGTGAAACCCCAAACACACCTGGCAGGATCCTGATACACTGTGAATCCCCATACACACCTGGCAGGATTCTGATACACTGTGAAACCCCCATACACACCTGGCAGGATCATGATACACTGTGAAACCCCCAAACACACCAGGCAGGATCATGATACACTGTGAAAACCCCATACAGACCTGGCAGGATCCTGATTTTCTGTGAAACCCCATAAAAACCTGGCAGGATCCTGATCCACTGTGAATACCCCATTCACATCTGGCTGGCTCCAGAACAACTGTGAAACCCCATTCACATCTGGCAGGATACTGATACACTGTGAAACCCCAAACACACCTGGCAGGTTCCTGATGCACAGTGAAACCCCATTCACATCTGGCAGGATCCTGATAAACTGTGAAACCCCCATACACTCCTGGCAGGATCCTGATGCACTGTGAAACCCCATTCACATGTGGCAGGATCCTGATACACTGTGAAAACTCCGTACACATCTGGCAGCTTCCTGATGCACAGTGAAACCCCATTCACATCTGGCAGGATCCTGTACACTGTGAAAACCCCATAAACAACTGGCAGGATCCTGATACGCTGTGAAACCCCATTCACATCTGGCAGGATCCTGATACACTGCGAAGCCCCATTTAAATCTGGCAGGATACTGAGACACTGTGAAACCCCATACACACCTGGCAGAATCCTGATACACTGTGAAACCCCATACAAACCTGGCAGGATCCGGATCCACTGTTGAAAACCAATATGCACCTGGCAGGAACCTGATACACTGTGAAAACCCCATACACACCTGGCAGGATCCTGATACACTGTGAAAACCCCATACACACCTAGCAGGATCCTGAAACAATGTGAAAACCCCATACCGACCTGGCAGGATCCAGATTTTATGTGAAACCCCATAAAAACCAGGCAGGATCCTGATCCACTGTGAAAACCCAATACACACCTGGCAGGAAACTGATACACTGTGAAAACCCCAAACACACCTGGCAGGATCCTGATACACTGTGAAACCCCCAAACACACCTGGCAGAATCCTGATGCACTGTGAAAACCCCAAACACACCTGGCAGGATACTGATACACTGTGAATCCCCATACACACCTGGCAGGATTCTGATACACTGTGAAACCCCCATACACACCTGGCAGGAACATGATACACTGTGAAACCCCCAAACACACCAGGCAGGATCATGATACACTGTGAAAACCCCATACAGACCTGGCAGGATCCTGATTTTCTGTGAAACCCCATAAAAACCTGGCAGGATCCTGATCCACTGTGAATACCCCATTCACATCTGGCAGGCTCCAGAACAACTGTGAAACCCCATTCACATCTGGCAGGATACTGATACACTGTGAAACCCCAAACACACCTGGCAGGATCCTGATACACTGTGAATCCCCATACACACCTGGCAGGATTCTGATACACTGTGAAACCCCCATACACACCTGGCAGGATCATGATACACTGTGAAACCCCCAAACACACCAGGCAGGATCATGATACACTGTGAAAACCCCATACAGACCTGGCAGGATCCTGATTTTCTGTGAAACCCCATAAAAAACCTGGCATGATCCTGATCCACTGTGAATACCCCATTCACATCTGGCTGGCTCCAGAACAACTGTGAAACCCCATTCACATCTGGCAGGATACTGATACACTGTGAAACCCCAAACACACCTGGCAGGTTCCTGATGCACAGTGAAACCCCATTCACATCTGGCAGGATCCTGATAAACTGTGAAACCCCCATACACTCCTGGCAGGATCCTGATGCACTGTGAAACCCCATTCACATGTGGCAGGATCCTGATACACTGTGAAAACCCCGTACACATCTGGCAGGTTCCTGATGCACAGTGAAACCCCATTCACATCTGGCAGGATCCTGTACACTGTGAAAACCCCATAAACAACTGGCAGGATCCTGATACGCTGTGAAACCCCATTCACATCTGGCAGGATCCTGATACACTGCGAAGCCCCATTTAAATCTGGCAGGATACTGAGACACTGTGAAACCCCATACACACCTGGCAGAATCCTGATACACTGTGAAACCCCATACACACCTGGCAGGAACCTGATACTCTGTGAAAAGCCCATACTCACCTGGCAGGATCCTGATACACTGTGAAAACCCCATACAGACCGAGCAGGATCCTGATCCACTGTGAAAACCCCATACAGACCTGGCAGGTTCCTGAAATTCTGTGAAACCCCATAAACACCTGGCAGGATCCTGATCCACTGTGAAAACCCTATACACATCTGGCAGGATCCTGATACACTGCGAAAACCCCATACACACCTGGCAGGATACTGATACACAGTGAAACCCCCATACACACCTGGCAGAATCTTGATACACTGTGAAAACCCCATACACACCTGGAAGGATCCTGATACACTGTGAAACCCCATACACACCTGGCAGGATCCTGATAAATTGTGAAACCCCCAGACACATCTGGCAGGTATCCTGATGCACAGTAAAACCCCATTCACATCTGGTAGGATCCAGTACACTGTGAAAACCCCATACACATCTGGCAGGTTCCTGATACACTGAAACCCCATACACACCTGGCATGATCAAGATACACTGTGAAACCTCATACATACCTGGAAGGATCCTGATACACTGTGAAACCCCATACACACCTGGCAGGATCCTGATCCACTGTGAAACCCCCATACACACCTGGCAGGATCCCGAGACGCTGTGAAACCCCCATACACACCTGGCAGGATCCTGATAAACTGTGATACCCCCATACACACCTGGCAGGATCCTGGTACACTGTGAAACCCCCAGACACACCTGGCAGGATCCTGATGCACTGTGAAACCCCATTCACACCTGGCAGTTTCCTGATGCACAGTGAAACCCCATTCACATCTGGCAGGATCCTGATACACTGTGAAAACCCCTTACACAACTGGCAGGATCCTGATACACTGTGAAACCCCATTCACATCTGGCAGGATCCTGAGACACTGTGAAACCCCATTCACATCTGACAGGATCCTGAGACACTGTGAAACCCCATACACACCTGGCAGAATCCTAATACACTGTGAAACCCCATACACACCTGGCAGGATCCTGAGACACTGTGAAACCCGATACACACCTGGCAGGATCCGGATCCACTGTGAAAACCCCATACACACCTGGCAGGAACCTGAAACACTGTGAAAACTCCATACACAACTGGCAGGATCCTGATACACTGTGAAAACCCCATACACACCTAGCAGGATCCTGATCCACTGTGAAAACCCCATACAGACCTGGCAGGATCCTGATTTTCTGTGAAACCCCATTAACACCTGGCAGGATACAGATCCACTGTGAAAACACTATGCACACCTGGCTGGATCCTGATACACTGTGAAACCCCCATACACACCTGGCAGAATCCTGATACAGCGTGAAACCCCATACACACCTGGCAGGATCCTGATACACTGTGAAACCCCATACACACCTGGCAGGATCCTGATACACTGTGAAACCCCATTCACATCTGGCAGGATCCTGAACAACTGTGAAACCCCATTCACATCTGGCCAGATACTGATACACTGCAAAACCCCAAACATACCTGGCAGGATCCTGATACACTGTGAAAACCCCATACACACCTGGCAGGATCCTGATAAACTGTGAAACCCCCATACACACCTGGCAGCATCCTGATACACAGTGAAACCCCTATGCCCACCTGGCAGGATCCTGATACATTGTGAAACCCCCAGACACACCTGGCAGGATCCTGATGCACAGTGAAACCCCATTCACATCTGGCAGGATCCTGATACACTGTGAAAACCCCGTACAAATCTGGTAGGTTCCTGATGCACAGTGAAACCCCATTCACATCTGGAAGGATCCTGTACACCGTGAAACCCCCATACACAACTGGCAGGATTCTGATCCACTGTGAAAACCCTATACACATCTGGCAGGATCCTGATACACTGTGAAAACCCCATACACACCTGGCAGGATACTGATACACAGTGAAACCCCCATACACACCTGGCAGAATCCTGATACACTGTGAAAACCCCATACACACCTGGCAGGATCCTGATACACTGTGAAAACCCCGTACACATCTGGCAGGTTCCTGATGCACAGTGAAACCCCATTCACATCTGGCAGGATCCTGTGCACTGTGAAAACACCATACACAACTGGCAGTATCCTGATACACTGAAATCCCAAACACACCTGGCAGGATCATGATACACTGTGAAACCTCATATATACCTGGAAGGATCCTGATACACTGTGAAACCCCAGACACACCTGGCAGGATCCAATGCCTCTGTGAAACCCCCATACACACCGGGCAGGATCCTGATACGCTGTGAAACCCCCATACACACCTGGCAGGATCCTGATAAACTGTGAAACCCCCATACACACCTGGCAGGATCCTGATGCACTGTGAAACCCCATTCACACCTGGCAGCTTCCTGATGCACAGTGAAACCCCATTCACATCTGGCAGGATCCTGATACACAGTGAAAACCCCTGACACAACTGGCAGGATCCTGATACACTGTGAAACCCCATTCACATCTGGCAGGATCCTGATACACAGTGAAACCCCATTCACATCTGGCAGGATCCTGAGACACTGTGAAACCCCACACACACCTGGCAGAATCCTGATACACTGTGAAACCCCATACACACCTGGCTGGATCCTGATACACTGTGAAACCCGATACACACCTGCCAGGATCCGGATCTACTGTGAAAACCCCATACACACCTGGCAGGAACCTGAAACACTGTGAAAACTCCATTGAAACCTGGAAGAATCCTGATACACTGTGAAACCCCATTCACATCTGGCAGGATCCTGAACAACTGTGAAACCCCATTCACATCTGGCAGGATACTGATACACTGTGAAACCCCAAACACACCTGGCAGGTTCCTGATGCACAGTGAAACCCCATGCACATCTGGCAGGATCCTGATAAACTTTGAAACCCCCATACACACCTGGCAGAATCCTGGTACACTGTGAAACCCCCATACACACCTGGCAGGATCATGATACACTGTGAAACCCCAAGACGCACCTGGCAAAATCCTGATGCACTGTGAAACCCCATTCACATCTGGCAGGATCCTGATACACTGTGAAAACCCCGTACACATCTGGCAGGTTCCTGATGCACAGTGAAACCCGATTCACATCTGGCAGGATCCTGTACAATGTGAAAACCCCATACACAACTGGCAGGATCCTGATACACTGTGAAACCCCATACACACCTGGCAGGATCCTGATAAACTGTGAAACCCCCATACACACCTGGCAGGATCCTGATACACTGTGAAACCCCCAGACACCCCTGGCAGGATCCTGATGCACTGTGAAACCCCATTCACATCTAGTAGGTTCCTGATACACTGTGAAATCCCCACACACCTGGCAGGATCCTGATACACTGTGAAACCCCATACAAACCTGGCAGGATCCGGATCCACTGTTGAAAAAAAATATGCACCTGGCAGGAACCTGATACACTGTGAAAACCCCATACACACCTGGCAGGATCCTGATACACTGTGAAAACCCCATACACACCTAGCAGGATCCTGATCCAATGTGAAAACCCCATACCGACCTGGCAGGATCCAGATTTTATGTGAAACCCCATAAAAACCAGGCAGGAACCTGATCCACTGTGAAAACCCGATACACACCTGGCAGGAAACTGATACACTGTGAAAACCCCAAACACACCTGGCAGGATCCTGATACACTGTGAAACCCCCAAACACACCTGGCAGAATCCTGATGCACTGTGAAAACCCCAAACACACCTGGCAGGATACTGATACACTGTGAATCCCCATACACACCTGGCAGGATTCTGATACACTGTGAAACCCCCATACGCACCTGGCAGGAACATGATACACTGTGAAACCCCCAAACACACCAGGCAGGATCATGATACACTGTGAAAACCCCATACAGACCTGGCAGGATCCTGATTTTCTGTGAAACCCCATAAAAACCTGGCAGGATCCTGATCCACTGTGAATACCCCATTCACATCTGGCAGGCTCCAGAACAACTGTGAAACCCCATTCACATCTGGCAGGATCCTGATGTACTGTGAAACCCCATTAACATGTGGCAGGATCCTGATACACTGTGAAAACCCCGTACACATCTGGCAGGTTCCTGATGCACAGTGAAACCCCATTCACATCTGGCAGTATCCTGTACACTGTGAAAACCCCATTCACATCTGGCAGGATCCTGATACACTGCGAAACCCCATTTTAATCTGGCAGGATCCTGAGACACTGTGAAACCCCATACACACCTGGCAGGATCCTGATACACTGTGAAACCCCATACACACCTGGCAGGATCCGGATCTACTGTGAAAACCCCATACACACCTGGCAGGAACCTGATACTCTGTGAAAAGCCCATACACACCTGGCAGGATCCTGATACACTGTGAAAACCTCATACAGACCAAGCAGGATCCTGATCCACTGTGAAAACCCCATACAGATCTGGCAGGTTCCTGATTATCTGTGAAACCCCATAAACACCTGGCAGGATCCTGATACACTGTGAAACCCCATACACACCTGGCAGGATCCTGATACACTGTGAAACTCCATACACACCTGGCAGGATCCGGATCCACTGTGAAAACCCCACACACACCTGGCAGGAACCTGATACTCTGTGAAAAGCCCATACACACCTGGCAGGATCCTGATACACTGTGAAAACCCCATACAGACCGAGCAGGATCCTGATCCACTGTGAAAACCCCATACAGACCTGGCAGGTTCCTGATTATCTGTGAAACCCCATAAACACCTGGCAGGATCCTGATCCACTGTGAAAACCCTATACACATCTGGCAGGATCCTGACACACTGTGAAAACCCCATACACACCTGGCAGGATACTGATACACAGTGAAACCCCCATACACACCTGGCAGAATCTTGATACACTGTGAAAACCCCATACACACCTGGAAGGATCCTGATAAACTGTGAAACCCCCAGACACATCTGGCAGGTATCCTGATGCACAGTAAAACCCCATTCACATCTGGCAGGATCCTGTAACACTGTGAAAACCCCGTACACATCTGGCAGGTTCCTGATGCACAGTGAAACCCCATTCACATCTGGCTGGATCCAGTACACTGTGAAAACCCCATACACAACTGGCAGGATCCTGATACACTGAAACCCCATACACACCTGGCATGATCAAGATACACTGTGAAACCTCATACATACCTGGAAGGATCCTGATACACTGTGAAACCCCATACACACCTGGCAGGATCCTGATCCACTGTGAAACCCCCATACACACCTTGCAGGATCCTGAGACGCTGTGAAACCCCCATACACACCTGGCAGGATCCTGATAAACTGTGATACCCCCATACACACCTGGCAGGATCCTGATACACTGTGAAACCCCCAGACACACCTGGCAGGATCCTGATGAACTGTGAAACCCCATTCACACCTGGCAGTTTCCTGATGCACAGTGAAACCCCATTCACATCTGGCAGGATCTTGATACACAGTGAAAACCCCTTACACAACTGGCAGGATCCTGTTACACTGTGAAACCCCATTCACATCTGGCAGGATCCTGATACACTGTGAAACCCCATTCACATCTGGCAGGATCCTGAGACATTGTGATACCCCATACACACCTGGCAGAATCCTAATACACTGTGAAACCCCATACACACCTGGCAGGATCCTGATACACTGTGAAACCCGATACACACCTGGCAGGATCCGGATCCACTGTGAGAACCCCATACACACCTGGCAGGAACCTGAAACACTGTGAAAACTCCATACACAACTGGCAGGATCCTGATACACTGTGAAAACCCCATACACACCTAGCAGGATCCTCATCCACTGTGAAAACCCCATACAGACCTGGCAGGATCCTGATTTTCTGTGAAACCCCATAAACACCTGGCAGGATCCAGATCCACTGTGAAAACACTATACACACCTGGCAGGATCCTGATACACTGTGAAAACCCCAGACACACCTGGCTGGATCTTGATACACTGTGAAACCCCCATACACACCTGGCAGAATCCTGATACAGCGTGAAACCCCAAACACACCTGGCAGTATCCTGATACACTGTGAAACCCCATACACACCTGGCAGGATCCTGATACACTGTGAAACCCCATTCACATCTGGCAGGATCCTGAACAACTGTGAAACCCCATTCACATCTGGCCAGATACTGATACACTGCAAAACCCCAAACATACCTGGCAGGATCCTGATACACTGTGAAAACCCCATACACACCTGGCAGGATCCTGATACACTGTGAAAACCCCGTACACACCTGGCAGGTTCCTGATGCACAGTGAAACACCATTCACATCTGGCAGGATCCTGATAAACTGTGAAACCCCCATACACACCTGGCAGCATCCTGATACACAGTGAAACCCCTATGCCCACCTGGCAGGATCCTGATACATTGTGAAACCCCCAGACACACCTGGCAGGATCCTGATGCACAGTGAAACCCCATTCACATCTGGCAGGATCCTGATACACTGTGAAAACCAGGTACAAATCTGGCAGGTTCCTGATGCACAGTGAAACCCCATTCACATCTGGAAGGATCCTGTGCACCGTGAAAACCCCATACACAACTGGCAGGATTCTGATCCACTGTGGAAACCCTATACACATCTGGCAGGATCTTGATACACTGTGAAAACCCCATACACACCTGGCAGGATACTGATACACAGTGAAACCCCCAGACACACCTGGCAGAATCCTGATACACTGTGTAAACCCCATACACACCTCGCAGGATCCTGATACACTGTGAAAACCCCGTACACATCTGGCAGGTTCCTGATGCACAGTGAAACCCCATTCACATCTGGCAGGATCCTGTGCACTGTGAAAACACCATACACAACTGGCAGGATCCTGATATACTGAAACCGCATACACACCTGGCAGGATCATGATACACTGTGAAACCTCATATATACCTGGAAGGATCCTGATACACTGTGAAACCCCAGACACACCTGGCAGGATCCAATTCCTCTGTGAAACCCCCATACACACCTGGCAGGATCCTGATACGCTGTGAAACCCCCATACACACCTGGCAGGATCCTGATAAACTGTGAAACCCCCATACACACCTGGCAGGATCCTGATGCACTGTGAAACCCCATTCACACCTGGCAGGTTCCTGATGCACAGTGAAACCCCATTCACATCTGGCAGGATCCTGATACACAGTGAAAACCCCTGACACAACTGGCAGGATCCTGATACACTGTGAAACCCCATTCACATCTGGCAGGATCCTGATACACAGTGAAACCCCATTCACATCTGGCAGGATCCTGAGACACTGTGAAACCCCATACACACCTGGCAGAATCCTGATACACTGCGAAACCCCATACACACCTGGCAGGATCCTGATACACTGTGAAAACTCCATTCAAACCTGGCAGGATCCTGATTTTCTGTGAAATCCCATAAATACCTGGCAGGATCCTGATCCACTGTGAAAACCCTATACACACCTGGCAGGATGCTGATACACTGTGAAACCCCCATACACACCTGGCAGAATCCTGATACAGCATGATACCCCATACACACCTGGCAGAATCCTGATACACTGTGAAACCCCATACACACCTGGCAGGATCCTGATACACTGTGAAACCCCATTCACATCAGGCAGGATCCTGAACAACTGTGAAACCCCATTCACATCTGGCAGGATACTGATACACTGCGAAACCCCAAACATACCTGGCAGGATCCTGATACACTGTGAAAACCCCATACACACCTGGCAGGATCCTGATACACTGTGAAAACCCCGTACACACCTGGCAGGTTCCTGATGCACAGTGAAACCCCATTCACATCTCGCAGGATCCTGATAAACTGTGAAACCCCCAGAAACACCTGGCAGGATCCTGATGCACAGTGAAACCCCATTCACATCTGGCAGGATCCTGATACACTGTGAAAACCCCGTACAAATCTGGCAGGTTCCTGATGCACAGTGAAACCCCATTCACATCTGGAAGGATCCTGTACACCGTGAAAACCCCATACACAACTGGCAGGATCCTGATACACTGTGAAACCCCATTCACATCTGGCAGGATCCTGATACACTGTGAAACCCCATTCACATCTGGCAGGATCCTGAGACACTGTGAAACCCCATACACAACTGGCAGAATCCTGATACACAGTGAAACCCCATACACACCTGGCAGGATCCTGATACACTGTGAAACCCCATACACACCTGGCAGGATCCGTATCCACTGTGAAAACCCCATACACACCTGGCAGGAACCTGATACACTCTGAAAACCCCATACGCACCTGGCAGGATCCTGATACACTGTGAAAACCCCATGCAGACCTAGCAGGATCCTGATCCACTGTGAAAACCCCATGCAGACCTGGCAGGATCCTGATTTTCTGTGAAACCCCATAAACACCTGGCAGGATGCTGATCCACTGTGAAAACCCCACACACACCTGGCAGGATCCTGATACACTGTGAAAACCCCATACACACCTGGCAAGTTCCTGATACACTGTGAAACCCCCATACACACCTGGCAGAATCCTGATACACTGTGAAAACCCCATACGCACCTGGCAGGGTCCTGATACACTGTGAAACCCCATACACACCTGTCAGGATCCTGATACCCTGTGAAACCCCATACACACCTGGCAGCATCCTGATACACTGTGAAAACCCCATACACACCTGGCAGGATACTGATACACTGTGAAAACCCCATACACACCTGGCAGGATCCTGATACACTGATAAACCCCATTCACATCTGGCAGGATCCTGATACACGGTGAAACCCCCATACACACCTGACAGCATCCTGATATACTGTGAAACCCCCCCACACACGTGGCAGCATCCTGATACACTGTGAAACCCCCAGACACACCTGGCAGGATCCTGATGCACATTGAAACCCCATTCACATCTGGCAGGATCCTGATACACTGTGACAACCCCGTACACATCTGGCAGGTTCCTGATGCACTGTGAAACCCCATTCACATCTGGCAGGATGCTGTACACTGTGAAAACCCCATACACAACTGGCAGGATCCCGACACAGTGAAACCCCATTCACATCTGGCAGGATCCTGATACACTGTGAAACCCCATACACACCTGGCAGGATCCTGATGGACTGTGAAACCTCCTACATACTTGGCAGGATCCTGATACACTGTGAAACCACATACACACCTGGCAGGATCCTGATCCACTGTGAAACCCCATACCCACCTGGCAGGACCCTGATACACTGTGAAACCACATACACACCTGACAGGATCCTGATCCACTGTGAAACCCCATAAACACCTGCCAGGATCCTGATACACTGTGAAACCCCATACACACCTGGCAGGATCCTGATCCACTGTTAAAACACCATACACACCTGGCAAGTCCCTGATACACTGTGAAAACCACATACACAACTGGCAGGACCCTGTTATACTGTGAAACCCCCATACACACCTGGCAGCACCCTGATATACTGTGAAACCCCAAACACACCTGGCAGGATCCTGATATACTGTGAAACCCCATACACACCTCGCATGATCCGGATATACTGTGAAACCCCATACACACCTGGCATGATCCTGATATACTGTGAAAACCCCAGACAGGCCTGGCAGTATCCTGATACTCTGTGAAAACCCCAAACACACCTGGCAGGAACCTGAGACACTGTGAAGACCCCAATCACACCTGGCAGGATCCTGATACACTGTGAAAACCCCAAACACACCTGGCAGGATCCTGATACACTGTGAAAACCCCATACACACCTGGCAGGATCCTGATACACTGTGAAAACCCCATACACACCTGGCAGGATCCTGATACACTGTGAATACCCCATACACACCTGGCAGGATCCTGATACACTGTGAAACCCCATACACACCTGGCAGGATCCTGATCCACTGTGGAACACCATGCACACCTGTCAGGATCCTGATACACAGTGAGACCCCATTCACATATGGCAGGATCCTGATACACAGTGAAACCCCACTCACACCTGGCAGGATTATGATACACTGTGAAAACCACAAACACACCTGGCAGGATCCTGATACACTGTGAAACCCCATACACATCTGGCAGGATCCTGATACACTGTGAAAACCCATTCTCATCTGGCAGGATCCTGATGCACAGTGAAAGCCCCTTTCGCACCTAGCTGGATCCTGATGCACTGTGAAACACCACTCACATCTGGCAGGATACTGATACACTGTGAAAACCCCATACACACCTGGCAGGATCCTGATCCACTGTGAAACCCCGTTCAGATTTGGCTGGATCCTGATACACTGTGAAACCCCATACACACCTGGCAAGATCCTGAACAACTGTGAAACCCCATTCACATCTGGCAGGATACTGATACACTGTGAAACCCCAAACACACCTGGCAGGATCCTGATACACTGTGAAACCCCATACACATCTGGCAGGATCCTGATACACTGTGAAACCCCATACACATCTGGCAGGATGCTGATACACTGTGAAACCTCATTCACATCTGGCAGGATCCTGATACACAGAAAACCCATTCTCATCTGGCAGGATCCTGATGCAAGGTGAAAGCCCCTTTCACACCTGGCTGGATCCTGATGCACTGTGAAACACCACTCACATCTGGCAGGTTCCTGATGCACAGTGAAACCCCATTCACATCTGGCAGGATCCTGATACACAGTGAAAACCCCTGACACAACTGGCAGGATCCTGATACACTGTGAAACCCCATTCACATCTGGCAGGATCCTGATACACAGTGAAACCCCATTCACATCTGGCAGGATCCTGAGACACTGTGAAACCCCATACACACCTGGCAGAATCCTGATACACTGCGAAACCCCATACACAACTGGCAGGATCCTGATACACTGTGAAACCCGATACACACCTGGCAGGATCCGGATCCACTGTGAAAACCCCAAACACACCTGGCAGGAACCTGAAACACTGTGAAAACTCCATTCAAACCTGGCAGGATCCTGATTTTCTGTGAAATCCCATAAATACCTGGCAGGATCCTGATCCACTGTGAAAACCCTATACACACCTGGCAGGATCCTGATACACTGTGAAAACCCCAAACACACCTGGCAGGATCCTGAGACACTGTGAAACCCCCATACACACCTGGCAGATTCCTGATGCACAGTGAAACCCCATTCACATCTGGCAGGATCCTGATACACTGTGACAACCCCGTACACATCTGGCAGGTTCCTGATGCACTGTGAAACCCCATTCACATCTGGCAGGATGCTGTACACTGTGAAAACCCCATACACAACTGGCAGGATCCTGACACAGTGAAACCCCATTCACATCTGGCAGGATCCTGATACACTGTGAAACCCCATACACACCTGGCAGGATCCTGATGGACTGTGAAACCTCCTACATACTTGGCAGGATCCTGATACACTGTGAAACCACATACACACCTGGCAGGATCCTGATCCACTGTGAAACCCCATACCCACCTGGCAGGTCCCTGATACACTGTGAAACCACATACACACCTGACAGGATCCTGATCCACTGTGAAACCCCATAAACACCTGCCAGGATCCTGATACACTGTGAAACCCCATACACACCTGGCAGGATCCTGATCCACTGTTAAAACACCATACACACCTGGCAAGTCCCTGATACACTGTGAAAACCACATACACAACTGGCAGGACCCTGTTATACTGTGAAACCCCCATACACACCTGGCAGCACCCTGATATACTGTGAAACCCCAAACACACCTGGCAGGATCCTGATATACTGTGAAACCCCATACACACCTCGCATGATCCGGATATACTGTGAAACCCCATACACACCTGGCAAGATCCTGATATACTGTGAAAACCCCAGACAGGCCTGGCAGTATCCTGATACTCTGTGAAAACCCCAAACACACCTGGCAGGAACCTGAGACATTGTGAAGACCCCAATCACACCTGGCAGGATCCTGATACACTGTGAAAACCCCAAACACACCTGTCAGGATCCTGATACACTGTGAAAACCCCATACACACCTGGCAGGATCCTGATACACTGTGAAAACCCCATACACACCTGGCATGATCCTGATACACTGTGAAATCCCCATACACACCTGGCAGGATCCTGATACACTGTGAAACCCCATACACACCTGGCAGGATCCTGATCCACTGTGGAACACCATGCACACCTGTCAGGATCCTGATACACAGTGAGACCCCATTCACATATGGCAGGATCCTGATACACAGTGAAACCCCACTCACACCTGGCAGGATTATGATACACTGTGAAAACCACAAACACACCTGGCAGGATCCTGATACACTGTGAAACCCCATTCACATCTGGCAGGATACTGATACACTGCGAAACCCCAAACATACCTGGCAGGATCCTGATACACTGTGAAAACCCCATACACACCTGGCAGGATCCTGATACACTGTGAAAACCCCGTACACACCTGGCAGGTTCCTGATGCACAGTGAAACCCCATTCACATCTCGCAGGATCCTGATAAACTGTGAAACCCCCAGAAACACCTGGCAGGATCCTGATGCACAGTGAAACCCCATTCACATCTGGCAGGATCCTGATACACTGTGAAAACCCCGTACAAATCTGGCAGGTTCCTGATGCACAGTGAAACCCCATTCACATCTGGAAGGATCCTGTACACCGTGAAAACCCCATACACAACTGGCAGGATCCTGATACACTGTGAAACCCCATTCACATCTGGCAGGATCCTGATACACTGTGAAACCCCATTCACATCTGGCAGGATCCTGAGACACTGTGAAACCCCATACACAACTGGCAGAATCCTGATACACAGTGAAACCCCATACACACCTGGCAGGATCCTGATACACTGTGAAACCCCATACACACCTGGCAGGATCCGTATCCACTGTGAAAACCCCATACACACCTGGCAGGAACCTGATACACTCTGAAAACCCCATACGCACCTGGCAGAATCCTGATACACTGTGAAAACCCCATGCAGACCTAGCAGGATCCTGATCCACTGTGAAAACCCCATGCAGACCTGGCAGGATCCTGATTTTCTGTGAAACCCCATAAACACCTGGCAGGATGCTGATCCACTGTGAAAACCCCACACACACCTGGCAGGATCCTGATACACTGTGAAAACCCCATACACACCTGGCAAGTTCCTGATACACTGTGAAACCCCCATACACACCTGGCAGAATCCTGATACACTGTGAAAACCCCATACGCACCTGGCAGGGTCCTGATACACTGTGAAACCCCATACACACCTGTCAGGATCCTGATACCCTGTGAAACCCCATACACACCTGGCAGCATCCTGATACACTGTGAAAACCCCATACACACCTGGCAGGATACTGATACACTGTGAAAACCCCATACACACCTGGCAGGATCCTGATACACTGATAAACCCCATTCACATCTGGCAGGATCCTGATACACGGTGAAACCCCCATACACACCTGACAGCATCCTGATATACTGTGAAACCCCCCCACACACGTGGCAGCATCCTGATACACTGTGAAACCCCCAGACACACCTGGCAGGATCCTGATGCACATTGAAACCCCATTCACATCTGGCAGGATCCTGATACACTGTGACAACCCCGTACACATCTGGCAGGTTCCTGATGCACTGTGAAACCCCATTCACATCTGGCAGGATGCTGTACACTGTGAAAACCCCATACACAACTGGCAGGATCCCGACACAGTGAAACCCCATTCACATCTGGCAGGATCCTGATACACTGTGAAACCCCATACACACCTGGCAGGATCCTGATGGACTGTGAAACCTCCTACATACTTGGCAGGATCCTGATACACTGTGAAACCACATACACACCTGGCAGGATCCTGATCCACTGTGAAACCCCATACCCACATGGCAGGACCCTGATACACTGTGAAACCACATACACACCTGACAGGATCCTGATCCACTGTGAAACCCCATAAACACCTGCCAGGATCCTGATACACTGTGAAACCCCATACACACCTGGCAGGATCCTGATCCACTGTTAAAACACCATACACACCTGGCAAGTCCCTGATACACTGTGAAAACCACATACACAACTGGCAGGACCCTGTTATACTGTGAAACCCCCATACACACCTGGCAGCACCCTGATATACTGTGAAACCCCAAACACACCTGGCAGGATCCTGATATACTGTGAAACCCCATACACACCTCGCATGATCCGGATATACTGTGAAACCCCATACACACCTGGCATGATCCTGATATACTGTGAAAACCCCAGACAGGCCTGGCAGTATCCTGATACTCTGTGAAAACCCCAAACACACCTGGCAGGAACCTGAGACACTGTGAAGACCCCAATCACACCTGGCAGGATCCTGATACACTGTGAAAACCCCAAACACACCTGGCAGGATCCTGATACACTGTGAAAACCCCATACACACCCGGCAGGATCCTGATACACTGTGAAAACCCCATACACACCTGGCAGGATCCTGATACACTGTGAATACCCCATACACACCTGGCAGGATCCTGATACACTGTGAAACCCCATACACACCTGGCAGGATCCTGATCCACTGTGGAACACCATGCACACCTGTCAGGATCCTGATACACAGTGAGACCCCATTCACATATGGCAGGATCCTGATACACAGTGAAACCCCACTCACACCTGGCAGGATTATGATACACTGTGAAAACCACAAACACACCTGGCAGGATCCTGATACACTGTGAAACCCCATACACATCTGGCAGGATCCTGATACACTGTGAAAACCCATTCTCATCTGGCAGGATCCTGATGCACAGTGAAAGCCCCTTTCGCACCTAGCTGGATCCTGATGCACTGTGAAACACCACTCACATCTGGCAGGATACTGATACACTGTGAAAACCCCATACACACCTGGCAGGATCCTGATCCACTGTGAAACCCCGTTCAGATTTGGCTGGATCCTGATACACTGTGAAACCCCATACACACCTGGCAAGATCCTGAACAACTGTGAAACCCCATTCACATCTGGCAGGATACTGATACACTGTGAAACCCCAAACACACCTGGCAGGATCCTGATACACTGTGAAACCCCATACACATCTGGCAGGATCCTGATACACTGTGAAACCCCATACACATCTGGCAGGATGCTGATACACTGTGAAACCTCATTCACATCTGGCAGGATCCTGATACACAGAAAACCCATTCTCATCTGGCAGGATCCTGATGCAAGGTGAAAGCCCCTTTCACACCTGGCTGGATCCTGATGCACTGTGAAACACCACTCACATCTGGCAGGTTCCTGATGCACAGTGAAACCCCATTCACATCTGGCAGGATCCTGATACACAGTGAAAACCCCTGACACAACTGGCAGGATCCTGATACACTGTGAAACCCCATTCACATCTGGCAGGATCCTGATACACAGTGAAACCCCATTCACATCTGGCAGGATCCTGAGACACTGTGAAACCCCATACACACCTGGCAGAATCCTGATACACTGCGAAACCCCATACACAACTGGCAGGATCCTGATACACTGTGAAACCCGATACACACCTGGCAGGATCCGGATCCACTGTGAAAACCCCAAACACACCTGGCAGGAACCTGAAACACTGTGAAAACTCCATTCAAACCTGGCAGGATCCTGATTTTCTGTGAAATCCCATAAATACCTGGCAGGATCCTGATCCACTGTGAAAACCCTATACACACCTGGCAGGATCCTGATACACTGTGAAAACCCCAAACACACCTGGCAGGATCCTGAGACACTGTGAAACCCCCATACACACCTGGCAGATTCCTGATGCACAGTGAAACCCCATTCACATCTGGCAGGATCCTGATACACTGTGACAACCCCGTACACATCTGGCAGGTTCCTGATGCACTGTGAAACCCCATTCACATCTGGCAGGATGCTGTACACTGTGAAAACCCCATACACAACTGGCAGGATCCTGACACAGTGAAACCCCATTCACATCTGGCAGGATCCTGATACACTGTGAAACCCCATACACACCTGGCAGGATCCTGATGGACTGTGAAACCTCCTACATACTTGGCAGGATCCTGATACACTGTGAAACCACATACACACCTGGCAGGATCCTGATCCACTGTGAAACCCCATACCCACCTGGCAGGTCCCTGATACACTGTGAAACCACATACACACCTGACAGGATCCTGATCCACTGTGAAACCCCATAAACACCTGGCAGGATCCTGATCCACTGTTAAAACACCATACACACCTGGCAAGTCCCTGATACACTGTGAAAACCACATACACAACTGGCAGGACCCTGTTATACTGTGAAACCCCCATACACACCTGGCAGCACCCTGATATACTGTGAAACCCCAAACACACCTGGCAGGATCCTGATATACTGTGAAACCCCATACACACCTCGCATGATCCGGATATACTGTGAAACCCCATACACACCTGGCAAGATCCTGATATACTGTGAAAACCCCAGACAGGCCTGGCAGTATCCTAATACTCTGTGAAAACCCCAAACACACCTGGCAGGAACCTGAGACATTGTGAAGACCCCAATCACACCTGGCAGGATCCTGATACACTGTGAAAACCCCAAACACACCTGTCAGGATCCTGATACACTGTGAAAACCCCATACACACCTGGCAGGATCCTGATACACTGTGAAAACCCCATACACACCTGGCAGGATCCTGATACACTGTGAAATCCCCATACACACCTGGCAGGATCCTGATACACTGTGAAACCCCATACACACCTGGCAGGATCCTGATCCACTGTGGAACACCATGCACACCTGTCAGGATCCTGATACACAGTGAGACCCCATTCACATATGGCAGGATCCTGATACACAGTGAAACCCCACTCACACCTGGCAGGATTATGATACACTGTGAAAACCACAAACACACCTGGCAGGATCCTGATACACTGTGAAACCCCATACACATCTGGCAGGATCCTGATACACTGTGAAAACCCATTCTCATCTGGCAGGATCCTGATGCACAGTGAAAGCCCCTTTCGCACCTAGCTGGATCCTGATGCACTGTGAAACACCACTCACATCTGGTAGGATACTGATACACTGTGAAAACCCCATACACACCTGGCAGGATCCTGATCCACTGTGAAACCCCGTTCAGATTTGGCTGGATCCTGATACACTGTGAAACCCCATACACACCTGGCAGGATCCTGAACAACTGTGAAACCCCATTCACATCTGGCAGGATACTGATACACTGTGAAACCCCAAACACACCTGGCAGGATCCTGATACACTGTGAAACCCCATACACATCTGGCAGGATCCTGATACACTGTGAAACCCCATACACATCTGGCAGGATGCTGATACACTGTGAAACCTCATTCACATCTGGCAGGATCCTGATACACAGAAAACCCATTCTCATCTGGCAGGATCCTGATGCACAGTGAAAGCCCCTTTCACACCTGGCTGGATCCTGATGCACTGTGAAACACCACTCACATCTGGCAGGATACTGATACACTGTGAAAACCCCATGCACAACTGGCAGGATCCTGATACACTGTGAAACCCCGTTCACATTTGGCTGGATCCTGATACACTGTGAAACCCCATACACACCTGGCAGGATCCTGAACAACTGTGAAACCCCATTCACATCTGGCAGGATACTGATACACTGTGGAACCCCAAACACACCTGGCAGGATCCTGATACACTGTGAAAACCCCATACACACCTGGCAGGATTCTGATACACTGTGAAAACCCCGTACACACCTGGCAGGTTCCTGAAGCACAGTGAAACCCCATTCACATCTGGCAGGATCCTGACAAACTGTGAAAACCCCGTACACACCTGGCAGGATCCTGATACACTGTGAAAACCCCATACACACCTGGCAGGATCCTGATACACTGTGAAACCCCCAGACACATCTGGCAGGTATCCTGATGTACAGTAAAACCCCATTCACATCTGACAGGATCCTGATACACTGTGAAAACCCCGTACACATCTGGCAGGTTCCTGATGCACAGTGAAACCCCATTCACATCTGGCAGGATCCTGTGCACTGTGTAAACCCCATACACAACTGGCAGGATCCTGATACACTGAAACCCCATACACACCTGGCAGGATCCTGATACACTGTGAAACCTCATACGTACCTGGAAGGATCCTGATACACTGTGAAACCCCATACACACCTGGCAGGATCCTGATCCACAGTGAAACCCCCATACACACCTGGCAGGATCCTGATACGCTGTGAAACCCCCATACACACCTGGCAGGGTCCTGATAAACTGTGAAACCCCCATACACACCTGGCAGGATCCTGATACAGTGTGAAACCCCCAGACACACCTGTCAGGATCCTGATGCACTGTGAAACCCCATTCACACCTGGCAGGTTCCTGATGCCCACTGAAACCCCATTCTCGTCTGGCAGGATCCTGATACACTGTGAAAACCCCTTACACAACTGGCAGGATCCTGATACACTTTGAAACCCCATTCACATCTGGCAGGATCCTGATACACTGTGAAACCCCATTCACATCTGGCAGGATCCTGAGACACTGTGAAACCCCATACACACCTGGCAGAATCCTGATGCACTGTGAAACCCCATACACACCTGGCAGGATCCTGATACACTGTGAAACCCTATACACACCTGGCAGGATCCGGATCCACTGTGAAAACCCCATACACACCTGGCAGGAACCTGAAACACTGTGAAAACTCCATACACAACTGGCAGGATCCTGATACACTGTGAAAACCCCATACACACCGAGCAGAATCCTGATCCACTATGAAAACTATTTATTTGGGCAGTTTTAAAATCTTTGTCTTTTGCGAGGAGCAGCCTTGACAGAACGAGGTGCGGAGCGGACTTTCAGCTGAGCGGTCAATTTCAGTAAGTTACAAGTTAATCCCCTTTTGTTTCAGAGGACCAGGGGACTGCTGGGTACGGGAAAACTATTTATTTGGGCAGTGGCAGTACCAGAGACACTACACGTGTAGTGTCTCCCACCCACCCTCCTCCTCTAACCAAAAAAAAAAGGACTCTGGTGTGTTGATAAGGTAAGCTTTTTATTTAAAAAGTTCAGTCCGTCGGATTGCGAAGCGAACAAGTTTTTGACTTTTTTTTTCGTTTGGTTTTTCAGTCGATTTGTTGGGAATCTAGAATAGTGGGAATGGAGGTAAAGGCAGTTGTATGTTCCTCCTGCAGAATGTGGGAGGTAGGGGTCGCCAAGAGTGTCCCTGCTGACTGCATCTGCGGGAAGTGCACCCAACTCCAACTCCTCGCAGACCGCGTTAGGGAACTGGAGCTGGATGAACTTCGGATCATTCGGGAGGCAGAGGGGATTATTGACAGGAGTTATAGGGAGGCAGTCACACCTCAGGTAAAAGAAGTAGGTAGATGGGTTACCATCAGGGGAAGGAAAGGGAACCAGCAGGCAGTGCAGGGATTCCCTGTGGCTGTTTCCCTCAACAACAGGGATACCGTTTTGGATACTGTTGGGGGAGGGGGGGGGACTTACCTGGGGTAAGCAATGGGGTGCAGGTCTCTGGCACAGAGTCTGTCCCTGTTGCTCAGAAGGGAAAAGGGACGAGGAGCAGAGCATTAGTCATTGGGGACTCCATAGTTAGGGGAACAGATAGGAGGTTCTGTGGGAACGAGAGAGACTCACGGTTGGTGTGTTGCCTCCCAGGTGCCAGGGTACGTGATGTCTCCGATCGTGTTTTTGGGATCCTTAAGGGGGAGGGGGAGCACCCCCAAGTCGTGGTCCACATAGGCACCAACGACATAGGTAGGAAGAGAGATGGGGATTTAAGGCAGAAATTCAGGGAGCTAGGGTGGAAGCTTAGAGCGAGAACAACCAGAGTTGTTATCTCTGGGTTGTTGCCTGTGCCACGTGCTAGCGAAGAGAGGAATAGGGAGAGAGAGGAGTTGAACACGTGGCTGCAGGAATGGTGTAGGAGGGAGGGTTTTGGTTTCCTGGATAATTGGGGCTCTTTCTGTGGTAGGTGGGACCTCTACAAACAGGATGGTCTTCACCTGAACCAGAGGGGTACCAATATCCTGGGGGGGGAGATTTGTTAGTGCTCTTCGGGGGGGTTTAAACTAAATCAGCAGGGGAATGGGAACCTAAATTGTAGTTCCAGTGTACAGGCTGTTGAGAGTAGTGAGGTAGGGGATAAGGTTACAGGGACGCAAGAGGGCACTGGCAAGCAAGAACTTGGTTTAAAGTGTGTCTACTTCAACGCCAGGAGCATCCGGAATAAGGTGGGTGAGCTTGCAGCATGGGTTGGTACCTGGGATCCTGGTGTTGTGGCCATTTCAGAGACATGGGTAGAGCAGGGGCAGGAATGGATGTTGCAGGTTCCGGGATTTAGATGTTTCAGTAAGAACAGAGAAGAGGGTAAAAGAGGGGGGGGGGGGTGTGGCATTGTTAATCAAGGAAAGTATTGCAGCGGCAGAAAGGACGTTTGAGGACTCGTCTACTGAGGTAGTATGGGCCGAGGTTAGAAACAGGAGAGGAGAGGTCACCCTGTTGGGAGTTTTCTATAGACCTCCGAATAGTTCCAGAGATGTAGAGGAAAGGATAGCGAAGAAGATTCTCGACAGGAGCGAGAGTAACAGGGTAGTGGTTATGAGGGACTTTAACTTTCCAAATATTGACTGGAAATACTATAGTTCGAGTACTTTAGATGGGTCTGTTTTTGTCCAGTGTGTGCAGGAGGGTTTTCTGACACAGTATGTGGACAGGCCAACCAGGGGCGATGCCACATTGGATTTGGTACTGGGTAATGAACCCGGCCAGGTGTTCGATTTAGATGTAGGTGAGCACTTTGGCGATAGTGATCACAATTCGGTTAGGTTTACCTTAGCGATGGGCAGGGACAGGTATATACCGCAGGGCAAGAATTATAGCTGGGGGAAAGGAAATTATGACGCGATTAGGCAAGATTTAGGATGTGTAGGATGGGGAAGGAAACTGCAGGGGATGGGCACAAACGAAATGTGGAGCTTATTCAAGGAGCAGCTAATGCGTGTCCTTGATAAGTATGTATCTGTCAGGCAGGGAGGAAGTTGTCGAGCGAGGGAGCCGTGGTTTACTCAAGAAGTTGAAGCGCTTGTCAAGAGGAAGAGGGCGGCTTATGTTAGGATGAGATGTGAAGGCTCAGTTAGGGCGCTTGAGAGTTACAAGCTAGCCAGGAAGGATCTAAAGGGAGGGCGAAGAAGAGCAAGGAGAGGACACGAGAAGTCATTGGCGGATAGGATCAAAGAAAGCCCTAAGGCTTTCTATAGGTATATCAGGAATAAACGAATGATAAGAGTTAGAACATGGCCAATCAAGGATAGTAGTTGGAAGTTGTGTGCGGAATCAGAGGAGATAGGGGAAGCGTTAAATGAATATTTTTCGTCAGTATTTACAGTAGAAAAAGAAAATGTTGCCGAGGAGATTACTGAGATACAGCCTACTAGGCTAGATGGGATTGAGATTCACAAGGAGGAGGTGTTAGCAATTTTGGAAAGAGTGAAAATAGATAAGTCCCCTGGGACAGATGGGATTTATCCTAGGATTCTCTGGGAAGCCAGGGAGGAGATTGCAGAGCCGTTGTTGTTGATCTTTATGTCGTCATTGTCGACAGGAGTAGTGCCGGAGGACTGGAGGATAGCAAATGTTGTCCCCTTGTTCAAGAAGGGGAGTAGAGACAGCCCTGGTAATTATAGACCTGTGAGCCTTACTTCGGTTGTGGGTAAAATGTTGGAAAAGGTTATAAGAGACAGGATTTATAATCATCTTGAAAAGAATAAGTTCATTTGCGATAGTCAGCACGGTTTTGTGAAAGGTAGGTCGTGCCTCACAAACCTTATCGAGTTTTTCGAGAAGGTGACCAAACAGGTGGATGAGGGTAAAGCAGTGGATGTGGTGTATATGGATTTCAGTAAGGCGTTTGATAAGGTTCCCCACGGTAGGCTATTGCAGAAAATACGGAAGTATGGGGTTGAAGGTGATTTAGAGCTTTGGATCAGAAATTGGCTAGCTGAAAGAAGACAGAGGGTGGTGGTTGATGGCAAATGTTCATCCTGGAGTTTAGTTACTAGTGGTGTACCGCAAGGTTCTGTTTTGGGGCCACTGCTGTTTGTCATTTTTATAAACGACCTGGATGAGGGTGTAGAAGGGTGGGTTAGTAAATTTGCGGATGACACGAAGGTCGGTGGAGTTGTGGATAGTGACGAAGGGCGTTGTAGGGTACAGAGGGACATAGATAGGCTGCAGAGCTGGGCTGAGAGATGGCAAATGGAGTTTAATGCGGAGAAGTGTGAGGTGATTCACTTTGGAAGGAGTAACAGCAATGCAGAGTACTGGGCTAATGGGAAGATTCTTGGTAGTGTAGATGAGCAGAGAGATCTTGGTATCCAGGTACATAAATCCCTGAAAGTTGCTACCCAGGTTAATAGGGCTGTTAAGAAGGCAAATGATGTGTTAGCCTTTATAGTAGGGGGATCGAGTTTCGGAGCCACGAGGTCATGATGCAGCTGTACAAAACTCTGGTGAGGCCGCACCTTGAGTATTGCGTGCAGTTCTGGTCACCGCATTATAGGAAGGATGTGGAAGCTTTGGAAAGGGTGCAGAGGAGATTTACTAGGATGTTGCCTGGTATGGAAGGAAGGTCTTATGAGGAAAGGCTGAGGGACTTGGGGTTGTTTTCGTTGGAGAGAAGGAGGAGGAGAGGTGACTTAATAGAGACATACAAGATAATCAGAGGGTTAGATCGGGTGGATAGTGAGAGTATTTTTCCTCGGATGAGGATGGCAAACACGAGGGGACATAGCTTTAAGTTGAGGGGTGATAGATATAGGACAGATGTCAGAGGTAGTTTCTTTACGCAGAGAGTAGTAGGGGCGTGGAACGCCATGCCTGCAACAGTAGTAGACTCGCCAACTTTAAGGGCATTTAAGTGGTCATTGGATAGACATATGGATGGAAATGGAATAGTGTAGGTCAGATGATCGGCGCAACATCGAGGACCGAAGGGCCTGTACTGCGCTGTAATATTCTAAAAAAAAAGAAAACCCCATCCAGACCTGGCAGGATCCTGATTTTCTGTGAAACCCCATAAACACCTGGCAGAATCCTGATACACTGTGAAACCCACAAACACACCTGGCAGGATCCTGATACACTGTGAAACCCACAAACACACCTGGCAGAATCCTGATACAGCGTGAAACCCTATACACACCTGGCAGGATCCTGATACACTGTGAAACCCCATACACACCTGGCAGGATCCTGATACACTGTGAAACCCCATTCACATCTGGCAGGATCCTGATCAACTGTGAAAACCCCATACACACCTGGCAGGATCCTGATACACAGTGAAACCCCTATGCACACCTGGCAGGATCCTGATACATTGTGAAACCCCCAGACACACCTGGCAGGATCCTGATGCACAGTGAAACCCCATTCACATCTGGCAGGATCCTGATACACAGTGAAAACCCCGTTCAAAGCTGGCAGGTTCCTGATGCACAGTGAAATCCCATTCACATCTGGAAGGATCCTGTACACCGTGAAAACCCCATATACAACTGGCAGGATCCTGATACACTGTGAAACCCCATTCACTTCTGGCAGGATCCTGATACACTGTGAAACCCCATTCACATCTGGCAGGATCCTGAGACACTGTGAAACCCCATACATACCTGGCAGAATTCTGATACACTGAGAAACCCCATACACACCTGGCAGGATCCTGATACACTGTGAAACCCCATACACACCTGGCAGGATCCGGATCCACTGTGAAAACCCCATACACACCTGGCAGGAACCTGATACACTCTGAAAACCCCATACACACCTGGCAGGATCCTGATACACTGTGAAAACCCCATACACACGTAGCAGGATCCTGATCCACTGTGAAAACCCCATACAGACCTGGCAGGATCCTGATTTTCTGTGAAACCCCATAAACACCTGGCAGGATGCTGATCCACTGTGAAAACCCTACACACACCTGGCAGGATCCTGATGCACTGTGAAAACCCCATACACACCTGGCAAGTTCCTGATACACTGTGAAACCCCCATGCACACCTGGCAGAATCCTGATACACTGTGAAAACCCCATACGCACCTGGCAGGATCCTGATACACTGTGAAACCCCATACACACCGGCAGGATCCTGATACCCTGTGAAACACCATACACACCTGGCAGGATCCTGATACACTGTGAAACCCCATTCACATCTGGCAGGATCCTGAACAACTGTGAAACCCCATTCACATCTGGCAGGATACTGATACACTGTGAAAAACCCATACACACCTGGCAGGATCCTGATACACTGTGAAACCCCATTCACATCTGGCAGGATCCTGATAAATTGTGAAACCCCCAGACACACCTGGCAGGATCCTGAAACACGGTGAAACCCCCATTCACACCTGGCAGCATCCTGATACACTGTGAAATCCCCATACACACCTGGCAGCATCCTGATACACTGTGAAACCCCCAGACACACCTGGCAGGATCCTGATGCACAGTGAAACCCCATTCACATCTGGCAGGATCCTGATACACTGTGAAAACCCCGTACACATCTGGCAGGTTCCTGATGCACAGTGAAACCCCATTCACATCTGGCAGGATGCTGTGCACTGTGAAAACCCCACACACAACTGGCAGGATCCTGAAACACTGAAACCCCATTCACATCTGGCAGGATCCTGATACAATGTGAAACCCCATACACACCTGGCAGGATCCTGATGCACTGTGAAACCTCATACATACCTGGCAGGATCCTGATACACTGTGAAACCCCAGACACACCTGGCAGGATCCTGATCCACTGTGAATCCCCATACCCACCTGGCAGGATCCTGCGACACTGTGAAACCACAGACACACCTGACAGGATCCTGATCCACTGTGGAACCCCATACACACCTGCCAGGATCCTGATACACTGTGAAACCGCAAACACACCTGGCAGGATCCTGATCCACTGTGAAATACACATACACAACTGGCAGGACCCTGTTATACTGTGAAACCCCCATACACACCTGGCAGGATCCTGATACACTGTGAAACCCCATACACACCTGGCAGGATCCTGATATACTGTGAAACCCCATACACACCTCGCATGATCCGGATACACTGTGAAACCCCATACACACCTGGCAGGATCCTGATACACTGTGAAAACCCCATACACACCTGGCAGGATGCTGATACACTGTGAAAACCCATACACACCTGGCAGGTTCCTGATACACTGTGAAACCCCATACACACTTGGCAGTATCCTGATCCACTGTGAAATCCCCAAACACACCTGGCAGGATCCTGATACACTGTGAAATCCCCATACACACCTGGCAGGATCCTGATACACTGTGAAACCCCATACACACCTGGCAGGATCCTGATCCACTGTGGAACACCATGCACACCTGGCAGGATCCTGATACACAGTGAAACCCCATTCACATCTGGCAGGATCCTGATACACTGTGAAACCCCATACACACCTGGCAGGATCCTGATCCACTGTGAAATCCCCAAACACACCTGGCAGGATCCTGATACACAGTGAAATCCCCATTCACATCTGGCAGGAACCTGATACACAGTGAAACCCCACTGACACCTGGCAGGATTATGATACACTGTGCAAACCACAAACACACCTGTCAGGATCCTGATACACTGTGAAAACCCATACACATCTGGCATGATTCTGATACACTGTGAAACCCCATAAACATCTGGCAGGATCCTGATACACTGTGAAAGCCCATTCACATCTGGCAGGATCCTGATACACAGAAAGACCATTCTCATCTGGCAGGATCCTGATACACTGTGAAACCCCATACACATCTGGCAGGATCCTGATGAACTGTGAAAACCCCATACACACCTGGCAGGATCCTGATAAACGGTGAAAACCACATGCACACCTGGCAGGATCTTGATAATTTGTGAAACCCACATACACACCTGGCAGCATCCTGATAAACTGTGAAAACCCCATACACACCTGGCAGGATCCTGATAAACTATGAGACCCCCAAACACACCTGGCAGGATCCTGATAAAATGTGAAACCCCGATACACACCTGGCAGGATCCTGATACACTGTGAAAACCCCGCACACATCTGGCAGGATCCTGATACACTGTGAAAACCCCATACACACCTGGCAGGATCCTGATAAACTATGAGACCCCCAAACACACCTGGCAGGATCCTGATAAAATGTGAAACCCCGATACACACCTGGCAGGATCCTGATAAACTATGAAACCCCCATACACACCTGGCAGGATCCTGATAAACTATGAAACCCCCATACACACCTGGCAGGATCCTGATAAACTGTGAAAACCCCGTGCACACCCGGCAGGATCCAGATAAACTGTGAAAATGCCATACACAACTGGCAGGATCCTGATCCACTGTGAAAACCCCATACGCACCTGGCAGCATCCTGATACACTGTGAAACCCAGATACACACCTGGCAGCATCCTGATTCACTGTGAAACCCAGAAACACACCTGGCAGGACCCTGATCCACTGTGAAACTCCATACACACCTGGCATGATCTTGATAGACTGTGAAAAACCCATACACACCAGGCAGGGTCCTGATGCACTGTGAAAACCCCATATACACCTGGCAGGATCCTGATAAACTGTGAAAACCCCATAAACACCTGGCAGGATCCTGATAAACTGTGAAAACCCCACACACACCTGGCAGGATCCTGATAAACTATGAAAAACCCATGCACACCGGGCAGGATCCTGATACTCTGTGAAAACCCCCATACACACCTGGCAGATCCTGATATACTGTGAAAACCCCATACAAACCCGGCAGGATCCTGATGCACTGTGAAAATCCGAGACACACCTGGCAGGATCCTGATCCACTGTGAAAACCCCAAACACATCTGGCAGGATCCTGATCCGCTGCTAAACCGCCGCCATACACACCCGGCAGGATCCTGATACACTGTGGAAACCCCATGCGCACCTGGCAGGATCCTGATGCACTGTGAAAACCCCATACACACCTGGCAGCATTCTGATACACTGTGAAAACCCCAAACAAACCTGGCAGGATCCTGAAACAATGTGAAAACCCCATACACACCTGGCAGTATCCTGATAAACTATGAAACACCCATACGCACCTGGCAGGATCCTGATGATCTGTGAAAACCCCAGACACACCTGGCAGGATCCTGATAAACTATGAAACCCCCATAAACGCCTTGCAGGATCTTGATCCACTGTGAAAACCCATACACACCTGGCAGGATCCTGATGTACTGTGAAACCCCCATACACAACTGGCAGGATCCTGATAAACTATGAAACCCCCATACACACCTTGCAGGATCTTGATCCACTGTGAAAACCCATATACACCTGGCAGGATCCTGATAAACTGTGAAAATCCCTTACACACCTGGCAGGATCTTGATACACAATGAAAACCCCATACACACCTGGCAGGATCCTGATAAATTGTGAAACCCCCATACACACCTGGCAGGACCCTGATACACTGTGATAACCCCATACTCACCTGGCAGGATCCTGATACACAGTGAAACCCCCATACACACCTGGCAGGACCCTGATACACTGTGAAAACCCCATACACACCTGGCAGGATACTGATAAAATGTGAAACCGCCATACACACCTGGCAGGCACCTGATACACTGTGAAACCCCATACACACCGGGCAGACACCTGATACACTGTGAAACCCCCATACACACCTGGCAGGACCCTGATACACTGTGAAAACCCCAGACACACCTTGCAGGATCCTGAGAAACTGTGAAACCCCCATACACACCTGGCAGGATCCTGATAAACTGTGAAACTCCCATACACACCTGGCAGGATCCTGATAAACTGTGAAACCCCATACACACCTGGCAGGATCCTGATATACTGTGTAGCCCCCATATACACCTGGCAGGATCCTGATACCCCGTGAAACCCCCATGCACACCTGGCAGGATCTTGATACACTGTGAAACCACAGACACACCTGACAGGATCCTGATCCACTGTGAAACCGCATACACACCTGCCAGGATCCTGATACACTGTGAAACCCCATACACACCTGGCAGGATCCTGATCAACTGTGAAAACCCCATACACACCTGGCAGGACCCTGATACACTGTGAAAACCACATACACAACCGGCAGGACCCTGTTGTACTGTGAAACCCCCATACACACCTGGCAGGACCCTGATACACTGTGAAACCCCATAGACACCTGGCAGGATCCTGAAATACTGTGAAACCCCATACACACCTCGCATGATCCGGATATACTGTGAAACCCCATACACACCTGGCATGATCCTGATCCACTGTGAAAACGCCACACACAACTGGCAGGACCCTGAAACACTGTGAAAACCCCAAGCCCTCCTGGCAGGAAACTGATACACTGTGAAAACCCCATACACACCTGGCAGGACACTGATACACTGTGAAAACCCCAAACACTCCTGGCAGGATCCTGATACACAGTGAAACCCCATACACACCTGGCAGTATCCTGATCCACTGTGAAACCCCATACACACCTGGCACGATCCTGATACACTGCGAAAACCCCATACACAACTGGCAGGATCCTGATCCACTGTGAAACCCCCACAACACATCTGGCAGGATCCTGATACACTGTGAAACCCCAGACACATCTGGCAGGGACCTGATGCACTGTGAAAAACCCATACACACCTGGCAGGACCCTGATACACTGTGAAAACCCCATATGCACCTGGCAGGATCCTGATCCACTGTGAAACCCCCATACACACCTGGCAGGATCTTGATACACTGTGAAACCACATGCACACCTGGCAGGATCCTGATACACTGTGAAAACCCCAAACACACCTGGCAGGACTCTGATACACTGTGAATCCCCGTACACACCTGGCAGGTTCCTGATACACTGGGAAAACCCCATACACACCTGGCAGGTCCCTGATACACTGTGAAACCCATACACCCCTGGCAGCATCCTGATACACTGTGAAAAACCCCATGCACACCTGGCAGGACCCTGATACACTGTGAATCCCCGTACACACCTGGCATGATCCTGATACACTGTGAAAACCCCATACACACCTGGAAGGACCCTGATACACAGTGAAACCGCATACACACCAGGCAGGATCCCGATACACTGTGAAAACACCATACACATCTGGCAGGTCCCTGATACACTGTGAAAACCCCATACACACCTGGCAGGATCCTGATACACTTTGAAAAACCCATACACACCTGGCAGGACCCTGATACACTGTGAACCCCATACACACCTGGCAGGATCCGGATACACTGTGAAAACACCATACACATCTGGCAGGCCACTGATACACTGTGAAACCCCCAGACACACCCGGCAGGAGCCAGATACACTGTGAAAACCCCGTACACACCTGGCAGGTTCCTGATGCACAGTGGAACCCCATTCACATCTGGCAGGATCCTGATGCACAGTGGAACCCCATTCACATCTGGCAGGATCCTGATGCACAGTGAAACCCCATTCACATCTGGCAGGATCCTGATACACTGTGAAAACCCATACACACCTGGCAGGACCCTGATACACTGTGAAAACCCCAAAACCTCCTGGCAGGAACCTGATACACTGTGAAAACCCCATACACACCTGGCAGGACACTGATACACTGTGAAAACCCCAAACACTCCTGGCAGGATCCTGATACACTGTGAAACTCCATACACACCTGGCAGTATCCTGATCCACTGTGAAACCCCATACACACCTGGCACGATCCTGATACACTGTGAAAACCCCATACACAACTGGCAGGATCCTGATCCACTGTGAAACCCCCACAACACATCTGGCAGGATCCTGATACACTATGAAAACCCCATACACACCTGGCAGGATCCTGATACACTGTGAAAACCCCATACACACCTGGCAGGATCCTGATACACTGTGAAACCCCATACATACCTGGCAGGATCCCGATACACTGTGAAAACACCATACGCACCTGGCAGGACCCTGATACACTGTGAAAACCCCAAACACACCTGGCAGGATCCTGATACACTTGTGAAAACCCCATACACACTTGGCAGGATCCTGATACACTGGGAAAACCACATACACACCAGGCGGGACACTGATACACTGTGTAAAGCCCATACACACCTGGCAGGATTCTGATACACTCTGAAAATCCAATTCACAACTGGCAGGATCCTGATACACTGTGAAAACCCCATACAATACTGGCAGGACTCTGATACACTGTGAAAACCCCATACACACCTGGCAGGATCCTGATACACAGTGAAAACCCCATGCACACCTGGAAGGACCCTGATACACTGTGAAAACCCCATTCACACCTGGCAGGATCCTGTTACAGTGTGAAAAACCCATACACATGTGGCAGGACCCTGATACTCTGTGAAATCCCCATACACACCTGGCAGGATCCTGATGCACTGTGAAACCCTCATACACACCTGGTAGGATCGAGATACACTGTGAAACCCCATACACACCTGGCAGGATTCAGATACACTGTGAAACCCCCATACACACCCGGCAGGAGCCTGATACACTGTGAAAACCCCATACACACGTGGCAGGTTCCTGATGCACGGTGGAACCCCATTCACATCTGTCAGGATCCTGATGCACAGTGAAACCCCATTCACATCTGGCAGGATCCTGATACACTGTGAAACCCCATACACACCTGGCAGGATCCTGATACACTGTGAATCCCCATACACACCTGGCAGGATCCTGATACACTGTGAAACCCCAGAAACACCTGGCAGGTTCCTGATACACTGTGAAACCCCCATGCACACCAGGCAGGATCCTGATCCACTGTGAAAACGCCAATCACACCTGGCAGGACGCTGATAAACTGTGAAAAACCCATACACACCTGACAGGACCCTGATACACTGTGTAAACCCCATACCCTCCTGGCAGTATCCTGATCCACTGTGAAACCCCATACACACCTGGCAAGATCCTGATACGCTGTGAAAACCCCATGCACAACTGGGAGGTTCCTAATCCACTGTGAAACCCCCACCACACATCTGGCAGGATCCTGATACACTGTGAAACCCCATACACACCTGGGAGGATCCTGATACACTGTGAAACCCCAGACACATCTTGCAGGATCCTAATGAACTGTGAAAACCCCATACACACCTGGCAGGACCCTGCTACACTGTGAAAACCCCATATGCACCTGGCAGGATCCTGATCCACTGTGAAACCCCCATACACACCTGGCAGGTCCCTGATACACTGTGAAACCCATACACACCTGGCAGGATCCTGATACACTGTGAAAAACCCCATGCACACCTGGCAGGACCCTGATACACTGTGAATCCCCGTACACACCTGGCATGATCCCGATACACTGTGAAAACCCCATACACACCTGGAAGGACCCTGATACACAGTGAAACCGCATATACACCAGGCAGGATACCGATACACTGTGAAAACACCATACACACCTGGCAGGACCCTGATACACTGTGAAAACCCCATACACACCTGGCAGGATCCTGATACACTTTGAAAATCCCATACACACCTGGCAGGATCTTGATAAACTGTGAAACACCATACACACCTGGCAGGATCCTGATACACTGTGAAACCCCCATGCACACCTGGCAGGATCCTGATCCACTGCGAAAACGCCATACACACCTGGCAGGACGCTGATAAACTGTGAAAACCCCATACACACCTGGCAGGACCCTGAAACACTGTGAAAACCCCAAGCCCTCCTGGCAGGAACCTGATACACTGTGAAAACCCCATACACACCTGGCAGGACACTGATACACTGTGAAAACCCCAAACACTCCTGGCAGGATCCTGATACACAGTGAAACCCCATACACACCTGGCAGTATCCTGATCCACTGTGAAACCCCATACACATCTGGCACGATCCTGATACACTGTGAAAACCCCATACACAACTGGCAGGATCCTGATCCACTGTGAAACCTTCACAACACATCTGGCAGGGTCCTGATGCACTGTGAAAACCCCATACACACCTGGCAGGACCCTGATACACTGTGAAAACCCCATATGCACCTGGCAGGATCCTGATCCACTGTGAAACCCCCATACACACCTGGCAGGATCTTGATACACTGTGAAACCCCATACACACCTGGCAGGATCCTGATACACTGTGAAAACCCCAAACACACCTGGCAGGACTCTGATGCACTGTGAATCCCCGTACACACCTGGCAGGTTCCTGATACACTGTGAAAACCCCATACACACCTGGCAGGTCCCTGATACACTGTGAAACCATTACACACCTGGCAGGACCATGATACACTGTGAATCCCCGTACACACCTGGCATGATCCTGATACACTGTGAAAAGCCCATACACACCTGGAAGTACCCTGATACACTGTGAAACCGCATACACACCAGGCAGGATCCCGATACACAGTGAAAACACCATACACACCTGGCAGGACCCTGATACACTGTGAAAACCCCTTACACACCTGGCAGGATCCTGATACACTTTGAAAAACCCATACACACCTGGCAGGACCCTGATACACTGTGAACCCCATACACACCTGGCAGGATCCCGATACACTGTGAAAACACCATACACACCTGGCAGGACACTGATACACTGTGAACCCCCCATTCACAACCGGCAGGAGGCAGATACACTGTGAAAACCCCGTACACACCTGTCAGGTTCCTGATGCACAGTGGAACCCCATTCACATCTGGCAGGATCCTGATGCACAGTGGAACCCCATTCACATCTGGCAGGATCCTGATGCACAGTGAAACCCCATTCACATCTGGCAGGATCCCGATACACTGTGAAACCCCCTACACACCTGGCAGGACCCTGATACACTGTGAAAACACCAAACCCTCCTGGCAGGAACCTGATACACTGTGAAAACCCCATACACACCTGGCAGGACACTGATACACTGTGAAAACCCCAAACACTCCTGGCAGGATCCTGAAACACTGTGAAACCCCATACACACCTGGCAGTATCCTGATCCACTGTGAAACCCCATACACACCTGTCACGATCCTGATACACTGTGAAAACCCCATACACAACTGACAGGATCCTGATCCACTGTGAAACACCCACGACACATCTGGCAGGATCATGATACACTGTGAAATTCCATACACACCTGGCAGGATCCTGACACACTGTGAAACCCCAGACACATCAGGCAGGATCCTCATGCACTGTGAAAACCCCATACACACCTGGCAGGACCCTGATACACTGTGAAAACCCCATATGCACCCGGCAGGATCCTGATCCACTGTGAAACCCCCATACACACCTGGCAGGATCTTGATACACTGTGAAACCCCATACACACCTGGCAGGATCCTGATACACTGTGAATACCCCATACACACCTGGCAGGACTCTGATACACTGTGAATCCCCGTACACACCTGGCAGGTTCCTGATACACTGTGAAAACCCCATACACACCTGGCAGGTCCCTGATACACTGTGAAATCCCATACACACCTGGCAGGATCCTGACACACTGTGAAAACCCCATGCACACCTGTAAGGACCCTGATGCACTGTGAAACCGCATACACAACAGGCAGGATCCCGATACACTGTGAAAACAGCATACACACCTGGCAGGAACCTGACACACTGTGAAAAACCCATACACACCTGGCAGGATCCTGATACACTGTGAAAACCCCATACACACCTGGCAGGATCCTGATACACTTTGAAACCCCATACACACCTGGCAGGATCCGGATACACTGTGAAAACACCATACACACCTGGCAGGACCCTGATACACTGTGAAAACGCCAAACACACCTGGCAGGATCCTGATACACTTGTGAAAACCCCATACACACCTGGCAGGACCCTGATACACTGTGAAAACACCATACACACCTGGTAGGATCCTGATACACTGGGAAAACCCCATACAATACTGGCAGGACCCTGATACACTGTGAAAACCCCATACACACCTGGCAGGATCCTGATACACTGTGAAAACCCCATGCACACCTGGCAGGGCCCTGATACACTGTGAAAACCCCATTCACTCCTGGCAGGATCCTGTTACAGTGTGAAAAACCCATACACACCTGGCAGGAACCTGATACACTGTGAAATCCCCAAACACACCTGGCAGGGTCCTGATGCACTGTGAAACCCTCATACACACCTGGTAGGATCCTGAGACACTGTGAAACCCCATGTACACCTGGCAGGATCCTGATACACTGTGAAACCCCCATACACACCCGGCAGGAGCCTGATACACTGTGAAACCCCATTCACATCTGTCAGGATCCTGATGCACAGTGAAACCCCATTCACATCTGGCAGGATCCTGATACACTGTGAAACCCCATACACACCTTACAGGATCCTGATACACTGTGAAACCCCATACACACCTGGCAAAAACCTGATATACTGTGAAACCCCATAAACACCTGGCAGGATCCTGATGAACTGTGAAAACCCCATGCACACCAGGCAGGATACTGATCCACTGTGAAAACGCCATACACACCTGACAGGACGCTGATAAACAGTGAAAAACCCATGAATCAGGACCCTGATACACTGTGTAAACCCCCATACCCTCCTGGCAGGAACCTGATACACTGTGAAAACCCCGTACATCGCTGGCAGGACACTGATACACTGTGAAAACCCCATACACTCCTGGCAGGATCCTGATACACTGTGAAACCCCATACACACCTGGCAGTATCCTGATACACTGTGAAACCCCATACACACCTGGCAGGATCCTGATACGCTGTGAAAACCCCATGCACAACTGGCAGGATCCTGATCCACTGTGAAACCCCCACCACACATCTGGCAGGATTCTGATACACTGTGAAACCCCATACACACCTGGCAGGCTCCTGAGACACTGTGAAACCCCAGACACATCTGGCAGGATCCTGATGCACTGTGAAAACCCCATACACACCTGGCAGGACCCTGATACACTGTGAAAACCCGATATGCACCTGGCAGGATCCTAATCCACTGTGAAACCCCCATGCACACCTGGCAGGATCTTGATACACTGTGAAACCCCATACACACCTGGCAGGATCCTGATACCCTGTGAAAACCCCATACACACCTGGCAGGACTCTGATACACTGTGAATCCCGGTAAACACCTGGCAGGTTCCTGATACACTGTGAAAACCCCATACACACCTGGCAGGTCCCTGATACACTGTGAAACCCATACACACCTGGCAGGATCCTGATACACTGTGAAAAACCCCATGCACACCTGGCAGGACCCTGATACACTGTGAATCCCCGTACACACCTGGCATGATCCTGATACACTGTGAAAACCCCATACACACCTGGAAGGACCCTGATACACTTTGAAAAACCCATACACACCTGGCAGGACACTGACACACTGTGAACCCCATACACACCTGGCAGGATCCCGATACACTGTGAAAACACCATGCAAACCTGGCAGGACATTGATACACTGTGAAAACCCCATACACACCTGGCTGCATCCTGATACAATTGTGAAAACCCCATACACACCTGGCAGGAACCTGACACACTGTGAAAACCCCATACACACCTGGCAGGATCCTGATACACTGGGCAAACCCCAAACACACCTGGCAGGATCCTGATACACTGGGAAAGCCCCAGAACACCTGGCAGGATCCTGATACACTCTAAAAACCCAATTCACACCTGGCAGGATCCTGATACACTGTGAAAACCCCATACAATACTGGCAGGACCCTGATACACTGTGAAAACCCCATTCACACCTGGAAGGATCCTGTTGCAGTGTGAAAAACCCATACACACCTGGCAGGACCCTGATACAGCGTGAAACCCTCATACACAACTGGCAGGATCCTGATACACTGTGAAAACCCCATACACACCTGGCAGGACACTGATACGCTGTGGAGCCCCACACACACCTTGCAGGACCCTGATACACTGTGAAAACCCCGTACACACCTGTCTGTTTCCTGATATACTGTGAAACCGCATACACACCTGGCAGGATCCTGATGCACTATGAAAACCCCATGCACTCCAGGCAGGATCCTGACCACTGTGAAACGCCATACACACCTGGCAGGATCCTGATACACTGTGAAAACCACATGCACTCCTGGCAGGATCATGATCCACTGTGAAACCCCATACACACCTGGCAGGACACTGATACACTGTGAAACCCCATACACACCTGGCAGGGCCCGGATACACTGTGAAAACCCCATACACACCTGTAAGGACCCTGATACAGGGTGAAACCCATACACACCTGGCAGGATCCTGATACACTGTGAAAAACCCCATGCACACCTGGCAGGACCCTGATACACTGTGAATCCCCGTACACACCTGGCATGATCCTGATACACTGTGAAAAGCCCATACACACCTGGAAGTACCCTGATACACTGTGAAACCGCATACACACTAGGCAGGATCCCGATACACTGTGAAAACACCATACACACCTGGCAGGACCCTGATACACTGCGAAAACCCCTTACACACCTGGCAGGATCCTGATACACTTTGAAAAACCCATACACACCTGGCAGGACCCTGATACACTGTGAACCCCATACACACCTGGCAGGATCCCGATACACTGTGAAAACACCATACACACCTGGCAGGACACTGATACACTGTGAACCCCCCATTCACAACCGGCAGGAGCCAGATACACTGTGAAAACCCCGTACACACCTGTCAGGTTCCTGATGCACAGTGGAACCCCATTCACATCTGGCAGGATCCTGATGCACAGTGGAACCCCATTCACATCTGGCAGGATCCTGATGCACAGTGAAACCCCATTCACATCTGGCAGGATCCCGATACACTGTGAAACCCCCTACACACCTGGCAGGACCCTGATACACTGTGAAAACACCAAACCCTCCTGGCAGGAACCTGATACACTGTGAAAACCCCATACACACCTGGCAGGACACTGATACACTGTGAAAACCCCAAACACTCCTGGCAGGATCCTGAAACACTGTGAAACCCCATACACACCTGGCAGTATCCTGATCCACTGTGAAACCCCATACACTCCTGGCACGATCCTGATACACTGTGAAAACCCCATACACAACTGACAGGATCCTGATCCACTGTGAAACACCCACAACACATCTGGCAGGATCCTGATACACTGTGAAATTCCATACACACCTGGCAGGATCCTGACACGCTGTGAAACCCCAGACACATCAGGCAGGTTCCTCATGCACTGTGAAAACGCCATACACACCTGGCAGGACCCTGATACACTGTGAAAACCCCATATGCACCTGGCAGGATCCTGATCCACTGTGAAACCCCCATACACACCTGGCAGGATCTTGATACACTGTGAAACCCCATACACACCTGGCAGGATCCTGATACACTGTGAATACCCCATACACACCTGGCAGGACTCTGATACACTGTGAATCCCCGTACACACCTGGCAGGTTCCTGATACACTGTGAAAACCCCATACACACCTGGCAGGTCCCTGATACACTGTGAAATCCCATACACTGCTGGCAGGATCCTGACACACTGTGAAAACCCCATGCACACCTGTAAGGACCCTGATGCACTGTGAAACCGCATACACAACAGGCAGGATCCCGATACACTGTGAAAACAGCATACACACCTGGCAGGAACCTGACACACTGTGAAAACCCCATACACACCTGGCAGGATCCTGATACACTGTGAAAACCCCATACACACCTGGCAGGATCCTGATACACTTTGAAACCCCATACACACCTGGCAGGATCCGGATACACTGTGAAAACACCATACACACCTGGCAGAACCCTGATACACTGTGAAAACGCCAAACACACCTGGCAGGATCCTGATACACTTGTGAAAACCCCATACACACCTGGCAGGACCCTGATACACTGTGAAAACACCATACACACCTGGTAGTATCCTGATACACTGGGAAAACCCCATACAATACTGGCAGGACCCTGATACACTGTGAAAACCCCATACACACCTGGCAGGATCCTGATACGCTGTGAAAACCCCATGCACACCTGGCAGGGCCCTGATACACTGTGAAAACCCCATTCACACCTGGCAGGATCCTGTTACAGTGTGAAAAACCCATACACACCTGGCAGGACCCTGATACACTGTGAAATCCCCATACACACCTGGCAGGGTCCTGATGCACTGTGAAACCCTCATACACACCTGGTAGGATCCTGAGACACTGTGAAACCCCATGCACACCTGGCAGGATCCTGATACACTGTGAAACCCCCATACACACCCGGCAGGAGCCTGATACACTGTGAAACCCCATTCACATCTGTCAGGATCCTGATGCACAGTGAAACCCCATTCACATCTGGCAGGATCCTGATACACTGTGAAACCCCATACACACCTGGCAGGATCCTGATACACTGTGAAACCCCATACACACCTGGCAAAAACCTGATATACTGTGAAACCCCATAAACACCTGGCAGGATCCTGATGAACTGTGAAAACCCCATGCACACCAGGCAGGATACTGATCCACTGTGAAAACGCCATACACACCTGGCAGGACGCTGATAAACAGTGAAAAACCCACCAATCAGGACCCTGATACACTGTGTAAACCCCCATACCCTCCTGGCAGGAACCTGATACACTGTGAAACCCCGTACATCGCTGGTAGGACACTGATACACTGTGAAAACCCCATACACTCCTGGCAGGATCCTGATACACTGTGAAACCCCATACACACCTGGCAGTATCCTGATACACTGTGAAACCCCATACACACCTGGCAGGATCCTGATACGCTGTGAAAACCCCATGCACAACTGGCAGGATCCTGATCCACTGTGAAACCCCCACCACACATCTGGCAGGATTCTGATACACTGTGAAACCCCATACACACCTGGCAGGCTCCTGATGCACTGTGAAAACCCCAGACATATCTGGCAGGACCCTGATACACTGTGAAAACCCGATATGCACCTGGCAGGATCCTAATCCACTGTGAAACCCCCATGCACACCTGGCAGGATCGTGATACACTGTGAAACCCCATACACACCTGGCAGGATCCTGATACCCTGTGAAAACCCCATACACACCTGGCAGGACTCTGATACACTGTGAAACCGCATACACACCAGGCAGGATCCCGATACACTGTGAAAACACCATACACACCTGGCAGGACCCTGATACACTGTGAAATCCCCTTACACACTTGGCAGGATCCTGATACACTTTGAAAAACCCATACACACCTGGCAGGACCCTGATACACTGTGAACCCCATACACACCTGGCAGGATCCCGATACACTGTGAAAACACCATACACACCTGGCAGGACACTGATACACTGTGAACCCCCCATTCACAACCGGCAGGAGCCAGATACACTGTGAAAACCCCGTACACACCTGTCAGGTTCCTGATGCACAGTGGAACCCCATTCACATCTGGCAGGATCCTGATGCACAGTGGAACCCCATTCACATCTGGCAGGATCCTGATGCACAGTGAAACCCCATTCACATCTGGCAGGATCCCGATACACTGTGAAACCCCCTACACACCTGGCAGGACCCTGATACACTGTGAAAACACCAAACCCTCCTGGCAGGAACCTGATACACTGTGAAAACCCCATACACACCTGGCAGGACACTGATACACTGTGAAAACCCCAAAAACTCCTGGCAGGATACTGAAACACTGTGAACACCCCATGCACACCTGTAAGGACCCTGATGCACTGTGAAACCGCATACACAACAGGCAGGATCCCGATACACTGTGAAAACAGCATACACACCTGGCAGGAACCTGACACACTGTGAAAACCCCATACACACCTGGCAGGATCCTGATACACTGTGAAAACCCCATACACACCTGGCAGGATCCTGATACACTTTGAAACCCCATACACACCTGGCAGGATCCGGATACACTGTGAAAACACCATACACGCCTGGCAGGACCCTGATACACTGTGAAAACGCCAAACACACCTGGCAGGATCCTGATACACTTGTGAAAACCCCATACACACCTGGCAGGACCCTGATACACTGTGAAAACACCATACACACCTGGTAGTATCCTGATACACTGGGAAAACCCCATACAATACTGGCATGACCCTGATACACTGTGAAAACCCCATACACACCTGGCAGGATCCTGATACACTGTGAAAACCCCATGCACACCTGGCAGGGCCCTGATACACTGTGAAAACCCCATTCACACCTGGCAGGATCCTGTTACAGTGTGAAAAACCCATACACACCTGGCAGGACCCTGATACACTGTGAAATCCCCATACACACCTGGCAGGGTCCTGATGCACTGTGAAACCCTCATACACACCTGGTAGGATCCTGAGACACTGTGAAACCCCATGCACACCTGGCAGGATCCTGATACACTGTGAAACCCCCATACACACCCGGCAGGAGCCTGATACACTGTGAAACCCCATTCACATCTGTCAGGATCCTGATGCACAGTGAAACCCCATTCACATCTGGCAGGATCCTGATACACTGTGAAACCCCATACACACCTGGCAGGACCCTGATACACTGTGAAAACCCCTTACACACTTGGCAGGATCCTGATACACTTTGAAAAACCCATACACACCTGGCAGGACCCTGATACACTGTGAACCCCATACACACCTGGCAGGATCCCGATACACTGTGAAAACACCATACACACCTGGCAGGACACTGATACACTGTGAACCCCCCATTCACAACCGGCAGGAGCCAGATACACTGTGAAAACCCCGTACACACCTGTCAGGTTCCTGATGCACAGTGGAACCCCATTCACATCTGGCACGATCCTGATGCACAGTGGAACCCCATTCACATCTGGCAGGATCCTGATGCACAGTGAAACCCCATTCACATCTGGCAGGATCCCGATACACTGTGAAACCCCCTACACACCTGGCAGGACCCTGATACACTGTGAAAACACCAAACCCTCCTGGCAGGAACCTGATACACTGTGAAAACCCCATACACACCTGGCAGGACACTGATACACTGTGAAAACCCCAAACACTCCTGGCAGGATCCTGAAACACTGTGAAACCCCATACACACCTGGCAGTATCCTGATCCACTGTGAAACCCCATACACACCTGGCACGATCCTGATACACTGTGAAAACCCCATACACAACTGACAGGATCCTGATCCACTGTGAAACACCCACAACACATCTGGCAGGATCCTGATACACTGTGAAATTCCATACACACCTGGCAGGATCCTGACACACTGTGAAACCCCAGACACATCAGGCAGGATCCTCATGCACTGTGAAAACCCCATACACACCTGGCAGGACCCTGATACACTGTGAAAACCCCATATGCACCTGGCAGGATCCTGATCCAAAGTGAAACCCCCATACACACCTGGCAGGATCTTGATACACTGTGAAACCCCATACACACCTGGCAGGATCCTGATACACTGTGAAACCCCATACACACCTGGCAAAAACCTGATATACTGTGAAACCCCATAAACACCTGGCAGGATCCTGATGAACTGTGAAAACCCCATGCACACCAGGCAGGATACTGATCCACTGTGAAAACGCCATACACACCTGGCAGGACGCTGATAAACAGTGAAAAACCCACCAATCAGGACCCTGATACACTGTGTAAACCCCCATACCCTCCTGGCAGGAACCTGATACACTGTGAAAACCCCGTACATCGCTGGCAGGACACTGATACACTGTGAAAACCCCATACACTCCTGGCAGGATCCTGATACACTGTGAAACACCATACACACCTGGCAGTATCCTGATACACTGTGAAACCCCATACACACCTGGCAGGATCCTGATACGCTGTGAAAACCCCATGAACAACTGGCAGGATCCTGATCCACTGTGAAACCCCCACCACACATCTGGCAGGATTCTGATACACTGTGAAACCCCATACACACCTGGCAGGCTCCTGATGCACTGTGAAAACCCCAGACACATCTGGCAGGACCCTGATACACTGTGAAAACCCGATATGCACCTGGCAGGATCCTAATCCACTGTGAAACCCCCATGCACACCTGGCAGGATCGTGATACACTGTGAAACCCCATACACACCTGGCAGGATCCTGATACCCTGTGAAAACCCCATACACACCTGGCAGGACTCTGATACACTGTGAAACCGCATACACACCAGGCAGGATCCCGATACACTGTGAAAACACCATACACACCTGGCAGGACCCTGATACACTGTGAAAACCCCTTACACACTTGGCAGGATCCTGATACACTTTGAAAAACCCATACACACCTGGCAGGACCCTGATACACTGTGAACCCCATACACACCTGGCAGGATCCCGATACACTGTGAAAACACCATACACACCTGGCAGGACACTGATACACTGTGAACCCCCCATTCACAACCGGAAGGAGCCAGATACACTGTGAAAACCCCGTACACACCTGTCAGGTTCCTGATGCACAGTGGAACCCCATTCACATCTGGCAGGATCCTGATGCACAGTGGAACCCCATTCACATCTGGCAGGATCCTGATGCACAGTGAAACCCCATTCACATCTGGCAGGATCCCGATACACTGTGAAACCCCCTACACACCTGGCAGGACCCTGATACACTGTGAAAACACCAAACCCTCCTGGCAGGAACCTGATACACTGTGAAAACCCCATACACACCTGGCAGGACACTGATACACTGTGAAAACCCCAAACACTCCTGGCAGGATCCTGAAACACTGTGAAACCCCATACACACCTGGCAGTATCCTGATCCACTGTGAAACCCCATACACACCTGGCACGATCCTGATACACTGTGAAAACCCCATACACAACTGACAGGATCCTGATCCACTGTGAAACACCCACAACACATCTGGCAGGATCCTGATACACTGTGAAATTCCATACACACCTGGCAGGATCCTGACACACTGTGAAACCCCAGACACATCAGGCAGGATCCTCATGCACTGTGAAAACCCCATACACACCTGGCAGGACCCTGATACACTGTGAAAACGCCATATGCACCTGGCAGGATCCTGATCCACTGTGAAACCCCCATACACACCTGGCAGGATCTTGATACACTGTGAATCCCCGTACACACCTGGCAGGTTCCTGATACACTGTGAAAACCCCATACACACCTGGCAGGTCCCTGATACACTGTGAAATCCCATACACACCTGGCAGGACACTGATACACTGTGAACCCCCCATTCACAACCGGCAGGAGCCAGATACTCTGTGAAAACCCCGTACACACCTGTCAGGTTCCTGATGCACAGTGGAACCCCATTCACATCTGGCAGGATCCTGATGCACAGTGGAACCCCATTCACATCTGGCAGGATCCTGATGCACAGTGAAACCCCATTCACATCTGGCAGGATCCCGATACACTGTGAAACCCCCTACACACCTGGCAGGACCCTGATACACTGTGAAAACACCAAACCCTCCTGGCAGGAACCTGATACACTGTGAAAACCCCATACACACCTGGCAGGACACTGATACACTGTGAAAACCCCAAACACTCCTGGCAGGATCCTGAAACACTGTGAAACCCCATACACACCTGGCAGTATCCTGATCCACTGTGAAACCCCATACACACCTGGCACGATCCTGATACACTGTGAAAACCCCATACACAACTGACAGGATCCTGATCCACTGTGAAACACCCACAACACATCTGGCAGGATCCTGATACACTGTGAAATTCCATACACACCTGGCAGGATCCTGACACACTGTGAAACCCCAGACACATCAGGCAGGATCCTCATGCACTGTGAAAACCCCATACACACCTGGCAGGACCCTGATACACTGTGAAAACCCCATATGCACCTGGCAGGATCCTGATCCAAAGTGAAACCCCCATACACACCTGGCAGGATCTTGATACACTGTGAAACCCCATACACACCTGGCAGGATCCTGATACACTGTGAAACCCCATACACACCTGGCAAAAACCTGATATACTGTGAAACCCCATAAACACCTGGCAGGATCCTGATGAACTGTGAAAACCCCATGCACACCAGGCAGGATACTGATCCACTGTGAAAACGCCATACACACCTGGCAGGACGCTGATAAACAGTGAAAAACCCACCAATCAGGACCCTGATACACTGTGTAAACCCCCATACCCTCCTGGCAGGAACCTGATACACTGTGAAAACCCCGTACATCGCTGGCAGGACACTGATACACTGTGAAAACCCCATACACTCCTGGCAGGATCCTGATACACTGTGAAACCCCATACACACCTGGCAGTATCCTGATACACTGTGAAACCCCATACACACCTGGCAGGATCCTGATACGCTGTGAAAACCCCATGCACAACTGGCAGGATCCTGATCCACTGTGAAACCCCCACCACACATCTGGCAGGATTCTGATACACTGTGAAACCCCATACACACCTGGCAGGCTCCTGATGCACTGTGAAAACCCCAGACACATCTGGCAGGACCCTGATACACTGTGAAAACCCGATATGCACCTGGCAGGATCCTAATCCACTGTGAAACCCCCATGCACACCTGGCAGGATCGTGATACACTGTGAAACCCCATACACACCTGGCAGGATCCTGATACCCTGTGAAAACCCCATACACACCTGGCAGGACTCTGATACACTGTGAAACCGCATACACACCAGGCAGGATCCCGATACACTGTGAAAACACCATACACACCTGGCAGGACCCTGATACACTGTGAAAACCCCTTACACACTTGGCAGGATCCTGATACACTTTGAAAAACCCATACACACCTGGCAGGACCCTGATACACTGTGAACCCCATACACACCTGGCAGGATCCCGATACACTGTGAAAACACCATACACACCTGGCAGGACACTGATACACTGTGAACCCCCCATTCACAACCGGAAGGAGCCAGATACACTGTGAAAACCCCGTACACACCTGTCAGGTTCCTGATGCACAGTGGAACCCCATTCACATCTGGCAGGATCCTGATGCACAGTGGAACCCCATTCACATCTGGCAGGATCCTGATGCACAGTGAAACCCCATTCACATCTGGCAGGATCCCGATACACTGTGAAACACCCTACACACCTGGCAGGACCCTGATACACTGTGAAAACACCAAACCCTCCTGGCAGGAACCTGATACACTGTGAAAACCCCATACACACCTGGCAGGACACTGATACACTGTGAAAACCCCAAACACTCCTGGCAGGATCCTGAAACACTGTGAAACCCCATACACACCTGGCAGTATCCTGATCCACTGTGAAACCCCATACACACCTGGCACGATCCTGATACACTGTGAAAACCCCATACACAACTGACAGGATCCTGATCCACTGTGAAACACCCACAACACATCTGGCAGGATCCTGATACACTGTGAAATTCCATACACACCTGGCAGGATCCTGACACACTGTGAAACCCCAGACACATCAGGCAGGATCCTCATGCACTGTGAAAACCCCATACACACCTGGCAGGACCCTGATACACTGTGAAAACCCCATATGCACCTGGCAGGATCCTGATCCACTGTGAAACCCCCATACACACCTGGCAGGATCTTGATACACTGTGAAACCCCATACACACCTGGCAGGATCCTGATACACTGTGAATACCCCATACACACCTGGCAGGACTCTGATACACTGTGAATCCCCGTACACACCTGGCAGGTTCCTGATACACTGTGAAAACCCCATACACACCTGGCAGGTCCCTGATACACTGTGAAATCCCATACACACCTGGCAGGATCCTGACACACTGTGAAAACCCCATGCACACCTGTAAGGACCCTGATGCACTGTGAAACCGCATACACAACAGGCAGGATCCCGATACACTGTGAAAACAGCATACACACCTGGCAGGAACCTGACACACTGTGAAAACCCCATACACACCTGGCAGGATCCTGATACACTGTGAAAACCCCATACACACCTGGCAGGATCCTGATACACTTTGAAACCCCATACACACCTGGCAGGATCCGGATACACTGTGAAAACACCATACACACCTGGCAGGACCCTGATACACTTGTGAAAACCCCATACACACCTGGCAGGTCCCTGATACACTGTGAAAACACCATACACACCTGGTAGGATCCTGATACACTGGGAAAACCTCATACAATACTGGCAGGAACCTGATACACTGTGAAAACCCCATACACACCTGGCAGGATCCTGATACACTGTGAAAACCCCATGCACACCTGGCAGGGCCCTGATACACTGTGAAAACCCCATTCACACCTGGCAGGATCCTGTTACAGTGTGAAAAACCCATACACACCTGGCAGGACCCTGATACACTGTGAAATCCCCAAACACACCTGGTAGGATCCTGAGACACTGTGAAACCCCATGCACACCTGGCAGGATCCTGATACACTGTGAAACCCCCATACACACCCGGCAGGAGCCTGATACACTGTGAAACCCCATTCACATCTGTCAGGATCCTGATGCACAGTGAAACCCCATTCACATCTGGCAGGATCCTGATACACTGTGAAACCCCATACACACCTGGCAGGATCCTGATACACTGTGAAACCCCATACACACCTGGCAAAAACCTGATATACTGTGAAACCCCATAAACACCTGGCAGGATCCTGATGAACTGTGAAAACCCCATGCACACCAGGCAGGATACTGATCCACTGTGAAAACGCCATACACACCTGGCAGGACGCTGACAAACAGTGAAAAACCCACCAATCAGGACCCTGATACACTGTGTAAACCCCCATACCCTCCTGGCAGGAACCTGATACACTGTGAAAACCCCGTACATCGCTGGCAGGACACTGATACACTGTGAAAACCCCATACACTCCTGGCAGGATCCTGATACACTGTGAAACCCCATACACACCTGGCAGTATCCTGATACACTGTGAAACCCCATACACACCTGGCAGGATCCTGATACGCTGTGAAAACCCCATGCACAACTGGCAGGATCCTGATCCACTGTGAAACCCCCACCACACATCTGGCAGGATTCTGATACACTGTGAAACCCCATACACACCTGGCAGGCTCCTGAGACACTGTGAAACCCCAGACACATCTGGCAGGATCCTGATGCACTGTGAAAACCCCATACACACCTGGCAGGACCCTGATACACTGTGAAAACCCGATATGCACCTGGCAGGATCCTAATCCACTGTGAATCCCCCATGGACACCTGGCAGGATCTTGATACACTGTGAAACCCCATACACACCTGGCAGGATCCTGATACCCTGTGAAAACCCCATACACACCTAGCAGGACTCTGATACACTGTGAATCCCCGTAAACACCTGGCAGGATCCTGATACACTGTGAAAACCCCATACACACCTGGCAGGTCCCTGATACACTGTGAAACCCATACACACCTGGCAGGATCCTGATACACTGTGAAAAACCCCATGCACACCTGGCAGGACCCTGATACACTGTGAATCCCCGTACACACCTGGCATGATCCTGATACACTGTGAAACCCCCATACACACCCGGCAGGAGCCTGATACACTGTGAAACCCCATTCACATCTGTCAGGATCCTGATGCACAGTGAAACCCCATTCACATCTGGCAGGATCCTGATACACTGTGAAACCCCATACACACCTGGCAGGATCCTGATACACTGTGAAACCCCATACACACCTGGCAAAAACCTGATATACTGTGAAACCCCATAAACACCTGGCAGGATCCTGATGAACTGTGAAAACCCCATGCACACCAGGCAGGATACTGATCCACTGTGAAAACGCCATACACACCTGGCAGGACGCTGACAAACAGTGAAAAACCCACCAATCAGGACCCTGATACACTGTGTAAACCCCCATACCCTCCTGGCAGGAACCTGATACACTGTGAAAACCCCGTACATCGCTGGCAGGACACTGATACACTGTGAAAACCCCATACACTCCTGGCAGGATCCTGATACACTGTGAAACCCCATACACACCTGGCAGTATCCTGATACACTGTGAAACCCCATACACACCTGGCAGGATCCTGATACGCTGTGAAATCCCCATGCACAACTGGCAGGATCCTGATCCACTGTGAAACCCCCACCACACATCTGGCAGGATTCTGATACACTGTGAAACCCCATACACACCTGGCAGGCTCCTGAGACACTGTGAAACCCCAGACACATCTGGCAGGATCCTGATGCACTGTGAAAACCCCATACACACCTGGCAGGACCCTGATACACTGTGAAAACCCGATATGCACCTGGCAGGATCCTAATCCACTGTGAAACCCCCATGCACACCTGGCAGGATCTTGATACACTGTGAAACCCCATACACACCTGGCAGGATCCTGATACCCTGTGAAAACCCCATACACACCTGGCAGGACTCTGATACACTGTGAATCCCCGTAAACACCTGGCAGGTTCCTGATACACTGTGAAAACCCCATACACACCTGGCAGGTCCCTGATACACTGTGAATCCCATACACACCTGGCAGGATCCTGATACACTGTGAAAAACCCCATGCACACCTGGCAGGACCCTGATACACTGTGAATCCCCGTACACACCTGGCATGATCCTGATACACTGTGAAAACCCCATACACACCTGGAAGGACCCTGATACACAGTGAAACCGCATACACACCAGGCAGGATCCCGATACACTGTGAAAATACCATACACACCTGCCAGGTCCCTGATACACTGTGAAAACCCCATACACACCTGGCAGGATCCTGATACACTTTGAAAAACCCATACACACCTGGCAGGACACTGACACACTGTGAACCCCATACACACCTGGCAGGATCCCGATACACTGTGAAAACACCATGCACACCTGGCAGGACATTGATACACTGTGAAAACCCCATACACACCTGGCTGGATCCTGATACAATTGTGAAAACCCCATACACACCTGGCAGGAACCTGATACACTGTGAAAACCCCATACACACCTGGCAGGATCCTGATACACTGGGAAAACCCCAAACACACCTGGCGGGACCCTGATACACTGTGAAAACCCCATACACACCTGGCAGGATCCTAATACACTGGGAAAGCCCCAGAACACCTGGCAGGATCCTGATACACTCTAAAAACCCAATTCACACCTGGCAGCATCCTGATACACTGTGAAAACCCCATACAATACTGGCAGGACCCTGATACACTGTGAAAACCCCATTCACACCTGGAAGGATCCTGTTGCAGTGTGAAAAACCCATACACACCTGGCAGGATCCTGATACACTGTGAAATCCCCATACACACCTGGCAGGATCCTGATGCAGCGTGAAACCCTCATACACAACTGGCAGGATCCTGATACACTGTGAAAACCCCATACACACCTGGCAGGACACTGATACGCTGTGGAGCCCCACACACACCTTGCAGGACCCTGATACACTGTGAAAACCCCGTACACACCTGTCTGTTTCCTGATATACTGTGAAACCGCATACACACCTGGCAGGATCCTGATGCACTATGAAAACCCCATGCACTCCAGGCAGGATCCTGACCACTGTGAAACGCCATACACACCTGGCAGGATCCTGATACACTGTGAAAACCACATGCACTCCTGGCAGGATCATGATCCACTGTGAAACCCCATACACACCTGGCAGGATCTTGATACACTGTGAAACCCCATACACACCTGGCAGGATCCTGATACACTGTGAAACCCCATACACACCTGGCAAAAACCTGATATACTGTGAAACCCCATATGCACCTGGCAGGATCCTGATCCAAAGTGAAACCCCCATACACACCTGGCAGGATCTTGATACACTGTGAAACCCCATACACACCTGGCAGGATCCTGATACACTGTGAAACCCCATACACACCTGGCAAAAACCTGATATACTGTGAAACCCCATAAACACCTGGCAGGATCCTGATGAACTGTGAAAACCCCATGCACACCAGGCAGGATACTGATCCACTGTGAAAACGCCATACACACCTGGCAGGACGCTGATAAACAGTGAAAAACCCACCAATCAGGACCCTGATACACTGTGTAAACCCCCATACCCTCCTGGCAGGAACCTGATACACTGTGAAAACCCCGTACATCGCTGGCAGGACACTGATACACTGTGAAAACCCCATACACTCCTGGCAGGATCCTGATACACTGTGAAACCCCATACACACCTGGCAGTATCCTGATACACTGTGAAACCCCATACACACCTGGCAGGATCCTGATACGCTGTGAAAACCCCATGCACAACTGGCAGGATCCTGATCCACTGTGAAACCCCCACCACACATCTGGCAGGATTCTGATACACTGTGAAACCCCATACACACCTGGCAGGCTCCTGATGCACTGTGAAAACCCCAGACACATCTGGCAGGACCCTGATACACTGTGAAAACCCGATATGCACCTGGAAGGATCCTAATCCACTGTGAAACCCCCATGCACACCTGGCAGGATCGTGATACACTGTGAAACCCCATACACACCTGGCAGGATCCTGATACCCTGTGAAAACCCCATACACACCTGGCAGGACTCTGATACACTGTGAAACCGCATACACACCAGGCAGGATCCCGATACACTGTGAAAACACCATACACACCTGGCAGGACCCTGATACACTGTGAAAACCCCTTACACACTTGGCAGGATCCTGATACACTTTGAAAAACCCATACACACCTGGCAGGACCCTGATACACTGTGAACCCCATACACACCTGGCAGGATCCCGATACACTGTGAAAACACCATACACATCTGGCAGGACACTGATACACTGTGAACCCCCCATTCACAACCGGAAGGAGCCAGATACACTGTGAAAACCCCGTACACACCTGTCAGGTTCCTGATGCACAGTGGAACCCCATTCACATCTGGCAGGATCCTGATGCACAGTGGAACCCCATTCACATCTGGCAGGATCCTGATGCACAGTGAAACCCCATTCACATCTGGCAGGATCCCGATACACTGTGAAACCCCCTACACACCTGGCAGGACCCTGATACACTGTGAAAACACCAAACCCTCCTGGCAGGAACCTGATACACTGTGAAAACCCCATACACACCTGGCAGGACACTGATACACTGTGAAAACCCCAAACACTCCTGGCAGGATCCTGAAACACTGTGAAACCCCATACACACCTGGCAGTATCCTGATCCACTGTGAAACCCCATACACACCTGGCACGATCCTGATACACTGTGAAAACCCCATACACAACTGACAGGATCCTGATCCACTGTGAAACACCCACAACACATCTGGCAGGATCCTGATACACTGTGAAATTCCATACACACCTGGCAGGATCCTGACACACTGTGAAACCCCAGACACATCAGGCAGGATCCTCATGCACTGTGAAAACCCCATACACACCTGGCAGGACCCTGATACACTGTGAAAACCCCATATGCACCTGGCAGGATCCTGATCCACTGTGAAACCCCCATACACACCTGGCAGGATCTTGATACACTGTGAAACCCCATACACACCTGGCAGGATCCTGATACACTGTGAATACCCCATACACACCTGGCAGGACTCTGATACACTGTGAATCCCCGTACACACCTGGCAGGTTCCTGATACACTGTGAAAACCCCATACACACCTGGCAGGTCCCTGATACACTGTGAAATCCCATACACACCTGGCAGGATCCTGACACACTGTGAAAACCCCATGCACACCTGTAAGGACCCTGATGCACTGTGAAACCGCATACACAACAGGCAGGATCCCGATACACTGTGAAAACAGCATACACACCTGGCAGGAACCTGACACACTGTGAAAACCCCATACACACCTGGCAGGATCCTGATACACTGTGAAAACCCCATACACACCTGGCAGGATCCTGATACACTTTGAAACCCCATACACACCTGGCAGGATCCGGATACACTGTGAAAACACCATACACACCTGGCAGGACCCTGATACACTGTGAAAACGCCAAACACACCTGGCAGGATCCTGATACACTTGTGAAAACCCCATACACACCTGGCAGGTCCCTGATACACTGTGAAAACACCATACACACCTGGTAGGATCCTGATACACTGGGAAAACCTCATACAATACTGGCAGGACCCTGATACACTGTGAAAACCCCATACACACCTGGCAGGATCCTGATACACTGTGAAAACCCCATGCACACCTGGCAGGGCCCTGATACACTGTGAAAACCCCATTCACACCTGGCAGGATCCTGTTACAGTGTGAAAAACCCATACACACCTGGCAGGACCCTGATACACTGTGAAATCCCCAAACACACCTGGTAGGATCCTGAGACACTGTGAAACCCCATGCACACCTGGCAGGAGCCTGATACACTGTGAAACCCCATTCACATCTGTCAGGATCCTGATGCACAGTGAAACCCCATTCACATCTGGCAGGATCCTGATACACTGTGAAACCCCATACACACCTGGCAGGATCCTGATACACTGTGAAACCCCATACACACCTGGCAAAAACCTGATATACTGTGAAACCCCATAAACACCTGGCAGGATCCTGATGAACTGTGAAAACCCCATGCACACCAGGCAGGATACTGATCCACTGTGAAAACGCCATACACACCTGGCAGGACGCTGACAAACAGTGAAAAACCCACCAATCAGGACCCTGATACACTGTGTAAACCCCCATACCCTCCTGGCAGGAACCTGATACACTGTGAAAACCCCGTACATCGCTGGCAGGACACTGATACACTGTGAAAACCCCATACACTCCTGGCAGGATCCTGATACACTGTGAAACCCCATACACACCTGGCAGTATCCTGATACACTGTGAAACCCCATACACACCTGGCAGGATCCTGATACGCTGTGAAAACCCCATGCACAACTGGCAGGATCCTGATCCACTGTGAAACCCCCACCACACATCTGGCAGGATTCTGATACACTGTGAAACCCCATACACACCTGGCAGGCTCCTGAGACACTGTGAAACCCCAGACACATCTGGCAGGATCCTGATGCACTGTGAAAACCCCATACACACCTGGCAGGACCCTGATACACTGTGAAAACCCGATATGCACCTTGCAGGATCCTAATCCACTGTGAATCCCCCATGGACACCTGGCAGGATCTTGATACACTGTGAAACCCCATACACACCTTGCAGGATCCTGATACCCTGTGAAAACCCCATACACACCTGGCAGGACTCTGATACACTGTGAATCCCCGTAAACACCTGGCAGGTTCCTGATACACTGTGAAAACCCCATACACACCTGGCAGGTCCCTGATACACTGTGAAACCCATACACACCTGGCAGGATCCTGATACACTGTGAAAAACCCCATGCACACCTGGCAGGACCCTGATACACTGTGAATCCCCGTACACACCTGGCATGATCCTGATACACTGTGAAACCCCCATACACACCCGGCAGGAGCCTGATACACTGTGAAACCCCATTCACATCTGTCAGGATCCTGATGCACAGTGAAACCCCATTCACATCTGGCAGGATCCTGATACACTGTGAAACCCCATACACACCTGGCAGGATCCTGATACACTGTGAAACCCCATACACACCTGGCAAAAACCTGATATACTGTGAAACCCCATAAACACCTGGCAGGATCCTGATGAACTGTGAAAACCCCATGCACACCAGGCAGGATACTGATCCACTGTGAAAACGCCATACACACCTGGCAGGACGCTGACAAACAGTGAAAAACCCACCAATCAGGACCCTGATACACTGTGTAAACCCCCATACCCTCCTGGCAGGAACCTGATACACTGTGAAAACCCCGTACATCGCTGGCAGGACACTGATACACTGTGAAAACCCCATACACTCCTGGCAGGATCCTGATACACTGTGAAACCCCATACACACCTGGCAGTATCCTGATACACTGTGAAACCCCATACACACCTGGCAGGATCCTGATACGCTGTGAAATCCCCATGCACAACTGGCAGGATCCTGATCCACTGTGAAACCCCCACCACACATCTGGCAGGATTCTGATACACTGTGAAACCCCATACACACCTGGCAGGCTCCTGAGACACTGTGAAACCCCAGACACATCTGGCAGGATCCTGATGCACTGTGAAAACCCCATACACACCTGGCAGGACCCTGATACACTGTGAAAACCCGATATGCACCTGGCAGGATCCTAATCCACTGTGAAACCCCCATGCACACCTGGCAGGATCTTGATACACTGTGAAACCCCATACACACCTGGCAGGATCCTGATACCCTGTGAAAACCCCATACACACCTGGCAGGACTCTGATACACTGTGAATCCCCGTAAACACCTGGCAGGTTCCTGATACACTGTGAAAACCCCATACACACCTGGCAGGTCCCTGATACACTGTGAATCCCATACACACCTGGCAGGATCCTGATACACTGTGAAAAACCCCATGCACACCTGGCAGGACCCTGATACACTGTGAATCCCCGTACACACCTGGCATGATCCTGATACACTGTGAAAACCCCATACACACCTGGAAGGACCCTGATACACAGTGAAACCGCATACACACCAGGCAGGATCCCGATACACTGTGAAAACACCATACACACCTGCCAGGTCCCTGATACACTGTGAAAACCCCATACACACCTGGCAGGATCCTGATACACTTTGAAAAACCCATACACACCTGGCAGGACACTGACACACTGTGAACCCCATACACACCTGGCAGGATCCCGATACACTGTGAAAACACCATGCACACCTGGCAGGACATTGATACACTGTGAAAACCCCATACACACCTGGCTGGATCCTGATACAATTGTGAAAACCCCATACACACCTGGCAGGAACCTGATACACTGTGAAAACCCCATACACACCTGGCAGGATCCTGATACACTGGGAAAACCCCAAACACACCTGGCGGGACCCTGATACACTGTGAAAACCCCATACACACCTGGCAGGATCCTGATACACTGGGAAAGCCCCAGAACACCTGGCAGGATCCTGATACACTCTAAAAACCCAATTCACACCTGGCAGGATCCTGATACACTGTGAAAACCCCATACAATACTGGCAGGACCCTGATACACTGTGAAAACCCCATTCACACCTGGAAGGATCCTGGTGCAGTGTGAAAAACCCATACACACCTGGCAGGATCCTGATACACTGTGAAATCCCCATACACACCTGGCAGGATCCTGATGCAGCGTGAAACCCTCATACACAACTGGCAGGATCCTGATACACTGTGAAAACCCCATACACACCTGGCAGGACACTGATACGCTGTGGAGCCCCACACACACCTTGCAGGACCCTGATACACTGTGAAAACCCCGTACACACCTGTCTGTTTCCTGATATACTGTGAAACCGCATACACACCTGGCAGGATCCTGATGCACTATGAAAACCCCATGCACTCCAGGCAGGATCCTGACCACTGTGAAACGCCATACACACCTGGCAGGATCCTGATACACTGTGAAAACCACATGCACTCCTGGCAGGATCATGATCCACTGTGAAACCCCATACACACCTGGCAGGACACTGATACACTGTGAAACCCCATACACACCTGGCAGGATACTGATGCACTGTGAAATCACCATACACACCTGGCAGGGCCCGGATACACTGTGAAAACCCCATACACACCTGGCAGGATCCTGTTACACTGTTATAACCCCATACACACCAGGCAGGATCCTGATACACTGTGAAAACCACATGCACTCCTGGCAGGATCATGATCCACTGTGAAATCCCATACACACCTGGCAGGAACCCGATACACTGTGAAAACCCCATACACACCTGTCAGGATCCTGATACACTGTGAAAGCCCCATACACAACTGGCAGGATCCTGATCCACTGTGAAACCCCCAAGCACACCTGGCAGAATCCTGATACACTGTGTAACCCCATACGCACCTGGCAGGATCCTGATACACTGGGAAAACCCCATACACACCTGGCGGGACCCTGATACACTGTGTAAAGCCTATACACACCTGGCAGGATACTGGTACACTCTAAAAACCCAATTCACACCTGGCAGGATCCTGATACACTGTGAAAACCCCATACAATATTGGCAGGACCCTGATACACTGTGAAAACCCCATACACACCTGGCAGGATCCTGATACACTGTGAAAACCCCATGCACACCTGGCAGGACCCTGATATACTGGAAAAACCCCATTCACACCTGGCAGGATGCTGTTATATTGTGAAAAGCCCATACACACCTGGCAGGACACTGATACACTGCGAAATCCCCATACACACCTGGCAGGATCCTGATGCACTGTGAAACCCTCATACACACCTGGTAGAATCCTGATACACTGTGAAAACCCCATACACACCTGGCAGGATCCTGATACACTGTGAAAACCCCATGCACTCCAGGCAGGATCCTGATCCACAGTGAAACGCCATACACACCTGGCAGGATCCTAATTCACTGTGAAAACCACATGCACTCCTGGCAGGATCATGATCCACTGTGAAACCCCATACACACCTGGCAGGATCCTGATACACTGTTATAACCCCATACACACCTGGCAGGATCCTGAGACACTGTGAAAACCACATGCACTCCTGGCAGGATCATGATCCACTGTGAAACCCCATACACACCTGGCAGGACCCTGATGCACTGTGAAACCCCATGCACACCTGGCAGGATCCTGATACACTGTGAAAACCACATGCACTCCTGGCAGGATCATGATCCACTGTGAAACCCCATACACACCTGGCAGGACCCTGATGCACTGTGAAACCCCATACACACCTGGCAGGATCCTGGTGCACTGTGAAATCACCATACAAACGTGGCAGGGCCCGGATACACTGTGAAAACCCCATACACACCTGGCAGGATACTGTTACACTGTAATAACCCCATACACACCAGGCAGGATCCTGATACACTGTGAAAACCACATGCACTCCAGGCAGGATCATGATCCACAGTGAAACCCCATACATACCTGGCAGGAACCCGATACACTGTGAAAACACCATACACACCTGTCAGGATCCTGATACACTGTGAAAACCCCATACACAACTGGCAGGATCCTGATCCACTGTGAAACCCCCATGCACACCTGGCAGGATCCTGATACACTGTGAAACCCCATACACACCTGGCAGGATCCTGATACACTGTGAAAACCCCATACAATACTGGCAGGACACTGATACACTGTGAAAACCCCATACACACCTGGCAGGATCCTGATACACTGTGAAAACCCCATGCACACCTGGCAGGACCCTGATATACTGTGAAAACCCCATTCACACCTGGCAGGATCCGGTTCCAGTGTGAAAAGCCCATACACACCTGGAAGGACCCTGATACACTGCGAAATCCCCATACACACCTGGCAGTATCCTGATGCACTGTGAAACCCTCATACACACCTGGTAGAATCCTGATGCACTGTGAAAACCCCATACACACCTGGCAGGACCCTGATACGCTGTGAAAACCCCATACACATCTGGCAGGATCCTGATACACTGTGGAACCCCATACACACCTGGCAGGACCCTGATACACTGTGAAAACCCCGTACACATCTGTCTGTCTCCTGATACACTGTGAAACCCCATACACACCTGGCAGGATCCAGATACACTCTGAAAACCCCATGCACTCCAGGCAGGATCCTGATCCACTGTGAAACGCCATACACACCTGGCAGGATCCTGAGACACTGTGAAAACCACATGCACTCCTGGCAGGATCACGATCCACTGTGAAACCCCATACACACCTGGCAGGACCCTGATACACTGTGAAATCACCATACACACCTGGCAGGGCCCTGATACACTGTGAAAACCCCATACACACCTGGCAGGAACCTGTTACACTGTTATAACCCCATACACATTTGGCAGGATCCTGATGCACTGTGAAAACCAAATGCACTCCTGGCAGGATCATGATCCACTGTGAAACCCCATACAAACCTGGCAGGAAACCGATACACTGTGAAAACCCCATACACACCTGTCAGGATCCTGATACACTGTGTAAACCCCATACACAACTGGCAGGATCCTGATCCGCTGTGAAACCCCCATGCACACCTGGCAGGATCCTGATAAACTGTTGAACCCCATACACACCTGGCAGGATCCTGCTACACTGTGAAAACCCCATAAACACCTGGCAGGATCCTGATCCACTGTGAAACCCCATACACATCTGGCAGGATCCTGATACACTGTGAAAACCCAAACACACATGGAAGGATCCTGATCCACTGTGAAAACCCCATACACACCTGGCAGGATCCTGATACACTCTGAAACCCCATACACCCCTGGCCGGATTCTGATACACTGTGAAACCCCATACACACCTGGCAGGATACTGATGCACTGTGAAATCACCATACACACCTGGCAGGGCCCGGATACACTGTGAAAACCCCATACACACCTGGCAGGATCCTGTTACACTGTTATAACCCCATACACACCAGGCAGGATCCTGATACACTGTGAAAACCACATGCACTCCTGGCAGGATCATGATCCACTGTGAAATCCCATACACACCTGGCAGGAACCCGATACACTGTGAAAACCCCATACACACCTGTCAGGATCCTGATACACTGTGAAAGCCCCATACACAACTGGCAGGATCCTGATCCACTGTGAAACCCCCAAGCACACCTGGCAGAATCCTGATACACTGCGTAACCCCATACGCACCTGGCAGGATCCTGATACACTGGGAAAACCCCATACACACCTGGCGGGACCCTGATACACTGTGTAAAGCCTATACACACCTGGCAGGATACTGGTACACTCTAAAAACCCAATTCACACCTGGCAGGATCCTGATACACTGTGAAAACCCCATACAATATTGGCAGGACCCTGATACACTGTGAAAACCCCATACACACCTGGCAGGATCCTGATACACTGTGAAAACCCCATGCACACCTGGCAGGACCCTGATATACTGGAAAAACCCCATTCACACCTGGCAGGATCCTGATACACTCTGAAACCCCATACACTCCTGGCAGGATTCTGATGCACTGTGCAACTCCCAAACACATCTGGAAGGATCCTGATGCAATGTGAAATCCCCATACATACCTGGCAGGATCCAGATACACTGTGAAAACCCCATACACACCTGGCAGGATCCTGATCCGCTGTGAAAAGCCCATACACACCTGGCAGGATTCTGATACACTGTGCAACCCCCATACACATCTGGAAGGATCCTGATGCAATGTTAAAACCCCATACACACCTGGCAGGATGCTAATAAACTGTGAAACCCCCATACACACCTGGCAGAATCCTGATAAGCTCTGAAAACCCCATACACACCTGGTAGAATCCTGATGCACTGTGAAAACCCCATACACACCTGGCAGGACCCTGATACGCTGTGAAAACCCCATACACATCTGGCAGGATCCTGATACACTGTGGAATCCCATACACACCTGGCAGGACCCTGATACACTGTGAAAACCCCGTACACACCTGTCTGTCTCCTGATACACTGTGAAACCCCATACACACCTGGCAGGATCCAGATACACTCTGAAAACCCCATGCACTCCAGGCAGGATCCTGATCCACTGTGAAACGCCATACACACCTGGCAGGATCCTGAGACACTGTGAAAACCACATGCACTCCTGGCAGGATCACGATCCACTGTGAAACCCCATACACACCTGGCAGAACCCTGATACACTGTGAAATCACCATACACACCTGGCAGGGCCCTGATACACTGTGAAAACCCCATACACACCTGGCAGGAACCTGTTACACTGTTATAACCCCATACACACCTGGCAGGATCCTGATGCACTGTGAAAACCAAATGCACTCCTGGCAGGATCATGATCCACTGTGAAACCCCATACAAACCTGGCAGGAAACCGATACACTGTGAAAACCCCATACACACCTGTCAGGATCCTGATACACTGTGAAAACCCCATACACAACTGGCAGGATCCTGATCCGCTGTGAAACCCCCATGCACACCTGGCAGGATCCTGATACACTGTTGAACCCCATACACACCTGGCAGGATCCTGCTACACTGTGAAAACCCCATAAACACCTGGCAGGATCCTGATCCACTGTGAAACACCATACACATCTGGCAGGATCCTGATGCACTGTGAAAACCCAAACACACCTGGAAGGATCCTGATCCACTGTGAAAACCCCATACACACCTGGAAGGATCCTGATACACTCTGAAACCCCATACACTCCTGGCCGGATTCTGATACACTGTGAAAACCCCATACACATCTGGAAGGATCCTGATGCAATGTGAAATCCCCATACATACCTGGCAGGATCCAGATACACTGTGAAAACCCCATACACACCTGGCAGGATCCTGATCCGCTGTGAAAAGCCCATACACACCTGGCAGGATTCTGATACACTGTGCAACCCCCATACACATCTGGAAGGATCCTGATGCAATGTTAAAACCCCATACACACCTGGCAGGATGCTAATAAACTGTGAAACCCCCATACACACCTGGCAGAATCCTGATAAGCTCTGAAAACCCCATACACACCTGGCAGGATCCTGATGTACTGTGAAAACCCATACACATTGGCAGGATCCTGAAACACTGTGAAAACCCCACACACACCTGGCAGGACCCTGATACACTGTGAATCCCCGTCCACACCTGGCAGGAGCCTGATACGCTGTGAAAACCCAATAATCACATGGCAGGACCCTGAGACACTGTGAAACCCCATACACACCTGGCAGGTAGCCGATACACTGTGAAAACACCATACACACCTTCCAGGACCCTGATACACTGTGAAATCCCTGTGCACACCTGGCATGATTCTGATGCACTGTGAAAACGCCATACACACCTGGCTGGACGCTGATAAACTGTGAAAACCCCATACACACCTGGCAGGACCCTGATACACTGTGAAAATCCCATACCCTCCTGGCAGGAACCTGATACACTGTGAAAAACCCATACACACCTGGCAGGACACTGATACACTGTGAAACCCCATGCACACCTGGCAGTATCCTGATACACTGTGAAAACCCCATACTCAACTGGCAGGTTCCTGATCCACTGTGAAACACCCACAACACATCTGGCAGGATCGTGATACACTGTGAAACCCCATACACACCTGGCAGGATCCTGATACACTGTGCAACCCCCATACACATCTGGAAGGATCCTGATGCAATGTGAAATCCCCATACACACCTGGCAGGATCCTGATACACTGTGAAAACCCCATACACACCTAGCAGGATCCTGATACACTCTGAAACCCCATACACTCCTGGCAGGATTCTGATGCACTGTGCAACTCCCAAACACATCTGGAAGGATCCTGATGCAATGTGAAATCCCCATACATACCTGGCAGGATCCAGATACACTGTGAAAACCCCATACACACCTGGCAGGATCCTGATCCGCTGTGAAAAGCCCATACACACCTGGCAGGATTCTGATACACTGTGCAACCCCCATACACATCTGGAAGGATCCTGATGCAATGTTAAAACCCCATACACACCTGGCAGGATGCTAATAAACTGTGAAACCCCCATACACACCAGGCAGAATCCTGATAAGCTCTGAAAACCCCATACACACCTGGTAGAATCCTGATGCACTGTGAAAACCCCATACACACCTGGCAGGACCCTGATACGCTGTGAAAACCCCATACACATCTGGCAGGATCCTGATACACTGTGGAATCCCATACACACCTGGCAGGACCCTGATACACTGTGAAAACCCCGTACACACCTGTCTGTCTCCTGATACACTGTGAAACCCCATACACACCTGGCAGGATCCAGATACACTCTGAAAACCCCATGCACTCCAGGCAGGATTCTGATCCACTGTGAAACGCCATACACACCTGGCAGGATCCTGAGACACTGTGAAAACCACATGCACTCCTGGCAGGATCACGATCCACTGTGAAACCCCATACACACCTGGCAGGACCCTGATACACTGTGAAATCACCATACACACCTGGCAGGGCCCTGATACACTGTGAAAACCCCATACACACCTGGCAGGAACCTGTTACACTGTTATAACCCCATACACACCTGGCAGGATCCTGCTGCACTGTGAAAACCAAATGCACTCCTGGCAGGATCATGATCCACTGTGAAACCCCATACAAACCTGGCAGGAAACCGATACACTGTGAAAACCCCATACACACCTGTCAGGATCCTGATACACTGTGAAAACCCCATACACAACTGGCAGGATCCTGATCCGCTGTGAAACCCCCATGCACACCTGGCAGGATCCTGATACACTGTTGAACCCCATACACACCTGGCAGGATCCTGCTACACTGTGAAAACCCCATAAACACCTGGCAGGATCCTGATCCACTGTGAAACCCCATACACATCTGGCAGGATCCTGATACACTGTGAAAACCCAAACACACCTGGAAGGATCCTGATCCACTGTGAAAACCCCATACACACCTGGCAGGATCCTGATACACTCTGAAACCCCATACACTCCTGGCCGGATTCTGATACACTGTGCAACCCCCATACACATTTGGAAGGATCCTGATGCAATGTGAAATCCCCATACACACCTGGCAGGATCCTGATACACTGTGAAAACCCCATACACACCTAGCAGGATCCTGATACACTCTGAAACCCCATACACTCCTGGCAGGATTCTGATGCACTGTGCAACTCCCAAACACATCTGGAAGGATCCTGATGCAATGTGAAATCCCCATACATACCTGGCAGGATCCAGATACACTGTGAAAACCCCATACACACCTGGCAGGATCCTGATCCGCTGTGAAAAGCCCATACACACCTGGCAGGATTCTGATACACTGTGCAACCCCCATACACATCTGGAAGGATCCTGATGCAATGTTAAAACCCCATACACACCTGGCAGGATGCTAATAAACTGTGAAACCCCCATACACACCTGGCAGAATCCTGATAAGCTCTGAAAACCCCATACACACCTGGCAGGATCCTGATGTACTGTGAAAACCCATACACATTGGCAGGATCCTGAAAAACTGTGAAAACCCCACACACACCTGGCAGGACCCTGATACACTGTGAATCCCCGTCCACACCTGGCAGGAGCCTGATACGCTGTGAAAACCCAATAATCACATGGCAGGACCCTGAGACACTGTGAAACCCCATACACACCTGGCAGGTAGCCGATACACTGTGAAAACACCATACACACCTTCCAGGACCCTGATACACTGTGAAATCCCTGTGCACACCTGGCATGATTCTGATGCACTGTGAAAACGCCATACACACCTGGCTGGACGCTGATAAACTGTGAAAACCCCATACACACCTGGCAGGACCCTGATACACTGTGAAAATCCCATACCCTCCTGGCAGGAACCTGATACACTGTGAAAAACCCATACACACCTGGCAGGACACTGATACACTGTGAAACCCCATGCACACCTGGCAGTATCCTGATACACTGTGAAAACCCCATACTCAACTGGCAGGTTCCTGATCCACTGTGAAACACCCACAACACATCTGGCAGGATCGTGATACACTGTGAAACCCCATACACACCTGGCAGGATCCTGATACACTGTGCAACCCCCATACACATCTGGAAGGATCCTGATGCAATGTGAAATCCCCATACACACCTGGCAGGATCCTGATACACTCTGAAACCCCATACACTCCTGGCCGGATTCTGATACACTGTGCAACCCCCATACACATTTGGAAGGATCCTGATGCAATGTGAAATCCCCATACACACCTGGCAGGATCCTGATACACTGTGAAAACCCCATACACACCTAGCAGGATCCTGATACACTCTGAAACCCCATACACACCTGGCAGGATTCTGATGCACTGTGCAACTCCCAAACACATCTGGAAGGATCCTGATGCAATGTGAAATCCCCATACATACCTGGCAGGATCCAGATACACTGTGAAAACCCCATACACACCTGGCAGGATCCTGATCCGCTGTGAAAAGCCCATACACACCTGGCAGGATTCTGATACACTGTGCAACCCCCATACACATCTGGAAGGATCCTGATGCAATGTTAAAACCCCATACACACCTGGCAGGATGCTAATAAACTGTGAAACCCCCATACACACCTGGCAGAATCCTGATAAGCTCTGAAAACCCCATACACACCTGGCAGGATCCTGATGTACTGTGAAAACCCATACACATTGGCAGGATCCTGAAACACTGTGAAAACCCCACACACACCTGGCAGGACCCTGATATACTGTGAATCCCCGTCCACACCTGGCAGGAGCCTGATACGCTGTGAAAACCCAATAATCACATGGCAGGACCCTGAGACACTGTGAAACCCCATACACACCTGGCAGGTAGCCGATACACTGTGAAAACACCATACACACCTTCCAGGACCCTGATACACTGTGAAATCCCTGTGCACACCTGGCAGGATTCTGATGCACTGTGAAAACGCCATACACACCTGGCTGGACGCTGATAAACTGTGAAAACCCCATACACACCTGGCAGGACCCTGATACACTGTGAAAATCCCATACCCTCCTGGCAGGAACCTGATACACTGTGAAAAACCCATACACACCTGGCAGGACACTGATACACTGTGAAACCCCATGCACACCTGGCAGTATCCTGATACACTGTGAAAACCCCATACTCAACTGGCAGGTTCCTGATCCACTGTGAAACACCAACAACACATCTGGCAGGATCGTGATACACTGTGAAACCCCATACACACCTGGCAGGATCCTGATACACTGTGAAACCCCAGACACATCTGGCAGGATCCTGATGCACTGTGAAAACCCCATACACACCTGGCAGGACACTGATACACTGTGAAAACCCCATATGCACCTGGCAGGATCCTGATCCACTATGAAACCCCCATACACACCTGGCAGGATCTTGATACACTGTGAAACCCCATACACACCTGGCAGGATCCTGATACACTTTGAATCCCCGTATACACCTGGCAGGTTCCTGATACACTGTGAAAACCCCATACACACCTGGCAGGTCCCTGATACACTGTGAAACCCCATACACACCTGGCACCATCCTGATACACTGTGAAAACCCCATGCACTCCTGGCAGGACCCTGATACACTGTAAATCCCCGTACACAACTGTCATGATCCTGATACACTGTGAAAACCCCATGCACACCTGTAAGGATCCTGATACAATGTGAAACCGCATACAAACCAGGCAGGATCCCGATAGACTGTGAAAACACCATACACACCTGGCAGGGCCCTGATACACTGTGAAAACCCCACACACCTGGCAGAATCCTGATACACTGTGAAAACCCCAAACACACCTGGCAGGACCCTGATACACTGTGAAAACCCCATACACACCTGGCAGGATCCTGATACACTTGTGAAAACCCCATACACACCTGGCAGGACCCTGATACACTGTGAAAACACCATACACACCTGGCAGGATCCTGATACACTGGGAAAACCCCATACACACCTGGCGGGACCTTGATACACTGTGTAAAGCCCACACACACAGCAGGATCCTGATACACTCTGAAAACCCAATTCACACCTGGCAGGAAACTGATACACTGTGAAAACCCCACACAATACTGGCAGGACTCTTTTACACTGTGAAAACCCCATACACACCTGGCAGGATCCTGATACACTGTGAAAACCCCATGCACACCTGGCAGGTCACTGATACACTGTGAAAACCCCATTCACACCTGGCAGGATCCTGTTACAGTGTGAAAAACCCATACACACCTGGCAGGACCCTGATACACTGTGAAATCCACATCCACACCTGGCAGGATCCTGATGCACTGATGAAACACTCATACACACCTGGTAGGACCCTGATACACTGTGAAAACCCCATACACACCTGGCAGGACCCTGATACGCTGTGAAAACCCCATACACACCTGGAAGGGTCCTGATACACTGTGAAAACCCCATACACACCTGGCAGGATCCTGCTACACTGTGAAACCCCATACACATCTGGCCGGATGCTGATGCACTGTGAAAACCCCATGCACACCTGGCAATATCCTGATACGCTCTGAAACCCCATACACATCTGACAGGATCCTGATGCACTGTGAAAACCCCAAACACACGTGGCAGGATCCTGATAAACGGTGAAACCCCCATGCACACCAGGCCGGATCCTGATACACTGTGAAAACCCTAGACAAACGTGGCAGGATCCTGATGAACTGAGAAACCCCCATACACACCAGGAAGGATCCTGATACACTGTGAAATCCCCACACACACGTGGCAGGATCCTGATCCACTGTGAAACCCCAAAAAGACCAGGCAGGATCCTGATAAACTGCGAAACCCACATACACACCTGGCAGGATCCTGATACACTGTGAAAACCCCAGGCACACCAGGCAGGATCCTGATAAACAGTGACACCCACATACACACCTGTCAGGATCCTGATACACTGTGAAAACACCATACACACCAGGCAGGATCCTGATAAACAGTGAAACCCCAGGCACACGTGGCAGGATCCTGATACACTGTGAAAACCCCATACACACCTGGCAGGATCTTGATCCACTGTGAAAACCCCATACACACCTGGCAGGATCCTGATCCACTGTGCAAAACCCAGACACACTTGGCAGGATCCTGATGCACTGTGATAACCCCATTCAGACCTGGCAGGATCCTGATACACTGTGAAACCCACATACACACCTGGCAGGATCCTGATACACTGTAAAATCCCCATGCACGCCAGGCAGGATCCTGATAAACTGTGACACCCACATACACACCTGGCAGGATCCTGAGAAACAGTGAAAACCCCATACACACCAGGCAGGATCCTGATAAACTGTGAAACCCCAGACACACGTGGCAGGATCCTGATACACTGTGAAAACCCCATACACACCTGGCAGGATCCTGATCCACTGTGAAATCCCTATGCACACCTGGCAGGATCCTGATCCAGTGTGCAAACCCCATACACACTTGGCAGGATCCTGATGCACTGTGAAAACCCCATACACACCTGGCAGGATCCTGATACACTGTGAAAACCGCATACACACCTTGCAGGATGCTGATAAACTGTGAATCCCCCATCCACACCTGGCATGATCCTGATAAACGGTGAAATCCCCATACACACCAGGCCGTATCCTGACACACTGTGAAAACCCCACACACACCTGGCAGGATACTGATACACTGTGAAAACCCCATGCACACCAGGCAGGATCCTGATAAACTGTGAAACCCACATACACACCTGGCAGGACCCTGATACACTGTGAAACCCACATACACACCTGGCAGGATCCTGATAAACAGTGACACCCACATACACACCTGGCAGGATCCTGATACACTGTGAAAACCCCATACACACGTGGCAGGATACTAATATCTGTGAAACCCCATACAGAAGTGGGAGCATCCTGATACACTGTGAAAACCCCATACACAACTGGCAGGATCCTGATCCACTGTGAAAACCCCATACACACCTGGCAGGATCCTGATACTCTGTGAAAATCCAAACACACCTGGAAGGATCCTGATACACTGTGAAAACCCCAAACAGACGTGGCAGGATCCTGATGAACTGTGAAACCCCCATACACACCAGGCAGGATCCTGATACACTGTGAAAACCCCACACACACGTGGCAGGATCCTGATCCACTGTGAAACCCCATACAGACCAGGCAGGATCCTGATGAACTATGAAACCCCCATACACACCAGGCAGGATCCTGATACACTCTGAAATCCCCACACACACGTGGCAGGATTCTGATCCACTGTGAAACCCCAAAAAGACCAGGCAGGATCCTGATAAATTGCGAAACCCACATACACACCTGGCAGGATCCTGATACACTGTGAAACCCACATACTCACCTGGCAGGATCCTGATACACTGTGAAAACCCCAAGCACACCAGGCAGGATCCTGATAAACAGTGACACCAACATACACACCTGTCAGGATCCTGAGACAGTGTGAAAACACCATACACACCAGGCAGGATCCTCATAAACAGTGAAACCCCAGGCACACGTGGCAGGATCCTGATACACTGTGAAGACCCCATACACACCTGGCAGGATCTTGATCCACTGTGAAAACCCCATACACACCTGGAAGGATCCTGATCCACTGTGCAAAACCCATACACATTTGGCAGGATCCTGATGCACTGTGATAACCCCATACACACCTGGCAGGATCCTGATACACTGTGAAACCCACATACACACCTGGCAGAATCCTGATACACTGTGAAATACCCATGCACTCCAGGCAGGATCCTGATAAACTGTGACACCCACATACACACCTGGCAGGATCCTGATAAACAGTGAAAACCCCATACACACCAGGCAGGATCCTGATAAACTGTGAAACCCCAGACACACGTGGCAGGATCCTGATACACTGTGAAAACCCCATACACACCTGGCAGGATCCTGATCCACTGTGAAATCCCTATGCACACCTGGCAGGATCCTGATCCAGTGTGCAAGCCCCATACACACTTGGCAGGATCCTGATGCACTGTGAAAACCCCATACACACCTGGCAGGATCCTGATACACTGTGAAAACCGCATACACACCTTGCAGGGTGCTGATAAACTGTGAATCCCCCATACACACCTGGCATGATCCTGATAAACGGTGAAATCCACATACACACTAGGCCGTATCCTGATACACTGTGAAAACCCCACACACAGGTGGCAGGATCCTGATGAACTGTGAAACCCCCATACACACCAGGCAGGATCCTGATACACTGTGAAAACCCCACACACACGTGGCAGGATCCTGATCCACTGTGAAACCCCATACTGACCAGGCAGGATCCTGATAAACTGTGAAACCCACATACACACCTGGCAGGATCCTGATACACTGTGAAACCAACATACACACCTGGCAGGATCCTGATACACTGTGAAAACCCCATACACACGTGGCAGGTAACTAATAAACTGTGAAAGCCCATACAGAAGTGGGAGCATCCTGATACACTGTGAAAACCCCATACACAACTGGCAGGATCCTGATCCACTGTGAAAACCCCATACACAATTGGCAGGATTCTGATACTCTGTGAAAATCCAAACATACCTGGAAGGATCCTGATACACTGTGAAAACCCCAAACTGACGTGGCAGGATCCTGATGAACTGTGAAACCCCCATACACACCAGGCAGGATCCTGATACACTGTGAAAACCCCACACACACGTGGCAGGATCCTGATCCACTGTGAAACCCCATACAGACCAGGCAGAATCCTGATAAACTGTGAAACCCACAGACACACCTGGCAGGATACTGATGCACTGTGAAAACCCCATGCACACCAGGCAGGATCCTGATAAACTGTGAAACCCACATGCACACCTGGCAGGATCCTGATACAGTGTGAAAACCCCATACACACCAGGAAGGATCCTGATAAACTGCGAAACCCCATACACACGTGGCAGGATCCTGATACACTGTGAAAACCCCATACACACCTGGCAGGATCCTGATCCACTGTGAAAACCCCATACACACCTGGCAGGATCCTGATCCACTGTGCAAACCCCATACACACTTGGCAGGATCCTGATGCACTGTGAAAACCCCATACACACCTGGCAGGATCCTGATACACTGTGAAAACCCCATTCACACCTGGAAGGACACTGATCCACTGTGAAAACCCCTTACACACCTGGCAGGATGCTGATAAACTGTGAATCCCCCATACACACCTGGCAGGATCCTGATAAACGGTGAAACCACCATACACACCAGGCCGAATCCTGATACACTGTGAAAACCCCATACACATGTGGCAGGATCCTGATGAACTGTGAAACCCCCATACACACCAGGAAGGATCCTGATACACTGTGAAAACCCCACACACACGTGGCAGGATCCTGATCCACTGTGAAACCCCATACAGACCAGGCAGGACCCTGATACACTGTGAAATCCCCATCCACCCCTGGCAGGATCCAGATGCACTGATGAAACACTCATACACACCTGGTAGGATCCTGATACACTGTGAAAACCCCATACACACCTGGCAGGACCCTGATACGCTGTGAAAACCCCATACACACCTGGAAGGATCCTGATACACTGTGAAAACCCCATACACATCTGACAGGATCCTGATGCACTGTGAAAACCCCAAACACACGTGGCAGGATCCTGATAAACGGTGAAACCCCCATGCACACCAGGCCGGATCTTGATACACTGTGAAAACCCCATACACAAGTGGCAGGATCCTGATGAACTGTGAAACCCCCAGACACACCAGGCAGGATCCTGATACACTGTGAAATCCCCACACACAGGTGGCAGGATCCTGATCCACTGTGAAACCCCATACAGACCAGGCAGGATCCTGATAAACTGCGAAACCCACATACACACCTGGCAGGATCCTGATACACTGTGAAACCCACATACTCACCTGGCAGGATCCTGAAACACTGTGAAAACCCGAAGCACACCAGGCAGGATCCTGATAAACAGTGACACCCACATACACACCTGTCAGGATCCTGATACACTGTGAAAACACCATGCACACCAGGCAGGATCCTGATAAACAGTGAAACCCCAGGCACACGTGGCAGGATCCTGATACACTGTGAAAACCCCATACACACATGGCAGGATCCTGATCCACTGTGAAAACCCCATACACACCTGGCAGGATCCTGATCCACTGTGCAAAACCCATACACACTTGACAGGATCCTGATGCACTGTGATAACCCCATACACACCTGGCAGGATCCTGATACTCTGTGAAATCCCACATACACACCTGGCAGGATCCTGATACACTGTGAAACCCACATACACACCTGGCAGGATCGTGATACACTGTGAAATCCCCATGCACACCAGGCAGGATCCTGATAAACTGTGACACCCACAGACACACCTGGCAGGATCCTGAGAAACAGTGAAAACCCCATACACACCAGGCAGGATCCTGATAAACTGTGAAACCCCAGACACACGTGGCAGGATCCTGATACACTGTGAAAACCCCATACACACCTGGCAGGATCCTGATCCACTGTGAAATCCCCATGCACACCTGGCAGGATCCTGATCCAGTATGCAAACCCCATGCACACTTGGCAGGATCCTGATGCACTGTGAAAACCCCATACACACCTGGCAGGATCCTGATACACTGTGAAAACCCCATACACACCTTGCAGGATGCTGATAAACTGTGAATCCCCCATACACACCTGGCATGATCCTGATAAACGGTGAAATCCCCATACACACCAGGCTGTATCCTGATACACTGTGAAAACCCCACACACTGGTGGCAGGATCCTGATGAACTGTGAAACCCCCATACACACCAGGCAGGATCCTGATACACTGTGAAAACCCCCCACACACGTGGCAGGATCCTGATCCACTGTGAAACCCCATACAGACCAGGCAGGATCCTGATAAACTGTGAAACCCACATACACACCTGGCAGGATCCTGATACACTGTGAAACCAACATACACACCTGGCAGGATCCTGATACACTGTGAAAACCCCATACACACGTGGCAGGATACTAATAAACTGTGAAACCCCATACAGAAGTGGGAGCATCCTGATACACTGTGAAAACCCCATACACAACTGGCAGGATCCTGATCCACTGTGAAAACCCCATACACACCTGGCAGGATCCTGATACACTGTGAAAACCCCAAAGAGACGTGGCAGGATCCTGATGAACTGTGAAACCCCCATACACACCAGGCAGGATCCTGATACACTGTGAAAACCCCACACAAACGTGGCAGGATCCTGATCCACTGTGAAACCCCATACAGACCAGGCAGAATCCTGATAAACTGTGAAACCCACAGACACACCTGGCAGGATACTGATACACTGTGAAAACCCCATGCACACCAGGCAGGATCCTGATAAACTGTGAAACCCACATACACACCTGGCAGGATCCTGATCCACTGTGAAACCCCAAAAAGACCAGGCAGGATCCTGATAAACTGTGAAACCCCATACACACGTGGCAGGATCCTGATACACTGTGAAAGCCCCATACACACCTGGCAGGATCCTGATCCACTGTGAAAACCCCATACACAGCTGGCAGGATCCTGATCCACTGTGCAAACCCCATACACACTTGGCAGGATCCTGATGCACTTTGAAAACCCCATACACACCTGGCAGGATCCTGATACACTGTGAAAACCCCATTCACACCTGGAAGGACACTGATCCACTGTGAAAACCGCATACACACCTGGCAGGATGCTGATAAACTTTGAATCCCCCATACACACCTGGCAGGATCCTGATAAACGGTGAAACCACCATACACACCAGGCCGAATCCTGATACACTGTGAAAACCCCACACACACGTGGCAGGATCCTGATGAACTGTGAAACCCCCATACACACCAGGAAGGATCCTGATACACTGTGAAAACCCCACACACACGTGGCAGGATCCTGATCCACTGTGAAACCCCATACAGACCAGGCAGGATGCTGATACACTGTGAAAACACCATACACACCTGGCAGGAACCTGATCCACTCTGAAAACCCCATACACACCTGGCAGGATCCTGATCTACTGTGAAAACCCCACACACACCTGGCAGGATCCTGATCCACTGTGAAAACCCCATACACACCAAGCAGGATGCTGATAAACTGTGAAACCCCCAAACACACCTGCCAGGATGCTGATAAAGTCTGAAAACCCCATACAAACCTGGCAGGATACTGATACACTGTGAAACCCCCATACACACCCGGCAGGAGCCTGATACACTGTGAAAACCCCGTACAAACCTGGCAGATTCCTGATGCATAGTGAAACCCCAATCACATCTGGCAGGATCCTGATGCACAGTGAAACCCCATTCACATCTGGCAGGATACTGATACACTGTGAAACCCCCATACACACCTGGCAGGATCCTGATCCACTGTGAAAACTCCATACACATCTGGCAGGACGCTGATAAACTGTGAAAATCCAACACACACCGGGCAGGACCCTGATACACTGTGAAAACCCCATACCCTCCTGGCAGGAACCTGATACACTGTGAAAACCCCATACACAACTGTCAGGACCCTGATACACTGTGAAAACCCCATACACTCCTGGCAGGATCCTGATCCAGTGTGAAACCCCATACACATCTGGCAGGATCCTGATACACTGTGAAACCCCAGACACATCTGGCAGGATCCTGATACACTGTGAAGGCCCCATACACACCTTGCAGGATCCTGATCCACTGTGAAACCCCCATACACACCTGGCAGGATCTTGATACACTGTGACACCCCATACACACCTGGCAGGATCCTGATACACTGTGAAAAGCCCATACAGACCTGGCAGGACTCTGATACACTGTGAATCCCCTTACACACCTGGCAGGATCCTGATACACTGTGAAACCCCAGCCACATCTGGCAGGATCCTGATCCACTGTGAAACCCCCAAACACATCTGGCAGGATCCTGATACACTGTGAAACCCCAGACACAGCTGGCAGGATCCTGATGCACTGTGAAAACCCCATACACACCTTGCAGGGCCCTGATACACTGTGAAATCCCCATATGCCCCTGGCAGGATCCTGATCCACTGTGAAACCCCCATACACAACTGGCAGGATCCTGATCCACTGTGAAACCCCCAAACACATCTGGCAGGATCCTGATACACTATGAAACCCCATACACATCTGGCAGGATCCTGATACACTGTGAAAACCCCATACACACCTGGCAGGATCCTGATCCACTGTGAAAACCCCATACACAGCTGGCAGGATCCTGATGCACTGTGAAAACCCCATACACACCTGGCAGGATCCTGATACACTGTGAAAACTCCATTCACACCTGGAAGGACACTGATCCACTGTGAAAACCGCATACACACCTGGCAGGATGCTGATAAACTGTGAATCCCCCAAACACACCTGGCAGGATCCTGATAAACGGTGAAACCACCATACACACCAGGCCGAATCCTGATACACTGTGAAAACCCCACACACACGTGGCCGAATCCTGATGAAATGTGAAACCCCCATTCACACCAGGAAGGATCCTGATACACTGTGAAAACCCCACACACACGTGGCAGGATCCTGATCCACTGTGAAACCCCATACAGACCAGGCAGGATGCTGATACACTGTGAAAACACCATACACACCTGGCAGGAACCTGATCCACTCTGAAAACCCCATACACACCTGGCAGGATCCTGATCTACTGTGAAAACCCCACACACACCTGGCAGGATCCTGATCCACTGTGAAAACCCCATACACACCAAGCAGGATGCTGATAAACTGTGAAACCCCCAAACACACCTGGCAGGATGCTGATAAAGTCTGAAAACCCCATACAAACCTGGCAGGATACTGATACACTGTGAAACCCCCATACACACCCGGCAGGAGCCTGATACACTGTGAAAACCCCGTACAAACCTGGCAGATTCCTGATGCATAGTGAAACCCCAATCACATCTGGCAGGATCCTGATGCACAGTGAAACACCATTCACATCTGGCAGGATACTGATACACTGTGAAACCCCCATACACACCTGGCAGGATCCTGATCCACTGTGAAAACTCCATACACATCTGGCAGGACGCTGATAAACTGTGAAAATCCAACACACACCGGGCAGGACCCTGATACACTGTGAAAACCCCATACCCTCCTGGCAGGAACCTGATACACTGTGAAAACCCCATACACAACTGTCAGGACCCTGATACACTGTGAAAACCCCAAACACTCCTGGCAGGATCCTGATCCAGTGTGAAACCCCATACACATCTGGCAGGATCCTGATACACTGTGAAACCCCAGACACATCTGGCAGGATCCTGATACACTGTGAAGACCCCATACACACCTTGCAGGATCCTGATCCACTGTGAAACCCCCATACACACCTGGCAGGATCTTGATACACTGTGACACCCCATACACACCTGGCAGGATCCTGATACACTGTGAAAAGCCCATACAGACCTGGCAGGACTCTGATACACTGTGAATCCCCTTACACACCTGGCAGGATCCTGATACACTGTGAAACCCCAGACACATCTGGCAGGATCCTGATCCACTGTGAAACCCCCAAACACATCTGGCAGGATCCTGATACACTGTGAAACCCCATACACATCTGGCAGGATCCTGATACACTGTGAAACTCCAGACACATCTGGCAGGATCCTGATGCACTGTGAAAACCCCATACACACCTTGCAGGGCCCTGATACACTGTGAAATCCCCATATGCCCCTGGCAAAATCCTGATCCACTGTGAAACCCCCATACACAACTGGCAGGATCCTGATCCACTGTGAAACCCCGAAACACATCTGGCAGGATCCTGATACACTGTGAAACCCCATACACTTCTGGCAGGATCCTGATGCACTGTGAAAACCCCATACACACCTTGCAGGGCCCTGATACACTGTGAAATCCCCATATGCACCTGGCAGGATCCTGATCCACTGTGAAAACCCCATACACACCTGGCAGGATCTTGATACACTGTGACACCCCATACACACCTGGCAGGATCCCGATACACTGTGAAAAGCCCATACACACCTGGCAGGACTCTGATACACTGTGAATCCCCTTCCACACCTGGCAGGATCCTGATACACTGTGAAAACCCCATACACACCCGGCAGGACCCTGATACACTGTCAATGCCCATACACACCTGGCAGGATACTGATACACTGTGAAAAACCCATACACACCTGGCAGGACCCTGATTCACTGTGAAAACCCCATACACACCTGTAAGGACCCTGATACACGGTGAAACCGCATACACACCAGGCTAGATCCCGATACACTGTGAAAACTCCATACACACCTGGCAGGACCCCGATACACTGTGAAAAACCCATACACACCTGGCAGGATTCTGATACACTTGTGAAAACCCCATACACACCTGGAAGGACCCTGATACACTGTGAAAACCCCATACACACCTGGCAGGATACTGATACACTGGGAAAACCCCATACACACCTGGCGGGACACTGATACACTGTGTAAACCTCATACACACCTGGGAGGATCCTGATAAACTCAGAAAACCCCATTCACACCTGGCAGGATCCTGATACACTGTGAAAACACCATACACACCTGGCAGGATCCTGATACACTGTGAAAACCCCTTACACACCTGGCAGGATCCTGATACACTGTGAAACCCCAGACACATCTGGCAGGATCCTGATCCACTGTGAAACCCCCAAACACATCTGGCAGGATCCTGATACACTGTGAAACCCCATACACATCTGGCAGTAGCCTGATACACTGTGAAACCCCAGACACATCTGGCAGGATCCTGATGCACTGTGAAAACCCCATACACACCTTGCAGGGCCCTGATACACTGTGAAATCCCCATATGCCCCTGGCAGGATCCGGATCCACTGTGAAACCCCATACACAACTGGCAGGATCCTGATCCACTGTGAAACCCCCAAACACATCTGGCAGGATCCTGATACACTGTGAAACCCCATACACATCTGGCAGGATCCTGATACACTGTGAAACCCCAGACACATCTGGCAGGATCCTGATGCACTGTGAAAACCCCATACACACCTTGCAGGGCCCTGATACACTGTGAAATCCCCATATGCACCTGGCAGGATCCTGATCCACTGTGAAACCGCCATACACACCTGGCAGGATCTTGATACACTGTGACACCCCAGACACACCTGGCAGGATCCTGATACACTGTGAAAAGCCCATACACACCTGGCAGGACTCTGATACACTGTGAATCCCCTTACACACCTGGCAGGATCCTGATACACTGTGAAAACCCCATACACACCTGGCAGGACCCTGATACCCTGTGAATGCCCATACACACCTGGCAGGACACTGATACACTGTGAAAAACCCATACACACCTGGCAGGACCCTGATCCAGTGTGAAAACCCCATACACACCTGTAAGGACCCTGATACACGGTGAAAACTCCATACACACCTGGCAGGACCCCGATACACTGTGAAAAACCCATACACACCTGGCAGGATTCTGATACACTTGTGAAAACCCCATACACACCTGGAAGGACCCTGAAACACTGTGAAAACTCCATACACACCTGGCAGGACCCCGATACACTGTGAAAAACCCATAAACACCTGGCAGGATTCTGATACACTTGTGAAAAACCCATACACACCTGGAAGGATCCTGATGCACTGTGAAAACCCCATACACACCTTGCAGGGCCCTGATACACTGTGAAATCCCCATATGCACCTGGCAGGATCCTGATCCACTGTGAAAACCCCATACACACCTGGCAGGATCTTGATACACTGTGACACCCCATACACACCTGGCAGGATCCCGATACACTGTGAAAAGCCCATATACACCTGGCAGGACTCTGATACACTGTGAATCCCCTTACACACCTGGCAGGATCCTGATACACTGTGAAAACCCCATACACACCCGGCAGGACCCTGATACACTGTCAATGCCCATACACACCTGGCAGGATTCTGATACACTTGTGAAAAACCCATACACACCTGGAAGGACCCCGATACACTGTGAAAAACCCATACACACCTTGCAGGATTCTGATACACTTGTGAAAACCCCATACACACCTGGAAGGACCCTGATACACTGTGAAAACTCCATACACTCCTGGCAGGACCCCGATACACTGTGAAAAACCCATACACACCTGGCAGGATTCTGATACACTTGTGAAAAACCCATACACACCTGGAAGGACCCTGATACACTGTGCAAACTCCATACACTCCTGGCAGGACCCCGATACACTGTGAAAAACCCATACACACCTGGCAGGATTCTGATACACTGTGAAAACCCCATAAACACCTGGCAGGATACTGATACACTGGGAAAACCCCATACACACCTGGCGGGACACTGATACACTGTGTAAACCTCATACACACCTGGGAGGATCCTGATACACTCAGAAAACCCCATTCACACCTGGCAGGATCCTGATACACTGTGAAAACCCCATACACACCTGGCAGGACCCTGATACACTGTGAAAACCCCATACACAACTGGCAGGATCCTGCTACACTGTGAAAACCCCATACACACCTGGCAGGACCCTGATACACTGTGAAAACCCCATTCACACCTGGCAGGATCCTGTTACACTGTGAAAACCCCATACACACCTGGCAGGATCCTGATGCTCTGTGAAACCCTCATACACACCTGGTAGGATCCTGATACACTGTGAAAACCCCATACACACCTGGCTGGACCCTGATCCACTGTGAAACCCCCATACACAACTGGCAGGATCCTGATCCACTGTGAAACCCCCAAACACATCTGGCAGGATCCTGATACACTGTGAAACCCCATACACATCTGGCAGGATCCTGATACACTGTGAAACCCCAGACACATCTGGCAGGATCCTGATGCACTGTGAAAACCCCATACACATCTTGCAGGGCCCTGATGCACTGTGAAATCCCCATATGCACCTGGCAGGATCCTGATCCACTGTGAAACCCCCATACACACCTGGCAGGATCTTGATACACTGTGACACCCCATACACACCTGGCAGGATCCTGATACAATGTGAAAAGCCCATACACACCTGGCAGGACTCTGATACACTGTGAATCCCCTTACACACCTGGCAGGATCCTGATACACTGTGAAAACCCCATACACACCTGGCAGGACCCTGATACACTGTGAATGCCCATACACACCTGGCAGGATACTGATACACTGTGAAAAACCCATACACACCTGGCAGGACCCTGATCCACTGTGAAAACCCCATACACACCTGTAAGGACCCTGATACACGGTGAAACCGCATACACACCAGGCAGGATCCCGATACACTGTGAAAACTCCAAACACACCTGGCAGGACCCCGATTCACTGTGAAAAACCCATACACACCTGGCAGGATTCTGATACACTGTGAAACCCCAGACACATCTGGCAGGATCCTGATGCACTGTGAAAACCCCATACACACCTGGAAGGACCCAGATACACTGTGAAAACCCCATAAACACCTGGCAGGATACTGATACACTGGGAAATACCCATACACACCTGGCGGGACACTGATACACTGTGTAAACCTCATACACACCTGGGAGGATCCTGATACACTCAGAAAACCCCATTCCCACCTGGCAGGATCCTGATACACTGTGAAAACCCCATACACACCTGGCAGGACCCTGATACACTGTGAAAACCCCATACACAACTGGCAGGATCCTGCTACACTGTGAAAACCCCATACACACCTGGCAGGACCCTGATACACTGTGAAAACCCCATTCACACCTGGCAGGATCCTGTTACACTGTGAAAAACCCAAACACACCTGTCAGGACCCTGATACACTGTGAAAACCCCATACACACCTGGCAGGATCCTGATGCTCTGTGAAACCCTCATACACACCTGGTAGGATCCTGATACACTGTGAAAACCCCATACACACCTGGCAGGACCCTGATCCACTGTGAAACCCCCATACACAACTGGCAGGATCCTGATCCACTGTGAAACCCCCAAACACATCTGGCAGGATCCTGATACACTGTGAAACCCCATACACATCTGGCAGGATCCTGATACACTGTGAAACCCCAGACACATCTGGCAGGATCCTGATGCACTGTGAAAACCCCATACACACCTTGCAGGGCCCTGATGCACTGTGAAATCCCCATATGCACCTGGCAGGATCCTGATCCACTGTGAAACCCCCATACACACCTGGCAGGATCTTGATACACTGTGACACCCCATACACACCTGGCAGGATCCTGATACACTGTGAAAAGCCCAGACACACCTGGCAGGACTCTGATGCACTGTGAATCCCCTTACACACCAGGCAGGATCCTGATACACTGTGAAAACCCCATACACACCTGGCAGGACCCTGATACACTGTGAATGCCCATTCACACCTGGCAGGATCCTGTTACACTGTGAAAAACCCAAACACACCAGGCAGGTCCCTGATACACTGTGAAAACCCCATACACACCTGGCAGGATCCTGATGCTCTGTGAAACCCTCATACACACCTGGTAGGATCCTGATACACTGTGAAAACCCCATACACACCTGGCAGGACCCTGATACACTGTGAAAACCCCATACACACCTGGCAGGAACCTGATACACTGTGAAACCCCATGCACACCTCACAGGACCCTGATACAATGTGAAAACCCCGTACACATCTGTCTGGTCCTGATACACTGTGAAAGCCCCATGCACTCCAGGCAGGATCCTGATCCACTGTAAAACGCCGTACACACATGGCAGGATCCTGATACACCAGAAAACCACATGCACCCCTGGCAGGATCATGATCCACTGTGAAACCCCATACACACCTGGCAGGACCCTGATACACTGTCAATGCCCCATACACACCTGGCAGGATCCGAATGCACTAGGAAATCCCCACACACCTGGCAGGAACCTGATACTCTGTGAAAACCCCATACACACCTGGCAGGATCCTGTTACACTATGAAACCCCCATACACACCTGGCAGGATCCCGATGCACTGTGAAAACCCCGTACAAACCTGAAAGGTTCCTGATGCACAGTGAAACCCCAATCACATCTGGCAGGAACCTGATGCTCAGTGAAACCCCATTCGCATCTGGCAGGATACTGATACACTGTGAAACCCCCATACACACCTGGCAGGATCCTGATCCACTGTGAAAACTCCATACACACCTGGCAGGACGCTGATAAACAGTGAAAATCCCATCCACACCGGGCAGGACCCTGATGCACTGTGAAAACCCCATAACCTCCTGGCAGGAAACTGATACACTGTGAAAACCCCATACACACCTGGCAGGACCCTGATACACTGTGAAAACCCCATACACTCCTGGCAGGATCCTGATCCAGTGTGAAACCCCATACACACCTGGCAGTATCCTGATCCACTGTGAAACCACATATTCACCTGGCAGATCCTGATACACTGTGAAACCCCCATACACAACTGGCAGGATCCTGATCCACTGTGAAACCCCCAAACACATCTGGCAGGATCCTGATACACTGTCAAACCCCATACACATCTGGCAGGATCCTGATACACTGTGAAACCCCAGACACATCTGGCAGGATCCTGATGCACTGTGAAAACCCCATACACACCTTGCAGGGCCCTGATAAACTGTGAAATCCCCATATGCACCTGGCAGGATCCTGATCCACTGTGAAACCCCCATACACACCTGGAAGGATCCTGATAAACTGTGAAACCCACATACACACCTGGCAGTATCCTGATACACTTTGAAAACCCCATGCACACCTGGCAGGATCCTGATACACTGTGAAAGCCCCATACACACCAGGCAGGATCCTGATGAACTGTGAAACCCCCATACACACCTGGCAGGATCCTGATAAACTGTGAAAACCACATACACACCTGGCAGGATCCTGATAAACTGCGAAACCCCCATACACACCTGGCAGGATCATGATACACTGTGAAAACCCCATACACACGTTGGAGGACGCTGATCCACTGTGAAACACCATACACACCAGGCAGGATCCTGACAAACTGTGAAAACCCCAGACACACCAGGCAGGATCCTGATAAACTGTGAAACCCACTTACACACCTGGCAGGATCCTGATAAACTGTGAAACCCCATACACACGTGGCAGTATGCTGATACACTGTGAAACCCCCAGACACCTCTGGAAGGATCCTGATGCACTGTGAAATCCCGATACACACCAGGCAGGATACTGATAAACTGTGAAACCCAAATACACACCTGGCAGGATCCTGATACACTGTGAAAACCCCATACACACCTGGCAGGATCCTGATACACTGTGAAAACCCCATACACACCTGGCAAGATCCTGATAAACTTTGAAACCCCATACACACGATGCAGGATCCTGATACACTGTGAAACCCCCATACACATCTGGAAGGATCCTGATGCACTGTGAAAACCCCATACACACGTGGCAGGATCCTGATGCACTGTGAAAACCCCATACACACCAGGCAGGATCCTGATAAACTGTGAAACCCACATACACACCTGGCAGTATCCTGATACACTTTGAAAACCCCATGCACACCTGGCAGGATCCTGATACACTGTGAAAGCCCCATACACACCAGGCAGGATCCTGATAAACTGTGAAACCCCATACACACGATGCGGGATCCTGATACACGGTGAAACCCCCATACACATCTGGAAGGATCCTGATGCACTGTGAAAACCCCATACACATCTGGCAGGATACTGAATCACTGTGAAAACCACATTCACATCTGGCAGGTTCCTGATAAACTGTGAAACCCACAAACACACCTGGCAGGATCCTGAAGAACTGTGAAACCCCCAGACACACCAGGCAGGATTCTGATAAATTGTGAAACCCCCAAACACATCAGGCAGTATCCTGATGAAATGTGAAACCCCCATACACCCCTGGCAGGATCCTGATAAACTGTGAAACACACATACACTGCTGGCAGGATCCTGATAAACTGTGAAACCCCCATACACACCTGGCAGGATCCTGATACACTGTGAAAACCCCATACACACGTGGCAGGATACTGATCCACTGTGAAACCCCATACACACCAGGCAGGATCCTGACAAACTGAAAACCCCAGACACACCAGGCAGGATCCTGATAAACTGTGAAACCCCATACACACGTGGCAGTATCCTGATACACTGTGAAACCCCCAGACACATCTGGAATGATCCTGATGCACTGTGAAAATCCCATACACGTCTGGCAGGATCCTGATACACTATGAAACCCCCATACACACCTGGCAGCATCCTGATAAACTGTGAAAACCCCATTCACATCTGGCAGGATCCTGATGCACAGTGAAAACCCCAAACGCACCTGGCAGGATCCTGAACCACTGTGTAAACCCATACACGTCTGGCAGGATCCTGATAAACTGTGAGACCCCCATGCACACCTTTCAGGATCCTGATAAACTGTGAAACCCACATACACAACTGGCAGGATCCTGATCCACTGTGAAACCCCATACACACCTGGCAGGATTCTGATGCACTGGGAAAACCCCATACACACCAGGCAGGAATCTGATAAACTGTGAAACCCACATACACACCTGGCAGGATCCTGATAAACTGTGAAAACCCCATACACCACTGGCAGGATCCTGATACACTGTTAAAACCCCATACACACCTGGCAGGATCCTGATAAACTGTGAAACCCCATACACACGATGCAGGATCCTGATACACTGCGAAGACCCCATACACATCTGGAAGGATCCTGATGCACTGGGAAAATACCATACACATCTGGCAGGATCCTGACTCACTGTGAAAACAACATTCACATCTGGCAGATTCCTGATATACTGTGAAACCCACATACACACCTGGCAGGATCCTGATAAACTGTGAAACCCCCAGACACACCAGGCAGGATCCTGATAAACTGTGAAACCACCATACACACCTGGCAGGATCCTGATGAACTGCGAAACCCCCATACACAACTGGCAGGATCCTGATAAACTGTGAAACCCCAGACACACCAAGCAGGATCCTGATAAACAGTGAATCCCACATACACACCTGGCAGGATCCTGATGCACTGTGAAAACCCATACACATGTGGCAGGATCCTGAACCACTGTGAAACCCCCATATACACCTGGCAGGAGACTGATAAACTGTGAAACCCACATACACACCTGGCAGGATCCTGATCCACTGCGAAACCCCATACACACCAGGCAGGATCCTGATCAACTGCGAAACCCACATACACACCTGGCACGATCCTGATGCACTGTGAAATCCCGATACACACCAGGCAGGATACTGATAAACTGTGAAACCCAAATACACACCTGGCAGGATCCTGATACACTGTGAAAACCCCATACACACCTGGCAGGATCCTGATACACTGTGAAAACACCATACACACCTGGCAAGATCCTGATAAACTTTGAAACCCCATACACACGATGCAGGATCCTGATACACTGTGAAACCCACATACACATCTGGAAGGATCCTGATGCACTGTGAAAACCCCATACACACGTGGCAGGATCCTGATGCACTGTGAAAACCACATACACACCAGGCAGGATCCTGATAAACTGTGAAACCCACATACACACCTGGCAGGATCCTGATACACTTTGAAAACCCCATGCACACCTGGCAGGATCCTGGTACACTGTGAAAACCCCATACACACCAGGCAGGATCCTGATAAACTGTGAAACCCCATACACACGATGCAGGATCCTGATACACGGTGAAACCCCCATACACATCTGGAAGGATCCTGATGCACTGTGAAAACCCCATACGCATCAGGCAGGATACTGAATCACTGTGAAAACCACATTCACATCTGGCAGGTTCCTGATAAACTGTGAAACCCACATACACACCTGGCAGGATCCTGAAGAACTGTGAAACCCCCAGACACACCTGGCAGGATCCTGATGAAATGAGAAACCCCCATACACCCCTGGCAGGATCCTGATAAACTGTGAAACCCCAAAACACATCAGGCAGGTTCCTGATGAAATGAGAAACCCCCATACACCCCTGGCAGGATCCTGATACACTGTGAAAACCCCATACACACGTGGCAGGATCCTGATCCACTGTGAAACCCCATACACACGTGGCAGTATCCTGATACACTGTGAAACCCCCAGACACATCTGGAATGATCCTGATGCACTGTGAAAACCCCATACACGTCTGGCAGGATCCTGATACACTGTGAAACCCCCATACACACCTGGCAGCATCCTGATAAACTGTGAATACCCCATTCACATCTGGCAGGATCCTGACAAACTGAAAACCCCAGACACACCAGGCAGGATCCTGATAAACTGTGAAACCCCTTACACACGTGGCAGTATACTGATACACTGTGAAACCCCCAGACACATCTGGAATGATCCTGATGCACTGTGAAAACCCCATACACGTCTGGCAGGATCCTGATACACTGTGAAACCCCCATACACACCTGGCAGCATCCTGATAAACTGTGAAAACCCCATTCACATATGGCAGGATCCTGATGCACAGTGAAAACCCCAAACGCACCTGGCAGGATCATGAACCACTGTGTAAACCCATACACTTGTGGCAGGATCCTGATAAACTGTGAGACCCCCATGTACACCTTTCAGGATCCTGATAAACTGTGAAACCCACATACACAACTGGCAGGATCCTGATCCACTGTGAAACCCCATACACACCTGGCAGGATCCTGATGCACTGTGAAAACCCCATACACACCAGGCAGGATTCTGATAAACTGTGAAACCCATATACATACCTGGCAGGATCCTGATAAACTGTGAAACCCCATACACACGATGCAGGAGCCTGATACACTGCGAAACACCCATACACATCTGGAAGGATCCTGATGCACTGTGAAAACACCATACACATCTGGCAGGATCCTGAATCACTGTGAAAACAACATTCACATCTGGCAGATTCCTGATAAACTGTTATACCCACATACACACCTGGCAGGATCCTGATGAACTGTGAAACCCCCAGACACACCAGGCAGGATCCTGATAAACTGTGAAACCACCATACACCCCTGGCAGGATCCTGATGAACTGCGAAACCCCCATACACACCTGGCAGGATCCTGATCAACTGTGAAACCCCCATACACACCTGGCAGGATCCTGATACACTGTGAAAACCCCATACACACGTGGCAGGATCCTGATCCACTGTGAAACCCCATAAACACCAGGCAGGATCCTGATAAACTGTGAAACCCACAAACATACCTGGCAGGAGCCTGATACACTGTGAAACCCACATGCACACCTGGCAGGATCCTGATACACTGTGAAAACCCCAGACACACCAAGCAGGATCCTGATAAACAGTGAATCCCACATACACACCTGGCAGGATCCTGATAAACTGTGAAATCCCATACACACGTGACAGGATCCTGATACACTGTGAAACCCCCAGACACATCTGGAAGGATCCAGATGCACTGTAAAAACCCCATACACATCTGGCAGGATCCTGATGCACAGTGAAAACCCCATACACATCTGGCAGGATCCTGATGCACAGTGAAAGCTCCATTCACATCTGGCAGGATCCTGATCCACTGTGATACCCAAACACACCTGACAGGATCCTGATACACTGTGAAATCACTGACACACCTGGCAGGATCCTGATCCACTGTGAAAACCCCATACACAACTGGCAGGATCCTGATCCACTGTGAAAACTCCATGCACTTCTGGCAGGATCCTGATACACTGTGAAAACCCCGTACACACCTGGCAGGATCCTGAGCCACTGTGAAAACCCATTCACATCTGGCAGGATCCTGATAAACTGTGAAACCCACATGCACACCTGGCAGGATCCTGATCCACAGTGAAACCCCATACACACCAGGCAGGATCCTGATAAACTGTGAAACCCACATGCACACCTGGCAGGATGCTGATACACTGTGAAAACCCCATACAGAGAACAAAGAACAAAGATAATTACAGCACAGGAACAGGCCCTTCGGCCCTCCAAGCCTGCGCCGATCCAGATCCTCTCTCTAAATATGTCGCCTATTTTCTAAGGTTCTGTATTTCTTTTCTTCCTGCCCATTCATGTATCTGTCTAGATACATCTTAAAAGACGCCATCGTGCCCGCATCTACCACCTCCGCTGGCAACGCGTTCCAGGCACCCACCACCCTCTGCGTAAAGAACATTCCACGCATATACCCCCTAAACTTTTCCCCTTTCAATTTGAACTCGTGTCCTCCAGTAATTGAATCCCCCACTCTGGGAAAAAGCCTCTAGCTATCCACTCTGTCTATACCTCTCATGATTTTGTACACCTCAATCAGGTCCCCCCTCAACCTCCGTCTTTCTAATGAAAATAATCCTAATCTACTCAACCTCTCTTCATAGCTAGCGCCCTCCATACCAGGCAACATCCTGGTGAACCTCCTCTGCACCCTCTCCAAAGCATCCACATCCTTTTGGTAATGTGGCGACCAGAACTGCACGCAGTATTCCAAATGTGGCCGAACCAAAGTCCTATACAACTGTACCATGACCTGCCAACTCTTGTACTCAATACACCGTCCGATGAAGGAAAGCATGCCGTATGCCTTCTTGACCACTCGATTTACCTGCGTTGCCACCTTCAGGGAACAGTGGACCTGAACACCCAAATGTTCATCAATTTTCCCCAGGACTTTTCCATTTACTGTATAGTTCACTCTTGAATTGGATCTTCCAAAATGCATCACCTCGCATTTGCCCTGATTGAACTCCATCTGCCATTTCTCTGCCCAACTCTCCAATCTATCTATATTCTGCTGTATTCTCTGACAGTCCCCTTCACTATCTGCTAATCCACCAATCATAGTGTCGTCTGCAAACTTGCTAATCAGTCCACCTATACTTTCCTCCAAATCATTAATGTATATCACAAACAACAGTGGTCCCAGCACGGATCCCTGTGGAACACCACTGGTCACACGTCTTCATTTTGAGAAACCCCCTTCTACTGCTACTCTCTGTCTCCTGTTGCCCAGCCAGTTCTTTATCCATCTAGCTAGTACACCTTGGACCCCATGCGCCTTCACTTTCTCCATCAGCCTGCCATGGGGAACCTTATCAAACGCCTTACTGAAGTCCATGTATATGACATCGACAGCCCTTCCCTCATCAATCAACTTTGTCACTTCCTCAAAGAATTCTATTCAGTTGGTAAGACATGACCTTCCCTGCACAAAACCATGTTGCCTATCACTGATAAGCCCATTTTCTTCCAAATGGGAATAGATCCTATCCCTCAGTATCTTCTCCAGCAGCTTCCCTCCCACTGACGTCAGGCTCACCGGTCTATGATTACCTGGATTATCCCTGCTACCCTTCTTAAACAAGGGGACAACATTAGCAATTCTCCAGTCCTCCGGGACCTCACCCGTGTTTAAGGATGCTGCAAATATATCTGTTAAGGCCCCAGCTATTTCCTCTCTCGCTTCCCTCAGTAACCTGGGATAGATCCCATCCGGACCTGGGGACTTGTCCACCTTAATGCCCTTTAGAATACCCAACACTTCCTCCCTCCTTATGCCGACTTGACCTAGTGTAATCAAACATCTGTTCCTAACCTCAACATCCGTCATGTCCCTCTCCTCGATAAATACCGATGCAAAGTACTCATTTAGAATCTCACCCATTTTCTCTGAGTCCAAGCATAACATTCCTCCTTTGTCCTTTAGTGGGCCAATCCTTTCTCTAGTTACCCTCTTTCTCCTTATATATGAATAAAAGGCTTTGGGGTTTTCTTTAACCCTGTTTGCGAAAGATATTTCATGACCCCTTTTAGCCCTCTTAATTCCTCATTTTAGATTGGTCCTACATTCCCGATATTCTTTCAAAGCTTCGTCTTTCATCAGCCGCCTCGACCTTATGTATGCTTCCTTTTTCCTCTTAGCTAGTCTCACAATTTCACCAGTCATCCATGGTTCCCTATTCTTGCCATTTCTATCCTTCATTTTCACAGGAACATGTCTCTCCTGCACGCTAATCAACAAATCTCTTTAAAAGACTCCCACATATCACATGTGGATTTACCTTAAAACAGCCGCTCCCAATCTACATTCCCCAGCTCCTGCCGAATTTTGGTAGAGTTTAGCACTATTTAGCACTATTCCCCCAATTTAGCACTATTCCTTTCCGACCACTCTCGTCTTTGTCCATTGAGGGGCTGCATTAGTTTGAGCGGCTGTCTTAGTTTGAGAGGCTGCCTGAGTTTGAGGGGCTGCCTTGGACTGAGGGGCTGCATTAGTTTGAGCGGCTGTCTCAGTTTGAGGGGCTGCCTTAGTTTGAACGGCTGCCTGAGTTTGAGGGGCTGCCTTAGTTTGAGCGGCTGCCTTAGTTTGAGGGGCTGCCTTAGTTTGAGCGGATGACTTAGTTTGAGCGGCTGGCATCGTTTAAGAGGCTGCCTTAGTTTGAGCGGCTGCCTTGGTTTGAGGGGCAGCATTAGTTTGAGGGGCTGCCTTAGTTTAAGGGGCTGCCTTCGATTGAGGGGCTGCATTTGTTTGAGGGGCTGCTTTACTTTGAGAGGCTGCATAGTTTGAGCGGTTGGCTTAGTTTGAGGGGCTGCCTTTGATTGAGTGGCTGCATTAGTTTGAGGGGCTGGCTCAGTTTAAGGGGCTGCCTTAGTTTGAGGGGCTGCAATAGATTGAGGGGCTGACTTAGAATGAGGGGGTGCATTAGTTTGTGGAGCTGCATTAGTTTGAGGGGCTGCATTACTTTGAGGAGCTGCCTTAGTTTGAGGGGCTGCATTACTTTGAGGAGCTGCCTTAGTTTGAGGGGCTGCCTTAGATAGAGTTCTGCATTAGTTTGAGGGGCTGCATTAGTTTGAGGGGCTGCCTTAGTTTGAGAGGCTGCCTAAGTTTGAGGGACTGCCTTAGTTTGAGAGTCTGCCATAGTTTGAGTAGCTGCCTTAGTTTGAGAGTCTGCCATAGTTTGAGTAGCTGCCTTAATTTGAGCGGCTGCCTCAATTTGAGGGGCTGAACAAAGAACAAAGAACAAATAACAAAGATAATTACAGCACAGGAACAGGCCCTTCGGCCCTCCAAGCCTGCGCCGAACCAGATCCTCTCTCTAAACATGTCGCCTATTTTCTAAGGTTCTGTATCTCTTTTCTTCCTGTCCATTCATGTATCTGTCTAGATACATCTTAAAAGACGCCATCGTGCCCGCATCTACCACCTCCGCTGGCAACGCATTCCAGGCACCCACCACCCTCTGCGTAAAGAACTTTCCACGCATATCCCCCCTAAACTTTTCTCCTTTCACTTTGAACTCGTGTCCTCTAGTAATTGAATCCCCCACTCTGGGAAAAAGCCTCTTGCTATCCACCCTGTCTATACCTCTCATGATTTTGTACACCTCAATCAGGTCCCCCCTCAACCTCCGTCTTTCTAATGAAAATAATCCTAATCTACTCAACCTCTCTTCATAGCTAGCGCCCTCCATAGCAGGCAACATCCTGGTGAACCTCCTCTGCACCCTTTCCAAAGCATCCACGCTAATCAACCTCTCTTTAAAAGCCTCCCACATATCACATGTGGATTTACCTTCAAACAGCTGCTCCCAATCAACATTGCCCAGCTCCTGCCGAAATTTGGTATAGTTGGCCTTCCCCCAATTTAGCACTCTTCCGAGAGGACCACTCTCGTCTTTGTCCATTGAGGGGCTGCATTAGTTTGAGCGGCTGTCTCAGTTTGAGAGGCTGCCTGAGATTGAGGGGCTGCCTTGGACTGAGGGGCTGCATTAGTTTGAGCGGCTGTCTCAGTTTGAGGGGCTGCCTTAGTTTGAGCGGTGCCTTAGTTTGAGGGGCTGCCTTAGTTTGAGCGGCTGCCTTAGTTTGAGGGGCTGCCTTAGTTTGAGGGGATGACTTATTTTGAGCGGCTCGCATAGTTTGAGGGACTGCCTTAGTTTGAGCGGCTGCCTTGGTTTGAGGGGCTGCATTAGTTTGACGGGCAGCCTTAGTTTAAGGGGCTGCCTTAGATTGAGGGGCTGCATTTGTTTGAGGGGCTGCTTTACTTTGAGAGGCTGCCTTAGTTTGAGCAGTTCGCTTAGTTTGAGGGGCTGCCTTTGATTGAGTGGCTGCATTAGTTTGCGGTTCTGCCTTATTTTGAGGGGATGCCTTAGTTTGAGGTGTTGGATTAGTTAGAGGGGCTGCGTTTGATTGAGTGGCTGCATTAGTTTGAGGGGCTGGCTTAGTTTAAGGGGCTGCCTTAATTTGAGGGGCTGCATTAGTTTGAGGGATGACTTAGAATGAGGGGGTGCCTTAGATTGAGGGGCTGCATTAGTTTGAGGGGGTGCCTTATGTTTGAGGGGCTGCCTTAGTTTGAGCGGCTGCCTTAGTTTGAGGGGCTGCATTAGTTTGAGCGGCTGCCTTAGTTTGAGGGGCTGCCTTAGTTTGAGGGGCTGCATTAGTTTGAGCGGCTGCCTTAGTTTGAGCGGCTGCCTTAGTTTGAGGGGCTTCCTTAGTTTGAGGGGATGGCTTAGTTTGAGGGGCTGCCTTTGATTGAGTGGCTGCATTAGTTTGAGAGTCTGCCACTGATTGAGTGGCTGCATTATTTTGAGGGGCTGCCTTAGATTGAGGGGCTGCATTAGTTTGAGGGGCTGGCTTAGTTTAAGGGGCAGCCTTAGTTTGAGGGGCTGCATCAGTTTGAGGGGCTGACTTAGAATGAGGGGGTGCCTTACACTGAGGGGCTGCATTAGTTTGAGGGGGTGCCTTAGTTTGAGAGGCTGCCTTAGTTTGAGGGACTGCCTTAGTTTGAGGGGTTGGCTTAGTTTGAGGGGCTGCCTTTGATTGAGCGGCTGCATTAGTTTGAGAGACTGCCTTTGATTGAGTGGCTGCATTAGTTTGAGGGGCTGACTTAGTTTGAGGGGCTGCATTTGTTTGAGGGCTGCCTTAGATTGAGGGGCTGCATTAGTTTGAGTGGCTGCATTAGTTTGAGAGACTGCCTTTGATTGAGTGGCTGCATTAGTTTGAGGGGCTGCCTTAGATAGAGTTCTGCATTAGTTTGAGGGGCTGCATTAGTTTGAGGGGCTGCCTTAGTTTGAGAGGCTGCCTAAGTTTGAGGGACTGCCTTAGTTTGAGAGTCTGCCATAGTTTGAGTAGCTGCCTTAGTTTGAGAGTCTGCCATAGTTTGAGTAGCTGCCTTAATTTGAGCGGCTGCCTCAATTTGAGGGGCTGAACAAAGAACAAAGAACAAATAACAAAGATAATTACAGCACAGGAACAGGCCCTTCGGCCCTCCAAGCCTGCGCCGAACCAGATCCTCTCTCTAAACATGTCGCCTATTTTCTAAGGTTCTGTATCTCTTTTCTTCCTGTCCATTCATGTATCTGTCTAGATACATCTTAAAAGACGCCATCGTGCCCGCATCTACCACCTCCGCTGGCAACGCATTCCAGGCACCCACCACCCTCTGCGTAAAGAACTTTCCACGCATATCCCCCCTAAACTTTTCTCCTTTCACTTTGAACTCGTGTCCTCTAGTAATTGAATCCCCCACTCTGGGAAAAAGCCTCTTGCTATCCACCCTGTCTATACCTCTCATGATTTTGTACACCTCAATCAGGTCCCCCCTCAACCTCCGTCTTTCTAATGAAAATAATCCTAATCTACTCAACCTCTCTTCATAGCTAGCGCCCTCCATAGCAGGCAACATCCTGGTGAACCTCCTCTGCACCCTTTCCAAAGCATCCACGCTAATCAACCTCTCTTTAAAAGCCTCCCACATATCACATGTGGATTTACCTTCAAACAGCTGCTCCCAATCAACATTGCCCAGCTCCTGCCGAAATTTGGTATAGTTGGCCTTCCCCCAATTTAGCACTCTTCCGAGAGGACCACTCTCGTCTTTGTCCATTGAGGGGCTGCATTAGTTTGAGCGGCTGTCTCAGTTTGAGAGGCTGCCTGAGATTGAGGGGCTGCCTTGGACTGAGGGGCTGCATTAGTTTGAGCGGCTGTCTCAGTTTGAGGGGCTGCCTTAGTTTGAGCGGTGCCTTAGTTTGAGGGGCTGCCTTAGTTTGAGCGGCTGCCTTAGTTTGAGGGGCTGCCTTAGTTTGAGGGGATGACTTATTTTGAGCGGCTCGCATAGTTTGAGGGACTGCCTTAGTTTGAGCGGCTGCCTTGGTTTGAGGGGCTGCATTAGTTTGACGGGCAGCCTTAGTTTAAGGGGCTGCCTTAGATTGAGGGGCTGCATTTGTTTGAGGGGCTGCTTTACTTTGAGAGGCTGCCTTAGTTTGAGCAGTTCGCTTAGTTTGAGGGGCTGCCTTTGATTGAGTGGCTGCATTAGTTTGCGGTTCTGCCTTATTTTGAGGGGATGCCTTAGTTTGAGGTGTTGGATTAGTTAGAGGGGCTGCGTTTGATTGAGTGGCTGCATTAGTTTGAGGGGCTGGCTTAGTTTAAGGGGCTGCCTTAATTTGAGGGGCTGCATTAGTTTGAGGGATGACTTAGAATGAGGGGGTGCCTTAGATTGAGGGGCTGCATTAGTTTGAGGGGGTGCCTTATGTTTGAGGGGCTGCCTTAGTTTGAGCGGCTGCCTTAGTTTGAGGGGCTGCATTAGTTTGAGCGGCTGCCTTAGTTTGAGGGGCTGCCTTAGTTTGAGGGGCTGCATTAGTTTGAGCGGCTGCCTTAGTTTGAGCGGCTGCCTTAGTTTGAGGGGCTTCCTTAGTTTGAGGGGATGGCTTAGTTTGAGGGGCTGCCTTTGATTGAGTGGCTGCATTAGTTTGAGAGTCTGCCACTGATTGAGTGGCTGCATTATTTTGAGGGGCTGCCTTAGATTGAGGGGCTGCATTAGTTTGAGGGGCTGGCTTAGTTTAAGGGGCAGCCTTAGTTTGAGGGGCTGCATCAGTTTGAGGGGCTGACTTAGAATGAGGGGGTGCCTTACACTGAGGGGCTGCATTAGTTTGAGGGGGTGCCTTAGTTTGAGAGGCTGCCTTAGTTTGAGGGACTGCCTTAGTTTGAGGGGTTGGCTTAGTTTGAGGGGCTGCCTTTGATTGAGCGGCTGCATTAGTTTGAGAGACTGCCTTTGATTGAGTGGCTGCATTAGTTTGAGGGGCTGACTTAGTTTGAGGGGCTGCATTTGTTTGAGGGCTGCCTTAGATTGAGGGGCTGCATTAGTTTGAGTGGCTGCATTAGTTTGAGAGACTGCCTTTGATTGAGTGGCTGCATTAGTTTGAGGGGCTGACTTAGTTTTAGGGGCTGACTTAGTTTGAGGGGCTGCATTTGTTTGAGGGCTGCCTTAGATTGAGGGGTTGGCTTAGTTTGAGGGGCTGCCTTTGATTGAGTGGCTGCATTAGTTTGAGAGACTGCCTTTGATTGAGTGGCTGCATAAGTTTGAGGGGCTGACTTAGTTTGAGGGGCTGCATTTGTTTGAGGGCTGCCTTAGATTGAGCGGCTAACTGAGTTTGAGAGGCTGCCTTCGTTTGAGAGTCTGCCTTAGTTTGAGCGGCTGCCTTAGTTTGAGGGGCTGCCTGAGTTTGAGAGTCTGCCTAAGTTTGAGCGGCTGCCTTAGTTTGAGGGTCTGCCTTACTTTGAGAAGATGCCTTAGTTTGACAGGCTGCCTTAGTTTGAGCGGCTGCCTTAGTTTGAGAGGCTGCCTGAGTTTGAAGGGCTGCCTTAGTTTGAGTGGCTGCATTAGTTTGAGGGGCTGCCTTTGGTTGAGAGGCTCCCTTAGTTTGAGGGTCTGCCTTACTTTAAGGGGCAGCATTAGTTTGAGAGTCTGCCTTAGTTTGAGGGGCTGCCTTAATTTGAGGGGTTGTCTTAGTTTGAGGGCCTGCCTTTGATTGAGTGGCTGCATTAGTTTGAGGGGCTGACTTAGTTTGAGGGGCTGCCTTAGTTTGAGGGGCTGCATTTGTTTGAGGGGCTGCCTTAGATTGAGTGGCTGCATTAGTTTGAGGGGCTGCTTTAGTTTGAGTGGCTGCCTCAGTTTGAGGGGCTGACTTAGTTTGAGGGGCTGCATTTGTTTGAGGGGCTGACTGAGTTTTAGAGGCTGCCTCAGTTTGAGCGGCTGCCTTAGTCTGAGGGTCTGCCTTACTTTGAGAGGCTGCCTTAGTTTGACAGGCTGCCTTAGTTTGAGCGGCTGCCTTAGTTTGAGAGGCTGACTGAGTTTGAAGGGCTGCCTTAGTTTGAGTGGCTGCATTAGTTTGAGGGGCTGCCTTTGGTTGCGAGGCTCCCTTAGTTTGAGGGTCTGCCTTACTTTAAGGGGCAGCATTAGTTTGAGAGTCTGCCTTAGTTTGAGGGGCTGCCTTAATTTGAGGTGTTGGCTTAGTTTGATGGGCTGCCTTTGATTGAGTGGCTGCATTAGTTTGAGAGACTGCCTTTGATTGAGTGGCTGCATTAGTTTGAGGGGCTGACTTAGTTTGAGGGGCTGACTTAGTTTGAGGGGCTGCATTTGTTTGAGGGGCTGCCTTTGATTGAGTGGCTGCATTAGTTTGAGGGGCTGACTTAGTTTGAGGGGCTGCCTTAGTTTGAGGGGCTGCATTTGTTTGAGGGGCTGCCTTAGATTGAGTGGCTGCATTAGTTTGAGGGGCTGCTTTAGTTTGAGTGGCTGCCTCAGTTTGAGGGGCTGACTTAGTTTGAGGGGCTGCATTTGTTTGAGGGGCTGACTGAGTTTTAGAGGCTGCCTTAGTTTGAGAGTCTGCCTTAGTTTGAGCGGCTGCCTTAGTTTGAGGGGCTGCCTGAGTTTGAGAGTCTGCCTCAGTTTGAGCGGCTGCCTTAGTCTGAGGGTCTGCCTTACTTTGAGAGGCTGCCTTAGTTTGACAGGCTGCCTTAGTTTGAGCGGCTGCCTTAGTTTGAGAGGCTTCCTGAGTTTGAAGGGCTGCCTTAGTTTGAGTGGCTGCATTAGTTTGAGGGGCTGCCTTTGGTTGCGAGGCTCCCTTAGTTTGAGGGTCTGCCTTACTTTAAGGGGCAGCATTAGTTTGAGAGTCTGCCTTAGTTTGAGGGGCTGCCTTAATTTGAGGGGTTGGCTTAGTTTGATGGGCTGCCTTTGATTGAGTGGCTGCATTAGTTTGAGAGACTGCCTTTGATTGAGTGGCTGCATTAGTTTGAGGGGCTGACTTAGTTTGAGGGGCTGACTTAGTTTGAGGGGCTGCATTTGTTTGAGGGGCTGCCTTAGATTGAGTGGCTGCATTAGTTTGAGGGGCTGTCTTAGTTTGACGGGCTGCCTCAGATTGAGGTGCTGCATTGGTTTGATGGGCTGCTTTAGTTTGAGCGGCTGCCTTAGTTGAGGGGCTGCCTTAGATTGAGCGGCTGACTTAGTTTGAGAGGTTGCCTTAGTTTGAGAGTCTGCCTTAGTTTGAGCGGCTGCCTTAGTTTGAGGGTCTGCCTTACGTTGAGAGGCTGCCTTAGTTTGACAGGCTGCCTTAGTTTGAGCTGCTGACTTAGATTGAGAGGCTGCCTGAGTTTGAGGGGCTGCCTTAGTTTGAGCGGCTACATTAGTTTGAGGGGCTGCCTTTGGTTGAGGCGCTCCCTTAGTTTGTGGGGCTGCCTTACTTTAAGGGGCTGCATTAGTTTGAGAGTCTGCCTGAGTTTGAGGGGATGCCTTAGTTTGAGGGGTTGGCTTAGTTTGAGGGGCTGCCTTTGATTGAGTGGCTGCATTAGTTTGAGAGACTGCCTTTGATTGAGTGGCTGCAAAAGTTTGAGGGGCTGACTTAGTTTGAGGGGCTGACTTAGTTTGAGGGGCTGCATTTGTTTGAGGGCTGCCTTAGATTGAGGGGCTGCATTAGTTTGAGGGGATGCCTTAGTTTGAGGGGCTGCCTTAGATTGAGGTGCTGCATTAGTTTGATGGGCTGCTTTAATTTGAGCGGCTGCCTTAGTTGAGGGGCTGCCTTAGATTGAGGGGCTGTATTAGTTTGAGCGGTTGCCTTAGTTTGAGGGGCTGCCTTAGTTTGAGGGGCTGCATTAGTTTGAGCGGCTGCCTTAGTTTGAGTGGCTGCCTTAGTTTGAGGGGCTTCCTTAGTTTGAGCGGCGGCCTTAGTTTGAGGGGCTTCCTTAGTTTGTGGGGCTGCCTGAGTTTGAGTGGCTGCCTTAGATTGAGCGGCTGCCTTAGTTTGAGGGTCTGCCTTACTTTGAGAGGCTGCCTTAGTTTGACAGGCTGCCTTAGTTTGAGCGGCTGCCTTAATTTGAGAGGCTGCCTGAGTTTGAAGGGCTGCCTTAGTTTGAGTGGCTGCATTAGTTTGAGGGGCTGCCTTTGGTTGAGAGGCTCCCTTAGTTTGAGGGTCTGCCTTACTTTAAGGGGCAGCATTAGCTTGAGAGTCTGCCTTAGTTTGAGGGGCTGTCTTAATTTGAGGGGTTGGCTTAGTTTGAGGGGCTGCCTTTGATTGAGTGGCTGCATTAGTTTGAGAGACTGCTTTTGATTGAGTGGCTGCATTAGTTTGAGGGGCTGACTTAGTTTGAGGGGCTGACTTAGTTTGAGGGGCTGCATTTGTTTGAGGGGCTGCCTTAGATTGAGTGGCTGCATTAGTTTGAGGGGCTGCCTTAGTTTGAGCGGCTGCCTTAGTTTGAGGGGCTGACTTAGTTTGAGGGGCTGCATTTGTTTGAGGGGCTGACTGAGTTTGAGAGGCTGACTTAGTTTGAGATTCTGCCTTAGTTTGAGCGGCTGCCTTAGTTTGAGGGGCTGCCTGAGTTTGAGAGTCTGCCTCAGTTTGAGCGGCTGCCTTAGTATGAGGGTCTGCCTTACTTTGAGTGGCTGCCTTAGTTTGACAGGCTGCCTTAGTTTGAGCGGCTGCCTTAGTTTGAGAGACTGCCTGAGTTTGAAGGGCTTCCTTAGTTTGAGTGGCTGCATTAGTTTGAGGGGCTGCCTTTGGTTGAGAGGCTCCCTTAGTTTGAGGGTCTCCCTTACTTTAAGGGGCAGCATTAGTTTGAGAGTCTGCCTTAGTTTGAGGGGCTGCCTTAATTTGAGGTGTTGGCTTAGTTTGAGGGGCTGCCTTTGATTGAGTGGCTGCATTAGTTTGAGAGACTGCCTTTGATTGAGTGGCTGCATAAGTTTGAGGGGCTGACTTAGTTTGAGGGGCTGCATTTGTTTGAGGGCTGCCTTAGATTGAGCGGCTAACTGAGTTTGAGAGGCTGCCTTCGTTTGAGAGTCTGCCTTAGTTTGAGCGGCTGCCTTAGTTTGAGGGGCTGCCTGAGTTTGAGAGTCTGCCTAAGTTTGAGCGGCTGCCTTAGTTTGAGGGTCTGCCTTACTTTGAGAAGATGCCTTAGTTTGACAGGCTGCCTTAGTTTGAGCGGCTGCCTTAGTTTGAGAGGCTGCCTGAGTTTGAAGGGCTGCCTTAGTTTGAGTGGCTGCATTAGTTTGAGGGGCTGCCTTTGGTTGAGAGGCTCCCTTAGTTTGAGGGTCTGCCTTACTTTAAGGGGCAGCATTAGTTTGAGAGTCTGCCTTAGTTTGAGGGGCTGCCTTAATTTGAGGGGTTGTCTTAGTTTGAGGGCCTGCCTTTGATTGAGTGGCTGCATTAGTTTGAGGGGCTGACTTAGTTTGAGGGGCTGCCTTAGTTTGAGGGGCTGCATTTGTTTGAGGGGCTGCATTTGTTTGAGTGGCTGCATTAGTTTGAGGGACTGCTTTAGTTTGAGTGGCTGCCTCAGTTTGAGGGGCTGACTTAGTTTGAGGGGCTGCATTTGTTTGAGGGGCTGACTGAGTTTTAGAGGCTGCCTCAGTTTGAGCGGCTGCCTTAGTCTGAGGGTCTGCCTTACTTTGAGAGGCTGCCTTAGTTTGACAGGCTGCCTTAGTTTGAGCGGCTGCCTTAGTTTGAGAGGCTGCCTGAGTTTGAAGGGCTGCCTTAGTTTGAGTGGCTGCATTAGTTTGAGGGGCTGCCTTTGGTTGCGAGGCTCCCTTAGTTTGAGGGTCTGCCTTACTTTAAGGGGCAGCATTAGTTTGAGAGTCTGCCTTAGTTTGAGGGGCTGCCTTAATTTGAGGTGTTGGCTTAGTTTGATGGGCTGCCTTTGATTGAGTGGCTGCATTAGTTTGAGAGACTGCCTTTGATTGAGTGGCTGCATTAGTTTGAGGGGCTGACTTAGTTTGAGGGGCTGACTTAGTTTGAGGGGCTGCATTTGTTTGAGGGGCTGCCTTAGATTGAGTGGCTGCATTAGTTTGAGGGGCTGACTTAGTTTGAGGGGCTGCCTTAGTTTGAGGGGCTGCATTTGTTTGAGGGGCTGCCTTAGATTGAGTGGCTGCATTAGTTTGAGGGGCTGCTTTAGTTTGAGTGGCTGCCTCAGTTTGAGGGGCTGACTTAGTTTGAGGGGCTGCATTTGTTTGAGGGGCTGACTGAGTTTTAGAGGCTGCCTTAGTTTGAGAGTCTGCCTTAATTTGAGCGGCTGCTTTAGTTTGAGGGGCTGCCTGAGTTTGAGAGTCTGCCTCAGTTTGAGCGGCTGCCTTAGTCTGAGGGTCTGCCTTACTTTGAGAGGCTGCCTTAGTTTGACAGGCTGCCTTAGTTTGAGCGGCTGCCTTAGTTTGAGAGGCTGCCTGAGTTTGAAGGGCTGCCTTAGTTTGAGTGGCTGCATTAGTTTGAGGGGCTGCCTTTGGTTGCGAGGCTCCCTTAGTTTGAGGGTCTGCCTTACTTTAAGGGGCAGCATTAGTTTGAGAGTCTGCCTTAGTTTGAGGGGCTGCCTTAATTTGAGGGGTTGGCTTAGTTTGATGGGCTGCCTTTGATTGAGTGGCTGCATTAGTTTGAGAGACTGCCTTTGATTGAGTGGCTGCATTAGTTTGAGGGGCTGACTTAGTTTGAGGGGCTGACTTAGTTTGAGGGGCTGCATTTGTTTGAGGGGCTGCCTTAGATTGAGTGGCTGCATTAGTTTGAGGGGCTGTCTTAGTTTGACGGGCTGCCTCAGATTGAGGTGCTGCATTGGTTTGATGGGCTGCTTTAGTTTGAGCGGCTGCCTTAGTTGAGGGGCTGCCTTAGATTGAGCGGCTGACTTAGTTTGAGAGGTTGCCTTAGTTTGAGAGTCTGCCTTAGTTTGAGCGGCTGCCTTAGTTTGAGGGTCTGCCTTACTTTGAGAGGCTGCCTTAGTTTGACAGGCTGCCTTAGTTTGAGCGGCTGACTTAGATTGAGAGGCTGCCTGAGTTTGAGGGGCTGCCTTAGTTTGAGCGGCTGCATTAGTTTGAGGGGCTGCCTTTGGTTGAGGCGCTCCGTTAGTTTGTGGGGCTGCCTTACTTTAAGGGGCTGCATTAGTTTGAGAGTCTGCCTGAGTTTGAGGGGATGCCTTAGTTTGAGGGGTTGGCTTAGTTTGAGGGGCTGCCTTTGATTGAGTGGCTGCATTAGTTTGAGAGACTGCCTTTGATTGAGTGGCTGCAAAAGTTTGAGGGGCTGACTTAGTTTGAGGGGCTGACTTAGTTTGAGGGGCTGCATTTGTTTGAGGGCTGCCTTAGATTGAGGGGCTGCATTAGTTTGAGGGGATGCCTTAGTTTGAGGGGCTGCCTTAGATTGAGGTGCTGCATTAGTTTGATGGGCTGCTTTAGTTTGAGCGGCTGCCTTAGTTGAGGGGCTGCCTTAGATTGAGGGGCTGTATTAGTTTGAGCGGTTGCCTTAGTTTGAGGGGCTGCCTTAGTTTGAGGGGCTGCATTAGTTTGAGCGGCTGCCTTAGTTTGAGTGGCTGCCTTAGTTTGAGGGGCTTCCTTAGTTTGAGCGGCGGCCTTAGTTTGAGGGGCTTCCTTAGTTTGTGGGGCTGCCTGAGTTTGAGTGGCTGCCTTAGATTGAGCGGCTGCCTTAGTTTGAGGGTCTGCCTTACTTTGAGAGGCTGCCTTAGTTTGACAGGCTGCCTTAGTTTGAGCGGCTGCCTTAATTTGAGAGGCTGCCTGAGTTTGAAGGGCTGCCTTAGTTTGAGTGGCTGCATTAGTTTGAGGGGCTGCCTTTGGTTGAGAGGCTCCCTTAGTTTGAGGGTCTGCCTTACTTTAAGGGGCAGCATTAGCTTGAGAGTCTGCCTTAGTTTGAGGGGCTGTCTTAATTTGAGGGGTTGGCTTAGTTTGAGGGCTGCCTTTGATTGAGTGGCTGCATTAGTTTGAGAGACTGCCTTTGATTGAGTGGCTGCATTAGTTTGAGGGGCTGACTTAGTTTGAGGGGCTGACTTAGTTTGAGGGGCTGCATTTGTTTGAGGGGCTGCCTTAGATTGAGTGGCTGCATTAGTTTGAGGGGCTGCCTTAGTTTGAGCGGCTGCCTTAGTTTGAGGGGCTGACTTAGTTTGAGGGGCTGCACTTGTTTGAGGGGCTGACTGAGGTTGAGAGGCTGACTTAGTTTGAGATTCTGCCTTAGTTTGAGCGGCTGCCTTAGTTTGAGGGGCTGCCTGAGTTTGAGAGTCTGCCTCAGTTTGAGCGGCTGCCTTAGTTTGAGGGTCTGTCTTACTTTGAGTGGCTGCCTTAGTTTGACAGGCTGCCTTAGTTTGAGCGGCTGCCTTAGTTTGAGAGACTGCCTGAGTTTGAAGGGCTGCCTTAGTTTGAGTGGCTGCATTAGTTTGAGGGGCTGCCTTTGGTTGAGAGGCTCCCTTAGTTTGAGGGTCTCCCTTACTTTAAGGGGCAGCATTAGTTTGAGAGTCTGCCTTAGTTTGAGGGGCTGCCTTAATTTGAGGTGTTGGCTTAGTTTGAGGGGCTGCCTTTGATTGAGTGGCTGCATTAGTTTGAGAGACTGCCTTTGATTGAGTGGCTGCATTAGTTTGAGGGGCTGAATTAGTTTGAGGGGCTGACTTAGTTTGAGGGGCTGCATTTGTTTGAGGGGCTGCCTTAGATTGAGTGGCTGCATTAGTTTGAGGGGCTGCCTTAGTTTGACGGGCTGCCTCAGATGGAGGTTCTGCATTAGTTTGATGGGCTGCTTTAGTTTGAGCGGCTGCCTTAGTTGAGGGGCTGCCTTAGATTGAGGGGCTGCATTAGTTTGAGCGGCTGCCTTAGTTTGAGGGGCTGCCTTAGTTTGTGTGGCTGCCTTAGATTGAGGGGCTTCCTTAGTTTGACGGGCTGCCTCAGATGGAGGTTCTGCATTAGTTTGATGGGCTGCTTTAGTTTGAGGGGCTGCCTTAGTTTGAGGGGCTGCATTAGTTTGAGCGGCTGCCTTAGTTTGAGCGGCTGCCTTAGTTTGAGGGGCTTCCTTAGTTTGAGCGGCGGCCTTAGTTTGAGGGGCTTCCTTAGTTTGTGGGGCTGCCTGAGTTTGAGTGGCTGCCTTAGATTGAGCGGCTGCCTTAGTTTGAGGGTCTGCCTTACTTTGAGAGGCTGCCTTAGTTTGACAGGCTGCCTTAGTTTGAGCGGCTGCCTTAATTTGAGAGGCTGCCTGAGTTTGAAGGGCTGCCTTAGTTTGAGTGGCTGCATTAGTTTGAGGGGCTGCCTTTGGTTGAGAGGCTCCCTTAGTTTGAGGGTCTGCCTTACTTTAAGGGGCAGCATTAGCTTGAGAGTCTGCCTTAGTTTGAGGGGCTGTCTTAATTTGAGGGGTTGGCTTAGTTTGAGGGGCTGCCTTTGATTGAGTGGCTGCATTAGTTTGAGAGACTGCTTTTGATTGAGTGGCTGCATTAGTTTGAGGGGCTGACTTAGTTTGAGGGGCTGACTTAGTTTGAGGGGCTGCATTTGTTTGAGGGGCTGCCTTAGATTGAGTGGCTGCATTAGTTTGAGGGGCTGCCTTAGTTTGAGCGGCTGCCTTAGTTTGAGGGGCTGACTTAGTTTGAGGGGCTGCATTTGTTTGAGGGGCTGACTGAGTTTGAGAGGCTGACTTAGTTTGAGATTCTGCCTTAGTTTGAGCGGCTGCCTTAGTTTGAGGGGCTGCCTGAGTTTGAGAGTCTGCCTCAGTTTGAGCGGCTGCCTTAGTTTGAGGGTCTGCCTTACTTTGAGTGGCTGCCTTAGTTTGACAGGCTGCCTTAGTTTGAGGGTCTGCCTTAGTTTGAGAGACTGCCTGAGTTTGAAGGGCTGCCTTAGTTTGAGTGGCTGCATTAGTTTGAGGGGCTGCCTTTGGTTGAGAGGCTCCCTTAGTTTGAGGGTCTCCCTTACTTTAAGGGGCAGCATTAGTTTGAGAGTCTGCCTTAGTTTGAGGGGCTGCCTTAATTTGAGGTGTTGGCTTAGTTTGAGGGGCTGCCTTTGATTGAGTGGCTGCATTAGTTTGAGAGACTGCCTTTGATTGAGTGGCTGCATTAGTTTGAGGGGCTGAATTAGTTTGAGGGGCTGACTTAGTTTGAGGGGCTGCATTTGTTTGAGGGGCTGCCTTAGATTGAGTGGCAGCATTAGTTTGAGGGGCTGCCTTAGTTTGACGGGCTGCCTCAGATGGAGGTTCTGCATTAGTTTGATGGGCTGCTTTAGTTTGAGCGGCTGCCTTAGTTGAGGGGCTGCCTTAGATTGAGGGGCTGCATTAGTTTGAGCGGCTGCCTTAGTTTGAGGGGCTGCCTTAGTTTGTGTGGCTGCCTTAGATTGAGCGGCTGACTTAGTTTGAGAGGTTGCCTTAGTTTGAGAGTCTGCCTTAGTTTGAGCGGCTGCCTTCGTTTGAGGGTCTGCCTTACTTTGAGAGGCTGCCTTAGTTTGACAGGCTGCCTTAGTTTGAGCGGCTGCCTTAATTTGAGAGGCTGCCTGAGTTTGAAGGGCTGCCTTAGTTTGAGTGGCTGCATTAGTTTGAGGGGCTGCCTTTGGTTGAGTGGCTGCATTAGTTTGAGAGTCTGCCTGTGATTGAGTGGCTGCATTATTTTGAGGGGCTGCCTTAGATTGAGGGGCTGCCTTAGTTTGGTGGGCTGGCTTAGTTTAAGTGGCAGCCTTAGTTTGAGGGGCTGAATCAGTTTGAGGGGCTGACTTAGAATGAGGGGGTGCCTTACACTGAGGGGCTGCATTAGTTTGAGGGGGTGCCTTAGTTTGAGAGGCTGCCTTAGTTTGAGGGGTTGCCTTAGTTTGAGCGGTTGGCTTAGTTTGAGGGGCTGCCTTTGATTGAGTGCCTGCATTAGTTTGAGAGACGGCCTTTGATTGAGTGGCTGCATTAGTTAGAGGGGCTGACTTAGTTTGAGGGGCTGACGTAGTTTGAGGGGCTGACTTAGTTGGAGGGGCTGACTTAGAATGAGGGGGTGCCTTAGACTGAGGGGCTGCATTAGTTTGAGGGGGTGCCTTAGTTTGAGAGTCTGCCTTAGTTTGAGGGGCTGCCTTAGTTTGAGGGGTTGGCTTAGTTTGAGGGGCTGCCTTTGATTGAGTGGCTGCAATAGTTTGAGAGACTGCCTTTGATTGAGTGGCTGCATTAGTTTGAGGGGCTGACTTAGTTTGAGGGGCTGACTTAGTTTGAGGGGCTGCATTTGTTTGAGGGCTGCCTTAGATTGAGGGGCTGCATTAGTTTGAGGGGATGCCTTAGTTTGAGTGGCTGCCTTAGATTGAGTTGCTGCATTAGTTTGAGGGGCTGCATTAGTTTGAACGGCTGCCTTAGTTGAGGGGCTGCCTTAGATTGAGGGGCTGCATTAGTTTGAGCGGCTGCCTGAGTTTGAGGGGCTGCCTTAGTTTGAGGGGCTGCCTGAGTTTGAGGGGCTGCCTTAGTTTGAGAGTCTGCCTTAGTTTGAGCGGCTGCGTTAGTTTGAGGGTCTGCCTTACTTTGAGAGGCTGCCTTAGTTTGATAGGCTGCCTTAGTTTGAGCGGCTGCCTTAGATTGTGAGGCTGCCTGAGCTTGAGGGGCTTCCTTAGTTTGAGCGGCTGCATGAGTTTGAGGGGCTGCCTTTGGTTGAGGCGCTCCCTTAGTTTGTGGGGCTGCCTTAATTTAAGGGGCTGCATTAGTTTGAGGGGATGGCTTAGTTTGAGGGGCTGTCTCTGATTGAGTGGCTGCATTATTTTGAGGGGCTGCCTTAGATTGAGGGGCTGCATTAGTTTGCGGGGCTGGCTTAGTTTAAGGGGCTGCCTTAGATTGAGGGGCTGCATTAGTTTGAGGGGGTGCCTTAGTTTGAGAGGCTGCCTTAGTTTGAGGGGCTGGCTTAGTTTGAGCGGCTGCCTTAGTTTGAGGGGCTGCATTAGTTTGAGCGGCTGCCTTAGTTTGAGGGGCTGCCTTAGATTGAGGGGTTGCATTAGTTTGAGCGGCTGCCTTAGTTTGAGCGGCTGCCTTAGTTTGAGGGGTTTCCTTAGTTTGAGGGGATGGCTTAGTTTGAGAGGCTGCCTTCGTTTGAGATGCTGCCTTAGTTTGAGGGGCTGGCTTAGTTTGAGCGGCTGCCTGAGTTTGAGGGGCTGCATTAGTTTGAGCGGCTGACTTAGTTTGAGAGGTTGCCTTAGTTTGAGAGTCTGCCTTAGTTTGAGCGGCTGCCTTCGTTTGAGGGTCTGCCTTACTTTGAGAGGCTGCCTTAGTTTGACAGGCTGCCTCAGTTTGAGGGGCTGGCTTAGTTTGAGCGGCTGCCTGAGTTTGAGGGGCTGCATTAGTTTGAGCGGCTGACTTAGTTTGAGAGGCTGCCTGAGTTTGAGGGGCTGCCTTAGTTTGAGCGGCTGCATTAGTTTGAGGGGCTGCCTTTGGTTGAGGCGCTCCCTTAGTTTGTGGCGCTGCCTTAATTTAAGGGGCTGCATTAGTTTGAGAGTCTGCCTTAGTATGAGGGGCTGCCTTAGTTTGAGGGGATGGCTTAGTTTGAGGGGCTGCCTTTGATTGAGTGGCTGCATTAGTTTGAGAGTCTGCCTCTGATTGAGTGGCTGCATTATTTTGAGGGGCTGCCTTAGATCGAGGGGCTGCCTTAGTTTGAGGGGCTGGCTTAGTTTAAGGGGCAGCCTTAGTTTGAGGGGCTGCATCAGTTTGAGGGGCTGACTTAGAATGAGGGGGTGCCTTACACTGAGGGGCTGCATTAGTTTGAGGGGGTGCCTTAGTTTGAGAGGCTGCCTTAGTTTGAGGGGCTGCCTTAGTTTGAGCGGTTGGCTTAGTTTGAGGGGCTGCCTTTGATTGAGTGGCTGCATTAGTTAGAGGGGCTGACTTAGTTTGAGGGGCTGACGTAGTTTGAGTGGCTGACTTAGTAGGAGGGGCTGACTTAGAATGAGGGGGTGCCTTAGACTGAGGGGCTGCATTAGTTTGAGGGGCTGCCTTAGTTTGAGGGGTTGGCTTAGTTTGAGGGGCTGCCTTTGATTGAGTGGCTGCATTAGTTTGAGAGACTGCCTTTGATTGAGTGGCTGCATTAGTTTGAGGGGCTGACTTAGTTTGAGGGGCTGACTTAGTTTGAGGGGCTGCATTTGTTTGAGGGCTGCATTAGTTTGATGGGCTGCATTAGTTTGAGCGGCGGCCTTAGTTTGAGGGGCTGCCTTAGTTTGAGGGGCTGCATTAGTTTGAGTGGCTGCCTTAGATTGAGCGACTGACTGAGTTTGAGATGCTGCCTTAGTTTGAGAGGCTGCCTTAGTTTGAGAGTCTGCCTTAGTTTGAGCGGCTGCGTTAGTTTGAGGGTCTGCCTTACTTTGAGAGGCTGCCTTAGTTTGACAGGCTGCCTTAGTTTGAGCGGCTGCCTTAGATTGTGAGGCTGCCTGAGTTTGAGGGGCTTCCTTAGTTTGAGCGGATGCATGAGTTTGAGGGACTGCCTTTGGTTGAGGCGCTCCCTTAGTTTGTGGGGCTGCCTTAATTTAAGGGGCTGCATTAGTTTGAGGGGATGGCTTAGTTTGAGGGGCTGTCTCTGATTGAGTGGCTGCATTATTTTGAGGGGCTGCCTTAGATTGAGGGGCTGCATTAGTTTGCGGGGCTGGCTTAGTTTAAGGGGCTGCCTTAGATTGAGGGGCTGCCTTAGATTGAGGGGCTGCATTAGTTTGAGGGGGTGCCTTAGTTTGAGAGGCTGCCTTAGTTTGAGGGGCTGGCTTAGTTTGAGCGGCTGCCTTAGTTTGAGGGGCTGCATTAGTTTGAGCGGCTGCCTTAGTTTGAGGGGCTGCCTTAGATTGAGGGGCTGCATTAGTTTGAGCGGCTGACTTAGATTGAGCGGCTGCCTTAGTTTGAGGGGCTTCCTTAGTTTGAGGGGATGGCTTAGTTTGAGAGGCTGCCTTCGTTTGAGATGCTGCCTTAGTTTGAGAGGCTGCCTTAGATTGAGGTGCTGCCTTAGTTTGAGGGGCTGCCTTAGTTTGAGGGGCTGCCTTAGTTTGAGCGGCTGACTTAGTTTGAGCGGCTGACTTAGTTTGAGAGGCTGCCTTAGTTTGAGAGACTGCCTGAGTTTGAGGGGCTGCCTTAGTTTGAGGGGCTGCCTGAGTTTGAGGGGCTGCCTTAGTTTGAGAGTCTGCCTTAGTTTGAGCGGCTGCGTTAGTTTGAGGGTCTGCCTTACTTTGAGAGGCTGCCTTAGTTTGATAGGCTGCCTTAGTTTGAGCGGCTGCCTTAGATTGTGAGGCTGCCTGAGCTTGAGGGGCTTCCTTAGTTTGAGCGGCTGCATGAGTTTGAGGGGCTGCCTTTGGTTGAGGCGCTCCCTTAGTTTGTGGGGCTGCCTTAATTTAAGGGGCTGCATTAGTTTGAGGGGATGGCTTAGTTTGAGGGGCTGTCTCTGATTGAGTGGCTGCATTATTTTGAGGGGCTGCCTTAGATTGAGGGGCTGCATTAGTTTGCGGGGCTGGCTTAGTTTAAGGGGCTGCCTTAGATTGAGGGGCTGCATTAGTTTGAGGGGGTGCCTTAGTTTGAGAGGCTGCCTTAGTTTGAGGGGCTGGCTTAGTTTGAGCGGCTGCCTTAGTTTGAGGGGCTGCATTAGTTTGAGCGGCTGCCTTAGTTTGAGGGGCTGCCTTAGATTGAGGGGTTGCATTAGTTTGAGCGGCTGCCTTAGTTTGAGCGGCTGCCTTAGTTTGAGGGGTTTCCTTAGTTTGAGGGGATGGCTTAGTTTGAGAGGCTGCCTTCGTTTGAGATGCTGCCTTAGTTTGAGGGGCTGGCTTAGTTTGAGCGGCTGCCTGAGTTTGAGGGGCTGCATTAGTTTGAGCGGCTGACTTAGTTTGAGAGGTTGCCTTAGTTTGAGAGTCTGCCTTAGTTTGAGCGGCTGCCTTCGTTTGAGGGTCTGCCTTACTTTGAGAGGCTGCCTTAGTTTGACAGGCTGCCTCAGTTTGAGCGGCTGACTTAGATTGAGAGGCTGCCTGAGTTTGAGGGGCTGCCTTAGTTTGAGCGGCTGCATTAGTTTGAGGGGCTGCCTTTGGTTGAGGCGCTCCCTTAGTTTGTGGCGCTGCCTTAATTTAAGGGGCTGCATTAGTTTGAGAGTCTGCCTTAGTATGAGGGGCTGCCTTAGTTTGAGGGGATGGCTTAGTTTGAGGGGCTGCCTTTGATTGAGTGGCTGCATTAGTTTGAGAGTCTGCCTCTGATTGAGTGGCTGCATTATTTTGAGGGGCTGCCTTAGATCGAGGGGCTGCCTTAGTTTGAGGGGCTGGCTTAGTTTAAGGGGCAGCCTTAGTTTGAGGGGCTGCATCAGTTTGAGGGGCTGACTTAGAATGAGGGGGTGCCTTACACTGAGGGGCTGCATTAGTTTGAGGGGGTGCCTTAGTTTGAGAGGCTGCCTTAGTTTGAGGGGCTGCCTTAGTTTGAGCGGTTGGCTTAGTTTGAGGGGCTGCCTTTGATTGAGTGGCTGCATTAGTTAGAGGGGCTGACTTAGTTTGAGGGGCTGACGTAGTTTGAGTGGCTGACTTAGTAGGAGGGGCTGACTTAGAATGAGGGGGTGCCTTAGACTGAGGGGCTGCATTAGTTTGAGGGGCTGCCTTAGTTTGAGGGGTTGGCTTAGTTTGAGGGGCTGCCTTTGATTGAGTGGCTGCATTAGTTTGAGAGACTGCCTTTGATTGAGTGGCTGCATTAGTTTGAGGGGCTGACTTAGTTTGAGGGGCTGACTTAGTTTGAGGGGCTGCATTTGTTTGAGGGCTGCATTAGTTTGATGGGCTGCATTAGTTTGAGCGGCGGCCTTAGTTTGAGGGGCTGCCTTAGTTTGAGGGGCTGCATTAGTTTGAGTGGCTGCCTTAGATTGAGCGACTGACTGAGTTTGAGATGCTGCCTTAGTTTGAGAGGCTGCCTTAGTTTGAGAGTCTGCCTTAGTTTGAGCGGCTGCGTTAGTTTGAGGGTCTGCCTTACTTTGAGAGGCTGCCTTAGTTTGACAGGCTGCCTTAGTTTGAGCGGCTGCCTTAGATTGTGAGGCTGCCTGAGTTTGAGGGGCTTCCTTAGTTTGAGCGGATGCATGAGTTTGAGGGACTGCCTTTGGTTGAGGCGCTCCCTTAGTTTGTGGGGCTGCCTTAATTTAAGGGGCTGCATTAGTTTGAGGGGATGGCTTAGTTTGAGGGGCTGTCTCTGATTGAGTGGCTGCATTATTTTGAGGGGCTGCCTTAGATTGAGGGGCTGCATTAGTTTGCGGGGCTGGCTTAGTTTAAGGGGCTGCCTTAGATTGAGGGGCTGCCTTAGATTGAGGGGCTGCATTAGTTTGAGGGGGTGCCTTAGTTTGAGAGGCTGCCTTAGTTTGAGGGGCTGGCTTAGTTTGAGCGGCTGCCTTAGTTTGAGGGGCTGCATTAGTTTGAGCGGCTGCCTTAGTTTGAGGGGCTGCCTTAGATTGAGGGGCTGCATTAGTTTGAGCGGCTGACTTAGATTGAGCGGCTGCCTTAGTTTGAGGGGCTTCCTTAGTTTGAGGGGATGGCTTAGTTTGAGAGGTTGCCTTCGTTTGAGATGCTGCCTTAGTTTGAGAGGCTGCCTTAGATTGAGGTGCTGCCTTAGTTTGAGGGGCTGCCTTAGTTTGAGGGGCTGCCTTAGTTTGAGCGGCTGACTTAGTTTGAGCGGCTGACTTAGTTTGAGAGGCTGCCTTAGTTTGAGAGACTGCCTTAGTTTGAGGGGCAGCCTTAGTTTGAGGGGTAGGCTTAGTTTGAGGGGCTGCCTTTGATTGAGTGGCTGCATTAGTTTGAGGGGCTGGCTTAGTTTAAGGGGCTGCCTTAGTTTGAGGGGCTGCATTAGTTTGAGGGACTGACTTAGAATGAGGGGGTGCCTTAGATTGAGGGGCTGCATTAGTTTGAGGGGGTGCCTTATGTTTGAGGGGCTGCCTTAGTTTGAGCGGCTGCCTTAGTTTGAGGGGCTGCCTTAGTTTGAGGGGCTTCCTTAGTTTGAGCGGGGCCTTAGTTTGAGGGGCTGCCTTAGTTTGAGGGGCTGCCTTAGTTTGAGTGGCTGCCTTAGATTGAGCGACTGACTGAGTTTGAGATGCTGCCTTAGTTTGAGAGGCTGCCTTAGATTGAGGTGCTGCCTTAGTTTGAGGGGCTGCCTTAGTTTGAGGGGCTGCCTTAGTTTGAGCGGCTGACTTAGTTTGAGCGGCTGACTTAGTTTGAGAGGCTGCCTTAGTTTGAGAGTCTGCCTTAGTTTGAGGGGCAGCCTTAGTTTGAGGGGTAGGCTTAGTTTGAGGGGCTGCCTTTGATTGAGAGGCTGCATTAGTTTGAGAGTCTGCCTTTGATTGAGTGGCTGAATTAGTTCGAGGGGCTGCCTTTGATTGAGTGGCTGCATTAGTTTGAGGGGCTGGCTTAGTTTAATGGGCTGCCTTAGTTTGAGGGGCTGCATTAGTTTGAGGGAATGACTTAGAATGAGGGGGTGCCTTAGATTGAGGGGCTGCATTAGTTTGAGGGGGTGCCTTATGTTTGAGGGTCTGCCTTAGATTGAGCGGCTGCCATAGTTTGAGGGGCTGCCTTACTTTGAGAGGCTGCCTTAGTTTGACAGGCTGCCTTAGTTTGAGCGGCTGACTTAGATTGAGAGGCTGCCTGAGTTTGAGGGGCTGCCTTAGTTTGAGAGTCTGCCTCAGTTTGAGCGGCTGCCTTAGTTTGAGGGTCTGCCTTACTTTGAGAGGCTGCCTTAGTTTGACAGGCTGCCTTAGTTTGAGCGGCTGCCTTAGTTTGAGAGGCTGCCTGAGTTTGAAGGGTTCCCTTAGTTTGAGTGGCTGCATTAGTTTGAGGGGCTGCCTTTGGTTGAGAGGCTGCCTTAGTTTGAGGGTCTGCCTTACTTTAAGGGGCAGCATTAGTTTGAGAGTCTGCCTTTGATTGAGTGGCTGCATTAGTTTGAGGGGCTGACTTAGTTTGAGGGGCTGACCTGGTTTGAGGGGCTGCATTTGATTGAGTGGCTGCATTAGTTTGAGAGACTGCCTTTGATTGAGTGGCTGCATTAGTTTGAGGGGCTGACTTAGTTTGAGGGGCTGACTTAGTTTGAGGTGCTGCCTTTGATTGAGTGGCTGCATTAGTTTGAGAGACTGCCTTTGATTGAGTGGCTGCATTAGTTTGAGGGGCTGACTTAGTTTGAGGGGCTGACCTGGTTTGAGGGGCTGCATTTGTTTGAGGGGCTGCATTAGTTTGATGGGCTGTATTAGTTTGAGCGGCTGCCTTAGTTGAGGGGCTGCCTTCGATTGAGGGGCTGCATTAGTTTGAGGGGCTGACTTAGTTTGAGGGGCTGACTTTGTTTGAGGGGCTGCATTTGTTTGAGGGCTGCCTTAGATTGAGGGGCTGCATTAGTATGAGGGGATGCCTTAGTTTGAGGGGCTGCCTTAGATTGAGGTGCTGCATTATTTTGATGGGCTGTATTAGTTTGAGCGGCTGCCTTAGTTGAGGGGCTGCCTTAGATTGAGGGGCTGCATTAGTTTGAGCGGCTGCCTTAGTTTGAGGGGCTGCCTTAGTTTGAGGGGCTGCCTTAGTTTGAGAGTCTGCCTTAGTTTGAGCGGCTGCGTTAGTTTGAGGGTCTGCCTTACTTTGAGAGGCTGCCTTAGTTTGACAGGCTGCCTTAGTTTGAGAGGCTGCCTTAGATTGTGAGGCTGCCTGAGTTTGAGGGGCTTCCTTAGTTTGAGCGGCTGCATGAGTTTGAGGGGCTGCCTTTGGTTGAGGCGCTCCCTTAGTTTGTGGGGCTGCCTTAATTTAAGGGGCTGCATTAGTTTGAGAGACTGTCTTAGTTTGAGGGGCTGCCTTAGTTTGAGGGGATGGCTTAGTTTCAGGGGCAGCCTCTGATTGAGTGGCTGCATTATTTTGAGGGGCTGCCTTAGTTTGAGTGGCTGCCTTAGATTGAGCGGCTGACTTAGTTTGAGAGGTTGCCTTAGTTTAAGAGTCTGCCTCAGTTTGAGCGGCTGCCTTAGTTTGAGGGTCTGCCTTACTTTGAGAGGTTGCCTTAGTTTGACAGGCTGCCTTAGTTTGAGCGGCTGACTTAGATTGAGAGGCTGCCTGAGTTTGAGGGGCTGCCTTAGTTTGAGAGTCTGCCTCAGTTTGAGCGGCTGCTTAGTTTGAGGGTCTGCCTTACTTTGAGAGGCTGCCTTAGTTTGACAGGCTGCCTTAGTTTGAGCGGCTGCCTTAGTTTGAGAGGCTGCCTGAGTTTGAAGTGCTGCCTTAGTTTGAGTGGCTGCATTAGTTTGAGGGCCTGCCTTTGGTTGAGAGGCTCCCTTAGTTTGAGGGTCTGCCTTACTTTAAGGGACAGCATTTGTTTGAGAGTCTGCCTTAGTTTGAGGGGCTGCCTTAATTTGAGGGGTTGGCTTAGTTTGAGGGGTTGCCTTTGATTGAGTGGCTGCATTAGTTTGAGAGACTGCCTTTGATTGAGTGGCTGCATTAGTTTGAGGGGCTGATTTAGTTTGAGGGGCTGACTTAGTTTGAGGGGCTGCATTTGTTTGAGGGGCTGCCTTAGATTGAGTAGCTGCATTAGTTTGAGTGGCTGCCTTAGTTTGACGGGCTGCCTCAGATTGAGGTGCTGCATTAGTTTGATGGGCTGCTTTAGTTTGAGCGGCTGCCTTAGTTGAGGGGCTGCCTTCGATTGAGGGGCTGCATTAGTTTGAGCGGCTGCCTTAGTTTGAGGGGCTGCCTTAGTTTGAGTGGCTGCCTTAGATTGAGCGGCTGACTTAGTTTGGGAGGTTGCCTTAGTTTAAGAGTCTGCCTTAGTTTGAGCGGCTGCCTTAGTTTGAGGGTCTGCCTTACTTTGAGAGGCTGCCTTAGTTTGACAGGCTGCCTTAGTTTGAGCGGCTGACTTAGATTGAGAGGCTGCCTGAGTTTGAGGGGCTGCCTTAGTTTGAGCGGCTGCATTAGTTTGAGGGGCTGCCTTTGGTTGAGGCGCTCCCTTAGTTTGTGGGGCTGCCTTACTTTAAGGGGCTGCATTAGTTTGACAGTCTGCCTTAGTTTGAGGGGCTGCCTTAGTTTGAGGGGATGGCTTAGTTTGAGGGGCTGACTTAGTTTGGGAGGTTGCCTTAGTTTAAGAGTCTGCCTTAGTTTGAGCGGCTGCCTTAGTTTGAGGGTCTGCCTTACTTTGAGAGGCTGCCTTAGTTTGATAGGCTGCCTTAGTTTGAGCGGCTGACTTAGATTGAGAGGCTGCCTTTGGTTGAGGCGCTCCCTTAGTTTGTGGGGCTGCCTTACTTTAAGGGGCTGCATTAGTTTGACAGTCTGCCGTAGTTTGAGGGGCTGCCTTAGTTTGAGGGGATGGCTAAGTTTGAGTGGCTGCCTTTGATTGAGTGGCTGCAATTGTTTGAGAGTCTGCCTCTGATTGAGTGGCTGCATTATTTTGAGGGGCTGCCTTAGATTGAGGGGCTGCATTAGTTTGAGGGGCTGGCTTAGTTTAAGGGGCAGCCTTAGTTTGAGGGGCTGCATCAGTTTGAGGGGCTGACTTAGAATGAGGGGGTGCCTTACACTGAGGGGCTGCATTAGTTTGAGGGGGTGCATTAGTTTGAGAGGCTGCCTTAGTTTGAGGGGCTGCCTTAGTTTGAGCGGTTGGCTTAGTTTGAGGGGCTGCCTTTGATTGAGTGGCTGCATTAGGTTGAGAGACGGCCTTTGATTGAGTGGCTGCATTAGTTAGAGGGGCTGATTTAGTTTGAGGGGCTGACTTAGTTTGAGGGGCTGACATAGAATGAGGGGGTGCCTTAGACTGAGGGGCTGCATTAGTTTGAGAAGCTGCCTGAGTTTGAAGGGCTGCCTTAGTTTGAGTGGCTGCATTAGTTTGAGGGTCTGCCTTTGTTTGAGAGGCTCCCTTAGTTTGAGGGTCTGCCTTACTTTAAGAGGCAGCATTAGTTTGAGAGTCTGCCTTAGTTTGAGGGGCTGCCTTAGTTTGAGGGGTTGGCTTAGTTTGAGGGGCTGCCTTTGATTGAGTGGCTGCATTAGTTTGAGAGACTGCCTTTGATTGAGTGGCTGCATTAGTTTAAGGGGCTGACTTAGTTTGAGGGGCTGACTTAGTTTGAGGGGCTGCATTTGTTTGAGGGGCTGCCTTAGATTGAGTGGCTGCATTAGTTTGAGGGGCTGCCTTAGTTTGACGGGCTGCCTCAGATTGAGGTGCTGCATTAGTTTGATGGGCTGCTTTAGTTTGAGCGGCTGCCTTAGTTGAGGGGCTGCCTTCGATTGAGGGGCTGCATTAGTTTGAGCGGCTGCCTTAGTTTGAGGGGCTGACTTAGTTTGAGTGGCTGCCTGAGATTGAGGGGATGGCTTAGTTTGAGGGGCTGCCTTTGATTGAGTGGCTGCATTAGATTGAGAGTCTGCCTCTGATTGAGTGGCTGCATTATTTTGAGGGGCTGCCTTAGATTGAGGGGCTGCATTAGTTTGAGGGGCTGGCTTAGTTTAAGGGGCAGCCTTAGTTTGAGGGGCTGCATTAGTTTGAGGGGCTGCCTTAGTTTGAGCGGTTGGCTTAGTTTGAGGGGCTGCCTTTGATTGAGTGGCTGCATTAGTTTGAGAGACGGCCTTTGATTGAGTGGCTGCATTAGTTAGAGGGGCTGACTTAGTTTGAGTGGCTGACTTAGTTTGAGGGGCTGACCTAGAATGAGGGGGTGCCTTAGACTGAGGGTCTGCATTAGTTTGAGGGGGTGCCTTAGTTTGAGAGTCTGCCTTAGTTTGAGGGGCTGCCTTAGTTTGAGGGGTTGGCTTAGTTTGAGGGGCTGCCTTTGATTGAGTGGCTGCATTAGTTTGAGAGACTGCCTTTGATTGAGTGGCTGCATTAGTTTGAGGGGCTGACTTAGTTTGAGGGGCTGACATAGTTTGAGGGGTTGCATTTGTTTGAGGGCTGCCTTAGATTGAGGGGCTGCATTAGTTTGAGGGGATGCCTTAGTTTGAGGGGTTGCCTTAGATTGAGGTGCTGCATTAGTTTGATGGGCTGCTTTAGTTTGAGCGGCTGCCTTAGTTGAGGGGCTGCCTTAGATTGAGGGGCTGCATTAGTTTGATGGGCTGCCTTAGTTTGAGGGGCTGCCTTAGTTTGAGGGGCTGCCTTAGATTGAGCGGCTGACTTAGTTTGAGAGGTTGCCTTAGTTTGAGATTCTGCCTTAGTTTGAGCGGCTGCGTTAGTTTGAGGGACTGCCTTACTTTTAGAGGCTGGCTTAGTTTGACAGGCTGCATTAGTTTGAGGGCTGCCTTTGGTTGAGGCGCTCCCTTAGTTTGTGGGGCTGCCTTACTTTAAGGGGCTGCATTAGTTTGACAGTCTGCCTTAGTTTGAGGGGCTGCCTTAGTTTGAGGGGATGGCTTAGTTTGAGTGGCTGCCTTTGATTGAGTGGCTGCATTAGTTTGAGAGTCTGCCTCTGATTGAGTGGCTGCATTATTTTGAGGGGCTGCCTTAGATTGAGGGGCTGCATTAGTTTGAGGGGCTGGCTTAGTTTGACAGGCTGCCTTAGTTTGAGCGGCTGACTTAGATTGAGAGGCTGTCTTTGGTTGAGGCGCTCCCTTAGTTTGTGGGGCTGCCTTACTTTAAGGGGCTGCATTAGTTTGACAGTCTGCCTTAGTTTGAGGGGCTGCCTTAGTTTGAGGGGATGGCTAAGTTTGAGGGGCTGCCTTTGATTGAGTGGCTGCAATTGTTTGAGAGTCTGCCTCTGATTGAGTGGCTGCATTATTTTGAGGGGCTGCCTTAGATTGAGGGGCTGCATTAGTTTGAGGGGCTGGCTTAGTTTAAGGGGCAGCCTTAGTTTGAGGGGCTGCATCAGTTTGAGGGGCTGACTTAGAATGAGGGGGTGCCTTACACTGAGGGGCTGCATTAGTTTGAGGGGGTGCATTAGTTTGAGAGGCTGCCTTAGTTTGAGGGGCTGCCTTAGTTTGAGCGGTTGGCTTAGTTTGAGGGGCTGCCTTTGATTGAGTGGCTGCATTAGTTTGAGAGACGGCCTTTGATTGAGTGGCTGCATTAGTTAGAGGGGCTGATTTAGTTTGAGGGGCTGACTTAGTTTGAGAGGCTGACATGGAATGAGGGGGTGCCTTAGACTGAGGGGCTGCATTAGTTTGAGAAGCTGCCTGAGTTTGAAGGGCTGCCTTAGTTTGAGTGGCTGCATTAGTTTGAGGGTCTGCCTTTGTTTGAGAGGCTCCCTTAGTTTGAGGGTCTGCCTTACTTTAAGAGGCAGCATTAGTTTGAGAGTCTGCCTTAGTTTGAGGGGCTGCCTTAGTTTGAGGGGTTGGCTTAGTTTGAGGGGCTGCCTTTGATTGAGTGGCTGCATTAGTTTGAGAGACTGCCTTTGATTGAGTGGCTGCATTAGTTTGAGGGGCTGACTTAGTTTGAGGGGCTGACTTAGTTTGAGGGGCTGCATTTGTTTGAGGGGCTGCCTTAGATTGAGTGGCTGCATTAGTTTGAGGGGCTGCCTTAGTTTGACGGGCTGCCTCAGATTGAGGTGCTGCATTAGTTTGATGGGCTGCTTTAGTTTGAGCGGCTGCCTTAGTTGAGGGGCTGCCTTCGATTGAGGGGCTGCATTAGTTTGAGCGGCTGCCTTAGTTTGAGGGGCTGACTTAGTTTGAGTGGCTGCCTTAGATTGAGCGGCTGACTGAGTTTGAGAGGTTGCCTTAGTTTGAGAGTCTGCCTTAGTTTGAGCGGCTGCCTTAGTTTGAGGGACTGCCTTACTTTGAGAGGCTGCCTTAGTTTGACCGGCTGCCTTAGTTTGAGGGGCTGACTTAGATTGAGAGGCTGCCTGAGTTTGAGGGGCTGCCTTAGTTTGAGCGGCTGCATTAGTTTGAGGGGCTGCCTTTGGTTGAGGCGCTGCCTGAGTTTGAGGGGCTGCCTTAGTTTGAGCGGCTGCATTAGTTTGAGGGGCTGCCTTTGGTTGAGGCGCTCCCTTAGTTTGAGGGTCTGCCTTACTTTGAGAGGCTGCCTTAGTTTGACAGGCTGCCTTAGTTTGAGCGGCTGACTTAGATTGAGAGGCTGCCTTAGTTTGAGGGGCTGCCTTAGTTTGAGGGGATGGCTTAGTTTGAGGGGCTGCCTTTGATTGAGTGGCTGCATTAGATTGAGAGTCTGCCTCTGATTGAGTGGCTGCATTATTTTGAGGGGCTGCCTTAGATTGAGGGGCTGCATTAGTTTGAGGGGCTGGCTTAGTTTAAGGGGCAGCCTTAGTTTGAGGGGCTGCATTAGTTTGAGGGGCTGCCTTAGTTTGAGCGGTTGGCTTAGTTTGAGGGGCTGCCTTTGATTGAGTGGCTGCATTAGTTTGAGAGACTGCCTTTGATTGAGTGGCTGCATTAGTTTGAGGGGCTGACTTAGTTTGAGTGGCTGACTTAGTTTGAGCGGCTGACCTAGAATGAGGGGGTGCCTTAGACTGAGGGTCTGCATTAGTTTGAGGGGGTGCCTTAGTTTGAGAGTCTGCCTTAGTTTGAGGGGCTGCCTTAGTTTGAGGGGTTGGCTTAGTTTGAGGGGCTGCCTTTGATTGAGTGGCTGCATTAGTTTGAGAGACTGCCTTTGATTGAGTGGCTGCATTAGTTTGAGGGGCTGACTTAGTTTGAGGGGCTGACATAGTTTGAGGGGTTGCATTTGTTTGAGGGCTGCCTTAGATTGAGGGGCTGCATTAGTTTGAAGGGATGCCTTAGTTTGAGGGGTTGCCTTAGATTGAGGTGCTGCATTAGTTTGATGGGCTGCTTTAGTTTGAGCGGCTGCCTTAGTTGAGGGGCTGCCTTAGATTGAGGGGCTGCATTAGTTTGAGCGGCTGCCTTAGTTTGAGGGGCTGCCTTAGTTTGAGGGGCTGCCTTAGATTGAGCGGCTGACTTAGTTTGAGAGGTTGCCTTAGTTTGAGAGTCTGCCTTAGTTTGAGCGGCTGCGTTAGTTTGATGGACTGCCTTACTTTTAGAGGCTGGCTTAATTTGACAGGCGGCATTAGTTTGAGGGCTGCCTTTGGTTGAGGCGCTCCCTTAGTTTGTGGGGCTGCCTTACTTTAAGGGGCTGCATTAGTTTGACAGTCTGCCTTAGTTTGAGGGGCTGCCTTAGTTTGAGGGGATGGCTTAGTTTGAGTGGCTGCCTTTGATTGAGTGGCTGCATTAGTTTGAGAGTCTGCCTCTGATTGAGTGGCTGCATTATTTTGAGGGGCTGCCTTAGATTGAGGGGCTGCATTAGTTTGAGGGGCTGGCTTAGTTTAAGGGGCAGCCTTAGTTTGAGGGGCTGCATCAGTTTGAGGGGCTGACTTAGAATGAGGGGGTGCCTTACACTGAGGAGCTGCATTAGTTTGAGGGGGTGCCTTAGTTTGAGAGGCTGCCTTAGTTTCAGGGGCTGCCTTAGTTTGAGCGGTTGGCTTAGTTTGAGGGGCTGCCTTTGATTGAGTGGCTGCATTAGTTTGAGAGACGGCCTTTGATTGAGTGGCTGCATTAGTTAGAGGGGCTGATTTAGTTTGAGGGGCTGACTTAGTTTGAGGGGCTGACATAGAATGAGGGGGTGCCTTAGACTGAGGGGCTGCATTAGTTTGAGAAGCTGCCTGAGTTTGAAGGGCTGCCTTAGTTTGAGTGGCTGTATTAGTTTGAGCGGCAGACTTAGATTGAGAGGCTGCCTGAGTTTGAGGGGCTGCCTTAGTTTGAGAGTCTGCCTCAGTTTGAGCGGCTGCCTTAGTTTGAGGGTCTGCCTTACTTTGAGAGGCTGCTTTAGTTTGACAGGCTGCCTTAGTTTGAGCGGCTGCCTTAGTTTGAGAGGCTGCCTGAGTTTGAAGGGCTGCCTTAGTTTGAGTGGCTGCATTAGTTTGAGGGCTGCCTTTGGTTGAGAGGCTCCCTTAGTTTGAGGGTCTGCCTTACTTTAAGGGGCAGCATTAGTTTGAGAGTGTGCCTTCGTTTGAGGGGCTGCCTTAATTTGAGGGGTTCGCTTAGTTTGAGGGGCTGCCTTTGATTGAGTGGCTGCATTAGTTTGAGAGACTGCCTTTGATTGAGTGGCTGCATTAGTTTGAGGGGCTGACTTAGTTTGAGGGGCTGACATAGTTTGAGGGGCTGCATTTGTTTGAGGGCTGCCTTAGATTGAGGGGCTGCATTAGTTTGAGGGGCTGCCTTAGTTTGAGGGGTTGCCTTAGATTGAGGTGCTGCATTAGTTTGATGGGCTGCTTTAGTTTGAGCTGCTGCCTCAGTTGAGGGGCTGCCTTAGATTGAGGGGCTGCATTAGTTTGAGCGGCTGCCTTAGTTTGAGGGGCTGCCTTAGTTTGAGGGGATGGCTTAGATTGATGGGCTGCCTTTGACTGAGTGGCTGCATTAGTTTGAGCGGCTGCGTTAGTTTGAGGGTCTGCCTTACTTTGAGAGGCTGCCTTAGTTTGACAGGCTGCCTTAGTTTGAGCGGCTGCCTTAGATTGTGAGGCTGCCTGAGTTTGAGGGGCTTCCTTAGTTTGAGCGGATGCATGAGTGTGAGGGGCTGCCTTTGGTTGAGGCGCTCCCTTAGTTTGTGGGGCTGCCTTAATTTAAGGGGCTGCATTAGTTTGAGAGACTGTCTTAGTTTGAGGGGCTGCCTGAGTTTGAGGGGATGGCTTAGTTTCAGGGGCAGCCTCTGATTGAGTGGCTGCATTATTTTGAGGGGCTGCCTTAGATTGAGGGGCTGCATTAGTTTGAGGAGCTGGCTTAGTTTAAGGGGCTGCCTTAGTTTGAGGGGCTGCATTAGTTTGAGGGGCTGACTTAGAATGAGGGGGTGCCTTAGATTGAGGGGCTGCATTAGTTTGAGGGGCTGGCTTAGTTTGAGCGGCTGCCTTAGTTTGAGGGGCTGCATTAGTTTGAGCGGCTGCCTTAGTTTGAGGGGCTGCCTTAGATTGAGGGGCTGCATTAGTTTGAGCGGCTGCCTTAGTTTGAGCGGCTGTCTTAGTTTGAGGGGCTTCCTTAGTTTGAGCGGCTGCCTTAGTTTGAGGGGCTGCCTTAGTTTGAGAGGCTGCCTTCGTTAGAGATGCTGCCTTAGTTTGAGGGGCTGCCTTAGATTGAGGTGCTGCCTTAGTTTGAGGGGCTGCCTTAGTTTGAGGGGCTACCTTAGTTTGAGCGGCTGACTTAGTTTGAGCGGCTGACTTAGTTTGAGAGGCTGCCTTAGTTTGAGAGTCTGCCTTAGTTTGAGGGGCAGCCTTAGTTTGAAGGGTAGGCTTAGTTTGAGGGGCTGCCTTTGATTGAGAGGCTGCATTAGTTTGAGAGTCTGCCTTTGATTGAGTGGCTGAATTAGTTCGAGGGGCTGCCTTTGATTGAGTGGCTGCATTAGTTTGAGGGGCTGGCTTAGTTTAAGGGGCTGCCTTAGTTTGAGGGGCTGCATTAGTTTGAGGGACTGACTTAGAATGAGGGGGTGCCTCAGATTGAGGGGCTGCATTAGTTTGAGGGGGTGCCTTATGTTTGAGGGGCTGCCTTAGTTTGAGCGGCTGCCTTAATTTGAGGGGCTGCCTTAGTTTGAGGGGCTTCCTTAGTTTGAGCGGCGGCCTTAGTTTGCGGGGCTGCCTTAGTTTGAGTGGCTGCCTTAGATTGAGCGACTGACTGAGTTTGAGAGGCTGACTTAGTTTGAGAGTCTGCCTTAGTTTGAGCGGCTGCCTTAGTTTGAGGGGCTGCCTGAGTTTGAGAGTCTGCCTCAGTTTGAGCGGCTGCCTTAGTTTGAGGGTCTGCCTTACTTTGAGAGGCTGCCTTAGTTTGAGAGGCTGCCTGAGTTTGAAGGGCTGCCTTAGTTTGAGTGGCTGCATTAGTTTGAGGGGCTGCCTTTGGTTGAGAGGCTCCCTTAGTTTGAGGGTCTGCCTTACTTTAAGGGGCGGCATTAGTTTGAGAATCTGCCTTAGTTTGAGAGGCTGCCTCAATTTGAGGAGTTGGCTTAGTTTGAGGGGCTGCCTTTGATTGAGTGGCTGCATTAGTTTGAGAGACTGCCTTTGATTGAGTGGCTGCATTAGTTTGAGGGGCTGACTTAGTTTGAGCGGCTGACTTAGTTTGAGGGGCTGCATTTGTTTGAGGGGCTGCCTTAGATTGAGTGGCTGCATTAGTTTGAGGGGCTGCCTTAGTTTCACGGGCTGCCTCAGATTGAGGTGCTGCATTAGTTTGATGGGCTGCTTTACTTTGAGCGGCTGCCTTAGTTGAGGGGCTGCCTTCGATTGAGGGGCTGCATTAGTTTGAGCGGCTGCCTTAGTTTGAGGGGCTGCCTTAGTTTGAGTGGCTGCCTTAGATTGAGCGGCTGACTTAGTTTGAGAGGTTGCCTTAGTTTAAGAGTCTGCCTCAGTTTGAGCGGCTGCCTTAGTTTGAGGGTCTGCCTTACTTTGAGAGGCTGCCTTAGTTTGACAGGTTGCCTTAGTTTGAGCGGCTGCCTTAGTTTGAGAGGCTGCCTGAGTTTGAAGGGCTGCCTTAGTTTGAGTGGCTGCATTAGTTTGAGGGCCTGCCTTTGGTTGAGAGGCTCCCTTAGTTTGAGGGTCTGCCTTACTTTAAGGGACAGCATTTGTTTGAGAGTCTGCCTTAGTTTGAGGGGCTGCCTTAATTTGAGGGGTTGGCTTAGTTTGAGGGGCTGCCTTTGATTGAGTGGCTGCATTAGTTTGAGAGACTGCCTTTGATTGAGTGGCTGCATTAGTTTGAGGGGCTGATTTAGTTTGAGGGGCTGACTTAGTTTGAGGGGCTGCATTTGTTTGAGGGGCTGCCTTAGATTGAGTAGCTGCATTAGTTTGAGTGGCTGCCTTAGTTTGACGGGCTGCCTCAGATTGAGGTGCTGCATTAGTTTGATGGGCTGCTTTAGTTTGAGCGGCTGCCTTAGTTGAGGGGCTGCCTTCGATTGAGGGGCTGCATTAGTTTGAGCGGCTGCCTTAGTTTGAGGGGCTGCCTTAGTTTGAGTGGCTGCCTTAGATTGAGCGGCTGACTTAGTTTGGGAGGTTGCCTTAGTTTAAGAGTCTGCCTTAGTTTGAGCGGCTGCCTTAGTTTGAGGGTCTGCCTTACTTTGAGAGGCTGCCTTAGTTTGACAGGCTGCCTTAGTTTGAGCGGCTGACTTAGATTGAGAGGCTGCCTGAGTTTGAGGGGCTGCCTTAGTTTGAGCGGCTGCATTAGTTTGAGGGGCTGCCTTTGGTTGAGGCGCTCCCTTAGTTTGTGGGGCTGCCTTACTTTAAGGGGCTGCATTAGTTTGACAGTCTGCCTTAGTTTGAGGGGCTGCCTTAGTTTGAGGGGATGGCTTAGTTTGAGGGGCTGACTTAGTTTGGGAGGTTGCCTTAGTTTAAGAGTCTGCCTTAGTTTGAGCGGCTGCCTTAGTTTGAGGGTCTGCCTTACTTTGAGAGGCTGCCTTAGTTTGATAGGCTGCCTTAGTTTGAGCGGCTGACTTAGATTGAGAGGCTGCCTTTGGTTGAGGCGCTCCCTTAGTTTGTGGGGCTGCCTTACTTTAAGGGGCTGCATTAGTTTGACAGTCTGCCTTAGTTTGAGGGGCTGCCTTAGTTTGAGGGGATGGCTAAGTTTGAGGGGCTGCCTTTGATTGAGTGGCTGCAATTGTTTGAGAGTCTGCCTCTGATTGAGTGGCTGCATTATTTTGAGGGGCTGCCTTAGATTGAGGGGCTGCATTAGTTTGAAGGGCTGGCTCAGTTTAAGGGGCAGCCTTAGTTTGAGGGGCTGCATCAGTTTGAGGGGCTGACTTAGAATGAGGGGGTGCCTTACACTGAGGGGCTGCATTAGTTTGAGGGGGTGCATTAGTTTGAGAGGCTGCCTTAGTTTGAGGGGCTGCCTTAGTTTGAGCGGTTGGCTTAGTTTGAGGGGCTGCCTTTGATTGAGTGGCTGCATTAGGTTGAGAGACGGCCTTTGATTGAGTGGCTGCATTAGTTAGAGGGGCTGATTTAGTTTGAGGGGCTGACTTAGTTTGAGGGGCTGACATAGAATGAGGGGGTGCCTTAGACTGAGGGGCTGCATTAGTTTGAGAAGCTGCCTGAGTTTGAAGGGCTGCCTTAGTTTGAGTGGCTGCATTAGTTTGAGGGTCTGCCTTTGTTTGAGAGGCTCCCATAGTTTGAGGGTCTGCCTTACTTTAAGAGGCAGCATTAGTTTGAGAGTCTGCCTTAGTTTGAGGGGCTGCCTTAGTTTGAGGGGTTGGCTTAGTTTGAGGGGCTGCCTTTGATTGAGTGGCTGCATTAGTTTGAGAGACTGCCTTTGATTGAGTGGCTGCATTAGTTTGAGGGGCTGACTTAGTTTGAGGGGCTGACTTAGTTTGAGGGGCTGCATTTGTTTGAGGGGCTGCCTTAGATTGAGTGGCTGCATTAGTTTGAGGGGCTGCCTTAGTTTGACGGGCTGCCTCAGATTGAGGTGCTGCATTAGTTTGATGGGCTGCTTTAGTTTGAGCGGCTGCCTTAGTTGAGGGGCTGCCTTCGATTGAGGGGCTGCATTAGTTTGAGCGGCTGCCTCAGTTTGAGGGGCTGACTTAGTTTGAGTGGCTGCCTTAGATTGAGGGGATGGCTTAGTTTGAGGGGCTGCCTTTGATTGAGTGGCTGCATTAGATTGAGAGTCTGCCTCTGATTGAGTGGCTGCATTATTTTGAGGGGCTGCCTTAGATTGAGGGGCTGCATTAGTTTGAGGGGCTGGCTTAGTTTAAGGGGCAGCCTTAGTTTGAGGGGCTGCATTAGTTTGAGGGGCTGCCTTAGTTTGAGCGGTTGGCTTAGTTTGAGGGGCTGCCTTTGATTGAGTGGCTGCATTAGTTTGAGAGACGGCCTTTGATTGAGTGGCTGCATTAGTTCGAGGGGCTGACTTAGTTTGAGTGGCTGACTTAGTCTGAGGGGCTGACCTAGAATGAGGGGGTGCCTCAGACTGAGGGTCTGCATTAGTTTGAGGGGGTGCCTTAGTTTGAGAGTCTGCCTTAGTTTGAGGGGCTGCCTTAGTTTGAGGGGTTGGCTTAGTTTGAGGGGCTGCCTTTGATTGAGTGGCTGCATTAGTTTGAGAGACTGCCTTTGATTGAGTGGCTGCATTAGTTTGAGGGGCTGACTTAGTTTGAGGGGCTGACATAGTTTGAGGGGTTGCATTTGTTTGAGGGCTGCCTTAGATTGAGGGGCTGCATTAGTTTGAGGGGATGCCTTAGTTTGAGGGGTTGCCTTAGATTGAGGTGCTGCATTAGTTTGATGGGCTGCTTTAGTTTGAGCGGCTGCCTTAGTTGAGGGGCTGCCTTAGATTGAGGGGCTGCATTAGTTTGAGCGGCTGCCTTAGTTTGAGGGGCTGCCTTAGTTTGAGGGGCTGCCTTAGATTGAGCGGCTGACTTAGTTTGAGAGGTTGCCTTAGTTTGAGAGTCTGCCTTAGTTTGAGCGGCTGCGTTAGTTTGAGGGACTGCCTTACTTTTAGAGGCTGGCTTAGTTTGACAGCCTGCATTAGTTTGAGGGCTGCCTTTGGTTGAGGCGCTCCCTTAGTTTGTGGGGCTGCCTTACTTTAAGGGGCTGCATTAGTTTGACAGTCTGCCTTAGTTTGAGGGGCTGCCTTAGTTTGAGGGGATGGCTTAGTTTGAGTGGCTGCCTTTGATTGAGTGGCTGCATTAGTTTGAGAGTCTGCCTCTGATTGAGTGGCTGCATTATTTTGAGGGGCTGCCTTAGATTGAGGGGCTGCATTAGTTTGAGGGGCTGGCTTAGTTTGACAGGCTGCCTTAGTTTGAGCGGCTGACTTAGATTGAGAGGCTGTCTTTGGTTGAGGCGCTCCCTTAGTTTGTGGGGCTGCCTTACTTTAAGGGGCTGCATTAGTTTGACAGTCTGCCTTAGTTTGAGGGGCTGCCTTAGTTTGAGGGGATGGCTAAGTTTGAGGGGCTGCCTTTGATTGAGTGGCTGCAATTGTTTGAGAGTCTGCCTCTGATTGAGTGGCTGCATTATTTTGAGGGGCTGCCTTAGATTGAGGGGCTGCATTAGTTTGAGGGGCTGGCTTAGTTTAAGGGGCAGCCTTAGTTTGAGGGGCTGCATCAGTTTGAGGGGCTGACTTAGAATGAGGGGGTGCCTTACACTGAGGGGCTGCATTAGTTTGAGGGGGTGCATTAGTTTGAGAGGCTGCCTTAGTTTGAGGGGCTGCCTTAGTTTGAGCGGTTGGCTTAGTATGAGGGGCTGCCTTTGATTGAGTGGCTGCATTAGTTTGAGAGACGGCCTTTGATTGAGTGGCTGCATTAGTTAGAGGGGCTGATTTAGTTTGAGGGGCTGACTTAGTTTGAGAGGCTGACATAGAATGAGGGGGTGCCTTAGACTGAGGGGCTGCATTAGTTTGAGAAGCTGCCTGAGTTTGAAGGGCTGCCTTAGTTTGAGTGGCTGCATTAGTTTGAGGGTCTGCCTTTGTTTGAGAGGCTCCCTTAGTTTGAGGGGTTGGCTTAGTTTGGGGGGCTGCCTTTGATTGAGTGGCTGCATTAGTTTGAGAGACTGCCTTTGATTGAGTGGCTGCATTAGTTTGAGGGTCTGCCTTTGTTTGAAAGGCTCCCTTAGTTTGAGGGTCTGCCTTACTTTAAGAGGCAGCATTAGTTTGAGAGTCTGCCTTAGTTTGAGGGGCTGACTTAGTTTGAGGGGCTGACTTAGTTTGAGGGGCTGCATTTGTTTGAGGGGCTGCCTTAGATTGAGTGGCTGCATTAGTTTGAGGGGCTGCCTTAGTTTGACGGGCTGCCTCAGATTGAGGTGCTGCATTAGTTTGATGGGCTGCTTTAGTTTGAGCGGCTGCCTTAGTTGAGGGGCTGCCTTCGATTGAGGGGCTGCATTAGTTTGAGCGGCTGCCTTAGTTTGAGGGGCTGACTTAGTTTGAGTGGCTGCCTTAGATTGAGCGGCTGACTGAGTTTGAGAGGTTGCCTTAGTTTGAGAGTCTGCCTTAGTTTGAGCGGCTGCCTTAGTTTGAGGGACTGCCTTACTTTGAGAGGCTGCCTTAGTTTGACCGGCTGCCTTAGTTTGAGCGGCTGACTTAGATTGAGAGGCTGCCTGAGTTTGAGGGGCTGCCTTAGTTTGAGCGGCTGCATTAGTTTGAGGGGCTGCCTTTGGTTGAGGCGCTGCCTGAGTTTGAGGGGCTGCCTTAGTTTGAGCGGCTGCATTAGTTTGAGGGGCTGCCTTTGGTTGAGGCGCTCCCTTAGTTTGAGGGTCTGCCTTACTTTGAGAGGCTGCCTTAGTTTGACAGGCTGCCTTAGTTTGAGCGGCTGACTTAGATTGAGAGGCTGCCTTAGTTTGAGGGGCTGCCTTAGTTTGAGGGGATGGCTTAGTTTGAGGGGCTGCCTTTGATTGAGTGGCTGCATTAGATTGAGAGTCTGCCTCTGATTGAGAGGCTGCATGAGTTTGAGGGGCTGACTTAGTTTGAGGGGCTGACATAGTTTGAGGGGTTGCATTTGTTTGAGGGCTGCCTTAGATTGAGGGGCTGCATTAGTTTGAGGGGATGCCTTAGTTTGAGGGGTTGCCTTAGATTGAGGTGCTGCATTAGTTTGATGGGCTGCTTTAGTTTGAGCGGCTGCCTTAGTTGAGGGGCTGCCTTAGATTGAGGGGCTGCATTAGTTTGAGCGGCTGCCTTAGTTTGAGGGGCTGCCTTAGTTTGAGGGGCTGCCTTAGATTGAGCGGCTGACTTAGTTTGAGAGGTTGCCTTAGTTTGAGAGTCTGCCTTAGTTTGAGCGGCTGCGTTAGTTTGAGGGACTGCCTTACTTTTAGAGGCTGGCTTAGTTTGACAGCCTGCATTAGTTTGAGGGCTGCCTTTGGTTGAGGCGCTCCCTTAGTTTGTGGGGCTGCCTTACTTTAAGGGGCTGCATTAGTTTGACAGTCTGCCTTAGTTTGAGGGGCTGCCTTAGTTTGAGGGGATGGCTTAGTTTGAGTGGCTGCCTTTGATTGAGTGGCTGCATTAGTTTGAGAGTCTGCCTCTGATTGAGTGGCTGCATTATTTTGAGGGGCTGCCTTAGATTGAGGGGCTGCATTAGTTTGAGGGGCTGGCTTAGTTTGACAGGCTGCCTTAGTTTGAGCGGCTGACTTAGATTGAGAGGCTGTCTTTGGTTGAGGCGCTCCCTTAGTTTGTGGGGCTGCCTTACTTTAAGGGGCTGCATTAGTTTGACAGTCTGCCTTAGTTTGAGGGGCTGCCTTAGTTTGAGGGGATGGCTAAGTTTGAGGGGCTGCCTTTGATTGAGTGGCTGCAATTGTTTGAGAGTCTGCCTCTGATTGAGTGGCTGCATTATTTTGAGGGGCTGCCTTAGATTGAGGGGCTGCATTAGTTTGAGGGGCTGGCTTAGTTTAAGGGGCAGCCTTAGTTTGAGGGGCTGCATCAGTTTGAGGGGCTGACTTAGAATGAGGGGGTGCCTTACACTGAGGGGCTGCATTAGTTTGAGGGGGTGCATTAGTTTGAGAGGCTGCCTTAGTTTGAGGGGCTGCCTTAGTTTGAGCGGTTGGCTTAGTATGAGGGGCTGCCTTTGATTGAGTGGCTGCATTAGTTTGAGAGACGGCCTTTGATTGAGTGGCTGCATTAGTTAGAGGGGCTGATTTAGTTTGAGGGGCTGACTTAGTTTGAGAGGCTGACATAGAATGAGGGGGTGCCTTAGACTGAGGGGCTGCATTAGTTTGAGAAGCTGCCTGAGTTTGAAGGGCTGCCTTAGTTTGAGTGGCTGCATTAGTTTGAGGGTCTGCCTTTGTTTGAGAGGCTCCCTTAGTTTGAGGGGTTGGCTTAGTTTGGGGGGCTGCCTTTGATTGAGTGGCTGCATTAGTTTGAGAGACTGCCTTTGATTGAGTGGCTGCATTAGTTTGAGGGTCTGCCTTTGTTTGAAAGGCTCCCTTAGTTTGAGGGTCTGCCTTACTTTAAGAGGCAGCATTAGTTTGAGAGTCTGCCTTAGTTTGAGGGGCTGACTTAGTTTGAGGGGCTGACTTAGTTTGAGGGGCTGCATTTGTTTGAGGGGCTGCCTTAGATTGAGTGGCTGCATTAGTTTGAGGGGCTGCCTTAGTTTGACGGGCTGCCTCAGATTGAGGTGCTGCATTAGTTTGATGGGCTGCTTTAGTTTGAGCGGCTGCCTTAGTTGAGGGGCTGCCTTCGATTGAGGGGCTGCATTAGTTTGAGCGGCTGCCTTAGTTTGAGGGGCTGACTTAGTTTGAGTGGCTGCCTTAGATTGAGCGGCTGACTGAGTTTGAGAGGTTGCCTTAGTTTGAGAGTCTGCCTTAGTTTGAGCGGCTGCCTTAGTTTGAGGGACTGCCTTACTTTGAGAGGCTGCCTTAGTTTGACCGGCTGCCTTAGTTTGAGCGGCTGACTTAGATTGAGAGGCTGCCTGAGTTTGAGGGGCTGCCTTAGTTTGAGCGGCTGCATTAGTTTGAGGGGCTGCCTTTGGTTGAGGCGCTGCCTGAGTTTGAGGGGCTGCCTTAGTTTGAGCGGCTGCATTAGTTTGAGGGGCTGCCTTTGGTTGAGGCGCTCCCTTAGTTTGAGGGTCTGCCTTACTTTGAGAGGCTGCCTTAGTTTGACAGGCTGCCTTAGTTTGAGCGGCTGACTTAGATTGAGAGGCTGCCTTAGTTTGAGGGGCTGCCTTAGTTTGAGGGGATGGCTTAGTTTGAGGGGCTGCCTTTGATTGAGTGGCTGCATTAGATTGAGAGTCTGCCTCTGATTGAGAGGCTGCATGAGTTTGAGGGGCTGGCTTAGTTTAAGGGGCAGCCTTAGTTTGAGGGGCTGCATTAGTTTGAGGGGCTGCCTTAGTTTGAGCGGTTGGCTTAGTTTGAGGGGCTGCCTTTGATTGAGTGGCTGCATTAGTTTGAGAGACTGCCTTTGATTGAGTGGCTGCATTAGTTTGAGGGGCTGACTTAGTTTGAGTGGCTGACTTAGTTTGAGGGGCTGACCTAGAATGAGGGGGTGCCTTAGACTGAGGGTCTGCATTAGTTTGAGGGGGTGCCTTAGTTTGAGAGTCTGCCTTAGTTTGAGGGGCTGCCTTAGTTTGAGGGGTTGGCTTAGTTTGAGGGGCTGCCTTTGATTGAGTGGCTGCATTAGTTTGAGAGACTGCCTTTGATTGAGTGGCTGCATTAGTTTGAGGGGCTGACTTAGTTTGAGGGGCTGACATAGTTTGAGGGGTTGCATTTGTTTGAGGGCTGCCTTAGATTGAGGGGCTGCATTAGTTTGAAGGGATGCCTTAGTTTGAGGGGTTGCCTTAGATTGAGGTGCTGCATTAGTTTGATGGGCTGCTTTAGTTTGAGCGGCTGCCTTAGTTGAGGGGCTGCCTTAGATTGAGGGGCTGCATTAGTTTGAGCGGCTGCCTTAGTTTGAGGGGCTGCCTTAGTTTGAGGGGCTGCCTTAGATTGAGCGGCTGACTTAGTTTGAGAGGTTGCCTTAGTTTGAGAGTCTGCCTTAGTTTGAGCGGCTGCGTTAGTTTGATGGACTGCCTTACTTTTAGAGGCTGGCTTAGTTTGACAGGCGGCATTAGTTTGAGGGCTGCCTTTGGTTGAGGCGCTCCCTTAGTTTGTGGGGCTGCCTTACTTTAAGGGGCTGCATTAGTTTGACAGTCTGCCTTAGTTTGAGGGGCTGCCTTAGTTTGAGGGGATGGCTTAGTTTGAGTGGCTGCCTTTGATTGAGTGGCTGCATTAGTTTGAGAGTCTGCCTCTGATTGAGTGGCTGCATTATTTTGAGGGGCTGCCTTAGATTGAGGGGCTGCATTAGTTTGAGGGGCTGGCTTAGTTTAAGGGGCAGCCTTAGTTTGAGGGGCTGCATCAGTTTGAGGGGCTGACTTAGAATGAGGGGGTGCCTTACACTGAGGAGCTGCATTAGTTTGAGGGGGTGCCTTAGTTTGAGAGGCTGCCTTAGTTTCAGGGGCTGCCTTAGTTTGAGCGGTTGGCTTAGTTTGAGGGGCTGCCTTTGATTGAGTGGCTGCATTAGTTTGAGAGACGGCCTTTGATTGAGTGGCTGCATTAGTTAGAGGGGCTGATTTAGTTTGAGGGGCTGACTTAGTTTGAGGGGCTGACATAGAATGAGGGGGTGCCTTAGACTGAGGGGCTGCATTAGTTTGAGAAGCTGCCTGAGTTTGAAGGGCTGCCTTAGTTTGAGTGGCTGTATTAGTTTGAGCGGCTGACTTAGATTGAGAGGCTGCCTGAGTTTGAGGGGCTGCCTTAGTTTGAGAGTCTGCCTCAGTTTGAGCGGCTGCCTTAGTTTGAGGGTCTGCCTTACTTTGAGAGGCTGCTTTAGTTTGACAGGCTGCCTTAGTTTGAGCGGCTGCCTTAGTTTGAGAGGCTGCCTGAGTTTGAAGGGCTGCCTTAGTTTGAGTGGCTGCATTAGTTTGACGGCTGCCTTTGGTTGAGAGGCTCCCTTAGTTTGAGGATCTGCCTTACTTTAAGGGGCAGCATTAGTTTGAGAGTGTGCCTTCGTTTGAGGGGCTGCCTTAATTTGAGGGGTTCGCTTAGTTTGAGGGGCTGCCTTTGATTGAGTGGCTGCATTAGTTTGAGAGACTGCCTTTGATTGAGTGGCTGCATTAGTTTGAGGGGCTGACTTAGTTTGAGGGGCTGACATAGTTTGAGGGGCTGCATTTGTTTGAGGGCTGCCTTAGATTGAGGGGCTGCATTAGTTTGAGGGGCTGCCTTATTTTGAGGGGTTGCCTTAGATTGAGGTGCTGCATTAGTTTGATGGGCTGCTTTAGTTTGAGCTGCTGCCTCAGTTGAGGGGCTGCCTTAGATTGAGGGACTGCATTAGTTTGAGCGGCTGCCTTAGTTTGAGGGGCTGCCTTAGTTTGAGGGGATGGCTTAGTTTGAGGGGCTGCCTTTGACTGAGTGGCTGCATTAGTTTGAGAGTCTGCCTCTGACTGAGTGGCTGCATTATTTTGAGGGGCTGCCTTAGATTGAGGGGCTGCATTAGTTTGAGGGGCTGGCTTAGTTTAAGGGGCTGCCTTAGTTTGAGGGGCTGCATTAGTTTGAGGGGCTGACTTAGAATGAGGGGGTGCCTTAGATTGAAGGGCTGCATTAGTTTGAGGGGGTGCCTTAGTTTGAGAGGCTGCCTTAGTTTGAGGGGCTGCCTTAGTTTGAGCGGCTGCCTTAGTTTGAGGGGCTGCATTAGTTTGAGCGGCTGCCTTAGTTTGAGGGGCTGCCTTAGATTGAGGGGCTGCATTAGTTTGAGCGGCTGCCTTAGTTTGAGGGGCTTCCTTAGTTTGAGCGGCTGCCTTAGTTTGAGGGGCTGCCTTAGTTTGAGAGGCTGCCTTCGTTTGAGATGCTGCCTTAGTTTGAGAGTCTGCCTTAGATTGAGGTGCTGCCTTAGTTTGAGGGGCTGCCTTAGTTTGAGGGGCTGCCTTAGTTTGAGAGTCTGCCTTAATTTGAGCGGCTGACTTCGTTTGAGAGGCTGACTTAGTTTGAGAGTCTGCCTTAGTTTGAGGGGCAGCCTTAGTTTGAGGGGTAGGCTTAGTTTGAGGGGCTGCCTTTGATTGAGAGGCTGCATTAGTTTGAGAGTCTGCCTTTGATTGAGTGGCTGAATTAGTTTGAGGGGCTGACTTACTTTGAGGGGCTGCATTGGTTTGAGGTTCTGCCTGAGATTGAGGGGCTGCCTTAGTTTGAGGGGCTGGCTTAGTTTAAGGGGCAGCCTTAGTTTGAGGGGCTGCATCAGTTTGAGGGGCTGACTTAGAATGAGGGGGTGCCTTACACTGAGGAGCTGCATTAGTTTGAGGGGGTGCCTTAGTTTGAGAGGCTGCCTTAGTTTCAGGGGCTGCCTTAGTTTGAGCGGTTGGCTTAGTTTGAGGGGCTGCCTTTGATTGAGTGGCTGCATTAGTTTGAGAGACGGCCTTTGATTGAGTGGCTGCATTAGTTAGAGGGGCTGATTTAGTTTGAGGGGCTGACTTAGTTTGAGGGGCTGACATAGAATGAGGGGGTGCCTTAGACTGAGGGGCTGCATTAGTTTGAGAAGCTGCCTGAGTTTGAAGGGCTGCCTTAGTTTGAGTGGCTGTATTAGTTTGAGCGGCTGCCTTTGATTGAGTGGCTGCATTAGTTTGAGAGTCTGCCTTTGATTCAGTGGCTGCATTAGTTTGAGGGGCTGACTTAGTTTGAGGGGCTGCATTTATTTGAGGGGCTGCCTTCGATTGAGGGGCTGCATTAGTTTGAGGGGCTGCCTCAGTTTGAGGGGCTGCCTGAGATTGCGGGGCTGCATTAGTTTGATGGGCTGCTTTAGTTTGAGGGGCTGCCTTAGTTGAGGGGCTGCCTTAGATTGAGGGGCTGCATTAATTTGAGCGGCTGCCTGAGTTTGAGGGGCTGCCTTAGTTTGAGGGGCTGCCTTAGATTGAGCGGCTGACTGAGTTTGAGAGGCTGCCTGAGTTTGAGAGTCTGCCTTAGTTTGAGCGGCTGCCTTAGTTTGAGGGGCTGCCTTAGTTTGAGAGTCTGCCTTAGTTTGAGCGGCTGCCTTAGTTTGAGGGTCTGCCTTACTTTGAGAGGCTCCCTTAGATTGACAGGCTGCCTGAGTTTGAGGGGCTGCCTTAGTTTGAGAGGCTGCCTGAGTTTGAGGGGCTGCCTTAGTTTGAGGGGCTGCCTTAGATTGAGCGGCTGCCTTAGTTTGAGAGTCTGCCTTAGTTTGAGCGGCTGCCTTAGTTTGAGGGGCTGCCTTAGTTTGAGAGTCTGCCTCAGTTTGAGCGGCTTCCTTAGTTTGAGGGTCTGCCTTACTTTGAGAGGCTGCCTTAGATTGACAGGCTGCCTTAGTTTGAGCGGCTGCCTTAGTTTGAGAGGCTGCCTGAGTTTGAGGGGCTGCCTTAGTTTGAGTGGCTGCATTAGTTTGAGGGGCTGCCTTTGGTTGAGGGGCTCCCTTAGTTTGAGGGTCTGCCTTACTTTAAGGGGCAGCATTAGTTTGAGAGTCTGCCTTAGTTTGATGGGGCTGCCTTAGTTTGAGGGGTTGGCTTAGTTTGAGGGGCTGCCTTTGATTGAGTGGCTGCATTAGTTTGACAGACTGCCTTTGATTGAGTGGCTGCATTAGTTTGAGGGGCTGACTTAGTTTGAGGGGCTGACTTAGTTTGAGGGGCTGCATTTGTTTGAGGTGCTGCCTTAAATTGAGGGGCTGCATTAGTTTGAGGGGCTGCCTTAGTTTGAGGGGCTGCCTTAGATTGAGGTGCTGCATTAGTTTGATGGGCTGCTTCAGTTTGAGCGGCTGCCTTAGTTGAGGGGCTGCCTTAGATTGTGGGGCTGCATTAGTTTGAGCGGCTGCCTTAGCTTGAGGGGCTGCCTTAGTTTGAGTGGCTGCCTTAGATTGAGCGGCTGACTTAGTTTGAGAGGTTGCCTTAGTTTGAGAGTCTGCCTTAGTTTGAGCGGCTGCCTTAGTTTGAGGGTCTGCCTTACTTTGAGAGGCTGTCTTAGTTTGACAGGCTGCCTTAGTTTGTGCGGCTGCCTTAGATTTAGAGGCTGCCTGAGTTTGAGGGGCTGCCTTAGTTTGAGCGGCTGCATTAGTTTGAGGGGCTGCGTTTGGTTGAGGCGCTCCCTTAGTTTGTGGGGCTGCCTTACTTTAAGGGGCTGCATTAGTTTGAGAGTCTGCGTTAGTTTGAGGGGCAGCCTTAGTTTGAGGGGCTGCCTTAGATTGAGGGGCTGCATTAGTTTGTTGGGCTGCTTTAGTTTGAGCGGCTGCCTTAGTTGAGGCAAAAACAAGAAATGCTGGATTCACTCAGCAGGTCTGGCAGCATCTGTGGAAAGAGAAGCAGAGTTAACGTTTCGGGTCAGTGACCCTTCTTCGGAACTGACAAATATTAGAAAAGTCACAGATTATAAACAAGTGAGGTGGGGGTTGGGCAAGAGATAACAAAGGAGAAGGTGCAGATTGGACCAGGCCACATAGCTGACCAAAAGGTCACGGAGCAAAGGCAAACAATATGTTATGGTGTTTTGAAAGACAAAGCATTAGTACAGATTAGGTGTGAATATACTGAATATAGAACATCAGCAAGTGCAAACCTGAAGAAAAACAACCTGAAAAAAACAGTGGGTAAGCAAACTGAACAAACTAAGATGAAATGAAATAAATGCAAAAAATGTAAAAAGGAATGCAAAAAAAAGGAAGAAAAAATAAGTAAAAATGACTAAAAATGAAAGTAAAGTGGGGGGCTGTCATGCTCTGAAATTATTGAACTCAATGTTCAGTCCGGCAGGCTGTAGTGTGCCTAATCGGGAGATGAGATGCTGTTCCTCGAGCTTGCGTTGATGTTCACTGGAACACTGCAGCAATCCCAGGACAGAGATGTGAGCATGAGAGCAGGGGGGAGTGTTGAAATGGCAAGCAACCGGAAGCTCAGGGTCCTGCTTGCGGACTGAGCGGAGATGTTCCGCAAAGCGGTCACCCAGTCTGAGCTTGGTCTCCCCAATGTAGAGGAGACCACACTGTGAGCAGCGAACACAGTATACTACATTGAAAGAAGTACAAGTAAATCGCTGCTTCACCTGAAAGGAGTGTTTGGGGCCTGGGATACTGAGGTGAGAGGAGGTAAATGGGCAGGTATTACACCTCCTGCGATTGCAAGGGAAGGTGCCCTGGGACGGGGACGAGGTGGTGGGGGTAATGGAGGAGTGGACCAGGGTGTCGCGGAGGGAACGATCCCTTCGGATTGCTGACAGGGGAAGGGAGGGGAAGATGCGACTGGTAGTGGCATCACGCTGGAGGTGGCGAAAATGGCGGAGGATGATCCTTTGGATATGGAGGCTCGTGGGATGAAAAGTGAGGACAAGGGGAACCCTGTCACGGTTCTGGGAGGGAGGGGAAGGGGTGAGGGTAGAGGTGCGGGGAATGGGTCGGACACGGTTGAGGGCCCTGTCAACCACAGTGGGGGGAAATCCTCGGTTGAGGAAAAAGGAGGTCATATCAGAAGCACCGTCATGGAAGGTAGCATCATCAGAGCAGATGCGTCGGAGACGGAGAAACTGGGAGAATGGAATGGAGTCCTTACAGGAGGTAGGGTGTGAAGAAGTGTAGTCGAGGTAGCTGTGGGGGTCAGTGGGCTTATAATGGATATTGGTAGACAACCTATCCCCAGAGATGGAGACAGAGAAGTCGAGGAAGGGAAGGGAAGTGTCAGAGATGGACCATGTAAAGGTGAGAGAAGGGTGGAAATTGGAAGCAAAGTTGATAACGTTTTCTAGTTCGGGGCGGGAGCAGGAAACGGCACCGATACAGTCATCACTGTACCGGAAAAAGAGTTGGGGGAGGGGGCCTGAGTAGGACTGGAACAAAGAATGCTCGACATATCCCACAAAAAGACAGGCATAACTAGGACCCATGCGGGTACCCATAGCGACACCTTTTACTTGAAGGAAGTGCGTGGAGTTGAAGGAGAAGTTGTTCAATGTGAGAACAAGTTCAGAATGGCGGAGGAGGGTGGTGGTGGATGGGGACTGGTTGGGCCTCTGTTCCAGGAAGAAGCGGAGAGCCCTCAAACCATCCTGGTGGGGGATGGAGGTGTAGAGCGATTGGACGTCCATAGTGAAGAGGAGGCGGCTGGGACCAGGAAACTGGAAATTGTCAAAATGACGTAGGGCGTCAGAAGAGTCACGGATGTAGGTGGGAAGAGACTGGACCAGCGGAGAAAAGATAGAGTCTAGATAGGAAAAATAAGTTCAGTTGGGCAGGAGCAGGCTGACACAATGGGTCTGCCGGGACAGTCCCGTTTGTGGATTTTGGGAAGGAGGTAGAAGCGGGCTGTCCGGGGTTGCGGGACTATGAGGTTGGAGGCTGTAGAGGGAAGATCTCCAGAGGAGATGAGGTCAGTGACAGTCCTTTGGACGGTGGCTTGATGTTCGGTGGTGGGGTCATGGTTCAGAGGGAGGTAGGAAGTGGTGTCTGTGAGTTGGCGTTGAGCTTCTGCAAGGTAGAGGTCGGTACGCCATACAACAACAGCACCACCCTTGTCTGCAGGTTTGATGACCATGTCGGGGTTAGACCTGAGAGAACGGAGTGCCTCAAGTTCAGAGAGGGACAGGTTAGAGTGAGTGAGGGGGGCAGAGAAATTGAGACGACCAATGTCTCGCCGACAGTTTTCAATGAAGAGATCAAGAGCGGGTAAGAGGCCAGGGTGAGGGGTCCAGGTAGAGGGAGAATGCTGGAGGCGGGTGAATGGGTCTGCTGGTCGGGGGGAGGACTCCTGGTCAAAGAAGTGAGCCCGGTGGCGGAGGCGACGGAAGAAGAGCTCAACGTCATGCCGAGCGCGAAATTCATTGAGGTGGGGGCGTAAGGGGATAAAACTGAGTCCTTTGCTGAGTACAGAACGCTCAGCATCAGAGAGGGGGAGGTCAGAGGGTATAGTGAATACACGGCAAGGGGTCAGATCAGAAGGGGTGGGTTCAGAGGGAAGTGAAGCGGAAGGAGGATCTGGTGGGGCATTAGTCCCCATCAGCTGCTGGAGCTTGCGTTCCTTAACACCTGAAAGGAAGAAAAAAAGTTTTTTGTTAATGCGTCGGATGAGACGTAAGATGAGATGAAACTGCGGAGTAGAACAGATTTGAGATAAGGTGAGACGGTGCTGCTGGAGAGAGAGGTCCAGTGTGTGCATATGGCGGCGCATAGCACTGAGTGTAGATCTCAGGATGCGGCGAGAGTAGCAGTCCGAGGAACGTTGTATTTCTCGGAGATACCTGTGATCCTGGGTGGTTTCAAAGCATGATGGGTGAAACTGCAGTTGGAATCCACGTGGAATCAGTCGGAGCCGGAGACAGTCGCTGAGGAAGGAGATGTGGCTGTGAAAACGAGTTTTGGTAGATACCTTATCAAACACCAGGAGGGAAATAGAAAGCAATGAAGGTGAACAAGGTAAAAGAGACAAACGAAAATCCCGTCGGAGAGAAGAGCAGAACTTCTTCAAGGTAGGCATTCCTGGAAGAGAAGTGTCAGTGAATTAAACACTAAAATAAAAGCAAAATACTGCGGATGCTGGAAATCTGAAACAAAAACAAGAAATGCTGGATTCACTCAGCACACTGCAGCCTGCCGGACTGAACATTGAGTTCAATAATTTCAGAGCATGACAGCCCTCCACTTTACTTTCATTTTTAGTCATTTTTAGTTATTTTTTCTTCCTTTTTTTTGCATTCCTTTTTACATTTTTTGCATTTATTTCATTTCATCTTAGTTTGTTCAGTTTGCTTCCCCACTGTCTTTTTCAGGTTGTTTTTCTTCAGGTTTGCACTTGCTGATGTTCTATATTCAGTATATTCACACCTAATCTGCACTAATGCTTTGTCTTTCAAAACACCATTAACATATTGTTTGCCTTTGCTCCGTGACCTTTTGGTCAGCTATGTGGCCTGGTCCAATCTTCACCTTCTCCTTTGTTATCTCTTGCCCAACCCCCACCTCACTTGTTTATAATCTGTGACTTTTCTAATATTTGTCAGTTCTGAAGAAGGGTCACTGACCCGAATCGTTAACTCTGCTTCTCTTTCCACAGATGCTGCCAGACCTGCTGAGTGAATCCACCATTTCTTGTTTTTGTTTCAGATTTCCAGCATCCGCAGTATTTTGCTTTTATTTTAGTGTTTAATTCACTGCCACTTCTCTTCCTGGAATGCCTACCTTGAAGAAGTTCTGCTCTTCTCTCCGACGGGATTTTCGTTTGTCTCTTTTACCTTGTTCACCTTCATTGCTTTCTATTTCCCTCCTGGTGTTTGATAAGGTATCTACCAAAACTCGTTTTCACAGCCACATCTCCTTCCTCAGTGACTGTCTCCGGCTCCGACTGATTCGACGTGGATTCCAACTGCAGTTTCACCCATCATGCTTTGAAACCACCCAGGATCACAGGTATCTCCGAGAAATACAACGTTCCTCGGACTGCTACTCTCGCCGCATCCTGAGATCTACACTCAGTGCTATGCGCCGCCATATGCACACACTGGACCTCTCTCTCCAGCAGCACCGTCTCACCTTATCTCAAATCTGTTCTACTCCGCAGTTTCATCTCATCTTACGTCTCATCCGACGCATTAACAAAAAACTTTTTTTCTTCCTTTCAGGTGTTAAGGAACGCAAGCTCCAGCAGCTGATGGGGACTAATGCCCCACCAGATCCTCCTTCCGCTTCACTTCCCTCTGAACCCACCCCTTCTGATCTGACCCCTTGCCGTGTATTCACTATACCCTCTGACCTCCCCCTCTCTGATGCTGAGCGTTCTGTACTCAGCAAAGGACTCAGTTTTATCCCCTTACGCCCCCACCTCAATGAATTTCGCGCTCGGCATGACGTTGAGCTCTTCTTCCATCGCCTCCACCTCCGGGCTCACTTCTTTGACCAGGAGTCCTCCCCCCGACCAGCAGACCCATTCACCCGCCTCCAGCATTCTCCCTCTACCTGGACCCCTCACCCTGGCCTCTTACCCGCTCTTGATCTCTTCATTGAAAACTGTCGGCGAGACATTGGTCGTCTCAATTTCTCTGCCCCCTCACTCACTCTAACCTGTCCCCCTCTGAACTTGAGGCACTCCGTTCTCTCGGGTCTAACCCCGACATGGTCATCAAACCTGCAGACAAGGGTGGTGCTGTTGTTGTATGGCGTACCGACCTCTACCTTGCAGAAGCTCAACGCCAACTCACAGACACCTCTTCCTACCTCCCTCTGGACCATGACCCCACCACCGAACATCAAGCCACCGTCCAAAGGACTGTCACTGACCTCATCTCCTCTGGAGATCTTCCCTCTACAGCTTCCAACCTCATAGTCCCACAACCCCGGACAGCCCGCTTCTACCTCCTTCCCAAAATCCACAAACGGGACTGTCCCGGCAGACCCATTGTGTCAGCCTGCTCCTGCCCAACTGAACTTATTTCTTCCTATCTAGACTCTATCTTTTCTCCGCTGGTCCAGTCTCTTCCCACCTACATCCGTGACTCTTCTGACGCCCTACGTCATTTTGACAATTTCCAGTTTCCTGGTCCCAGCCGCCTCCTCTTCACTATGGACGTCCAATCGCTCTACACCTCCATCCCCCACCAGGATGGTTTGAGGGCTCTCCGCTTCTTCCTGGAACAGAGGCCCAACCAGTCCCCATCCACCACCACCCTCCTCCGCCTGGCTGAACTTGTTCTCACATTGAACAACTTCTCCTTCAACTCCACGCACTTCCTTCAAGTAAAAGGTGTCGCTATGGGTACCCGCATGGGTCCTAGTTATGCCTGTCTTTTTGTGGGATATGTCGAGCATTCTTTGTTCCAGTCCTACTCAGGCCCCCTCCCCCAACTCTTTTTCCGGTACATTGATGACTGTATCGGTGCCGTTTCCTGCTCCCGCCCCAAACTAGAAAACTTTATCAACTTTGTTTCCAATTTCCACCCTTCTCTCACCTTTACATGGTCCATCTCTGACACTTCCCTACCCTTCCTCGACTTCTCTGTCTCCATCTCTGGGGATAGGTTGTCTACCAATATCCATTATAAGCCCACTGACTCCCACAGCTACCTCGACTACACTTCTTCACACCCTACCTCCTGTAAGGACTCCATTCCATTCTCCCAGTTTCTCCGTCTCCGACGCATCTGCTCTGATGATGCTACCTTCCATGACGGTGCTTCTGATATGACCTCCTTTTTCCTCAACCGAGGATTTCCCCCCACTGTGGTTGACAGGGCCCTCAACCGTGTCCGACCCATTCCCCGCACCTCTACGCTCACCCCTTCCCCTCCCTCCCAGAACCGTGACAGGGTTCCCCTTGTCCTCACTTTTCATCCCACCAGCCTCCATATCCAAAGGATCATCCTCCGCCATTTTCGCCACCTCCAGCGTGATGCCACTACCAGTCACATCTTCCCCTCCCTTCCCCTGTCAGCATTCCGAAGGGATCGTTCCCTCCGCGACACCCTGGTCCACTCCTCCATTACACCCACCACCTCGTCCCCGTCCCAGGGCACCTTCCCTTGCAATCACAGGAGGTGTAATACCTGCCCATTTACCTCCTCTCTCCTCAGTATCCCAGGCCCCAAACACTCCTTTCAGGTGAAGCAGCGATTTACTTGTACTTCTTTCAATGTAGTATACTGTATTCGCTGCTCACAGTGTGGTCTCCTCTACATTGGGGAGACCAAGCGCAGACTGGGTGACCGCTTTGCGGAACATCTCCGCTCAGTCCGCAAGCAGGACCCTGATCTTCCGGTTGCTTGCCATTTCAACACTCCCCCCTGCTCTCATGCTCACATCTCTGTCCTGGGATTGCTGCAGTGTTCCAGTGAACATCAACGCAAGCTCGAGGAACAGCATCTCATCTACCGATTAGGCTCACTACAGCCTGCCGGACTGAACATTGAGTTCAATAATTTCAGAGCATGACAGCCCCCCACTTTACTTTCATTTTTAGTCATTTTTAGTTATTTTTTCTTCCTTTTTTTGCATTCCTTTTTACATTTTTTGCATTTATTTCATTTCATCTTAGTTTGTTCAGTTTGCTTACCCACTGTTTTTTTCAGGTTGTTTTTCTTCAGGTTTGCACTTGCTGATGTTCTATATTCAGTATATTCACACCTAATCTGTACTAATGCTTTGTCTTTCAAAACTCCATTAACATATTGTTTGCCTTTGCTCCGTGACCTTTTGGTCAGCTATGTGGCCTGGTCCAATCTGCACCTTCTCCTTTGTTATCTCTTGCCCAACCCCGACCTCACTTGTTTATAATCTGTGACTTTTCTAATATTTGTCAGTTCCGAAGAAGGGTCACTGACCCGAAACGTTAACTCTGCTTCTCTTTCCACAGATGCTGCCAGACCTGCTGAGTGAATCCAGCATTTCTTGTTTTTGTTTCAGATTTCCAGCATCCGCAGTATTTTGCTTTTATTTGCCTTAGTTTGAGGGGCTGCCTTAGATTGAGCGGCTGACTGAATTTGAGAGGCTGCCTTAGTTTGAGGGGCTGCCTTAGTTTGAGAGTCTGCCTTAGTTTGAGCGGCAGCCTTTGTTTGAGCGTCTGCCTTACTTTGAGAGGCCGCCTTAGTTTGACAGGCTGCCTTAGTTTGAGCGGCTGCCTTAGTTTGAGAGGCTGCCTGTGTTTGAAGGGCTTCCTTAGTTTGAGTGGCTGCATTAGTTTGAACGGCTGCCTTTGGTTGAGGGGCTCCCTTAGTTTGAGGGGCTGCCTTACTTTAAGGGGCTGCATTAGTTTGAGAGTCTGCCTTAGTTTGAAGGGCAGCCTAAGTTTGAGGGGTTGGCTTAGTTTGAGGGGCTGCCTTTGATTGAGTGGCTGCATTAGTTTGAGAGTCTGCCTTTGATTGAGTGGCTGCATTAGTTTGAGGGGCTGACTTAGTTTGAGGGGCTGCATTTATTTGAGGGGCTGCCTTAGATTGAGGGGCTGCATTAGTTTGAGGGGCTGCCTTAGTTTGAGGGGCTGCCTTAGTTTGAGGGGCTACGTTAGTTTGAGGGGTTGGCTTAGTTTGAGGGGCTGCCTTTGATTGAGTGGCTGCATTAGTTTGAGAGACTGCCTTTGATTGAGTGGCTGCATTAGTTTGAGGGGCTGCATCAGAATGAGGGTCTGCATTAGTTGATGGGCTGCATTATTTTGAGGGGCTGCCTTAGTTTGAGGGGCTGCCTTTGTTTGAGGGGTTGGCTTAGTTGGATGGGCTGCCTTAGATTGAGGGGCTGCATTAGTTTGAGGGGCTGCATTAGTTTGAGGGGCTGCCATAGTTTGAGTGGCTGCCTAGGTTTGAGGGGCTGCTTTAGTTTGAGAGTCTGCCATAGTTTGAGGGGCTGCCTTAATTTGAGGTGCTGCCTGAGATTGAGGCGCTGCCTTAATTTGAGGGGCTGACTTAGTTTGAGGGGCTGCCTTAGATTGAGGGGCTGCATTAGTTTGATGGGCTGCTTTAGTTTGAGTGGCTGCCTTAGTTGAGGGGCTGCCTTAGATTGAGGGGTTGAATTAGTTTGAGGGGCTGCCTTAGATTGAGCGGCTGACTGAGTTTGAGAGGCTGCCTTAGTTCGAGGGGCTGCCTTAGTTTGAGAGTCTGCCTTAGTTTGAGCGGCTGCCTCAGTTTGAGCGTCTGCCTTACTTTGAGAGGCTGCCTTAGTTTGACAGGCTGACTTAGTTTGAGCGGCTGCCTTAGTTTGAGAGGCTGCCTTTGTTTGAAGGGCTGCCTTAGTTTGAGTGGCTGCATTAGTTTGAACGGGTGCCTTTGGTGGAGGGGCTCCCTTAGTTTGAGGGGCTGCCTTACTTTAAGGGGCTGCATTAGTTTGAGAGTCTGCCTTAGTTTGAAGGGCAGCCTTAGTTTGAGGGGTTGGCTTAGTTTGAGGGGCTGCCTTTGATTGAGTGGCTTCCTTAGTTTGAGCGGCTGCCTTAGATTGAGGGGCTGCCTTAGTTTGAGAGGCTGCCTTAATTTGAGATGCTGCCTCAGTTTGAGCAGCTGCCTTTGTTTGAGAGGCTGCCTAAGTTTGAGGGGCTGCCTTTGACTGGGCTGCATTAGTTTGATCGGCTGTCTCAGTTTGAGGGGCAGTTTACTTTGAGTGGCTGCCTTAGTTTGAGGGGCTGCCTTAGTTTGAGCGGCTGCCTTATTTTGAGGGGCTGCCTTAGTTTAAGCGGCTGCCTTAGTTTGAGGGGCTGCCTTAGATTGAGGGGCTGCCTTAGATTGAGGGGCTGCTTTATTTTGAGCGGCTGCATTAGTTTGAGTGGCTGCCTTAGTTTGAGGGGCTTCCTTAGTTTGAGCGGCTGCCTTAGTTTGAGGGGCTGCCTTAGTTTGAGAGGCTGCCCTAATTTGAGATGCTGCCTTAGTTTGAGAGGCTGCCTTACTTTTAGATGCTGCCTTAGTTTGAGGGGCTGCATTAGTTTAGGCGGCTGTCTTAGTTTGAGGGGCTGCCTTAGTTTGAGCGGCTGCCTTAGTTTGAGAGTCTGCCTTAGTTCGAGGGGCTGTCTTAGACTGAGGTTCTGCATTAGTTTGAGCGGCTGTCTCAGTTTGAGGGGCTGCCTTAGTTTGAGCGGCTGCCTTTGTTTGAGCGTCTGCCTTACTTTGAGAGGCCGCCTTAGTTTGACAGGCTGCCTTAGTTTGAGAGGCTGCCTTAGTTTGAGAGGCTGCCTGTGTTTGAAGGGCTTCCTTAGTTTGAGTGGCTGCATTAGTTTGAACGGCTGCCTTTGGTTGAGGGGCTCCCTTAGTTTGAGGGGCTGCCTTACTTTAAGGGGCTGCATTAGTTTGAGAGTCTGCCTTAGTTTGAAGGGCAGCCTAAGTTTGAGGGGTTGGCTTAGTTTGAGGGGCTGCCTTTGATTGAGTGGCTGCATTAGTTTGAGAGTTTGCCTTTGATTGAGTGGCTGCATTAGTTTGAGGGGCTGACTTAGTTTGAGGGGCTGCATTTATTTGAGGGGCTGCCTTAGATTGAGGGGCTGCATTAGTTTGAGGGGCTGCCTTAGTTTGAGGGGCTGCCTTAGTTTGAGGGGCTACGTTAGTTTGAGGGGTTGGCTTAGTTTGAGGGGCTGCCTTTGATTGAGTGGCTGCATTAGTTTGAGAGACTGCCTTTGATTGAGTGGCTGCATTAGTTTGAGGGGCTGCATCAGATTGAGGGTCTGCATTAGTTGATGGGCTGCATTATTTTGAGGGGCTGCCTTAGTTTGAGGGGCTGCCTTTGTTTGAGGGGTTGGCTTAGTTGGATGGGCTGCCTTAGATTGAGGGGCTGCATTAGTTTGAGGGGCTGCATTAGTTTGAGGGGCTGCCATAGTTTGAGTGGCTGCCTAGGTTTGAGGGGCTGCTTTAGTTTGAGAGTCTGCCATAGTTTGAGGGGCTGCCTTAATTTGAGGTGCTGCCTGAGATTGAGGCGCTGCCTTAATTTGAGGGGCTGACTTAGTTTGAGGGGCTGCCTTAGATTGAGGGGCTGCATTAGTTTGATGGGCTGCTTTAGTTTGAGTGGCTGCCTTAGTTGAGGGGCTGCCTTAGATTGAGGGGCTGAATTAGTTTGAGGGGCTGCCTTAGATTGAGCGGCTGACTAAGTTTGAGAGGCTGCCTTAGTTTGAGGGGCTGCCTTAGTTTGGAGAGTCTGCCTTAGTTTGAAGGGCTGCCTTAGTTTGAGTGGCTGCATTAGTTTGAACGGGTGCCTTTGGTGGAGGGGCTCCCTTAGTTTGAGGGGCTGCCTTACTTTAAGGGGCTGCATTAGTTTGAGAGTCTGCCTTAGTTTGAAGGGCAGCCTTAGTTTGAGGGGTTGGCTTAGTTTGAGAGGCTGCCTTTGATTGAGTGGCTTCCTTAGTTTGAGCGGCTGCCTTAGATTGAGTGGCTGCCTTAGTTTGAGAGGCTGCCTTAATTTGAGATGCTGCCTCAGTTTGAGCAGCTGCCTTTGTTTGAGAGGCTGCCTAAGTTTGAGGGGCTGCCTTCGACTGGGCTGCATTAGTTTGATCGGCTGTCTCAGTTTGAGGGGCAGTTTAGTTTGAGCGGCTGCCTTAGTTTGAGGGGCTGCCTTAGTTTGAGCGGCTGCCTTATTTTGAGGGGCTGCCTTAGTTTAAGCGGCTGCCTTAGTTTGAGGGGCTGCCTTAGATTGAGGGGCTGCCTTAGATTGAGGGGCTGCTTTATTTTGAGCGGCTGCATTAGTTTGAGCGGCTGTCTTAGTTTGAGGGGCTTCCTTAGTTTGAGCGGCTGCCTTAGTTTGAGGGGCTGCCTTAGTTTGAGAGGCTGCCCTAATTTGAGATGCTGCCTTAGTTTGAGCGGCTGCCTTAGATTGAGGGGCTGCCTTAGTTTGAGAGGCTGCCTTAATTTGAGATGCTGCCTCAGTTTGAGCAGCTGCCTTTGTTTGAGAGGCTGCCTAAGTTTGAGGGGCTGCCTTTGACTGGGCTGCATTAGTTTGATCGGCTGTCTCAGTTTGAGGGGCAGTTTACTTTGAGTGGCTGCCTTAGTTTGAGGGGCTGCCTTAGTTTGAGCGGCTGCCTTATTTTGAGGGGCTGCCTTAGTTTAAGCGGCTGCCTTAGTTTGAGGGGCTGCCTTAGATTGAGGGGCTGCCTTAGATTGAGGGGCTGCTTTATTTTGAGCGGCTGCATTAGTTTGAGCGGCTGCCTTAGTTTGAGGGGCTTCCTTAGTTTGAGCGGCTGCCTTAGTTTGAGGGGCTGCCTTAGTTTGAGAGGCTGCCCTAATTTGAGATGCTGCCTTAGTTTGAGAGGCTGCCTTACTTTTAGATGCTGCCTTAGTTTGAGGGGCTGCATTAGTTTAGGCGGCTGTCTTAGTTTGAGGGGCTGCCTTAGTTTGAGCGGCTGCCTTAGTTTGAGAGTCTGCCTTAGTTCGAGGGGCTGTCTTAGACTGAGGTTCTGCATTAGTTTGAGCGGCTGTCTCAGTTTGAGAGTCTGCCTTAGTTTGAGCGGCTGCCTTTGTTTGAGCGTCTGCCTTACTTTGAGAGGCCGCCTTAGTTTGACAGGCTGCCTTAGTTTGAGAGGCTGCCTTAGTTTGAGAGGCTGCCTGTGTTTGAAGGGCTTCCTTAGTTTGAGTGGCTGCATTAGTTTGAACGGCTGCCTTTGGTTGAGGGGCTCCCTTAGTTTGAGGGGCTGACTTACTTTAAGGGGCTGCATTAGTTTGAGAGTCTGCCTTAGTTTGAAGGGCAGCCTAAGTTTGAGGGGTTGGCTTAGTTTGAGGGGCTGCCTTTGATTGAGTGGCTGCATTAGTTTGAGAGTCTGCCTTTGATTGAGTGGCTGCATTAGTTTGAGGGGCTGACTTAGTTTGAGGGGCTGCATTTATTTGAGGGGCTGCCTTAGATTGAGGGGCTGCATTAGTTTGAGGGGCTGCCTTAGTTTGAGGGGCTGCCTTAGTTTGAGGGGCTACGTTAGTTTGAGGGGTTGGCTTAGTTTGAGGGGCTGCCTTATTTTGAGGGGCTGCCTTAGTTTGAGAGACTGCCTTTGATTGAGTGGCTGCATTAGTTTGAGGGGCTGCATCAGATTGAGGGTCTGCATTAGTTGATGGGCTGCATTATTTTGAGCGGCTGCCTTAGTTTGAGGGGCTTCCTTAGTTTGAGCGGCTGCCTTAGTTTGAGGGGCTGCCTTAGTTTGAGAGGCTGCCCTAATTTGAGATGCTGCCTTAGTTTGAGAGGCTGCCTTACTTTTAGATGCTGCCTTAGTTTGAGGGGCTGCATTAGTTTAGGCGGCTGTCTTAGTTTGAGGGGCTGCCTTAGTTTGAGCGGCTGCCTTAGTTTGAGAGTCTGCCTTAGTTCGAGGGGCTGTCTTAGACTGAGGTTCTGCATTAGTTTGAGCGGCTGTCTCAGTTTGAGGGGCTGCCTTAGTTTGAGCGGCTGCCTTTGTTTGAGCGTCTGCCTTACTTTGAGAGGCCGCCTTAGTTTGACAGGCTGCCTTAGTTTGAGAGGCTGCCTTAGTTTGAGAGGCTGCCTGTGTTTGAAGGGCTTCCTTAGTTTGAGTGGCTGCATTAGTTTGAACGGCTGCCTTTGGTTGAGGGGCTCCCTTAGTTTGAGGGGCTGCCTTACTTTAAGGGGCTGCATTAGTTTGAGAGTCTGCCTTAGTTTGAAGGGCAGCCTAAGTTTGAGGGGTTGGCTTAGTTTGAGGGGCTGCCTTTGATTGAGTGGCTGCATTAGTTTGAGAGTCTGCCTTTGATTGAGTGGCTGCATTAGTTTGAGGGGCTGACTTAGTTTGAGGGGCTGCATTTATTTGAGGGGCTGCCTTAGATTGAGGGGCTGCATTAGTTTGAGGGGCTGCCTTAGTTTGAGGGGCTGCCTTAGTTTGAGGGGCTACGTTAGTTTGAGGGGTTGGCTTAGTTTGAGGGGCTGCCTTTGATTGAGTGGCTGCATTAGTTTGAGAGACTGCCTTTGATTGAGTGGCTGCATTAGTTTGAGGGGCTGCATCAGATTGAGGGTCTGCATTAGTTGATGGGCTGCATTATTTTGAGGGGCTGCCTTAGTTTGAGGGGCTGCCTGTGTTTGAGGGGTTGGCTTAGTTGGATGGGCTGCCTTAGATTGAGGGGCTGCATTAGTTTGAGGGGCTGCATTAGTTTGAGGGGCTGCCATAGTTTGAGTGGCTGCCTAGGTTTGAGGGGCTGCTTTAGTTTGAGAGTCTGCCATAGTTTGAGGGGCTGCCTTAATTTGAGGTGCTGCCTGAGATTGAGGCGCTGCCTTAATTTGAGGGACTGACTTAGTTTGAGGGGCTGCCTTAGATTGAGGGGCTGCATTAGTTTGATGGGCTGCTTTAGTTTGAGTGGCTGCCTTAGTTGAGGGGCTGCCTTAGATTGAGGGGCTGAATTAGTTTGAGGGGCTGCCTTAGATTGAGCGGCTGACTAAGTTTGAGAGGCTGCCTTAGTTTGAGGGGCTGCCTTAGTTAGAGAGTCTGCCTTAGTTTGACAGGCTGCCTTAGTTTGAGCGGCTGCCTTAGTTTGAGAGGCTGCCTGTGTTTGAAGGGCTGCCTTAGTTTGAGTGGCTGCATTAGTTTGAACGGGTGCCTTTGGTGGAGGGGCTCCCTTAGTTTGAGGGGCTGCCTTACTTTAAGGGGCTGCATTAGTTTGAGAGTCTGCCTTAGTTTGAAGGGCAGCCTTAGTTTGAGGGGTTGGCTTAGTTTGAGAGGCTGCCTTTGATTGAGTGGCTTCCTTAGTTTGAGCGGCTGCCTTAGATTGAGGGGCTGCCTTAGTTTGAGAGGCTGCCTTAATTTGAGATGCTGCCTCAGTTTGAGCAGCTGCCTTTGTTTGAGAGGCTGCCTAAGTTTGAGGGGCTGCCTTCGACTGGGCTGCATTAGTTTGATCGGCTGTCTCAGTTGGAGGGGCAGTTTAGTTTGAGCGGCTGCCTTAGTTTGAGGGGCTGCCTTAGTTTGAGCGGCTGCCTTATTTTGAGGGGCTGCCTTAGTTTCATCGGCTGCCTTAGTTTGAGGGGCTGCCTTAGATTGAGGGGCTGCCTTAGATTGAGGGGCTGCTTTATTTTGAGCGGCTGCATTAGTTTGAGCGGCTGCCTTAGTTTGAGGGGCTTCCTTAGTTTGAGCGGCTGCCTTAGTTTGAGGGGCTGCCTTAGTTTGAGAGGCTGCCCTAATTTGAGATGCTGCCTTAGTTTGAGAGGCTGCCTTACTTTTAGATGCTGCCTTAGTTTTAGAGGCTGCCTTAATTTGAGATGCTGCCTCAGTTTGAGCAGCTGCCTTTGTTTGAGAGGCTGCCTAAGTTTGAGGGGCTGCCTTTGACTGGGCTGCATTAGTTTGATCGGCTGTCTCAGTTTGAGGGGCAGTTTACTTTGAGTGGCTGCCTTAGTTTGAGGGGCTGCCTTAGTTTGAGCGGCTGCCTTATTTTGAGGGGCTGCCTTAGTTTAAGCGGCTGCCTTAGTTTGAGGGGCTGCCTTAGATTGAGGGGCTGCCTTAGATTGAGGGGCTGCTTTATTTTGAGCGGCTGCATTAGTTTGAGCGGCTGCCTTAGTTTGAGGGGCTTCCTTAGTTTGAGCGGCTGCCTTAGTTTGAGGGGCTGCCTTAGTTTGAGAGGCTGCCCTAATTTGAGATGCTGCCTTAGTTTGAGAGGCTGCCTTACTTTTAGATGCTGCCTTAGTTTGAGGGGCTGCATTAGTTTAGGCGGCTGTCTTAGTTTGAGGGGCTGCCTTAGTTTGAGCGGCTGCCTTAGTTTGAGAGTCTGCCTTAGTTCGAGGGGCTGTCTTAGACTGAGGTTCTGCATTAGTTTGAGCGGCTGTCTCAGTTTGAGGGGCTGCCTTAGTTTGAGCGGCTTCCTTTGTTTGAGCGTCTGCCTTACTTTGAGAGGCCGCCTTAGTTTGACAGGCTGCCTTAGTTTGAGAGGCTGCCTTAGTTTGAGAGGCTGCCTGTGTTTGAAGGGCTTCCTTAGTTTGAGTGGCTGCATTAGTTTGAACGGCTGCCTTTGGTTGAGGGGCTCCCTTAGTTTGAGGGGCTGCCTTACTTTAAGGGGCTGCATTAGTTTGAGAGTCTGCCTTAGTTTGAAGGGCAGCCTAAGTTTGAGGGGTTGGCTTAGTTTGAGGGGCTGCCTTTGATTGAGTGGCTGCATTAGTTTGAGAGTCTGCCTTTGATTGAGTGGCTGCATTAGTTTGAGGGGCTGACTTAGTTTGAGGGGCTGCATTTATTTGAGGGGCTGCCTTAGATTGAGGGGCTGCATTAGTTTGAGGGGCTGCCTTAGTTTGAGGGGCTGCCTTAGTTTGAGGGGCTACGTTAGTTTGAGGGGTTGGCTTAGTTTGAGGGGCTGCCTTTGATTGAGTGGCTGCATTAGTTTGAGAGACTGCCTTTGATTGAGTGGCTGCATTAGTTTGAGGGGCTGCATCAGATTGAGGGTCTGCATTAGTTGATGGGCTGCATTATTTTGAGGGGCTGCCTTAGTTTGAGGGGCTGCCTTTGTTTGAGGGGTTGGCTTAGTTGTATGGGCTGCCTTAGATTGAGGGGCTGCATTAGTTTGAGGGGCTGCATTAGTTTGAGGGGCTGCCATAGTTTGAGTGGCTGCCTAGGTTTGAGGGGCTGCTTTAGTTTGAGAGTCTGCCATAGTTTGAGGGGCTGCCTTAATTTGAGGTGCTGCCTGAGATTGAGGCGCTGCCTTAATTTGAGGAGCTGACTTAGTTTGAGGGGCTGCCTTTGATTGAGTGGCTGCATTAGTTTGAGAGACTGCCTTTGATTGAGTGGCTGCATTAGTTTGAGGGGCTGCATCAGATTGAGGGTCTGCATTAGTTGATGGGCTGCATTATTTTGAGGGGCTGCCTTAGTTTGAGGGGCTGCCTTTGTTTGAGGGGTTGGCTTAGTTGGATGGGCTGCCTTAGATTGAGGGGCTGCATTAGTTTGAGGGGCTGCATTAGTTTGAGGGGCTGCCATAGTTTGAGTGGCTGCCTAGGTTTGAGGGGCTGCTTTAGTTTGAGAGTCTGCCATAGTTTGAGGGGCTGCCTTAATTTGAGGTGCTGCCTGAGATTGAGGCGCTGCCTTAATTTGAGGAGCTGACTTAGTTTGAGGGGCTGCCTTAGATTGAGGGGCTGCATTAGTTTGATGGGCTGCTTTAGTTTGAGTGGCTGCCTTAGTTGAGGGGCTGCCTTAGATTGAGGGGCTGAATTAGTTTGAGGGGCTGCCTTAGATTGAGCGGCTGACTAAGTTTGAGATGCTGCCTTAGTTTGAGGGGCTGCCTTAGTTTGAGAGTCTGCCTTAGTTTGACAGGCTGCCTTAGTTTGAGCGGCTGCCTTAGTTTGAGAGGCTGCCTGTGTTTGAAGGGCTGCCTTAGTTTGAGTGGCTGCATTAGTTTGAACGGGTGCCTATGGTGGAGGGGCTCCCTTAGTTTGAGGGGCTGCCTTACTTTAAGGGGCTGCATTAGTTTGAGAGTCTGCCTTAGTTTGAAGGGCAGCCTTAGTTTGAGGGGTTGGCTTAGTTTGAGAGGCTGCCTTTGATTGAGTGGCTTCCTTAGTTTGAGCGGCTGCCTGAGATTGAGGGGCTGCCTTAGTTTGAGAGGCTGCCTTAATTTGAGATGCTGCCTCAGTTTGAGCAGCTGCCTTTGTTTGAGAGGCTGCCTAAGTTTGAGGGGCTGCCTTCGACTGGGCTGCATTAGTTTGATCGGCTGTCTCAGTTTGAGGGGCAGTTTAGTTTGAGCGGCTGCCTTAGTTTGAGGGGCTGCCTTAGTTTGAGCGGCTGCCTCATTTTGAGGGGCTGCCTTAGTTTAAGCGGCTGCCTTAGTTTGAGGGGCTGCCTTAGATTGAGGGGCTGCCTTAGATTGAGGGGCTGCTTTATTTTGAGCGGCTGCATTAGTTTGAGCGGCTGCCTTAGTTTGAGGGGCTTCCTTAGTTTGAGCGGCTGCCTTAGTTTGAGGGGCTGCCTTAGTTTGAGAGGCTGCCCTAATTTGAGATGCTGCCTTAGTTTGAGAGGCTGCCTTACTTTTAGATGCTGCCTTAGTTTGAGGGGCTGCATTAGTTTAGGCGGCTGTCTTAGTTTGAGGGGCTGCCTTAGTTTGAGCGGCTGCCTTAGTTTGAGAGTCTGCCTTAGTTCGAGGGGCTGTCTTAGACTGAGGTTCTGCATTAGTTTGAGCGGCTGTCTCAGTTTGAGGGGCTGCCTTAGTTTGAGCGGCTGCCTTTGTTTGAGCGTCTGCCTTACTTTGAGAGGCCGCCTTAGTTTGACAGGCTGCCTTAGTTTGAGAGGCTGCCTTAGTTTGAGAGGCTGCCTGTGTTTGAAGGGCTTCCTTAGTTTGAGTGGCTGCATTAGTTTGAACGGCTGCCTTTGGTTGAGGGGCTCCCTTAGTTTGAGGGGCTGCCTTACTTTAAGGGGCTGCATTAGTTTGAGAGTCTGCCTTAGTTTGAAGGGCAGCCTAAGTTTGAGGGGTTGGCTTAGTTTGAGGGGCTGCCTTTGATTGAGTGGCTGCATTAGTTTGAGAGTCTGCCTTTGATTGAGTGGCTGCATTAGTTTGAGGGGCTGACTTAGTTTGAGGGGCTGCATTTATTTGAGGGGCTGCCTTAGATTGAGGGGCTGCATTAGTTTGAGGGGCTGCCTTAGTTTGAGGGGCTGCCTTAGTTTGAGGGGCTACGTTAGTTTGAGGGGTTGGCTTAGTTTGAGGGGCTGCCTTTGATTGAGTGGCTGCATTAGTTTGAGAGACTGCCTTTGATTGAGTGGCTGCATTAGTTTGAGGGGCTGCATCAGATTGAGGGTCTGCATTAGTTGATGGGCTGCATTATTTTGAGGGGCTGCCTTAGTTTGAGGGGCTGCCTTTGTTTGAGGGGTTGGCTTAGTTGGATGGGCTGCCTTAGATTGAGGGGCTGCATTAGTTTGAGGGGCTGCATTAGTTTGAGGGGCTGCCATAGTTTGAGTGGCTGCCTAGGTTTGAGGGGCTGCTTTAGTTTGAGAGTCTGCCATAGTTTGAGGGGCTGCCTTAATTTGAGGTGCTGCCTGAGATTGAGGCGCTGCCTTAATTTGAGGAGCTGACTTAGTTTGAGGGGCTGCCTTAGATTGAGGGGCTGCATTAGTTTGATGGGCTGCTTTAGTTTGAGTGGCTGCCTTAGTTGAGGGGCTGCCTTAGATTGAGGGGCTGAATTAGTTTGAGGGGCTGCCTTAGATTGAGCGGCTGACTAAGTTTGAGAGGCTGCCTTAGTTTGAGGGGCTGCCTTAGTTTGAGAGTCTGCCTTAGTTTGACAGGCTGCCTTAGTTTGAGCGGCTGCCTTAGTTTGAGAGGCTGCCTGTGTTTGAAGGGCTGCCTTAGTTTGAGTGGCTGCATTAGTTTGAACGGGTGCCTATGGTGGAGGGGCTCCCTTAGTTTGAGGGGCTGCCTTACTTTAAGGGGCTGCATTAGTTTGAGAGTCTGCCTTAGTTTGAAGGGCAGCCTTAGTTTGAGGGGTTGGCTTAGTTTGAGAGGCTGCCTTTGATTGAGTGGCTTCCTTAGTTTGAGCGGCTGCCTGAGATTGAGGGGCTGCCTTAGTTTGAGAGGCTGCCTTAATTTGAGATGCTGCCTCAGTTTGAGCAGCTGCCTTTGTTTGAGAGGCTGCCTAAGTTTGAGGGGCTGCCTTCGACTGGGCTGCATTAGTTTGATCGGCTGTCTCAGTTTGAGGGGCAGTTTAGTTTGAGCGGCTGCCTTAGTTTGAGGGGCTGCCTTATTTTGAGCGGCTGCCTCATTTTGAGGGGCTGCCTTAGTTTAAGCGGCTGCCTTAGTTTGAGGGGCTGCCTTAGATTGAGGGGCTGCCTTAGATTGAGGGGCTGCTTTATTTTGAGCGGCTGCATTAGTTTGAGCGGCTGCCTTAGTTTGAGGGGCTTCCTTAGTTTGAGCGGCTGCCTTAGTTTGAGGGGCTGCCTTAGTTTGAGAGGCTGCCCTAATTTGAGATGCTGCCTTAGTTTGAGAGGCTGCCTTACTTTTAGATGCTGCCTTAGTTTGAGGGGCTGCATTAGTTTAGGCGGCTGTCTTAGTTTGAGGGGCTGCCTTAGTTTGAGCGGCTGCCTTAGTTTGAGAGTCTGCCTTAGTTCGAGGGGCTGTCTAAGACTGAGGTTCTGCATTAGTTTGAGCGGCTGTCTCAGTTTGAGGGGCTGCCTTAGTTTGAGCGGCTGCCTTAGTTTGAGGGGCTGCCTTAGTTTGAGCGGCTGCCTTAGTTTGAGGGGCTGCCTTAGTTTGAGGGGCTGCCTTAGATTGAGGGGCTGCTTTAGTTTGAGCGGCTGCATTATTTTGAGCGGCTGCCTCAGTTTTAGGGGCTGCCTTAGTTTGAGCGGCTGCCTTAGTTTGAGTGGCTGCCTTAGTTTGAGAGGCTGCCTTAGTTTGAGAGGCTGCCTTAGTTTGAGGGGCGGCATTAGTTTGAGGGGTAGGCTTAGTTTGAGGGGCTGCCTTAGTTTGAGCGGCTGCCTTATTTTGAGGGGCTGCCTTAGTTTAAGCGGCTGCCTTAGTTTGAGGGGCTGCCTTAGATTGAGGGGCTGCCTTAGATTGAGGGGCTGCTTTATTTTGAGCGGCTGCATTAGTTTGAGCGGCTGCCTTAGTTTGAGGGGCTTCCTTAGTTTGAGCGGCTGCCTTAGTTTGAGGGGCTGCCTTAGTTTGAGAGGCTGCCCTAATTTGAGATGCTGCCTTAGTTTGAGAGGCTGCCTTACTTTTAGATGCTGCCTTAGTTTGAGGGGCTGCATTAGTTTAGGCGGCTGTCTTAGTTTGAGGGGCTGCCTTAGTTTGAGCGGCTGCCTTAGTTTGAGAGTCTGCCTTAGTTCGAGGGGCTGTCTTAGACTGAGGTTCTGCATTAGTTTGAGCGGCTGTCTCAGCTTGAGGGGCTGCCTTAGTTTGAGCGGCTGCCTTTGTTTGAGCGTCTGCCTTACTTTGAGAGGCCGCCTTAGTTTGACAGGCTGCCTTAGTTTGAGAGGCTGCCTTAGTTTGAGAGGCTGCCTGTGTTTGAAGGGCTTCCTTAGTTTGAGTGGCTGCATTAGTTTGAACGGCTGCCTTTGGTTGAGGGGCTCCCTTAGTTTGAGGGGCTGCCTTACTTTAAGGGGCTGCATTAGTTTGAGAGTCTGCCTTAGTTTGAAGGGCAGCCTAAGTTTGAGGGGTTGGCTTAGTTTGAGGGGCTGCCTTTGATTGAGTGGCTGCATTAGTTTGAGAGTCTGCCTTTGATTGAGTGGCTGCATTAGTTTGAGGGGCTGACTTAGTTTGAGGGGCTGCATTTATTTGAGGGGCTGCCTTAGATTGAGGGGCTGCATTAGTTTGAGGGGCTGCCTTAGTTTGAGGGGCTGCCTTAGTTTGAGGGGCTACGTTAGTTTGAGGGGTTGGCTTAGTTTGAGGGGCTGCCTTTGATTGAGTGGCTGCATTAGTTTGAGAGACTGCCTTTGATTGAGTGGCTGCATTAGTTTGAGGGGCTGCATCAGATTGAGGGTCTGCATTAGTTGATGGGCTGCATTATTTTGAGGGGCTGCCTTAGTTTGAGGGGCTGCCTTTGTTTGAGGGGTTGGCTTAGTTGGATGGGCTGCCTTAGATTGAGGGGCTGCATTAGTTTGAGGGGCTGCATTAGTTTGAGGGGCTGCCATAGTTTGAGTGGCTGCCTAGGTTTGAGGGGCTGCTTTAGTTTGAGAGTCTGCCATAGTTTGAGGGGCTGCCTTAATTTGAGGTGCTGCCTGAGATTGAGGCGCTGCCTTAATTTGAGGAGCTGACTTAGTTTGAGGGGCTGCCTTAGATTGAGGGGCTGCATTAGTTTGATGGGCTGCTTTAGTTTGAGTGGCTGCCTTAGTTGAGGGGCTGCCTTAGATTGAGGGGCTGAATTAGTTTGAGGGGCTGCCTTAGATTGAGCGGCTGACTAAGTTTGAGAGGCTGCCTTAGTTTGAGGGGCTGCCTTAGTTTGAGAGTCTGCCTTAGTTTGACAGGCTGCCTTAGTTTGAGCGGCTGCCTTAGTTTGAGAGGCTGCCTGTGTTTGAAGGGCTGCCTTAGTTTGAGTGGCTGCATTAGTTTGAACGGGTGCCTATGGTGGAGGGGCTCCCTTAGTTTGAGGGGCTGCCTTACTTTAAGGGGCTGCATTAGTTTGAGAGTCTGCCTTAGTTTGAAGGGCAGCCTTAGTTTGAGGGGTTGGCTTAGTTTGAGAGGCTGCCTTTGATTGAGTGGCTTCCTTAGTTTGAGCGGCTGCCTGAGATTGAGGGGCTGCCTTAGTTTGAGAGGCTGCCTTAATTTGAGATGCTGCCTCAGTTTGAGCAGCTGCCTTTGTTTGAGAGGCTGCCTAAGTTTGAGGGGCTGCCTTCGACTGGGCTGCATTAGTTTGATCGGCTGTCTCAGTTTGAGGGGCAGTTTAGTTTGAGCGGCTGCCTTAGTTTGAGGGGCTGCCTTAGTTTGAGCGGCTGCCTCATTTTGAGGGGCTGCCTTAGTTTAAGCGGCTGCCTTAGTTTGAGGGGCTGCCTTAGATTGAGGGGCTGCCTTAGATTGAGGGGCTGCTTTATTTTGAGCGGCTGCATTAGTTTGAGCGGCTGCCTTAGTTTGAGGGGCTTCCTTAGTTTGAGCGGCTGCCTTAGTTTGAGGGGCTGCCTTAGTTTGAGAGGCTGCCCTAATTTGAGATGCTGCCTTAGTTTGAGAGGCTGCCTTACTTTTAGATGCTGCCTTAGTTTGAGGGGCTGCATTAGTTTAGGCGGCTGTCTTAGTTTGAGGGGCTGCCTTAGTTTGAGCGGCTGCCTTAGTTTGAGAGTCTGCCTTAGTTCGAGGGGCTGTCTAAGACTGAGGTTCTGCATTAGTTTGAGCGGCTGTCTCAGTTTGAGGGGCTGCCTTAGTTTGAGCGGCTGCCTTAGTTTGAGGGGCTGCCTTAGTTTGAGCGGCTGCCTTAGTTTGAGGGGCTGCCTTAGTTTGAGGGGCTGCCTTAGATTGAGGGGCTGCTTTAGTTTGAGCGGCTGCATTATTTTGAGCGGCTGCCTCAGTTTGAGGGGCTGCCTTAGTTTGAGCGGCTGCCTTAGTTTGAGTGGCTGCCTTAGTTTGAGAGGCTGCCTTAGTTTGAGAGGCTGCCTTAGTTTGAGGGGCGGCATTAGTTTGAGGGGTAGGCTTAGTTTGAGGGGCTGCCTTAGTTTGAGCGGCTGACTGAGTTTGAGGGGCTGCCTTAGTTTGAGTGGCTGCATTAGTTTGAGGGGTAGGCTTAGTTTGAGGCGCTGCCTTTGATTGAGTGGTGCATTAGTTTGAGAGACTGCCTTTGATTGACTGGCTGCATTAGTTTGAGGGGCTGACTTAGTTTGAGGGGCTGCCTTAGATTGAGGGGCTGCATTAGTTTGTAGCGCTGCCTTAGTTTGAGGGGCTGCCTTAGATTGAGGGGCTGCATTATTTTGATGGGCTGCTTTAGTTTCAGCGGCTGCCTCAGTTGAGGGTCTTCCTTTGATTGAGAGTCTGCCTTTGTTTGAGCGGCTGCCTTAGTTTGAGGGTCTGCCTTAGATTGAGTTCTGCATTTGTTTGAGAGTCTGCCTTAGTTTGAGGGGCTGCCTTAGTTTGATGGTCTGCCTTACTTTTAGAAGCTGCCTTAGTTTGAGGGGCTGCATTAGTTACAGCGCCTGTCTTAGTTTGAGGCGCTGCCTTAGTTTGAGCGGCTGCATTAGTTTGAGAGGCTGCCTTAGTTTGAGGGACTGCCTTAGACTGCGGGGCTGCATTAGTTTTAGCGGCTGTCTCAGTTTGAGGGGCTGCCTTAGTTTGAGCGGCTGCCTTACTTTGAGGGGCTGCCTTAGTTTGAGATGCTGCCTTAGTTTGAGAGGCTGCCTTAGTTTGAGGGGCTGCCTTAGTTTGAGGGGCGGCCTTAATTTGAGAGGCTGCCTTAGTTTGAGTGGCTGTCTCAGTTTGAGGGGCTGCCTTAGTTTGAGCGGCTGCCTTAGTTTGAGGGCCTGCCTTCGTTTGAGCGGCTGCCTTAGTTTGAGGGGCTGCCATAGCTTGAGCGGCTGCCTTAGTTTGATGGGCTGCCTTAGATTGAGGGGCTGCTTTAGTTTGAGCGGCTGCATTAGTTTGAGCGGCTGCTTTAGTTTGAGGGGCTTCCTTAGTTTGAGCGGCTGCCTTAGTTTGAGGGGCTGCCTTAGTTTGAGTGGCTGCCTTAATTTGAGAGGCTGCCTTAGTTTGAGAGGCTGCCTTAGTTTGAGGGGCTGCCTTAGTTTGAGGGGCGGCCTTAATTTGAGGCTGCCTCAGTTTGAGTGGCTGCCTTAGTTTGAGCGGCTGCCTTAGTTTGAGAGGCTGACTGAGTTTGAGGGGCTGCCTTAGTTTGAGAGGCTGCATTAGTTTGAGGGGCTGCCTTAGTTTGAGCGGCTGCCTTAGTTTGAGAGGCTGCCTTAGTTTGAGATGCTGCCTTAATTTGAGAGGCTGCCTTAGTTTGAGTGGCTGTCTCAGTTTGAGGGCCTCCCTTAGTTTGAGCGGCTGCCTTATTTTGAGGGGCTGCCATAGCTTGAGCGGCTGCCTTAGTTTGATGGGCTGCCTTAGATTGAGGGGCTGCTTTAGTTTGAGCGGCTGCATTAGTTTGAGCGGCTGCTTTAGTTTGAGGGGCTTCCTTAGTTTGAGCGGCTGCCTTAGTTTGAGGGGCTGCCTTAGTTTGAGTGGCTGCCTTAATTTGAGAGGCTGCCTTAGTTTGAGCGGCTGCCTTAGTTTGAGAGGCTGCCTTAGTTTGAGATGCTGCCTTAATTTGAGAGGCTGCCTTAGTTTGAGTGGCTGTCTCAGTTTGAGGGCCTGCCTTAGTTTGAGCGGCTGCCTTAGTTTGAGGGGCTGCCATAGCTTGAGCGGCTGCCTTAGTTTGATGGGCTGCCTTAGATTGAGGGGTTGCTTTAGTTTGAGCGGCTGCATTAGTTTGAGCGGCTGCTTTAGTTTGAGGGGCTTCCTTAGTTTGAGCGGCTGCCTTAGTTTGAGGGGCTGCTTTAGTTTGAGTGGCTGCCTTAATTTGAGAGGCTGCCTTAGTTTGAGAGGCTGCCTTAGTTTGAGGGGCTGCCTTAGTTTGAGGGGCGGCCTTAATTTGAGAGGCTGCCTCAGTTTGAGTGCCTGCCTTAGTTTGAGCGGCTGCCTTAGTATGAGAGGCTGCCTGAGTTTGAGGGGCTGCCTTAGTTTGAGGGGCTGCATTAGTTTGAGGGGCTGCCTTAGTTTGAGCGGCTGCCTTAATTTGAGAGGCTGACTTAGTTTGAGATGCTGCCTTAGTTTGAGAGGCTGCCTTAGTTTGAGGGGCGGCCTTAATTTGAGAGGCTGCCTCAGTTTGAGAGGCTGCCTGAGTTTGAGCGGCTGCCTTAGTTTGAGGGCCTGCCTTAGTTTGAGCGGCTGCCTTAGTTTAAGGGGCTGCCTTATTTTGAGCGGCTGCCTTAGTTTGATGGGCTGCCTTAGATTGAGGGGCTGCTTTAGTTTGAGCGGCTGCATTAGTTTGAGCGGCTGCTTTAGTTTGAGGGGCTTCCTTAGTTTGAGCGGCTGCCTTAGTTTGAGAGGCTGCCCTAATTTGAGCGGCTGCCTGAGTTTGAGGGGCTGCCTTAGTTTGAGGGGCGGCCTTAATTTGAACGGCTGCCTTAGTTTGAGAGGCTGCCTGAGTTTGAGGTACTGCCTTAGTTTCAGAGGGTGCATTAGTTTGAGAGTCTGCCTTAATTTGAGGGGCTGCCTTAGACTGAGGTGCTGCATTAGTTTGAGCGGCTGTCTCAGTTTGAGGGGCTGCCTTAGTTTGAGGGGCTGCCTTAGTTTGAGGGGCTGCCTTAGTTTGAGCGGCTGCCTTAGTTTGAGGGGCTGCCTTAGTTTGAGGGGCTGCCTTAGATTGAGGGGCAGCTTTAGTTTGAGTGGCTGCCTTAGTTTGAGAGGCTGCCTTAGTTTGAGATGCTGCCTTATTTTGAGAGTCTGCCTTAGTTTGAGAGGCTGCCTTAGTTTGAGGGGCGGCCTTAATTTGAGAGGCTGCCTTAGTTTGAGAGTCTGCCTTAGATTGAGGGGCTGCTTTAGTTTGAGCGGCTGTCTCAGTTTGAGGGGCTGCCTTAGTTTGAGCGGCTGCCTTAGTTTGAGGGGCTGCCTTAGTTTGAGGTGCTGCCTTAGATTGAGGGGCTGCATTAGTTTGAGCGGCTGCCTTAGTTTGAGGGGCTGTCTTAGTTTGAGGGGCTGCCTTAGATTGAGGGGCTGCATTAGTTTGAGCGGCTGTCTCAGTTTGAGGGGCGGCCTTAATTTGAGAGGCTGCCTTAGTTTGAGAGTCTGCCTTAGATTGAGGGGCTGCCTTAGTTTGAGCGGCTGCCTTCTTTTGAGGGGCTGCCTTAGTTTAAGCGGCTGCCTTAGTTTGAGGGGCTGCCTTAGATTGAGGGGCTGCCTTAGATTGAGGGGCTGCTTTATTTTGAGCGGCTGCATTAGTTTGAGCGGCTGCCTTAGTTTGAGGGGCTTCCTTAGTTTGAGCGGCTGCCTTAGTTTGAGGGGCTGCCTTAGTTTGAGAGGCTGCCCTAATTTGAGATGCTGCCTTAGTTTGAGAGGCTGCCTTACTTTTAGATGCTGCCTTAGTTTGAGGGGCTGCATTAGTTTAGGCGGCTGTCTTAGTTTGAGGGGCTGCCTTAGTTTGAGCGGCTGCCTTAGTTTGAGAGTCTGCCTTAGTTCGAGGGGCTGTCTAAGACTGAGGTTCTGCATTAGATTGAGGGGCTGCTTTAGTTTGAGCGGCTGCATTATTTTGAGCGGCTGCCTCAGTTTGAGGGGCTGCCTTAGTTTGAGCGGCTGCCTTAGTTTGAGTGGCTGCCTTAGTTTGAGAGGCTGCCTTAGTTTGAGAGGCTGCCTTAGTTTGAGGGGCGGCATTAGTTTGAGGGGTAGGCTTAGTTTGAGGGGCTGCCTTAGTTTGAGCGGCTGACTGAGTTTGAGGGGCTGCCTTAGTTTGAGCGGCTGCATTAGTTTGAGGGGTAGGCTTAGTTTGAGGCGCTGCCTTTGATTGAGTGATGCATTAGTTTGAGAGACTGCCTTTGATTGAGTGGCTGCATTAGTTTGAGTGGCTGACTTAGTTTGAGGGGCTGCCTTAGATTGAGGGGCTGCATTAGTTTGTAGCGCTGCCTTAGTTTGAGGGGCTGCCTTAGATTGAGGGGCTGCATTATTTTGATGGGCTGCTTTAGTTTCAGCGGCTGCCTCAGTTGAGGGTCTTCCTTTGATTGAGAGTCTGCCTTTGTTTGAGCGGCTGCCTTAGTTTGAGGGTCTGCCTTAGATTGAGTTCTGCATTTGTTTGAGAGTCTGCCTTAGTTTGAGGGGCTGCCTTAGTTTGATGGTCTGCCTTACTTTTAGAAGCTGCCTTAGTTTGAGGGGCTGCATTAGTTACAGCGGCTGTCTTAGTTTGAGGCGCTGCCTTAGTTTGAGCGGCTGCATTAGTTTGAGAGGCTGCCTTAGTTTGAGGGACTGCCTTAGACTGCGGGGCTGCATTAGTTTGAGCGGCTGTCTCAGTTTGAGGGGCTGCCTTAGTTTGAGCGGCTGCCTTACTTTGAGGGGCTGCCTTAGTTTGAGATGCTGCCTTAGTTTGAGAGGCTGCCTTAGTTTGAGGGGCTGCCTTAGTTTGAGGGGCGGCCTTAATTTGAGAGGCTGCCTTAGTTTGAGTGGCTGTCTCAGTTTGAGGGGCTGCCTTAGTTTGAGCGGCTGCCTTAGTTTGAGGGCCTGCCTTCGTTTGAGCGGCTGCCTTAGTTTGAGGGGCTGCCATAGCTTGAGCGGCTGCCTTAGTTTGATGGGCTGCCTTAGATTGAGGGGCTGCTTTAGTTTGAGCGGCTGCATTAGTTTGAGCGGCTGCTTTAGTTTGAGGGGCTTCCTTAGTTTGAGCGGCTGCCTTAGTTTGAGGGGCTGCCTTAGTTTGAGTGGCTGCCTTAATTTGAGAGGCTGCCTTAGTTTGAGAGGCTGCCTTAGTTTGAGGGGCTGCCTTAGTTTGAGGGGCGGCCTTAATTTGAGGCTGCCTCAGTTTGAGTGGCTGCCTTAGTTTGAGCGGCTGCCTTAGTTTGAGAGGCTGACTGAGTTTGAGGGGCTGCCTTAGTTTGAGAGGCTGACTGAGTTTGAGGGGCTGCCTTTGTTTGAGGGGCTGCATTAGTTTGAGGGGCTGCCTTAGTTTGAGCGGCTGCCTTAGTTTGAGAGGCTGCCTTAGTTTGAGATGCTGCCTTAATTTGAGAGGCTGCCTTAGTTTGAGTGGCTGTCTCAGTTTGAGGGGCTGCCTTAGTTTGAGGGGCTGCCTTAGTTTGAGGGCCTGCCTTAGTTTGAGCGGCTGCCTTAGTTTGAGGGGCTGCCATAGCTTGAGCGGCTGCCTTAGTTTGATGGGCTGCCTTAGATTGAGGGGCTGCTTTAGTTTGAGCGCCTGCATTAGTTTGAGCGGCTGCTTTAGTTTGAGGGGCTTCCTTAGTTTGAGCGGCTGCCTTAGTTTGAGGGGCTGCTTTAGTTTGAGTGGCTGCCTTAATTTGAGAGGCTGCCTTAGTTTGAGAGGCTGCCTTAGTTTGAGGGGCTGCCTTAGTTTGAGGGGCGGCCTTAATTTGAGAGGCTGCCTCAGTTTGAGTGCCTGCCTTAGTTTGAGCAGCTGCCTTAGTATGAGAGGCTGCCTGAGTTTGAGGGGCTGCCTTAGTTTGAGGGGCTGCATTAGTTTGAGGGGCTGCCTTAGTTTGAGCGGCTGCCTTAATTTGAGAGGCTGACTTAGTTTGAGATGCTGCCTTAGTTTGAGAGGCTGCCTTAGTTTGAGGGGCGGCCTTAATTTGAGAGGCTGCCTCAGTTTGAGAGGCTGCCTGAGTTTGAGCGGCTGCCTTAGTTTGAGGGCCTGCCTTAGTTTGAGCGGCTGCCTTAGTTTAAGGGGCTGCCTTATTTTGAGCGGCTGCCTTAGTTTGATGGGCTGCCTTAGATTGAGGGGCTGCTTTAGTTTGAGCGGCTGCATTAGTTTGAGCGGCTGCTTTAGTTTGAGGGGCTTCCTTAGTTTGAGCGGCTGCCTTAGTTTGAGAGGCTGCCCTAATTTGAGCGGCTGCCTGAGTTTGAGGGGATGCCTTAGTTTGAGGGGCGGCCTTAATTTGAACGGCTGCCTTAGTTTGAGAGGCTGCCTGAGTTTGAGGTACTGCCTTAGTTTCAGAGGGTGCATTAGTTTGAGAGTCTGCCTTAATTTGAGGGGCTGCCTTAGACTGAGGTGCTGCATTAGTTTGAGCGGCTGTCTCAGTTTGAGGGGCTGCCTTAGTTTGAGGGGCTGCCTTAGTTTGAGGGGCTGCCTTAGTTTGAGCGGCTGCCTTAGTTTGAGGGGCTGCCTTAGTTTGAGGGGCTGCCTTAGATTGAGGGGCAGCTTTAGTTTGAGTGGCTGCCTTAGTTTGAGAGGCTGCCTTAGTTTGAGATGCTGCCTTATTTTGAGAGTCTTCCTTAGTTTGAGAGGCTGCCTTAGTTTGAGGGGCGGCCTTAATTTGAGAGGCTGCCTTAGTTTGAGAGTCTGCCTTAGATTGAGGGGCTGCTTTAGTTTGAGCGGCTGTCTCAGTTTGAGGGGCTGCCTTAGTTTGAGCGGCTGCCTTAGTTTGATGGGCTGCCTTAGTTTGAGGTGCTGCCTTAGATTGAGGGGCTGCATTAGTTTGAGCGGCTGCCTTAGTTTGAGGGGCTGCCTTAGTTTGAGGGGCTGCCTTAGTTTGATGGGATGCCTTAGATTGAGGGGCTGCATTAGTTTGAGCGGCTGTCTCAGTTTGAGGGGCTGCCTTAGTTTGAGATGCTGCCTTAGTTTGAGGGGCTGCCTTAGTTTGAGGGGCGGCCTTAATTTGAGCGGCTGCCTTAGTTTCAGGGGTTGCATTAGTTTGAGAGTCTGCCTTAGTTTGAGAGGCTGCCTGAGTTTGAGGGGGTGCATAATCCTAAGATTATGGCACACAACATGAAGAAGCGACTGAGCACACAGGACACAGCAAAGGCAAAGGGCCCGATTCCAAACCCGCTGTAGTGCTGAAGATCAGTGCTCCAAAATTAGCTACACCTCCAGCCAAGCTGATCCAAGGCAGTTACAACACTAGGATCCAGCTGATATTGTGAAAACAATTTCCCAGTTACATGCTGCCTAGAAAAGCAGGGAAACACTGACCAATTAGCACCCCATCAACCTACTCCCAATCAACAGCATATCTTTTAAATTTAGGCTTAAAATAAACATGATTACAATATCGTTGATTTTTTTTCAATGGCCAAACTGAATATGTCAATTATATGTGGCTTTCTATCCAGCCATCTAAGTCATTAATAAATAGTAAAGTTTCCTGTGGGATGCTGCTATCACATCCTGCCAGTTAGATGATCTGCCCATTATCCCTGCTGTCTGTCTTCTGCCACTGAGCTCACGTCCGACGTAGTCAATAATTCGCCATAAAGTCTATGAGATGCAACTTTAGCCAACAATCAGTTATGAGGGATTTTGTTGAGTGTTGTCTGGAAGTCCATCTGTATAACATCCATTGAGATTCCCTTGTCCTCTCCTTTAGTTACCTCCACAAACTAATTGATCAGGTTCGTCAGGCATGATCTACCTTTTACAAATCCATGATGGCTCTCTGATTAGCTGTATCTTTTCAGACACTCCATCTTTAAATGTACACTCCAGTAATTTCCTGTCAACAGCTGTTATGCTAACCAATCTATAATTCCCTCGCTTCCCTCGCCAACCTTCTTTAAATAGCAGTGTGACAATTGCAATTTTCTAATTACTGACCCAGCAGTTTGCTCTCAATCATTAACAAAGTGATGGAAGGTGTTGTTTGCAGCGCTATCAAGCAGTACTTACCAATAAACTACTCACTGATGCTCAGTTTGGGTTTGTCGGAACACTCAGCTTCAGGCCTCATTACACCCTTTGTCCAAAAATGGAAAAAAGAGCTGAATTCCAGAAGTTAGATGAAAGTGACTGTCCTCGACATCAAGGCAGCTTTTGGTCAACTGTGGCAACAAGGAACGTTAAGAAAAGTGACGTCCATGTCCATACCGATGCAAAGTAATTATGTATATTTCCCGCCATTTCCTTATTTTCATTTATAATATCACCAGTGTCATTTTAATGAGGCCACATTGCTCTTACTTGCAACCTATTTTCGAAGTTATTGTAAAAGTATTGTAGCTCTTGCGATCTATTTTTTCACCCTTTGCTTTTCTTTGCATATCTGCCATTCACGAGAATCTGGGCTCTTTTCCCTATTTTTCCATGTTTTTGTTTTCTTTTATACTTATGATGTTACTGTGTCTTGCACGCCAGTCCATAATAGATGCGGTGAGTTTGGAATTGGACCATTCAATGCTGTGGTCATTGTGTTGAGCTTACTTGACGATGGCAGGCTTGTCTCATTCATTGCATCAGGGAAGCTATGGAGATCTAAAAACACCATACTGTCCCCCTAACAGTGGCCTGTTCCTCAGTGGATATCTGGTTGTCTTTCCTCAAGAGACACACCTGATCTGCAGCCAACACAACACGACCAGAACAATAGTATGGATTGACTTGCCACGATACAGAGTAGCTGACCAAAAGCAGCAAGGACAATGGCATATACCGACCTATCATGGAAAATAATTAACAGACCAATAGCAGCCAGAACAAGAACATGTAATAACCTATCACTAGTAAGATCCTGTCCATATTCCCTTTCTCCACTGCATATAAACCGATAACTTCCACTAGTTCCAGTTGTTTCTCAGACAATGGGCACAGTACACTGCCCAAAATGTCGAGGTCTGCCAGTATTTCTAACAACTCTTTTTTCAAGAAAGCAACTGCTGTTTTAAGAGCAAATTCACGTGGTGAAAAACCGTAAAATTGTCTTACACAAATGTAGCAACTTTCTGTTTTTCCTCTCCCGGTGGTGCCTATTTATTTTAGATTTCCAACTGTGCTCTATCCCCTCACCCCGCCCCCCCCACCAGCCTCCCTTCACCAACTAACTAGTTTATGATTCCTGTAACAACCTTATTTATCCTTTATCCTAGGACCCTGATCCCAACCCGGTTCAGGTGAAGCTCATTCCAACAGAACAACTATTTAATATCCCAGGACAAGTGGTGGGTACCATGAAAAGTAACACCTCTTTCCAACATCAACACCTTCAACCACGTGTTGACCACCCTAACCCTCCCCCACCCACAGCTTTGACAGAACGATGTGCGGAGCGGACTTTCAGCTGAGCGGTCAATTTCAGTAAGTTACAAGTTAATCCCCTTTTGTTTCGGAGGACCAGGGGACTGCTGGGTAAGGGAAAAATATTTATTTCGGCTGTGGCAGTACCCGAGACACTACACGTGTAGTGTCTCCCACCCACCCTCCTCCTCTAACCAAAAAAAAAAGGACTCTGGTGTGTTGAAAGGTAAGCTTTTTATTTAAAAAGTTCAGTCCGTCGGATTGCTAAGCGAACAAGTTTTGACTTTTTTTTTCGTTTGGTTTTTCAGTAGATTTTTTGGGAATCTAGAATAGTGGGAATGGAGGTAAAGGCAGTTGTATGTTCCTCCTGCAGAATGTGGGAGGTAGGGGTCGCCAAGAGTGTCCCTGCTGACTGCATCTGCGGGAAGTGCACCCAACTCCAGCTCCTCGCAGACCGCGTTAGGGAACTGGAGCTGGAGCTGGATGAACTTCAGATCATTCGGGAGGCGGAGGGGATTATTGACAGGAGTTACAGGGAGGCAGTCACACCTCAGGTAAAAGAGGTAGGTAGATGGGTTACCGTCAGGGGAAGGAAAGGGAACCAGCAGGCAGTGCAGGGATCCCCTGTGGCCGTTTCCCTCAACAACAGGTATACCGTTTTGGATACTGTTGGGGGGGGACGACTTACCAGGGGTAAGCAATGGGGTGCAGGTCTCTGGCACAGAGTCTGTCCCTGTTGCTCAGAAGTGAAAGGGGAAGAGGAACAGAGCATTAGTCATTGGGGACTCCATAGTTAGGGGAACAGATAGGAGATTCTGTGGGAACGAGAGAGACTCACGGTTGGTGTGTTGCCTCCCAGGTGCCAGGGTACGTGATGTCTCCGATCGTGTTTTTGGGATCCTTAAGGGGGAGGGGAGCACCCCCAAGTCCTGGTCCACATAGGCACCAACGACATAGGTAGGAAGAGAGATGGGGATTTAAGGCAGAAATTCAGGGAGCTGGGGTGGAAGCTTCGAGCGAGAACAACCAGAGTTGTTATCTCTGGGCTGTTGCCCGTGCCACGTGCTAGCGAAGAGAGGAATAGGGAGAGAGAGGAGTTGAACACGTGGCTGCAGGGATGGTGTAGGAGGGAGGGTTTTGGTTTCCTGGATAATTGCGGCTCTTTCTGGGGTAGGTGGGACCTCTACAAACAGGATGGTCTTCACCTGAACCAGAGGGGTACCAATATCCTGGGGGGGAGATTTGTTAGTGCTCTTCGGGGGGGTTTAAACTAAATCAGCAGGGGAATGGGAACCTAAATTGTAGTTCCAGTGTACAGGCTGTTGAGAGTAGTGAGGTCGGGGATAAGGTTACAGGGACGCAAGAGGGCACTGGCAAGCAAGAACTTGGTTTAAACTGTGTCTACTTCAACGCCAGGAGCATCCGGAATAAGGTGGGGGAGCTTGCAGCATGGGTTGGTACCTGGGATCCTGATGTTGTGGCCATTTCAGAGACATGGGTAGAAAAGGGGCAGGAATGGATGTTGCAGGTTCTGGGATTTAGATGTTTCAGTAAGAACAGATAAGAGGGTAAAAGAGGGGGGGGGGGTGTGGCATTGTTAATCAAGGAGAGTATTACCGTGGCAGAAAGGACGTTTGAGGACTCGTCTACTGAGGTAGTATGGGCCGAGGTTAGAAACAGGAGAGGAGAGGTCACCCTGTTGGGAGTTTTCTATGGACCTCCGAATAGTTCCAGAGATGTAGAGGAAAGGATAGCGAAGATGATTCTCGACAGGAGCGAGAGTAACAGGGTAGTGGTTATGGGGGACTTTAGCTTTCCAAATATAGACTGGAAATACTATAGTTCGAGTACTTTAGATGGGTCTGTTTTTGTCCAGTGTGTGCAGGAGGGTTTTCTGACACAATATGTAGACAGGCCAACCAGGGGCGATGCCACATTGGATTTGGTACTGGGTAATGAACCCGGCCAGGTGTTCGATTTAGATGTAGGTGAGCACTTTGGCGATAGTGATCACAATTCGGTTAGGTTTACCTTAGCGATGGGCAGGGACAGGTATATACCGCAGGGCAAGAATTATAGCTGGGGGAAAGGAAATTATGACGCGATTCGGCAAGATTTAGGATGTGTAGGATGGGGAAGGAAACTGCAGGGGATGGGCACAAACGAAATGTGGAGCTTATTCAAGGAGCAGCTAATGCGTGTCCTTGATAAGTATGTACCTGTCAGGCAGGGAGGAAGTTGTCGAGCGAGGGAGCCATGGTTTACTCAAGAAGTTGAAGCGCTTGTCAAGAGGAAGAGGGCGGCTTATGTTAGGATGAGACGTGAAGGCTCAGTTAGGGCGCTTGAGAGTTACAAGCTAGACAGGAAGGATCTGAAGGGAGGGCTAAGAAGAGCAAGGAGAGGACACGAGAAGTCATTGGCGGATCGGATCAAAGAAAACCCTAAGGCTTTCTATAGGTATATCAGGAATAAACGAATGATAAGAGTTAGAACAGGGCCAATCAAGGATAGTAGTGGGAAGTTGTGTGCGGAATCAGAGGAGATAGGGGAAGCGTTAAATGAATATCTTTCGTCAGTATTTACAGTAGAAAAAGAAAATGTTGCCGAGGAGATTACTGAGATACAGCCTACTAGGCTAGATGGGATTGAGATTCACAAGGAGGAGGTGTTAGCAATTTTGGAAAGGTGTGAAAATAGATAAGTCCCCTGGGCCAGATGGGATTTATCCTAGGATTCTCTGGGAAGCCAGGGAGGAGATTGCAGAGCCGTTGTTGTTGATCTTTATGTCGTCATTGTCGACAGGAGTAGTGCCGGAGGACTGGAGGATAGCAAATGTTGTCCCCTTGTTCAAGAAGGGGAGTAGAGACAGCCCTGGTAATTATAGACCTGTGAGCCTGACTTCGGTTGTGGGTAAAATGTTGGAAAAGGTTATAAGAGACAGGATTTATAATCATCTTGAGAAGAATAAGTTCATTTGCGATAGTCAGCACGGTTTTGTGAAAGGTAGGTCGTGCCTCACAAACCTTATTGAGTTTTTCGAGAAGGTGACCAAACAGGTGGATGAGGGTAAAGCCGTGGATGTGGTGTATATGGATTTCAGTAAGGCGTTTGATAAGCTTCCCCACGGTAGGCTATTGCAGAAAATACGGAAGTATGGGGTTGAAGGTGATTTAGAGCTTTGGATCAGAAATTGGCTAGCTGAAAGAAGACAGGTGGTTGATGGCAAATGTTCATCCTGGACTTTAGTTACTAGTGGTGTACCGCAAGGTTCTGTTTTGGGGCCACTGCTGTTTGTCATTTTTATAAATGACCTGGATGAGGGTGTAGAAGGGTGGGTTAGTAAATTTGCGGATGAAACGAAGGTCGGTGGAGTTGTGGATAGTGTCGAAGGGTGTTGTAGGGTACAGAGGGACATAGATAGGCTGCAGAGCTGGGCTGAGAGATGGCAAATGGAGTTTAATGCGGAGAAGTGTGAGGTAATTCACTTTGGAAGGATTAACAGCAATGCAGAGTACTGGGCTAATGGGAAGATTCTTGGTAGTGTAGATGAGCAGAAAGATCTTGGTATCCAGGTACATAAATCCCTGAAAGTTGCTACCCAGGTTAATAGGGCTGTTAAGAAGGCATATGGTGTGTTAGCTTTTATTAGTAGGGGGATCGAGTTTCGGAGCCACGAGGTCATGATGCAGCTGTACACAACTCTGGTGAGGCCGCACCTTGAGTATTGCGTGCAGTTCTGGTCACTGCATTATTGGAAGGATGTGGAAGCTTTGGAAAGGGTGCAGAGGAGATTTACTAGGATGTTACCTGGTCTGGAAAGAAGGTCTTACGAGGAAAGGCTGAGGGACTTGGGGTTGTTTTCGTTAGAGAGAAGGAGGAGGAGAGGTGACTTAATAGAGACATACAAGATAATCAGATGGTTAGATAGGGTGGATAGTGAGAGTCTTTTTCCTCGGATGAGGATGGCAAACACGAGGGGACATAGCTTTAAGTTGAGGGGTGAAATATATAGGACAGATGTCAGAGGTAGTTTCTTTACGCAGAGAGCAGTAGGGGCGTGGAACGCCCTGCCTGCAACAGTAGTATACTCGCCAACTTTAAGGTCATTTAAGTGGTCATTGGATAGACATATGGATGTAAATGGAATAGTGTAGGTCAGATGATCGGCGCAACATCGAGGGTCGAAGGGCCTGTACTGCGCTGTAATATTCTAAATTCTAAATTCTAAATATTGTAGATGAAAATTGGTCACTAAGGCTGACTAACGGGGGAAGCTGGTGTGATGGGCGACTGGAGATTTACTACACCGGCAGCTGGAGGAGATTGCAGGACAGACTCTGGACCCTGAATGATGCCAACGTGGTCTGTACACAGCTGGGCTGTGGTGAAGCGACAGCCACTTATAACTCTCCAAAGGACGGAAAGGGTGAAGGACCAGTCTGGGTGAATGATGTCCAATGTGTCGGAAATGAATTGCAGCTCCAGAACTGCAGTTTGTTCACATTGAATTCTTCACTCCTTGACAGTATGGATGTTGGGATCCTGTGTTCAGGTAAACAAATTCTTCACTGCTTTTACAAAAACAAAGAAGTGAAATGTCTAATCTGCTGAGAAAAGTGATAATACAGGTTACTTGTTCCTGCGTGTCTCAAATCAGTAATTTCACTTGGGGGCAGGGAATGAGGATGGTGGGCGGTCGGGGAGCTGGGGATGGATGGGGTGGTGTGCAGAGAGAGAGGACATGGACACAATTAAACAACAAGAACTTTTTTCTTACAGAACTTTCAATAAACACATACATCACAAAGAGTTTATCAGGAATGTAATCGGACAGAAAACTGACACAGAGCCAGACAAAGAGATGTTCCAGTGGGTGACTACTTTTTTAGTCAGATGGTTGGATTTGAAGAGGCGGAGACACAGAGATGTTTGGGGTGGAAATTCTCATCTGGGTGGTTAGATGGTTAAAGGCTAGACTGAAAGTTGTGGGGGATGGAAGTGGGAGATGTACAAGAAGCTGGATTCAGAGAAATGCAGAGCTCTCGCAATGATTCAGGCTGGAGGCGGTTATACTGATGGCAAGGGGAGAGCATGAAGGTGTCTGAACATGAAGATCATAACTGAAAACTCGTGGCATTGGTGGCAGGGAAACCAGTGAATGCAGTGGCGCTCCTGAGAGAGGCTTCATGGAGGACAGGCGACAAAGCTTTGGATGAGCTGATGTTTCTGGAGGATGCAGGATGGGTGATCACCCGGGTGAACATTGAAAGATGCGGTTCTGCAGACAACAAAGCATGGGTGAGCATTTCAGCAGCAGGTGGGCTGAGGCCGGAAGGGAGGTGAAGGATGATAGAGGTTAAAGATAACGGCCTTGTGATAAATAGAATATGGAATTGGAATCTCATCTCTGGTGTCAAATCCGGCGCCGAGCTTGCAATCAGTTCTATTGTACAGTATATCAGTGGAGGTAGCTGTGTGGGAGTTGTTCTGGTGTAAGTTTCATTCGGCTGTGTGTAAAAGTAGACAGATGTTTTGGACTATATGCTTCAAAGTTCCATTGTGCAGCATGTCAATGCAGGCATATGTTCTGGGGAAGTTGTATTGTGCAGAATGAAAGCCTCGACAGATGTTCTGGGGTTGTTCCAACGAGCATTTGTTTAAATATGACAGAGTGGATCTTACAACACATGAGATAGTTAATGATTCAGATTTGATACCGATTGGTTACAGTAAGTATTTTTTTCGGACACAGTGGAATTCAATACATTCCATCATTTCACGTCAGAAGTTTACAGTGCCGATTGGTTATTGCACACTCAGTCACTGGACAGAGTAGAGTATGTAATCTTGTTGTTTAGTTAGGTAGATGTCCAGCTCCACCCAACATTTATGTCCGCCTACAGAAGCCATGTGTCTTCTCCTTGTCTTCTACTTCTCTATGTGATGGGTCACATCCTGATTCTTATTCCCCAAAGTGACTGACACAATTAGTCCAATCATTTTTGTCTAGTCCAGTTTGAATGCTGGTTTCCTGCTCAGCCAGGAGGTCTACAAATCTGGGGTTCATTTGTCCAGTGACACTTCCTGACCCTGTCCAACATTTTGCAGAGAGATCCTGTTTTCTGCCTTCGTTGTTCCCCCCAAAAGTCACATATTGATATAATTGGTAGGTTAGTTCATTGATATTTTACAGACAATAGCAATTGATAATGTGCCTCACAAGATTCGTCTGCTCATTGAACATAATAGCAGCAGTCTGTCTGGACAGATAGGTCTGCATATTCTCTGTTCAGACGTGTGGTTTATCTCTAAAATTACTCAGATGTCTTCATTGTCAAAGACAGAGTCCCATCCTTACAAAAGTAAGTGATTCTGTTATGCAATTAATATTAAATTGATTTGTGATAATGTCATAATCAACACAACCCTAGAACATAGTTCTACACGAAGATACAGCATATTGCAAGACTGATGTTTAAGGGTAGAACTTGTGAACGTTACATTCTCCAGTATCAAGTGGAAGTAATAAATAGAGTAGATTAAACAAATGCTGGCCTTGCCAGTGACACCCACAGCCCATGAAAGAATTAAAAAAACAGAAAGGCACGGTGACATCTGGCGAACTATCTGGTAATATAATCCTGAATGGATCAATCACATAAAGCATCATCGGGCCCTGCTCTTCTTCACTAAAACCACCCGTTAGACAAAGATCATGCAGGAAGGCAAAGAAAACGTACAGTATATCTCCTCCATCATAAATCTTCCTCCTGAACCCCTCCCCTGCTTCGTCCACCCTCAACTCCAAAAATAAGTGAGAGGAGTTCGTGCACTTTTTTGTCACAAAGTTCAAAAACATCCATTCATTCGCCTCCACTACTTCCCTTTCTTCGCCAACCCACCAGATCTAACTTCCTATCTGTTCCCCACCCCCACCCGCACCCCATACCATCACCCTGAATTCACATTTTTTGTTCACTTCTCCAGAGATGAAGGAAATAGGAGATAGCAGTAAATGTCTTTTGAAGATAACAAATAAGGGTAACATACATGGGCAAGAAACTGATACAGTTACATAACATGAGTATAAATTAACTGTTAATCCTGTGAGTGATTGCCTGTGCAACACCGTAAACCGCGTTCAAAACATAAAAGGGAAACGGGAGACCATAACTTGTCAAAGTCAGATGTCGTAGGATATCTGAAACATTTCTGTTCTTTACATTCTATGTAAGAAGTAAGTGTAAACAGATATTCTGTTGTATTGTTTTATTTACCTGTCACAGGCACATTTAACATGTTGTTTTTAATGCTGGTGATGGCACAATGCGTTGTAATTAGTGATGAGGTGAATGTGTATTGAAAGTATAATCCTCATGTACTGTTGTCCAACAGACCACGTGCAGTTAAGGCTGTCTGACGGTGGAAGCCCATGTACTGGCCGAGTGGAGATTTATTACAATGGGACATGGGGCTCAGTTTGTGATGATTCCTTGGATCTGGCGGACGCTGACGTGGTTTGCAAACAGCTGGGTTGTGGAAAGGCATTGGACCTGGCACTGCCTGCATCTTGTGGACCAGGCTCAGGGCCAGTTTGGTTGGATCAACTAAAGTGTTCCAGTAACGAATCATTTCTCTGGAAATGTCCCTCAGCATCGGGGGGTAACCACGACTGTTCTCATAAAGAAGATGTGAGGATCATGTGTTCAGGTAACGGTGCTTCCAAATACGCATTTTCCGTAGTGTTGCGCACGTGGCTTCACAGGGAAGGTATTACATCAAATTACATAAAATGAATAGCACAGAATCTGGCCATTCAGCCTAATTGGTCAATGTGGTGCTTATGTTGCCCACGATTATCGCCCCACATTACTGCATCGAACCCTCTTTGCATATCCACCTCCTTCTTTCTCCCTCATGTACTTATATAGCTTTGCCTTAAAGGCATCAGTGCTGTTCACTTCAACAATTGCATGTGTTCAGAATTCAGAATTCAAACCACTCCCCAGGTAAAACAAAAACTCTCCTGAATTTCCTTTCAGATTTATTCATGATTATCCTATATTTATGATCAAAAGCTTCGGTCTCTGTCAGGTTATTAGTGATTCGTGTCTCTGTATCCCGAGATCTCTTTGCTGCTCGACATAATTTTCACTCGTATTTTCCAAGCAAGTACATGTGGCATCTTTATTCTTCCTATCAAAACTCACCAACTTCGACTTTTCTGTATTAAAACTCATTTGGCAATTGTATGCCCATTCTGCCCGTGTACTAACGTCTTCCATATTTTGTCTTTGGCTTTCTTAGTGTTAACTATATCCCCAAATTGCTGTCATCTTAAATTTTGAAATGATGTACCCCTTGTCTAAGTCCAAATCATTCATGTAAATGTTGAGCAGCAGTGACACCAGCCCTGTGTAACACAACTTCCCACCTTCCACCATTCTGGGTTACCATCTTTAACAATGACGGTGTGCTTTGTAGCCAGTTTTCTACCATTCTTCCACTGATCTCTTGACTCCACATGCTCTGACCCCAGTAATGATCCTACTATGTGGTACCTTGACAGAGGCCTTCAGAGAAAAACAACATGCATATTGCATCGACTGAATTATCTTTCTGTAACTTATTCAATTAATTCAATAACGTTGTTTGTCTTCCTGTTGTGAAATCCGTGTTTATTATTCTTCATTACATTATGGGCTGTCAGTTTTTCTGAAATAATTACCGACAATCAGTGAACACAACCGGTGCTGCATGTGTTGAACTGTGCAGTACGAACATATAGCAAGTTATCAATCTAAACATCTGGATATTTCTTGTGTCATTAACAGAGCACAAAGAGCTGCAGCTGGTGAATGAGAAACATCGCTGTGAGGGGAGAGTGGAAGTGTTCCACAATGGCACCTGGGGAACAGTGTGCTCAGATACATTTGATGGACCTGCTGCAGAAATGATTTGGAAACAGTTACAGTGCGGTCCCCTCAGTTCTATCGATTATTACACTCAGTCATTCGGAGAAGGATCCAGAACCATTTGGCTCCAGGGGATGAAGTGTATTTCACATGAATCGTTCTTTTGGCAGTGTCAAACAGAACCGTGGGGTAAACACGACTGTGAACACAGGGAGGATGCTGGTGTTGTTTGTTCAGGTAACAAAACAAACCTCTCAATGTGTCAGTGTCATTTGAAACATCGGTGTCTGACACAGTCAGCATATTTCTCTTCTCAACAGAAGCAAATGTAGCAAAGGAGCAGCTCCATAGATCAGAGGACTGCATTCGAGAATATGATTGTAAACGTGTGCTTTCACCAGGTGCTACTTCCTCTTTACTATACCAACAATTGTACTCCTGTCTTATACTGCATCAATAATAATCATTGATTCTCTTTGACAGATTCGGGACAATGGTTACGCCTGTTTGGAGGTAACACCAACTGCTCCGGGAGAGTGGAGATATTGTGCAATATCATCTGGGGCACGGTGTGTGATGACTCCTGGGATATGGCCGATGCCAATGTTGTCTGCAGGCAGCTGGGTTGTGGCCACGCTCTATTGGCCCCAGGAGGGGCTACTTTTTCCCAGGGTGACGGTGTTATCTGGCTGGATGAGGTGAAGCGCACCGGAAGCAAATGTTCTCTGGCCGACTGTCCTTCCTCATCGCCAGCTCAATCTGACTGTGATCACAAGGAAGATGCCAGTGTGATTTGTTCCGGTGAGGATGGCAGGATTTTGGAGAGTGGGGTGAAGGTTGTTTTGTTAAATTGACTCGTGACTTCAGGAAATTAAGAACAGTATTTATCGTTTAAATGGAAAGCGCTGAAATTTCATCTTTTTGAACTTTTTTGTACAATATATTCCACAGGACTCGATGTGCCTCCAATTGTTTTCCCGTCCACATCTGCAGGTACTTACCATTATTACTATTCCAGCGAGTGATAGGGTTTCTATTAGTTGAATTGGTATTGTTGTCATTCTCAGAAGATACTATGAGCACGTTCTCACTGACTGGATAATTTTTTGCCTCACCGGATATTTCAAATGGTCTGATTGAAATTCTGCTAATCCCAGTTTCTGGCTGCACCTGAACTTTCCTGTCCTCATCAGAAACATAGGGGCACTGTCTCTGTAATTTAGACTGGCTCACACTTTCCTCTGGTGCAATGTGCACCACACATAATGGGGAATGTTCAGCCCAACTCATTGCCCGGAAGCAGTGGATATAATTATTAAATACTTCTTGTAAATATTTTATTGTGTAAGATGGACTGTGTCTGTGTTCAAACCTTCTGTATTATTGTCATTAAGAATAGGGATATAAAACTACTTCCATCCTAGTTCCGGGCTGCTTCGGAGTCCTGCTAATCTCTGTGTTGATCTCACTGATAGTGGTTGTACAGAAAAAGTCACTCAGAAGAGGTGAGGTTCATATCTTACCGCGGATCCAACACAAGATTTACTAATACAAATGGGACTCTTAATAAATGACACTTTTCATAATAATATAGAGTTCTTGAAGAAATGGCTCCCTCTCTCTTATTAAGAAATATTCTATATCTAGGACAGCATAGGTCTGTTATCTCAACCAAGGACACGATCAGAAGAGGCTCTGTAACATGACAGTCCTAAAGCTGATAAGATCGAGCCTGGTAACCTCGCTAGATTGGAGGTATTTTACAAACGATCACAAGCAGGAGAACGGGTCATAGAGTAGTCGAGTTATCCAGCAGAGAAACGCGCCCATCCGCCCATCGTGTCTGTGCCAGCCATCAAGCACCTATATATTCTAATCCCATTACTCAGCCCTTGTCCCTTCGCCTTGGATGCCATGGCATTTCAAGTGCTCATCTAAATACCTTAAATGTTGTGAGGGTACTGCCTCTACCATCCCTTCTGGCAGTGTGTTCCAGACTCCAAACATCCTCTTTGTGAATATTTTCTTCCGCAATTCTCTTCTCAAACTCCTGCCCCTTACTTTAAATATATTCCCCCTGGTTCCTGACCCCGCCGCTAACGGAGCACGTTTCTTCCTATCTATCATATCAATGCCCTTCATAAATTTGTATGCCCCAATCAGGTCCTCCCTCAGCCTTCTCTGCTCTCAAGAAAACAGCCATAGCCTATCCAGTCTCGCTTCATAATTGAATTGCTCTAGCCCAGGTGAACCCCCTCAGCACTCTGTCCAGTGCACACACATCGTTCCTATAGTGTGGTGCCCAGAACTGTACATAGTACTCCAGTTGTGACTTAACTATCATTTTATACAGCTCCATCTTAACCTCCCTGCTCTTATATTCTATGCCTCGGCTCATAAATACAAGTATTCCATATGCCTTCCTAACCAACTTATCTCCCTGTTGTGCTGCCTGAACTGATCTATGGGCAAGTACGGCAAGGTCCCTCTGACCCACTGTACTTCTTAGGGTCCTACCATCCATTCTATATTCCCTTGCCTTGTTAGTCCTCCCAAAATGTATCACCTCACACTTCTCAGGATTAAATTGCATTTGCTATTCCCCCTCCCATCTTGCCAGCCCATCTTTATCGTCCTGCAATCTAAAGCTTTCCTCCTCACTGTTTATGACATCAGTAATTTTCGTGTCATCTGCGGACTTACTAACATTACTCCTATATTCACATCTAAATCATTAATGTACATTCCAAACCGTAAGGGTCCCAGAACCGATTCCTGTAGTACACCACTGGTCACTGGCTTCCAATCGCAAAAACAACCATCGACCATCACCCTCTGCCTCCTGCACTAAGCCAACTTTGGATCCAATTTGCTAAATTCAAAAAGGAAATAGTGAGAGATCAGTGCCAACATGTTCCCGTAAGGTTGAAGCATAGGAGCAACAAGTCCAGGGAACCCTGGATGTCAAGGGATATGGAGGATTAGATAAGGAATAAAAAGGAGGCTTGTGACAGATTCAGAGTGCTGATAACAGTGGCTGCCCTAGAGGAGTATAGAAAGGAGAGGGGTACTTAAAAAAATGACTTAGGAGAGCGAAGAGGGGACATGCACAAACACTGGTGAGCAAGATAAAGGAAACTCCCAAGGCGTTGTTTTAAGTATATCAAGGGAAAGAGGATAACCAGGGAAAGAGTAGGGCCGATTAGGGACCAAAGTAGCCTTCAGTGTGTGGAGACAGAGGACATAGATTAAGTTTTTGATGATTACTTTTCATCTGTGTTCACCATGGAGACGGATGATGTAGGTGTAGAGACCAGGGAGGGGGATGGTGATATGCTTGAACAAATTAACATTGAAAGTTAGGATGTATTCGATGATTTAGTGGGCTTAAAATGGATAAATCCTCAGGCCCAGATGAGATGAGCCACAGGCTGTTACCTGAGACAAGGGAGGAGATAGCAGGGGCTTTGACACATATTTTCAAATCCTGTCTGGTCACAGGGGATGTACCAGAGGACTGAGAACAATGAATGTGATACCATTATTCAAGAGGGGTAGCAGGGCGAAACCAGGTAATTACAGGCTGGTGAATCTAACATCAGTGGCAGTGAAACTATTGGAAAAAAATCCGAGGAACAAGATTAATCTCCACTTGGAGAGGCAGGCATTAATCGGGGCCAGTCAGCATGGCTTTGTCAGGGGGAGATCGTTTCGAACAAACTTGATTGAATTTGTCCCCAGTCTGCTGTAGGTAAATATATGAGTATGCAGAAAGATTGATACATAGACATATACGAAAATAAGCACAACAAAACTACTCTGCATTCACAATTCCTGGCTTTGTCTCTTTACTATCACCATCTCTGTGATTTGGATGTGTTCGCAGATAATTTACTGTTAAACGCTCGTGGGTTGGAACTAAACTTTAATCATTCCCACCCTCCATCTGACAGGTTCTGTCACGAGTGGCAAGGGTTCACCGGCTGGTTTGTACCATGCAATTTATGAAGAGATTGAGAATATTCCACCTGGCAAGGATTCCTATCAGATCAGGCGTTCAGGTCTGTGTTTTATATTTCATACCGAATTTTCACGAGGCAAATGTCACTTCCGCTTAAATACCTCATTTTAATGGTCAGTTTACTGACTGAACACTGTCAGAAATCCGCCCACTATCACCATGTGAAGGAGTCCTCTCACAGTGCGAGTGTGTCTATATCTGTGTGTACAGTAAGATGAGCAATGGGTTTGGGAAGATTCCCACCCGTCACTACTGCTTAATGAACGTGATTGCTGTTTCTTTGTAACTATCATGTCATTTTATTCCATTTAAACTGGACCATAAATAGTCACTGCTCTCAGAAGGAGACAGTCAGATTATCTCAGATATTATTTCCCTGGGTGACTGGATCAGAAATACGTTCCCATCAGGAACTTCTTACCCGAAATCGGTGGTTTCTACAAAAATCTTATTCTAACACTTTGTATGCTGAAGTTTAAAATGAAATCTACAAATTCCAGTTCATGATAGTGGAGCAACAACACTACCAAATCGATGAAAGCTTTGTCCTGCGATATATTTGGAGAGCGATTTAACCATTCAGATAAATTTCTGAGGTGACAACAAAACACACAAAGACGATTTCCCTGGCAGATAAGGTAAAGGCGATTCCTAAACGAATATATCAGTATATTAAGAGGAAATGGGTAGCTCGGGAGAGATTAGGTCCCTTTCAGGATCGGTGCGGTAATCTGTGTGTGGAGCCACGGGAAATGGGCGAGGTCTCAAAGGAATACTTTTCGTCTGTATTTAGCGTGCAGAAGGTCACGGAATCTAGCGAGTTCAAGGGAAGGGACAGCGATCTCCTGACGTATAGCAACATTACAAGAGAGGAGCTGTTGGAGGTTTTGAAGCGCATTAAGGTGGATAAATCACCATGGCCTGAACAGGTGTATCCTGGGATGCTATGGGAGGCAAGAGAGGAGATTTCTGGGGCCTTGGCAGAGATTTTTGCATCATCGTTAGCCACAGGTGAAGTACCGGAAGACTGGAGGATAGCTAATGTTGCGCCTTTATTTAAGAAGGGAAGCAGGGATAAGACTGCGAACTACAGGCTGGTGAGCCTTACATCATTGGTGGGGAAGTTATTCGCAGGGATTCTGAAAGACAGGATTTATATGCATCTGGAAAGGCAAGATCTGATTAGGATAGTCAGCATGGCTTGGTGCGAGGGAAATCATGTCTCATGAATTTGATTGAGTTTTTTGAGGAGGTGACCAAAAGGATTAGCGAGGGTAGGGCGGTGGACGTTGTGTACGTGGACTTTAGCAAGGCGTTTGACAAGACCCCGCATGGTAGATTGTTCGGGAAGGTTCGAACACATGGGATCCAGGGTGAGGTAGCCAATTGGATACTAAATTGGCTGGCTGTTAGAAGGCAGAGGGTAGTGGTGGAGGGTTGTTAAAGAACAAAAGAACAAAGATAATTACAGCACAGGAACAGGCCCTTCGTCCCGCCAAGCCTGCGCCGATCCAGATCCTCTATCTAAACATGTCGCCTATTTTCTAAGGGTCTGTATCTCTTTGCTTCCTGCCCATTCATGTATCTGTCTAGATACATCGTAAAAGATGTCGTGCTATCGTGCCGGCGTCTAGCACCTCCGCTGGCAACGCGTTCCAGGCACCCACCACCCTCTGTGTAAAGAACCTTCCACGCATATCCCCATAAACCTTTCCCCTCTCACTTTGAACTCGTGACCCCTAGTAATTGAATCCCCCACTCTGGGAAAAAGCTACTTATTATCTACCCTGTCTATACCTCTCATCATTTTGTACACCTCAATCAGGTCCCCCCTCAACCTCTGTCTTTCTAATGAAAACAAGCCTCATCTACTCAACCTCTCTTCATAGCTAGCGCCCTCCACACCAAGCAACATTCTGGTGAACCTCCTCTGCACCCTCTCCAAAGCATCTACATCCTTTTGGTAATGATAATGTTCTTCAGATTGGAGGCTGGTGATCAGTGGTGTGCCGCAGGGATCGGTGCTGAGCCCTCTGTTGTTCGTCATATATATTAATGACTTGGATGAGAAGTAGGGGACATGATTAGTAAGTTTGCAGATGACACCAAGATTGCAGGTATAGTGGACAGTGAAGAAGGTTGTCTAAGGTTACAACAGGATGCAGATCAATTGAAAAGTGGGCAAGGGATTGGAAAATGGAATTTAACGCAGGCAAGTGCGAAGTAATGCATTCTGGGATGTTAAACCAGGGCAGGACATATACAATGAATGGCAGGGCACTGGGGAGTGTTGCTGAGCAGAGAGACCTTGGTGTGCAAGTACATTGCTCCCTGAAAGTGGCAACACTGGTAGTCTGGGTGGGGAACAAGGCGTATGGCGTGCTTGCCTTCATTGGCTGAGGCAGTGAGTACAAGAGTTGGGACATAATGTTACACTTGTACATACCATTGGTTAGGCTGCACTAGGTGTACGGTGTGCAATTCTTTTCGCTGCATGACAGGAAAGATGTGCTAAAGTTAGAGAGCGTGCAGAAAGGATTCACCAGGATGTTACCTGGTTTGGAGGGCTTGATTTCTGAAGAGAGATTGGATAGGCTGGGTCGGTTTTCCCTGAAGCGAAGGAGGCTGAGAGGGGACATGATAGAGGTAAATAAAATTATGAGAGGCATAGATAGGGTAGAAAGCCAGAGTCTGTTTCCCATGGTAGGGGTGACTAAAACTAAAGGGCATAACTTTAAGGTGAGAGGGAGGATGTTTAAAGGGGATCAAAGGGGTACATTTTTCACACGAAGAATAGTGGGTATCTGGAATGAGCTGCCAGAGGAGGTGGTGGAGGCACGAACAGTATCAACATTTAAGAGGCATCTGGAGAGGTACTTGAAAGAGCAAGGCATCGAGGGATATGGAACTAATGCAGGCAGTTGGGATTCGTATAGATAGGCATTATGGTCGGCATGACGCGGAGGGCCAAGGGACCTGTTTCTATGCTGCATGACTCGATGACTCGAAGATCAAATCCGTTATTAGCCTTCTTGCACTCTTTTCTGCCCCATTGTCCGGGGTGGGTTTCGGTTTTGGAACCAATGCACCGTTTGAGATTCTGAAAGGGAAAGAGACAGGGTCAGAGTGGAGGGATTCTGGTTTAAGAAACTGTACTTACTGACTATGTTTTACACTATTGTCGCTGCTCTAATGTCTGAAATCTGACCCACCAGCTGTACTGTGTATTGCTTTAACTGCTCGCTATATGAGCCAACATTTATGGTCCATCTGTAGTTGCACTTGAACCCCTGCAATCCCTGTGATGAATGTTTCACAATCGTGTCAGATACAAATTCCCAGGACATTGTCACCAGATGATGACGGTATTATGCTATTTACTCGAACGTCCCAATCAATCTCTCCAATAACCATCCATGTCTGTGTTTAACAGTTTCTGATTCCATTGAGTCCCTCAATCAGATTGAATATTACACCAGTCACAGTTTGGGTGACACGGATCCTGGATCAGAAAATCCTGAAAGGAACTCCTCCAGTCTTCAGGGTGGGTACAATTTCACTTGTCACCATCACGTTTTTTAATCCATCACGCTGTCTGCTATCTAAAATTAACAACTAAATATAAAAGAACTTAATCACCGTAAAATGATGCTGCTGAAGACATGGAGCATTGCTGAGTAATTTTAGTTTTAAAAAATGGAGAAATAATTTGGATTTCTACAAAATCATCCTGATTGCACCCAGTGGAAAAATGGAATGAAATTTTCAGTTCATGATGTTTTCTGACACTGTTGTCTGGGCGGTGATGTGTGAAATGTGTGTGCATGTTGGATGGGTGATTCAATGGGATACATGTGACATTAAAACGGAGGGCAGAATTTTGTCACACAGTGACCACAGACAGGCGGGGGGGGGGGGTTGGGGGAGGGAGGGAGGGGCGGGGAAATGCCACTGGATAGCGGTGCAAAGGAAGCTCGATATCTTCACACTGTTTGGTGATATTCCCAGAGTCGGCAGAGCTGGTGGGTGGAGGCTGCACTTCAAGGCGTTGGACTGGTAACTGAGCCTATAAAACAGGAAATTTATGGCAATTTTCCACGCTATTCACAATTTAGAAAAGGATGGGTGAGAACAACAGTTTTCAGAGACTCGCCTTCTACAAGCAGGGGGAAGGTCAGAGGAAGGTCAGTTTTGGGTGTGAAAGCATTGTGGCACTTGAGGGAGGGCGAGAGATACTGTGTCGCGGTATTGGCAATCTGGAGGCTGGCCAATCTTGGCGATCAAAACATAGGTATTCAGGATGAGCGTCCTCTCTGACTTGGCATTTAGATACACCAAGTAAAAAGAATGGAGGCCTTGAGAAGTGAGTGCAGCAATTTACAATAGGTGTCAGCCACTCCGGTTTTGAGGCCTCCCATTGTGGAGGAGAATCAGAGATGGAGAGAGCTGCAGTCCCCGGGAGTTGGTCTGCAGCACCCAGACAGGGACAAGAATCGTGAGGCTGGTAGAGAGTGTGGATGAACAGGGTACACAGTAGCACGCAAGCAGCTTCTGAGTGCAGAATACGCTACCCACCAGAGTGGGCTTACCATCATTGGCTCTGCTTCCTGCAAATTTCGGAGCAGCAGTGTCACTGAAGATCGTGCCTTTCCAGGGAGGCGGTTACTGATCTCTGCACGATGATTGAAGCGGATCTGAATCAATGAGTAGGGGCACCCCGTCTCCAATTTCATTTTCATATTTGTGTCACTTAAGGTTGTCAGCTTGATGTGAGGCACGGCACTCACTTTGCCACACTACATTAGGGCGTTGATCCTATTCCTGCACTGAAGCCTCTTGCATGGGAGCACCTCACGGCTGCTCACATCCTCCTCAATCGCCTGCCATGCCCTCCGTGCCTGCCTAACAGGCTTCCTCCACCCTTCCCGAAGGAAAAGTGCTTCCATCCTTGCACTTGTTGCCTGGTGGAGCACTTGAAGGGGGGCATGAGGAAACCTGGGAGCCACCCTTGCTCTGGCTGCTGCCATCTGCCAAACACTCCAGTTTTCAGTCCTCCCACCAGCTGTCCTACAGTGCCTCTGCCTTTCATCGATTGCGGGCTGCCTTTTAAATATAGCATGGGCCAAAGGAGACTCAACTACTGCGACATGACATGGTCCTACCATTCGCTAACCTCTAATCTCACTACAGCTGAAGATCACAATCTACCCTGCCAGCCCGGGTAGATTGACGTCTAATAATATCATTCTAAGTATTTCGTCTTACCATTTGATATCTGTGAGTATCATTATTTCCTGTCAGGTCTGGTTCCGGGTGATTATGATGATGTTCTGACTGGAGCCATTGACACTCAGGATAGTCACTTCTTGCTGGACAGTGGTCCTGATGATCTCTTCACACTGACAAGTGCCGGCGGTGATCTCTCCACTCTCGGTGAGTTAAACTCTCACAGTCACCAGCTGTCTGTCACTACATTGAATTTCTTTCCAATTTGTGTTACCACAGACTGCTTGATTGAAATTCATGTTGAGATTAAATGAAATTAGATTAATCAATGCCTGAATTATTTTAGAAAAAAGATCCTGATTATATTCGGTGTGTGATATCTCTCTTATTAATACTTCCACTGGCAATCCTTCAAGTGCTCAATCTGAACATCCTGATTCAGTCTCAGCAGATCCATTTGATCTGCTGTCACCCAGCGGGCGTTGGTGAAACAACAGGGTGAATGGAGGTGGAAAACATTCAGAGGTCAACAAATTGCAGTCCCCTTTATATTATTGACACATAGATAGATGACCCGCACTGAACCCGCTTTCAGTCCAATCATTAATCCATAATCTTTCTCTCCACAGTATACAGCTCTCAGACCCGCACTGAACCCGCTTTCAGGCCAATCATTAATGCATAATCTTTCTCTCCACAGTATACAGCTCTCAGACCCGCACTGAACCCGCTTTCAGTCCAATCATTAATCCATAATCTTTCTCTCCACAGTATACAGCTCTCAGACCCGCACTGAACCCGCTTTCAGTCCAATCATTAATCCATAATCTTTCTCTCCACAGTATATAGCTCTCAGACCCACACTGAACCCGCTTTCAGTCCAGTCATTAACCATAATCTTTCTCTCCACAGTATACAGCTCTCAGACCCGCACTGAACCCGCTTTCAGTCCAATCATTAATCCATAATCTTTCTCTCCACAGTATACAGCTCTCAGACCCACACTGAACCCGCTTTCAGTCCAGTCATTAATCCATAATCTTTCTCTCCACAGTATACAGCTCTCAGACCCGCACTGAACCCGCTTTCAGTCCAGTCATTAATCCATAATCTTTCTCTCCACAGTATACAGCTCTCAGACCCACACTGAACCCGCTTTCAGTCCAATCATTAGTGCATAATCTTTCTCTCCACAGTATACAGCTCTCAGACCCACACTGAACCCGCTTTCAGTCCAATCATTAATGCATAATCTTTCTCTCCACAGTATACAGCTCTCAGACCCGCACTGAACCCGCTTTCAGTCCAATCATTAATCCATAATCTTTCTCTCCACAGTATACAGCTCTCAGACCCGCACTGAACCCGCTTTCAGTCCAGTCATTAATCCATAATCTTTCTCTCCACAGTATACAGCTCTCAGACCCGCACTGAACCCGCTTTCAGTCCAGTCATTAATCCATAATCTTTCTCTCCACAGTATACAGCTCTCAGACCCGCACTGAACCCGCTTTCAGTCCAATCATTAACCCATAATCTTTCTCTCCACAGTATATAGCTCTCAGACCCACACTGAACCCGCTTTCAGTCCAATCATTAGTGCATAATCTTTCTCTTCACAGTCTACAGCTCTCAGACCCGCACTGAACCCGCTTTCAGTCCAATCATTAACCCATAATCTTTCTCTCCACAGTATACAGCTCTCAGACCCACACTGAACCCGCTTTCAGTCCAATCATTAGTGCATAATCTTTCTCTTCACAGTCTACAGCTCTCAGACCCACACTGAACCCGCTTTCAGTCCAATCATTAACCCATAATCTTTCTCTCCACAGTGTACAGCTCTCAGACCCGCACTGATCCGGTTTTGCTGCTTCCCTCTATTCTTGAAAACAATGATGATGCTCACTGTGAAGCGTTTGCAACAGCAGACATTCCATCAACGATGGGCAGTGACTGTGTAATTCAGCAACTTACATCTCCATCAACCCGGTAAGAGCAATGCTTTATTATTTGTTCCATATTTTCATGTTTTATTTAGAGATACAGCGCTGAAACAGGCCCTTCTGCCCACCGAGTCTGTGCTGACCATCAACAACACACTTATACTAATCCTGCACTAATTCCATATTCCTACCACATCCCTACCTGTTCCTACATTTCCCTACCACCTGCCTATCCTAGGGGCAATATGTAATGGCCAATGTGCCTGTCAACCTGCAAGTCTTTGGCATGTGGGAGGAAACTGGAGCACCCGGAGGAAACCCACACAGACAAAGGGAGAACTTACAAACTCCACACAGGCAGTACACAAAATTAAACCCAGGTCGCTGGAGCTGTGAGGCTGCGGTGCTAAACACTGCGCCACAGTGCCACCCTAACACTGACACTGTGTCAGCACAGTGCTGACACTGTGCAGTCCCGGCTGTTTCCGATATTAATATGATAATTAATGGTGTTTTCAACGGTCAGTGATTCCAAAGTATCAGCGAGAACATTTTCTGTACTTACTAAAGAAATAGGAGGCTTATTGAAGCAGAAATATTCTGAGCAGATCTTATACTGTATTGATGTATTTGTTTGATGGCTAACATTGCTGTAACCCTCACAAGTCGTTTATCTTATCCTTTCAGGTAAACACCAGCCTTAAATCCTGTAGATGATGTCTGGAGGTGGAGCACAGACTGGTGGAAAATATTCTGTGTTAAATTTGAGAGAATGGCATGAACTTCCCCAACAGTGTGAACATGATGAATGTGCTCTGCTTTACCATATAAACATCACTTTATTTTAATGAACCATCACTTTACTTTAGATTAGATTAGAGATACAGCACTGAAACAGGCCCTTTGGCCCACCGAGTCTGTGCCAACATCAACCACCCATTTATACTAATCCTACACTCATCCCATATTCCCAACAAACATCCCCACCTGTCCCTATATTACCCTACCACCTACCTATACTGGTGACAGTTTATAATGGCCAATTTACCTATCAACCTGCAAGTCTTTTGGCTTGTGGGAGGAAACCGGAGCACCCGGAGAAAACCCACGCAGACACAGGGAGAACTTGCAAACTCCACACAGGCAGTACCCGGAAGCGAACCCGGGTCCCTGGAGCTGTGAGGCTGCGGTGCTAACCACTGTGCCACTGTGCCGCCCTTTTGATGAAATAACTAGATTTGGCTTTTCTCTATATTTTGCCTGAATGTGCGTGTTTTCTGTTTAATTAAAATACCTAAAAAAATTGAACACGGATCATTTCTCTGTCTTGACAAATACTGAGATATATTACTGTGCATGTAATTACCAACACTGTCACAGAGATTAAAACCATTGCTTAATAATAAAAAGTTTGTACAAAGTTCGTTTTGTAACCGCTTAACTTTTCCACTTCCGATTAAAGAAGGTTTAGAAGACGTCAGGCAATCAATAAACGGTCTGTCTCTTTAATCTGCATTTCTTGTAACTGCTTCCTCCACCGCCATCTACTCAATGTGGACAAATTACTGCAGTTTATAACGTAAGTGCTGATGTACAATGGAAATAAATTTAAATAATAATAAGACATGTATTCAATCTTTTAGTTGGAATTTGTGACTTTATCAATATTAATGCCGATATTAATGTTCAAGCATTAAATGCACACCAATTCCAAGATACAATATATTGTTTTACTGCGCTACACTATCCCTGAGGATTCCAGAGTCTGTCGGAAGAGCAGGAGAATCTGATCAGAAATTAATGCGTTTTTGCACTTTAATTCTAAATATTTCAGTTATTCATCAGCAGAGCGCAATTGTTACTCAGTCGGAGAACGACGACACCATGCATTATTCTCCCACAGATTGTGACTTTTATTCCATTGCTGCACCTACTGAAACACCAGTATACACCAGCAGAGGGCGACCATTATTAGAATTGAAAACAGATAATACTCGAAACACTGAGCAGGTCAGGAATCAACTGTGGAGACAGAAACAGAACTAGCTTTGCATCTGAATGCCATTTCTTCAGAATTATATAATGGTAGAGATTAACTACTTTTAGTAAATGGCGAGCCAGGGAAAGGGGCATTCAAAGAGCAAAATAGTTAAGGTTTGTGTTGAGATGGAAGCAGGTGTGATTAAACGAATCCCGCCACCTTTACTGTCTCTGATCTATGTCCCTTTGATCTGCAACAATTCATTCTCTCAAATCTGACATTGTCATTAAACCTGCTGACAATGGAGTCGTTGTTGTTGTTTGCTGAAAAGAACCTTGGGGAGCCTAAACTCTCAATCTCTGACATATCTTCGGAGTTCCTCCTGGACCATAACCACACCAGCGAACATCAAGTCATCCATTCCCATACTATCATTGTACATGGAGACCGGGCCTACGTGAGAAGGGCAGCTGCGGTGGGAGATAAAAAGCGGTAGCAGAGAGCCCCTTCTACCTCTATCCACCTGTCAGAGCCGTGCTGTGACATCTCAGGAAAACAGTTAGGTGATTGCTGGGTATCTCGTCCGTGTCTCTGTTGATTAGCCAAGTGGTTTAAATCAAGAGACGTTATTGCAGATGAAGAGTACATTTAAGATATTCACTTTTAAAATATTTAACATCCAAATTAATTAATTAAATAGAATACAAATGGCTGGGCAGGCAATGTGCTGCTGTTGCAGCTGGACTATGTGGGAACAAGTGGAAGCTGGTGCGATCCACGGTGACAACATCTGCAGCAAGTGTTAGCTGCTCGAGGTACTTCCGACTCAGATTTGATGAGCTGGAGTCCGAGCTGCGGACAGTGCGACACATCAGGGAGGGGCAGAGTTACCTGGACACAGTATTTCAGGAGACAGTCACACCCTTAGATTAATTAAATCAAACTTGGACCATGGTCAGGGACACGAGGGTGTGACTGCGATTAAGGAAGGGATGGTGATCCCGAATTTAGCTTTGGAGGAGACTCAGCCAGTCCCCTGAGTCAATAGGTATGAGGTTCTTGCTCCCGGTGTGGACGAGGGCACAGACCGCAGGGAGAATGAATGAGCTGAGCACATCACAGTGGTGCAGAGTGCCATTCAAGTGAGGGGTTAGAAAAGACATATAGCAGTAATAGGGGATAGCATTGTTAGGGGAATAGGTACGGTTCTCTGCAGCACAAACAATGAGTCCCGAAGGCTGTGTTGCCTACCTTGTTCCAATGTTAAGGACATCTCTTCTGGGCCAGAGAGGAACTTGGAGTGCGAGGTTAAGGATCCAGTTGTTGTAATCCAGGCAGGTACCGCCGACATAGGTAGGACTAGGAAAGAGGTTCTGCTGAGGGACTATGTGCAGCTCGTGGCTAAATTAAAAAGCAGAACCACAAAGGTAATAATCTCCGGATTACCTTCTGAGCCACGTGCACATTGGTGTAAGGTTAAGAAGATAAGAAGATTGCTGTGGGAGAAATGGGTTCCATTTCCATCACCAGTACTGGGAATGGTGAGAGCCGTTCCAATAGGATGGGCTTAATTTGAACAAAGTTGGGACCAGTGGCTTGGCGAATCGTATAGCTCGGATTGTAGATCGGACTTTAAAATTATTAGTTGGGGCGGGTGGGGTGGTGGTGGTAGGGTTAAATTGAAAGGAAGTTTTAAAAAATCAAGAAAGAAACGAGAGAGCTGAGGCACAGGGTCATGAGGAGGCGAACAAGGTGTGATGGGAAGGGGCAGAAATTATAATCTGAAGCGTGCAGCAGAAATTAGAGCCAGAGTGAGTAATACTGTTAAAATGTCAACGCTTGAGGCTTTTTAGCTGAATGCAAACAGCATTTATATAAAGATAGATGATTTGATGGCACATACAAAAATAAATGAATAGGACCTGATAGCTATTATAGGGATGTGGTTGGCGGGTGACCAAGACTAGGAACTCAATACTCACGGGTATTTGACGTCCTGGAAAAATCGTCAAAAAGGAAAAGGAGGTGGGGTAACTTTGTTAAAAAAAGAAGCTATCAATACAGTGATGTTCAGAGATACAGATGCAATGCATCATGATGTGGAATTACTTCGGGTGGAAATAAGGAACAGCAAGGGTAAGAAGTCACGCGTGGTGGTGGTCTATAGGCCCCTGAAGAGATGCCTCACTGTCGGACAAATTTTAAATCAGGACGTAATGGAGACGTGTAAGAAGGGTGCTACAATTGTCATGGGTGATTTTAATCTGCATATTGATTGGACAAATCAAATTGGCAGAGGTAAGATGGAGGACGAATTTATAGAGTGCATCAGGAGTTGCTGCTGAGTGCAATACGTTGCAGAACGTACCTGGAAACAGGCTATTTTAAATCTATTAATGTGTAACGAGGTAGGATTAATAAGAGATATCGTATTTAAGGATCATCCGGGGGTAATGATCACAACAGGGAAGAATTTCAAATTCAATTTGAGGGCGAGCAACTCGGGTTTCAAACTAGTGACCTCAACTTAAACAGAGGAGATGATGGAAGTATGAAGAAAGAGTTGTCTGAAGCGGGCTGGAACAAAATAAACTAAGGGGAAGGTCAGTGGATGAGCAGTGGCAGACATTTAAGCAGATATTTCATAACACTCAGCAAAAAAACAATTATCCCGGTCAAAATGAAGGAATTGACGAGAAGGATGAACGGCCCGTGGTCAACAAAGTTGGTCAAGGAGATTATTCAATCAAAAGCGTAGGCATACAAAGTGGCAAAAACTAATGATAGGCCAGAGGATTTGGAATATTTTAGGAACAAGCAGTGGATGACTAAGACGCTGATCAAGAGACAGAAAATCGATTTTGGAAACAAATTGGCAGGAAATATAAAAACAAACAGCAAGAGCTTCCACGGGTACATAAAAAGAAAGAGAGTCGCTGTAGTGTGTGTGAAACCCTTGGAGGATGTGACTGGAGAGTTGATAACAGAGAAGAGGGAAATGGCAGATAATTTAAACCAATATTTGGCATCGGTCTTCACGTTGGAGGCTACTATAAGCAACCCACAGATATCGGATATGCAAGGAGATAATGGGAAGAAAGAAGGACCCAGAGATGGAGAATCGCAGAAAAACAATAATTTTACTCTTCAGTGTACCCGACAGTTTTATATTGTTTTGGATCACACTGGTTGTGTTTATCATTTACAGCCGAATTGCAGATATTCAATATTTTTCCTCCAGCACTGACCCTCACTTTATCACAGTGGCGCAGTGGTTAGCACCGCAGCCTCACAGCTCCAGCGACCCTGGTTCAATTCTGGGCACTGCCTGTGTGGAGTTTGCAAGTTCTCCCTGTGTCTGCGTGGGTCTCCTCCGGGTGCTCCTGTTTCCTCCCACAGCCAAAAGAACTTGCAGGTTGATAGGTAAATTGGCCATTCTAAATTGCCCTTCGTATAGGTAGGTGGTAGGGGAATACAGGGACAGGTGAGGATGTGTCGGAACATGGGATTAGTGTAGGATTAGTATAAATGAGTGGTTAATGGTCGGCACAGACTCGGTGGGCAGAAGGGCCTGCTTCACTGCTGCATCTCTAAATCTAAATCGAAATCAAATCAAATATCAAAGATGCTGCGGATTCTCAGTTCCTGCACCAACAGATGTATTTACGCTGTGATCCAGACTAAATTTAGACAGGAGCTGAAGAACGCAGTGAAATACTCTCTCAATCTCAATGTTAAATTAGTGAAATCATAGAACGAACTGTAGGTTTTGAAGACTGGAACTAAATCCTATTTCATATTCCATCCCCTACACTCCACAGATGACCAAAAGTATATTTTATATTCACAGCACTGATCCCTGAAATGATCTAAATGTGGTTCTGAGATTATATTTTATTGATAAACTGACCTGTTGAGGTGGGACTTCACACAAAGGCGTCACTGAAAATCTCAGCTGTATTCAACGAAACCCAGCCCGGACTCAGAGCAAAATGGACAGAGCGACAAATCACAGTGATTGTGAGATGATGAAAAGAACAGAATGTGCAATGTGACAGGGTCACCAACAGATGGAGATGGTGAGAATGGAGCAGGAAATGCAGTGAGGCAGGTGCTCCTGCAGACGGAGATGGTAAGAAGGACAGTCAGTGCAGCGAGACAGGGCCACCAGCAGATGAAGATGCTGAGCATTTGCTGACAGCAAATTCTGTGTGACTGGGTTTGGAAGTTTCCACGAGTTTGAGGTACTTACTTTATGTAAACCTGAGATGCTCAATTAAAGAATTTCAATACAATTTGCGTTAAATGGCTATTTTCCCAATATCTAAACACTTCCAACATTGAACTGGCTGATGTTTGGAAAATTATTTTGAGTGATTAAAGATAATGTATAAATAAAGCAACAGCATTAAATAAAACACATGCAGTCATTCACACATAAAAACTCTCGAAATAAGTTGTGTTGAGTTCTGCATCACTAAAGTTATGGCATCGGTCTCTCTCACCTCTCTTTCTATGCTGGTATCTGTTCGACTATATCTAAGAGTAATTGAAGTCTTGAACCTGTTCTCTTCTGAAAATTAATATTGAATCTGCTTTCAGAAACCCATCAGATAGTGAATTCCAGAACATAACAACTCCCTGCCGATTAGTTTCTCCCCTCTATTATGTAAACAATTTTTCCTCATCTCTCCAAACAGAGGGAAACATTTTAAATACAGTTGATTTCTCCAGGACAGCAGCTGCAGAGGAGCTGGAACCTCCTGAATTTGGACAAGCGATGAACAAAAATCCCTCTGAATCCCCAAGGAGAGCAGAGGAAAGAAACAGTCAGGAAGCAAATGGAAACAAGTGACACTTTATTGCAGCAGCAAAAACTCCTTGTCAGAATGTGGAGGTAGTTATCGCTGAGCTTTATATAAACTGGAGGAGAAAAGTGGAAGATCTTTAATACAATTTGTGTTAAATGTCCATTTTCCAGCTTGGTAAACCCTTGTAACATTAAAGTTGTAAATGATCAGGAAGTTTTTCCATTCGAATGATTGCAGGCGAATGCATAAATTCAGAGAACCGATAAGCAAGTCCAGAGCGGCGTCGGCGAGAGCGGCAACAGGCGAGAGGAGCTGGGATATAAAATGAAACAGCGGCCCTGTTCTGTGGACCTGCTTGACCGACAAAATCGAAGTGTGACGCCACAGGAGAGCTGGCAAGTGACTGTTAGGTATTTCCTCCGTGTCACTTTTTTGCTTTAAATTATTATACGTTGAGTGTTCACGTAAATAATATTTTTTTAGAATACTGTGATCCAAATTAATTAATTAAATAGAATAGAGAATGGCTGGGCAGATGACATGTTGCAGCTAGAGTATGTGGGAGCTGGTGGAAGCTCGTGCGATCCAAGGTGATCACATCTGCAGCAAGTGTTGGCTGCTCGAGGACTTTCGGCTCATAGTTGATGAGCTGGAGTCCGAGCAGCGGACGCTGCGACATATAAGAGATAGGGTGAGTGACCTGGACACTGTTTCTCAGGAGACAGTCACACCAATCAGATTAATTACATCAAAATTGGACGGTCGTCAGAGACAGGAGTGTGAGACTGCGAGTGAGGCAGGTATGGGGATCCAGAATTTAGCTTTGGAGGAACCTCAGCCAGTTTTTTTAAATTCATTCATGCGATGTGGGCGGCGCTGGCCAGGCCAGCATTCATTGCCCATCCCTAATTGCCCTTGAGAAGGTGGTTGTGAGCTGCCTTCTTGTACCGCTGCAGTCCATTTGGGGTAGGTATACCCATACTGCTGTTAGGAAGGGAGTTCCATGATTTTGACCCAGCGACAGTGAAGGAACGGCGATATAGTTCCAAGTCAGGATGGTGTGTGACTTGGAGGGGAACTTGCAGGTGGTGGTGTTCCCATGCATTTGCTGACCTTGTCCTTCTAGTTGGTAGAGGTCCCGGGTTTGAAATGTGCTGTCTAAGGAGCCTTGGTGCATTGCTGCAGCGCATTTTGTAGATGGTACACACGGCTGCCACTCTGCGTCCATGGTGGAGAGAGTGAATGTTTGTGGATGGGGTGCCAATCAAGCGGGTTGCTTTGGCCTGGATGGTGTCGTGCTTCTTGACTGTTGTTGGAGCTGCACCCATGCAGGCAAGTCTCACTCCTGACTTGTGCCTTGTAGATGGTGGACAGGTTTTGGGGAGTCAGGATGTGAGTTACTCGCCTGATGATTCCAAGGCTCTGACCTGCTCTGATAGCCATGGTATTTATATGGCTACACCAGTTCAATTTCTGGTCAGTGGTAGCCCCCAGGATGTTGATACTGGGGGATTCAGCGATGGTAATGCCATTGAATGTCAAGGGGAGATGGATAGGTTCTCTCTTGTTGGAGATGGTCATTGCCTGGCACTTGTGTGGCGCGATTGTTGCTTGCTACTTATCAGTCCAAGCCTGGATATTGTCCAGGTCTTGCTGCATTTCTACACGGACTGCTTCAGTATCTGAGGAGTTACGAATGGTGCTGAACATTGTGCAATCATCAGCGAACATCCCCACTTCTGACCTTGTGATTGAAGGAAGGTCATTGATGAAGAAGCTGAAGATGGCTGGGCCCAGGACACTACCCTGAGGAACTCTGCAGTGATGTCCTGGAGCTGAGATGATTGACCTCCAACAACCACAACCATCTTCCTTTGCGCTAGGTATGACTCCACCAGCGGAGGGTTTTCCCCCTGATTCCTCAGTTTTGCCAAGGCTCCTTGATGCCATACTCGGTCATGTGCTGCCTTGATGTCAAGGGCAGTCACTCCTACCTCACCTCTTGAGTTCAGCTCTTTCTTCCATGTTTGAACAAAGGCTGGAATGAGCTTAGCAACTTTGTGGCCTTGGCGGAACCCAAACTGAGCGTCACTGAGCAGGTTATTGCGAAGCAAGTGCCGCTTGATGGCACTGTTGATGACACCTTCCATCACTTTACTGATGATTGAGAGTCGACCGATGGGGCAGTAATCGGCCGGCTTGGACTTGTCATGCTTTTTGTGTACAGGACATACCTGGACAGTTTTCCACATTGCAGGGTAGATGTCTGTCTTGCAGCTATACTGGAACACCTTGGCTAGGGGCTCGGCACGTTATGGAGCACAGGTCTTCAATCGTATTGCCGGAATTTTGTCAGGGCCCATAGCTTGTGCAGTATCCAGTACCTTCAGTCGTTTCTTGATATCACGCGGAGTGAATCGAATTGGCTGAAGTATGGAATCTGTGATGTTGGGGAGTTCAGGAGGAGGCCGAGATGGATCATCAACTCGAAACTTCTGGCTGAAGATTGTTGCAAATGCTTCAGCTTTATCTTTCGCACTGATGTGCTGGGCTCCCCCATCATTGAGGATGGGGATATTTGTGGAGCCACCACCTCCATTTAGTTGTTTAATTGTCCACTAGCATTCACGGCTGGATGTGGCAGGACTGCAGAGCTTCGATCTGATCTGTTGGCTCTGGAATCGCTTAGCTCTGTCTATCACATGCTGCTTACGCAGTTGGCATGCAAGTAGTCCTGGGTTGTAGCTTCACTCGGTTGACACCTCATTTTGAGGTATGCTTGTTGCCGCTCCTGGCATGCTCTCCTGCACTCTTCATTCAACCAGGGTTGGTCTCCTCGCTTGATGGTAATGGTAGAGTTGGGGATATGCCGGGCCATTTGGTTACAAATTGTGGTTGAGTTCAATTCTGCTGCTGATGGCTCACAGCGCCTCATTGATGCCCACTTTCCATTGTTAGATTTGTTCGAACTTTAAGCCATTTAGCAGTGTGATAGTGCCACAGAACACGACGGACGGTACCCTCAATGTGCAGGTGGGACTTCGTCTCCATAAGGACTGTGCGGTGGTCACTCCGACCAATACTGTCATGGACAGAAGTATCTGCAGCAGGCAGATTGGTGAGGACGAGGTCAAATATGTTTTCCCCTCGTGTTGGTTCCTCCACCACCTGCCGCAGACCAAGTCTAGCAGTTATGCCCTTTAGATCTCGTCCAGCTCGGTCAGTAGTGGTGCTACCGAGCCACTCTTGGTGATGGTCATTGCAATCCCCCACCAGAGTACATTTTCTGTCCTTGCTACCTTCACTGCTTCCTCCAACTGGTGTTCAACATGGTGGAGTACAGAGTCATCATCTGAAGGAGGGCATTAGGTGGTAATCAGTCGGAGGTTACCTTGCCCATGGTTGACCTGATGCCACGAGAATTCATGCGTTCAAGATTCGATGTTGAGGACTCCGAGAGCAACTCTCTCCCTACTGCATTCTACTGTCCCGCCACCTCTGGAGGGTCTGTCCTGCCGGTGGGACAGGACATACCCGGGCATGGCGAAGGCAGTGCCTGGGACATTGTCTGTAAGTTATGATTCCGTGAGTATTACTATGTCAGGCTGTTGCTTGACTAGTCTGTGGGACAGCTCACCCAACTTTGGCACAAGCTCCCAGATGTTATTAAGGAGGACTTTGCAGGGTCGATAGGGCTGGGTTTGCCGTTGTTTTTCCAGTGCCTAGGTCGATGCCGGGTGCTCCATCCGATTTCATTGCTTTTTATTCACTTCATAGCGGTTAGGTACAACTGATTGGTTTACTCGGCCATTTCAGAGGGCATGTAAGAGTTAACCACATTGCTGAGGGTCTGGAGTCACATGCAGTTCAGACCAGGTAAGGACAGCAGATTTCCTTCCCTAAAGGACATTAGTGAGCCAGATGGGCTTTTACAACAATCGACAATGGTTTCATGGCCATCATTAGAATAGCTTTTAATTCCAGATTTATTAATTAAATTCAAATTCCATCTTCTTCTGCGGTGGGATTCGAACCCACGTCCCCAGAGAAATACCCTGGGTCTCTGGGTTACTAGTCCAGTGATAATACCACTACGCCACCGCCACTGCCCTTATCCAATTGGTATCAGGTCCTTGCTCCCAGTGTGGACGATGGCACAGACTGCAAGGAGAATATGCAAACTGACCACAGCACCCACGTTCAGAGCACAATTCAAGTGGGAGGAGAACAGAGAAATGTAGTTGTAATAGAGGATCGCATAGTTAGGGGAATAGATGCAACTCTCTGCAGCAAAGATAGAAAGCTCCAAAGGTTGTGTTGTCTGCCTGGTCCCAAGGTTAAGGACATCTCTTCTGGGCGAGAGAGGAACTTGGAGTGGAAGGGAAGGATCCAGGTGTCGTGGTCCACAAAGCTATCAACGACATAGTTAGAAGTAGGCAAGAGGTTCTCCTGAGGTACTATGAGCAACTCAGGGCTAAATTGGAATGAAGAACCACAAAGGTAATAGTCTCCAGTTTACTACTTGAGCCACGTGCAATTTGGCATAGGGGAAATAAGATTAGAGAGGTAAATGCATTGCTCAAAGATTGCTGTGGGAGAAATGGGTCCCGATTTATGGGACACTGGCACCATTACTGGTGAAAGAAAGAGCTGCTCTATTAGGATGGGCTTCACTTGAACCATGCTGGGACCAGTGTCCTGGAGAATCGTATAAGTAGCGTTCTAGATCAGGCTTTAAAGTAAATAGTCGGTGGAGGGTCCAATAGAAGGGAAGTTTAAAAAGTCGAAAAGTAAGAGACAGCAGAGTTGCAGGGTAGTGGAGGGGCATACATTAATTGGCGTGTGACAGGAAGGGACAGAGAATACAAGCAAAACAGTACAGCAGAAATTAGAACCAGAGTAGGTAAAAATGATTTTAAAAAAGTCAAAGCTTAAGGCTCTTTATCTGAATGCACATAACATTTGTAACAAGATGGATGAGCTGACGGCACAAATAGAAATAAATGAATATAATTTGATAGCTGTCACAGAGATGTGGTGGCAGGATGACCAAAACCGGAAACTCAATGTTCAAGGATATTCCGTGTTCTGGAAGAATAGGCAGAAAGTAAAAGCAGGTTGGGTAGCTTTGCTATTAAAGGAAGTGATTAGTGTAGTTTTGAGTTGGGACATAGGTGCAATAGATCGTGATGTAGAAACAGTTTGGGTAGAAATAAGGAATAGCAAGTGAAGGAAATCACGGGTGGCAGTGGTCGATAGGTTCCCGAGGAGTTGCCTCTCTGTCGGACAAAGTATTAATCAGGAAATGATGGAGGCGTGTGAGAAAAGCACTCCAATTATCATGGGTGATTTTAATCTGCATTTCGACTGGACAAATCAAATTGGCAAGGAAGACAAATTTGCAGAATGCATCAGGGATTGTTTCATAGAACTACACATTGCAGAACCTACCCGGGAACAGGCTATTTTAGATTTGGTAATGTGCAATGAGGTAGGATCAAGACGATATATCGCAGCTAAGGATCGTCTAGGGGGATGTGTTCATAACATGGTACAATTTCCAATGCAGTTGGAGGGTGAGCAACTCAGGTCTCAAACCAGTGTCTTCAACTTAAACAAGGACAATTACAGAGGGATGAAGAAATAGTTTTCTAATGTGGGCTGGTAAAATAGACCAAAAAGAATGACAGCAGATGAACAGTGGCAGACTTTTAAGCAGATATTTCATAACACTCAGCAAACATTTATTCCGGTCAGAAGGAAGGACCCAATGAGAATTATGGACGGTCCGTGGATAACAAAAAGGACGTTAAGGAGAGTATCAAATCAAAAACAAAGGCGTACAAAGTGGCGAAAGTTAGTGGTAGGCCAGAGGATTGTTTTTTTTAATGTATCAGCAGCAGATGACTAAAAGCCTAATAAAGAGGGAGAAAATTGATTCAGAGTAAATTGGCAAGAAATATAAAAACATACTCAAAGAGCTTCTACGGTTATATAAAAAGGAAGAGAGTAGCTGAAGTAAGTGTGGGACCCTTAGTGGATGAGACTGGGGAGTTAATAACAGGGAACAGGGAAATGGCAGCTAATTTAAACCAATATTTTGTATTGGTCTTTACGGAGGAGGACACTACAAACATCCCAACAATAATAGATGAGCAATGTGTAAATGGGAGGGAGGAACTTGTAACAATCTCTATCACGAGGGAAAAGGTGCTTGCCAAACTTATGGGAATAAAGGCAGACACGTCGGCAGTACCTGATGGCCTGTATCTAAAGGTTTTAAAATAAGTGGCTGCAGAGATAGTAAAGGTATTGGTCGTAATATACCAAAACTCACTGGATTCCGCAGGGTACCAGCGGATTCGAAAACCGTTAATGTGACGCCTCGATTCAAGAAAGGAGGGAGACAGAAAGCACAAATATATAGACCTTAAATATATAGATATCGCTAAACATGGGATAATGTTAAAGTCCATTATTAAGGAAGAAATAGCAAGTCATTTCGAAAAGCAGAATGGAATCAAACACAGTCAAAATAGGTTTATGAAAAGGAAATCATGTTCGACTATTTTCTTAAAATTCATTGAGGATATAAGCAGAGGGGATAAAGGGGAACTGGTATATGTTGTGTATTTCGATTTTCAGAAGGCTTTCAATTAGGTACCACATAAAAGGTTATTGCACAAAATAAGAGCTGAGGGTATTCGGGGTAATGTGTTGGCATGGATCGAGGATTGTCTAGCACATAGAAGGCAGCGAGTCAGGATTAATGGGTCTTCTTCTGGTTGGAAAGCCATAACTAAAGGGGTGCCACAAGCATCGGTCCTGGGGCCTCAACTATTTACCATCTATATTGATAACTTTGAGGAAAGGACAGTGTGTAGTGGAGCCAAATTTGCTGACGATACAAATTTAGGTGAGAAGGCATGCTGTGATGATGACAGAAATAAGCTGCAAAGGGATGTAGATATGTTAAGTGAGTGGATAAAAAACTTGGAAGATAGTGTTCATTGTGGGAAAGTGTGATGTCATCCAATTTGGTAGGAAGAGTAAAAAGGCAGATTATTATTTAGATGGAGAAGGACTACAAAATACTGCAGTACAGAGGGATCTGGGTGTTCTTGTACATTAAATACAAAATGTTATCATGCAGCTGCAGCGAGCAATTCGGACGGTAAGTGGAATTTTGGCCTTTATTACTAGGGGGTTGTAGTTTAAAAGTATGGAAGTCTTGTTACAACTGTACAGCATGTTGGTAAGGCCACACCTGGAGTACTGCATACAGTGTTGGTCCCAGTACTTAAGGAATGATATGCTGGCATTGGAGGCCATTCATAAAATAATTACTAGGCTGTTTCCTGGGACGAAGGGTTGTCTTATCAAGAACAGCTAAACAGATTAGCCCTTTCTTCATTGGAATTAGAAGAATGAGAGGTGATCTTATTGAAACATATATGATTCTAAGCGGGCTTGACATAATAGATGTTGAGAATGTGTTTCCACTGGTGGGGTATCTCGAACTTGTGGACATAGTTACAGAAAACGGGGTCACATATTTAAAACTGAGTTGCAAACGAATTTCTTCTTTCAGACGCTGGTGATTCTCTGGAATCCTCTACGTCAGACAGTTCTGGAGGCTAGGTCACTAAATGTATTTAAGGACGAGGAAGATAGATTATGACATCTCGGGGAGTCGAGAGTTATGCGAAGCTGTCCCAAAAGAGGAGTTGAGGCCTGGGACAGATCAGCCATGATCTTGTTGAATGGCGGGGCAGGCTTGAGGGGTTGAATGGCCGACTCCTGCTCCTATTTCGTATGGTCTTAGGTTTCTGTTTTTTATTATTTTCACATTCACAATAGTCATTTCACCCACAACACCTTAGCTGTGTCAAGGCCACAGTTCCAAGCACACATTTCTTGTGATGTTCTCACACAGGAAATCACTCCATACTTTCCTACATGCGTGCTTTTAAGCCTGCCATTTCCAAATGCAGCGTCCGGGCAATTAATACATCTTTAGCCAATGGCCAACCACCTGCAATCTCTACTTCTTCACCTCCAGGGTTCTGTTCATTTGCCTTCCAATTGTTTCAAGGCCACGTTTTAAACGAGTTTTTACGATAAAGGAGGAACACTTTGGATCTTGTTGCGCTGACCCAATTTGCCAAAACGGCACATTACAATCCTCATTGGCAACTTTGCAGTCCGTCTCCCATACACATCAAAATATTGTACAGAAGCGCCAATCATCAGCTAAATGCAATTCATTTCGAGAGCTTCGCATCCCCTGTGGCAGAATGTTCCTCTGGAACATTTGCTGAACAATCCATTCGCTGTCCTTTCGAACGGAGACCTAGCTTTGCTTGTGTATCACACAACACAGAAGGCAGAGGGTCGTGATCAATGGGTCTTTTCAGATTGGAAAGCCATAACTAGTGGTGTGCCACAAGGATCGATCCTAGGATATCAACTATTTACTATCTACATCAATGACTTGGAGGAATGGACAGAGCGCTGTGTTTGTAAATTTGCTGATGATACAAAAATAGGTGGGAAGGCATGTTGTGATGAGGACACACAGAATCTGCAAAGGGATATAGATAGGTTAAGTGAGTGGAGGGGGAAAGACAACTTGGCAGATGGAGTTCAATGTGGGAAAGTGTGAGTTCATCCACTTTGGTAGGAAGAATAAAAAGACAGTGTATTATTTAAATGGAGAAAGCCTACAAAATTCTGCAGTACAGAGGGATCTGGGTGTTCCTGTACATTAAACTCAAAATGTTCACATGCAGGTGCAGCAAGTAATTAGGAAGGCATAAGGAATGTTGGCCTTTATTGCTAGGGGCTTAGAATTTAAAAGTCGGCAGGTCTTGTTACAGGGTATTGGTGTGGCCACATCTGGAGTACTGTGTACAGTTTTGGTCCCCATATTTAATGAAGGATATACTAGCATTGGAGGCTGTTCAGAAAAGATTCACAAGGCTGATCCCTGGGATGAACGGGTTGTCTTATCAAGAACGGCTAAACAGGTTCGGGCTTTATTTATTGGAGTTTAGAAGAATAAGAGGTGACCTTATTGAAACATACAAGATTTTAAGGACGATTGACAGGATAGATGTTAAGACTACGTCTGGAAGATCTAAATTTCTCAACTGAACTCACAGCAAAAATGTGTATTGGCGTGAATGGGAGGTGTGCTCCATCACCCCCAGGAACAGCAGGCAAGCAGAGTGAATTTAACGGAGTATGTATTGAAAATGAATATTATATAAGGCAATGTTGCAGGCAAGTACCAATGAAATGGAATGAGGAAAGCAAAAGTTGAAAATTGATTGTGGAAGGAAGAGAAAAACCGACAGACCACGAAACACAATTCTCCTACCAATAGCAGCAAGAATGAGAACACGTCATTTCCGATCAGCAGTAATTTCCTGCACACAGTTCCATGCTCCACCAGATATAAAGTTATTTCTTCTATCTGGTCTTGCCCTTTCTCCTGACGACGGGCAGTGTACGCTGCCTGAAAGGTTGAAGCTACCCGTTCTTCTCAGAAGTTCTCTCTTTTAAAATCACATATGTTCCTTTCCGAATCCAAAATGTGCATTGAGGAGCTACATGGGGAAACAATTTTTATCGGGGTGTTGTTGTGGGTTGATTGCACTTAATAAAAGCTGTTAGTTTCAGATTGAATATTAACATTCAAAAGAGAATTGCATAGATACTGTAAGGGAAATAAAATTCAGGAAAACAGTAAACAGCGGAGCATGGATATTAATTGAGTTCATCTTCCAAAGGGTCGGAACAGGATACAAGTATTCAATACGTTTTGCACTCAATACTTCTTTTAGTCCCTGTCATCGTTTTTGACTAGTTCTTGTGTAGCTACTCTTTCTGATTGCTTGGGGAGATGGTGGCGGAGTAGTGATGGCACTGAGCTAGTAATCCAATTTCCAGGATAATGCCTTGGGGGCACAATTCAAGTTCCACCACGGCAGCTGGTGGAATTTACATTCAATTAATCAAAAATAATCCAAACTAAAAGTTAGATCTGGAATTGAAAGCTGGTATCAGTAATGGTGCCATTAATCTATCATTAATTGTAGTAATAATGTCCTTTAGGGAAGGAAATCTGCCGTATTTACAAGGTCAGGCATACAGTCACTCCAGACCCACAGAAACGTGGTTGACTCTTAAATTCCCTGTGGAATGGCGTAGCAAGCCTCTAGGTTGTCAAAGGAAATTATGCTTGGGCAACAAATGCTGGCCTTGCCAGAGATGCCCAAATCCCACGAAATAATAATCTGGGCTTTAAATACCCAACTTTAAACTCATTGACACATGCCCACCTCAATTAAGTATTTAATTGAATTGTTAGATGAGGTAACAGGGAATGTTGATGATGAGAATGCAATGGAGGTTGTCGCTATGGATTTCAAGAAAGTGTTTAACAAAGTCTTGTTCTTAGGCAGTCCCTTGGGAATGAGAATGACTTTCGTCCACTTTAGCTGGGGCAAATTGTGTTTGGTGAGGTGAATGAATGGGATGCTCGAATTTCCAAACGTTCCTTCCACTGTTTGCACTTGGTCACTGTCGGAGTATGTCAATGTTGTTCGAACTATCTGGCACCTTCACGGATGCTTCTTCTCCATTTTGGGCAGAATGGGCAAGATATTTCCACGTATCAGTGCAGATGTAATATTTTGTCAAGGAGGCTTTAAAGACATTGTTGCATTTCCTCTGCTCTCCTGATAGCCTCTTGCCGTGCCGAAGTGCAGAGTAGAAAGCTTGTTTTGGGAGTCCTGTGTCATGCCTGTGAAACTTATGGCCCGCCCAACATAACTGAGGGACTATGAACAGTGTCTCGATACTGTGATGTTGGCCTGAGAGAGGGCACTGTTATTGGAGCGGCTGTCCTGCCACTGAATTAGCAGGATCTTGCGCTGGCACAACTGGTGATATCCCTCCCAATCTTACTCCTGACAACGCGAGTATCTGTAATCAGATTTTCCAAGCTGCGCAAATGCGCAACAAACGTCTTGCCAGGACCAGGACCAAATGATGCATGCGTATGATGACGTCATCGTCAATGTCATTTCGGATCCGCTGATGAAGGGTCGCTGATTTGAGACGTTAACTCTGTTTCTCCCTCTACAGATGCTGCCAGAGCAACTGAGTAAATCGAGCACGTATTGCTTTATATCAGATTTCAAGTACCTGCAGTATTTTGCTCTTATTTAATTTTTTTTCTGATATCGGCACCTGGGTTATCCTCAAGCAGGCGCCTGACCTTCGCGCATGTGCAGTAAAGCGTCATTGGGTATCCAGCCCCCAGTTCGGCTGGAGTGAGCGGCTGAATGGGAGACTTTGAGGATGGACCTCGATCCCCGTCCCTCGTTCCATCCCCACTCGCCACTCTCCCCTCCCCCCGGCAACCCGCTTCTGGCCTCAATGCTTCCTCCTCACAGCCGCTCGCTCCAGACCTTGCTGCGCCCCGACGTCCCCCCCCACCACACCCCTGGCCGATTGTTCCCACTCCTGGCTTCACACCACCCCGCTTTCAGGCTGCCCGCTCCCCGTTCCCTCTCCCCCCACCCCCACCCATTGCTGATTCAGACATTCGCTCCGGGCCACGCTGCTTCCCTCCTCTCGGCCATTCGCTCCTAAAATGCCCCTTCGCAGCTCGCGGCTCGATTTTCTTCTTCGGGCGACGTGTGGTGAACCAGCAAACGAGAGGCCTAGTGGCCGAGAAGAAGGCTGTGGCCTACAGCTAGCGGCAGGAAGGGGGATCACGGGAAGCGGGGTGGCGAGGAGTGGGGAACAATCCGCCAGCGGAGTGAAGAGGATCAGCGAGGCCAGGAGCGAACGGCTAAGGGAGCGATGGAAGCGGCCTGAATGCACGAGGGGAGAAAGTAAGTTGCAGAGGATGAGAGGGGCGGTTATACTCTGCCCGATTTTCTTCTCCATCGATCGGGGTGCCAATTCACTATCTCCCAAAAGTATCAGAACATGGAAATTCAATCATGAAATTTCTTTTGTACTTAATAGAGTTACTGGAATATTATATGGATCTGAGGTTTACACTTAGTATCCTATAACTACATAGTAACATATTACTGGGCTTCCATCCAACTTAATGTAAGGTTAGTTTGTACGAACGATCGAGCTATAAGCATTTCCTGTAATAAATTGAGCAGCACCATCTTTAATCCTGGCAACTGCCTGAACGTGTCAGACAGAGACGTTCCAGCTGAAGAGCCTGAATTTGCTCATGTGCAAGTACTGCGCCACCTAGTGGTTACATTGTCAGCAAACGCAGCCGACCTCTCCAGGGTTTTGAGATTTCTGCTGCACACGAGGGATCCCAGGGAGCCCTTGTCACAGCAGCCCTTGTTTAGCAGGGTGCCACAGATAAGGCTGGTTGACAAAGTTGAGACTCACATAATGTCCAATTGAATGCAACAATGGCTCACCTACAAAAAATAGTTAGTTAAATAGTTTTTATTCAAACTGCAGCATGTTAGACAGTGGTATTCCCCAACGGTCAGTGCTAGGAACTGCTTTTCTTTCTTGTTGCTTATACTTAAATCAGTTGAATATTGGAATACAGAAAGACCAAAAAAATTGCGGACGGTACCAAACTGTGGGGCTGCTACTAACTGCCTTCAAAGGGACATAGATAGGTGAAAATATTGGGAGGACTCGTGAGAAATAGAATTTAATGCAGATAAGTTTGAGGTAATGCATTTTGACAGAAGGTATAGGTGAGGTAATGGAGCACTTCTAAAGAGTATGCAGGAACAGAGGGACCTCGTGGTCATGTGCATCGAGCATTGAATGTGTCAGGACATATTGAGCGAGTGATTAGCAATGCATATGGGATCTTGGAAATCATAAATAGAGGCATAAGTACAAAAGCCAGGAAGATTTGCTGGACCTTCATAAAGCTCTGGTTCGACCCCAAATAAGTTACTGCAACTAGCTCTGATATCACAGTCCAGGAAGGATTCAATGCCCTTGAGATGGTTCACAGGACATTTACCAGAATGCTTCCAGGTTTTAGGGGTTTTGGTCACGATGTAAGGTTAGAAAAGCTAGTGGTATTCTCACTGAAGCAAAGGAGATTCGGGGAGAATTCATGAAGTTGTACATGATTAGGACAGGCTTACATTGGTTAGACAAGCAAAACTGTTCCGATCAACTGATGGTGAGATTGAAGGTGCAAAAGATACAGGGGGAATGAGCGAATGGCACTGATCTGGAAATAGATGCCCATGAGGGTGCGGGAAAGAAAGGCAATCAATAATTTCAACAGAAAATTGGATGAGCACTGAAAAAAAATATCTTGCCAGTCTAAGGCGAGCGGAAGAGTAGGGTTGACTTGATTGCTCTAAAGTGAGTCAGCATGGGCCGAATGGCCTCCGTCTTTGCTGTGCAAGAATCAATATCTCTATATCTCTAATCTTTCACAAGGTTATTCAGAGTGCTCCGAGGAAAGACAGACACAATTAAATAAGGAAACATAAGAAATGACCAAAAGTTTGGTAACGAATTTCAATGAGGATATCAAAGGAAGTGTGAGAGCTGAAGAGATGGTAGGACCAGGCAAGTGTTCCTAGAGTTATATTTAATAAACTAAAACACAGGGCGGCACAGTGGCGCAGTGGTTAGCACCGCAGCCTAACAGCTCCAGAGACCCGGGTTCGATTCTGGGTACTGCCTGTGCGGAGTTTGCAAGTTCTCCCTGTGTCTGTGTGGGTTTCCTCCGGGTGCTCCGGTTTCCTCCCACATGCCAAAAACTTGCAGGTTGATAGGCTAATTGGCCATTATAAATTGCCCCTAGTATAGGTAGGTGGTAGTGGAATATATAGGGATAGGTGGGGATGTGGTAGGAATATGGGATTAGTGTAGGATTGGTATAAATGGGTGGTTGATGATCGGCACAGACTCGGTGGGCCGAAGGGCCTGTTTCATTGCTATATCTCTAAACATGGGCATGGATTGTGAGAGGGCAAGACTGGAGGATATTACAACCAAACAAGAACATCTTGAATTTATTTTGCGCATTTAAACTGGAAAAACGTTGAAGGATAAGTCACATAAATTTATTCATGGGCATTTCGACCCTGCCCAATAAAGGTATTAGGGAGGTAGCCATAACCAGACGAGTGCATTATTGTTAGCACTTATATGACGGCAGAGAGGATTCAGTAGCGAATTCTGCAGCATAGGTCTGATAACAGCAAGAATGTGGCCGGTAAAAAAGTCTAAAAGCTGAATGTGGTAAATGTGGTGTGTTTTATTTATAGGACATTCCAGAAGGCATCCGACAAGAAGCCACATCAGAACCGCCTAAAAATAACGCGCTTCTACTTGGAGGCAACCTATTGGCTGGGCTGGGGAATTGGACAAACGGGTGGCGACAGGTTAGCGTCAAAGGCTATGTGCTGAAATTGTCAGGTCATTGTTATTGTTGTCTCCCAGTGATCTCGACTCGGGTGGTACCTTTTTACTAAATGTCCAAATGAACAGGATGAGGGAATGGAGGCTCATTTATCTAAGTTTGCTGAAGAGTGTAACTTAATTGCCACAGTAAATGGTGGAAATGATAGAAACAAAGGTGTAAAGAGACTTGATTATTTAAGTGATTGGTAAAACTGGGGGAGATTGAGTGCAATACGGGGAGGTGCAAGGTCTTCAATTTTGTACCAAAGAAAGATAGATCAGAGTGCTATCCTCATTGTGAGAAGCTGGGAGCTGTGGAGGAGCAGAGAGATTTGCATGTCCAAGTACATAAATCACGAAGGATAATATTGAAATCTCATAACTGTTCGACAGATATTTGTGAGACAAGTGTATTAAGCATTGCAGTAACACGACAGTCAATTGTATTAGTAGGGATAGAGGAGGTCGTGAGGGTTTTGAAATGCATGGTAAAGAAAAATAAACTCAAGGCTTCTGGGTCCTCCATTCAATATAGATCAGTAAAGAGAGCAATGATTGGTGAGGCAGCCTGTCGGCTGGGCTGGGGAATTGGCCAGCAGCAAGGTGACAGATTCGGGTCAAAGGCAATGTGCTGAAATTGTCAGGATATTACTATTGTTGTCTCGCAGTGATCTGAAACCTAGTATGGCATAGGATAAAGGCAACAATGTTTTGGATCAATACGTGGATGAAAGGTGGAGCATGGGAGGTCAGTCTGGCGTTCATTCGCAAAGTCGAGTCTGAATGTGACAAAGACATAGAGGAGTGTTTCAATATCTGCTGGGCTGAGCAAGAGTGGAGTCGCAGGTGCTGCTGAGGTGGAAGGAGGTCATCTCTTTTACGGAGTAACACATGTGTATGGAGCATAATTTGGCGACAATTCGAGTGGAACTCGGAGCCAGAAGCCATCATGTGTGTTGGAATTGGTGGATGGGATAGACAGTTTGTGGGAACGAAAGGTGGTGGATTTAGTCCTGTCGCTGTTTGAAAGGAGAAAATTGTGACCATCCAAAACAGTATGTTGCATAAATAGTCTGATAACACAGAGACAGTAGGGGCAGCTTTGACAGGCAGAGGGAATATGGATGTCATCGGTGTCCAAGTAAAATTATGGCCCACACCTGCCGGTGAAAGGTCCAATGTAAATTTACCATTGAGGATGAAGAGAAACATCAAAGGTAATGCTGATGTGGGGTGAGGGGAGATTCCATTCCTGGAGATTCTGTATCTGATCAGATGGATAACTGTGAAAACAAGGAAGGAAGTCTCACCGAGAAGGAAGCGTCAGAGGCATGAGGAGGTGGCAGATTGTCCGAGAGGAAGTCGAGTTGACGAATATATGTTTTATCAGTGGCTGATGGGCTGAGACAGGGCTCCAGACCGTCAATTTAGGGAGGCAGATGTAGTCATCCTTTATTTTGGAAAGGATGTGAGATTGGAAGCTCAGATCGGAAGGACGAATAGGGTAAAGGTTACAAAACATAGTTTTCTGCCTGATACAACTAAGAAGGGGAATGAGGTCGGGGGTGTTTGTGGTAGGGCAAAAGATGATTGCTTTGGTGTTCTGTACGTTGAACTGGAGAAAACTGCAGCTCACACAAAACTGACAGTTGTTGTCTGATCACACAAGGGCAGTGGAGAGTCGAGAATGATGGTGGAGAGCTGGAGCTGTGTGTTGTCAGCACACATGTACAACATGACCCCATGTCTGTCGTTGTTGTTGCCGTTGGGAAGAATGCAGAAGTGGAAGAGGAGGATGCAAAAATCGTAAGTTCAGGGGCTGGTGATTGAACAGTTTTGGTAATGGGAGGAATAGCCATTGCTGGAGATTCTCTAGCTATGGTCAGATCAGTGAGTTAAGAACCAAGCAAGGGCAGTCCTTCCATAAGCGGCCAATGTCGGAGGTATGGAGCGATCACGGGTGAGTTTTGATGCAGTTTTACAGGAGTGTAGAGATGATGATGGCTTAGGTTATGACCGGATCTCACCTGGGAATGATAATTTTAAATGTAAGTTGTTGGGCGTATTGAGATCTAAACAGGATGAGTGAATGCGACAGTGTTGTGTGAGCTGGATTTGTTGAGGGATGGATTTGTACAGCACAGTGTTGGATGGAAGGAAGGTTGAGATCCTGTTGCCAGTCAGGAGTGAACCAGAGGGATATTGTCCGTCAGTGCCACAGGTCTATTTTTACAGAAGCCACAGTAGTATAAACCGCTAAACATGTGTAATAAAAATAACAGAGAGAGGAGTATCATTCTCCCAATGATACGTGCACTAAGTTATCAGCTGCAATCTCACACATGGATTAAACTGTTTTCTTGTAAAGTTTCTCATTTTAACTGCTTATGTCCTTGGATTCAGTGTATACTGAGGAGACATCGGTGACATTTATAAATGAATCGTTTCGAATTAATATTATCATTGCAATTATTTTAAACCAGTAAACTCTGCTGTGCATTATTGTAGAATCAATCTTGTATGATTACCGTTTTCAGTCTTATCCCCGGCAGAGGTCTGATGAAGATAATTTGCTGGATTTTGAGATGTTTGTTTTGTATGCACCATTTTATTTGCAATGCAGTCAAAGTTGCTGATGTAATATGTTTGTTCAATTGACTGCCACTAATAGCAATGATCAGGGGTCTCGCCCATGTCATTGCAGACTTATCCTCTGAATAAATTACTATCTGTTATAATGGATCACTTCATAGTGACTGCCAGAGCTCTGATTCCCAGACCAACACAGGTCAAGACTTCACAAAGAAGCTAAATATCCAGTAATCCATATGATGGGACGTATTTACTATCCAATTTTTTCAGCCTTTGGAGTTACCGGTAAGCCACTTTTTCTCCAGTTGTTAATGGCGTAAATTAGCATTATTTGACTGCTGTACCTGAAAGTGCTTTACTCACTGGATGTTTTACACAGCCGTCTGTTCACTTTGATCATTTGAATGACGGATTGTCATAAGTCACTGCTCATTTGGTCCTGTAGCAGCTGCATAATAACTTTGATCACTGTTAGTCAATTCCTTGCATTATTACTGGTTTATTCTCTTTACTGGATGTGTTGTTGGATGATGCAATATCCTCATATTTTAGATGTTCGTGCTTGTATGAGTTTCTTTATGTCTGTCATGATTTTGTTAATGAAGCCCAATAGTTTTATTTGGTTAAAGTCAGAACTAGTTATACTGGAATCAGGTGCAAGGATTATGTATGCTGGAATATAAACAATAGGAGAAGGCGTACGCCATTCGGCCCCTCGAGTTTCTTCGCCATTCTATATGATCATTCCTGATCTGATCTTGGCCTCAAATTCCTTTTCCTGCTTCTTCGTCATCACCACAGAATCCACGAGAGTTCAAAATTCTCTCCATCATAGACTGAATATAATCAATGGCTCAGCCTCCACAGCTCTCTGGCTCGAGAATTCCAACAATTCATCACCCTTTTAGAAAACAAATTCCTCCTAATCTCCTTCTGAAATGCTCAACTGATGCCGCCTAGTTCTGGATTCCCCCTCGAGGGAAAACTTCCTCTCATCATCCCCCGGTCAAGCTCCCTCACACTTTAGCATGTTTCAATACTTCTCTCATACTTCTGAACTCAAAGGAGCATAGGCCCAACCTGTTCAACCTTTCCCCACAAGACAGCCCCTTGACCTCAGGAGTCGAATCGTGATCCTTCTCTGAATTGCCCTCAATGCATGCATACTCTCCTTAAGGAGACCAAAACTATACACAATAATCTAGATGTGGTCCAGGCAACTTTTAAGAACAATTACCAGACCATCAGGAGTTGCTAAAAGTTTCACTTTGCAGAACAAACCTGTCTTGGAATATTACTTCATGAATATAATTTTGGTGATTTATAATAACACAGTTCGCAGTCTCAGTGTTACAAGGAGGAAGTAGTTTTTTTCCTTCCCCAACATCATGTCCCAGTTTCACTCGGATTTCAGTATTTCTATTGGTCATCATTGCTGTTGTATTATTTCCTTGTGTCAACTTAATGCTTAAAGTTCTGGCAGCTGAACTGAGTTTGCTGCTGACACCTTGGTATCTCATTCTCTGATTCACTGCGGATGAATTTATGTACTTCATTTGACTTCAATGTAATCGTAAAATGTTCATTTTCTGTTGTGCATTGTATTTGTTGGAAGCCAGAGCCCCTATCGTTATTTGCAGATTATAAAACGCAGCGTTGTTGCGTTTTTTTTTATTGACCCAGCCCACAGACTAACTCTGAACTTCAAAGTTACAACAGACAGAATTTCAATTAATGTGAAATAAAATCAGAAAGTGCTGGGAAATACTCAACAGGTCAGGCAGCATCTGTAGAGAGAGAAACTGAGTTAACGTTTCATGTCTGTGACCCTTCAAGAGAATTGGCAAGCCTTGGAAAGGAATAAAGTTTTAAGCAAGTGAAGGAGCAGGCGTGGCTTGGTGCGGAAGAGATAAAAAGGGAATGTGTGTGATGGAGCAGAGGTCAGGAGAGATAAAATAAAAAGCAGTCCTGAGGCAACAGCAAAGAGGGTATTAATGCTTCCATTGAAAGACAAAGCATTAATCCAGAGAGAGTGTTAATAGCAAAGTTATGAGCAACTCTATCTGCACGAAGAACAGGCACATGGTTAAAAAATACAATACAATAAAAATATTTAAAAATATAAAGACAAAAGAGGCCAGTCATGCTCTGAAATTATTGAACTCAGTGTTCAGCCTGCAAGGCTGTCGAGTGCCTAATTAAAAGATGAGGTGCTGCTCCTCGAGCTTGCATTGATGTTCACTGGAACACTGCAGCAGGCCAAGGACCGAAAGTGGACATGGGAGCCGGTGTGGGGTGCTGAAATGGCAAGCGACCAGAACCTCAGGATCATGCTTTTGGAATGAGTGGAAGTGTTCCACAAAGCAATCAACCAATCTCCATTCGGTCACCGAATATAGAGACAGCACCACAGCGTAGGGCAGGTGATGGGATAGTGCTATTGTCGATAAACTAGTAACCTACACACCCAGGATGCTGCTTTGGGAACGTAGGTTCAAATCTCCCCTCAGCAGGAAGTGGAATTTGATTTCACAGAATAAAGTTGAAATGGAAAGCTAATTTAATAATAACAAAAAGAACAAAGACGATTACAGCCCAGGAACAGGCCCTTCGGCCCTCCAATCCTGTGCCGATCCAGAGCCTCAATCTAAACATGACGCCTATTTTCTAAGGGTCCTGATCTCTTTACTTCCTGCCCATTCATGTATCTGTGTATGCTATCGTGCCCGCGTCTACCACCTCCGTTGGCAACGCGTTCCAGGCACCCACCACCGTCTGCGTTAAGAACTTTCCACGTATATCTCCCCAAAACTTGTCCCCTTTCACTTTGAACTCGTGACCCCTAGTAATTGAATCCCCCACTCTGGGAAAAAGCTTCTTGCTATCCACCCTGTCTATACCTCTCATGATTTTTTACACCTCAATCAGGCCCCCCCTCAACCTCCGTCTTTCTAATGAAAATAATCCTAATCTCTGACTCCACGCATAACTTTCCTCCTTTGTCCTTCAGTGGGCCAATCCTTTCTCTAGTTACCCTCTTGCTCCTTATATATGAATAAAAGGCTTTGGGATTTTCCTTAACCCTGTTTGCTAAAGTTATTTCATGACCCCTTTTCGCCCTCTTAATTCCTCGTTTCAGATTGGTCCTACATTCCCGATATTCTTTCAAAGCTTCGTCTTTCTTCAGCCTCCTAAACCTTATGTATGCTTCCTTTTTCCTCTTAGCTAGTCTCACAATTTCACCTGTCATCCACGGTTCCGTAATCTTGCCATTTCTATCCCTCATTTTCACAGGAACATGTCTCTCCTGCACGCTAATCAACCTCTCTTTAAAAGCCTGCCACATATCACATGTGGATTTACCTTCAAACAGCTGCTCCCAAACGACATTCCGCAGCTCCTGCCGAATTTTGGTATAGCTGCTTTGCCCCCAATTTAGCTGTCTTCCTTTTGGACCACTCGCGTCTTTGTCCATGAGTATTTTAAAGCTTATGGAATTGTGATCACTATTCCCATAGTAGTCCCCTACTGAAACTTCAACAACCTGGCCGTGCTCATTCCCCAACACCAGGTCCAGTATGGCCCCTTCCCGACTTGGACTATTTACATACTGCTCTAGAAAACCCTCCTGGATGCTCCTGACAAATTCTTCTCCATCTGGACCTCTAACACTAAGTGACTCTCAGTCAATGTTGGGAACATTAAAATCTCCTATCACCACCACCCTGTTGCTCCTACATCTTTCCATAATCTGTTTACATATTTGTACCTCTATCTCACGCTCGCTGTTGGGAGGCCTGTAGTACAGCCCCAACATTGTTACCGCACCCTTCCTATTTCTGAGTTCTGCCCATATTGCCTCACTGCTCGAGTCCTCCATAGTGCCCTCCTTCAGCACAGCTGTGATATCCTCTTTGACCAGAAATGCAACTCCTCCACCCCTTTTACCTCCCTCTCTATCCCGCCTGAAGCATCGATATCCTGCGATATTTAGTTGCCAAACATGCCCTTCCCTTAACCAAGTCTCAGTAATAGCAATTACGCCATCCTCCGAAGTACTCATCCAACCCTAAGTTCATCTGCCTTACCTACGACACTTCTTGCATTAAAACAAATGCACCTCAGACCACCACTCCCTTTGCGTTCATCATCTGCTCCCTGCCTACTCTTCCTCTTAGTCACACTGACTTCATTATCTAGTTCCTTACAGGCTTTCGTTACTACCTCCTTCCTGTCCACTGAACTCCTCATTTGGTTCCCAACCCTCTGCCACATTAGTTTAAACCCTACCCAACATCGTTAGCAAATGCACTCCCAAGGACATTGGTTCCAGTCCGGCCGAGGTATAGACCGTTCAATTCGTAATAGTCCCACCTCCCCCAGAGCCGGTCCCAATGTCCCAAAAATCTGAACCCATCCTTCGTGCACCATCTCTCAAGCCACGCATTCATCCTGACTATTCTTTCATTTCTATTCTGACTATCACGTGGCACTGGTAGCAATCCTGAGATTACTACCATCATCGATTGTTGTAAATGCCCATTTAGTTCATTTATTGTTTTAGGGATTGAAATCTGCTAACATGTGTCTCCAGTCCCACAGCAATATGGTTGACTCTGCAATAGCCTAGCAAGTCACTAAGGTGTATAAAACCGCTAAGAAGTTAACAAGAATAAAACTGGATGGAGGCAATGGCCATCTCCAACAAGAGAGAATCTAGCAATCTGCTCTTGACGTTCAATGGCATTACCAGTGCTGAATCCACCATGATCAACATTCAGGGGGTTACCATTGACCAGGAATTGAACTGGAGTAGTCATAATGTGACATGTTTCAATACGTCTTAACATTAAAGTATCCCAGCTCAACCAGTCCGTACAACGCTGCCCCTTTATGCTCGAAATCTGCCCAATAAACGTTCTCATAACTGGCTTCAATGCGTATACATTGCTTGCGAAGTAAGAGGACAACAATTGTAAACAGGACTCAAGATGTGGCGCCACCAATGCTCTAAGAACATTTTCACCTCGTGGAACTAGCCTGCTCTGAAGTATTACTTTATAGATCTAATTTTGGTGACTTATAACGACACAGCTCATAGTCTGGCAGGCACGGATGATGGGGAAGGAGGGTGGGGGAATGAATGTAGGAGGGTGGCCTTTTCGAAGGGGTGGGTTGTTCTCTGCTGGGGCCCTTTGTGGGGAGGACAGACAAACCTATAGAGAGGACGTTCATTTTATAGGGCTTTATTCCACTAGCGGCAGGAATAGGCCCTTAAGCAGGTAATAATAGGCCTCTTAGGGCCCTCAATTGGCCTCTGGCCAGGAAAGCCTTTTCCACGCCCAATTTGTAGCATTGTGATGGAAAAAGGACGGGACTTTCCTCACCTTCCAGCCATCGCACATCGATGGGACAGACGCCTCATATTCCAACTCTGGGAGTGGTGTGGCATTACATCCAGGCCTAGTCGTCATCACACTTCCCGCATTGGGAAAAGGAATGCCTTACTGAAGTAAGGGCTTCGTTCAAACAGTTAGAAAATACAATACGGTCTGAATACTGTAAACATTTTTTACAAGTAACTTATTGTGTACTGCAGAGGTGACATGCAATCAAAGAACACATACTATATTTTTCTAATACTATATATTATTTAGCTGACAGTGGCTGCTCGCCTCATCAAAGTTCAACTGCCCTCTGGTGAGGGCTTCAAATTTCGCCTAGATAGAAAATTATTTAGCCTCAGTCGCCTCTGTGTCAAACCTAAACTTATACGCCACAGACAGACATGGTCTACAGTTTGTGGATGACTGCAGTGTCATTCCCCATACTGCTCCAGATTTCAAAGTCACTCTCTATCTCTTCAATTCTACACGGAGAGGACTTGAATGTCCTGTATTGTTGCCAAAACAAAACTGATACGTCAACTTATTTGTGGCTATCCAAATATTCCATATCCGATATACGTTGAAGGAGAGACTCTGGAATGCGTTGAAAACCTCCCATAACCTAGCAGCGAGAGGGTTGTCAATGAAGCAGGCTCAGAGGCTGCCCCTACTATCACCCAAGGGCAACCCTGAGCATGGATATAACTGTCGTCGTGTCAAAGTTCACATTTTAACTGCTTGCGATCCTGGATTCAGTGTATACTCTGGAAAACACTGTCGCATTTAATCATGAATCATTAGGAGTGAACATTGTCATTACAATTGCATGAAGCCTGCATGTGAAGTAGCTCATTATTGTGGGATCTGTCCTGTATGCTTACATGTATCGGCCTTATCCCCAACAGAGGTCTGATTAATATATTTTGCTGGACTTTAAGATATTCATGTCGTATGTACCATTTTATTAACATCGCAGACAAAGCTACCAAAGTAATGTGTTTGTTCAAGTGTCTGCCACTAATAGCAACGATCAGGGGAATAGCCATGTCAGTGGAGACTTATCCCCTGTATAAATCAGGGCCTGTTAATATGTATCAATTCAGAATGACTACCAGAGCTCTGGATTACAGAACAACAGCAGTTGGTGCTTCTCACAGAAATGGGACATCCAGTAATATATCAGATTGAAGATATTTACTATCCGTTTCTTGCAACCATTGGAGTTCCCGGTAAGCTGTGATCTCCAGCTGCTATTGCAGCAAATCAATATTAAATCGACTTTGTAGTTGATAATGTCATACTTGCTGATTGTTTTAGCAAATGTCTGTTCTGTTGAATGATGGGCTACCCGAAGGCTCTGCACATTTGGTGTTTTAACAGAAGCATCATGACTGTGATGATCTTTGTTCATCAAATCCTTGCATTAGTATTGGATTATTCAGTGTACTGAATGTATTGCCAGTTGATAGAATGCCTCAGATTCTCAATGTTCGGGCTTGCACGACTTCCTTTATGTTTAATGATAATGCGGATGAGACCTCGTGGCAGCCTCCCCGCTGCTTGGCGAGAGGAACTGCGTTAGAATATGCAAATGGATACTTTGCTATTATTAATATGCAGGCCGCAGTGATTCTGCCAGCAGGTTTGGATTTTCATTCAGGCGGCGGCAATGCCATACCTTCGAATCCCCGAAAGGAGGTGCCACAGCTGTGGGGATGGGGAGGAGGTGATATTCCAGGTGTAGGGAGGGGAAGCGGGGTTACAATGTTGCGGATTGGTCGACAGGGTAATGGGAAGGGGGAAAGGACAAAGATTCCGAAATTTAAGCGGTTGGGGCTGTGGGAAGTTCAAATAGTATCATTAGGTATTCCCGGGGCGGGTTGGGGGTGGTGGGGACTGCGAAGGGCAGGAATGATGTGTGATGCCATTGGGGGTGGTGGAAGAGGGCATTGATTTTTTTTATAAATTCACTTTTATAAACGTTAAAATAAGTGTGTCTCTAAAAATGTAAATGATCATTTCGGGCGACAAGCCCATTAAAAACGACGCCGGCAACTGTGCATTGGTGCTGAAAGCCCATGCCAGGGATGGAGGGACGGCTCCCCTCTCCCTCCACGTTATTATTAGTTCGGGGACAGCCGGCCCGGCCATGCGAATGAGCCACGCATTTGGAATCACAAATGCTCCACGACTTAGTGACGTGTGTGCGGGTCACAAAATTTTCCACCCGTCTCCTATTTTGGCCCCAAGAGTGGGTTTCACTGGACTTTCAATATTTTATGTGTTATCACTTTGATGAAGTATTTCCTTGTGGGAATCTGACGCTGCTTCAGAGGTCTAACAACTGAACTGAGTTTGCTGATCACCCTTTAACATCCCCTTCTCTGATTCACTGCAGTTCAATTTATTTACTGTCAGAGGGATTCGTTGTAAATATATTGATGTAATGTTGTATCAGTTTGGACTGGATTTCTTGGAATCACGAGCCATTCTAGTTAATTGCAGATTATAAATCGCAGTGTTGATGGTGTAGTTTTGTTGATTGAGCAAATCCACAATCTAACTCTGGACTTTAAAATTACAATAGATGAATTTTCAAATAGCATGGGTTCTGGTCTGGAAGAGGTATTCTATGTGTTCTATGTATTGCAGATAGATTGAACAGTGCCAGCTGTGGGAATGAGTGTCCACCCTACTTGTGTATATGAATGTCCTGGGTTATTTGTGGGATGTGCTCACGATGAGGTCAAACAAGTTTCGGAACCTGTACATACAGTTCTATATTCACAACACTTAAACCAATTATACCTTCGATCTCTACATTACATGCATACTACAACTAAACAATAATACATGGAAGAAACAGATACTGGAATCTTGTTATGTGATGTGCAGTTAAGGACCGAATTCTCTACCGTTACATGAGCTTCTTGTGTACTTTGGTATTTAAAGTAAATATTTGAATTGAAGTAAGAAAGCAATCCAATACAGGATGTGATTATTAGTGGCTCCCAGTGATCTGGACTGAGGGCACAGCTTTTCACTGTATTTCCACATAATTTGAATTAAGGAGCCGAGGTCCATACATCTAGGTTTTCTGACGACTGTAAGTTAAGTGACTCAGTAAATAGTGTAGATGGAAAGAAAATTGTACAAATGAGTTGTCGATAGCTTAAATGATTTGATAAACTGTGGGATATGGAGTTTAATGTGGGGAGGTTTGAGGTCATTCAATGTGCACCAAAGAATGGTAAATCAGAATAGTGTTACAATCTGGTGAGAAAGGGGTCTAAATTTCCCTCTCAGCCTTCACCTGATCTTAACGGAACAGGGTTTAATTATAAACACACCCTGTTTAAAGCTCCCCCCTTGTGAATCCTTGTTCACTGCTTTCCAATTATAAGGCAAGGAAACCATACCAAAACATGTTATCTTCGGTTTAAAGAAGAAACGTTGAAATTCTATTAAACTTAACGCATAGGGATACAAGATGCGCCCACGCTAGCGTGCATACGCAATACACACATGCAGCAGAGACAGAAAAGAGCAGAAACAATGAAGTGGAAAAGTTTGAGGCAGTATCTGAACACGAGTTTTTGTTATAGTTCTTCGAGCTCGCTGCAGAGTCGCTGTTTGTATTTCGACCTTGCTTTTCCTTGGGGCCCAGTATTATTCTTAAACCTTTCTCTGTGCAGGAGACCTTTCTCTCTTGGGGTTCATGTTTAGTTTAGTTTAGAGATACAGCACTGAAAACAGGCCCTTCGGCCCACCGAGTCTGTGCCGACCATCAACCACCCATTTATGCTAATCCCACGCTAATTCCATATTCCTACCACATCCCCACCTGTCCCTATATTTCCCTACCACCAACCTATACTAGGGGCAATTTCTAATGGCCAATTTACCTACCAACCTGCAAGTCTTTGGCATGTGGGAGGAAACCGGAGCACCCGGAGGAAACCCACGCAAACACAGGGAGAACTTGCAAACTCCATGTGTCTTCAGTGGAGTTGGAGTTCCATGAGAAAAGGAGGGAGAGCAGGCCAGAAGAGATGTTTTCAGTCCAGGGCAATTCAATCTCTGTGGCTTCAAACTTTTTGCACAATTCAGAAAACCCAGGTCGCCAAGCAGGTTAGTCATGAGACTTGTTGGTTTGGCCATGTCTGTTTGTGTATCCGGCCATCTTAGCATTCAACCTGGAATGTCTTTTCCACACCATACCTTGGTGCTCAAAGTCCATTTTCGGATAAATGGATAAGGGAAGCAACCCTTTTGTCCCTCCAAGCACTATCTGTCAGTCTGCAAATGATTCTAAAGGCAAGCGTCTGTTTATTTACTTTAACAAGTCCTTTTTTCACTCCAGTAACAGTTTAAAATGACAAATTTAATATGCCTCATTCTTGGCAGGTGGGGCTCTGCATGACAATAGCTTCTTAATCGTGAGAAGCTCTGAGCTGGGGACAAGCTGAGACGTTTGCAGGTCAAATACATATATCATTAGGGGACAAATAAACATTAGAGAACTGAGGTTGATAGACTTTTTGAGGCAATCATATTAAGAATTAAGGATACAACGCAATGGAATAAATTAATAGGGATACATGGATTCTATGTTGCTTTGAAATGCAAGGAAGGAAAAAATAAACTGGAGACGTTGGGATTCTCCAGGCAATGCAAGTCAGCAAATAGAGCGATGTTTCTTGAGAGGAACCTGGTATGGGATCGGATAAAGGCAGCAGATTGCTAGATCCATAAGTGAATGGATAGTGGGGGGGGGGTGTGGGGGGGCGGGGGGGGCGGGCGGGGTGCTGTGTGCCACGTAACAATTGGTGCATTCCAGTCTGGATGAGACAAAGGCTTGGAAGTACGTTTCAATATCTGATGAACTAAGGCAAGAGTGGAACCAAGAGTAGTGATGCTGTGATGTGGAAGGAGGGGATAACTGTAACGGCATGACACATGGTGTTATGAACGTGACTCAGTTTTGTTAAAAACATATATTTACAAAAATATATATAGTTAAGCTAAACAATGTGTCAGATTTGTTTTTTAATCAGGAGGACGTAGGGAGCCGGATTAGCAACAGTGTTGCTGTTTGTTCCATGGCTTGGGTTAAAGACAAGCAGAAACTCTGACAATAGGGGCAGAAAAGTGACAAGCACTCCTTTGAATGGACAAGCCTAGTGGGAACATCTGGGAGGGCAGAAAACTGTTAAAAGTTTTGGTTGTCAGTCACTGTGTTTGTGTGTTTGTGATACCTTCTGGAAGGAGCCGAAAGTAATGTTTGCTGCAGCAGAAGGAACGTATTCCAAGCACGAACAGAAGGCCACTATCCAGCTCTTTTTCTCGCAATTCCCAAAACGACTCTGTGAAGTTCAATAAGCCAATTCCTCTTGTTTTCTGTCTTTCAGGAAGGCCTGTTAAATTCCTTTTCAACGGCGCCTGAAGACAGCAAATTCTAGAATATTCTAAAGACCTTGCCTGTGTGTGCTCGGTGTTTGGACATTGTGGCCGTTCGTCGGGGCGTGTCTCATCTGCTATTTACTTTTTTTCAGGGGTGGGCAAGTACATATATAAGTGCGTGTGTGTGTGTGTGTGTGTTTCTGGGTGTGCGTATGTGTGTCTATGTGCACATGCGTGAAGCGGTAAGGTACCAAAGGGGACTTAAAAAAATAATGTTCGATTTTTAATAATTTGACCGATGTGATATTATTTTAATTTATTACTAATTATGAATTGTTCTCTAATAAACAGTTAATTTTGCTGTTCAACAAAGAAACATGGTTAGTACATTCTATTCTGGGGAAGATAATTGACTGGATCCGTAACTGAGAAAATGTTAAGAATATGTTGTGACCTGTGGAAAGGTGGGAGTGAATGAACAGTGCACACCTCCAGCCTCGATCGTAACAATACGTATGAAGCATAACCTGGTGTCAATTAGTGTTCTGACGGTCATTCAAAGACAGCAGCCATCAGGTGGATTGGAATGAATACCTGGGATACAGTTGCTGGATTGGAATAAAGGTGATGGATTCAGTCCTGCCAATGTTAGAGAAACGACAATTATGGCCGATCCATAGACATTATGTTGGATAAGTAAATAAAAGCAAAATATTGCAGATGCTGGAAATCTGAGATAAAAGCAATAAGTGTTTCAAATACACAGTTGATCAGTCAGCATCTGAGGAGTGAGAAAGAAGGTTAAAATTTCAGGTCCGTGACCTTTGATCAGAACATTCTGAGTTGTGCACATGCTGGATTGTGGAGGGTGATTTACCTGAGTTATCATGTTGAGTGAGCATGTGGACGCTTGGATAATCTGGAGAAGCGATTGGACAGGGTACGAGCTGTGGATAGAGAGAGACGTTGAGTGAGAGATAGAGAGCAAGCGAGAATGAATATGGAAAATGAAATAGAGGGAGAGAGAGAAAGACAGAGGGAGAATGAAGGAAGAAGGAGAAAGAGGGAGAGAGGCCACAGTATGAATAATTCACGGATATGAACTGCTAAATTTTCAGCAGCAATTATAGTGAAACTGTGAGTTGAAGGTATGATTAGGATTTTGCAAGATTGGGTGAGATTTACTGCTGGACTCACTCCCTGTGTGTTAGTCCGGTCATATCCTCAACCTGTTTTAGTGAATATTCCTCTTAATTATTTCTGAACTGAGTAAATAACTTAATGGAAGCAGCTATTTACCGAATGAAATGGTGCTTCACTTTGTTCGCTTTATAAACCCTTCAGGACCTGCCTCCTCCCCAGTTCCCAAATGTCATTTTCTTTGTCTCCCTCCAATCCACTCTCTGGCTCAGCCTCCATCTGCCTCTTCCCCTGATCAAAAACTCACCATCGCGGCACCCGAAATTTTCACTTTTCGGGTCAGCCCATGTTATCTCTCTTAACCAGTAAGTAAAAAACAGCTCCCCTGCTCCTCACTTACTCGGCCATTGGTCTGGAGGCTAAACTGGATTTAAACCATGGATTCCTTCTTTCATAGATTCATTCCTGTTCATTGCTCCCATCTGTAGTTCAATTTCTTTCCTGATTTTTGCAACCACAATGATTTCTGTCTGGTTGACAGTCGCTTTCACATTTGATCGATTTGTGACCATTTGTTGTGAGAAACTAAAGACGAAATATTGCACTGAGAAAACAGCAGCTGTGGTTATCGGAACAGTAAGTGTGCTGTGCTCTTTCGAAAGTCTTCCCTGGTACTTTACAATCGAACCTTTATATATAATTGATGATGCTCCCTGGTACTGTATCTACCAGCACATATTCAATACTTCCCCCGCATGGAGCGCGTTTGAGTTGTTTCATCGCGTTTTAACTCCTTGTGTCCCGTTCTTTCTGATTTTGCTGCTCAATGCTCTGATTGTGAGACGTATTTTAGTGACCAGTAGAGGTCGCAGGGGACTCCGGGGCCTCAGCAGTGGACAGAATGACAATGACTCAGAGATGGAGAATCTAAAGAAATCCATCATTTTACTGTTTAGTATATCTGGCAGTTTTATACTGTTGTGGGTGCCGCAGGTTGTATTTTACATCTATCAGCGAATTACAAAACAATATCCTTCCTCCGCCAATGACCCTCTTTATATCACAGAAGACACAGCAGGAATGCTGCAGCTTCTCAGTTCCTGCACCAACACGTGTATTTACGCTGTGAGCCAGACTAAATTCCGAGAAGAGCTGAAAAAGATCCTGAAATACCCACTTAATCTAATTGTTAAGTTAGTTAAATCATAGAAAAAGTGAATATTTCGTGTTTTAGCACTAAGATCCGCTCCAGACTCCACAATCTAAGCTCAATACAGGGTTATAAATTTTCTATTCACAGTCCAGAGTTCGAATATGATTGTACACTTGATTTTGTAATACTTCATGAAGCATTGGACCGACTGAGAGCGGTTATCTTTTCAGAAGGCACAAGAATGGTTTCTCAAAAATGACGGTGCTAAAGAGCACAGCTGACCATTAATTGAAGCAGCTCTCAATCAAAGGGGCTTCCGTTGGATTGATGACAGAGAGAGAATGTAGTGTACTGATAATATTACTGAGCTACTAATCCAGAGGCCCATGTTAATTACTTGGGAATACAGGCACACCTCACTGCATTGCTGCTGGTGGAATTCAAATTCAATTAATTAATAAAAATATGGAATTGAAAGGTGGTCTGAGTAATAGTGCCATGAAATAAAAAGTGGAATAGTCGAACAATGTTCTTATGGAAGATGCGGCAGCAGTGGTTAGCACCGCAGCCTCACAGCTCCAGCGGCCCGGGTTCAATTCTGGGGACTATCTGTGTGGAGTTTGCAAGTTCTCCCAGTGTCTGCGTGGGTTTTCTCCGGGTGCTCCGGTTTCCTCCCACAAGCCAAAAGACTTGCAGGTTGGTAGGTAAATTGGCTTTTAGGAATTGCCCCTCGTATAGTTAGGTGGTAGGCAAATAGAGGTACAGGTGGGGATGTGGTAGGAATATGGGATTAGTGTCGGATTAATATAAATGGGTGGTTGATGGTCGGCACAGACTCGGTGGGCCGAAGGCCCTGTTTCAGTGGTGTATCTCTAAACTAAATGCCTGGGTTACATGTAATTCTACTCACGCCTGTGAACAGAGAGAGACAGAGGGAGAGATGGTGCGAGGGAGAGAGAGATGGAGAGAGAGACAAAAGGAGGGACAGAGTGCGATGTAGATCCTGAAAGGTAGGGAGCAAAAGAGAGATTGAAAGATATACAGAGAGACAGAGGGAGCTGGATATGTACATACATGACAAAAGGAGAGACAGAGGGAGGATGACACAAGTTGCAACAATCAGTAACAATCCCCATTCTCTGCCCAGTCATGTGTTCAGGTTTTGTGTGAATGTTTCAGGGACGAGTGTTGCAAATGTCTTCTGCAAATGCCTGTTGATGCTAAATCAGTTGTTCCATTTTAAATCTAAGATTGACCTTATTGAATGCATTTCGGAAATTGAAACATTCTTCTGTCACTTTCTGTCCCTTGGTCCTTCTGTGTGTGTGTGTGTGTTGTGTGTGTGTGTATGTCTGTGCGTGTTCGTGTGTGTCAATGCCTGTTTCTCTCTCATCTCTCGGAACCTCAGTAAAACTCCATATACGTCTGTTAGTCATTTTATGTTGTCTGCTTTTGGTGAGACCACAACTGCAGTGGGTGCACCTCTTGTGCAGGTTGGTCAGAAACCCATATCCCGCTATTTATTGGCATATTATCTATGCTTTAAACACTTTAATTGATTAATTCATAACAATTTATCAAATCTGACATTAATTACTGCTTGACGGTCTCTTGGTTAACTTTCCTCCCAGGCTTATTACAAACACTAACATTAGCGTCGAGAGAAGTTCGACTTTACCTCAGTGTTTTGAAAATCTCAATCCCTGATTCCACACCCAGCAAAGCATATTATATGATGCGAGGCTGCAAATGTTGTTACACTCAGTATGCACAGTACTTTCATGTTGCAATAAGTTGTTATAATGTCTGTTCAAACAACTGTCATCCCACACGGGCAAAATTTCACTGGGTCAACATTCTCAGCAAACACTAAAGCATTCCAGAAAGAGAGGCTCACAAATTTAACAAAAGTTTCATTTTCTGAGTCTCGCTGACCTGTTTTGATTTTCTGATGGGTGGCATTAGCTAGGTTTCGTGCTCTGATCTGACCCCACAATATCATGTGTCCGGGGCAAGATTACTACCCACTGAGTCACAGCTGGTTCCAATGATCCCAGAAAATTTAGTTTCTTTGTGCGGCCAGATTTGTTTTTGTCCCATGCGTGTTCCCTTCAACGTTTTAAGGAATCTTTGCAGACGTGTGCATTTTTATCACGGAGCAGGACATGTGTGGTCCCTTCCAGGCTGCCGCACACAGTTTTGTGGGAACACTGACCGACACTCTCCATCCCAATCTCTTCCTTTTTCTCCCTGGTTCTCTTACCTCATTGCTGTCCTTTCCTCTCTCTGTTATACTCTCTCCATCTCTATCCCTGTCTTTCTCAGTTACTCTCTCCATCTGGATGGAGGAGGAGAAAGCGAGGCAGATATAGAAGCTGCTTTCCTCTATATCTAACCCACACTGTACCTGCCATGGGAGTGTTTGATAGAACAGAGAAGACAGAGATTTACTCTGCAGCTAATTCTGTTCCTAAATCTCTCCATCTCACTACCTCTCTTTCCTCTTTGAAGACGCTCCCTCAATCCAACTTCTCTGTCTTGGTTTTTGGTCGTCTCGGCTAATGGTTCCTTAAGTGGGTTGGTGCCATTATTTTAGTCATTCGTGGTGCGTGTCACTGGCAATGGCAGCATTGATTGCCCATCCCTAATTTCCCTTTGAGAGGTTGGGGGTGAGCCACTTGTATGAACAAGTGCAGTCCATGTGGGGTAGGTGCACCCACTGTGTTGTTATGAAGAGATTTCCAGGACTTTGACCCAGCGACAATGAAGGGACGGAGACATAGTTCCAAGTTAGGACGGTGTGCGACTTTAGTTGTTGTCTGCAGACAATACTTTCAGTGCGCAGTCTCTATAAACTTTTAATTAATATTTTTAACATGGTTAATTGTTAAGTTTCTCCTACATTCTGTCTGTCTCTCCCCGTCTCCCCTTCCTCTTTCTACCCATCTCTCTCACCCTCTTTCTGCCCATCGCGCCCTCGCACTCTCTCCTTGTCTCTCTGATTAAGTCCAAGATCACATACATTTTACTAATTACTCTCTTGAAATGTCCTGCAGAGTTCAAGGATGACTGCAGGTGAGCCTCCAGGCCCCTCTGTACTTGTGCAGTCTTGAGAAATGTGCTATAGTAGAATCAAACTAATAACATGGTTTCACGAAAAGTAAATTGTGTATTTTGAGGATGTAACTGGCAGACTAGTTAAAGAACATCCAGTAGTTGTTTCAAACTTGGTTTTCGAAAAGGCGCCACATAAAAGATTAAAATGAAAAATAAGTACACATGGAGTTTGGGGTACTATATTAGCATGGATGGAGAACTGGTTAACGGACAGGAATCAAAGAATAGGGATAAACAGGACATTTTTAATTTGGCAGACTGGGACTCCTGGAGTGCTGCTCGGCCCTCATCTATTTGTTCTGAACATATTTGTTCCGAACCCTCACTGACTCTCCCTGCCTCTCTCGATCCCTCGGCGATTCTTTGTCACTTTATCTATCATCTTCTCTCTCTGAATGCCTGTCTAAATCCTCACTCAGAACCTCAATAACAAAACACAGTCACAACATTAGCCATTCATTCATTTAACGTTAGTTTACTAACATCCAACAGCCATTTTATGTTTGTTCACGGTGGCGCTGTTGTGTTACCACAGGACGGGGAAATTTATTTCCGAGACTGACTCCACACTAATGTAAGGTTAATGCTTAAAAAAGTGATGGTCCAGACACATGCTGACGCTGAGACACACAGTAGTAGACAGGAGTGAATTATTTCTTGTACCCAGCTGTATCATATGTGCACAGGAGCTGACTCTGTATTAAATTCAGTCATGGGATATGGGAATCACTGGAAAGAACGGCATTTATTGCCGAATTTCCCTTGGAAGGTGGTGATGAGCAGCTAGCCTTATCGAACCTCCTTGTTACCCCGCGAAAGAATCAATTAAGTTAGTCTGACACCATCTTCACTTAACAAATAGACGCTGACTGTGCTTGATTAATCTGCACCTTTCTAAATGACGATTCATATTGTTCACCAGAATGTTTCCCAATACTTTGCCCTCCACTGAGTTTAGGCTGGGTGGCTTGTAATTACTCAGTCTATCCCTTGCTCATTTTAAAAATCAATTTGCAGTCTTCCAGGCCTCTGGCATCATGCCCGCAAGTAGAGAGGATTGGAAAATGATGGTCAGAGCCTTCGATATTTCCTCCCTTGCACCTCTTAACAGTCTGATGCAGTTCAATTATCAGCTTTCAAATATACAAGACCGTTTAACATTTCCTCTCTCACTGTTTATCCCATCCGAAATTTCAAACATCTCCTCCTTGACTACAATATCAGCATTGCGCCCTCTTTTGTGAAGACTGATGTAAAATATTCACGAAGAACTATGCCGACATCTTGCAGCTCCTCAGGTAAATAGAATGAGGAGAGGCATTATAAACTAGAGGATACAATTATAAAGGAGGTGACGTGGCAAAGAGAGCTGGGGGACACATGTGCAAACATCATCGAAGGTGGCAAGGAAGGTTCGCGAAAGTGGTTCAAAAGTCATATGGATCCTGGGTTTATAAATAGAGGGAGGCGTGGAGTACAAAAGCAAGCAGATTGTGATGAGCCGCTGTAAAACATTGGGTCGGCCTCTACTGGAGTACTGTGTCCAATTCCAGGCACCACAAGTTGGGAAGAATGTGAAGACTGCAGAGAGTGTGCAGAAAAGATTGACGAGAATGTTTTCATAAATCGAGGATTTCAGTTAAGTGTTTAGATAGAGATGCTGGGTTTGTTTTCCTCAGAGAAGATGTTAAGGAGTTTTCATTGAGGAGTCATCCTTCTTAGCTGAAACGATTCCATGATATGAGGAAAAAGTTGTATTTCTATTAATCCCGCCAAAGTGAACACACAGACTTTTCTCCACAGTATATTCCATCAGCAACTTTCTTGCCCACTCAGTGAACCTGCCAATATCCTATCTGTGGCCTCCTCACAGCTTACTGTACCACCTGAATTTGCGTTATCAGCTAGCTGGATACATTACACTCCATCCCTTCATCCAACAATCAATTATTCCCACGATTGTCTTCATCTGTTTAAGATCAACAACGTGTTTCAGTTATTACTGCACTACATAGAACATTACAGTGCAGTACAGGCCCTTCGGCCCTCGATGTTGCGCCGACCTGTGAAACCATCTGACCTACACTATTCCATTTTCATCCATATGTCTGTCCAATGACCACTTAAATGCCCTTAAAGTTGGCGAGTCTACTACTGTTGCAGGCTGGGCGTTCCACGCCCCTACTACTCTCTGAGTCAAGAAACTACCTCTGATATCTGTCCGATATCTATCACCCCTCAACTTAAAGCTATGTCCCCTCGTGTTTGCCATCACCATCCGAGGAAAACGATTCTCACAATCCGCCCTATCTAACCCTCTGATTATCTTATATGTCTCTATTAAGTCACCTCTCCTCCTCCTTCTCTCCAACGAAAACAAACTCAAATCCCTCGGCCTTTCCTCATAAGACCTTCCCTCCATACCAGGCAACATCTTAGAAATTCTCCTCTGCACCCTTTCCAAAGCTTCCACATCCTTCCTATAATGCGGTGACCAGAACTGCACGCAATACTCCAGGTGCGGCCGCACCAGAATTTTGTACAGCTGCAGCATGACCTCGTGGCTTCGAAACTCGATCCCCCTACTAATAAAAGCTAACACACCATATGCCTTCTTAACATCCCTATTAACCTGGGTGGCAACTTTCAGGGATTGATGTCCCTGGACACCAAGATCTCTCTGCTCATCTACACTGCCAAGAATCTTCCCATTCGCCCAGTACTCTGCATTCCTGTTACTCCTTCCAAAGTGAATCACCTCACACTTTTTTAGATTTTTAGATCAGAGATACAGCACTGAAACAGGCCCTTCGGCCCACCGAGACTGTGCCGAACATCAACCACCCATTTATACTAATTCTACACTAATCCCATATTCCTACCAAACATCACCACCTGTCCCTATATTTCCCTACCACCTACCTATACTAGTGACAATTTAAAAATGGCCAATTTACATATCAACCTGCAAGTCTTTGGATGGTGGGAGGAAACCGGAGCACCCGGAGAAAACCCACGCAGACACAGGGAGAACTTGCAAACTCAACACAGGCAGGACCCAGAATCGAACCCGGGTCCCTGGAGCTGTGAGGCTGCGGTGCTAACCACTGCACCACTGTGCCGCCCACTTTTCCGCATTAAACTCCATTTGCCATCTCTCAGCCCAGCTCTGCAGCCTATCTATGTCCCTCTGTAACCTACAACATCCTTCGGCAATATCCACAACTCCACCGACCTTCGTGTCATCCGCAAATTTACTAACCCACCCTTCTACACCCCCATCCAGGTCATTTATAAAAATGACAAACAGCAGTGGTCCCAAAACAGATCCTTGCGGTACACCACTAGTAACTAAACCCCAGGATGAACATTTGCCATTAACCACCACCCTCCAGTTCTTTCAGCTAGCCAATTTCTGATCCAAAGCACTAACTCACCTTCAATCCCATACTTCCGTATTTTCTGCAATAGCCTACCGTGGGGAACCTTATCAAACGCCTTACTGAAATCCATATACACCACATCCACGTCTTTACCCTCATCCACCTGTTTGGTCACCTTCTCAAAAAACTCAATAAGGTTTGTGAGGCACGACCTACCCTTCACAAAAGCGTGCTGACTATCTCTAATGAACTTATTCTTTTCAAGATGATTATAAATCCTATCTCTTATAACCTTTTCCAACATTTTACCCACAACCGAAGTAAGGCTCACAGGTCAATAATTACCAGGGCTGTCTCTACTCCCCTTCTTGAACAAGGGGACAACATTTGCTATCCTCCAGTCTTCCGACACTATTCCTGTCGACAATGACGACATAAAGATCAAGGTCAAAGGCTCTGCAATCTCCTCCCTGGCTTCCAAGAGAATCCTAGGATAAATCCCATCTGACCCAGGGGACTTATCTATTTTCACTCTTTCCAAAATTGCTAACACCTTCCCCTTGTGAACCTCAATCCCATCTAGCCTAGTTGTCTGTATCTCAGTATTCTCCTCGACGACATTTTCTTTCTCCACTGTAAATACTGACGAAAAATATTTATTTCACGCTTCCCCTATCTCCTCTGATTCCACACACAACTTCCCACTACTATCCTTGATTGGCCCTAATCTAACTCTCGTCATTCTTTTATTCCTGATTTACCTATAGAAAGCCTTAGGGTTTTCCTTGATCCTATCCGCCAATGACTTCTCGTGTCCTCTCCTTGCTCTTCTTAGCTCTCCCTTTAGATCCTTCCTGGCTAGCTTGTAACTCGCAAGCGCCCTAACTGAGCCTTCACGTCTCATCCTAACATAAGCCTTCTTCTTCCTCTTGCCAAGCGCTTCAACTTCTTTAGTAAACCATGGCTCCCTCGCTCGACAACTTCCTCCCTGCCTGACAGGTACATACTTATCAAGTACATCCTGCCTCTGTTCTTAAACACCAGACCCTACCTCCGTTGGTACTGCAGTAGACTACATCTTGGTTTAGTTTAAAGATACAGCACTGAAACAGACACTTCGGCCCACCGAGTCTGTGCCGACCACCAACCAACCATTTATACTAATCCGACACTAATTCCATATTCCTACCACGACCCCACCTGTCCCTATATTTTCCTACCACCTACCCATACTTGGGGCAATTGCTAATGTCCAATTTACCTATCAACCTCCAGTCTTTGGTATGTGGGAGGAAACCGGAGCACCCGGAGGAAACCCACGCAGACACAGGGAGAACTTGCAAATTCCACACAGGCAGTACCCAGAATTTAACCCGGGTCGCTGGAGCTGTGAGGCTGCGGTGCTAACCACTGCGCCAGGTATTTGCTAATGCTGCATTTCACCCTGTCTCAGTTTACACTGCACAATACCATTTCTCTGTTTATAATACAATAGGGCCTGTCCCTACTATATATCCAACCCAATGCTGCCTCTGCCCTGGGAGTGTGAAATTAGACACTGTAGATAGGAATTTACTCTCTGTCTAACACGACACTGTGCTTGGCTTGGGAGCGATTAATGGGACTGTGGAGATGCAGCTTTACTATGTATCCCTGGAATTTGGGAGGTTAAGGAGTGATTTAATCAACGTTTTCAAGTTAATAATGGAAGCTGATAGGGTAAACGGAGAGAAACCATTCCCATAGAATGTGGAGTCTATGAAATGGAGGCATCATCTAAAAAATCGAAACATATTCTAAATGCTTTTCAGGAATGAAATGGCGAAACACTTCGACACACCGGGTGCAGTATCAGTTTGAATCTCTCTTCCACAAACGGCAATTGATGCTGAGTCACATGTTTACATTTACATTATCTAATGTTGTTGAAAAATATCAGTAACAACTGTCACACTTTAGAAGCAGAGCGAACAGGAGACAGAGTGCGAGGGGAACTTGACAGAACCTCAGTAACAATCCCCATCGTTTGCCCAGAACTGCGTTGGGGGCTTTGTGTAAGTGTTTTTAGGGGCGAGTGCTGGATTAGTGTTTGATACTTTCAAAATATAGTGACATTTCCAGCAAGGGCAAGAGTTAAAGGTTCAAAATTACCAAAGAAATGGCTGGAATCTTTGATGTCCTGGGACAGACAGAGAGGGATAGAGAGATGACAAGACTGGAAGTGGGTGAGATGGTGTGAGAGAGATAAAAGCAGTCATGGAAAGAGGCAGAGACAGGGAGAGAAGGAGAGACATTTAAAGAGGGAGAGGTAGAGACAGACAGAGAGAGCGACAGAGAGACAGACAGGGAGAGGGGGAGACAATGGCAGAAGGAGAAGAAGCGACAGAGAGAGAGGGAGAGTCAGAGACAGACGGAGAGAGGGAGAGATATAGACAGTGATCAGGAAAGACAGTGAGAGACACAGAGATAGCGGTGAGACAGAGACAATCGGGAGACAGAGGGACGGGTTGTGTTCAAATAAATGGAGAAGGAAATTAAGTTCTGTGTAACTTTCATTCTTTAAATATCGTCAGGGACCCCTAGGGTTACATTACATAACAATGAATATGGGCAAATATAGACACACACACGTCACATGCAAACACACACACACTTTACAAGTCACGCCACCTTTCACACACGCAACTTCACTGGTAAATGCACGTGTCTTGATTCTGACAGTTCCATGTGCTACAAGATTGACCTTATCGCCAACCTTGTAAATCGGGCCCCAGCCTTTTGCTCAACATGCAATCTTGATGCTGAAAGAGGGTGAATCAAAGGCATCCTGCGTGACAATGGCTACCCTGATCAAATTATTTGTCGCTGTATAACGCATAAACTTATAAATGGGCCTAAGGCCCTCATTTTCTGCCCCAAAATGTGCACAGTCTCCCTCGGATTCGCCTGGAATGGTCATCTACCCCAACAATTTGACCAAGAGGTGAAGCTCGCTGTTTCACGCTGCTGCTATGCATTAGCAACTCGTGTGATATTCACAACAAACAGGATGCTGCTGTGAAGCTAAAAAAGACATTCTGCCAAGCACACAATGAGTAATGTGATAAATGAATTTCAATGCCAGTGTGATGCTCAGTATATAGGCCGTACATCCCAAGGACTGACAGATCGTATTAAACAACATGTCCCTTCTGCTATTCGCAATGGGTTAGGTACAGGACATATCCAAACAACCCGTGCTTGCAAAACTCAAAACACAATGTCCAACTTCAGTTGTGATTCCACGATTGGGTAGCACTTGTTGAATTATTCTCAGTGTGCTAGGAATTATGCTGACAACTAATTTAAAATTGTCAGTCAGGCCGCAGCGTGGCATATTTAAGCGTACTGGAAGCTGCCCATAATAAATCACAGATCCTTGTACAATGCAGACTGAAGGAGCATGTGCACATATTGTGCCTGTTTCAAAATCAGTGACAGCCATTCACTGGTTCATTCCTCAGGGCAATGCCTTGACCAATCATCGTCAAGCTGAAAAGTGTGAGGTCGTCCATTTTGGAAGGACAAACATGAATGCAAAATACTGGGTTAACGGTAGGGTTCTTGGGCATGTGGAGGAGCAGAGAGACCTTGGGGTCTATGTGCATAGATCATTGAAAGTTGCAACTCAAGTGGATAGGGCTGTGAAGAAGGCATATGGGGTGTTAGCGTTCATTAGCAGAGGGATTGAATTTAAGAGCCGTGAGGTGATGATGCAGCTGTACAGGACCTTGGTAAGGCCTCATTTGGAGTACTGTGTGCAGTTCTGGTCGCCTCATTTTAGGAAGGATGTGGAAGCCTTGGAGAGGGTGCAGAGGAGATTTACCAGGATGTTGCCTGGAATGGAGAATAAGTCTTACGAGGAAAGGCTGAACATTCTAGGCCTCTTCTCATTAGAAAGGAGAAGGATGAGGGGTGACATGATAGAGGTTTATAAGATGATCAGGGGAATAGATAGGGTAGACAGTCAGAAACTTTTTCCCCGGGTGGAGCAAAGCGTTACAAGGGGTCATAAATTTAAGGTGAAGGGTGGGAGATATAAGGGGGATGTCAGGGGAAGGTTCTTTACCCAGAGAGTGGTCGAGGCATGGAATGCCTTGCCCGGGGAAGTTGTTGAGTCAGAAACTTTAGGGACTTTCAAAAGGCTTTTGGATAGGTATATGGATAAAGGAGAATGATGGGGTATAGATTAAATTGTCCTTGACAGAGGACAAAGGATCGGCACAACATTGTGGGCCGAAGGGCCTGTTCTGTGCTGTATGTTCTATGTTCTATAAGCTGCCTGATTTAAATTTCAAACAAAGCTTGCCAGTTAACTGTCAATCACCATAAACTGGTGCATTCTCCATGACAACACCTCTATCAATCAGAGTCTACTAGCCAACCAATCAACAGTCTCTTCCCATATTGTATTAATATGTTGGTTTCCCTTACATTGGCATTCTCGCGCTTTGTCCTGAAGAGTGCAAGAAGAAAATCATTGACAAAATGTCTCCATTTTCAGCAATACTCTATTTCTGTGCTACCAAGCGTTTATTATGAAATGATTCACAGGTACAGACGTGATCCAGTTTGCATTGTTATTAAATGCGTCACGTTTACCAGATTAGGTCCAGTTTGCCGTATTAGCAAATTGTTCACAAATACTAGATGTGCTTCAGTGTGCATTATCAATAAATGCTTCCCATTTACTAGATGTGGTCCAATCTTTATGAAATTCTTCACTATTACTAGGTGTGCTTCAGTCTGCATTATTATTAAATGGTTCACAATTACCAGATGACGTCCGGTTTGCAATATTATTAAGTGCTTCATGTTTATATTATGAGGACAAGAGTGCATTATTATACTGACGAAGCAAGTACTAAGTATGATCCAATATGCATGATCATGAAAATCTTCACATTTGCCGTACACAGCTCTATGTGAAATGGGAAATGTTGGCTTTGTGGTAATGTAAATGAGTTAATTATCCAGAACCCAGGCTAATACCCTGGGATCACCGAGTCAAATGCCATCATTGTTGCTGGTGAAACTTAGATTCAATTAACTACCACAAATTTGGAATTGAAAGCTCGCCTCACAATAGTGCTGTGGAACTATCCTTACTTGTTCTGGCCTGCATGTGAGTCCAGACCCACTGCAATGTAGTTGACTGTTAATTGTCCTCTGAAATGTCCTAGCAAGTCAGTCAGTTGTCAAGGGAAATTAGGCATAGGCGACAAATGCTGGCCTCGACAGTGATGCCCACATTCCATGAAAGAATTGTAAAAGTCTTAACAATTCACATTTTCCAGGTATGCTCCAGTTTACATTCTTATTGAACACAATGTGCACTATTGTAAAACAGTTCATATTTACCACGTATGGTCTATTGTGCTTCATTATTAAATGCTTCATATTTCCCAGATATCGCCCAGTGTGCATTATTAAACGTTGGACATTTACCGGATGTGGCGCAGTGTACATTATTATTAAATCATTTACTTAACCAGATTTGGTACTGTGTGCAATATTATTTAATGCTTCACATGTACCTGATGTGGTCCAGTGTGCATTAGTGTTAAATTCTTCCCATTTACCTGCTGTGGTCCCGTTTGCATTGATATTAAATCTTTCACATTTATCAGAAGTAGTCTAGTGACCATTACTTTTACATGCTTCAAATTTACAAGATGTGATCCAATTTGCATTATTATTGAATGCTTCACATTCACCAGATGACGTCAAGTCTGCATTATTTCATGCATCACACTTACCAGATGTGGTCCACTGTGCATTAATATTAAATGATTCACATTTACCCGATGTGGTCAATCTGCATTATGGTTATATGCTTCACATTTACTGGATGTTGTACAACGTGCATTATTATTCAATTATTCAATGTGTTACATTTACCAGATGTGATGCAATGTGCATTATTTTTAAATGCTTCAATTTACCAGATTTGGCAACGTGCAGATTCACATTACATGTTTCCATTTTTACCAGATGTGTCCAGTGCGTATTCTAATTAAATAAATCATATTTCCCAGATGTGTCCAGTATGCATTATCATTAAATGCTTCACATTTACCAAATGTGGTCACGTTTGCTTTGGCATTAAATGCCTCACACAAACTAGATGTGGTACAGTGAGCATTATTTTTTATTGACTCGCATTTGCCAGATGTGGTCAATGTACACCATTATTAAATGCTTCATTTTTAGCAGATGTGGTCGAGTAATCAATATTATTCAATAATTCACGTTTACAAGATGTGGTGCAGTGCACAGTATTATAAATTATTTACTTTACCAGAATTGGTCCAGTGTGCAATATTATCAAATGCTTCACATTTACAAAATGCGGTCCAGTTTGCAGTTTTATTGAGGATTAAACACTTACCACACATGACGCAATATGCATTATCATTAAACTTTTCGCATCTTCCACAGTTAGGTCTGTGTGAAATGCAAGGTGGTGGTGTAGTGCTGATGTCACTAAGTTATTTATGTCGAGACACAGTTGGATTGCCTGCGGCCATGGTTTCAAATGCCACCATAAAAGTTGGTGGATTTTTAGTTTCAGGTAATTCATAATAATGCAGAATTGAAAGCTAGTTTCAATGCTGCAGCCATGAAACTTTATTTGATTATCTAATCACCCATCTTGTGCACTAATGTCCTTTGGGGAAGAAATTCTGCCGTCCTTAACTGGTCTGTCCTAATGTGAGTCCGGACCCACAGCAGTGTGTTTGGCTCTTAACTACAATCTGAAGAGGCCCATCAAGCCACCCAGTTATTAAAAGCAATTAAGGATGGGCAAAAAATGCTGCCCTTTCCAGCGATGCCCACACCCCATGAAATACTTAAAAATTACTGAACACTTCAGATTTTCCAGGTGTGTTCCAATTTCCATTATTTTTGAACAGTTGATATTTACCACGTATGGATTATTTACCAGTGTGCATTATTTACATTTATCAAATTTTGTTCCATTTGAATTATTATTAAATGATTCACATTTACCAGATATGTCACAGAGTGCATTATTATAATATTTTTTCATTATAACTAAATGTGGTCCAGTGTGCCTTATTATTAAATGGTTCACATTTATTAGAAGTGGTGCAGTCTGCATATCACTAAAGTTATCAGATTTACGAGAGGTGGTCCAGTCTGCATTACTAATATATTAATCATATTAATCACCTGTGGTCCCGTGTGCAGATTATTCAATGTTTCACATTTACCAGGTATGTCCCAGACTGTATTATTATTAAATGTTTTGTAACAATTAGCTGTGGCCCAGTGTGCAATATTATTAAATGTTTCACATTTACTAGTTGTCGTGCTGTCTGTATTACTAATGTATTCATCACATTTACCATGTCTGGTCCAATGTGCATTATTATCAAATGGTTCACATTTATCACTCGTGGTGCTGTGTGCATTATTATTAAATGGTTCACATTTGCCAGGTAAGTCCCAGAGTGTATTATTATTAAATGTTTTGTAACAATTAGCTGTGCTCCTGTGTGCAATCTTATTAAATGTTTCATATTTACTAGATGTCGTGCTGTCTGTATTACTGATATATTCATCACATTTACCATGTGTGGTCAAATGTACATTATTATTAAATGGTTCACGTTTACCACTCGTGGTCCTGTGTGCATTATTAGTAAATGCAGACAGAAATGAAAATTGAAGGCAGAAAATTCAGAAATGAAAATGGAAGGCAGCAAATTACTGGATGAGTCTGGAAGACAGAGCAAACGACAGTTAGACAATAATAAAAGAGTTTGGTAGTGCTCAATGGTATCTATTTCAATACAAGTAGTATAGAAAATCTAGCAGATGAGCTGAGGGCACAGATAGAGACGTGGCAGTATGATATCATAGCTATTATAGAAACATGGCTTAAGGAGGGACAGGAATGGCAGCTCAACATTCCTGGTTGCAGGGATTTCAGGTACGCAGGGAGGAGGATAGGAAAGGAGGGAGAGTGGTAATTGGAAATCTCTGATAAGTGCAAGAGCAATTGGGCATTAATAGTAGGGGACATAAACTGCACCAATATTAACTGGGATATTTTTTGTGTGAAATGAATTGAGTGAGCAGAATTATTGAGGTGCATTCAGGAGGAGCTTCTTGCCAGTATGCAGCAAGTCTATAAAGAAAGGGAGCAGTTTTAGACTTAGTTTTAGGAATTGAAGATGGGCAAGTGGAAGGGGTCGCAGTGGGAGAGCATTTTGGTGGTAGTGATCACAATTCAGTCACTTTTAACCTAACTATGGAAAAGGACAGAGATAGAACAGGAGTTATAGTTCTTAATTGGGACAAGGCCAATTTTACTAAACTGAGAAGTGATTTAGCGAAAGTCGACTGGAAACAGCTCCATGAAGGTAAATAAGTGTCTGAACAGTGGGAGGCATTCAAAGGGGAGATTCAAGGGGTTCAGCATAAACATGTACCCACAAATAAAAAGGGAAGATCTTGTTTCAGCAAATTGATCGAATTTTTTGAAGATGTAACAAGAAAGGTAGATGAGGTTAGTGCTGTTCATGTGGTCTACACGGATTTTAGCAAGGCTTTTGACAAGGTCCCACATGGCAGACAGGTTAAAAAAGTAAAATCCCATGGGATGCAGGGAAATGCAGCAATGTGGATACAAATTTGGCTCAGTGGCAGGAAACAAAGGGTAATTGTTGACGGTTGTTTTAACGACTGGGGGTGCTGTTTCCAGTTCCAGTACCGTTCTGCAGGGCTCTGTTCTGGGTCCCCTGCTTTTGTGGTATATATTAACGATTTGGACGTAAATGTAGGGGGCATGATCAAAACGTTTGCGGATGACACAATGGTTGGCCGTGTGGTAGATAGCGAGAAGGACAGCTGTCGGCTGCAGGAAGATATTGATGGTCTGGTCAGATGGGCAGAAAAATACAACTTGGAGAAGTGTGAGGTGATGGATTTGGGGAGGTCAACAAGGCAAAGGAATACAGAATGAATGGCAAAATACTGACAAGTGCAGAGGAAGTGAGGGACCTTGGGGTGAATGTCCACGGACCCCTGAATGTCACAGACCAGGTCGATAAGTTGGTTACGAAAGCATTTGGAATCCTTTCCTTTGTTAGACGAGGTATAGAATACAAGAGCAGCGAGGTTTTTCTGGAAGTGTCTGACTCATTGGTTAGGCCACGCCTTTAGTATTGTGGGCAGTTCTGGTCTCTTCATTACAGGAAGGTTGTAATTGCACTGGAGAGGGTACAGAGGAGGTTTACGAGGATGTTGCCAGGACTTGAAAAATGCAGCGATGAGGAAATATTGGATCGGCTGGGGATGTTCTCCTTGAAACAGAGCAGTCTGAGGGGAGATCTGATGAAAGTTGCAAAATGGTGTGGGCTTGGATAGATTGGAGGTGAAGGGTTTATTCACCTTAGCAGAAAGGTCAGTGGCATAGATTTAACGTGATTCGTACAAAAATCAGAGGGGAGATGAGGGAAACTCTTTTTCACCCAGAGGGTGGTGGTTGCCCGGATCTCACTGCCTGAAAGGATAGTTGAGGCTGATACACTCAACGTATTCAAAAGGAGTCTGGATATTCATCTCAAGTGCCGTAATCTGCAGGGCTACGGACCGCATACTGGAAGGTGGGATTAGAATAGGTGGATCTTTTTTCCCCAGCACAGCCAGGATGAACCAAGTGGCCTCTTTCTGTCCTTGAACTTTATATGATTCTTTGATTCACATATAACAGATATGATCCAGTATGCAATATTGTTCATGGTTTCATATTTAACCGATGTAGTCCAGTGTGCATTATATTTGTACACTTGACATTTACAAGATCTGGTTGGATCAAGATTATTATTGCCTGCTCCAAAGTGACCAGAAGATTTTCCATTCTTTTTATTCCTTCTTTTTCTGAATTCGCCATTTTTGTTGTATTTGCCTTACGTGTCTTCTTTCTTTCTATTTTATATCAAGTGTGGGGCAGACCCAATGCAGCTGCACTCTGCTTCTGAGCTGGTTCATTGGCCAGCTCTCACTCTCAAGAGAGTCAGCCTGTTTCCTCCCATCACCTGACATCGTGGTGTTACGGAATATATATGATAAAAAGGTGTTATAGTCTGGATTGCAATTCACACAGCCTGGTGCAGCTTTCAGATCAATTGTTTGCTTTTTTTCACAATCTCCGATTCAGTGTAACCAGATGTTTCATCCCATTCTTCAACGCTTCCCTGAACATTCCCGGTGTCAGTCCACAGATGCATGTGTTGTTACAACAGCTGACAAGCTGCAGCATGCATCCCGTTTGCTTGGTGATGTATGTTGGGTTACTGTAGTATTGCTGTATAATTGTGGTCCCCCACACCCACCACATCAGGCAATGCGCAACATATGTTACCCAGTGAATAACGGAATTGCCAGACAAAGTAAAGAGCAAGATCATTGATCTCTTCCAGTTCTTGCTGTCTGGATTATTTTGGTCATCCATGCTGCGTAGCAGTGCCCTGCCGGAATATATTGGACGTAGGAATATGTTGGACAGTGAGAGCATTGAACAACAGGATGAAAAGGCTCGGCTGTAAATACGTTAAAATTCTGTCAAACCACCCATCCGCCACGCATAAATATGCCTCTGATCTCTCCCTCTCTGACGCCGAACGCTCTGTATTCAGCAAAGGACTCTGTTTTATCCCCTTACGCCCCCACCTCAATGAATTTCGCTCTCGACATAACGTTGAGCTCTTCTTCCATCTCCTGCACCTCGGAGCTCACTTCTTTGACCAGGAGTCCCTCCCCCCACCCTACCGATCAGCAGACCCATTCACCCACCTCCAGCATTCTCCCTCCACCTGTACCCCTCCCCCGGCCTCTTACCCGCTCTTGATCTTTTCATTGAAAACTGTTGGCGAGGCATTGGTCATCTCAATTTCTCTGCCCCCCTGACTCACTCTAACCTGTCTTCCTCTGAACTTGAGGCACTCCGTTCTCTCAGGTCCAACCTCGACATTTTCATCAAACCTGCAAACAAGGGTGGTGCTGTTGTTGTATGGCGTACCGACATCTGCCTTGTAGAGGCTCAGCGCCAACTTGCAGATGCTTCTTCCAACCTTCCTCTGGACCATGACCCCATCACTGAACATCAAGCGACTGTCCACAAGACAATCACTGACATCTTCCAATCTCATCATCCCGCAATCCTGGACAGCCCACTTCTACCTCCTTCCCAAAATCCACAAGCAGGAATGTTCCAGCATACCTATTGTGTCAGGTTGCTCCTGCCCCATTGAACTGATTTCTTCGTATCTTACCTCTATCCATTCTCCACTGGTCCAGTCTCTTCCGACCTACATCTGTGACTCTTCTGAGGTCATATGTCATTTTTACAATTTCCAGTATCCTGGCCCCAACCGCCCCCTTTTCACTATGGACGTTCAATCTCTATACACCTCCACCCCCACCAGGGCGGTTTGATGACTCTCCATTTCTTCCTTGAACAGAGGCCCAACCAGTCCCCATCCACCACCACCCTCCTCTGCTTGACTGAATTTGCTCTCACATTGAACAACTTCTCCTTCAACTCCACTCACTTCTTTCAAGTAAAAGGTGTTGCTGTGGAGAACCGCATGGATCCTAGTTATGCCTGCCTTTTTGTGGGATATGTCGAACATATGTTGTTCCAGTCCATCTCAGGCTCCCTCTCTCAACTCTTTTTCCGGTACTTTGATGACTGCATTGGTGCCGTTTCCTGCTCCCGCCCCGAACTGGATAACTTTATCAACCTTGCTTCTCTCAGGTTTACATGGTCCATCTCTGACACTTCCTCTCCCTCCCTCGACTTCTCTGTCTCCATCCCTGGAGATAGGCTGTCTACCAATATACGTTAGAAGCTCACCGACAATCACGGCTACTTCGACTACACTTCTTCACACTCTGCCTCCTGTAAAGACTCTATTTCATTCTCCCGATTTCTCCATCTCCGACGCATCTGCTCTGATGATGCTACATTCCCTGACACCGCTTCTGATATGTCTTCCTTTTTCCTCAACCGAGGATTCCCCCCCCCCCCCCCCCAACAACTGTGGTTGACAGGGTCCTAACAATGTCTGGCCCATTTCCTGTACCCTACCCTCGCCCTTTCCACTTCCTTCCAGAACTGCAACAGTGTTCCCCTTGTCCTCACTTTCTACCCATCAGCCTCCATATCCAAAGGATCATCCTCCGCCATTTCTGCCACCTCCGATGTTTTTTTTGATTAGAGATACAGCACTGAAACAGGCCCTTCGGCCCACCGAGTCTGTGCCGAATATCAACCACCCATTTAGACTAATCCTACACTAATCCCATATTCCTACCAAACATTGATTAGTGATGCCACTGCCAAACGCATTTTCCCGTCCCTTCCCCTGTCAGCATTCTGAAGGGATCGCTCTCTCTCTCTCTGCGACAGCCTTGTCCACTCCTCCATTACCCCCACCACCTCGTCCCATTCTCATGGCACTTTCCTGTGTAATCGCTCGAGGTATAATACCTGCCCATTTTCCTCCTCTCTCCTCACTATCCCAGGCTGCAAACACTTCTTTCAGGTGAAGCAGCGATTTACTTCTACTTCTTTCAATGTAGTATACTGTATTCGCTGCTCACAATGTGGTCTCCTCTACATTAAGGAAACCAAACGCAGACTGGGTGACCGCTTTGTGGAACACATCCACTCAGTCCGAAAGCATGACCCCGGGTTTCCAGTTGATTGGCATTGCAACACACACCACTTCTCTCATGCTCACATCTCTGTCTTGGGATTGCTGCAGTGTTCCAGTGAGCATCAACGCAAGCTCGAGGAACAGCATCTCATTTACCAATTAGGCACACTACCGCCGGCTGGACTGAACAGTGAGTTCAATAATTTCACAGCATGACGGGCCTCTATTTTACTTTTATTTTTAGTTATATTTTTCTTCTTTCTTTGTAAATTATTTTTTGTGCTTATTTTATTTTATTTGATCTTATTTTGTTCAGTTTGCCTACCTACTGTTTTTTAAATATTTGTGCTTGTGGCTGTTTAGTTTTCAGTCCATTCACACCCTATCTTTCAACACACCATTAACATCTTTTTTGCCTTTGCTCCATGACCTCTGTTCAGTTATTCTCTGTGACCTTGTCCTATCTACCCTTCTCCTTTGTTATCTTTTGCCCCAACCCCGCTTTACTTGCTGAAACCTTTCACATTTCTAATATATGCTAATTCTGAAGAAGGGTCACTGACTTGAACGGTTAACTCTGCTTCTCTTTCCACAGATGCTGTCAAACCTGGTGATTATTTCCAGCATTTCCTGTTTTTATTGCTGCAATTTATATGACAATTTTCATGGCGCCTATGGAACTGATGAAAAAGACATTTATCAGCAAGTAAGTACTGTTAATTCACTTCAGTTTGACTTCAATGATCGCCACCATTAGGCGCACCACTGTCGTGGCCACCAAATAATGAGTGCCACATTTGGTGAGACGGCACTTCCCTCTGGACAGGATCACAATCGTCAGCAAGTTCACTCTAAGAGAGAGAAAAAGCAAATAAACAATAAACCAACCCAAGAACCAGCCCTAGTCCCTGCTGCTTGGCACTAATTCCAGGCTTGATGTTTTCTTTGCTAATTGTATTTAGTTCTGGACACAAAACTCATCTGGTGTTTCAATGAGGGCAGTTCGAATGTACAAATCACCGTTAATGATGAGAATTTTACAGAAATTGAGTTAAATAAGTGATTGAGGAAAAAAACTAAGAATGTGGAAAATTCTGATAAAGCAACGTTAAAGGGTTTTACACCAGTGAAATATTACATTAAGGAGGCACAGAACAAGGCAAGAGTAATGTGAGAACCCAGATGGGTGCGACTGTTCTCAACCTGTTCCATTCTTATCGATCTACTCACTGCCTGAGAATTGCCTAAAGTGGTTTCTCTTCCTGCTCCAACACTTTTACCTCTGGTATTCCCCCATGATCTATATTTTATCCACTTATATTTCTCATTTGCATGCTGCACCTCAGCAACATCATCCAAAGTACAGCATCAACTTCAACATTTCTGTCGACTGCACCCGGCTCTACATTACCATATTCATCTCTCTCAACTCCTCGACAGCCTCTAATTTCGCAGACTGCTTGTCTGACATCCATGATGAAGAGACATTTCCTCCAGTCATATATTGGGAAGAGTGACCGCTGTGTTTTTCCCTTGGCACAAACATCGTTCCCTGGCTATCAAATCCAACCCCCTCCCTGGCAACTGTCTGAGGTTGAACAAGACTGTGCACAGCATCAATGTCATATTTAACCTTGAGATGAGGATCAGAGCATATAACTGCACCATCACTAAGACCACCGATTTCAACCTCTGTCCATTACCCAACTCGGCCCCTTCCTCAACTCATCTGCTGCTGCAATCTTCATCCATGCCATTTTTACCTGCAGACTTGAATATTCCAATGCACCCCTGACTGGCTTCCCACATTCTTCCATCCATAAACTTGAGTCATCCAAATCTCTGCGGCCTTTGTCTGAACTGATACCAAGTCCCGTTCTCCTATCACCGTGGTGATCGCTGGCCTACATAGGCTCCCTGACTAGCAACACCTCGATGGTAAAAATGTCATCCTTGTTTTAAATTCCTTCGATTTTCTCGCCCCTCTCTAACTCTGTAACCTCCTACAGCTCTAAACTCTTCCAAGATATACTAACTTGATTGAGTTTTTTGAGGAAGTGATGAAGAAGATTGAAGAAGGAAGGGTAATGGATGTTGTCCATATGGACTTCAGTAAAGCTTTTGACAAGGTCCCACATGGCAGACTGGTGCAAAATATGAAGTCACACGGGATCAGAGGTGAGCTGGCAAGATTGATACAGAACTGGCTCTGTCATAGAAGACAGAGGGTAGCAATGGAAGGATAATTTTCTGAATGAAGGGCTGTGACTAGTGGTGTTCCACAGGGATCAGTGCTGGGACCTTTTTTGTTTGTAGTATATATAAATGATTTGGAGGAAAATGTAGCTGGTCTGATTGGTAAGTTTGCGGATGACACAGATTTTTGTGGAGTAGCGGATAGTGATGACGATTCTCAGACGATACAGCAGGATATAGATCGGTTGGAGACTTGGACAGAGAAATTGCAGATGGAGTTTAATCCGGACAAATGTGAGGTAATGCATTTTGGAAGAGCAAATACAGGTGGGGAGTATACAGTAAATGGAAGAACCCTTATGAGTATTGACAGGCAGAGAGACCTGGGTGTACATGTCCACAGGTCACTGAAAGTGGCAACACATATGAATAAGTTAGTCAAGAAGGCAGACGGCATCCTTGCCTTCATCGGTCGGGGCATAGAGTATAAAAATTGGCAAGTCATGCTGCAGCTGGTCTGCTCTCCCCCAAGCTTAGTCATGTAGACACAGTGAGGCTGGACTTCTCTCCGCTCGGCTCAGTGATATCGACACAGTGGGGCCAGTCTGCTCTCCCTCTGGCTCACTGATACATACAGAATGGGGCCTGTCTGCTCTCCCCTGGCTCAGTGGAGCCGGACTTCTCTCCCCCTGGATCAGTAATACAGACACAGTGGAACAGGCACATCTCCCCACAGGCTCAGTGATGCAGACACAGTGGGGCCAGTCTGCTCTCACCCATTTTCAATGGTACTGTCACCGCGGGGAAGGTCTGCTCGACCCAGGACCAGTGATACAGATACAGTGGGGCCGGTCTACTCCCACCCAGTGTCAGTGATACAGGCAAAGGCTCAGTGATATAGCCACAATGGGACAGGTCTTCTTTTCGTCTGGCTCAGTGATACAGACACAGTTGGGCCGGTTGCTCTCCTGCAGTTTCACTGCTACAGACACAATGGTGCCAGTCTGCTCGACCCAAGACTCACTGATTCAGGCACGTTGGGGCCGGTCTGCTCTCTCCCAGGCTCAGTGATACAGACACAATGGGGTCGTTCTGCTCTGCCACAGGATCAGTGATGCATACACAGATGAGCTGGTTTGCTCTACCCCAGCCTTGGTGATATAGACACAGTGAGGCCATTCTGCTCTCCACCAGGCTCAGTGATGCAGACACAGAGGGACAAGTCTGCTCTACCCCAGGCTCAGTGATACAGGCACAGCGGGGCCAGTCTGCTCTACCTCACGATCAGTGATACAGACACAATGGGGACGGTCCGCTCTCCCCCAGGCTCAATGATAAATGTACAGTCGGTCCAGACTGCTCTCTCCCAGGGTCAGTGAGGCAGACAGAGTAGGGGCACGCTGCTCTCCCCAGGCACAGTGACAGAGACATAGTAAAGCCGGTCAGCTCTCCCACAGCTCAGTGATACAGACACAGCGGGAACAGTCTGCTCTCCCCCAGGCTCAGTAACATTGACACAGTTGAGCCGACATGCTCTCCCCAAGGCTCAGTGATGCAGAAACCGTGAAGTCGGTCTGCTCCCCTTCAAGCTCACTCAAAAAAACACAGTCGAGTTGGTCTGCTCTTCCCCAAGATCAGACACACGGACACAGTGGGGCCAGTCTGCCCTCCCCCCAGGCTCAGTAACGCGGATACTGATGGGCCGGTCCACTGACCCCCAGGCTCAGTGGCACAGACACAATGGGACCAGTCTGCTCTCACCAAGACTCACTGATACAGACACGTTGGGGCCGGACTACTCTCTCCCAACTTCAGTCATCCAGACCCAGTGGTGTCGGTCTGCTCTCACCCCGTCTCAGTGATGTAGGCATAATGCGGCCTGTCTGCTCTCTCCCTGGCTCAGTGATGCAGACACATTGGGACGGGTCTTCTCTCCGTCAGGCTCCACGATACTGCCACAGTGAGGCCAGTCTGCCCTCTCCCCAGGCTCAGTAATGCAGGCACTCGTGGGCCTGTCTGCTCTCCTCCCAGGCTCAGTGACACAGCCACAGCAGGGTCAATCTTCTCTCCCCAGGCTCAGTAACACAGAGTGGGACAGGTCTTCTCTCCGTCAGGCTCAGTGATACAGACACAGTGGTGCTGGTCTGCTCTCCCCCAGGTTCAGTGATACAGACACAGTGGAGGCCGTCTGCTTTCCCCCATGTTCAGTGATGCAGACAAAGTGGGACTGGTCTGCTCTCCGTCAGTCTTAGTGATGCAGACACATTGGGACAGGTCTTCTCTCCATCAGGCTCAGTGATACAGCACAGTGGGGCCAGTCTGTCCCCCTCCCAGGATCAGTGATGCAGACGCTGATGGGCCGATCTGCTTTTCCCCAGGCTCAGTGACACAATCACAGCAGGGTCAATCTGCTCTCCCCCAGACTCAGTGACACAGAGTAGCACGGGTCTTCTCTCCGTCAGGCTCAGATACCGACACAATGGTGCTGGCCTGCTCTGTCCAGGCTCAGTGATACAGAAACAGAGGGGTCTTGTATGCTCTCCCCCAAGCTCCCTCATACTAACACAATGAGCTCGGTCTGCTGTGCCCCAGTCTCAGCGATGCAGACACAATGTGGCCCGTCTGCTCTCCCCAAGACTCACTGAAACAGACACGTTGGGGCCGGTCATGTCTCCCCCAATCTCAGTGATACAGACCCAGTGGAGTTGGTCTGCTCTCCCCCATGTTCAGTGATGCAGACAAAGTGGGGCCCGTCTGCGCTCACCAAGGCTCAGTGATGCAGACACAGTGGGGCGGGTCTTCTCTTCGTCCGACTCAGTTATGCAGACACGTTGGCACGGTCTGCTCTCATCCCGTCTCAGTGATATAGACACAGTGCGGCCAGTCTGTTCTCCCCCAGGCTCAGTGATACAGACGCAGTGCGGCCAGTCTGCTCTCCTCCAGGATCAGTGATGCAGACAAAGTGGGGCGAGTCTTCACTCCGTCGGTCTTACCTATACAGACAGATTGGAACGGGTCTTGTCTCCGTCAGGCTGAGGGGTACAGACACAGTGGGGCCAGTCTGCTCTGCCCCAGGCTCAGTGATACAGACACAGTGGGGCCAGTCTGCTCTGCCCCAGGCTCAGTGATACAGACACAGTGGGGCCAGCCTGCTCTACCATAGGCTCAGTGATACAGACACAGTGGGGCCAGCCTGCTCTACCCCAGGCTCAGTGATACAGACACAGTGGGGCCAGCCTGCTCTACCATAGGCTCAGTGATACAGACACAGTGGGGCCAGCCTGATCTACCCCAGGCTCATTGATACAGACACAGTGGAGCCGGTCTGCTCTCTGCCCAGGTTCAGTGATACAGATACAGTGGGGCCAGCCTGCTCTACCCCAGACTCAGTGATGCAGACACAGTGGGGCCAGCCTGCTCTACCCCAGGCTCAGTGAAACAGACACAGTGGGGACAGACTGCTCTACCCCAGGCTCATTGATACAGACACAGTGGAACCGGTCTGCTCTCTGCCCAGACTCAGTGATACAGAAACAGTGGAGCCCATCAGCTCTCTCAAAGGCTCACTGATACAAACACAGAGCTTCTGGTCTGCTCTCCCCCAGGTTCAGTGATACACAAACATCAAGGCCAGTCTGGTCTGGCCTATGTTATGACCTCTATAGAGAATGTTATCTTGAACCAACAAGTATGAATTTTCCATTGACCAGTTAACGAATATGACAGCAAGATTCCATGCTTTCAGACGTTTGTGAAAACCATCAAACTGAAGATCAACATTATCTAAAAGTATTTAATTGGTATTTAATACATCAGATTACAGATAAAGCTATTTCCCATTAAATTATTTACATACTCGAAAAGCCCCACACCACATTTACACATTATATAGTTTTGTCATCGAAAAGGTAATTAATCTGGTTGCAGAATTAACTGGCCTCGTGCAGAGCAGTGTTGTCACATCCAGTGGACTGGAAGCAACTGTTGGAAGTGTGATGGTGCGTCAAGTCACAAAAGGCACTTGTGGAGGAATGGCAGTCACTAATTAAATCCTTGTAAAACTTTATGTTAGTTAAAAAATAAACCATCCCTATTTTCAAGTGAAGCCCCTGTCAGTTTGTAATTAAGGTATTTTCTACTTGGTATATGTCTTTGTCCTTTTGATGCCTTTACCTTTCTTTGTATGTCTGTGAGCGTGCCTTGTGAACTTAACCCCCTCCCGAGTTCAAGACTGTGTGTTAATGAACCCTACTGTTTTGACTTAACTTTAAGAACAGTGTTGTGACAGTCTGTTACAAGTCAGGGTTCACAAGCTGAGGGAGTGGAGAAATGCGTCATCAGGGTTTTTTTCTTAAAGAAAACGAAAACATTTAAATCACAATCCACTTACAGACAGGTTGTTGAAAATACTTCGAAATGTGTTTGCAAAATTAACTACCTGCTCATAAGATGACAGCAATGGATATCAGTTAAAATTGTAACAATAAATGCAACAGAAGAAGGACGGAGAAAATATCACGTAAAATGATCCCCAAAAAAGAAAAATATGCTGAAAATGGGCACAGTTTCTGCTGTGCTCATGTTAACTGAAATTTGCTGTGATAATGTTAAGTGATATTTCCAGTGTCTAGTTTAAGTGTTATTTTCTGTTTCCAGCTTAAGTGGAATTTTCTTTAGCAATTTTAAGCAATGTTTGCTGTGACCAGTTGAAGTGATATTTTCTGTGTATTGTTGAGTTAATATACTCTGCGATTAGCTCAAGTGACATCTGCTGTTTCTAATGTGAGGAATATTTGCTGTGGTTATCTTAAATGGTATTTTCCATCGCAAATGTAAGTATTTTGTTGCTGTGATTGCGTGTTTGTATGTTTATCTACCCCCTCCCAGGTCCGCCGCCGACTACTGCTGCTCCAATTTGGGTAAACCTTGAAAATCCCTGCGTTGCAGGGACAGCGGCAGGCAGCACCAGAGCGTTAGATTTCAGTTAAACATTAGCATTTTGATACTGTATTCGCTTTAATAACCAATAAGGTCAAGGAAGCCATTTTAAGATTATCATTTGTCTTTTCAGCCATTTCGGACTCTGCATTTTGTATTATGTATTATCTACATGCATTGATTCTGCATTAATTATTAGCCAGTCATGATCATAAAAGTAATGAAACATGATTAAGTTATAATGAGTGCATTATTGTAATTGATAAATATATTAGAACGTCTGTTTATTCATTTAAAGTATTAATAAATACAAACTGTTTAAGTATAAAGTTTCTGCAAAAATCAATTTCATCTGAAATTGGAATCTTTCCGATCTCTGATAAGTTACTGTACACCAAGGCCTTGTAAGAAATGAAAACAGGAAATGCTGGAATCACTCAGCAGGTCTGGCAGCATCTGTGAAAAGAGAAGCAGAGTTAACGTTTCGGGTCAGTGACCCTTCTTCGGAACTGACAAATATTAGAAAAGTCAGAGGTTATAAGCAAGTGAGATGGGGTGGGGCAAGAGATAACAAAGGAGGTCTAGATTGGACCAGGCCACATAGCTGACCAAAAGGTCACGGAGCAAAGGCAAACAATATGTTAATGGTGTGTTGAAAGACAAAGCACTAGTACAGATTAGGTGTTAATACACTGAATATTGAACAGCAGCAAGTGCAAACCTGAAAAAAAAAACCGTGGCTAAGCAAACTGAACAAACAAAGATGAAATGAAATAAATGCAAAAAAAAAAAGATTGTAAAAAATGTAAAGAAGAATGTAAAAAAAGGAAGAAAAAATAACTAAAAATGAAAGTATAATGGGGGGCTGTCATGCTCTGCAAATATTGAACTCAATGTTCAGTCCGTCAGGCTGTTATGTGCCTAATCGGTAGATGAGATGCTGTTCCTCGAGCTTGCGTTGATGTTCACTGGAACACTGTAGCAATCCCAGGACAGAGATGTGAGCATGAGAGCAGGGGGGGAGTGTTGAAGTGGCAAGCAGCTGGAAGCTCTGGGTCCTGCTTGCGGACTGAGCGGAGATGTTCCGCAAAGTGGTCACCCAGTCTGCGCTTTGTCTCCCCAATGTAGAGGAGACCACACTGTGAGCAGCGAATACAGTATACTACATTGAAAGAAGTACAAGTAAATCACTGCGTCACCTGAAAGGAGTGTTTGGAGCCTGGGATAATGAGGAGAGAGGAGGTAAATGGGCAGGTATTACACCTCCTGCGATTGCAGGGGAAGGTGCCATGGGACGGGGACGAGATGGTGAGGTAATGGAGGAGTGGACCAGGGTGTCACGAAGGGAACGATCCCTTCGGAATGCTGACAGGGGAAGGGAGGGGATTATGCGACTGGTAGTGTCATCACGCTGGAGGTGGCGGAAATGGTGGAGGATGATCCTTCGGATATGGAGTCTGATGGGATGAAAAGTGAGGACAAGGGGAACCCTGTCACGGTTCTGGGAGGGAGGGGAAGTGGTGAGGGTGGAGGTGCGGGGAATGGGCCGGACACAGTTGAGGGCCCTGTCACCCACAGTGGGAGAAGGCCTTGTAAGTGTCTGGCTTATGAATCCTGAGTTGCTCAGCATCAGATTGAAACTGGTAGGGTAAAGAAAACATTGTTCTCTATGGATAATACATTGCTGCCATTTCAAACCAGGTGTTGTCAACTGGAAGATGCAATTAATAATCACTAAGTTTTCAAAACAGCAGCTCATACCAATTATTAAGTCAAAAATACACTAACTGCGACATACATGATAGTTTTCGAAGGTATAACAATGAGGGTTCCATCAGGTTTCTGTGTTGTACAAACTCTGAAGTTTCCCGAGTATGCACCACATTTTATTTCTGCAAGCGGGTTCGATATCAAGAGCAGAGACCTGAGAGCTTGAAAGTGATCTGTTCTTCAGCAAACCATGAAACCGGCTAAAGCTGTAAATGCCATTAACCTACGTTTATGAATTATGTCTTTCCTTTCCTAAACTTTCTTATATTTTCTTTCCAAAGATTCCTGTTATTGTCTTGCTTCTTTAAGACTCTTTTGAACAAAAGTACATTTATAGGTTTGTTAACATTGCCAGCAAATTGGAATAACTGAAACTTTTCAGGCAACGTATTATGCTAAAAACAAAATATCAGAGTGTGGCAAAGTACATGGGATCGCAAGTGCCATTTCTTTGTCCTTTCCTTTGCATCAGGGATTTAAGCATTTCCCAGATTCATTGAAACAGGATAGAGAGAATGGGATTAGACCCAGCGACCCTTTTTTCACACTCTGCCTCCTGTACGGACTCCATTTCATTCTCACAGTTTCTCCTTCTCCGACACATCTGCTCTGATGATGCAACCTTCCACAACAGCGCCTCGAAAATATTTTCCTTGTTCCTCAACCGAGGATCCCCCCCCCCCCCGCTGTGGTTGATAGGTCCTCAACCGTGACTCGCCCATTTCCTGCAGATGCGCTCTCACCCCTTCCTCTCCCTCCCAGAACCGCGACAGGGCCCCTCTTGTCCCGCCAGCCTGCACGTCCAGAGGATTATTCTCCGCCATTTCTGACACGTCCAGCGTGATGCCACCACCAAACAAATCTTCCCCTCCCCTCTCCTGTCAGCATTCCGATGGGATCGTTCCCTCTGCAACATCCTGGACTACTCCCCCATTACCCCCGACACCTCGTCCCCTTCCCACGTCACCTTCACATGCAATCGCAGGAAGTGTAATACCTGCCCTTTTACCACCTCTCTCTTCACTATCCATGGCCCTAAGCACTCATTTCAGATGAACCAGCCACTTACTAGTGCATCTTTCGAATTAGTATACTGTGCTCGCTGCTCACAATGCGGTCTCCTCTATATTGGGGAGACCAGACGCGGATTAGGTGACCGCTTTTCCGAACACCTCCTCTCAGCCCAGAAACATAATCCCGATCTTCCTGTCGCTTGCCATTTCAACACACACACCTGCTGTCATTCCCATATCTCTGACCTGGGCTTGCTGCGTTGCTCCAGTGAACATCAACGCAAGCTGGAGAACAGAAGCTCATTGACTGATTAGGCCAGCTACAGGTAACTGGACTGAACATTGAGTTCAATAATTTCAGTGCATGACGAGCCCCCATTGTTTTTATTTTTACTTTTACATTTCATTTTTATTTTATTTTAATTACTTTGTTGCATTATTCAATTTTATTCACCATGTGCCTGTCCACTGTTTTTATTCATGTTTGTGCTTTTGACTAGAACTTTCATTATTCAGTCATTTTCCATCCTCTCTGCACTAACGTGTTGTTTTTCACCACACGATTAACACATCTTCTTTACATTTGCCTTTTCCCGATGGCTTTTTTGTCAGTTATTCTCTGTGACCCTCTGGCCTATCAACACCTTCTATTTTGTTCTCTTTTGCCCTACTCCAGCTTTATTTGCTTAAAAGCTATTACATTCCTAACCTTTGCCATTTCTGATGAAAGCTCACTGACCTTAAATGTTCACTCTTCTACTGTCCCCACAGATGCTGCCAGCCTGCTGAGAATGTCTAGCACTTTTTGTTTTTATTCTGTTACCCTTTCTTTAGTCGATTTACAAACTCAGTTTCCACCCCAAGCTCTTGCCTTTCTCTTGTTGCCTCCTTAATTTGTACCTATCTTTTCTGGAACACCACGATTGAAGTCCTCCAATCAGACATCCGTCACTGCCACAGTACCATATCAGCTGTTATCAAAATCACAAATGGCATCCTCTTTGACTGAAATAAACGTTAACTTTTCCTCCTCGAGTTCTCGACTTGTCTGCAGCAATTGACTGAGTTGATCAGTCAATCCTCCAAATCTCTCCACCATCGTCCCAGTGTCTGGAACTGCAATCATCTGCTTCCATTCTTATCTTTATAATCATTGCCATAATATCACCATCAATAGATTCTATTGCAATTTCTGCAGCAGTGTCTCTGTTTATCCCGAAGGGTCTATTTCTCGCTTACATTCTGTCTGCCAGTGACATCATCCAAAAACAGAATGTCGGTTTCACTATCGGTGCTGAAGACACCAAACGCTACCTCACACTCACATCTCTCGTTCCTCAGTCGTCTCTGAATTGTCACATGGCTTGTCAGACATCTGGTACTGGGTGAACAGCAATGTCCTTCAATTAAATATTGGAAAGGCTGAAGCCATTTACTTTGTTCCTTGTCTCAAATCTTACTATCTAGCCAGAATTCCTTTTCCTGGAAACTGTCTGATACTTAACCACATTTTTCATAACCTTGGTCATAGAGCAACCTCGAGATGAGCTTACAACCACAAGCCTACACCATCTCAATGACCCATTCCACTGTCCCTGTTCCACCTCAAATGCTGCTGAAGTTTTTGTCTGTGTTTTTGCCAGCTCCAGATATGAATGTTCAAACACACTCCTGGCCGACCTCCTACATTCCACGCCCGTATTGTTACTTCTATTTAGACGGAGGAATCACACTCACAGTGTCCGCTGTCAGAACCAGCTGCTGCCCACGTTCACTGAAGCTCATAAATGGTAACCAGGGAGGAAATCTGATCACAAAGCCAGGAGCCAATCAAACAGCAGCCAGCACAAGTTGCCCCAAATTCCAGTAAGAACGCGTCACATGACCAGGCTCTGCTCCTGGTCAATCCCACTATCCCTGTCTCCGACTCCAGTTTTTGTCTACCCACGACCAAATCAGGAGCACAGCCAAAATGGCAGGTATCCAGAATGCCACAGCTCAAATCCTGACCAGGAATAAGATCCCAATCCCTGTCCAGCACAGTTTCACCAAGATCCCCTTGTCCTCATTGCTCCACTGAAATAATTTGAAGAATCGTGGACTAACATATCAACCCTGGTGTAGATAACACCCTGTCGATCACAACAATCTGCCGAGCTTAAAATCGCTATGAACTTTCTCCACTCATCCCTTGTCATCTGTTGTCGAACAGTATTTGTTATGCACCACTGTATCTGCTGCACCGTCAGCAATAAACTGTACCCAGGGCATCGGAAATTCCAGCACTCCATCATTTCAACTCTCTTCTTGACTTCAAAACTCGTCTGTAAGTCCATATCTCTCACTACGTGCTCATCAATCTCGCACTCTTCATACTTTTCCACTCGTGCTTGATGTCCCGCTGTTTTATCCTGCTCTGCTATGTCTTCTGAGATGTCTCTTTGGATGTGTGTCGCGCTTTGTTAATGTAAGTTGTCATGGTTGTGTTCGGCGACCATTTCCCTGCAGGTCACCGTTTTTTTGCCACCCCATATTCTACGGTCTGTGCTGACCCACTTTCTTCCTCATTGCAGTGGAAGATATGTTGGCAAAGTGCATACCCAAAGGAGGAGACGAAACATCACAAGTCGAGTGATACTGGGCAGCTTTCCAATAACTGCTGGAGCCTGTTTGGATTGGAGAGCCTGTGCAATGGGATTTGTGAATTATATTTTTAAAATATATTTTAGCACTAATATCAGTTGGCGCAAGTACTTTAATGTTATTGCCATGCCCCTGAGAGCCATGTCAAATTCATACCTTTTACCATATGAATTTCACTGTGTGAGTAGCATTTTGTAACTGACCTTTCTTTTAAAATGAGCCGCAAACAATGACCACCAAAGGCCATCTGACCTGATCAGTGAATTTCTAAACAGCCGTACTGTCTCGCAAGGACAAAATGATACATTCCAGACTAAGAAGTGGTAACTCCCCGTATCGTGAGACAATGCAAGAGGCAATCCTGAACTGAATGGGACTTCCTGAACCAAAGGCAGTAATCAAGCAACAAGCCAGATAATGAATAATCACCCTAATAGCAGCACCATATTTGGGAAAGGGAAATGTGATAATGCACGTGGTAAGGTAGCGATGTTGGTTTCTTTTTATTCTTTAAGTGCTTTCTGAAGAAAGACACAACAATAGCAGCAGAAAGGGCGGCAACATCGATGCCTCAATAATTGGAGACTGTAACATGGTGAGGTCTCCAAGCCTGTTCCATTTCGAATCCACCAATACTGCAAACTGACCTCGTGGTAACGAGACTGCAAGCAACCAAGTTTGTGGTCTGCAGAAATTCTATCCCTTCAAGAGAATCCTGAAAGCCACTTCAGCACGTGACTCTGGCTGTTGAACTTAGCTGAGCTACACTTCTGGAGTGAAGACGTCTTTTTCATAAGGTCTGCAACGTGCCTTTTCGAGAACGAGCCCTGTGAATTATGAACAATTATTTTGCTTATAAGCTTTAAAAGGGCACTATTCTTTTCAACTGTACTTTCCTTAAGTGTGTTTGTGTATGTCGCTGTGTGAGTAAGTTCCATAGCGTTAGATTTCAGGGTGAATTTTGAATGAACAGTGCCGAGGTTGTGTATTCATGCAATGTAGGACATGTAAAGAGCAGTTCTGGTCTTCAAACAGCAGCTGAAATGCTCACATGTAGCTTATATATTAGAACAGGAATCACAAGAAAAACAATAATGTACAATGGACACACTGATGGACTGATAACAAAATGCTGCTAATGAGCCAATGTTGCAAATGATTTGTCAGTTGAGTATGCACAGCTGCATGCTCTAATTGTGATTACGAGCAGATGATACGAATTGTGGAAAGATCAGGGCACATTTGGAAGTACCAGTTTCCACCTGAGTGGGGGTACGGGCAAGCTGGTCTGGAGAAGGGAAATGTAGTCTGCACTTCTGCTGTATGGAGTATTATGAATAAACCTATCTGGCAGTCAGACCAGCTCCTGCTTTGTCCTTTGACAGATGCGTGTTTACCAGTTTTGGTAAATAATGGAATTACATTTTGCACCTTCCCTGGATCAGATCTTGTAATTGGCATGTTTCATCCTCCTTTGTTGATCTCTGTCAGGGCGTCGGATTTGCCTGATTTCAGCCCAGTGCAGGGCACGTGAACGAAATATTCTTTGAGGCTATAAGTCCCTCCCTCAGGGTAATTCAAACCAACAAGGAACCTATTCACTGCAAAGTAAAAATCTGCAATAATTGCAATTCATGTGAGGGAGAGGCAGAAGGATGTGAACATGCTTTTTCTGGAAGACTTGCCTGGTAGATTTCTTTTGAGTTTGTTGAATGCCAAGTTAGTAAGTGTAGAACTGATCCATCCTGATATTGTGCGAAATTGAACATAAAATCACATAAATATTTGGGAACAACATGTAAAACTAGGAGGGAAAATCGACCTTCTCGAGAAAGGAAACGGAATTATTGAAATAGGAAGATGTTTGTTCTGACAAAGGATTGAATCTGATTCACCGGAGTGTCCGCGTCTTTGGTTTCTGTTTGTTATAAATGTGAAATCTGTGGCAGCTTTGCCTTTACAGCCAACTGACATAGTCCTTTGGGTTAGATGTCTCTTGCTGCTGTGTTTAGGTAACCCAGAAGATACAATGATATCCTACGGCCGGAATTGCATTAATTACTTTCCGTGGAACTCCTGCAAACTGTTGTCAATAACTTCCAGAACTCTGAGTAAGAGCCTTGTTGCGAACAGCTTCCTCCATCACCTGCCAACTGGGCACTCGAGCTACAGATCCATCAACAAGAAGGCAAGGTTGGCCCTCCCATTAGCCCGAAACCCCGCACATCCATTGCGCATTTCCGCCTGTTACTACGATGTCTCCCCATGTAGTTGGAAGAGATGATTCATCTAATTTCCAAGATTAAGCCTTGCAAGCCCCATGGTTCGATACACAGCGTCATAACTATCCATATTGTGATCGCCCTTTAAAACATATAACTAAGCATTGATGAGGCATTGAAGAGCCTGGATCAGATCCAATGACCCCTCCTCTTGTCCATATATGAGACAACCATGTGTTTTTTCTTTGTTCTCTTGATCATGACAATGTATCTATTCGAAATTATCATAGTCAATCATGAAGCTCGCGGCGTGTTTCAACAAATAGACAAACGACAGTTTATAGTTTTTTTTTAGTTTTCAGTTTTAGAGATACAGCACTGAAACAGGCCCTTCGGCCCACCGAGTCTGTGCCGACCATCAACCACCCATTTATACTAATCCTACACTTATCCCATATTCCTATCACATCCCCACCTGTCCCTATATATTTCCCTACCACCTACCTATACTAGGGGCAATTTATAATGGCCAATTAACCTATCAACCTGCAAGTTTTTGGCTTGTGGGAGGAAACCGGAGCACCCGGAGGAAACCCACGCAGACACAGGGAGAACTTGCAAACTCCGCACAGACAGTACCCAGAATCGAATCCGGGTCCCTGGAGCTGTGAGGCTGCGGTGCTAACCACTGCGCTACTGTGCCGCCCCAACTACCCTGCGATTTTCCTCTTTCAATTATTCGGTCAATGATTGAGGCCAGGATAACAATAAATTTACTCTGGATGAATGGCGGATAAACTGAAACTGTCTTCTTTCACTCCCACAAAAAACACCGCATTTTCTGTATTGTTTGCATCAGATTTAGGCTGATAAAAGGCAACTAAAAATCGCATCACAGATTAGCCATGAAATGGCCTTGTCCAACAAGAGAGAAACTAACCACCTCCCCTTGATATTCATCCTCGTGGCAAGTCCCCAATTACCACATTATCAATATCATCGGCGTTACCTTTGATCAGAAATTTAACTGGGCCAGCCAAATAAATATTGTTGCTCTAAGAGAAGATCAGACGCTGGGATTTATGCAACAAATAACTCATCCACTTACTTTTACATCCGCAATTTACAAGGTATAAGTCAGGAATAATGGAATACACTCCACTTTCCTTGATCTGTGCCGCCACCAGAAAAAACTCAAGCGCCTCAGCAAGATCCAAGCAAATGGGCTTGCTTGATGTGCATCCGATGCACCATACTAACACTTATCGCCTTTCACCACCAGCACACAGTAGCTGCCGTGTGCACCACATTTAACATCACACCGCAGGAAGTTACTAAATTTATTTCGACAGTTCCTTTCAAATCCTGGAACTTCCTCTCTAATTGCACTGCGGGTGTACCTAAAGCAGATGGAGTCCAGCGTTTCAAGAAGGTGGCCCGCCACCACGTTCCCAAGGGTATCAAAAGATGGATAACAAATCCCAGCCTCGCCAGCAATGCCCACATCCAAGGAACAAGAAGGAACTGCCTTCACCTTGCTTCCTCAGTCGAAGCCCAGATGTGTGGTACATTGGTGCCCTGCCCGGCCCTGAGCTCAGCACATTCTCCACTGTTTATGAAAAAGCGGTCTCCCAATTAAAATGCTGATGAGGAGGAATTTCTTCTCTTGAAAGTTCCATCGCATTTAGAATTCACTTATCCAGAAGTCAGTGGAGTCTGGGACATTGAATATATTCAAGGCTGGTTTAGACTGACTTTTCATTTACGAGGTAGTGAAGACTTACTGTTGTCTGCCAGGAAATTGGAATTGTAGCCATCGTCAGATCAACCAGTATGGTATTGAATGTAGAACATGATCTATGGACTGAATGGCCTCCTCCCGCTTCTATTTCTAAAGACCTTATGATCATAGGTGAAAGGAAATCTGTTGTGCATCTCTTGCACTTGCATAGAAAGAAGCTGCGGGCAAGCAAACCATATCTTGGCCATGATGGAAGAATGAACAAAGATATTTTGTTCACGATTTTAGATGGACATGGTGGAAATGTAGGAGGAGGATGTGTTGAAGGTGGAAGCGGTTCGAGTGGAAAGTGAGAATGAGTGAATTAATATCATGGTTCTGGAAGGTAGGGAAGGAGGTGAGGACAGTTATTCGGGTGATGGAACAGATACAGCTGAGGCTTCTGCAAAACTAATGTGAGGAATGCGCGGTTAATGTGAAATGAAGAGACTGCAGAAGCTCTGGTATGGAAGATGGCATCGTTGAAACAAACAAAAGGTGATGAGGAAACTGAGAGAATGGAAGTTATTATTTCCACAAAGTGGAGTTTGAGCAAGTGTGGTCAAGATAACTGTGGAAGTTGGCGGATTATAGTAAATATTGATGCAAAGTCCGTCCACTTAAATGGAGAGAGGGAATTCATGGAAGAGAAGTGAAGGGTCACAGATAGACCGTTTTCAGGCGAGGGAGGTACAGATATTTAAATGCAAATTTGATTAAATTTTCGAGCCCGATGTGAACAAGTGTTTGACACAGACACAATAATCGCTGCATCGGATGAAGAGGTTGAAAAGGGCAATGGAGTAGCTCGGACCATGTGAGAGATAGAACGATATTGACAATCCTGCTATTGTGTCCAGTTCTAGGCACAACACTTTGAGGAACAATGTGTAGGCTTTACAGTGGGTGTAGAAAATGTTCAAGAGAAAATTCCAGGGGTGACATGTGTTTTATGCCGACAGATTCGAGAATCGGTGTTGTTCTCCTTAAAGAGGAAATTGAGAGAGAGTTTGATAAAGTTGTTCCGAACCACGCACGATTTAAACAGAGTAGATAGAGAGAAATCGCTCTCATTGTCAGCCGTGGCGAAAACCAAATGACATAGGTTTAAGGGATTGGCAATAGAATCAATGGCGACATGAGGGAAAATGTATGTTTTCACAGCACGTGTTGAGGATGTGGAACGGACTGGCTGAGAGAGTGGTGAAGCTAGAATCAATCAGAAGCGAATTGAATAAACAACTGAAGAGAAAAACAATGCAGGTCAGTGATGAGCAGATGTGGGAGTGAAATTAGCTGAGCTGCCCGTGCAGAGAGCTGACACGGACAAAACAGACCAAATGACCAACTGCTGTGTTGCAACCATTCTATGTTCCTTTTTGTTTGAATATATGAATTGTTGAACGGAATTGCATAGATAAAGAGAGCATTCAAAGTTTAGATAAACATCCGATACAGGCTTCTCTGACGTTAGGAATTTAATTTATGAATAGTTATGCAGAGTGAAGGCAATCACTAAAACAGCATGAGATCTACAGATGGGACTCATGATTTTACTAAGACTTCCTTGATTTCTGTTTAACACAGCTTCCAGTTATGATTAGTTGATTTTTGTGATCAGATTTGTCCAGTGTTGGGGGTGGGGATGGGTCCAATTCAATTTAAGTGGAAAATATATTTCATCAACAGGGAATTAACACAGCTGTCGTAATCTGTTTCTTCAAAGATTAAGAAAATACTGTTTGAACAATTTTGCAACCTCAGTGTCCCCATCGAGCTCCGGGAGGGTATAAAGTTAATGCACTGGCAATGTGTCACCTCAGAAATTCTTTCAGCGATATTACCTGCAGCACGTACAGACCGATCAATCCAAGCAGAAAATGCACCAACCAATTCAATGGGTCAGGAAAATATTCTATGTGATCCTTGGTGTAATTGGCGTTCCTGGTAAGTATCTATAACCAATGAGGTTTTGTAAATCTGTGTGTGAGCTGGTTTCTTCCATTACTATGGGAATAATAATATTACATGAGATAGAATGGTTACAGTTGCACAGACACACATTCAATAATATAATTGCACTAATTTCCTGAATTATCTGTCTCAACTGTTTCTAGCTCAAGACACTCTGCATTGTAAAGTTATTGAATTATTTAAAATGTTGTGTTCTGTATAATCACAGCTCAAAGCAGGAAAATCTCAGATGTCAAGGATTACTGGAATTACCTGTTAATGTAGAACTATAGTGTGTGTGTGCACTAACTGGAGTGGAGCACCTGACCTCAGCGATCATGTATAACAGGGAGTCTCTGACACTCTAGAATTGTACTGATTGTGGCTAACTAAATGGTGTGGACAAAGTAACTCCAGGGACCATGTAATTCCTGGAGTATCTGTCATTGTAGTCAATGCGGGTCCCCATCTTACTCTTACTCTACGTCGAGGTGTTGACAGCACTATCAGGTGCTGATTAATTTCCTTCCCGACCACGGTCCTGAGAAGCGTTTGGTCATAAGTGCACTGTAATAATAAATAATCCTCTTCAAGATCACGAAAAAACACTGATGACTATGAGTTGTTAATAGACAAGTGACCGATTTTACAGCACAGAAAATGGGCATTCGGCACAACTAGATTAGGACTGTCTTCCTGCTCTGCAAGAGCCTCTCTTCATTCCAGCTCATCCAATCCTATCAGCCTATCCTGCCACTCCTGTCTCCCTCATGTACTAACCACGATTTTTCTTATTTTTTTCCCATTGCAACTACTCCAATCGGTCTTACTTCCACGTTCTCAGCAGTACAAGTAAATAGGTCTCTCTGGAATTCCATCGTGCATTATTGATGACCATCTTGTTTTCAGGAAATGTAGAACTGGTCATCAGCAAAGGTGGAAATATCAGGACCACGTTTTCCTTCTCCAATCCCTATATAATTTCAAGGCCTCTATTAGTTCAACAAGCATCATTCTCTTAATGACAGAATAGAGCCACAACATATCCCAATAATTATAATCTAACAGTTATGTGTTATTTTTGTGAAGAATACGTGCACCTGCTGGTTACCCTGGATATTTTTATCATGTGTAGTCCAGAAGAGTACACATTATTCACGTATTCAATCACCACCTTTCTAATACGTTATTATAGCACTTTTATTTTAGTAATATTCCTGTCGAAATGAACGTCTGTGCTTTGATCACATTTGCATTGACTCATGATACTCTCTTTTCACTTTAACTCATTTATACATCAGAGGGAGTGGTCCAAGACGTATCAGTGCCTCCATTCCGAGGGACTGGTTCGAATTAGGGAGGGATGTCATCGACCCCAGGGAATGATTCGAGTCAAGGATGGGTTCCGACAGTGGGAGTGGTTGGAGACCGGGTACAGTTCTCCAGTCTACCCATTATTTGGCTCCTCATTGCTACATTTACCGAGTTGACCAGCGTCCGGTGAGCGGGGTGCTGTACCTTCCCGTCCAGGATTTGTTAAATCTGGAACTGCTGGTGTTGGAGGCAGGTTAATGTCATGGACCCGATCTGATCCGATCCCAATCCACACGGTTTTCGTTCTAAAATCCTTCCTGCTTGGATTGCGAAGCGGAGAATTCTTTTCAGTAATTTACAGCCAGTTTTCCCTTCTCTCCCTTTTAGTTAATTTAGTCTCAATTGTGATCCTGTCCAAGGGAAATTGCGGACTATCCAGCTGCACCACCTGCTACCTGGTGGCCATGTAAACAGCGGATCTACTGTTCGTTATCACTGAGATCATACTCCGGAAAATCAATAAGTTTTATTTCACATTAGATTTCCTGAAACTCACCTCTGTGTGTCGCCCTCTCGATGTCCTGATCCGTGCAGCCATCGACTGTTCTGTCTGGTTCACCATCGCTTTCACATTTGATCGATTTGTCGCCATTTGTTGCCCAAAGCTGAAATCGAAATATTGTACCAGGAAAGCTGCGACTCTGGTTCTATCAACAACCAGCATTCTGCTCTGTCTAAAAAATATTCCCATGTACTTTCGATATAAACCTTTTTTGGTAATCGACAATGTCGAATGGCGCTGCACTAATAAGCCAAGCTATTTTACTGACCCTCGATGGATTGGATTTAGAATGTTTGAAAAAGTTTTAACACCATTATTGCCATTCATTTTAATTCTGTTGCTGAACGCTCTGACGTTCAGACACATTTTAGTGACCAATCGAGTTCGTCAGAGACTGAGGGGTCAGAGCAAGAAAGATACTCACAGTGACTCTGAAATGGAGAGAAGAAGGAAGTCTATAATTTTACTCTTCAGCATATCTGGCAGCTTCATATTTCTTTGGTTGCTGTATATTTTAAATATTTTTCGTGTCAGTTATACCTTAGATGATGATTCTTCTTATATCTTTGGAAAGGTCACATATATGCTGCGGAATTTAAGTTGTTGCACAAACACATTTATTTATGTGGCCACTCAGTCCGAGTTCAGAGAGCAGTTAAAGAGCGCGGTGAAATATGTAGTTACATCAATTATTAAATTAATTAATAAACAAAGCAACTGAGACCATCTTAAAGATCCAGTGGTTAATGGACAAGGGGTGACCACTGGAAGTCCAGGGGAAAGTGGCCTGTAGGAGTAAAGACAAACACTGGAGCTGTTAGTGACGGGAAGAGGGGGTGGAGAGCAGGAGGATGGGAAGTAAATGAGCAGGAATGGAAAAAGATAACGAGCAGTGAGCAAAGGGAAAGAGATGACCTTCGTAAAGGGGTCAGGTGGAGAGTGATTGCGCTCCCTATAGGAACTGATGTGAAAGAAGCTTAAACTGGATATGACCCCGATCATTAAACAAGAACCATGCAGTTTAATAAGTATGCTGACTGACTTGATCAATTAAATATATCTGTAGAAGAAAACATTTAAATTTAAAAACAACGTTGCTTTTTCCTGATCTTTCACTAGGCACATTTATTCTTAATTGCTTTGGCACCCTGGGAATGTTGAGTTAAATTGTTTATGGTAGTTGGCATTGTTGATAAGAAGACGAAAGATTGATGAACAACTGCTTTGTATCTACAAGGATGTGTTACTTGTTCACACAATGAAATGTTAACTCTTGGAGCCTTGTAAGTTAGAGATGGACATGCTTTTAGCGTAGTCCACTCTTATTACAGAGGTGCAGTGACAGCAGATGAACCTGACGTTTAACTAATGGAAGAGTTAATTCAAAGGATTTCATAATTTGGAATCAGAAGCCCAAACGATAGAAACTCAGAGTCTTTGCCTGGTACAATTTACAAAGGTATCTGTGGTGTAATTATTCTGAAACACTGTTCAACGGAATGTCATTTCAGAGACAGGAGAGCAAAGGGAATCCTGGTCTTGAAGAAAATGAAACTTCCATGTTGTCTTCAGTGCTTTTTGTTAAATATTTATAACATCTTGCTGAATAATTTTTTTCTGGATTCATAAGTAGTCGTTATTTGTACATTGTTAGGTCAGTCACAACTGAGGACCCCATTGTAATAAATTGAAAATTCAGAACTGAGAATTTTTAAATAAAAGTGTTTTACGCCTCAAAACCCCAAAACATACAATGGTGCAACTTGGGGACGGACGTTGAAAAAGTTGACTGGAATCTTGCTCCGACTAGTCTGAACAACTTTTTTTATTCAAGGAAGGGAATTACTAAGGTGAACAACCGGACATAGATCTGCAAGACCGCTGAATAAGATGTCATTTGAATTACGAGGTAAAAGATTTGTCAAAAACATAGAACGAATATCAGCAGAAAAGAGGAATAATTTATTATTTTAAGCTTCCAAGAACCATCGAATCATAGAAACATAAAGTGTTTAAGGCACAGAAAGAGGCCACTTTGACCCATCGTGTCTGTGCGAGCCAAAAAAGGATCCACCTATTCCAATCCCACCTTTCAACATTTAGTTTTTAGCCCTGCAGATTATGGTAGCTGAGGTGCATATCCAGACTCCTTTTCAGTGAGTTGAGCGACTCTGCCTCAACTACCCCTTCAGGCAGTGAGGTCCAGATCCCTACGTCCCTCTGGGTGAAAGGATTTTTTCCTCATCTCCCCTCTATTTTTCTAGCAATCACTTTAAAGCTATGCCCCCTCGTCACTGACCTTTCTGCTATGGTGAATAAATCCTTCACCTCCGCTCTATCCAGGCTCCTCAAGATTTTTTACATTTTAATCAGATCTCCTCTCAGCCTTCTCTGTTCCAAGGAAAATAACCACAGTCTATCCAATCTTTTCTCCAACCTGCATTTTTCCAGTCCTGGCAATATCGTCGTAAATCTCCTCTGTACCCTCTCGAGTGCAATTGCATCCTTTCTGTAATGAAATGACTGGAACTGCACACAGTACTTAAGTTGTGCCCTCACCAATCAGTTATACAGTTCCAGGATAGCCACCCTGTTCTTATATTCTATACCACAGCTAATAATGGAAAGGATTCCATATGCCTTCTGAACCACCTCATTGACCTGTCCTGCTAACTTCAGGGATCTGTGGACATTGACTCCAAGGACCCACAGTTCCTCTACACTTCTCAGTATTTTCTCATTAATCATCTATTCCTTTGCCTCGTTTGACCACACTAAATACATCACCTCACACTTCTCCAAGTTGAATTCCATTTGCCACTTTTTTGCCCATCTGAGCAGACCATCAATATCTTCCTGCAGCCTAAAGTTACTCACCTCGCTATCTAACACAGGGCGAATCTTCATGTCGTCCGCAAACTTATTGATCATGATCCGTACATTAACGTCCAAAGCATTAATACACACCACAAAAAGAAGGGGACCCATTACTGATCTCTGTGGGACGCCACTGGAAAGAGCCTTCCTGTCGCTTAAACACCCGTCAACAATTACCCTTTGTTTCCTGCCACTGAACCAATTTTGTATCCACCTTGCTGCATTTCCCTGAATCTCATGTGGATTTTTATTTTTTTTTAAACCAGTCTGCCATGTGCTACCTTGTCAAAAGCCTTGCTAAATTCTATGTTGACCACATCAGCTGCTCCACCCTCATCTATCTTCCTTGTTACTGAACTAAGAACAAACAATAACAAAGAACAGTGCAGCACAGGAACAGGCCATTCGGCCCTCCAAGCGTGCGCCGATCTTGATGCCCGCCAAAACTAACACCTTATGCACTTCCGGGGCCCATATCCCTCTAGTCCCTTCTTGCTGCTTCAAAAAATGTGATCAAGTTGGTCAAACAAGATCTTCGCTTAACTAATCCATACTGACTATCCTTGATTAACCAGTGCCTACCTGAGTGACAGTTTATCCTGTCTCTCTGAATAGATTCCAATATTTTGCCCACTACTGAGTTTAGGCTGACTGGCCTGTGATTAATAAATCTATCCTTTGCTCCCATTTTAATCAGAGGTACAACGTTAGCAATTCGCCAATCCTTAAGCACCGCACCCCTGCATCCAGTGAAGACCATGGTGCTGAGGACGCAGTGGATAGCATGTTTAGCGAGGTGGTCACACCGCAGGTCATGGCTGCACAGGCAAAAGAGGAATGGCTGTCCACCAGGAGGAGTCGTAGGCGCAGGCAGGTTGCTCAGGAGTCCCCTGTGGCCATCCCCTGTCAAACTGATATACCACTTTGGATACTATTGGGGGGATGGTCTCTCAAGGGAAAGCAGCAACAGCCAAGTTAGTGGCACTACGGAGGGCTCTACTGTACAGCAGGGCAGTAAAAAGAATGGGAGAGTCATAGTGATAAGAGAGTCAATTGTAAGGGGTGCAGACAGGCGTTTCTGTGGCCACAAACGAGGCTCCAGAATTGTGTGTTGCCTCCGTTGTGCTAGGGTCAAGGATGTCTCAGAGCGGCTTTACCAAGGACAAAGCACGTTGTCCTTTAAGGATTCTCCCTCATTAAAAAGTGGGTCGAATTGGTTTGAACATGTGTTTCTTTGTCGTTTGCTTTTAAAAAGAGAGGTGGGATGTCATTACATCCGGAGAACTTTTGCTTCACCACTTTTAAACTAATAGAGTTAACCCTTTCTGCGAGCACCTTAACAATTTGCTGAATGGCACTTTTTGTGAAATATAAATAGGATTTTGTGATAATTACTGTTTCTAAATTGCCACAGATATCTGGAGTGAATGAACTCATCTGGCTCAAAGCCGAATGGACCTTTTGTTCTTTGTTCCTCTAAATAAGTGGACCATATGGCCACAGAGATTAATCAACTGCAGCACTCCAAGACTTTTGCAACATTTATGACAGCATATTGATATCTTGATCTGAAGGCTTGGCCTTCTTTTTTTAAAAAGTCAGGAATTGCCATTAATTCATTCATACATTTGTTTCTATTTATTATCTTTCCAGAGAAAGTCTTTGTAATTATTTGCAGACAGCTTCCATGACAACTGTAGACATTAGTGTCTCTGATGAACTCATCTGAAGCCACTAAACATGGAAATAATTGTTTATGACATTTAAATCAATAATAAATAAATTAACATGAGTTGCTATTCCAAGCACTCAAATGAAAATCACCCTGAGTTTAAATGGATACAAATTTACATAATTTTCAAAAAAGTTAATGGAAATACCGTCTAGGCGGTTGCTGAATATGAAGGAAAAACCTTTTTTTTAAGATAAATAAATGGAAGATATTGTCAACAAGATATTGACACCATTATTTGAATTTGGGAAACTTAGATTTTAAAAACATCAGTATAATTCGGTACATTTCCTATCAACAGTAAAGGGGTGTCTGAGGTAAATAATAAACCAGCGTGCATAATCTGCTGTTTTAATTGTATGTACTTACATGATAATAGTTTAGGAATTAACAGCACAACTGTGAAAGAATACTGACTGTCATCGAGTGAGGTGATCAGCAGGTGGGGTGTCAGTTTTCAATCTGAGGATTGTCAATGAAGTTTTAACAGATAATAACATTCTTCAGCATCAGTAGTCACTTGGGGTTATGATATTTTAGAAGGTAAGAAAATGTAAAATTTGTGCAGACCGCACCACTCATGAGCGAGAGAATAGAAAGAGTGGTCAACAACAATAATCAGATTAAGGAGGAGGCAGATTTTGTCCTGTGGGGAATTGGAGGTTCTTGGAATGGTGTTTTAAAATGACTAACGTTACTTAATCCTCATAATAATTAATAAGTGGACTCATTAAGAAAGGAATTAGCCAATTTCATAGTTTGGGAATGATAACATGATTAGTGAATGGCTTGTAACGTTTCCTTGGATTCATAATTAAACATCCATTTGCAATATAAATGTGCTAAGGTGGGGTAAAATCAGTTCAGCAGCATTTATCTTTAAATAGGCAACAATTTTGTAGCAACTAGCAATAGTTCCTTTGAGTTGCAAGAGAATCCAGTTACTGTTTTAACCTGACGTATATCAAGCAAATAGGAGAGAAAATATTTGAGTATGGCCGCGGGGCATTAAAAATGCAACAACAGCTGAGGCAAAGGCAGAGGGATGATTATTGGAGGAATCAAATGAATAGACAAACAAAATATGGTAAGGTCTGGAATCAAATGGAATGTTGATTCTTGAACCAAAATAAAACACATTTTAAATATTGTATTGGATAATAATGTTTCTTCAATGCTCAACAGTTGGTGAGCAACAGTTGTTAGAGAATAACTTCAAATAGATGGGTTCATAAGTAAAGGTAAAGGAAAAGGTCTACAGTTTTTTTTTAATATGGTAGGTCGTTTTTTTTAGGGAATCAAGGTCCATCGAGTAAATATTCTAATTGTTGGGTAATTTCAGGGTATAAATTAAGACTAAGTCATGGCAATGTAGCTCGGCAGCCTGGAGTGCTCCTCCTGTGCAATGTGAGAAATCAGGGACACTTCCATTGCCCAGGGCGAACACGTGTGCTGCAAGTGTCTCCAGCTGCAGCTACTGGAAATCTGCGTTTCGGATCTGGAGCGGCTGCTGGGGACACTGTGGAGCATCCGCGAGGCTGAGATCATCGTGGATAGCACGTACGGGGAGGTGGTCACACTGCAGGCAAAGACTGCTCACCCAGAAAGGGAATGGGTGACCGCCAGGCAGGGTAGAAGAACTAGTCAGGTAGTGCAGGAGTCCCCTTGGTCCATCTCCATATCTAACAGATGTCCCACTTTGGATACTGTTGGAGGAGATAACATCTCAGGGGAAAGAGGCAAGAGCCAGGTCTGTGGCAGCACGGGTGGCTCAGCTGCACAGGAAGGGAGGAAAAGGAGTAGGAGAACCATAGTGATAGGGGATTCAATCGTAAGGGGTACAGCCAGGCGTTTATGTGGCCGCAAACGTGACTCCAGGATGGTATGTTGCCTGCCTTGTGCTAGCGACAAGGATGTCATGGAATGGCTGCAGGACATTCTGAAGGGGAAGGGTGAACAGTCAAAGGTTGTGGTACACATTGGTACCAACGAAATAGGTAGAAAGAGGGATGAGGTCCTGCAACAAGTATTTAGGCTGCTACGTAGCAGATTAAAAAAATAAACTCAAACGTTCTAATCTCTGGATTACTCCCAGTGCCACGTGCTAGTGAGTATAGGAATAAGAAGATAAAGCAGATGAATTCATGGCAAGAGGGAGTGCTTTAGTTTCCTCAATCACTGGGTCTGTTTCTGGCAAAGGTGGGACCTCGACAAGTTCAGGTAGCACCTGAACCGGAATGGGACCAACATCCTTGCTGGGAGGCTTGCTAGTGGTTTTTGTGGTGGTGGTGGTGGTGGTGGGGACGGGGGGGAGGGGGTGGTGTGGTGGCGGTGTTGGTTAAACTAATTTGGCAGGTGAATGGGATACAGAGTGGAAGTACAGTAAGGGGTGATGCACAGTCAAATATAGTAGAGAAAATGAATCAGACTGGAAGGCACAGCAAATATAGACCTGTTAAGGCACAAGTGAAAAAGACAAGGCTGGATTGCATCTATTTAAATACAAGGAGTCTGACTAGTAAGGCAGATGAATTGAGGGCGTTAATTAACACATGAGAATATGGTATTATTGCTGTCTCAGAGACATGGTTGAGGGAGGGCCAGGACTAGGAGCTCAATATTCCAGGGTATAGAATCTTCAGGCATGATACATGAAGGAATAAAAGAAGAGTTTGCATTGCCCACTTGATCAAGGCGTCAATTACTGCAGTAAGGAGGGATGATATCTTAGAAGGTTCCTCAAATGAGGCCATGTGGGTAGAACTTAAAAATGAAAAGGGGGCAATCACCTGGATGGGAGTGTACTACAGATCTCCAAATAAACAGGGAGAGACAGAGGAGCAGATATGTTGACAAATCTCAGACAGGAGTGAAATAATAGAGTAATAATAGGAGGGGATTTCAAATTCCCCAATATCAAATGGGATAGTCTTAGTGCAAAAGGCTCAAAGTGGGTGGAATACTTAAAATGCATACAGGAGAGCTTGTTGTGCCAGTACGTAGAAAGTCCTCCAAGACATGGGGCAGTGCTGGACCTAATCTTTGGCAATGAGGCCGAACAAGTGGTCGAAGTATCGGTGGGGGAGTATTTCAGGGATAGTGACCTTAACTCTGCAAGATTTAAGGTAGTTATGGAAAAAGACAAAGATGGACTGGAAATAAAGGTACTGAATTGGGGAAAGGCCGATTTCAATCCGATAAAACAGCACCTGGCCAAAGGGGACTGGGAGCAGCTACTTGTAGGAACTCCTACATCAGACTAGTGGGATTCATTCAAAGAGGAAATAGTGAGAGTTCAGAGCCAACATGTTTCCGTTAAGGTGAAGGGTTGGAGCAAAGTTCCAGGGAACCCTGGATGTGAAGGGATATAGAGGAATGGATACGGAAATAAAATAGGTGTTGGAGAAAATCCAGATTGTGCCCAATTGTTGAACAAATTATCCGGACTCAGACGTTGAGAACAAACACTTTATTGCATGATATCATGGGAAACACACCTTTCCTAAAGGCGGTCGAGTGCTACTCCCAAGAGCTACAGATCGCCGTGGACTTATATAGTATAACAGAGGCAGAGCAGACTGTTTCTCAATCAGACATAAAACCACAAGATAACCACAGGACTGCCTACGTGACTATACACCATGCACAGTACGAGGTCAGCTTCGCATAAGGCTGCAAGTCAATGCACACTCCAGGTACCACATCCGCCCGTTGCTAACGTCTGTCTGGGTTGCCCAAGCAATTTGCAAAGCAGAAGGTTCAGCAGAATATTCTTTGCCCACTTCCCCACATTCGCCATGAACTCTGTGTACATCTTGTGAAAGTTGATTGTGGTTATCTGCTCTGTCTACATTTTATGACAATTGGTTAAAATTAGATACAAGCTGTGTCCTGTTTTTCTGCTTCTACAAAGTTGCATGACAATCAGCAAAGTTCAGGTACATTGTCCAACAATCCCTCCTTTTACCATACCATGATAACACAGCATCATCATGAGTAGAGGGGAGAGGTATGGGGCTTATAGTAATCATTGAAGCATACATTTTCCTGCCATCGCGCTGTACCAGCCGCAAGGCCAAGCGAGCAATACATGATTGATTAATCTCAGCTTAAATGTTCCCATAATATTCTGTTCTTAAAAGTCTAAAATTCTGTTCTCACAGTCCCCTCGTGACTCTTCTACAACCCAAGAATCCTTCCCTTGATCCCACCTCGGTGCCTTTAATGGTCTATTTGTCGAGAAACAGCCTTCAACACCCGGAGGGGCCGCACTCAATACGTTGCCTGCTTATATCACAAGGGGGCAGCGGGAACTCTGTAAAGGCATAAGTTTTGCAGGGGCTTCAAATACTTGTTTACAACATAAAAGGTGGTACGCTTGTGCAATTATCATCTCAGTTAAGCATCACTGTCACATAATCGATTGTATGAACATAATACAATTTCATAAATTACATTGATCATTCATTTGCTCACTTTAAGAATATATAAAATGTTATACAATTACCCTTTCATGGCATAACTAATTGTCGCTCCTTTTACAGAGCAAGTTCGAACACTAATTGCTTTTCGGGTAGCTGTCCAACATGTGTTCAGACATCCTCTTGCATTGCCTAATTAATTTTCTAAATTGCCAAATTAAGTATGTCACATCTAACACCACGATACTCAGAACCACTATCAGGACATGGGAGATAATTCTAAACCAGGGGTGTATCTGCAGGTCTGACCCCCAGTTCCATAAGTCCTCCTGCCAGGTAGAATCATTAATCTCGTCAATCTCATCTTGTAGCTTCTTCGACTGTTGTTCCAGATTGCAATGGCTTCCAGCTGCTATCTCTCTTTACTCAAGCGTATGGGCAATGGCTGAATAGTATATTCATATTCTCGGAGGTAATTTGTCAAATCCTCCTTAATACTTTCTGTCACAGTTATCGTTTCTGTCTTTTGCTCATGTATCTGTACCAACTCCATCTTCCCTACTCGGGTTGGTATTTGTGGATTGAATCAAAATGTACTGTTGCTCACCAGACAAGTCTGTTTATGTCCATACTGGTATTTTTTCGCTGTGGTGGTTAAGCAATATCTCCCCTTTCCCATATAGGCAACATGGGTTCGTCCTGACAATGCTTTCCGAGCTTCCCTCATGCAATTTACAGTGGCATTAAATCCACATTTTGATTCAGCCGTTTTATATATAGGATGAGGACATATGATCACCTGGTTTTCCAGACTACACTCAGGCAATGGACAATGTTGTTCCAATTACCTCTTTTCCCAATTTCCATAACATAGAGTAAAATATCATTATATTTTATGTAATCATTTCCCCTTATCATTTTCTCATTACCAAATACCTGTCTCAACAATTGTTACAGTAATACCCTGTACAACTCTCGGGTCTTCTCAGGGCACCAGTCAGGTAGCTGGATATCTGAGAAAATCAATATTACCGGTACCAACTCAAGCCTTACATTAACATATGCAATTTTATTAATTTTTTATTATCGCAAGTCCATTTTCTGGCCCTGTAGTCAATGCAAGGCAAGGGAGACCAGTCACTTGTGGCTGTTGGGTCGTAACCTTACTTGTCGGTAATTCGGATGTGGGGTTAACTGTGGGGTTGGTGCTTCTTGTCTGTTTAATCTCACAACCTGAAATAGGAACTGTCCTTTTTTTATCTTAGAGCTTTAATATCTTGCGCTAGGGGGAGTTCGAGGATTGTCTGCACTCACTTTTGTTCTGTCTCATGCTTTCCCGGTGTTATTACTATTCCCAAATAAGAAACCTTTTCCTTCATTATCGGTGACATTTTCAGCTTAACTTTCACTCTAATCTTCTGAAGCAAGGTGGAATATCGATGGATTATTCTAAAATCCCTGGGAGAGACATGTCCAGATGTACTGTTGTCCCTTGAACCTAAACACAAATTTATGTTGACACTCTTGTGCCAACTGTATGGACCAGATCTCATTACTAATGTCCAACACAGTAAACCACTGATTGGTTATTTTCTAAAACTTTGATTGTCCTCTTAAATATCAGATAAATTTCCCTTTGAGTGCTTTAAATAACCACTCATATCAGTTAAATTTTGTTTATTGATTCCAATTTCTTATGCCCAGACTTGGTTGTACTTTTTGTACTTTACGGACAGAAATGCTTGCAACTATCTTTCCTTCTCAAGCATTTTGTCTCATTGATAAAGATGCTATGATATTTGATGTCTGAAATTAAGTTTTAAATTCTCAAAGCTGCTGGATCTCTTGTTGTGGCATCAGTTCTCATGTGGCCTTGGAACCTGCCGTCACCTGCTTAAAAGAATCCATTGTGGCTCTACCCCTGAGCCCAATGGGTTAATTTGTCCAATTCTATCTGTCAATGTAGAAATGTAAAATTTAACAATGTCCAATATGTATAAATTTGACTCTCAGCAATGCAAAAAGCTGCAGTGAGTTAAGTTCTTTGTTTGTCTCCAAGGGGGCGGAGCAAAACATTCTCAGCTACGTCACTTCACGAAACCTTTTTATTTCTGATCGAAAAGAACTATCCATTTTAATTTTTTTTTCAATCCTTTTGGTATCCTTAGGGTTCAAAAAAAAACAACAAAATCATGTGTAACATTTTCAACTTCAAAGGAAAGCATCTCCTTCAGGAAAGACAGCATTTTAAAATTAAACTCCAATTGTTTCCAAGCTTTTTTGTTAGTATCTTTTGTAAGAGGTTTCTAATCCAAGGATTTTTACAACAAAGATGATTCCAATTCCAATTCACTGCAATAATATTTAAAAATCAAAACTGCCGATGTTATATGAGTTCTTTACGCAGAGGGTGGTGGGGTGCATGTAATGCATTGCCAGCGGAGGTGGTAGACGAGGGCACGATAGCATCTTTTAAGATGTATCTAGACAGATACATGAATGGGCAGGAAGTAAAGAGATACAGACCCTTAGATAATAGGCGACAGGTTTAGATAGAGGATTTGGATCGGCGTAGGCTTGGAGGGCCGAAGGGCCTGTTCCTGTGCTGTAATTTTCTTTGTTCTTTGTTCTTTGAGTGAGTCTTCTGTCCGGAACTTAAGACTCCTCCAAAACATGACATAATAAACTTGAAAGTTCATTGTTGCAACAAATGAAATTTCCAGTTCTTCAACTTAAACAGGTCAATTAACCTAAACAGTATTAATTCAATTCAGACTTATTAACTTATAATGATTACTAACTACACACAACAGAACGTGCTTATTTTAAAAGATAAGTAAATTACGTCATTTTCTTGCTCTTTCTTCAGGCGCCTTTTCAAATGACTGTAATAAAACCAAAAACTAAAGAAAAAGTTATTTAACATTCTTACAGCAAAAGATTTAACACCAGGTCCTTGCACAAACTTTAATCTTTCCCATTATCTCCTTTTCTATCCTTTCTTTCCCTTAAAACAATATAACAGTCAGGAAAACACGTCTTCAAATTTAGACTCCGAAAACTAGAACAGATTTTAAACTGGAACTCCAATTAAAGCAGGAGTTGTAAACTTCAAATTGGATTTCTGCCAGACATCTTCAAACCTTCAAGGCTGAAGCTTATCTCTTAGAAAATTGTTCATTGCCTTTTCACAGTTGCAAAACTAATTAAAATTAAAACTTTAACTTTAAATATAATTCAATTTTATATCCCATTCCTGGGTGCACTATCTTAAATCGAAATGAATACACTCAACAATCCCTTTTCACACTCACTCAGTTCCAAACAACTTAATAGAATTCAATTTTCAACATTAAAGCCAGACAACAAAGAGTTAACGACAGTCAGTTGTACAGAACACAAGTTGTAAAGAGCACAAGTTGTACAGAACACAAGTTGTACATCCCAGATATTCAATTCATTTGTGGAAGCTTCCGACATAATCACAGTCGAATCAAAGGCACAGTTACTTGTTTTTACTCTAAAACATATATATCTTTAAAACACATATTTACCGTGGCGCTTTTGCGTCTCCTTCGATGGGGCAAACGGACGTGGGTCGCCTTTCTCTCCAGAGGACATGGTTTACTTGTCCCCGGGGGAAACCCTTCCTTCTTGGAAGCTGTTGAGTCCATTCTTACTTCTTCTTTCTCAAAACCTTCTAATTTTACGAGTTCTTTCTATGGAGTAAACAACATTAACACAAACAAAAGACGAACCACACACAAGGAGACGAACAGGCGCAGTTAATGTTAAATTCTCAAGGTCAGCTAACCGGATGCCCCTGGCTCCTCAGGTCAACGATATTTTCGTTCTCCAACTCTTGTCACCCGCGTCTTTCTCGAGGTGCAGATCAGCGGGTGTACTCAGGAGCCCCGAAAACGTGCCTGTTGGGTCAATTTGGTAATTTAGTTACAGCCCCAGTCATCTCCCTCCCATATCTTGTCACCGTATTTTACTCACTTCCCATGTGTGAGATTTACCTTCGTATACTCAACGGGATCAGGTATTCGGCCCAGCCGACTATGCCAGATTTCTAAATTTACTGCAGTTTCCACTTATCTCCTTTTTCAACTTCCTTCGCGGAATTACACACTTCCGATGTGTGAGATTTAACTTACTCAATTTTAGGCCATTTCTGATCAGGTTTCAGCCAATTCTTCCTTGACACCTCTAGTCCCCCTCTCCCAGTTATCAGGCTTTCACGTGGGGCACAGTCGCCCTCTTCCTTCCGGCTCAGGCTGGGTGATTGAGACATTAGGGTCGCAGAAAAGTTGACTTACCTCTGATCCTGTCAATTAGTTTTTTCACTAGGTTATTTTGGATCCCGTGAACTCAGGGATCCTGCCGACTACGCCAAATCTGTTGGAGAAAATCCAGATTGTGCCAAATTTAGTTTAGTTTAGAGATACAGCACTGAAACCGGCCTTTCGGCCTACAGAGTCTGTGCCGACCATCAACCACCCATTTATACTAATCCTACACTAATTCCATATTCCTAACACATCCCCACCTGTCCTTTTATTTCCCTACCTATACTAGGGGCAATTTATAATGGCTAATTAACCTATCAACCTGCAAGTCTTTGGCATGTGGGAGGAAACCAGAGCACCCAGAGAAAACCGACGCAGACACCGGGAGAACTTGCAAACTACACACAGGCAGGACGCAGAATTGAACCCGGGTCACTGGAGCTGTGAGGCTGCGGTGCTAACCACTGCGCCAGTGTGCCACCCAAATTGTTGAACAAATTCTCCGGACTCATACGTTGAGAACAAACACTTTATTGCATGATATCATGGGAAGCACACCTTTCTTAAAGGTGGTCTAGTGCTACTCCCAAGAGCTACAGATCGCCGTGGAATTATTTAGTATAACAGAGGCAGAGCAGACTGTTTCTCAATCAGACATAAAACCACAAGATAACCACAGGACTGCCTACGTGACTATACACCATGCACAGTACGAGGTCAGCTTCGCATAAGGCTGCAAGTCAATGCACACTTCAGGTACCACATCCGCCCATTGCTAACGTCTGTCTGGGTTGCCCAAGCAATTTGCAAAGCAGAAGGTTCAGCAGAATATTCTTTGCCCACTTCCCCACATTCGCCATGAACTCTGTGTACATCTTGTGACAGTTGATTGTGGTTAGCTGCCCTGTCTACATTTTATGACCATTGGTTAAAATTAGATACAAGCTGTGTCCTGTTTTTCTGCTTCTACAAAGTTGCATGACAATTAGCAAAGTTCAGGAAAATTCTCCAACAATAGGCTTATTGCAGATTCAGAGCTCTGAAAGCAGTAGAGGAATTGGAGGTGTGTAGAAAGTGTCGGGGGTATATTAGTTACGAAAAATTCTGACGTCCAGTGGAATCAAAGTTGTTAAGGGACTAATTTCCACAGCTAAAGTTGTGGTCTATCAAACTGACTTGGAGCAGAGTTTTTTTTTGGTACTATCCCAGTTTGTGGCGAGAAAGATAAATATTTACGTAATCCTGTGCCATGGGATATCAATACTTTAGTTTTTAAACAAATGATCGAACACTTCCAAACGAATTTATTTCCTGTGTTTACAACGATGCTGGTCCATTATCATAATCGTATGTGAATAGAGTCAGATAAACTTTAGATTATGCCGGGAATCAATGTCAGTACAGTTTTTGCTTGTGGTAGAAACTGTGATAGTTTGACAACACGCCGAATTTTTATGGTTCTGTGTTAATTTGAAGTAACATTTTAGGATTTTATCTTAACCACATTTTAAACAGTTTTGTTTGAATATCTGATCGTGAGACAATTAATGATTAAAGCAGCTGAATGAAAGGAACTGGTCTTGCTAACTTATATTGCCTTAAAAGTGCCGAACAGTCTGGCTTCAAGCAATTGTATAGACCATTTACCTACAATAGGGTCAATCCAAGGACTCTCGGTCAGCTGAAAAGAAATAAACGAAAAGGTTGAACTCAGCAGTTTTCACTTCGAGTAACGCTTTAACTTTAATCAATAACCTTGCACTTTTTAGTAGGTTTTATTTTACTAACTGCTTTGGTTTATCAACCATATCTGTGGACCGAAACATCTATATTTAAAAATACATTGTTTCCTAATATTCTGCTACAAGCCTGTGTTTGCATTAATATTTGTATCCGTGGGAGCAAGAGTCTTGGCGGCCTGTTAGATCGGATGTTTCGAGCAGAGAGTGTGAATAACGCCAAGATTCCACGTTCAATCCATGCGCTGCCCAGCGAGATACCATTGTCTTAAACATGTATGTGGCTTGCTACCATTTGGTTGCAATATTGAACACAAAGAGCAGGAACAGGCCCTTCGAGCTGATTTGCTACTTCAAGAATATTTTCCTGTACTATCCCCGTATTCCTTGATGTTTTCAATTGCAGAAATCTGTCGATCTCTGTCTTGAACATTCTCAACGACTTGAGCCTCCACAGCCCACTGGGGCAGAGAATACCAAAGATTTACAAACATCTAAGTGAAGAAATGCCTCCTCATCTCAGTTCTAAATGGTCTGCCTCTTATTCTGAGACTATTCCCCCTGGCATTAGACCCCCCACCCCCCGACCCCCCCGCCAGTGGAGGCATCCTGCATAAATCTTCCCTGTAAAGCCGTGCAAGAATTCAGTATGTTTGAAATATATCACCAGTCATTCTTCTAAACTGCAGAGGATATTGGTCAAGTCTACTTAGTCTTCCTCAAAGGACAATCCCTCCAACCCAGTAATTAGTTTGGTGAGTCTGCGTTGTAGTGCTTCTATGGCAATTATGTCTTTCCTTTGGTACGGAGAAAAAAAATGTACACAAAGCAACAGGTGTGGCCTGAGCAAGGCTCCATATAACTGCAGTAAGACATGTTTTGTTCTCTACCCAAATCCTGTTGCACTAAAGACAATGCCCCTTCTTAAATGCTTGTTGTACCTGTATGCTGACTTTCAGTGATTCATGAACAATGACACCCAAGTCCCTTTGAAGTTCAACACTTCGCAGCCACTCACCATTTAAGAAATGCACCGTATTCCTGTTTTTCCTACCAATGTGTATAACCTCATATTTCTCTGCATAGTATTCCATCTGCTAAACTTTTAACCACTCACTAAGCCTCTGCAAAATCCCTTGAAGCATGTTTGCATCCTCATCGCAGCTCGCACTTCTGCCTAGTTTTGTGTCAGCTGCAAACTTAGAAATATTACATTTAATCGCCACATCCAATTCATTAATATAGATTGTGAATGTCTGAGACCCAAGCACCGATCCTTACCTTCCCCAGTAGTCACATTCTACCAATGCTACTCTCTGTTTCCTGTCCACAAAAATTCTCAATCCATACGATGTATACCCCAATCCGATCTGCTGTAATTTTGTTTCCAAATCTCTTGTAGAACATGGAACATAGAACAGTGCAGCAGAGTACAGGCCCTTCGGCCCACGATGTTGTGCCGAACCTTTTACCTACTCGAAGATGAAACTAACTACCTACCCTTCATTCTACTATCATCCATGTACCTATCCAAGAGTCGCTTAAATGCCCCGAATGTATCTGCTTCTGCAACCACCGCTGGCAACGCATTCCACGCACCCACCACTCTCTGTGTAAAGAACTTACCTCTGACATCTCCCCGAAACCTTCCTCCATCACCTTAAAATTATGCCCCCTGGTGATAGCCCTTTCCACCCTGGGAAAACGTCTCTGACTATCCACTCTATCTATGCCTCTCATCATCTTGTACCCCTCTATCAAGTCATCTCTCATCCTTCTTCGCTCCAATGAGAAAAGCCCTATCTCCCTCAATCTTTCTTCGTAGGACATGCCCTCCAGTCCAGGCAGCATCCTGGTAATTCTCCTCTGCACCCTCTCTAAAGCTTCCACATCCTCCTATAATGAGGCGACCAGAACCGAACACAATATTCCAAGTGTGGTCGAACCAGGGCCTTATAGAGCTGCAGCATAACCTCGCGGCTCTTGAACTCAATCCCCCTGTTAATGAAAGCCAACACACCATATGCCTTCTTAACAACCCTATCAACTTGGGTGGCAACTTTGAGCGATCTATGGACATGGACCCCAAGATCCCTCTGTTCCTCCACACTACCAAGAATCCTGTCTTTACGCCTGTATTCTGCATTCAAATTCGACCTTCCAAAATGAATCACTTCACACTTTTTCAGGTTGAACTCCATCTGCCACTTCTCAGCCCAGCTCTGCATCCTGTCAATGTCCCGTTGCAACCTACAACAGCCTTCTACACTATCCCCAACTCCAGAAACCTTCGTGTCATCGGCAAACTTGCTAACCCAGCCTTCCACTTCCTCATCCAAGTCATTTATAAAAATCACAAATGGCAGAGGTCCCAGAACAGATCCTTGTGGAACACCACTGGTCACCGAGCTCCATGCTGAATACTTTCCATCTACTACCACCCTCTGACTTCCATGGGCCAGCCAATTTTGTATCCAGACAGTCAACTTTCCCTGTATCCCATGCCTCCTTACTTTCTGAATGAGCCTACCATGGGGAACCTTATCAAACGCCTTGCTAAAATCCATATACACCACATCCACTGCTCTTCCTTCATCAATGTGTTTTGTCACATCTTCAAATAATTCAATAAGGCTTGTGAGGCATGACCTACCCCTCACAAAGCCATGTTGACTGTCTCTAATCAAACCATGCTTTTCCAAATAATCATAAATCCTGTCTCTCAGAATCCTCTCCAATAATTTGCCCACTACCGACATAAGACTGACTGGTCTATAATTCCCAGGGTTATCCCTATTCCCTTTCTTGAACAAGGGAACAACATTTGCCACCGTCCAATCATCCGGTACTACTCCAGTGGACAGTGAAGACGCAAAGATCATCGCCAAAGGCGCAGCAATCTATTCCCTCGCTTCCCGTAATATCCTTGGGAATATCCCGTCTGGCCGAGGGGACTTAACTGTCCTCATATCATTCAAAATTTCCAGCACATCCTCCCTCTTAACCTCAAACTGTTCCAGCATATCAGCCTGTTCCACGCTGTCCTCACAAACGATGTCCGTGACATCATCAAAAGTTTTCTGAAAATCTAAATATAACACATCCACTGGTTCCCCGTTATATATTCTGTGGGTTGCATCCCCAAAAGACCAACTGGTTTGTCATATGATGACATCACAAGTGCACAAAAGAACAAGGAATAGTAGCACACTTAGACGATATTGCCCACCGTGGCTGCTCCGCCATTCAATACGATCATGGCTGATCATGGGTTTGAATTCCAGTGTCCTGCCCACTCCCATACCCCATGATTCCCTGCGAGATCAAAAATCTATCTATGACAGCCTTAAATGTATTCAGCATCGGAGCATCCATAACCTTCTGGGGTAGAGCATTCCAAAGATTCACAAAACTTTGAGTGAAGTAATCTCTCCAATTCTCCGTCCTCAATGATTGGCTCCATATCCTGAGACTGCCCTCGCATTCTTGATTCCAAGACCAGTGGATCAATCTCTCAGATTCTACCCTCTCGTGCCCTTTCAGCATCTTGTATCTCTCCATTAGATCCCCTCTCATGCTTCTAAACTCCACAGAATATAGACCCAATGTACTCAACCTCTCATCACAGGACAACCCACTCGTCCCAGGAACCAATTTAGAAAATCGTCGCTGAACGCCTCCAGTGCAAGTATATTGTTTGTTAAACGTGGAGACCAAAACTGCACATAGTATTCCAGGTGTGGTCTCACCAAAGCCTTGTACAATTTACGCAAGTTTTCAAAATTACTTACTCCAATCCCCTTATAATTATGGCCAACAAGACATTTGCATTCTTAATAACCTGCTGCACTGCACCTGCATGTTAACTGTGTGTGTTCCCTCTGCAAGTGTCATCATGCCTCTCTGAGAATCAAAAATTATCAGTTTCAAACATCAAAAAAAATCTGATCTTCTATTTTACGTCAACGTGAACATCTTCACACTTCCCTACATTATAATTGTATACTTTAGTTTAGATTGCCTCTCCTCCTTCTTCCTACCTGTGGACATGGATGATGTGGGCATGGTTCTTAATGAATACTTTGTGTTTGTCTTCATTAAAGAGGAGGAATGATGCAGGCATTGCAGTTAAAGAGGAGGAGTGTGAAATATTGGATGGGATAAACAGAGTGAGAGGGAAATATGAAGGTGTTTGGAAGCTTTGAAAGTGAATAAATGGTCAGACGTGGATGCATTGGAATCAGTTCAGAGAAGGTTCACTGAGCTGATTCCTGGGATGAAGGGGTTTTCCTATGAGGAATGGTTGACCAGGTTGGGCCTGTACACATTGGAGTTCAGAAGAACGAGAGGTGATCTTATTGAAACATACAAGATTCTGAGGGGCCTTTACAGGGCGGATGCTGGGAGGATGTCCACCTTGTGGGGGAGTCTAGAACTAGGGGGCACAGTTTAAAAATAGAGAATCTCCCATTTATGACAAAGATGAGGAGGATTTTTTTCTTCTCTCTCAGCGGTTGGTTAGACTCTGGAATTCTCTTCCCCACAGAGCAGTGGAGGTTGGGTCATTGAATATATTGAAGGCTGAGTTAGATAGATTTATGAGTAACAAGGGTGTCAAAGGTTATATGGGTATGGGGGGAGGGTGGTGGCGCGGGGTAGGCAGGAAAGTGGAGTTAAGGCCGCTATCAGATCAGTCATAATCTTATGGAATGTCAGAGCAAACCCAAGGGGCTGAATGGCCTACTCCTACTCCTATTTCTTATGATCTTGTGTATAAAATGGAAGATGTTCTCGCCAGATGCGTAAAATGAAGGGCGGGCCCACATACAGCTCGCAACGCAAAGAGCATAGGCATAAACGTGTCAGTTGCTGGTTGGCAAGATGTAACGAATGCTGTTTCAAAGGGATCAGTGCTGGGACCTCAAATTTTTACAGTTTATACAAATGCTTAGATGAAGGGACAGAAGATATGGTGGCTAAATGTATGGATGACAGAAAAATAGGTAGCAAAATAATTTGTGAACAGGTCATAAGGCGGCTACAAAGGGATATGGGTGGGGTCAGTGAGTGTACCAAGCTCAGGAAAATAGTGCATTATGTGGGAAATGTGAAATTGTCCACTTTAGCAGGAAGAATAAAACATTAAGCATATTATCTAAATGGTGAGAGATTGCAGAGCTCTGGGATGCAGAGATATCTGGGTGTCCCAGATAACAAAAGGTTAGTACGCATGCACAACACATAATTCGGAAAGCAAATAGAATGTTATCATTTATTGCGAGGGGAATTGAATGCAAAAGTAGGGAGGTTATGCTTCAGTTAAACAGTGCATTGTGAAGACCACATCCTGCACAGCATTGGTCTCCTTATTTAAGGAAATTTGTAAATGCTTTGGAAACATTTCAGAGAAGGATTGCTAAAATAAAACCAGGACTGGCTGAGTTGTCCGATGAGGAAAGACTGGACAGGCTAAGCTGGTATCTGCTCGAATTTTTAAGAGTACGACGTGACTTGATTGAAACATAAGATCCTGAGGGGTCTTGACAGGGTGGTATTATATGAGAACCTAGAACTAGCGGTCACTCTTAAATAAAAACATGGTGGTCGCCGACTTAAGGCAGAGATGAGGAGAATATATTTTTCGCTCAGAGCGTTGTAAGTCTTTGGAACTCTGTTCCTTCAAATGTTGTGGAAGCAGAGTCTGTGAATATTTTTAAGGCAGTGGTGGATACCTTTTTGATAAGCAAGGGAATGGAAGATTATTGGGGTGGAACATAGAACATAGAACATTACAGCGCAGTACAGGCCCTTCATCCCTCGATGTTGCGCCGACCTGTGAAACCATCTGACCTACACTATTCCATTTTCATCCATTGGTCGATCCAATGACCACTTAAATGCATTTAAAGAGGCGAGTCTACTACTGTTGCAGGCAGGGCGTTCCACGCCCCTACTACTCTCTGTGTAAAGAAACTACCTCTGACATCTGTCCTATATCTATCACCCCTCAACTTAAAGCTATGTCCCCTCGTGTTTGCCATCAGCATCCGAGGAAAAAGGCTCTCACTATCCACGCTGTCCAACGCTCTGATTATCTTATATGTCTCTATTAAGTAACCTCTTCTCCTCCTTCTCTCTAACGAAAACAACCTCAAGTCCCTCAGCCTTTCCTCGTAGGACCGTCCCTCCATACCAGGCAACATCCTAGTAAATCTCCTCTGCACCTTTTCCAAAGCTTCCACATCCTTCCTATAATGCGGTGACCAGAACTGCACGCAATACTCCAGGTGCGGCCGCACCAGAGTTCTGTACAGCTGCAGCATGACCTCGTGGCTCCTAAACTCGATCCCCCTACTAATAAAAGCTAACACACCATATGCCTTCTTAACAGCTCTATTAACCTGGGTGGCAACTTTCAGGGATTTATGTACCTGGACACCAAGAACTCTCTGCTCATCTACACGACCAAGAATCTTCCCATTAGCCCAGTATTCTGCAATCCTGTTACTCCTTCTGAAGTGAATCACCTCACACTTTTCCGCATTAAACTCCATTTGCCATCTCTCAGCCCAGCTCTGCAGCCTATCTATGTCCCTCTGTAACCTACAACATCTTTCGGCACTATCCACAACTCCACCGACCTTCGTGTCATCCGCAAATTTACTAACCCACCCTTCTGCACCCTCATCCAGGTCATTTATAAAAATGACAAACAGCAGTGGCCCCAAAACAGATCCTTGCGGTACACCACTAGAAGCTATACTCCAGGATGAACATTTACCATCAACCACCACCCTCTGTCTTCTTTCAGCTCGCCAATTTCTGATCCAAAGCACTAATTCACCTTCAATCCCATACCTCTGTATTTTCTGCAATAGCCTACCGTGGGGAACTTTATCAAACGCCTTACTGAAATCCATATAGACCACATCCACGGCTTTACCCTCATCCACCTGTTTGGTCACCTTGTCAAAAAACTCAATAAGGTTTGTGAGGCACGACCTTCCCTTCACAAAACCGTGCTGACTATCTCGAATGAACTTATTCTTTTCAAGATGATTATAAATCCTATCTCTTATAACCTTTTCCAACATTTTACCCACAACCGAAGTAAGGCTCACAGGTCTATAATTACCAGGGCTGTCTCTACTCCCCTTCTTGTACAAGGGGACAACATTTGCTATCCTCCATTCTTCTGGCACTATTCCTGTCGACAATGACGACATAAAAATCAAGGACAAAGGCTCTGCAATCTCCTCTCTGGCTTCCCAGAGAATCCTCGGATAAATCCCATCTGGCCCAGGGGACTTATCTATTTTCACACTTTCCAAAATTGCTAACACCTCCTCCTTGTGAACCTCAATCCCATCTAGCCGAGTAGTCTGTATCTCAGTATTCTCCTCGACAACATTTTCTTTCTCCACTGTAAATACTGACGAAAAATATTCATTTAACACTTCCCCTATCTCCTCCGATTCCACACACAACTTCCCACTACTATCCTTGTTTGGCCCTAACCTATCTCTAGTCATTCTTTTATTCCTGATATACCTGTAGAAAGCCTTAGGGTTTTCGTTGATCCTATCCGCCAATGACTTCTCGTGTCCTCTCCTTGCTCTTCTTATCTCTCCCTTCAGATCCTTCCTGGCTAGCTTGTAACTCTCAAGCCCCCTAACTGAGCCTTCACGTCTCATCCTAACATAAGCCTTCTTCTTCCTCTTGACAAGCTCTTCAACTTCTTCAGTAAACCACGGCTCCCTCGCTCGACAACTTCCTCCCTGCCTGACAGGTACATACTTATCAAGGACACGCAGTAGCTGCTCCTTGAATAAGCTCCACATTTCGATTGTGCCCATCCCGTGCAGTTTCCTTCCCCATCCTACGCATCCTAAATCTTGCCTAATCACATCATAATTTCCTTTCCCCGAGCTATAATTCTTGCCCTGCTGTATATGCCTGTCCCTGCCCTTCGCCAAGGTAAACCTAACAGAATTGTGATCACTATCACCAAAGTGCTCACCAACTTCTAAATCTAACACCTAGCCGGGTTCATTACCCAGTACCAAATCCAATGTGGCTTCGCCCCTGGTTGGCCTGTCTACATACTGCGTCAGAAAACTCTCCTGCACACACTGGACAAAAACTGACCCATCTGGAGTACTCAGTAGGTGGGAATGTGCAGTTTAGGTTGCAACCAGATCAGCCATGGGCTTGTGGAATAACACAGCAGGCTTGGGAGTCCGACTGGACTACTCGTGCTTCTATTTCGTATGTTCATATGTTTGCATGTACTGGAATGCCAAACGGTTAGGAAGGAGGGAGGGCTGAACTATCGGAACTTAGTTTTGCACTTGCTGCTGTTCAATATTCAGTGTATTAACACCTAATCTGGACTAATGCTTTGTCTTTCAACACACCATTAACATATTGTTTGCCTTTGCTCCGTGACCTTGTGGTCAGCTATGTGGCCTGGTCCAATCTAGACCTCCTTTGTTATCTCTTGCCCCACCCCCACCTCACTTGCTTGTAACCTGTGACCTTAGTTTGTTCAGTTTGCTTACCCACTGTTTTTTTTCAGGTTTGCACTTGCTGCTGTTCAATATTCAGTGTATTAACACCTAATCTGTACTAATTATTTGTCTTTCAACGCACCATTAACCCATTGTTTGCCTTTGCTCCGTGACCTTTAGGTCAGCTATGTGGCCTGGTCCAATCTAGACCTCCTTTGTTATCTCTTGCCCCACTCCCACCTCACTTGCTTATAACCTGCGACTCTCCTCACTATCCAAGGCCCCAAACACTCCTTTCAGGTGAAGCAGCGATTTGCTTGTACTTCTTTCAATGTAGTTTACTGTATTCGCTGCTCACAGTGTGGTCTCCTCTACATTGGGGAGCCCAAGCACAGACCGGGTGACCGCTTTGCGGAACATCTCTGCGCACTCCGCAAGCAGGACCCTGAGCTTCCGGTTGTTTGCCATTTCAACACTCCCCCCTGCTCTCATGCTCACATCTCTGTCCTGGGATTGCTGCAGTATTCCAGTGAACATCAACGCAAGCTCGAGGAACATCATCTCATCTACCGATTAGGCACACTACAGCCTGCCGGACTGAACATTGAGTTCAATAATTTCAGAGCATGACAGCCTCCCATTTTACTTTCATTTTTAGTTACTTTTTCTTCCCTTTTTTTACAATCTTTTTTTTGCATTTATTTCATTTCATCTTAGTTTGTTCAGTTTGTTTACCCACTGTTTTTTTTCAGGTTTGCACTTGCTGCTGTTCAATATTCAATGTATTTACACCTAATCTGGACTAATGCTTTGTCTTTCAACACACCATTAACATATTGTTTGCCTTTGCTCCGTGACCTTTTGGTCTGGTATGTGGCCTGGTCCAATCTCGCCCTCCTTTATTATCTCTTGCCCCACCCCCACCTCACTTGCTTATTACCTGTGACTTTTCTAATATTTGTCAGTTCCGAAGAAGGGTCACTGACCCGAAACGTTAACTCTGCTTCTCTTTTCACAGATGCTGCCAGACCTGCTGAGTGTTTCCAGCATTTCTTGTTTTTATATCGAACTTAAGAACTGGAAGATCTCTGAGCTTTCAGAGGGGCCGTACTGAGGTACCACTACATTTTCTGAGGGGCAAAACGGAGATAGCACCGCATTATTGTAGTTTCAGTACTGAAGGAACGCAGCATCATTGAAGGAGCACTAATGAGGGAGCGTTGTACTGTCCAGGTGAAATATCAATTGAACACGGCACTGCTGGATGTCTAGGGCTGAGGATGCACTGCACCATCGGAACAGATGACTGATCGAGTTTGCACTATAAGAGTGGCAGATTTGAGGGAGAGCGGCATTTTTCAGAGGGTAATGGAGCACGGTACAGTCCGAGGGCCAGCACTGAGGGACCGCTGGACTGTCGAAGAGGCAGTGCTGAGTGAGAGCTGCTCAGTCAGCCTGTCAGTACTGAGGGAGCGCTACATTTCAGAGTGTTAGTACTGGGGGAGTGCTGTACTGTTGCAGGTCAGTAATGAGGGAGCGCTGCACTGTTGGAGGGTCAGTAATGAGGGAGCGCTGTACTGTCAGAACGTAAGTACTTAGTGGTCACTGCACGGTTGGATGGGTAGTATTATAGGAGTCTTGCATTGCCGGAGGTTTACGACTGAGTGAGTGCTGCACTTTCAGATGTACAGTTAGAGGGAGCGCTGCAATCTTGGAGGATAAACGCACAGTTAGACACGTCAGTACTGATGGAATGTCCCTCTGTCAGCGGCACAGCACTAAGGTCCCACTGTCAGAGGGTTCGGACTAAGGGCGAGCCAGACTGTCACAGGTGCCGTACTAAGGTTGGGCTGCACTCCTGGAGGTTCAGTACTGAGGGAACATAACTGGTGGAGTGTTGTACTGCCAGAGGGACAGTTCTGAGGGAGACCTGTATGCAGAGATTCAGTACTGAGGGTGTGCTTAACTGTCAATTGGCCAGTACTGAGAGTGCTTTGAACTGTTGGAAGGTTGATACTGAGGTGGAGCTGCATTGTTGGAACGTCAGTATTGAGCGAGCAATTCATTGTCGAAGGTCCATTAATTAAGGCATGCTGTTTGGTTGGAGGGTCAGTACTGAGGGAGGGCTTCATTGTCAAATTGTGAGTGCTGATGCAGAACTACACTATCGAAGAGACAGTGCTGAGTGAGCACTCCATGGTTGAAAGGGCAGAACTAAGCGAGCATTACACTGTCAGTGGGCCAGTACTGAGGATACGCAGCACAGTTAAATGGGCCGTACTGCAGGAGTTCTGGACTGTCAGAGGGGCAGTACTGAGTGAATGCTGCACTATAGGAAGGCCAGTACCGATGGAGTGCCGCTTTGTCAGGAAGACAGTACTGAGGCACCCCTGCACTATCAGAGAGTCAATACTGAGCCAGTGCCACAATGTCAGATGGGCTGTCCTGATGGAACACTGCAATGTCAGATGGGCCATACTGAGTAAACCCGGCAGTGTTCTAGGTTCAGAACTGAGGAACTGATGTACTGTCTGAGATTCAGTACTGTCATAGTTTCAGTTGTGAGGGAGGCTGCATTGGCGAAGGATCTGTAAGATTATTAGGTTGCTGAAAGCTGTTAACCAGCATGCTAATTGTTAAAATTAACTATTATAAACTTACAAATGACTTAATATTATAACCTACGTTTAGCTTTATTAAAATCCTTCTTTGTAGTATGAAAACGTGAACATTTTAAGAAATAGGGCAAGTATAGGCAAAATGTCAAGGCAGAGAGATTCTGACTTATGTCAAGTTATAATATGCTTACTTGAAGTGAAAATGTCAGATCTAAAGATCAGATAGTGAGAGCTTCTTCTTAGAATTGTCTTGTAGTGAGATAAGGCAACCTCAGAAAAGCATTGTGATAAGGGAGTTAACACACAGACTCTTTCTATGTGCTGCTGGCGGAAAAGATAATGTTAGCAACCCTCACAGAACGATCCTTGGTTGGCTGAGAAACGCATCCATTGATTCAAGACTGATCACTGATTGGTATGAGGGGAGGCTTAACTGTGAAATTCCGAAGAAGGGTCACTGACCCCAAACGTTAACTCTGCTTCTCTTTCCACAGATGCTGCCAGACCTGCTGAGTGGTTCCAGCATTTTTTGTTTTTATTTCAGATTTCCAGCATCCGCAGTATTTTGCTTTTATTTAACTGTGAAGCTGCGAGGCTGAATTGAATTCTGAATTTGCCACTATACAGCAGAAACATTTTAACAACAAGAGAAGCTATGAGAGAGAGAGAAGCTGAAGACCAGAAACTGCAAGAAATATCTTCGTGCACTATGCCGTCCAGTCTCTAATATGGATAGAATCTGTGTACGACTGTTAGTTATTGCCTGAGTTTGTGATTATGGCGTATCTGAGAACCGAAAAAACATGTCCCTTATTTTATCAATAAAGTCGATTCACAACAAGCTGTTGATCAGTCAAGTCTGTTCTCACCTTAGCAGAGAGTTTAAAACACCCTTATCTTATCATAAATCTTACAGTGGCACCCCAGATGGGACTTGGCATGCTGTGAACGCGTTCTGGGAGAAAGGAAGAATCTCACGTTCGAAAGACCAGACAACACTTGGGAGGGAAAACCCTTTTGGGGAGTTTGGAGACCCACCAGTGATCTAAATGCACTTATATAAAGATATATAAAGATAATAATAAATTCATATAGTGTAAAATGTTGAACAGGTCTTCAAAGAGTAATACAAGAAATGTATAGAGTTCACACAAGATAAGAAAGGCTGGAAGAATTTGAAGATGGAGAAAGCAAAATCAAAAACCTGCTGCTTTGCAGCACTCAGAAAAATAAAGAGCTTGAGCGACTGAACCAGAGAGTTCGTGATTTGGAGCTGTATGGCCTCTCTGTTACAGCAGCATGTCTCTGACCTAAACACCTGCACAACTGTGATTGACGCCCAGGAGAATAACAGTCAGTTGAACCAATAGGAGGAGGAGAATGAATGCTTCAGAAAAAAAGTTTGGAACTGCAGAGAAAATTGGGGAGCCAATGAGCAATTGTGTCTGCAGTAACCGTGGGAAGAATTGCCTCCGTCTCCTACGAGTATGGTGGTTAGAACGTAGATTGGGGAAGCTGGAGTGGGAAAGTGAATTTTATCAGAATGAGGAAAGAGGGACAATTTAAGATGTCTTTAGTGAAATTTCAAGTGAGTACAAGAAAGTTACTGTGGCTTTTCGTTCAAATGTGTGCATGTTGGAAGCTTCCACGAATGGGATGAACGTTCATGTCTGTGTAGTGTTCTTTGGAGCCAATGGTCATCAGTCCAGCTTAATTGTTAAAAATATGAGTCTGTTACTTGTTCTATTTTATACGTGTATATTTTTGCGAAACCCAAGTGAGTCGTGTTTTGGTTGTGAACTAATTTAACCTGTGTGTGTCGCACGGGATCGAGACAGATTCCACAGCTTTTAGGTACTTTGAATTCAGAACCCAATACAAGAATCAATGTTCCTATGTTGTTGGGAATGGAATAAGTGTGAAAAGAGATTGTTGAGTGTGTTTATTTCAATTTAAGATTGTGCACCCAGGAATGGGATAAAAAATGTACTTACATTTTGAATTGCTGTTTTTATTTTTATCGTAAAAGTTGGTTTTGCAACTGTGAAATGGCAATGAACAATGTTATAAGAGCTAATCTTCAGCCATGAAGGTCTGAATCTGTCTGGCAGAAATCTTATTTGAAGTTTAAAACACTATTTTAATTGGACCGACGTTTAAAATTTGTTCTCTTTTTTTTGGTTTTTTTTGCTGTTTCAATTAAAGGCATGTCTAACTGACTTTTTTGGAAGTAGAAAATGTCGGAAAGTGGATATTGGTTTAAGGGAAAGAAGGATAAATAAAGGAGAGGTGGAAAGATTGGAATGTTTAAAGTTTATTTAAGAAACTGGTGTTAAATCTTTTGTTTTAAGAATGTTAAATTACTTTTACTTTAGTTTTTGATTTTAGTACAGTGATTTGAAAAGGCGCCAAAAGAAAGAACAAGAAAAGAATGACGTAATGTACATTTCCTTTCCAAAAACAAGTTCTATTCTGTTTTGTGCATAGCTAATAAATATTATAAGTTAATAAGTTTTAATTAGGTTTGTACTATTAAGGTTAAGTAACCTGTTAAGATGAGAAAATAGGAATTTCATTGGTGGTCACAATGAATTCCAAGTATATTATACCATGGTATGAGGGAGGCTTTAATTCTGGATAATAAGCTCACTCATAAAACATTGGAAGTTTTAAATGTTAAATGTTTATTGCCATGAAATGGAATCTGGAATGATCTTTGTCATATCAAAAAATCCTTGGATTATAAACCTCTTGCAAAATATGCTAAAACGTTTGGCAACAAATGGAGTTTAATCTAAAATATTGTCTTCCGCAACGGAAACGATTTCCTTTGAAGTTGAAATGTTACTCATTATTTTCTTGTTTTCAGTCCCTAAGGATACTTAATGAATTGGAAAAAAAACAACCAGTTTAAAATGATGTTTAGTTCTTTTTCGATTGAGGTAAAACTCTTCTATATATCGGACATTATATAATTTTACATTTCTACATGTTTTTATTATTTTAGAGATACAGCACTGAAACAGGCCCTTCAGCCCACCTAGTCTGTGCCGACCAAGAAACACCCATTGTAACTAACCCTACAGTAGTCCCATATTCCCTACCACTTACCTACACCAGGAGCAATTTACAATGGCCAATTTACCCATCACCAGCAAGTCTTTGGCAGTGAGAGGAAACCGGAGGACCAGGCGAAAAACCACGCGGTCACAGGGAGAATTTGCAAACTCCACACAGGCAGTACCCAGAATTGAGCCCGGGTCCCTGGAGCTGTGACGCTGAGGTGCTAATCACTGCGCTACCGTGCCGCCCCAAACTGATAGATACAATTGAACAAACCAAACCAGTAGGATTTGGGGAAATCCACAATGGTTTCTTTGTGTTTTTTTAAACAGGGGTCGATAGTTTCCAGAGACACATGAGAACTGATGCCACAGCAAGAGAGCTTTAAGAAATAAGTCATCTAAAATAGAGAAAGCAAACAAACAAACAAAATCTAGTAATGCCTGGAATCAAACGGGAATATTTGATTTTTGTTTTAAAGAATTATGGATATTGGACTGTCAAGCGTTTCCAGGGCTCAAAATGAAATAGAATTATAATTAATAGGAATCGGAATTTTGATCAGGATGATTCAAGAGTTAATAAATGGATTCTGGGGATAAACAATGGTGAAATTGCAATTTAAACCGTTCGATTAATATAGTACATAATTTCCAAGAAGTCTAGGACTTTCCAGTGAAAGTTAGGAGAGTGTAAATAAGACTTGTAATTTGATAGATTTCTCTTGGAGATATTTGTATCCTTGCCTCTGAGTTTTTGTTTTTAAAGCGAGCTGTATTTGAAAGTCTGGCCATCACCGAGACATCAGGACCGTGCAGGGGGACGTAAACAAATATCTCAGACAGACACCACCAGCCCCATCCACCCCCGAACTTTTGATCTTTAGATAAGATCACCTGAGAGTTGAGACCGTGTGGCATGATATTGGGATCACGGTGTAAGTGTGCAGATGTGATTTGCTACATGTAGATCAACTAACATGGCGACATGCACTGAAGAACTGGTCTCAAACATGTTTACCCACTTGACAAAAAGCATGGCATGAAATAGGTAATGTGGCATTGACACATACTCGACAGAGATAATTACTTTGCAATAATTAGGATAAATAAAACACATTGATAATGCTAAGAGGGAATACAATTAAAATACAGAAAGACAAAGAACAAAGAACAAAGAAAATTACAGCACAGAAACAGGCCCTTCGGCCCTCCAAGCCTGCACCGATCCAGATCCTCTATCTAAACCTGTCGCCTATTTTCTAAGGGTCTGTATCTCTTTGCTTCCTGCCCATTCATGTATCTGTCTAGATACATCTTAAAAGACGCTATTGTGCCCACGTCTACCACCTCCGCTGGCAACGCGTTCCAGGCACCCACCACCCTCTGCGTAAAGAACTTGCTATGCATATTCCCCCCTAAACTTTTCCCCTCTCACTTTTAACTCGTGACCTCAAGTAATTGAATCCCCCACTCCGGGAAAAAGCTTCTTGCCATCCACCTTGTCTATACCTCTCATGGTTTTGTACACCTCAATCAGGTCCCCCCTCAACCTCCGTCTTTCTAATGAAAATAATCCTAATCTACTCAACCTCTCTTCATAGCTAGCGCCCTCCATACCAGGCAACATCCTAGTGAACCTCCTCTTCACCCTCTCCAAAGCATCTACATCCTTGTGGTAATGTGGCGACCAGAACTGCACGCAGTATTCCAAATGTGGCCGAACCAAAGTCTTATACAACTGTAACATGACCTGCCAACTCTTGTACTCAATACCCCGGCCGATGAAGGAAAGCGTGCCGTATGCCTTCTTGACCACTCTATTGACCTGCGTTGCCACGTTCAGCGAACAATGGACCTTAACACCCAAATCTCTCTGTACATCAATTTTCCCCAGAACTTTTCCATTTACTGAATAGTTCACTCTTGAATTGTTTCTTCCAAAATGCATCACCTCGCATTTGCCCTGATTGAACTCCATCTGCCATTTTTCCGCCCAACACTCCAATCTATCAAAATTCTGCTGTATTCTCTGACAGTCCCCTTCACTATCTGCTACTCCACCAGTCTTAGTGTCATGCATCACCTCGCATTTGCCCGGAAAGACAGTTGAAGAGATGAAAAAAATAATACTATTTAGTAAGAACTATCCAAAAGATGGTTACAGGTAAAGAGACAGCTGGAAAATCTTTTAAGTCCAAGCGTCAAGGAAGTATTGTGATGCTGTATTAAATGCAATATGACGCTTTTGTGACCAGTGTGACTGAGCCATGGAAAAATGGATGTTGCCATCATGATTGGGTGAGTTAGAATCAAGGAAGGGGCTGGGCACACATATGCCGGTGTGACGTCAGGAGTTCGAGGAAGTCTGCACGCGGGTTTACCATGGACCAAGAGTGACCAACGTGTGATGTCAGCATCCACGGGTGGGGCAGGAATAGCGCTAATTGCGTTCGCGTTCACATGGGCACGTATTGTGTTGCAACTAATGCTCAGACAATGGTCTATGGAAGGAGAGAACGTCCTATTTCAGAGTCTATCTTTTGTTTTAAACCCACCCAAGCAGCTACGATAGGCGGTAATGTCCTGCTTTCCATAATGACCCACCATGTCACCGAGTCAAGAATTAACTTCTCCATGCAGGCAGAAGCCCGGAGAGCTGTTATGAAGTTGACGCACCCCATTACTCCGTTATCCCTTCGCCAATGGTCCATAATGGAAAGCACCATCACCTCACAGAAACACTTGGTAAAAATGATGCAGAGCAATGACCATAGAATGCATGAAATACAACTTCTAGGCGACTACAAATGATGAAAGACCGTTGATAATGTTGGTCAATACCCATTGCTCTGGACGCTGTCCATGCTTATGATTCTATACCAAGCCATAGTGTTTGCAGTAAGACTTTTTAATGCTTTGCTCTTTGAGGTGCCTTGTGCTACAAGTATATGACATGAAGCTTAGAGTTCAGAGCTCTCCTAGAGAATAACAAAATGAATTAATGAGGGGTCGATCAGGATATCTTGCCCTCATTTGGGGGAATGTAAGATTATTAGGTCGCTAAAAGTTATGAACAAGCATTTAATGTTTAAAATATCGCTGTTATAAACTAAGAAATGAGTTATTACCATAAAGTAACACTTTAGCTTTATTATCACCCTTCTTTGTAGTATGGGAACGTGGAAATAAGACACAGCATACACAAGATGTCAAGGCAGAGAGATTTTGTCTTAGTCAAGCGTTAAAATGCTTACTTGCAGGAAAAACGTCAGGCCTTCGCAGCAGGCAGTGAACACAGCCTCTGCATATTTTTGTCTCTCAGTGAGAGAACACATCCTTGAAAAAAAGTACAAACATTGAGAGAAAGAAAACAATGTTTTTATAGATTAATTGCATAAATGTTGGCAATAATCAAGGAAATGATACTCGATTCGTTAAGGGAAACGTCCTTTAATACAAGACTGATACCTGATTGGTATGAGGGGAGGGTTAACTGTAAAGCTGCCACAATAAGTTGGCTTGTGACTTTGCCACTATGCGACAGAGAGTTTGAACATTAACAAAAGAAACTACGAAAGATAGAGAGCCAAAACCCTGAAGACTGCAAGCTGCAAGAAAGAGACTCGTGCACTCTGCTGTGCGGACTCTTCAACGGGTGAGACTGTTAATTGCTGCCAGAGTTTGTGACTATCAGCGAACTTAACAGACTTGTCCTCCTTACCTTTATCTCTACAAAGTCGATTCACAACAAGCTTTTTGCTGCCAAACCTGTTCCCATCTTAGAAGGGGATATTAAACACACTGATCTTATTAACAATCTTACAATGGACACACACACACACACACACACACACACGCACACACACACACACACACACACACACACAAACAGAGACCACGCCCCAGTACTGGGCCGAACAGACGCACACTCACCGACGCTCACACACACATTGCCAGAGATACACAGACAGACACACACAGACAGAGACATGCAGACAGACACACACGGATGGACACAGACAAACACACACAAATATTAACACAAATACAAACACACACATCACACCCCAGTCACTGAGCCAAAAACACACAAACACACACACACAGGGATGCAGAAATCTGCAAACACATGCGGATCCACACAGACGGTGACGGAAACACAAACGGAGACACACAGACGGTGACACACAGACACACACACAAACTCGGATGCATACACTCACAAACACACTGACCTGAACACACATACGCATACATCCAGGGATAAGACTCGGAGGGCGGAGTTCTGCACCGGTAAGTATAAAAAAATTACCTCGGGGATTCACGGCCTCCATCCAGGGATAAGACTCGGAGGGCGGAGTTCCGGACCGGTAAGTATAGAAAACTTACCTCGGGGATTCACGGCCTACATCCAGGGAGAAGACTTGGAGGGCAGTGTTCCAGACCGGTAAGTACAAAAATCTTTCCTCTGGCAAAAAAAAACTGAAGAAGTGACGTCACAGGAAGGCTGTGACCTGATTGGCTGGTAGGGAATTTGTAATGAATTTGAAAATAAAACATTGATAAAAATTGATTAAAAGCCTAATTAACTAACTAATAAGTAGAGTAACTAAACCAGAGGGAGCAGATCACTGTATTTATTTCGCATTTAATATTAATAGTAGAAATCTAGCACTGGGGACCATATAGTTAATTGGAACATAATTTAGTGAGGATTTAATAAGTATTTATTTATTTTAATTAATTTATTAATTAGTGCTAGAAATGTCAGTTAGATGGGTGAAGTGCTTCACTTATGAGATGTGGGAGGTCCGTGACCCTTCCAGAGTTCTGAATAACTACATCTGCTGGAAGTGTACACAGTTGCAGCTCCTCACAGGCTGCATGGATCGGTTGGAGCAGGAAATGGATGCACTTAGGAGTATTTAGGTGGCGAAAAGCATCATAGACATGAGCTTTAGGGAAGTGATTACACCCAAGCTGTAGGCAGATAGATGGGTGACCGCGAGAAGGGGCAGGCAGTCATTGCAGGAATCTTCTGTGGCAATCCCCCTCTCGAACAAGTATACTGTTTTGGATGCTGTTGTGGGGAGATGGCCCATCAGGGGAAAACAACAGCAGCAGCCAGAGCAGTGGCACCACGGCTGGCACTGTTGTTCAGCGGGGAGAGACAAAGCGCAGAAGAGCAACAGTTATAGGGGACTCTATAGTCAGGGGCACAGATAGGCGCTTCTGTGGGCGTGAAAGAGACTCCAGGATGTTATGCTGTGTCCCTGGTGCCAGGATGTCTCTGAACGGGTAAAGGGCATTCTGAAGGGGGAGGGTGAACAGCCAGAGGTTGCGGTACACATCGGTACCAACGACATAGGCGGGAAGACTGATGAGGTCCTGCAGGGGGAGCTTAGGGAGTTAGGTAGTGAGTTAAAAAACAGGACCTCTAGGGTTGTAATCTCTGGATTACTAATAGTGCCACGTACCAGTGAGCCTAGAAATAGGAAGATAGTGCAGCTAAACACGTGGCTGAACAGCAGGTGTAGAGGGAGGATTTCAGATTTCTGGATCATTGGGATTTCTTCATGGACAGGTGGGACCTGTACAAGAAGGATGGGTTGCATCTAAACTGGAGGGGCACAAATATCCTGGCTGCGAGGTTTTCTAGTGTCACTCGGGAGGGTTTAAACTAGTGTGTCAGGGGGGTGGGAACCAGAGCAGTCGGGCATCAAGTGAAATAAATGAGGGGGAACTAGTAAATAAGGCCAGTAAGACTAAGAGGAAGAGCAGGCAGGGAGATGTTGCGGAGCACAGCGGGACTGGTGGTCTGAAGTTCATTTTTTTCAATGTGAGATGTACAACAGTTAAGGCAGATAAACCTAAAGCTTCGATTAGTACTCGGAACTATGATGTTGTGGCTATTACAGAGACTTGGTTGAGGGAAGGACAGTATTGGCAGCTAAATGTTCCGGGATTTTGGAACTTCAGGCAGGATAGAGGGGGATGTAAAAGGGGTGGGGAGTTACATTACTGGTTAAGGAGGATATCACTTTTGTACTGCGGGAGGACACCTCGGTGGGGTCATGCAGCGAGGCAATATGGGTGGAGCTCAGGAACAGAAAGGGTACAGTCACGATGTTGGGGGTTTACTACAGGCCTCCCAACAGCCAGCGGGAGGTGGAGGAGCAGATATGTAGACAGATTTTGGAAAGATGCAAAGGTAACAGGGTTGTAGTGACGGGTATTTAAACTTCCCTAAATTGACTGGGACTCACTTAGTGCTAGGGGCTTGTATGGGGCAGAATTTGTAAGGAGCATCCAGTAGGGCCTCTTGAAACAATATGTAGATAGTCCAACTAGGGATGGGGCCATACTGGACCTGGTTTTTGGGAATGAGCCCGACCAGGTGGTCGGATTTTCAGTCGGGGAGCACTTCGGCAACAGAGACCATAATTCCATAAGTTTTAAGGTACTTGTGGATAAGGATAAGAGTAGTCCTCGTGTGAAGGTGCTAAATTGGGGGAAGGTTAATTATTACAATATTTGGCAGGAATTGAAGAATTTGGATTGGGGGCTGCTGTTTGAGGGTAGATCAACATCCGACATGTGGGATTCTTTCAAACGTCAGTTGATTAGAATCGAGGACGGGCATGTAACTGTGAGGAAGAAGGATAAGTTTGGTAAGTTTCGGGAACCTTGGATGAAGCGGGATATTGTGAGCCTCGTCATAAAGAAAAAGGAAGCATTCATAAGGGCTAGAAGGCTGGGAACAGACGATGCCCTTGAGGAATATCCAGACAATTGAAGCGAACTTAAGCAAGGAGTCAAGAGGGCTAAAAGGGGTCATGAACAGTCATTGGCAAACAGGATTAAGGAAAATCCCAAGGCTTTTAAACGTATACAAAGAGCAAGAGGGAAACTAAGCAAAGGGTTGGCCCACTCAAGGACAGAGGAGGGAATCTATGTGTGGAGCCAGAGGAAATGGGCGAAGTTCTAAATGAGTACTTTGCATCAGTATTCACCAAAGAGAAGTACTTGGTGGATGATGAGTCTAGGGAAGGGAGTGTCGATAGTCTGGGTCATGTCGTTATCAAAAAGGAGGAGGTGTTGGGCGTCTTGCAAAGCACTAAGGTAAATAAGTCCCCAGGGCCTGATGGGATCTACCCCAGAATACTGAGGGAGGCAAGGGAATAAATTGCTGGAGCCTTAACAGAAATTTTTGTATCCTCATTGGCTACAGGTGAGGTCCCAGAGGACTGGAGAATAGCCAATGTTGTTCCTTTGTCTAAGAAGGGTAGCAAGGTTAATCCAGGGAATTGTAGGCCGGTGAGCCTTACGTCAGTGGTAGGGAAATTATTAGAAAGGATTCTTCGGGACAGGATTTACTCCCATTTGGAAACAAACGAACTTATTAGTGAGAGGCAGCATGGTTTTGTGAAGGGGAGGTCGTGTCTCACTAACTTGAACGAGTTTTTTGAGCAAGTGACGAAGATGATTGATGAAGGAAGGGCAGTGAATGTTGTCTATATGGAAATCAGTAAAGCCTTTGACAAGGTTCCTCATGGTAGACTGGTACAAAACGTGAAGTCACACGGGATCAGAGGTGAGCTGGCAAGATGGATACAGAATTGGCTCAGTCAAAGGAGACAGAGGGTCGCAGTGGAAGGGTGCTTTTCTGAATGGAGGGCTGTGACTAGTGGTGTTCTGCAGGGATCAGTGCTGGGACCTTTGCTGTTTGTAGTACATATCAATGATTTGGAGGAAAATGTGGCTGGTGTTATTCGTTAGTTTGTGGATGACACAAACGTTGGCGGTGTTGCGGATAGTGATGAGGATTGTCAGAGGATATAGCAGGATATAGATCGGTTGGAGACTTGGGCGGAGAAATGGCAGATGGATTTTAATCCGGACAAATGTGAGGTAATGCATTTTGGAAGGCCTAATGTAGGTGGGAAGTATACAGGAAATGGCAGAACCCTTAGGAGTATTGACAGGCAGACAGATTTGGGCGTACAGGTCCACAGGTCACTGTAAGTGGCAACTCAGATGGATCAGGTAGTCAAGAAGGCATACGGCGTGCTTGCCTTCATCGGTCGGGTCACATAGTATAAAAATTGGCAAGTCATGCTGCAGCTGCACAGAACTTTAGTTAGGCCACACTCAGAATATTGCGTGCAATTCTGATCACCACACTACCAGAAGGACGTGGAGGCTTTGGAGAGGGTACAGAAGAGGTTTACCAGGAGGTTGTCTGGTCTGGAGGGCATTAGATATGAGGAGAGGTTGGATAAACGAGGATTGTTTTCACTGGAACAACGGAGGTGGAGGGGCGACATGATAGAGGTTTACAAAGTTATGAGTGACATGGACAGAGTGGATAGTCAGAAGCTTCTTCCCAGCGTGGAAGAGGCAGTTACTAGGGGACATAGATTTAAGGTGCGAGGGGAAAAGTTTAGAAGGGATGTGCGAGGCAAGTTCTTTACACAGAGGGTGGTGAGTGCCTGGAACTTGCTGCCGGGGGAGGTGGAGGAAGCAGGTACGATAGCGACGTTTAAGAGGCATCTTGACAAATACATGAATAGGATGGAAATAGTGGGATGCGGTGCACAGAAGTGCTGATGGTTTGAGTTTAGGCAGGCATCAAGATCGGCGCAGGCTTGGGTGACCAAATGGCCTGTTCCAGTGCTGTACTGTTCTTTGTTCTCTTTCTTCTTTGTCAATAGGCATACAATGACACACACAGTGACCCAGAGAGACCAATACACACAGATAGATGCACAGACACACGCAGACATATCGGCCGACACACAAATGCACACACAGACACGCACCTAACCCTAACGTGTGGAGTTTGCAAGTTCTCCCTGTGTCTGCGTGGGTTTTCTCCGGGTGCTCCGGTTTCCTCCCACAAGCCAAAAGACTTGCAGGTTGATAGATAAATTGGCCATTATAAATTGTCACTAGTGTAGGTAGGTGGTAGGGAAATATAGGGACAGGTGGGGATGTTTGGTAGGAATATGGGATTAGTGTAGGATTAGTATAAATGGGTGGTTGATGTTCGGCACAGACTCGGTGGGCCGAAGGGCCTTTTCAGTGCTGTATCTCCAATCTAATCTAATCGAACATGGACAAATGCGCACATACAGAGGCACAGTGACACAGAAAAACACAGGCAGAGGCATACCCGCACAGAAAACACACATAAAGAGAGAAAAACACACACACACACACTAATCGAGACAGACACAAACATGCACCGACAGAGACTCACAGGCAGACAGACACGCATACACAAACACACACATACAGCCACAAACACAAAGGCACATAGAAACACGCACGCTCATCGACACAAACAAACGCACACACGGGCACACACACAAACCAGCGCAGGCAGACAAATCGGCAGGCAAAGACACACAGACAGAGGAACACACACACACACACACACACACAGCCACACACACATAAGCACACACATTGACATAGTCACACAGACATACACAGGAACACACACACAGACACACACACACGAAAACATACACACACAGACACACACACACACACACACACACACACACACACACAGACACACACACACGAAAACATACACACACACACACACACACACACACACACACACACGAAAACATGCACACACACACGAAAACATACACACACACACACACACACACACATTACACATCAGGCACTGAGAGAGGTTTAAACATACCACTCACGCAGATGCACAGTCAGATACACAGCCACATATACACAGACAGACACAGTCAGACGCACTCGGAGACAGACAGACACTCAGATATACAGACACACACACCGACCGACACACAGAGATAGGCAGACAAAGAGGCAGGGACCCAGACACGCACACACAGATAGAGAAACACACAAACAACACAGATACATTGCACGCCAATGAGCCAGACACACGCATAGACATGCACACACACGCACAAACACACCGACGCACAGAGTCACAGAGGGAGAGAGAAAGAGAGACACACACAGACTCAGACATAGATAGATAGCGAGAGAAACGTACAAAATCACACGCACACAGATGGACGCGCACTCAGCCATATACACAGAGACAAATCACGGGCACAAACACATACGGAGTCACACAAACAGACACAGAAACAGACAAACTGACACACATACATTGTCAGATACAAACATGCAGATGCCCACAGAGACACACATGCACCGACGCATACACAGATGCACAAAAACCAACACGTACAAGCAGATCCATACAGACAGGCACACTGGCACAGCTGCAAACTCAAATGCAGATACACAGGCGTAGACCCTCTTGGACTCACCCACATACACAGGCATACACTCAGACACAACGCACAGACGCATAGAGAGGCGTACAGACACACAGAGACACAGAGATAGAGACGTATATACACACTCCCAGACGTAGAGCGCGATAGAGAGAAAGAGAGAGAGAGAGCGAGCGAGAGAGAGAAAGTGAGATACGCCCACAAACAGAGAGAGATGCACACACAGATAGCCACACAGAGACGCATACATAGAGAGAGAGTGTGTCACAAAGACACACACAGACAGTGAGACGCACACACACAGACACACACACACACATTGATAATCTCACATACACACAAAAATAACAACACAGTGCGAGACACACACCCACACCCACAGACCCTGAGAGAGAGAGAGCACACAGGGACAAATACACACATACAGATGCACAGCGACACATAGATACACAGGCACAGACACACCAGCACGGAAAGACACACAAACAGACACAGAGACAAGCACACACACAGAAAGAGACAGACACAATCAAGCACAGACAGAGACTCATGCACAGGCAGACACAGACAGACATGCCTACACAGACACACAAACACAAACACAAAGGCACATAGTAACACACACACTCACAAACGTACACATGGGCACACACACAGACCAACGCAGGCAGACACATAGGCAGGTAGAGACACACAGACAGAGGAAGACACACACATATGCACATACGCGTACACACACACACACATAGATACACAGACACAAATACAGACCCACACAGAGAGAGGCAGACACACATACACAGGCACACACACACACACACACAGATACACATGCACACACACACGTGTGCACATCGGCGCACACATAGATACAGACACACAGGCATGCACAGGAACACACACAAAGACACACACACATACACGCACGCATTACACCTCGGGCACTGAGATTGGCAAAAAAAAATCACTCACGCAGACGCAAAGTCATATACACAGACACATATTAAAGACAGACACACTCAGACGCGATCAGAGACAGAGAGGCACACAGATGCACAGGCAGAGACACTGACCCACTCAGAGAGAAAGGCAGACAAACAGGCAGAGACACAGTCAGAGACACTCACAGCCACACAGATACATTACACGCCAGTCAATGAGCCAGACACACGCGCACACACAGACACACACAGATTCACCGAGAGAGACACACACGCAGACACAGAGAGTGATAGATAGAGAGAGAAACACACACGACCAGACGCACACAGATGGACACGCACAGAGCCACATACACAGAGACAGACACACGCACATACACATCCAGAGTCACACAAGCACACACAGACACAGAGAGAAATATAGACGTGCACACATTGTCAGACACGCACACGCAGATGCCCACAGAGACACACATACACCGACGCATACACAGATGTACAAACACCAACAAGGGCACGTCGACCCACACAGACAGGCACACAGACACAGACACAAACACAGATGCAGATGCACAAGCGCAGACACACTTGGACACACCCCACACCCAGACACACACTCAGACACACACGCACAGAAACGCAGAGAGGCGTAAAGACACACAGAGACACTGACACATACACACTCCCAGACACAAAGTGAGAGAGAGAGAGAGTGAGAGAGAAAGTGTGTGTGTGAGACAGAGAGAGAGGGAGAGAGAGAGATAGAGAGAGAGAGACAGTGATGTAAACAGAAAGAGAGAAATACAGAGACACATATATACACAACTGTGGCACTGTAACTATACACACACAGGGACATCACACCACAAGTATTGAGACAGATACACACACAGAACCGCACAGTAACATAGATACAAACATAGACACACACACGCTTCACACCCGAGTCACAGAGTCAGATATACACACACACATTACACACCAGGCACTGGGACAGACACATATACATCACTCAGATGTAGACACAGACACACAGCCATATACTCACAAGCAAACACCCACAGATGCCCACACAGACACACAGACACAGACCAACACAGAGAGAGACGGACACACAGACACAGATACACAAAGCCTCACTAACAATTACACACCAGTCATTGGGACAGAGATGTACACACAGGCACAGACAGGCACACGGGCAGACACAAAGCCACACAAACAGACACCGGCACACACACACATACACACAGAGAGACACAGAGAGAGAGAGATGCCAAGGAAGAGAGACACAGACACACTCAGATCGGCTCACCGACACACATGCACACACAGACTGTGACATACACACAGCGATACACACTCAGAGACACTTACTCACACACATACGCTACACACCCAGAAATGAGTCAGGCACATACAGACATGCAGGCAGACAGACAGAGAGACACACACATCTCAACCCAGGCACTAAGCCAGACACACACACACACACACACACGCACATACAGACGCACACAGACAACATAGGTATACACAATAACACACCTTACACGCAGGCACTGACACAGGCAAACATGTACACATAATAACAAAAGCATAAACACACTAACACACACACTCATCACACCCCCAGCAGTGAGTCACACACACACACACACACGCACACACACACACACACACACACACACACGCACACACACACACACACACACGTGGAGATCGCACGCCAGGCAGTGATATGCAGTGTGGCCATTTTAGGTGACATGCATTGTGGCCATTCTAAATGATATGCACTGTGGCCTCTTTAAAATGAGAGGAATCCATGTTGGTCATTTTAAGTGTTTTCTGTCCGTGGCAGCGATCTAATATGTATGATAAATAAAGGATTATAAAGGATTAAAATGGATTATAAATGTGCATAAGGTATTCTAAACGTTTCTGACGCTTTGTAAAGGATTCTAAATGTTTACCAATGGTTATAAAGATTTATTAAGGATTCTAAATGTTATAAAGGTTTTATCTGATTATACTCAACAGGCCCCTCCCACTCCCCCGTTACCATGGCAACAACTCCCACCCCCACTCCTCTTGCAACAGTGACGACATGTACTTCCCCGCTCTGCCGCCATACTAACAGGAACGGCTGCCCACTCTGTCACCATAGCGAAAGTTTCGGCCAGACCCAGTCACCATGGCGAAAGGCCCTGCCCCCAGCTCTGTCAACATAGCAACAGGTCCCGCCTCTGCTTTGTTTCCGTAGTGATAGGCCCCAATTCATGGCTGGAAATAAAGATTCAGTTTCTGTCATAATTGAATGAATTTAACAATTGGAGTAAAGGGATATTTCAGCACATTCTTCAACTGCTCTCTGAACTGAGTCTGGGTCATGGCATAAATCGCAGTGTTTGTGCAGCAACTCAGGAGCTGCAGCATGAAGCCCAATTCCCACAGATAAACTTTTAGAGATACAGACCGATACTCCAACCAAAACATCCGGTACAATATCGAAAATATCATAAACACTGCCCATAACAGGAAGAAATTCCCCGAGGTAACTAAAAGTAATATGATGGATTTCCTTCGGCTCTCTATCTCTGGGTCTCAGTGACTCTCCCCACTGCTGTGAGCCCAGAGCCTCCTGCGTGCTCTGCTGCTCAATAAAATGTGTCTGACGGTGAGAGCGTTGAGAAGCAGAATCACCACAAATGAGACCCCCGGCGTTAGAATATTGTGGATGAGCACGATTGTCCCCCAGACCCGAGAATACAGACCCTAATGGAGGTGAACAGTGTCTGTTCCCCAATATCACCCACAGTAGTTTCTAAGCCTGGTCCCTGGACATGCTGTCGAATCAGATCCTCAAAATTCACATTTTAACTGGGTACAGGCTGGAACAGAGTGAAACGGGATTGCTTTTGTCCCCGGGTTCAGTGTTCACTGCAGACAGATCTGTTACATTTACAATAAAAACGCCAGGAGTGAACAAGGTCAATAAAATTATATGAAAAATGTAAATGACTCCACTCATAATTGTAGCATCCGTCCAGTGAGAGTACAGATTTCAGTTTTGTTCCTGAGAGAGGTCTGTACTAAGAAAATGTCATTGACAGTGAAATGATTGTGTTTTATCCACCACATTATTTACATCAGAGTCAAAGCTGCTGATGTAATGTGTTTGTTCAGGTGAGTGTAACTAATAGCAGTGATCACGGTTATAACCGTGTCAGTGGAGACTTATGCCCTGCATAAATCAGGACCTATTGGAATGGATCCACTCAGAGTGCCTGCTGGAGCTGTGGATTCCAGGCTATCAGAAGACTCTGCTGCTCACAGAAATGGGATATCCAGTAATGTATCAGATAGAAGACATTTACCATCCCGTACTTGCAGCAATTGGAGTTCCTGGTAAGCCATTATCTCACCTGTTAATGGTGTAAATCGATGTGAACTGTGCTGCTGTATTCAGTATTATTTCTCACTGTGTGTGTTACAAAGCTGCCTGTTATTTTGCCACAATTTACTGATGGAATCTGCTCATTGTCTACTTTTTCAGTCTTGCAGAAGTTGTATTATGTCTTTAATGTTATGGGTTTCACTAACCGGGGCATTGGAACTGGATTATTATCATTTGAATGAGATGTTTCAGTTAGGATCAAGAATCAGACGATCAGGAGTTTTAACAGTTTCATGATGTGGATCGACTTGGTCCTGGAATAATTTTATGATTTTTTTTTCAGTGATGGATAATGAGACATCTCACAGTCTTAATGTTACAATATCCTCCCTCCCCAAGAACATGGCTCAGTATAACGGGGATTTCAATGTATTTATTGGTTATCACTGTATCAAATATTATTTAATTCTGTGTATGTCTGACACTGCTTCAGAGGTCTGGCTACTGAATTGAGTTTGATGCTGACACTTTCACATCTGCTTCTCTGGTTCACTGTGTCACTGGATTACATTGTAAAACAGAAACTATTGATGTGATGTTTTAACGGTTTAAACTCTATCAGTTGGAATCAAGAGTCTTTACATTTATCTGCAGATTATCAGCTGCAGCGCTGATGTTCGTGTTTTATTAATTAAACAATCGCACATTCTGGCATATTACTTATAATTCCAGGAGAAGGAATTTCAATGATTCTGAGTTTTGTCTGGAAGAAGCTTTCGATCCTGTTTATTCCATGCAATGTAGATGAAGTGAAGAGTGTAGGTGAACAGGTGGAGACTTGTGTGTTCTGGAGATACAGTAAATTTTTCACAGACGTTTCACCATTGAACAAACTGAATCTGTGAATAGAATCATTGAACTTGGGCCAGGTGAACAGAACACAGGCGCAGAATGTTAGGATATGTGAAAAGTAGCATCAAGTAACAGTTTGCAGGGTGTGAGTGCTCCAGAGAGATAGGGAAGGAGAAAAGGAGCAGGGAGAACAAAACCGAGGGAAAGAGGTAAGCAGGAGCAAAGAGAAAGAGAAAGAAGCAGCAGTGTGAATAATTCACTATCCATTTTTGGTGGGAATGAATCTGAAAGTATTACTCAACACTCGGGTCTGCTCCAAGCGTCAAACAGTTTCTTGGTTTACGCCGGCAGGGAGCAGGTCACTGGGAAATCCAGATTCCTCTCCACCGAACAAAGGAAAATCATCAATATTTATACAGTTTCAAACAGTTACTCAGCCCATTCTGGCTGGACACGGTCCAATCATAGTGATTATAGATTACATACATTGATTACTGGAACCAATGAAATTGATTACTAGCCATTGGGGGACTGCGTGACCAGCACATGGACAGCTAGGGGGTTACTCATGAACTCATGATGTCTTCCATATCCCCTTATCCGCCGTCCATGGGTCTTATGCATACATAACATCTTATCTTAACCATGTTACAGGCTGGTATCTTTGTCAGCATTCCATGAGGGTATCTGCGAGAGGCTGCTTGATTAGAGATAATCCGCTGAATGAGTATTTTTCTGTCTGAATTTGTGTGAATCAGCCCTTATAAGGAATGTAGTCAAGTTAGTTAACTAAGTCCCTTGGTGCCTTGCAAACATTTCATTGCGAGCTAGAATTATATGTCATTGGTTATTCGTACACTATTTATTGCAGGTGCTGCTTCCCTGAGAATACACTTCAGCAATCATAAAGTGCTGGAATGTCCAGAACAATTCGTGAGAGAAACTGGGAGTTGAAGTTGACTGTTGTCAGATTGTGTTCATTTTCCTGTTGGACTTGATAAACTGTGTTGATTTCTGTCAGCTCCTCATTTTGTTTTGGAGAAAGTTTATATTCTTCACTTTGTGACTGAATAAACAGAATAAAATCAGTTCTTCACTGATAGGAATTCATTATTTAAATACTGCACTTTAAAATCTCTGTGAATGCTGAATTCAATAAGGAGCGAGCTTGATATCAGAAATAAATTTAAATTTAAATTTTATTTCCTGTGCAAACTAAATATATTGACTATATTGTATAAACAATGAACTGTTCTCCAATACCAATAACCACAGGGATTATTGTTTGAATGTATTAATTGATTTGTATTACTGGGATCTATAGATTAGATTTCCTCTAACACTCTGCTGCAGTCTCTCCCTGTGAATCTCAGACTCTCCTTTCACTTTATTGAATCCTCAGTCTCCTCATCCATTGCTTCAGTTTATCCACTTTCCCAAACCATCTGCTCCAGTCTCCCCTCTTGCTCCAACATGTACTTTTCCTTCTCTCCCTCCCAATCCCACTCACTGGCTCCACCTCTAGCTGCCTCGTCCAACCAGATAGGAATGCAGGAACATAGGAGCCGGAAGAGGCCATTCAGCCCTTCGAGCCTGTTCTGCCATTCTAGATCATGGCTGATACTCAAACTCAGCGCTACAGTTTTCAGTATGTTCCCATTTGGTAACGTTCCCTGTCGGTTCCCAGCCCCCAGATCAACATCCCGCTCTCCCCAAACGTTCACAACCAACAGTCTGGAGACAGATTCCCAATTGACCCATTTGATTCCATCTCTGCAAAACCCCTTCTCATTTCCCCACTGCATTGCATCCTCACTCAGTACTTCCAGTAGATCCGGAGCTGACTTGATTCACTTTCTGTATCAATTTCCTAATTCATTCTTAATAATTGTGTTTTCAAACATTTCAGTGTGACAAAGCACTGCCCAGGTCAATGAATCAGTTTGCACTGCTCGATGCAGCACCAAACCTGGAACATTCAGCCCAGATCCTGCCAAACTGCTGTTTTGCCTCCAGGTCTGATCAGTAATTTCTCTGCTTCCTTTTCTTTCTCTTCCTGTTAACTTGGTGGCGATTGTGATCTTGTCCCGAGGAAAGTGCGATCTCTCCAAATGTATCACTGTCTACCTGGTGGGAATGGCAGTGTCTGATCTCCTGGTCGTTATCACTGAACCCATATTGACTTGGATTGTTTCAATTTATTTCTCATATTCATTCCTGAGAATTACTCCTGTGTGTTCTCTCATTGGCGTTCTGATTTCTGCAGCCACAGTTGTTTCTGTCTGGCTCACAGTCACTTTCACCTTTGATCGATTTGCGACCATTTGTTGTGAGAAGCTGAGAACAAAATAATGCAGCGAGAAAACGGCGGCTGTGGTTATACGTACAGTGAGTGTGCTGGGCTGTTTAGCGTCTCTCCCCTGGTACTTTACCCAAGAACAATATTACATTATTGATAATGTTCCCATGGGTTGTGTTTATAAACTGAGCTTCTATACTTCCCTCATATGGGTGGCATTTGAATTGTTTAACCTCATTTTAGCCCCTTGTGTCCTGGTCTTTCTGATTTTGCTGCTCAATGTTCTGACTGTCAGACGGATTTTATTCTGCAGTAAAGTGCGCAGGGGAATCCGGCGCCACAGCAATGGAGAGAATCACAAGGACCCAGAGATGGAGAATCGCAGGTAATCAATTATTTTACTCTTCAGTATATCTGGCAGTTTTGTACTATTATGGGTGACCGGGATTGTGTATAACATTTATAGTCGAACTGCAGATATTCGGTATCATTCCTCCTACACTGACCCTCTCTATATCACAGAACAAACATCACAGGTGCTGCAGCTTCTCAGTTCATGCACGAACACATGCATTTACATTGTGACCCAAACTAAATTCTGACAGCGCCTGAAGAAGGTGGTGAAATACCCTCTCAATCTCATTGTTAAATTAGAGAAATCAGAGAAAGAGCAGAAGGGTTTGAAACACTGGAACTAAGTCTCATTCCGCCCCTCCACCGCCCTCCCCCACCCGACTTTGTGATTATTTGACCGGCGCTATCTTTATTCCCGGCAGCTGCTTGTACGTGGCAGACTATGACGTTTAACTGGAACAGGCTGCATTTGTGCATGTGCCAGTACAGCGCCACCTATTGGTTGCGTTATCAACAAAGGCAGCCTGTGGACAAAGCTGCAAATCACAGTAATTGTGAGGATGTGAGAGGGGACATTAACTGCAGTGAGAAAGGGACACCAGCTGATGGAGTTGGTGAGAGGGGCAGAAACTGTAGTGAGACAGGAACACCAGAAAATGTTGATCGTGAGAGTGGTGAAAGTAACTGTAGTAAGACAGAGACACCAGCAGATGGAGACGGTGACAGGGGAACAATAACTGCAGTGAGATAGGGAATACCAGCAAATGGAGATAGTGAGCAGGAAGACAGTAACTGCAGTGAGACACGGACACCAGCAGATGGTGATAGTGAGGGGGAAAGTAACTGTAGTGAGACAGAGACACCAGCAGATGGAGATGGTGCGACAGGCAGAAACTGTAGGGAGACAGGCACACCAGCAGAAGGAGATGGTGAGAGGGGCAGTAACTGCAGTGAGACACCAGCAGATGGAGATGGTAAGAGGGGAACAGTAACTGCAGTGAGACAGGGACACCTGCAGATGGAGATAGTGAGCTGGAAGACAGTAACTGCAGTGAGACAGGGACACCAGCAGATGGAGATGGTGAGAGAGGACAGTAACTGCAGTGAGGCAGGGACACCATCAGATGGAGATGGTGAGAGGGGGACAGTAGCTGTAGTGTGACAGGGACACCAGCAGATGGAGATGGTGAGAGGGGGACAGTAACTGCAGTGAGAGAGAGACAGCAGCAGATGGAGATGGTGAGAGGGGGACAGTAACTTCAGTGAGGCAGGGACACCAGCAGATGGAGATGGTGAGAGGGGGACAGTAACTGCAGTGAGGCAGGGACACCAGCAGATGGAGATGGTGAGACGGGGACAGTAACTGCAGTGAGACAAGGACACTAGCAGATGGAGATGGTGAGAGGGGGACAGTAACCGCAGTGAGTCAGGGACACCAGCAGATCGAGATGGTGAAAGGGGGCGGAGACTGCAGTGAGACAGGGGCACCAGCAGATGGAGATAGTGAGTGGGGGCACAGTAACTGCAGTGAGACAGGGATACCAGCAGATGGCGATGATGAGAGAGGGCAGTAACTGCAGTGAGACAGGGACACCAGCAGATGGAGATGGTGAGAGGGGGACAGTAAGTGCAGTAGGACAGTGTCACCAGTGGATGGCGATGGTGAGAGGGGACAGTAACTGCAGTGAGATATGGACACCAGCAGATGGAGCTGCTGACCCATTGCTGATGGGAGATTCCATGTTACTGAGGTTGAAAGTTCACACAAGTTTGAGGAATTTGCTGTCCGTCAACTTGAGAAGCTGATTAAAATAATTGCAGTGCAACTTTTGCTAAATGGCTATTTTCCTACTATGTGAACACTTGTAACATTAAACTCGTTCCTGTATGGAAAATTATTTTGTGTAACTAAAGGTAATGCATAAATAAAACAACAGGATCGAATAAAACTTAAACAATCATTTATAAACAAAAGCACTCTGGATATGTGGTGTTGAGTTCTTCATCACAAACGTTATGACATCTCTTTGTCTCACTTCTCTTTCTCTGCTGGCATCTTCTTTATTATAACTATGATTAGTTGAAGTTTTGATCCAATTTTCTTTTGAATGTTAATATTGAATCCACTTTCAGAAACCTGTCAGACAGTGAATTCCAGACCAAAACTTTCCTCTCTCATGTCTCTCCTCATGTCTCCAAACTGAGGGAAATATTTTGAATACAATTCATTTCTCCACGACAGCAGCGGCAGTGGAGCTGAAACCTCGTGAATTTGGACAAGTGATGAACAGAAATCCCTCTGAACCCCCCAGGAGAGCAGAAGAAAGAAACAGTAAGGAAGCAAATGGAAACAAGTGACACTTTATTTCAACAGCAAAAACTCTTTGTCAGAATGTGGAGGTCTTTATCGCTGAGCTTTATATAAACTGTAGCTGAAAGGTGGAAGATACTTCATACAAGGTCTGTTAAATGGCCGCTTTCCTGTTTGTTAAACTCTTGTTATAGTGAATGATAAATGTTAAGAAGGTTTTATCGAATAATTACAGGCTGGTACATAAATACAGCAGCATCAAATAAAGTACAAACAATCATTGACAAATATGACTGTAAATATGGGTCAGAATTGTTTTATGAAATGTCACCAGTTGTAAAAGTTCGCTTGGCTGCATCCTTCACCTACAGGAGCTGAATTTGAAATTCTAGCATGCTATGATCACTTTTTCCTGGAGCATGATACAATTTCAAATTCATTTTGATGGCGAGAAGCTGGAGTCCCACAAGAGCGTTCTTGGGTTAAAAAAAAGGTAACTTCAGCGGCAAGAGGACAAATTTGACCCTAGTGGATTGGGCAGGAAGACTACAAGGTAGGACAGTTGACAAACAGTGACAGAAGTTTAAGGAGATATGCAGTTTATCCCAAGTAAAATATATTAAAGAGAGGAAGAAAGATTCCAGGAGGTGGAAAAAAAACATCCAAAGCTGAGCAAGGAGGTTAAGGATAACATAAAGACAAAAACTAAGGCAAACCATATTGCAAAGGCTAGTGGCAGGCTGGAAGATTGGGATACTTTTAAAGATCAACAAAGGGTCGCAAAAAAGGAAATACAAATTCCTCAGGTAAATTATGAAAGAAAACTAGTGCAAAATATAAAAACGATAGCAAAAGCTTCTAAATGCATATAAAAGTGAGAAGGAGCTAAAGTGAATGGTGGTCCGTTGGAGGATGAGACTGGGAGCTAATAGAAGGGAACAAAGAAATGGCAGAGACATTAAATCAGTAGTTTGCTTCAGTTTTTACGGTGGAGGACACTAGTACCATCTCAGTCGTATCAGGTAATGCAGTGGTTACAGAACAAAGAACTGTACAGTCCAGGAACAGGCCATTCGGCCCTCCAAGCCTGCAGCAATCTTGATGACTGTCTTAACTAAAACCTTCAGCACTTCAGCGGACCGTATCCCTCTGTTCCCATCCTATTCATGTCTTTGTCAAGATGTATCTTAAACGTCGCTATTGTACCTGCTTCCAACACCAGCCCGGCAGCAGGTTCCAGGCACTCACCACCCTCTGTGTAAAGAACTTACCTCGCAGATCCCCTCCGCACTTTGCCCCTCTCACCTTAAATCTATGTCCCTACTAACTGAATCTTCCACCCTGGGAAAAATCTTCTGACTACCCACTCTGTCCATTCCACCCATAACTTTGTAAACCTCTATCATATCGCCCCTCCACTTCCGTCGTTCCAGTGAAAACTGAGGGATGCAAGGGAAGAAATTGCTGGTTCCGAGTTTATCCCATCTTTCCTCATAGCTAATACCCTCCAGACCAGGCAACATCCTGGTAAACCTCCTCTGAACCCTCTCCAAAGCATCCACGTCCTTCTGTATGTGTGGTGACCAGAATTCCACGCAATACTCTAAGTGTGGCAGAACCATGCTTCTATACAGCTGCAGCATGACTTGCCAATTTTTATACTCTTGCCCCGACCGATCAAGGCAAGTATGCCAAATGCCTTCGTGATTACCTTATCCACCTGCGTTGCCACTTTCAGTGACCTGTGGACCTGTACGCCCAGATCTAACTGCCTGTCAATAATCCTAAGTGTTCTGCCATTTACTGTATAATTCCCACCTGCATTAGACCTTCCAAAATGCATTACCTTACTTTTGTCCGCATTAAACTCCATATGCCATTTCTCCTCCCAACTCTCCATCCTGCTGTATCCTCTGACAATCCTCATCATTATCCGCAACTCCACCAATCTTTGTCTCGTCCGCAGACTTACTAATCAGACCAGCTACATTTTCCTCCAAATTATTTATATATACTACAAACAGCAAAGGTCCCAACACTGATCCCTGCGGAACACCACTAGTCACATCCCTCCATTCAGAAAAGCACCCTTCCACTGCTACCCTCTGACTTCTATGACCGAGCCAGTGCTGTACCCATCTAGCTTGCTCCCCTCTGATCCCATGTAAGTTCACCTTCTGTATCAGTCTGCCATGAGGGACCTTGTTTCCAAATGGGAGTAAATCCTGTCCCGAAAATTCCACTCTTAATAATTTCCCTACCACTGACATAAGACTCACTGGCCTATAATTTCCTGGATTTCCCTTGCTACCCTTCTTAAACAAAGGAACAACATTGGCTATTCTCCAGTCCTCTGGGACCACATCTGTAGTCAATGAAGATGCAAAGATTTCTGTCAAGGCCCCAGCAATTTCTTCCCTTGCCTCCCTCAGTATTCTGGGGTAGATCCCATCAGGCCCTGGGGACTTATCTACCTTAATGCTTTGCAAGACACCCAACACCTCCTCCTTTTTGATAATGAGATGACTGAGACTATCTGCATTCCCTCCCCTTAGCTCATCATCCACCAAGTCCTTCCCCTTGGTGAATACTGATACAAAGTACTCATTTAGTACCTCGCCCATTTCCACTGGATCCACACATAGATGCCCTTCTCTGTCCCTACGTCTGTTTCCTTAGCTCCTGGTTGTAACAGTAATGCCAACAGATCAGACAAATGCTTTCGTTGATTCATGCATAAGTATCTGAATTCACTGAGGAATAGATTTCCTTCTGCGGAAAAGGCATAGCAACTGTTAAAGACATTCCAGTGGTTTAAACATTACTCTATTGCACAGGAAACCTGGTTCTTTTCTCCCTTCTCGATTTGTTGTTACCCCACGTACAGTTGTATGTCATCAGCCATCCGTTTATCCAAGACCAGCCACAATTAAATATGTTACGACTGAGGTGGGAGGACTGCACTGTTAGTTCAGTCCCACTTCTCCAAATGACACAACATACTTTTTAATGTTTTCCCATTGACTGAAACAGTCAATCAGATAGACTAAATTCCCCAGAATAGAACACACTAACACGATTTCTTTACTGAACAGCGAAATTAGCTATATTATAAAAAGGTCTGAAGTAATAATGAAATAAAGCAACATTAGAAATATGATTTTGAAAAATAATCCAACTGTAATATTAAAAGACCCTTTTCTTCCATAACCAAATGTTAAAGTCGTTCCTTTTTTATCTTAGAACCTTCACAATCACAAATACACACACATGCACATGCCGTTTCACTATATATATATATATATATATATATACATATATCAATCTTTGGCCTCCTTATCTCGAGAGACAAAGGGTAAGCGCCTGGAGGTGGTCAGTGGTGTGTGGAGCAGCGCTTGGATTGCAAATTCTAGAGTGACAGGCTCTCCCACAGGTGTTGCAGAAAAATATGTTTGTCGGGGCTGTTACACAGTTGGCTCTCCCCTTGCGCCTCCGTCTTTTTTCCTGCCAACTGCTAAGTCTCTTCGACTCGCCACACTTTAGCCCGCCTTTATGTATATATATATATATACATATATAATAAGGGATTTTTGGACCAGAACAATATTACATACAGCAAAACACCGGGCAGATCAGTTGACCACCGCTGAAGAAAAATAGGAGACGAGACACGCTGCATCAAACTGGCACACAGGCCAACCTCCGAGTACACGCAGACAGGTCACGAGAATCTTCCAGAAGCAGTTCTTTTTAGGGGATGTTGATAATTATTTTAGCAAGCTTTCTTCAAATACAGGAAACAAGATAAATCGACACAGTGGACTTCCCAGGGTCTTTTCTTGTGATTTTCCAAAAAGCGAGCTGGGTTGTGCTCTTCTGTTCTTTTTCTTAAATTTCACCAGCACGTGACTTTAGCTCCTTCACGAAGGTGAAATATAAACACATTGAATGACAAGCAAAAAGCTTGCCAGTTATTTTCCTCTGGTCGTCCCAGGTGCTCTGCTACTACTGGGCTTGTCCAATTAAAGGAGCACTTTTCACTTCTCTGCCTTTGTTACCAGGTTTCCACTCCATCCCCAACCCAAGCCATGTGATAACCAGCAACACTGTTGCCAATCTGGCTCCCTCAGTGTCCTCTAATGTCTTCATAAAAAAGTGCTTGCTCCAACGTTGAATCAGTTTAACCATACATTCCATTGAAAATATACCTTATTAAAAAAGAAAACAGAATCATTTTCATGGCAGTTGTTTTGTTGTTTCCTAATGTGATGGTTGGGGCAGGAATTTCATCATCCAGGTTGACGTTTCCCTGATGTACTGGAACGCTGGCAAAGAGGCCTGGAGGCAACGCCCAGAGAATGAACCAAGACAGTAAGGAGTAGAAGACATGCCCATTACGGTTAGCTTGCGGCTCATCATCAGGTGAGAATTACTTCCTGAGCTTTTTAACAATTAAAATCTTTTACAAACGTGTCAGAACTTTTGAAGCGTTGAAATAATTCTATAACCTTCCGACGGCAGATAAGAAATAGTCAAAAAACCTTTTTTAAAAAAGCAGCCGTGCATTTGAAAGATTGTGTTCAGATTAACGAAGTGAAATTAGCAGTTAAAAATAAAAACAATACAGACTAATTAATTAACTGTCTCGGGAAAAGCATGTATATACTTGCTGCCCATAAAAGGAAAATGGCAGCGCAAAAGGCAGATGGGAGGAAAAAGTGTTTTAATTTTCCAATAAAAGTCTAATTACATTTCTCAATGAGGTGGACATGAAGCATCTCTGTCTTATCGATAGCGATAACTGTAGGGCACCCAGAAAGTTATGCATGTTGTCAGCAGGGGGTCGTAGAGGCTTTTGACTGTTAACTGCAGTCTTCCACAGAGCACAGAATGATGTCACCAAAACATTGAGGGGTTTGACACAATCTGCCAGACTTTGTAGAGTTCTTTGAAAAGTGTCCCTTTAAAGATTCTTCACAGGTTACTGAAAAATAAAAAAAGCTGGTTATGGGTGGGGTGTTCGGGGTCACATTATGTCAAATAGTTGTACAATTCAGTTGGCAATGGAGACGGACCACACTGAGTGCTTGTAAAATTCTCTGTACCCCACCGTGTTGAGTTGTGAAATTGCTTTCAGCGCCTTTCTCTTAACTACCTGCTGCTGGGCATGCCTTTGTGTAAAATTTGGTTTGGAAGTCACAGATGACCCAAAAACGAGAATTGAAGTCATAGGCGTATTTCTATAGTAGTTTCTGAAGAGGCAGCAGTTTTAATATGATGATACATAAGCTAAGTACACAGAAAAGACATACGAACAGAACAGGTTGAATGGTTTACCAATCCTAGATTGTACGATGTGAGAGAACAGTGATGACAGTCTTGCTGACAGGTGAGACAGGAGAGGTGTTGAAGGTCTCTTAGGTCCTCTGTCTTCTTGAGCTATCCAAAGTGTTAGGCTGTAGATTAACACTCAGCTGAAGCTCAGCTTCCGTGCGAAATGCAAGAAATGGCTGTCGAATAACCTCACAAAACCTAATGAAAATTAACCCTCTGGCATGGTTGAGCTCAGCTCCCCTTCTGTCCAAAGAAGACTGAAGATTTCCCTCCCGACCACTTGTTTATATACATAATTTCGAGGGGATGATCAGTGTCTCTGGTCAATCATTTTTTTTTATTCCAATTGTCCAATCACAAAGGGATAGGTAAACAAAGTAAATACACCTCTGCCCATCACTCTGCCCTTAACTCACCCTTCACCTTATCTTGTGTTTGGTACAGCGTGTAAATATCTGCCAGACAGTTGTGTAGAGAGAGTTTGAGTCTCCATCTGAACAGCTTTAGGAATGTCTTGTTCCAAATGCTGTGTTGGAGTTATGCCCTTGGCAGAGATAACACTCTTACATGGTCCTGTGTCTATCAGCCCTGCTGACTGCTGTAGAATCTTTCTTCATGAGATAGATGGATCGATAGAAAGACAGACAGACATGGAAAGCTATTTCCAAAATAAAAATAGTTAATTTTCATCTGGTTTTGTGAGGTTATTAGACAGCCATTTCTTGCATTTCGCTCAGGAACAGGGAAGATTCAGGGGGCTGCAGGGTGCCTTTCAATGTTTCCATTCGTGAGAGTGACCCTCTGGCATGGTTGAGGGGGAGCGTGATACCTATGGTACGTTGAAGTAATGTCTGTGTTGTGTTATGTATTGATAATTTTTATCATTGAATGATTGTTGTGTTTTTTGAGCCTGTCATTGCTGCAGATCAGCATTAACCTTTTGTCATTCTAAACTATTCCAATTAATTTAATTAACATGAACCGTGAACTATCTTAATTTAACAACAGTTTATTTAGCATAAACTAGCTAATTAATACAAATTGTAATAGTCTGGCACTCAGCAGTTCAGATTTTCAACGTTCAGCAGGCAACTACCTCAAAAGCCATGCAATGAATATCTGCTACAATAATAAAATGTCACTTGCTTCAATATCTATCTGTCCTGTTCTGTCATATGATTTCCGGGAAGAGGGAAAGAGATTTTGCCATAATGAATGCCCAATTGCATCAAGCTCCAGCTTCTCTCCATCTACCCTGAACAATGTTGAAGGAGCTTTAATCTGTACATAACCCCGTTTATTTTTTAATTAGTATCTAACCCAGTGCTGTACCTGCCCTGGGAGTGTATGCTGGGACAGTGCAGAGGGACCTTTACTCTGTATCTGACCCCCATTTTATTTACTTTGTACAGAACCACGTTTTTTTTGGTCGAGTGGGCCTTTAAATTCCAGGCTCCCTTCATTGACATTTTAAAATTCCTTTCCTAAAGAAAAGCTAAATGAAACAAAAAAACTCAAATTAAAATGCCATTCCTGGCATCGACGATGCACTCCAGCCCGTACGGTGCCCACCGGTCGCAGAAGGCCTCCAGTGTGCCGGTGGACGCCGCATGCTGCCTCTCCAGGGACACCCGGGCGCGAACTCACCCTCAGAAGAGGGGCAGACATTTAGGGCGGACGGACCCTCCGATGGCCCGCAGCTTGGACATGTGAGTTGCCACCTTGGCCAGACCCTGGAGCAGTCTGACGAGGAGATCCTTCTCCTGGCCCACGCCCCTCCACATCAGGTACCCAAAGATCAGGAGCGTGGGGCTGAAGTGCAGCCATAACTTGAGGAGCAGCCCTTTCAAATACTCAAAGAGGGGCTGCAACCTTGCACCTCCATATTACATGAGCAAAGGCTCGTCCAACCGCAGAAATTGCCAGCAGCCTGGGAGTCCACGAACCGACTTAAAGGTCTGGTGCACGGGACTGCCCTGTGCAGCACCCTCCGCCAGAGCCAGGTCCCTGATGTAAAAGGGGAGGGCTCTCGCTTGGAGATTCCTCCATCGGGCAGATGGCAACATGGACTGCCAGGGCGTGTCCGGCTGGCATACGAGGGCGAGGTAGTGGAGAGTGTGCAGAAGCAGCTCGTAAAGGAAACCCCTCTGCGCTGATTGGAATGGCATGGAGGGCATTTCCAAGAGGTTGTGCCGGACCGGGTCCCGAGGAGGGTGTCAGGACCTTTGTCCAATGAACAGTTCCCGCCGAGCGAGGGTCCGCTCATCCACAGTGAGGGTTGTCCCGGTGGCTTTGGCTACTCCCCTACCCGCTGGTCCAACCTCGCAGTCGGCCGCCCAGACAGCCGAGGCGTTCTTCTTCGTCGGCGGATGAGTGCCCTGACTGGTGCCAACCATGTTCAAACTCGGAATAGATCCTGGTAACAGACAGGCAACTGTCTAAGTGAGGCACGGCTTATGGTCTCCGTCGGGAGCTGCGTGTCGTCTTGAAGGCGACTGGTGGAAAAAAAGTCACCAGTGCACACCATCTGGGAGGATGCTCAATGTTCAGGTGGCTCTGCATGGTCCGAAGGCGGAGGGTAACAGCCTGCGGAGGGTAACAGCCTGGGTGCGGAGGCACACCAGCGTCTGGCCACCATCCTCGATCAGGAGACTCAAGACCGCAGCAGAGACCCAGTGCTTCCGCTTGCCCCAGAAGAAATCGACGGGTTTCTTCTGGATCTTGGTGACGAGTGCAGGAGCTGGGGCCAAAGTGACCAACTGGTACCACCGCATCGAGACCACGGGTTGGTTTATGAACAGCTCTCAGCCGTTGTCGGAAAGCACCCGGAGCAGCCCTGTCCAGTGCCCCAGCCGAGTGGTGACGTTCGCCTCCAACTGCTGCGAGTTTGCCAGCCAGGCTTCCTCAGCGTGATTCTGTTATGTGATTAACATTAAATTGATTTATGATAATTTTATAATCACCCCAACTCTAGAACATAGTTTTACACGAAGATACTGCAGATGTCAGAGGCAGGTTCTTTATCCAGAGAGTAGTGGGTGCCTGGAATGCGCTGCCAGAGATGGTAGTAGAAAAAGATACATTAGAGGCATTTAAGCGACTCTTGGATAGGTAGATGGATGATAGTAGAATGAAGAATAGGTAGTTAGTTTGATCTTAGAGTAGGTTAAAGATTCGTCACAACATCGTGGGCCGAAGTGCCTGCACTGTGCTGTACTGTTCTATGTTCTATGTTCTATGGAAAGGCTGATGTTCAAAGGTAGTACATGTGGACGTTTCATTCTCCGATTTCAAATGGAAATGATAAATAGGGTGGTTGAAACTTTAAAACAGAAAGGCAGGGGGACATCTGGCGAACTATCTGGTAATATAAACCTGAATTGATGAATCACATGAAGCATCATCGGGTCCTGCTCTTCTTTGCAAAAATTGCTCATTCGTCAAAGATTATTCACAAAGGGAAAGATCACGCAGAGCATATCTTCTCCATCACAAATCTTCCTGCTGGACAATTCCCCTGCCTCATTCACCTTCAACTCCAAAAACAACTGAGAGGAGCTCGTGAACTTTTCTGTTGCAAAGTTCAAAAACATCCATTCAGTCGCCTCCGCTGCTTCCCTTTCTTCCCCAACCCACCAGGCCTAACCTCCTAAAAGTGTACGCCCCCCATGCCATCATCCTGAATTCGCATTGCTTGTTTCTCTCCTAGAGTCCTTCACGTTCTCTCTGGACTTATGCTGTCGATGAAATCCGCATCTTGCTGTTTACACCCTATTTCTACTAAATATGGAGCTGCATGTTTCAATTCCTCAAATCAGATTTCTCGCCACACCACAGTACCAAAACAACTTTTATCAAAGTCACAATATGCATCCAAAGTGATTGTGACAAATGTAAACGACTCCTCTTCCTCCTTCTTGGCTTGTCTGCAGCTTTTGATATGGTTGATCATGGAATTCTGCTCCCAGTCCTCTCGAGTAACACCTGGCTGGGTGGAACTGCACTCTGCTGCTTCCAGTCTTATCTATTCTGTTCCCGCTTCTGTAAAGTCACCAAAGGAACTATCCTTCGACACCTAATTTCTCATTTACATTCTGCCTTTCAGTGATATCCAAAAAGACAGCCTTAGTTTCCACATGTATCTCATGGAACCCAACTATACCTCAAATCCAACACTCCTGATCCCACCACTACCTGGAAACTGTCAGAATTCCAGTCTCACATTCAGTACTGCATTAGCAGAAAATTCCTACATTTCAGTATTGAAAAGATAGAAGTCAGTGTCTTCAGTCCCCATCGCATCTGTTCCCCTGCCACCAACTCAGTTTCTCCCCATGCCAACTGTCTGAGACTAAGCCAGACTGCTTGTAACCTTGGTATTATATTTAACTCCACGTACATATCCTTACCATCACAAACACTGTCTATTTTTACCTCCATAATATCACCTGACTTTACCCTTATCTATTCTTACCATTGCTTTGTTCCTCTAGACTCGATGATTCGAATGTACTACTGGCTGTCTTCCCTAGTTACAAACTCTGCAAACTCTGCTGTCTCGACCAAGTGCCAGTCAGCCATCTGGCCTGTGCCCACTGACCTACATTGCCCAGCAATGCGCGATTTTAAAATTCTCATCCTTGTTTTCAAATCCCTTCCTGGTCTCACAGCTCCTTTCTTTGCAATCGGCTCCAGTCTGACAGCTCCCAGTTCTGGCTCCTTGAGCATTCCTGATTTTAATTGCGCACCATTGGTGGCCGTGTCTTCAGCTGCGAAGGTCACATGCTCCAGAATTACCTCCTTAAATTAATCTACCTGTCAACCTATCTTTCCTGCTTTAAGACGCTCCATAAAAACTAACTCTTTGACTTAGCTTTTGGTCATCTGACTTAATATATTCTTCGGTGCTCCGTGTCAATCTTCCTTTGATATCACTCCTGTATAGCGTCTTGGGATGTTTTATTACGTTGATGGCACTAGATAAATGCAAGTCACCAAGTATTCAAGATAAAGGAAATAGGAGATGGCAGTAAATGTCGGACCAAGATAATAAATAAGGGTAACATACATAGACAAGGAACAGATACAGTTATATAACATGAGCAGAAATGGACGGTTAAACGTGTGAGTGATTGCCTGTACTACAACGTACACAAGGTTTGAAGCATAAAAGGGGGACTGGAGGCCAGAGCCTGTCAGGGCCAGATGTTGCAGGATAGCTGAAACATTTCTGTGCTTTACATTATATATAATAGGTATGTGTAGACAGATATTATGTTGCATAGTTTCATTTACCTGTTACATTTGAATTTAGAATGTTTATTTTTAGCTGGTGATGGTACAATGAGTTGGATTGAGTGATGAGGTGAATGCCTATTGTGATTAGAATTCTCCTATATTGTTGTCCAACAGACCATTTGCAGTTAGGTTTGCCCGATGGTGGGAGCCCATGTACTGGCCGAGTGGAGATATATTACAATGAGACATGGGGCTCAGTTTGTGATGACTCCTAGGATCTGGTGGAGGCTAACTTGGTTTGCAAGCAGCTGGGTTGTGGAAGAGCATTCGACATGGCACTTCCTGCTTCTTGTGAACCAGGCTCAGGGCCAGTTTGGTTGGATGAACTGAACTGTTTCGGTAATGAAACATTTCACTGGGAATGTCCTCCAGCATCGTGGGTTAACAACGACTGTTCTCATAAAGAAGATGTAAGGATCATGTGTTCAGGTAAGGGTGCTATGAATATACTCATTTGCTTTGGTGGTTAAAAGGGTATTCACACAGAAGTATTGATATAGAATTGCATGGAATATGTCGTGGACTTGTATCATTTCTCTCCTCCGGATTTAAAACAGTGTGCACCTTTAAGACTGTTAAAAATAGAGCACCTTTAAGGGAGAGAACGTTCTGGAATTTCTAAGGCACAGTGTGCCAGAAGTTGCATTCTTGTTACCTGGGCGGCAACAGGAGAGAAAGGTCACATGGTGTAATGTTGCTACTTAACCGTGTGTAAAACTGAAAAAAAAAAGCGGCTGAAAGCAGACTCACCAGCGAAACGTACTGAAGAGAAAAGAGCTGTTTATTCTGTCTCGGCAAAAATTCAATGGAGAGCTCCAGCCGAATTAATTGCCTAAAGAAGAAATGCCTTGTTTTTTCAAGAAATTGTATTGCTGAAGGAACTGTTGTTGCCGACCGCAGCCGAAAAGTTTAACGCCTGTTAAGAATAAACCACTGCATCCAATCCTCATGAAGGCTTCGAGTGGCCTTTAACTATTTCCACATAATAATGCCTCATCCACCAGGAATGTAATCCACAGGCTTCCTTATTTCATTCCTACTTGAGAAGCAGCTGAATTTCAAACGCACTAATTTTAAAACTAGTTAACTCCTGCTCGTTTAGAATGCTTTTGTGCGAATGTGGGGAGTGAGTTTAAAATAAAAAGGTCTTTAGTCATAGGTTTATCTTAATAGTGTTTAAGATTTCTTTTAAAATAAATAGTTAATTTGTTGGTGTCTAAAGGTATTTGGCTTGGTCTCTTTTATTCAGGGGTTACCAGGGTGTTTATTTTGGCTGTTTTCCAATTGGGTGTGAAAGCTTATTAATGGGCTGCGACCTGTGGAGTGACGGGACTAAACTGATAGTGCTGCCAGACCTGCTGATTATTTCCAGCACTTTTTGTTTTTATTTCAGGTTTCTAGCATTTAGCAGTATTTTGGTTTTATTTTGGGCGAGTATCTATATCTGAAGGGTGAACCCAATTTTGTATGGACTGCAGAAAAATCAATGAGGTAATGATGGCAGACTCCTAAACTATTCCGCGTTCAGAAGACTGTGTTGAAAGGGTCGGCAGTACCAGATGTACTCCCAAGATCGACATGTTGAAAGAATACGATCAAGTTTATTTCTCTCCTCGAGACAGAGCTATCAGCTTTTCTAACACCTGACGGTCTTTATCAGGCCACTTGATGTCATTCAGGCGAAAAGAACTCCCCAGCCACTTTTCAATATTTAATGATTCAGGTGTTCCCGACTATGTAGTGTATCTCAATGATGTACGAATATACAGCAACACTTGGCAAGAGCACTTAAACCATCCAGAAATTATGTTTCAAAAGTTACAAGCCATGGACCAAGTGATAAACCTGGTAAAAATCGAACTGGGAAAAATAAGAGTAACTTAGCTCAGACACATAGCGGGGCAAGGACAGTTATTGCCGATACGGCAAAGGTACAAGCCTTATTCGAGTTACCTGTCGCCAAATCTAGGCGGGAAATAATGAGGTTTTTAGGGATGTGCCGTTTTTACAGAAAATATCCAGACTCTTAGTACTGTGGCTGCTCCATTAACCAATTTACTGCAAAAAAGGTAAAACAATGTAGTATGCTCAAATGGATGCCAGACAGCTTTTGAAAAGCTGAAGGAAATCTTGACATAGAGCCAGTGTTAGCTGCTCCGAATTCTGCTAAACCCTTTAAAATAGTAATTGTTGCTAGCGACATGGGGGCTGCTGCAGTACTATTGCAGGATGATGAATCAGGCATAGAGAAGCCAGTAGGGTACTTTTCAAGAAAACTAAATTGTCATCAAAGAATGTATTCCACTGTAGAAGAAGAAACATTAAGACTTTTTTTGGCTCCCAAACATTTTGAAATATATGTCTGCTAAGACTATAAATAAATACTAATATGTAATATCTTTATAAATGACCTGGAAGAGGGTGTAGAAGGGTGGGTTAGTAAATTTGCGGATGACACTAAGGTCGGTGGAGTTGTGGATAGTGCCGAAGGATGTTGTATGGTACAGAGGGATATAGATAGGCTGCAGAGCTGGGCTGAGAGTTGGCAAATGGAGTTTAATGCTGAAAAGTGCGAGGTGATTCACTTTGGAAGGAGTAACAGGAATGCAGAGTACTGGGCTAATGGGAAGATTCTTGGTAGTGTAGATGAACAGAGAGATCTTGGTGTCCAGGTGCATAAATCCCTGAAGGTTGCTACCCAGGTTAATAGGGCTGTTAAGAAGGCATATGGTGTGTTAGCTTTTATTAGTAGGAGGATCGAGTTTCGGAGCCACGAGGTCATGCTGCAGCTGTACAGAACTCTGGTGAGACCGCACCTGGAGTGTTGCGTGCAGTTCTGGTCACCGCATTATAGGAAGGATGTGGAAGCTATGGAAAGGGCGCAGAGGAGATTTACTAGGAAGTTGCCTGGTATGGAGGCAAGGTCTGAGGAGGAAAGGCTGAGGGACTTGAGGTTGTTTTCGTTGGAGAGAAGGAGGATGAGAGGTGACTTAATAGAGACATTTAAGATAATCAGAGGGTTAGATAGGGTGGATAGTGAGAGTCTTTTTCCTCGGATGCTGATGGCAAACACGAGGGGACATAGCTTTAAGTTGAGGGGTGATAGATATAGGACAGATGTCAGAGGTAGTTTCTTTACTCAGAGAGTAGTAGGGGCGTGGAACGCCCTGCCTGCAGCAGTAGTAGACTCGCCAACTTTAAGGGCATTTAAGTGGTCATTGGATAGACATATGGATGAAAATGGAATAGTGTAGGTCAGATGGTTTCACAGGTCGGCGCAACATCGAGGGCCGAAGGGCCTGTACTGCGCTGCAATTTTCTAATTCTAATTCTAATTCTAATGACCATAACACATTAACATTCGTGTAAACAAAAACGAAATGTTAGATGGAGATGTTATTACAGGCTAATCATCTAAACATTTTACATATATTGAGTAAAAATAATGCTGTCGTTGACACCTTGTCCCCAATTTGACCATATTAAATTAATTGGATTGCGATGGTAAAAAGAGAATTTTGTAAGTTATCAGTAGAATTAATTGTGTTTCAATACGGCGGAAAATGTTACTTTTATCCCAGTTTCGAATATCTTTTAGTTTTTGCATTGTAATGAATGCATTGCAGGAATGACATTTCATTTCACCATACGGGAAGGTGTTGCTTTTACGTCGGATTAACAACAGTGTGTGCCTTTATGTCTCTGTTGAAAATAGTGCCATAGGGATAGAAAGTTCTGGAATTGTGTGCCAGCAATTGCATTTTCGTTACAAAGGCAACAGCAGGAGATAAAGTTTACATGGTATGATGTTTCTAGTTAATTGTGTAAAGTTGGCAAATCTGGCTTGAAACCAAGCTCTCCAGCGAGGCACTCTGACGAGAAAGAAGCTGATTATTCTCTCTCAGCAAAGATTCAAGAGGGAACTACGGGCCTAAAGAAGAAAAGCCTCCTTTATTTCCCAATAAACCGTTTGTATTGCTGACAGAACTGTTGTTGCCTATTAAGAATGGACTACTGCATCGATTCCTTGTGAAGACTTGTAGTAGTCTTTGACTAATTCCCCATTCGAATACCTCATCCATCAGGAACGTAATCTACAAAGACTTGCTTAAGAAGCAACTAATTTTTAACAACATGACTATTAAAACCAATTAACTACAGTTATTTTTGAATGTATGCTTGTGCATGGGGAGTTATAATGAAATTTGGAGTTATACTGTCTTTAGACACAGGTTTGTCTTCATGGTGTTTAAAATTTATTTCTTCATAAATAGTAAATTTGTTGTTGTCGAAAGATACCTGGTTTGGCCTGTTGCATTTCTGGGGTTACCAGTTTGTTTAATTTCGCTGTTATCCAATTGGGTGTTAAAGCATAATAATATGTTGCAACCTGTGGACTGAGGGAACTGAATTAAAGTGCGTTGTTCCGGTCGTGGCCACAATAAATGTACAGCACTGAATCAGGACATTCGGCACAACTGGCCTATGTGGTATTTATGCTGCACACGAGTATCACCCCAAATTACTGCATCCAACCCTCTTTGCATGTCCTCCAATTTCTTTGTCCCTCATGTCCTTATCAACCTTCACTTTAAACACATCTGTGCTATTCGCCTCAACTATTGCATGCCGTCCAAGTTCCACATTCGATTCACACCCTCTGTATAAAACGATTCTGCAAAATTTCATATTTAGTTTTTTGATGACTCTCTTCTCGTTATGACCTCTGGCGCTGGTCTCTGACACGTTATAAGCAATTAGTTTCTCCGTATCCCTAGATCTCTTTGCTCCTATATATCATTCTCACTCTTATTTTCCTGGTTTGTGCAGGTATCACAATAAACCTGTCAATGTGCGAGTGTCATTCCAAACATTGATGTCTGATACAGTCAGCATGTTTCTTTTCTCCACATAAGCAAAAGTAACTGTGGAGCAGAGCCACAGATCAAAGGACCACATTCGAGAATATGGTTGTAAACGTGCACTTTCAACAGGTACTACATCCTCTTTATTGTACAAACATTTTTTCTATTCATTCCTGACATGTGGACGTTGCTGGCTAGTCCAGCATTTATTTCCCATCCCGAATTGCGCTTGAGAAGGTGGTGGTGAACTGCCTTCTTGAACGGCTGCAGTCCAGGTGATATAGGTACACCCACAGTGCTTTCAAGAACTATCTGACATGTACTCCTGTCTTATACTACATCAATAATAATCATTAATTCCCTTTGACAGATTCGGAACAATGGTTGCGCCTGTTTGGAGGTAACAACAACTGCTCTGGGAGAGTGGAGATATCGTGCAATAACAGCTGAGGCGCGGTGTGTGATTCCTCCTGGGATATGGCTGATGTCAATGTTGTCTGCAGACAGCTGGGTTGTGTCCACGCTCTACTAGCCCCAGGAGGTGTTACTTTTTCCATTGTGATGTCGTTATATGGCTGTATCAGGTGAAGGGCATCGGAAGCGAATCTTCTCTGGCCGACTGTCCTTCCTCCTCGCCGGGTCAATCTGACTGCGATCGCAAGGAAGATGCCAGTGTGATTTGTTCCGGTGAGGGTGGCAGGATTTGGAGAGCGGGGTTAGGGTTCTTTGTGTTGTTAAATTGACTCGTTCGGGACATTAAGAACAGTATTTATCCTTTAAATGTAAAGTGCTGAAATTTCATCTTCCTGAACTTTTTGTACAATATCGTCCACAAGGTTCGATGTGCCTCCAATTGCTTTCCCGTCCACATCTGCAGGTACTTACCATTAATAGTATTCCAGCGAGCGTTAAGGTTTGTATTAGTTTATTTAGTATATTTGCCATTTTCGGAAGATAATATGATAGACATTCTCACTGACTGACTGGAGCATATTTTCCTCACTGCATATTTCCAAGCGTCTGGTTGGAGTTCCATCAACCCCAGTTTCTGGCTGTACCTGAACTGTCCTGTACTCAGCAGAAGCATGGGGCCACTGTCTCTGTAATATAGACTGGCTCACACGTTCCTCTGGTGCAATGTGCACCACACATACTAGGGACTGTTCAGCTTGACTCATTGTTCTGAACCAGTGTATATAATTATTAAATACTAATGGCAAATATGTTATCATGCAAGACGGATTGTGTCTCTGTTAAACCTTTCTGTATTGTTTGCATTAAGAACAGGGAAAGAAAACTACTTCCATCCTAGTTGCGGTCTGCTTCGGAGTCCTGCTAGTCTGTGAGTTGATCTCACTGATGGTGGTTATACAGGAAAAGTCATTCAGAAGAGGTGAGCCTTTTACCTTACCGCAGAACCAACACAGGATCCCAGATATTGTGGCATATCCTTGCAAGACTCTAGTTCACTGCAGCTTAGCAAGGAATGTCAAGTGGCCTTATTAGAAATAAATCGTAATCATTTTTGCTGATTTGCTCTATTTAATGTGCTCTGGAATTCGTAAATTCCGACATTTAAAATATTATCTTCCTTCATCCATTGGTTATAATTCGAGCCATTCAGATTCTATGTATGGCCATCCATTCTCGAACTGTCTAATCGGTTTCCACATTCCAAAACAAAGCTTCCGCTCATATTTCACCCATCCAACTCACTCCCGAATTATTACAAGAAATGGGACTCTTAATAATTGACACCTCTAATAATATATAGATATAGCTAGAACTAGTGGCAGCACAGTGGCGCAGTGGTTAACACCGCAGCCTCACAGCTCTAGCAACCCGGGTTGAATTCTGGGTGCTGCCTGTGTGGAGTTTGCAAGTTCTCCCTGTGTCTGCGTGGGTTTCCTCCAGGTGATGCGGTTTCCTCCCACATGCCCAAGACTTGCAGGTTGATAGGTAAATTGGCCAATATAAAATTGCCCCTAGTGTAGGTGGTAGTGAAATATCGGGACAGGTGGGGATGTGGTAGGAATATGGGATTAGTACAAATGGGTGGTTGATGGTCGGCACAGACTCGGTGGGTCGCAGGGCCTGTTTCAGTGCTGTAACACAAACGAACATAGGCCTTTTATCTCTGCCAACGATAGAACCAGCACAGGCTCAGAAATAATACATTCTTAAAGCTGATAAGATGGATCCTAGTATCCTCACTGGAGAAGTGCCTCGCAGAAGTTTACAGACGATACCAAGCACGAGATAAGGTGAAAGGTTACGTTGGGGAGCATATTCATGGACAAGGGGGAGGATAAATGTGAGGATATCCACTTTGGTGGAAAAAACGGGAAGGCAGATTATTAACTGAATGGCGATAAACTGAGAGAGGGGAATATGCAACGGGACCTATACAAGTCACTGAAAATAAGTATGCAGGTGAAACAGGAGGTAAAAGGCAAATGGCATGTTGGTCTTCATAGCGAAAGTGTTCGAGTACAGGAGCAGGGATGTCTTTCAGCAAGTATACAGGGCCTTGGTGAGACCACACCTGGAATATTATGCGCAGTTTTGGTCTCTTTACCAGAGGAAGGATGTTCTTGCTATATAGGGGGTGCAGCGAAAATTTACCAGACTGATTCCTGGAATGGCGAGACGGGCGTATGAAGAGAGATTGGGTCGGTTAGGAATATGTTCGCTGGAGTTCAGAAGAGTGAGGGGGGATCTCATACAATTCTAACAGGACTTGCCAGGGTAGATGCAGGAAGGATGTTCCCGATGGTGGTGGAGTCTAGAACCAGGGGTCATAATTTAAGGATACGGGGTAAACTTTTCAGGACTGAGAGGAGGAGAAATTACTTCACCCACAGAGTTATGAGTCTATGGAATTCGCTACCGAAGAAAGCAGTTGAGGCCAAAGCATTGCATGTTTTCAAGAAGGAGATTGATATAGCGAAAGGGTTCAAAGGATATGGGGCAATAGCGGGAACAGGCTACTGAGTTGGATGATCAGCCGTGTACAGAATGAATGGCGGAACAGGGCCGAATGTCCTCCTCCTGCTCCTATTTTCTATGTGTCTATGTTTCTGCGATGTCGGTACTATGCAATTTGCTCGAATCTCTCCAACAACCATCCATGTTTGTGTTTAACAGTTACAGATTCCATTGAGTCCCTCAGTCAGATTGAATATTACACCAGTCACAGTTAGAGTGACACGGATCCTGGATCAGAAAATCCTGTAGGGAACTCTTCCAGTATTCAGGGTGGGTACATCTTTACTTAATACCATCACTTTTTTAATCCATCACACTGTCTGCTATCTAAAATCAGAAACTAAATATATCAGAACTTAAAATGATGCTGCTGAAAACATGGAGATTTTCAGAGTCATTTTTGCTTTTAAAAATGGAGAAATAATTAGGATTTCCAAAACATCATCCTGATTGCACCCAGTACTATAACGGAATGAAACATTCAATTATTATGTTTTCTGACACTTGTCTGGGTGGTGAAATGTGAAATTTGTGTGCATGTTGGATGGGTGATTCAATGGGATGCATGTGACTTTAAAACGGAGGGCAGAATGTTGTCACACCGTGGCGACAGTCTGGGAGGCAAAATGCTGGTGGATAGCAGTGTGAAGGAATCCCAACGTTTTTTGCTGCTGGGTGATATTCCCAGAGTCGCCCGAGCTGGTGGGTCAAGGCCGAACTTTAAGACGACGGGCTGGTAACTGAGCCTATACAACAGGAAATGCAAGGTAATTTTCCAAGCTATTCACAATTTAGTGAAATTCGCGCGAAGAAAAAGGCGTTTCAGAGCCTGGTCATCTGTAAGGAGGGGGAAGCTCGGTGGAAGGTCAGTTTTCGATGTAAGAATCATCGTGGCAGTATAGGGAGGGTGAGAGATACTGAATCGCGGTCTGGACTATCTGGAGGCTGACCAATCTTGGCGAGCACATGGGAGATATTCAGGTTGAGTTTCCACTCCCGCTTGCAACTTAAGTATAAAGAGTAAAAAGAATGGAGGACTTGCGAAATGAGGGCAACAATTTACAATAGGTCTCATCGACTCCAGTTTTGAGGCCTTCCATTGTGGAGGAAGATCCGAGATGGAGAGAGCTGCTGTCCCCAGGAATTCGGCTGCAGCAACCAGAGAGGGAAAAGGATCTTGTGGCTGCAAGAGTGTGTGGATGACCAGGGCGCATATAGCACACAACCAGTGTCTTGAGTGACGAAGATGCTACCGACCAGAGAGGGTTTACCATCAGAGGTTCTGCTTCCTGCACAAGTCAGAGCAGCAGTGTCAGTGAATGTTGTGCCTCTCCAGAGAGGCGGCCACTGAGGTGTGTCCTGTGCTGGACGAGGATCTGAACCCAATGAGAAGTGGTAGGCACCCATTTCCTGCGACACTGATACTCACAGTGGTACTGAATTATTACACCTCAGGATCATCACAGAGATCCTCGAGAAACATTTGCGGGATTTCCCATCTGTGGCACATCAGTGCATCAAGATGGCCACAAATGCCATGTTCAAGAAGGCGAGCCAATACATGCACTTTCACACTAATCTGGACAGCCAGAGTGAAATTGTTGCGGTATTTGGGGAAATCGTTACATGCAGGGTGCCATCGACTTCATGCATGTGGCCATCAAGACTTCCATGGTCCAGACAGCAATAGGATGGGCTTCTACTCTCTGTGCGCATGGTTTGGGAACATTGTAAGTTCTTCTTATGTGTCTGTGTAAAGTTCCCTGGAAGCTATCACGATGCATTCATTCTAAGGCAATCTGAGGTGCACGAGAATTTCATCCCTCCCATGAGAATTCAAGGTTGGATAATGGGTGTGAAGGGCTACCCACTGAAGACATGCCTCATATGCCTGCGCAAAGTCCCAGCGCAAATGCAAAGGAGAGTTGCAACAGCTGTCATGCAACAATTCCAATGATATTTGAGCAGTCCATAAGGCTGCCTCTGCTTCGATTTGATCTGTGAGAGAGAGGGCGAGAGGAATGGTGAGAGGGTGCTGCATACATTCTTTGACTACTCATTTTCTGGAGCTGCTGGAGGCCAATGATGACCACATCAACGCTATGCTTATTGCTCACCAGCATTTGTTTTTCCCTCATCCATTAGGGCACACACTACCTGGTGCTTCCACATACAGCTCACCATCTGTGCCATAGGCTGCTCTGCCTCCAGGCCTCCTCGCTCCACAGCCTCTTCCTCCATTGGCATCAGGACTATGAGGTATGGAACGCCACCTCCAGTCCTTCTTCTTTCGTGCACATTACGAACTCAGTTCCCCTACAAGCACACAGATTAACATTGGCATTTACTCGTCATAGACACGCACCATACCTTTGTTAGTGGAAGCCTCACTGTCCATCATGGCACCTCAACGATGACTGCTGCATGCAGCCATTCAGTGTTGGAGGTGCAGGGCTCAGCTGTGACTGTCCAGTGTCCTGCACATAGAGGTTAATATACCTCTGGCAGCCAATGCTGCTGCCTGGTCATTGTTGCAGACTCAGTGGGAGACCCCTTCTCCAGTTTCATTTTCATTTTTCTCTGGCATTTAAGGCTGCCAGCTAATGTTCAGTATCTCACTCACCTTGCCTAATTACATCATGGCATTGATCCTGTTCCTGCACTGCAGCCTCTGACATGGGACCACCTCACGGCTGCTCACCTCCTGCTCAATCTCCTGCCATGCCCTCCCTGCCTGCCGAGCTGGTCTCCTCCACCTGTCCCAAGCGCAAAGCGCTTCCCTCCTTGCCTTTGCTGCCTGGATGAGCAGTTGCAGCGTGGCAGGAGAAAACCTGGGCGCCACCCTTGATCTGGCTGCTGCCATCTGCCAAGCACACCAGTTGTCAGTCCTCCCACCCAATGTCCTTCAGAGCTCCTGCCGTTCAATCGATTGCTGGCTGTCTTTTAAACACGTCACTGGCCTAGGAAGACTCAACTACCGCCACATGACATGATACTACCATTCGTTCTCCTCTAATCTTGCTACAGCTGAAGATCACAATCTACCCTGGCCCGCCCAAATAGATTAACATTTAATAATATCATTCTAAGTATTCAGTGTTACCATTTGATTTCTGTGAAAATCATTATTTCCTCTCAGGTCTGGTTCCAGGTGATTATGATGATATTGAGACTGGAGCCATTGACACTCCGGATGGTCACTTGTTGCTGGACAGTGGTCCTGATGATCTCTTCACACTGACAAGTGCCGGCGGTGATCTCGCCACCCTCGGTGACTTAAACTCCCACAGTCACTACTTTGAACTTCATTCCAATCGGCGATCTCACTGACCGCTGCTTGATTTAAATTCATGTTGTGATTAAAGGAAATTAGAATAAACAAAGCTTGACTTATTTTAGAAAAGACATCCTGATGCTATTCTGTGTGTGATATCGCTCTTATTAACACTCCCACTGCAAATCCTTCAAGTGCTCACACTGAACACCCTGATTCAATCAAAGCAGATCCACTTCATCTGCTATCACCCAGTGGAAATATAACAACACGGTGAATGAAGCTTGAAAACATTCAAAGGCCAACAAATTCCAGTACCCTTTATGTTACTGACACATATATCGATGACCCGCGCTGAACCCGCTTTCAGTCCAATCATTAATTCGTATTTGTTCTCTCCACAGTACACAGCTCTCAGACACGCAACTAATCCGCTTTCAGTCCAATCATTAATTCTTATTTTTTCTCTCTCCACAATACACAGCTCTCAGACCAGCACTGAACCCACTTTCAGTCCAATCATTAATCCATAAACTTTCTCACCACAGAATACAGCTCTCAGATCCGCACTGAACCCGCTTTCAGTCCATTGTTTAATCCATAATCTTTCTCTCCACAGTATACAGCTCTCAGACCCGCACTGAACCCGCTTTCAGACCATTCATTAATCCATAATCTTTCTCTCCACAGTATACAGCTCTCAGACCCGCACTGAACCCGCTTTCAGTCCATTGATTAATCCATAATCTTTCTCTCCACAGTATACAGCTCTCAGACCCACACTGAACCCGCTTTCAGTCCAATCATTAAGCCATAATCTTTCTCTCCACAGTATACAGCTCTCAGACCCGCACTGAACTCGCTTTCAGTCCAATAATTAATGCATAATCTTTCTCTCCACAGTATACAGCTCTCAGACCCGCACTGATCCCGGTAAACACTGGTTCCCTCCATTCCTGAAAACAATGAGGAAGTACACTGTGACACGTTCACAACAGCAGACATTCCACCAACGATGGACAGTGACTGTATCGGTCAATATCTTACATCTCCATCACCCAGGTAAGACCAATGCTTCATTATTTGTTACATGTATTTGTGCTGACAATGTGCAGTCCCGGCTGTTAGCGATATTAGTATGATAACTTGTGGTGTTTTCAACGGTCATTGATTCCAAAATATAAGAGAGAACATTTGCTGTATTTACTGAGGAAATAGGAGGCTTATTGAAGCAGGCATATTCTGAGGAAATCATACACTGCATTTGATGTGTTTGTTTGATGGTTAGCATTGCTGTAAAACTTTCAAGTAATTTTCTTTTTCTTTTAAGGTAAAATTCAGTCTCAAATCTGCATATGATATTTGGAGGCGGTGGATCACAGACTGGTGGAAAATATTCCGTGTTAAAACTGAGAGAATGGCATGAACTTTCCCAACAGTGTGAACATGATGAATGTGCTTTGCTTTACTATATAAACATCACTTTGTTTTAATCAACCGTCATTTTACTTTGTGTTGAAATAACTAGATTTGTTTTTCCTCTATATTTTGTCTGACAGTGTGTGTTTTCTGTTTAATTAAAATTCCAAACAGAACTGATTTCGGACCATTTCTCTGTCGATACAAATACTGAGATATATTACTCCACATGCAATTACCAACACTGTTACAGAGATTAAAACCATTGTTTATTAATGAAGAGTTTATGCAAAGGTCCTTTTGTAACTGCCTCACATTTTCATCTCCTATTAAAGAAGGTTTAGAATACATCGGGTGACCAATAACAAATCTGTCTCTTTAATCTGCATTTCTTGTAACTGCTTCCGCCACTGCCATATAGTTAATGTGGACAAATTGCTGCAGTATATAATGTATGTGTTGATGTACAATGGAAATAACGTAAAATAATAATAACACATTTATTTAATGTTTTAGCTGGAATTTGTGCCTTTGTCAATATTAATGCCTATATTGTATTTCAAGTACTAAATATACACCAATTCCTCGATACAATATATTGTTGTTTTACTGTGCCACACTATCCCTGTGGATTCCGGAGTATGTTGGGAGAGCAGGAGAATCTGATCAGAAATTCAAGTGTTTTTGCACTTTAATTCTAAATATTTCAGTTATTCATCAGCAGAGCATAATCGTTACTCAGTCGGGAGAAGGACATGGAGAGCGGACCTGCGTGAGAAGGGCAGCGGCGGAGGGAGATAAAAAGCGGCGGCAGAGAATCCCTTCTACCTCTCTCCATCTGTCAGAACCGAGGTGTGACATCTCAGGAAAACAGGTAGGTGATTGGTGGGTATCTTGACGGTGTCTCTTTTGATTAGTCAAGTGGTTTAAATCAAGAAATTATTACAGCTGAAGAGTACAGGTAAGAAAATCACTTTTATAATATTTAACATCCAAATTAATTAATTAAATAGAATAGAAATGGCTGGGAAGGCAATGTGTTGCTGTTGCAGCTGTAGTATGTGGGAGATGGTGGACGCTGGTGCGATCCACGGTGACCACATCTGCAGCAAGTGTTAGCTGCTCGAGGTACTTCCGACTCAGATTTGATGAGCTGGAGTCCGAGCTGCGGACTGTGCGACCCATCAGGGAGGGGCAGAGTTACCTGGACACAGTATTTCAGGAGACAGTCACACTCTTAGATTAATTAAATCAAACTTGGACCATGGTCAGGGACATGAGTGTGTGACTGCGATTGAGGTAGGTATGGTGATCCCGAGTTTAGCTTTGGAGGAGACTTAGCCAGTCCCCTGTTTCAATAGGTAAGAGGTTCTTGTTCCCAGTGTGGACGAGGGCACAGACTGCAGGGAGGATGAATGAGCTGAGCACATCACAGTTGTTCAGAGCGCCATTCAAGTGAGGCGTGAGAAGAGAAATATAGTAGTAATAGGGGATAGCATTATTAGGTTAATAGATATGGTTCTCTGCAGCAAAGACAATGAGTCCTGAAGGCGGCGTTGTCTACCTGGTTCCAATGTCAAGGACATCTCTTCTGGGCTAGAGAGGAACTTGGAGTGGGAGGGGAAGGATCCAGTTGTTGTAATCCAGTTAGGTACCGACGACATAGGTAGGCCTAGGAAAGAGGTTCTGCTAATGGACTATGTGCATCTCGGGGCTAAATTAAGAAACAGAGCCACAAAGGTAATAATACCCGGATTACTACCTGAGCCACATGCACATTGGTATTATGAAAATAAGATTAGAGAGGTAAACACGTGGCTCCAAGATTGCTGTGGGAGAAATAGGTTCTGATTCATGTGGCAATGGCACCAGTACTGGGTAAGGTGTTCCGTTAGGATGGGCTTAATTTGAACCAAGCTGGGATCAGTGTCCTGGCGAATTGCATAACTCGGATTGTAGATCGGACTTTAAATTTATTAGTTGGGGGGCGGAGGGGGTGGGGGAGGTGGAGGGTGGGGAGGGTGGTGGTCGGGTTCAATTGAAGGGCAGTTTAAATAAGTCAAGGAAGAAGCGAGAGAGCAGAGCTGCAGGGTCATGAGGAAGCGATAAGTAATCAAAGTGTGACAGGAAGGGGCAGAAAATATAAGCTGAAGCGTTAAGCGGAAATTAGAACCAGGATGAATAATAATGGTAAAAAGTCAAAGCTTAAGGCTTTTTATCTGAATGCAAACAGCATTTATATAAAGATAGATGATTTGATGGCACATATATAAATAAATGAATATGACTTGATAGCTATTATAGAGACGTGGTTGTAGGGTGACCAAGACTAGGAGCTCAATATTCACGAGTATTTGACGTTCTGGAAAAATCGGCAAAATGGAAAAGGAGGTGGAGTAGCTTTGTTAAAAAAAGAAGCTAATAGTACGGTGGTGAGCAGTGATATAGATGCAATTTTGGGTGGAAATAAGGAATAGCAAGGGTAAGACGTCATGCGTGGGGGTCGTCTATCGGCCCCTGAAGAGATGCCTCACTGGAGGACAAATTTTAAATCGGACACAATGGAGGCGTGTAAGAAGGGCGCTACAATTGTCATGGGTGATTTTAATCTGCAGACTGACTGGAAAAATCAGATTGGCAGAGGTAAAATGGAGGACGAATTTATAGAGTGCATCAGGGATTGCTGCTGAGAGCAATACGTTGCAGAATTTACCTGGAAATAGGCTATTTAAATCTAATAATGTGTAATGAGGTAGGGTTAATAAGAGATAACATAGTTAAGGATCATCCGGGGGTAATGAGCACAACATGGAAGAATTTCAAAATCAGTTTGAAGGCGAGCAACTCGGGTCTCAAACTAGTGACCTCAACTTAAACAAAGACAATTATGGAGGTATGAAGAAAGAGGTGTCTGAAGAGGGCTGGGAAAAAAAAGACGAAGGGGAGGGTCAGTGGATGTGCAGTGGCAGACATTTAAACAGATATTTCATAATGCTCAGCAAAAAAAATTATCCAGGTCAAAAAGAAAGACTTGATGAGAAGGATGAACGGCCGGTGGTCAACAAAGGCGGTCAAGGAGAGCAGCCAATCAAAAACGAAGGCATACAAAGCAGCAAAAACTAATGATAGGCCGGAGGATTTGGAATATTTTAGCAACAAGCAGTGGATGACTAAGAAGCTGATAAAGAAGCAGAAAATCCATTATGAAAACAAATTGGCAGGAAATATAAAAACAAACAGCAAGAGCTTCCACGGTTATATAAAAAGAAAGAGAGTAGCTAAAGTGTGTGTGGGACCCTTGGAGGATCCGACTGGAGAGTTGATAACAGAGAACAGGGAAATGGCAGATAATTTAAACCAGTATTTTGCATCGGTCTTCACGTTGGTGGACACTATAAGCATCCCACAGATGTCGGATAAGCAAGGAGCTAATGGGAAGAAAGAATCACAAGGACCCAGAGATGGAGAATCGCAGAAAAACAATTATTTTACTCTTCAGTAGACCTGGCAGTTTTATAATGTTTTGAATCACACTGGTTGTGTTTATCATTTACAGCCGAATTGCAGATATTCAGTACTTTTCCTCCAACATTGACCCTCACTTTATCATAAATAAAACATCAATGATGCTGCAGATTCTCAGTTCCTGCAACAACACATGTATTTACGCAGCGACCCAGACTAAATTCAGACAGGGGCTGAAGAACGTAGTGAATTACTTTCTCAATCTCATTGTTAAATTAGTGAAATCATAGAAAGAGCTGAAGGTTTCGTAGATTGGAACTAAATCCCATTCATATTCCATTCCCTACCCTCCACACATGACCAAAAGCATATTTTATATTCACAGCAATGAGCCCTGAAATGATTTAAATATGATTCTGAGAGAATATTTTATTAATAAACTGACCTATTGAGGTGGGACTCACACAAAGGCATCACTGAAAATCTCAGCTGGATTCAACCAAACCCAGCCTGGACGCAGAGCAAAATGGACAAAGCGACAAATCACAGTGATTTTGACATGATGAAAGGAACAGAAGTTGCAGTGAGACAGGGACACCAGTAGATGGAGATGGTGAGAGTGGGGCAGAAACTGCAGTGAGGCAGGTACTCCAGCAGACGTGGATGGTGAGAAAGACAGTAAGTGCACTGAGGCATGGCCACAAGTGGATGGAGATGCTGAGCAATTGCTGATGGGAAATTCTGTGTTCATGAGTTTGGAAGTTTCCACTAGTTTGAGGTATTTACTTTATTTAAACCTGAGATGCTGAATAAAAGAATTGCAATACAATTTGCGTTAAATGGCTATTTTCCCACTATGTAAACACTAAACATTAAACTGGCTGATGTTTGTAAAATTATTTTGATTGATTAAAGGTAATGTATAAATAAAGCAACATCATTAAATAAAACTCATGCAATCATTCACACATAAACACTCTCTAAATAGGTTGTGTTGAGTTCTTCATCGCTAAAGTTATGCCATCGGTCTCTCTCACCTATCTTTCCATGCTGGTATCTTTTCTACTATATCTAAGAGTAATTGAAGTTTTTATCCTGTTGGCTTTTGAAAGTTAATATTGAATCTGCTTTGAGAAACCCATCAGATAGTGAATTCGAGAACATAACAACTCCCTGCCTATTAGTTTCTCCCCTCTGTTATGTAAACAGTTTTTCCTCATCTCTCCAAACAGAGGGAAACATTTTAAATACAGTTGATTTCTCCAGGACAGCAGCTACAGAGGAGCTGGAACCTCCTGAATTTGGACAAGCGATGAACAAAAATCCCTCTGAATCCCCAAGGAGAGCTGAGGAAAGAAACTGTCAGGAAGCAAATGGAAACAAGTGACACTTTATTGCAGCAGTAAAAACTCTTTGCCCGAATGTGGAGGTCGTTATCGCTGAGCTTAAAAAGTGAGGAGAAAAGTGGAAGATTGTTAATAGAATTTGTGTTAAATGTCCATTTTCCAGCTTGATAAACCCTTGTAACATTAAAGTGGTAAACGAGAAGGAAGTTTTTCTTTTCCAATGATTACAGGCTAATGTTTAAATTCAGAGACCCGATAAGCAAGACCAGAGCGGCGTCAGCGAGAGCGGCAACAGGGGCGAGGACACTGGGATAAAAAAAATGAAACAGTGGCTCTGTACTGTGGACCTACTTGACCAAAGGAATCGAAGTGCGACGCCACAGGAGAGCTGGTAATTGACTGGTGGGTATTTCCTCCGTGTCTCTATTTTTGTTTTGAATCATTACACGTTGAGTGTTCACTTAAATAATTATTTTTTTAAATACTGAGATCCAAATTAATTAATTAAATAGAATAGAGATGGCTGGGCAGATGATGTGTTGCAGCTGCAGTATGTGGGATCTGGTGGACGCCGGTGCGATCCACGGTGATCACATCTGCAGCAAGTGTTGGCCGCTCGAGGGCCTTCGGCTCAGAGTTGATGAGCTGGAGTACCAGGTGCGGACACTGCGACTCATCAGAAATGGGGGGAGTTACCTGGACACTGTTTTCAGGAGACAGTCACACCAATTAGATTAATTACATCAAAATTGGACCGTCGGCAGGGACAGGAGTGTGCGACTGCGAGTGAGGCAGGTATAGAGATTCACAATTTAGCTTTGGAGGAGCCTCAGCCAGTCTTTTTTTCATTCATTCATGGGATGTGGGCGACGCTGGCCAGGCCAGCATTTATTGCCCATCCCCAATTTCCCTTGAGAAGGTGATGGTGAGCTGCCTTCTTGAACCGCTGCAGTTCATTTGGTGTAGGTAGACCCACAGTGCTGTTAGGAAGGGCGTTCCAGGATTTTGACTACGAGAATGAAGGAACGGCGATATAGTTCCAATCAAGATGGTGTGTGACTTGGAGGGGGACTTGCAGGTGGTGGTGTTCCCATGTATTTGCTGCCCTTGTCCTTCTAGTTGGTAGAGGTCGTGTGCTTGTAAGGTGCTGTCTAAGGAGCCTTGGTGCATTGCTGCAGTGCATTTTGAAGATGGTACGCACTGCTGCCAGTGTGCGTCGGTGGTGGAGGGAGTGAATGTTTGTCGATGGGGTGCCAATCAAGCGGGCTGCTTCGTCCTGGATGGTGTTGAGCTTCTTGAGTGTTGTTGGGGCTGCACCCATCCAGGCAAGTGGAGAGTATTCCATCACACTCCTGACTTGTGCATTGTCGATGGTGGAAAAGCTTTGGGGAGTCAGGAGGTGAGTTACTCGCATGATGACTCCAAGCCTCTGACCTGCTCTTGTAGCTACGGTATTTATATGGCTACTCCAGTTCAGTTTCTGGTCAATGATAGCCCCTTTGATGTTGATAGTGGGGGATTCAGCGATGGTAATGCCATTGAATGTCAAGGGGAGATGGTTAGATTCTCGCTTGTTGGAGATGGTCCTTGCCTGGCACTTGTGTGGCGCGAATGTTACTTGCTACTTATCAGCCCAAGACTGGATATTGTCCCGGTCTTGCTGCATTTCTACACGGACTGCTTCAGTATCTGAGGAGTCACGAATGCTGCTGAACATTGTGCAATCATCAGCGAACATCCCCCACTTCTGACCTTATGATTGAAGGAAGGTCATTGATGAAGCAGCTGAAGATGGTTGGGCCGAGGCCACTACCCTGAGGATCTCTGCAGTGATCTCCTGGAGCTGAGATGATTGACCTCCAACAACCACAACCATCTTCCTTTGAACTCGGTATGACTCCAGCCACCGGAGGGATATCCCCCTGATTCCCAATTGACCGCAGTTTTGCGAGGGATCATTGATGCCATAATCGCTCAAATGCTGTCTTGATGTCAAGGGCAGTCACTCCCACCTCACCTCTTGAGTTCAGCTCTTTTGTCTATGTTTGAACAAGGGCTGTAATGAGGTAAGGAGCTGAGTGGCCTTGGCGGAACCCAAACCGAGCGACACTGAGCAGTTTATTGCTTAGCACGTGCTGTTGATGACACCTTCCATCACTTTACTGATGATTGAGAGTAGGCTGATGGGGCGGTAATTGGCCGGGTTGGACTTGTCATGCTGTTTGTGTGCAGGGCAGACCTGGGCAATTTTCCACATTGCAGGGTAGATGCCTGTGTTGTAGCTGTACTGGAACAGCTTCGCTCGGTGTGCGGCAAGTTCTGAAGCACAGGTTTTCCGTCCTGTTGCCGGAATATTCTCAGGGCCCATAGCTTTTGCAATATCCAGTGCCTTCAGTCATTTCTTGATATCACGCAGAGTGAATCGAATCGGCTGAAGTATGGAATCTGTGATGTTGGGGACTTCAGGAGGAGGCCGAGATCGATCATCAGCTCGGCACTTCTGGCTGAAGATTGTTGCTAATGCTTCAGCCTTATCTTTCGCACTGATGTACTGGGCTCCCCCATCACTGAGCATGGGGATATTTGTGGAGCCACCTCCTCAAGTTAGTTGTTTAATTGTCCAACTCCATTCTTGGCTGGATGTGACAGGACTGCAGAGCTTAGATCTAATCCGTTGGTTATGGGATCGCTTAGCTCTGTCTATCACATGCTGCGTACGCAGTTTGGCATGCAGATAGTCCTGTGTTGTAACTTCATCAGGTTGAAAGCTCATTTTGAAGTATGCCTGGTTCTGCTCCTGGCATGCCCTCCTGCACGCTTCATTGATCCAGGGTTGGTCTCCTGGCTTGATGGTAATGGTAGAGTGGGGGCTATGCCGGGCCATGAGGTTACATATTGTGCTGCTGCTGATGGCCCACAGCGCCTCATTGATGCCCAGTTTTGCATTGTTAGATCTGTTGGAAATCTATCCCATTTAGCAAGGTGATAGTGCCACACAACACGATGGACGGTCTCCTCAATGTGAAGGCGTGACTTCGTCTCCATAAGGACTGTGCTGTGGTCACTCCGACCAATACAAACATGGACAGAAGCATCTGCCGTAGGCAGATTGGTGAGGACAAGGTCAAGCATGTGTTTCCCTCGTGTTGGTTCCCCCACCACCTGCCGCAGATCCAGTCTAGCAGTTATGTCCTTTGCGACTCATCCAGATCTGTCAGCAGTGGTGCTGCCGAGCCACGCTTGGTGATGGACATTGAAATACCCCACCCAGAGTACATTTTCCGCCCTTGCCACCTTAAGTGCTACCTCCAACTGGTGTCCAACATGGTGGAGTGCTGAGCCATCAGCTGAGGGAGGGCAGTAGGTGGTAATCAGTTGGAGGTTACCTTGCCCATGTTTGATCTGATGCCATGAGAATTCATGGGGTCCGCAGTCGATGTTGAGGACTCCCAGGGAAACTCCCTCCCTACTGTGTGCCACTGTCCGCCACCTCTGGTTCAGTGCGCCATTCAAGTGGGAGGAGAACAGAGAAATGTAGCTGTAATAGGGCATAGCATAGTTAGGGGAATAGATGCAATTCTCTGCAGCAAAATAGAAAATTCCAAAGGCTGTGTTACCTGCCTGGTGCCAAGGTTAAGGACATCTCTTCTGGGCTAGAGAAGAACTTGGAGAGCAGGTGAAGGATCCAGGTGTCATGGTCCACATAGCTATCAACAACATAGGAAGGAGGTTCTCCTGAGGGACTATGAGCAGCTCAGGGCTAAATTAGAAAGCAGAACCACAAAGGTTGCAGATTGCTACTTGAGCCACGTGCAAGTTGGCATTGGGGAAATAAGATTACAGAGGTAGATGCATGGCTCAAAGACTGGTGTGGGAGAAATGGGCCCCGATTATGGGACACTGGCACCATTACTGGGGAAAGGGAGAGCTGTTCCATTGGGATGGGCTTCACTTGAACCATGCTGGGACCAGTATCCTGGAGAATCGTATAAGTAGGTTTCTAGAAAAGACTTCAAAGTAAATAGTGGGGGCAGGGTCCAATAGAAGGGAAGTTTAAAAAGTCGAAACGTAACGAGACAGCAGAGGTGCAGGGTAGTGAAAGGGCATACATTAATCGGAATGTGACAGGAAGGGACACAGAATACAAGCATAAGAGTACAGCAGCAATTAGAACCAGAGTACGTAACAATGGTTTTTAAAAAAAGTCAAAGCTTAAGGCTCTTTATCTGAATGCGCGTAACATTTGTAACAAGATGGATGAGCTGATGGCACAAATAGAAATAAATGAATATGATTTGATAGCTATCACTGAGATGTGGTGGCAGAATAACCAATACTGGAACCTCAATGTTCAAGGATATTCGGCGTTCTGGAAGAATAAGCAGAAAGTAAAAGTAGGTGGGGTAGCTTTGCTATTAAAGGAAGTGATCAGTCCAGTTTTGAGTAAGGATATAGGTGCAGTAGATCGTGATGTAGAAACAGTTTGGTTAGAAATAAGGAATAGCAAGCGAAAGAAATCACGGGTGGAGGTGGTCTGTAGGCCTCCAAGGAGTTGCCTCTCTGTGGGACAAAGTATTAATCAGGAAATGATGGAGGCGTGTGAGAAAAGCACTACAATTATCATGGGTGATTTTAATCTGCATTTCGACTGGACAAATCAAATTGGCAAGGAAGACGAATTTGGAGAAAGCATCAGGGATTGTTTCTTAGAACTATACATTGACGAATCTACCCGGGAACAGACTATTTTAGATTTGTAATGTGCAATGAGGTAGGATTAAGAAGATATCTCGTAGCTAAAAATCGTCTCGGGGGATGTGTTCATAACATGGTACAATTTCAAATGCAGTTGGAGGGTGAGCAACTCGGGTCTCAAACCAGTGTCTTCAACTTAAACAAGGACGTTTACAGAGGTATGAAGAAAGAGTTGTCTAATGCGGACTGGTAACATAGACCAAAAGGAAAGACAGCAGATGAACAGTGGCAGACTTTTAAGCAAATATTTCATAACACTCAGCAAACATTTATTCCGGTCAGAAGGAAGGACCCAATGAAAACGATGGACCACCCGTGGATAACAAAAAGGACGTTAAGGAGAGTATCAAATCAAAAACAAAGGCGTACAAAGTGGCGAAAGTTAGTGGCAGGCCAGAGGATTGGGATTTTTTTTTTATAAATCAGCGGATGTCGAAAAGACTAATGAAGAGGGAGAAAATTGATTAAGAGTAAATTGGCAAGAAATATAAAAACAAGCACAAAGAGCTTCTACGATGATCTAAAAAGAAAGAGAGTAGCTAAAGTAAGTGTGGGACCCTTAGTGGATGAGACTGGGGAATTAATAACAGGGAACAGGGAAATGGCTGCTAATTTAAATCAATATTTTGTATTGGCCTTTACGGTGGAGGACACTATAAACATCCCAACAATAATAGATGAGCAACGTGTAAATGCGAAGGAGGAACTTGTAACAATCTCTATCACGAGGGAAAAGGTTCTTGACAAACTTATGGGAATAAAGGCAGACACGTCGCCAGCACTTGATGGCCTGTATCCAAAGGTTTTAAAAGAAGTGGCTGCAGAGATAGTAAATGCATTGGTCATAACATACCAAAACTCACTGGATTGCGTAAGGTACCAGCGGTTTGGAAAACCGCTAATGTGACGCCCCGATTCAATAAAGGAGGGATGCAGAAAGTACAAATTTATAGACCAGTTAGCTTAACATGGGACAATGCTCGAGTCCATTATTAAGGAAGAAATAGCAGGTCATTTAGAAAAACATAATGCAATCACACACAGTCAAAATAGTTTGATGAAAGGCAAATCATGTTCGACTAATTTGTTAAAGTTCTTTGAGGATATAACCAGCAGAGTGGATAAAGGGGAACTGGTAGATGTTGTGTATTTGGATTTTCAGAAGGCTTTCAATAAGGTGCCGCATAAAAGTGTACTGCTGAGGGTATTGGGGGTAATGTGTTGGCACGGATCGAGGATTGTCTAGCACATGGAATGCAGAGAGTCAGGATTAATGTGTCTTCTTCTGGTTGGAAAGTCATAACTAGTGGGAAGCCCCAAGCATCGGTCCTGGGGCCTCAAATATTGACTATCTATATTAATAACTTGGAGGAAGGGACAGAGTGTAGTGTAGCCAAATTTGCTGACGATACAAATTTAGGTGAGAAGGCATGCTGTGATGATGACAGAAATAAGCTGCAAAGGGATGTAGATATGTTCAGTGAGTGGAAAAAAAAATTGGCAGATGGTGTTCATTGTGGGAAAGTGTGAGGTCATCCAATTTGGTAGGAAGAGTAAAAAGACAGATTATTATTTAGATGGAGAAAGACTACAAAATACTGCAGTACAGAGGGATCTGGGTGTTCTTGTACATTAAACACAAAACAGTTATCATGCAGGTCATCAGCGAGTAATTCGGAAGGTAAGTGGAATTTTGGCCTTTATTGCTAGAGGGTTAGAGTTTAAAAGTATGGAAGTCTTGTTACAACTGTGCAGGAGGTTGGTAAGGCCACACCTGGAGTACTGCATACAGTGTTGGTCCTCATATTTAAGAAATGATATGCCAGCAAGAGAGGCAGTTCATTAAATAATTACTGAGCTGTTCCTGGGATGAAGCCTTGTCTTTATCAAGAACAGCTAAACAGATTAACCCTTTTTTCATTGGAATTAGAATAATTCTTCACCTCCAGGGTTCTGTTCATTTGCCTTCCAATTGATTCAAGGCCACGTTATAAATGAGTTTTTATGATAAAGGGGGAACACTTTGGATCTTGTTGCGCTGAACCAACTTGCCAAAACGGCACATTTCAATCGTCATTCGCAACTCTGTCGTCCGTCACCCATACACATCAACATATTATACAGGAGCGCCAATTATCAGCAATTCATTTCTTTCGCTTAGCATCACCTGTGGCAGAAGGTTCCTCAGGAACATTTCGTGAACAATCCATTCGCTGTCATTTCGCACGTAGGCCTAGCTTTGCTTGTGTATCACACAGCACAGAAGGCAGTGCATCGTGATCAATGGGCCTTTTTCAGATTGGAAAGCCGTAACTAATCGGATGCCACAAGGATCGGTCCGAAGGACATCAACTATTTACTATCTATATCAATGACTTGGAGGAAGGGACAGAGTGTTGTGTATCTAAATTTGCTGATGATTCAAAAATAGGTGGGAAGGCATGTTGCGATGAGGACACAGAATCTGCAAAGGGATATAGATAGGTCAAGTGAGTGGGGGGAGTAAAGAAAACTTGGCAGATGGAGTTCAATGTGGGAAATTGTGAGGTCATCCACTTTGGTGGGATGAATAAAAAGACAGATTATTATTTAGATGGAGAAGGCTACAAAATACTGCAGTACAGAGTGATCTGGGTTCTCTTGTACATTAAACACAAAATGTTAGCATGCAGCTGCAGCAAGTAATTAGGAAGGCAAATGGAATGTTGGCCTTTATTGTCAGGGGCTTAGAGTTTAAAATAGGGAAGTCTTGTTACAGGGTATTGGTGTGGTCACATCTGGAGTACTGTGTACTATTTTGATCCCCATATTTAATGAAGGATATACTAGCATTGGAGACTGTTCAGAAAAGGTTCACCAGGCTGATTCATGGGACGAAGGCGTTGTCTTATCATGAACGGCTAAACAGGTTAGGGCTTCATTTATTGGAGTTTAGAAGAATAAGAGGTGACCTTTTTGCAACATATAAGATTTTGAGGAGGCTTTACAGGATAGATGTTAAGACTATGTCTCCACTTGTGGGGGAATCTCGAACTCGGGGTCATAATTACAGAATAAGGGGGCACAAATTTAAAACTGAGATGCAAAGGAATTTCTTCTCTTCGAGGGTTGTGATTTTCTGGAATTCTGTACCTCAGAGAGCTGTGGAGGCTAGGTCACTAAATATATTTAAGGAGGACGTAGATAGATTTTTGAAATCTCGTGGAGACGAGGGGTATGCGGAGCTGACCGAAAAGAAGAGTTGGGACCTGGTGAAGCCCATCCATAATCTTCTTGAATGGCGGGGCAGGCTTGAGGTGCTGAATGGCCTAATCCTGCTCCTATTTCTTATGTTCTTATGTAAGCCATCTGGCAGATCTAAATTTCTCTACTGAACTCACAGCAAAAATGTGTATTGGTGTAAATAGGAGGTGTTCTCCATCAACCCCAGGAACAGCGGGCAAGCAGAGTAAATTTAATGGAGTATGTATTGCAAATGAATATTATATAAGGCAATGTTGCAGTCAAGTAACAATGAAATGGAATGAGGAAAGTAAAAGGTGAACATTGATTGTGGAATGAAGAGAAAAACCGACATACCGCGAAACACAATTCGCCTCCCAATAGCAGCAAGAACGAGAACATGTAATATCCGATTAGCAATATCGTCCTGCGCACAGTTCCATGCTCCACCAGATATAAAGCTATTTCTTCTATCTGGGCGAGTCATTTCTCCTGACGACGGGCAGTGTACGCTGGCTGAACCGTTAAAGCTACCCATTCTTCTCAGAAGTTCTCTCATTTAAAGTCACACATGTTCCTTTCCGAATCCAAAATGCGCATTGAGGAGCTGCATGGGGAAACAATTTTTTATCAGCGTGTTGTTGTGGGTTGATTGCACTAGATAAAGGCTGTTAATTTCATATTGAATATTAACATTCAAAAGAGAATTGCATAAATATTGTAAGCGAAATAAAATTCAGGATAAAAGTAAAGAGCGGAGCTTGTATATTAATTGAGTTCATTTTCCAAAGAGTCGGAACAGGATCCAAGCATTCAATAAATATTGTACTTAATACTTCTTTGAGTCCCTCCCATCGTTTTTGACTAGTTCTTGTATAGCTAATTTTTCTCATTGCTTGGGGAGATGATAGTGGACTGGTGATGGCACTGAGCTAGTAATCCAGATGCTGAGGATAATGCCTTGGGGACACAAGTTCAAAATCCGCCACGGCAGCTGGTGGAATTTACATTCAATTAATCAATACAAAAATCCAAACTAAAAGTAAAATCTGGAATTGAAAGCTGGTGTCAGTAATGGTGCGATGAAACTATCATTAATTGGAGTAATAACCCATCTGATGTCCTTTAGGGAAGGAAATCTGCCGTCCTTCCAAGGTCTGGCATACATGTCACTCCAGACCCACAGAAACGTGGTTGACTCTTAACTTCCCTGTGGAATGGCCTCGCAAGTCTCTAGGTTGTCAAGGGAAATTATGCTTGGGCAACAAATACTGGTCTTGCCAGTGATGCCTAAATCCCATGAAAGAATAATCTCGGCTTTAAATACCCAACTTTAAACTCATTCAAACATGCCCACCTCAATTAAGTATTTAATTAAATTGTTAGATGAGGTAACAGGGAATGGTGATAATGAGAATGCAATGGAGGTTACTGCTATGGATTTCAAGATAGTGTTTAACAAGTCTTGTTCTTAGGCAGTCCCTCAGGAATGGGGATGACTTTCCCCCACTCCAGCTGGGACAGGTTGTGTTTGGTGAGGTGAGTGAATGAGATGCTCGAATTTCCAAATGTTCCTTCCGCTGTTTGCACCTGGTCAGTGTCTGAGTATGTCAACGTTTTTCGAACTGGCTGGCACCTTCACGGATGCTTCCTCTCCATTTAGGGCAGGCTGGGGCAAGATATTTCCACGTAACAGTGCAGAGTTAATATTTTGTCACGGAGGCTTTAAAGACATTGTTGCATTTCCTCTGCTCTCCTAATAGCCTCTTGCCGTGCTAAAGCGCAGATTCGAAAGCTTGTTTTGGGAGTCCTGTGTCAGGCCTGTTATATTTGTGGCCCGCCCAACATAACTGAGTGACTACGAACAGTGTCTGGACACTGGGGACGTTGGCCTGAGAGAGGGCACTGATATTTGAGCGGCTGTCCTGCCACTGAATTTGCAGGAGCTTGTGCCAGCACACTGGTGATATCTATCCCAAGCTGACTCCTGACAACGCGGGAATCTGCAAAGGTCATCAGATGCTCCAAGCTGCGCAAATGCACAACAAACGTCTTGCAAGGGCCAGGACCACGTGGTGCATGCGTATGATGTCATTTCGGATCCACTGATGAAGGGTCACTTACCTGAGACGTTAACTGTGCTGCTTCCTCCAGAGATGCTGCCAGACCTACTGAGTACTTCGAGCATTTATTGGTTTATATCAGATTTCAAGTATCTGCAGTATTTTTCTATTATTTAATTTATTATCATCAGATATCGGCACCTGGGCTTTTCTCGAGCATGCGCCCGCCCTTCACGCATGCGTAGTAACGTGTCATTGGTTCTCTAGTCCCCCAATTCGGCTGGAGGGAGCGGCTGAATTGGAGACTTTGAGGCTGGACTTCGATCCCCGTCACTCGTTCCATCCCCACTAGCCGCTCTGCTCCCTCCCTGGCAAGTCACTTCTGGCCTCAACACTTCCTCCTCTCGGCCGCTCGCTCCTAATTCGCCCCGTATCACCTCACGGCACGCTTTTCTTCTTCGGGCGGTGTGTGGTGAACCAGAAAACCTGAGGCCTACTGGCCGAGAAGAAAGAAGTTGTGTGGCCTACAGCTAGCGGCAGTAACGGGGGTCATGGGAAGTGGGGTGGCGAGAAGCGAGGAGCAATCGGGCAGGGGAGTGAAGGGGAGCAGCAAGGTCAGGAGCGAACGGCTGAGGGCGTGGGGATGGAAGCGGCCTGTATGCAGGAGGGGAGAAAGCGAGTTGCAGAGGAGGAGAGCGGCTAAATATTCGCTGCAATTGGGTGAAATCAAATCCTGGTCAGTCATATAATCGAATCACAATAACGAATTGGCAGCAGAGTTTATACTCTGTCCGATTTTCTTCTCCATCGATCGGGGTGCCAATTCAATATCTCCCAAAAGTATCAGAACATGTAAATTCAATCATGATTTTTTAGCTTAATAGGGTTACTGGAATATTATATGTATCTGAGGTTTACACTTAGTATCCCATAACTACATGGTAACATGTTACTGGGCTTCCATCCAACTTAATGTAAGGTTAGTTTGTTAGAACTATCTAGCTATAAGCATTTTCTGTGATAAATTGAGCAGCACCATCTTTAATCCGGGCAACTGCCTGAACGTCTCAGATACAGACGTTCCAGCTGAAGAGACTGAATTTGCAGATGTGCAAGTACTGCGCCACCTAGTGGTTACGTTTTCAGCAAACGCAGCCGACCTCTCCAGGGTTTTGAGATGTCTGCTGCACACCATGGATCCGAGGTAACCCGTGTCACAGCAGCCCTCGTTTAACAGGGTGCCCACGGCTGTTTGAGGGTAAACCAACATCTGACATGTGGGAGTCTTTCAAATGTCAGTTGATTAGAATTCAGGACCACATGTTCCAGTGAGGAAGAAGGATAAGTTTGGCAAGTTTCGGGAACCTTGGATAACGCGGGATATTGTGAGCCTGGTCAAAAAGAAAAAGGAAGCATTCATAAGGGCTGGAAGGCAAGAAACAGAAGAATCCCTTGAGGAATATAAAGACAGTAGGAAGGAGCTTCAGCAAAGAGTCAGGTGGGCTAAAAGGGGTCATGAAAAGTCATTGGCAAACAGGATTAAGGAAAATCCCAGGGATTTTTATTCGTATATAAAGAGCAAGAGGATAACGAGGGAAAGGGTTGGCACACTCAAGGACAGAGAAGGGAATCTAAGTGTGGAGCCAGAGGAAATGGGTGAAGTACTAAATGAGTACTTTGCATCAGTATTCACCAAAGAGAAGGACTTGGTGGATGATGAGCGTGGGGAGGGGAGCGTAGATAGTCTCAGTCATCTCATTATCGAAAAGGGGGAGGTGTTGGGTGTATTGAAAAGCATTAAGGTTGATAACTCCCCAGAGGCTGATTGGATTTACCCCAGAATACTGAGGGAGGCAAGGGAAGAAATTGCTAGGGCCTTGACAGAAATCTTTGCATCCTCATTGGCTACAGGTGAGGTCCCCGATGACTGGAGAATAGCCAATGTTATTCCTTTGTTTAAGAAGGGTAGCAAGGATAATGCAGGAAATTATAGGCTGGTGAGCCTTTCGTCAGTGGTAGGGAAATTATTAGAGAGGATTCTTCGGGACAGGATTTACTCCCATTTGGAAACAAACGAACTTATTAGCGAGAGCCAGCATGGTTTTGTGAAGGGGAGTTCGTATCTCACTAATTTGATTGAGTTTTATGAGGAAGTGATGAAGATGGTTGATGAAGAAAGGGCAGTAGATGTTACCTATATGGACTTCAGTAAAGCCTTTGACAAGGTCCCTCGTGGCAGATTGATACAAAACGTGAAGTCACACGGAATCAGAGGTGAGCTGGCAAGATGGATACAGAACTGGCTCGGTCATAGAAGACAGAGGGTCGCAGTGGAAGGGTGCTTTTCTGAATGGAGGGATGTGACTCGTGGGGTCAGGAATCCGTGCTGGGACCTTTGCTCTTTGTAGTATGTAGAAATGATTTGGAGGAAAATGTAGCTGGTCTGATTAGTCAGTTTGCGGACGCCATAAAGGTTGGTGGAGTTGCAGACGGTGATGAGGATTGTCAGAGGATACAGCAGGATATAGATCGGTTGGAGACTTGGGCGGAGAACTGGCAGATGAAGCAAATTCCGGACAAATGTGAGGTAATGCATTTTGGACGGTCTAATTCAGGTGGGAAGTATACAGTAAATGGCAGCATCCTTAGGAGTATTGACAGGCAGAGAGATCTAGGCGTACAGGTCCACAGGTGTGGCAACGCAGGTGGATAAGGTAGTCAAGAAGGCATACGGCATGCTTGCCTTCATCGGTCGGGGCATAGAGTATAAAAATTGTCAAGTCATGCTGTAGCTGTACAGAACTTTTTTTAGGCTGCACTTCGAATATTGCGTGCAATTCTGGTCGCCACACTGCCAGAAGGACGTGGAGGCTTTGCAGAGGGCACAGAAGAGGTTTACCAGGATGTAGCCTGGTCTGGAGGGCATTAGTTATGAGGAGAGGTTGGATAAACTCGGATTGTTTTCAGTGGAACGACGGAGGTGGAGGGGCGACATGATAGAGGTTTACAAAGTTATGAGCAGCATGGACAGAGTGGATAGTCAGAAGCTTTTTCCCAGGGTGAAAGAGTCAGTTATTAGGGGACATAGGCTTAACGTGAGAGGGGCAAAGTTTAGAGGGGATGTGCGAGGCAAGTTCTTTACACAGAGGGTGGTGAGTGCCTGGAACTTGCTGCCGGGGGAGGTGGTGGAAGCAGGTACGATAGCGACGTTTAAGGGGCATCTTGACAAATACATGAATCGGATGGGAATCGAGAGATATGGTCCCCGGAAGTTCAGAAAGTTTTAGTTTAGGCAGGCATCAATATCAGCGCAGGCTTGGGAGTGCGAATGGCCTGTTGCTGTGCTGTATTGTTCATTGTTCTTTGTTGTTCTCTGAAAAGGCTGGTTGACAACGTTGAGATTCACATAATCGGAGGCTCAGTATCCAATTGTATTAGTAGGGTTAGAGGATGTCGTGAGGGTTTTGAAATGCATTGTAAAGAAAAATAAACTCGAGGCTTCGGGGTCCTCCATCAAATGTAGATCAGTGAAGAGAGCAATGATTGGTGAGGCAACCTGTTGGCTGGGCTGGGGAATTGGCTTGGAGCAAGGCATAAGATTAGTGTCAAAGGCTATATGCTGAAATTGTCAGGATATTATTATTGTTGTCTCCCAGTGATCTGAAACTTAGTATGGCATAGGATAAAGGCAACAATGTTTTGGATCAATAAGTGAAAGAAAGGTGGAGCATGGGAGGTCAGTCCGGTGTCCATTCGTACAGTCGAGTCTGAATGTGACAAAGACATAGACGAGTGTTTCAATATCTGTTGGGCTGAGACAAGAGTGGAGCCACAGGTACTGCTGAGTTGGAAGGAAGTGATCTCTTTAACGGAGGGACACATGTGTATGGAGCATAATTTGGGGACAATTCGTGCACTGAGTGGAACTCGGAGCCAGAAGCCATCATGCATATTGAAATTTGTGGCTGGGATAGACAGTTTGTGACTGGGATGAAAGGTGATGGATGTAGTCCTGTCGATGTTTGATAGGAGAAAATTGTGACCATCCAAAACAGTATGTTGCATAAATAGTCTGATAACACAGAGACAGTAGGGGCAGCTTTGAGAGAGAGAGATGGAGGTCATCAGTGTAGAAGTAATATCATGGCCCACACCTGCCGGTGAATGCTCACTGGAAATTTATCATTGAGGCTGAATTGAAACATCAAAGGTAATGCTGATGTGGGATGAGGGGAGGTTCCACTACTGGAGATTCTGTATCTGATCAGATAGATAACTGTGAAAATAAGGAAAGAAGTCCCACAGAGAGGCGAGTTTCAGAGGAATGAGGAGGTGGCAGATTGTCCGAGAGGAGGTAGAGTTGACCAATATATGTTTTATCAGTGGCTGATGGGCTCAGACAGGGCTCGAGACCGTCATTTTAGGGAGGCAGATGTAGGCATCCTTTATTTTTGAAGGGATCTGAGATCGGAAGCTCAGATCGGAAGGACGAATAGGGTAAATGTTACAAAACATCATTTGCTGCCTGATACAACAACTACGAAGGGGATGAGGTCGGTGGAGTTTGTGGGAGGGCAAAAGATGATTGATTTGGTGTTATGTACGTTGGGCGGCACAGTGGCGCAGTGGTTAGCACCGCAGGGTCACAACTCCAGCGACCCGGGTTCAATTCCGGATACTGCCTGTGTGGAGTTTGCAAGTTCTCCCTGTGTCTGCGTGAGTTTCCTCCGGGTGCTCCGGTTTCGTCCCACATGCCAAAGACTTGCAGGTAAATTGGCCATTAGAAAATGCCCCTAGTATAGGTAGATGGTAGGGGAATCTAGGGACAGGTAGGGATGTGGTAGGAATATGGATTTAGTGTAGGATTAGTCTTAATGGGTGGTTGATGGTCGGCACAGACTCGGTGGGCTGAAGGACCTGATTCAGTGCTGTATCTCTAAACTAAACTAAACTAAACTGGAGAAAATTGCAGCTCATACAAAACTGACAGTTGTTGTCTGATCACACAAAGGCAGTGGAGGGTCGAGAATGATGGTGGAGAGCTAGAGCTGTGTGTTGTCAGCACACATGCAAAAGATGACCCCATGTCTGTCGTTGTTGTTGCCGTCCCCATGTCTGTCGTTGTTGTTGCCGTTGGAAAGAATGCAGAGGTGGAAGAGGAGGATGCAAAAACCGTAAGTTCAGGTACTGGTGATTGAACAGTGTTGTTATTGGGAGGAATAGCCTTTGCTGGAGATTCTCTGGCTATGATCAGATCAGTGAGTTAAGAACCAAGCAAGGGCAGCCCTTCCATAAGCGGCCAATGTCGGAGGTATGGAGCGATCACGGGTGAGTTTTGATGCAGTTTTGCAGGAGTAGAGATGATGATGGCTTAGGTCATGACGGGATCTTAACTGGGAATAATAATTTTAAATGTAAATTGTTGGGCAGATTGAGATCTAATCAGGGTCAGTGAATGCGACAGTGTTGGGCGAGCTGGACCTGTTGAGGGATGGATTTGTACAGCACAGTGTTGGAAGGAAGGAAGTTTTAGATCCTGTTGCCAGTCAGGAGTGAACCAGAGGGATATGGTCCGGCAGTGGCACCGTTCTATTTTTACAGAAGCCACAGCAGAGCAAACCGCTAAATATGTGCAATACAAATAACAGAGAGAGCAGTATCATTCTCCTCATGACACCTGCCCTAAGTTATCAGCTGCAATCCCACACAGGGATTAAACTGTTTTCTTGTAAAGTTCCTCATTTTAACTGCTTATGTCCTTGGATTCAGTGTATACTGAGGAGACATCGGTGACATTTATAAATGAATCGTTTCGAATGAATATTATCATTGCAATTATTGTAAACCAGTAAACTCTGCTGTGCATTATTGTAGAATCAATCTTGTATGATTACCGTTTTCAGTCTTATCCCCGGCAGAGGTCTGATGAAGATAATTTGCTGGATTTTGAGATGTTTGTTTTGTATGCACCATTTTATTTACAATGCTGTCAAAGTTGCTGATGCAATATGTTTGTTCAATTGACTGCCACTAATAGCAATGATCAGGGGTATAGCCCATGTCATTGGAGACTTATCCCCTGTATAAATCACTGTCTATTAGAATGGATCAGTTCATAGTGACTGCCAGAGCTCTGATTCTCAGACCAACACAGGTCAATGCTTCGCAAAGAAGCGAAATATCCAGTAATGCATAAGATAGGACGTATTTACTATCCAATTCTTTCAGCCTTTGGAGTTTCCGGTCAGCCACTTTTTCTCCAGTTGTTAATGGCATAAATTAGCATTATTTGATTGCTATATCTGAAAGTGTTTTACTCGCTGTATGTTTGACACAGCCGTCTGTTCACTTTGATCATTTGAATGACGGATTGTCATCAGTCTCTGTTCATTTGGTCCTGTAGCAGCTGCATAATATCTTTGATCACTGTTAGTCAATTCCTTGCATTACTACTGGTTTATTGTCTTTACTGGATGTGTTGTTGGATGATGGAATATCCTCACATTCTAAATGTTCGGGCTTGTATGAGTTTCTTTATGTCTGTCATGATTTTGTTAATCAAACCCGAGAGTTTTATTTGGTTAATGTCAAATCTAACTGTACTGGAATCAGATGCAAAGATTATGTATGCAAGAATATAAGCAATAGGAGAAGGCGTAGGCCATTCGGCCCCTCGAGTTTCTTCGCCTTTCTATAGGATCATTCCTGATCTGATCTTGGCCTCAAATTCTCTTTCCTGTTTCTTCGTCATCACCACAGAATCCACGAGAGTTCAAATTCTCTCCATCATAGACTGAATGGAATCAATGGCTCAGCCTCCACAGCTCTCTGGGCTCGAGAATTCCAACGATTCATCACCCTTTTCGAAAACAAATTCCTCCTCATCTCCTTCTGAAATGCTCGACTTATTTCGCCTATTTCTGGATTCCCCCTCGAGGGAAATGTTCCTCTTACCATCCCCCAGTCAAGTTCGCTCACACTTTAGCATGTTTCAATACTTCTCTCATACTTCTAAACTCAAAAGAGCATCGACCTCACCTGTTCAACCTTTCCCAACAAGAGAGCCCCTTCACCCCAGGAGTCGAATCGTGATCCTTCTCTGAACTGACCTCAATGCATGCGTACTCTCCTTAAGGAGACCAAAACTAGACACTGTAAGATAGATGTAGTCCAAACAATGTTTAAGAACAATTACCAGACTATCAGGAGTTGTTAAAAGTTTCACTTTGTAGAACAAACCTGTCTTGGAATATTACTTCATAAAACTAATTTTGGTGATTTATAATAACACAGTTCTCAGTGTTACAAGGAGGCAGTAGTTTCTGCCTTTCCCAACATCATGTCTCACCTGGATTTCAGTATTTCTATTGGTCATCACTGTTGTTGTATTATTTCTTTGTGTGAACAGAATGCTGCTGCAAAGTTCTGGCGGGTGTACAGAGTTTACTGCTGACACTTTATCATCTCCTTCTCTGATTCACTGCGCATGAATTTATGTACTTCACCTGACTTCAATTTAATAGTAAAAATGTTCATTTTCTGTTGTGCATTTTATTTGTTGGAATCCAGAGCCCCTCTCGTTATTTGCAGATTATGAAACGCAGCGTTGTTGCGTTTCTTTGTTGACCCAGCCCACAGACTAACTCTGAACTTCAAAGTTACAACAGAAAGCATTTCAATTACTGTGAAATAAAAACAGAAGTGCTGGGAAATACTCAACAGGTCAGGCAGCATCTGCAGACAGAGAAGCAGAATTAACGTTTCAGGTCTGAGAACTGGCAAGCATTGGAAAGGAATTAGATTTTATAGCAAGAGAAGGAGCAGGGGTGGATTGGTGCGGAAGCAATAAAAAGGGAATGTGTGTGATATGGCAGAGGTCAGGAGAGATAAAATAAGAAGTCGTCCTGAGGCAACAGCGAAGAGGGTGTTAATGCTTCCATTGAAAGACAAAGCATTCGTCCAGAGACAGTGTTAATAGCAAAGTTATGAGCAACTCTGTCTGCACGACGAACAGGCACATGGTTAAAAAATACAATACAATAAAAAAATATTTAAAAAATATAAAGGCAACAAAGGCCAGACATGCTCTAAAATTATTTAACTCAGTGTTCAGCCCGCAAAGCTGTAGAGTGCCTAACTAAAAGATCAGGTGCTGCTCCTCGAGCTTGCATTGATGTTAACTGGAACACTGCAGCAGGCCAAGGACCTCAATGTGGGCATGAGAGCCGGTGTGGGGTGCTGAAATGGCAAGCGACCAGAACCTCAGCATCATGTTTTTGGAATGAGCGGAACTGCTCCATAAAGCAACCAACCAATCTCCATTCGGTCACCCAATATAGAGACAGCACCACAGCGTAGGGCAGGCTATGGTATAGTGCTTTTGTCGATAAACTAGTAACCCACGGACCCAGGAGCTGCTACTTTGGGGATGTAGGTTCAAATCTCCCCTCAGGAGGAAGTGGAATTTGATTTCACAGAGTAAATGTGGAATGGAAAGCGGATTTAATAATGGCCATGAAACCATCATCGATTGTTATAAATGCCCATTTGGTTCATTTATTGCTTTAGGGATTGAAATCTGCTAACATGTGACTCCAGACCCACGGCAATATAGTTGACTCTGAAATAGCCTGGCAAGTCACTAAGTAGTATAAAACCGCTAAGAAGTTAACAAGAATAATACTGGATGGAGGCAATGACCATCTCCAACAAGAGAGAATCTAGCAATCTACGCTTGACGTTCAATGGCATTACCAGTGCTGAATCCCCAATGATCAACATCCTGGGGGTTACCATTGACCAGGAACTGAACTGGAGTAGTCATAATGTGATATGTTTCAATACATCTTACCTTTAAAGTATCCCAGCTCAACCAGTCCATACAAAGCTGCCCCTTTACCCTGGAAATCAGCCCAATAAACCTTCTCCTGACTGCCTTCAATGTGTGTATATTGCTCCTGAAGTAAGAGGACTACAATTGGAAACAGTACTCAAGGTGTGGCGCCACCAACGTTCTAAGAACATTTTCACCCTGTGGAACTAGCCTGTTCTGTAGTCGTACTTTATAAATCTAATTTTAGTGACTCAGAATGACACAGCTCACAGTCTGGCAGGCACGGATGATGGGGAAGGAGGGTGGGGAATGAATGTAGGAAGGCGGGCTTTCCGAAGGGGTGGGCTGTTCTCTGATGGTGCACTTTGTGTGCCACAGATTGCCCACGGAGGAAGACAGCCACGCCTATAGGGAGGACACTCATTTTAATGATCTTAATTCCACCAGCGGCAGGAATAAGCCCTTAAGCAGTTAATAATAGGCCTCTTAGGGCCCTCAATTGGCCTCTGACTGGGGAAGCCTTTTTCCACTCCCAATTTGTAGCAGTGCAATTGAAAGATGACGGTCCCTTCCTCCCCTTCCAGACATCGCACATCTATGGGACACACACTTCCTATTCTATCTCTAAGAGTGGGGTGGCATTACATCCAGGCCTAGTAGTCATCACACTTCCTCATTGGGAAAAGGAATGCCTTACTGCAGTAAGGGCTTCGTTGAAACGGTTAGAAAATACAATACGATCTTGATACTGTGAACATTTTTTTTACAAGTAACTTATTGTGTACTGCAGAGGTGACATGCAATCAGAAAACATATACTATATTTTACTAATACTATATACTATTTAGCTGACAGTAGCTGCTCGCCTCATCAAAGTTCAACTGCACTCTGGTGGGGGCTTCAAATTTGGCCTAGATGGAAAACTCTTTAGCCTCAGTCGCCTCTGTGCCAAACTTAAACTTAGACATACATGGTCTACAGATTGTGGATGACTGCAGTGTCATTGCCCATACTGCTCCTGATTTCAAAGTCGCTCTCGATCTCTTCAATTCTGCACGGAAGGGACTTGAATGTCCTGCAATGTTGCCAAAAAAAAACTGTTATGTCAATCTATTTGTGGTTATCCAAATATTCCATATCCGATATATGTTGAAAGAGAGACCCTGGAATGCGTTGAAAACTTCCCATATCTTGGCAGCCACCTCTCTCAAAAGGCCGCCATTGATGGGGAGATCCAACACTAGATCAGCTATGCCAGCTCAGCCATCTGCAAACTACAGCAGAGAGTGTTTGCCGGTATAGACTTCTGCAAGTTAGAAAAAGTGCTATTGTACAAACAGTTGTCATCACCGTACTCCTGTTCTGCAGTGAGACCTGAACTGTGTATCAGCGACACATAAAAGCGCCAGAGAAATTTCATCACCTGTGACTCTTTTCTGCATCCTCCAGATTAACGGGAAGAACATCGAAAACACACCAGTTTCATTTTTTAAACCAGCTCCACAAGCATTCAAGCAAATTTCCTTGAGAAAAGCAAGATACTCCATTTGGATGCTCGAAAATCGTATCCCCCGCCAGGTCCTGTTTTCCCAATTCTCAAATGTCCTCCAGGGAGGACAAAGGAAATGCTTCAAAGACACTCAAAAGCTATCTTTGAAGCGTGGCAGCTTTGATATTGATGACTGGGAGGAATTTGGTACCAACCGTTCAAAATGGTGACAACTTGTCAATCATGCTTTGAATCCAATGGCCTTAATGATGAGGCAGAGTGGCGACAGAGCAGGAAAGAAAAGGAATCAAATCCCACACTCGGTATCCCACTCCCTCGTGTGAAGTCCTGTCCCACGTGCCCAAAAATCTGTGGGTCGAGAATTGGTCTTTTCAGTCACATGATGACCATTGGCAGCCAATTGTGACCCTGTGTAGACGTCGTCCTCGAATCAAGGGACAGCCGACAATTTTACTAAATTTACCAATAACAAATGTAAGATTAATCGAATTCAGACAAGTCAAAATTCTCACAATTCAGACCTTTCCTTCAGACTTGCCTCTCTTCGAACTCTGGTCAGAGCATTAGCAATGACATTGCTTTTCTCTGCAAGATGTACAATTCCATGTGCAAATGCCTGTAACAAAATTCTTCTTGAAACAACCTGGCTTTCTTTGTTCTGCTTTTTCTGCAGAGAAGCGAGTGGTTTGTGATCGGTGTAAAGCAATATTTACCAGTGACTAGTCGTCATATCTGCATTATGAGTCTTGTAAAGCCCGTACAAGAAAACAACACTGGTTCAAATCCCAAAACCGGAGGTGGTGCAAATTTATTTCAATTCAATTAATTAATAAAATTACTTAACTAATAAAAGACAATTTGTAATTGAAGGCTATTTTCAGTAATGGTGCCATGAAAACTGACATAGGGTGTCGCAAACACCCGCCTAGTTGATCTTCAGGGAAGGAAATATGCATGTCTGCTTGACATGTGACTCCAGACCCACATCCATATTGTTAACTCTTAACTGGCTTCTGAAATGGCCTAGCAAGCCATTCAGCTGTCAAGGGCAATTAGGGATGGGCAGTAAATGTTGGTTGTGTCAGGGTCACCCACTTCCCATTACGGCAACATCAATTATTATGCATTGGGAAAAGTCTACTTTGTTCTAGTCACGTCAGTGATAATCTGAAGGAGATGAATACACTTCCAAAGATTTCCCTTTAAAAAGGGTCTGCAGGAGCTTGTCGAAGATGATTTCGGCCACTCCATATTGTGGCAATAGCTCAAATTGCACAATGTAAACTTCTACTCCCTCTTCACTAATTTTACATTTTCAGGTTCGCCATACTTCGCCAAGTCAGAGCTACGAGGAATTTCCCCTTGGTCAATCTCATCTTTCATCTCCAAATCACGTCCTCCAGCGTGGAGTCTTCTATTCTCAATTCAAGATTTAATGCAAATTAAACATGAACAACAATTAAATCACATTCTATGTTTGTATATCTAAAATATTACAGGTCAATTAGTTTAGATGATAACAATATTCCGTACTAATCCTCTGAAGAGGATTATCAACACGATGGTGCCAAACAGTTCCACAGTGTAAGAAAATCACGAATTTTCTCCAATAGTTTTCCACGTCCTCACCTCCAAGATGCAGATATGGAAGCAGTGATTGATTGTTTCAGTGCCAGATGGACTAAGACAGTGCGAGTGGCTAGCGATGTTAGGGAGGTGCAAATGGGTATAGTTTATGATCGAAGGCTTATGAGATCTGAGGTTCAGATCAGGGACCAACAGAATAAACGTTGAAAAACATCGTCCTGAGCCTGGCACAATAGCTAGGATGGGGAATGGTGTCAGTGAAATGAGTATGGACTCTGTGGTAGAGAGAAATCTGATTGCTTTGGTATTTCATATATTTAGTTGGAGAAAACTGAAGCTCCAGCTAAACAGACATTTGTAGCATGGTCACACAGAGGCAGTGGAAGGTCGAGAGAGTTGGCGGAGAGCTGGACCATGGTGTTGCCCGCACACATATGGAAGCTGACCTCATGTCAGTCGGTGCTGTTAGTATTGGATAACATGTCGATGTGGAGAAGGAGGAGGCAAAATAGGAAGGCCAGGCACATGCTGGTGGTTGGAGGGAATCCATTGCGGGGGAACTTGTGGCTTTTATTGTATCGGTAAGACATGAACCAAGAAATGGCAGTCCCACCAAAAGTGCCCAGTGTCAGAGATATGGAGAGATCACGGGCGAGGTCTGATGCAGGTTTGGAAGAGAAGGTGGAGATAGTGAATTTGGAGACCGCGACCAGGTTTTAAGCTGAGGACCAGAATTTTAAATTTAAGCTGTTGAGCAATTTGAGATGTAATGTAGGTCAGTGAAAACCATTGCGTTGTGTGAGCTGCTGGACATTTTGGGGGATGGAGATGTACGGTAGAGTTTTGGAGAGAAGGAAGGTGGATGTTGGGGCCCCAGTGAGGAGTGAACTGGAGGAATAGTGTCAGGAGGTGGCCGACTTCTAATTTTACTAGTCTTTAGCTACTGTTTTATTTACAATTATTTTATTTGCATAAAATAGCAGCGAGAGGGTTGTCAATGGAGCACACTCAGAGTCTGCCCCTACTATCACCCATAGTAAGTTCTCAGCTGCAACCCTGAGCATGGATCTAACTGCCGTCGTGTCAAAGTTCACATTTAACTGCTTGTGTCCCTGGATTCAGTATATACTCTGGAAAACTCTGTAGCATTTATTCATGAATCATGAGGAGTGAACATTGTCATTACAATTGCATGAAGCCTGCATGTGAAGCCGCTCATTATTGTGGGATCTGTCCTGTATGCTTACGTGTGTCGGCCTTAACCCCAAGAGAGGTCTGATTACGATATTTTGCTGGACTTTAAGATATGCATGTTCTATGTACCATTTTATTAACATCGCAGACAAAGCTGCTGATGTAATGTGTTTGTTCCAGTGTCTGTCACTAATAGCAATGATCAGGGGAATAACCATGTCAGTCGAGACTTATCCCCTATATAAATCAGGGACTGTGAATATGTATCAGCTCAGAATGACGACCAGAGCTCTTGATTTCAGAACAACACCAGTTGGTGCTTCTCACAGAAATGGGATATCCAGTAATATACCAGATTGAAGATATTTACTATCCAATTCTTGCAACCATTGGAGTTCCCGGTAAGCAGCTATCTCCAGCTGTTATTGTAGCAAATCAATGTCAAATCGACTGTTGTATTTGATAATGTCTTACTTGCTGAATGTTTTACGTAATTGTCTGTTCTGTTGAATGATGGGCTGTCCGATGGCTCTGAACATTTGGTGTTGTAGCAGAAGCATATTGACTGTGATGATCTATGTTCAACAAATCCTTGCATTAGTATTGGACTATTCACTGTGATAAATGTATTGCCCGTTGATAGAATTCCTCATATTCTAAATGCTCGGGCTTGTATGACATCCTTTAAGTGTAATGATTTATGTTGTCCCATCCCTGAGAATGTGCTCAGATTAATATCTCAAGTTAATGTATTGGAATCAGGTGCTCGGGATAAGTGTGTAAGAATACAAGCAAAAGGAACCAGCGTAGGCCATTTTGCCCCTCGATCCTGCTCCACAATACATTAAGATCATTTGTCATTTGATCTCTGCCTGAAAACTATTTTCTCCCTTATTCTCCACAATTCTTGAATAGCCTGTAGTTCAAAAATCTCTCGACCTTCTTCTTGAATATAATCAATGACTCAGCTTCTGCAGCTCTCTGGGGTCCAGAATTCCAAAGATTCATGATTCTCACAGAAAATGAATTCCTCCTCAGCTCCATCTGAAATGTGCACCTTTTGCGCCCACCCCCCCCCCCCTCCCAAGTTCTTGATTCCCCCTCAAGGGGCAACATCGTCTCACCATTCTTCCTCAGAATTTCGTATTTCAATATGTCTCCCATACTTCTAAACTCTGAAGTATATAGGCTGAAACTCTTCAACCTTTCCTCGCAAGACAGTCCCTTTTAACACACATCAGAGTCATCGGAGTGAGGCTGCACTGAACCTCCCTCAATTTATGTGCATTCGTCCTTAAATAAGGGGAACAAAACTGTACACAGTAGTCTAGGTGTGTTCCCATCAAGGTTGTACGAGCAGTTATCAGACCATCAGGAGTTGTGGAACTAACCTGGCCTGAGATATTATTTCACGATTCTAATTTCGGTAATTTACAATGAGGCGGCTTCGTGTCCTCTTTCCCCAACATCAACGGCTGGATTGTAAAGCTTCACCAACGCTGGTACCGGTGGCGGGGGTGGAGGGAGGGGAGGGGGGATGGGGACATGAAAGACACAGCGGGGTTAGGCCCGTAACCGACCCAGCTGCTGGTCCCGTCCTGAACTCAGCGGCGGATGAGACCTCGTGGCAGCCTCCCCGCTGCTTGGCGACAGGAACTGCATTAGAATATGCAAATGGATACTTCCCTTTTATTAATATGCAGGCCACAGTGATTCTGCCAGCAGGTTTGGATTTTCATCCGGCGGCGGGAATGCCGTACCTTCGAATCAGGAGGCGCCACAGCTGTGGGGAGGGGTGGAGGTGATTTTCCTAGTGTGGGAAGGGGAAGCGGGGTTTCACTGCTACGGATTGGTCGAAGGGGTAATGGGAAGGGGGAAAGCACAAAGATGCCGAAATGTAAGGGGGTGGGGGCGGTGGGAAGTTAGCAAATTAACAGTAGGTATTCCGGGGGCGGGTTGGGGGTGGGGCGGGGGCGGGTTGTAATGGGCAGGAATAATGTGTAATGCCATTGGGGGTGGTGGGAGAGGGCATTTTTTTTTAAACTAAATTTTATAAACGTTGAAATAAGCGTGTCTCTAAAAATTTAAACAATCATTTAGGGCTATAATCCCATTAAAAAAGACGTCGGCAACTGAGCATTGGTGCTGAAAGCCCTTGCCAGGGACGGAGGGATGGCTCGCCTCTCCCTCCACGTTATCATTAGTTCGGGAACAGCCGCCTTGGCCATGTTAATAAGCCACGAATTTAGAATCACAGATGCTCTGCGACTTAGTGACGTGTGTGAGGGTCACAACAATTTCCACCCGTCACCTATTTGGGCCCCATGAGTGAGTTTCACTGGAATTTCAATATTTTATTGGTTATCACTTTCATGAAGTATTTCCTTATGGGGATCTGACGCTGCTTCAGAGGTCTCGCAACTGAACAGAATTTGCTGATCACCCTTTAACAGCCCCTTCTCTGATTCACTGCAGTTCAATTCATTTACTGTCAGAGGGATTCGTTGTAAATGTCGTATCAGTTTGGACTAGATTTCTTGGAATCACGAGCCATTCTAGTTAATTGCAGATTATAAATCGCAGTGTTGATGGTTTCGTTCTGGTGATTGAACAAATCCACAATCTAACTCTGGACTTTCAAATTAGAAGAGTTACATTTCAAATAGCGTGGGTTCTGGTCTGGAAGAGGTACTCAATTTTATTTGTTCTATCTATTGTAGATAGATTGAACAGTGCCAGTTGTGGGAATGAGTGTCCACCTTACCTGTGTATATGAATGTCCTGGGTTATTTGTGGGATGTGTAGTTAAGGACCGAATTCTATACCGGTACATAAGCTTCTTGTGTACTTTGGTGTTTAAAGTAAATATTTGAATTGAAGTAAGAAAGCAATCCAATACAGAATGTGATTATTGGTGTCACCCAGTGATCTGGACTGAGGGCACAGCTTTTCACTGTATTGCCACATAATTTGAATTAAGGAAGCGAGGGCCATCCATCTAGGTTTGCTGACGACTGCAAGTTAAGTGACTCAGTAAATAGTGCAGATGAAAAGAAAATAGTACAAAAGGGTTGTCGATAGTTTAAATGATTTGATAAACTGTGGGATATGGAGTTTAATGTGGGGAGGTTTGAGGTCATTCACTGCGTACCAAAGAATGATAAATCGAGCAGATGGGAAAGGGGTCTAACGTTCCCTCTCAGCCTTCACCTGATCTTAACGTAACAGGGGTTAATTCTAAACACACCGTGTTTAAAGCTCCCCCTTGGTGAATCTCTGTTCACTGCTTTCCAATTTTAAGGCAAGGAAACCATCCCAAAACATGTTATCTTAGGTTTAAAGAGTAAAGGCTGAAATTCTACTAAACTTAACGCATAGGGATACAAGATGCGCCCACGCTCGCATGCATACGCAACACACACATGCAGTAGAGACAGGAAAGAGCCAAAACAATGAAGTGGAATAGTTTGAGGCAGTATCTGAAGACGGATTTTTGTTATGGTTCTTTGAGCTCGCTGCAGAATCCCTGATTGTAGTTAGACCTAGCTTTTCGTTTGGGCCCAGTATTACTCTTAAACCTTTCTCTGTGGAGGGGACATTTCTCTCTTGGGGTTCATGTGTCTTCAGTGGAGTTGGAGATCCATGAGAAAGTGAGAGCCAGTCAGGAGATGTCTTTTCAGTCCAGGAGCATTCAATCTCTCTGATTTCAAACCTTTTGTCCAATTCAGGAAACCCAGGTTGCCAAGCAGGTTGGTCATGAGACTAGCAGGCTTGGCCACGTCTGTTTGTGTATTCTGCCATCTTAGCATTCAACTTGGTATGTCCTTTACACACCATAACTTGGTGATCAAAGTCCATTTTAGGATAAATGGATCAGGGAAGCAACCCTTTTGTCCCTCCAAGCACAATCAGTCAGTCTGCAAATGATTCTTCAGGCAAGCATCTAGTTATTTGCTTCAACAAGTCCTATTTTCACTCCAGTAACAGTTTTAAAATCAATGTTCATATGATAAATTTAATCTGCCCCATTCTTGGCAGTTGGGGATCTGCATGACAATAGATTCTTAATCGTGAGAAGCTCAGAGCTGGGGACAAGCTGAGAAGTTTGCAGGTCAAATGCATATATCATTAGGGGACAAATTAAAATTAGAAAACTGAGGTTGATAGACTTTTTGAGGGAATCATAAAAAGAATTAAGGATACAACGCAAGGGAATAAATTAATAGGCATAAATGGATGTTTTGTTGTTTGAAATGCAAGGAAGGAAAAAATAAACTGGAGGTGTTGGGATTCTCCATGCAATACAAGTCAGCAAATAGAGCAGTGTTTCTTGAGAGGAACGGGTGTGGGATAGGATTAAGGCAGCAGATTTCTAGATCGACAAGTCAATGGATAGTGGGGGGGGCGGGGGCTGGGGCTGTCAGCCACGTGACAATTGGTACATTCGAGTCTGGATGAGACAAAGGCATGGATGTACGTTTCAATGTCTGATGAACTGAGACAAGAGTGGAACCAAGAGTAGTGATGCTGTGATATGGAAGGATGTGATGTCACGCTTTGGCGTGACACATGGTGTTATGAACGTGACTCATTTTTGTTAAAAATATATATTTTTAAAAAATATTTAGTTAAGCTGAATAATGTGTCAGATTTTTTTAATCAGGAGAACTGAGGGAGCCGGATTTGAAACAGTGTTGCTGTTTGTTACATGGCTTGGGTTAACGACAGGCAGAAGCTCTGACAACAGGGGCAGAAAGGTGACAAACACTCCTTTGAATGGACAAGCCCAGTGGGAACAGAGAACATCTGGGTGGGCAGAAAACTGTCAAAAGGTTTGGTTGTCAGTCACTGTGTTTGTAATATAAATATGTATATATATATATATATATATATATATATATATATATATATATATATATATGTGTGTGTGTGTGTGTGTTTCTGTGTGTGCGTCTGTGTGTCTATGTGCACGTGCGTGAAGCGTTAAGATACCAAAGGGAACTTTAAAAAATAATGTTGGATTTTTAATAATTTGATCGATGTGATATTGTTTTAATTCATTGCTAATTATGAATTGTTCTATAATAAACAGTTAATTCTGCTGTTCAGTAAAGAAACATGGTTAGTACATTCTATTGTGGGGAAGATAATTGACTGGGTCCGTAATTGAGAACATTTTAATAATATGTTGTGACCTGTGGAAAGGTGGGAGTGAATGAACAGTGCACACCTCCAACCTCGGTCGTAACATGAGCATGAAGCATAACCTGGGGTCATATAGTGTTCTGAGGGTCATTCAAAGACAGCAGCCATCATGTGGATTAGAATTAATACCTGGGATACATTTTCTGGATTGGAATAAAGATGATGGATTCAGTCCAGCCAATATTAGATAAACGACATTTATGACCGATCCATGGACATTTTGTTGGATAAGTAAATAAAAGCAAAATATTGCAGATGTTGGAAATCTAAGATAAAAACAATAAGTGTTGTAAATGTACAATGGGTCTGTCAGCATCTGAGGAGTGAGAAAGAAAGTTAACATTTCAGGTCCGTGACCTTTGATCAGAACTGTCTAAGTTGTGCTCATGCTGGATTGTGGAGGGTGATTTACCTGAGTTATCATGTTGAGTGAAAATGTGGAGGCTTGTATAATCTGGAGAAGCGATTGGACAGAGTACAAGCTGTGGATCGAGAGAGAAGTTAAGTGAGAGAGAGAGAGCAAGCGAGAATGATTAGGGAAAATGAAATAGAGGGAGAGAGAGAAAGGCAGAGGGAGAATGAAGGACGAAGGAGAAAGAGAGGGAGAGAAGCCACAGTGTGACTAACTCATGAATACGAACTGTTAAATTTTCCGTAACAATTATAGTGAAATTGTGAGTTGAAGGTATGATTAGGATTTTGCTAGATTGGGTGAGATTTAATGCTGGACTCACTCCCTGTGTTTTAGTCCCGTCATATCCTCAGCCTGTTTTAACGAATATTCCTCTTACTTATTTCTGAACTGAGTAAATAACTTAATGGAAGCAGTTATTTACCGAATGAATTGGTGCTTCACTTTGTTCGCTTTCCAAAGCCTTCAGGAGATGCCTCCTCCCCAGTTCCCAAATGTCATTTCCTTTGTCTCCCTCCAATCCACTCACTTGCTCAGCCTCCATTGGCCTCTTCCCCGATCTGAAGTCTGAAGCTCACCACAGCGGCTCTCGACATTTTCACTTTTCGGGTCAGCCCATATTAGGTCTCCTAACCAGTAAGCCAAAAACAGCTTCCCTGCTCTTCACTTACTCGGCCATTGGTCTGGAGGCTAAAATGGATTCAAACCATTGGATTCCTTCTTTGAAAAAAGCTTAGCCCTTCCACACTGGCAGCGCCCCCTCACCTAGACCTTCCACTGTATCCAGTGGTCATTTTAATTCACCATTATTTTTACAAATCAATTTCCCAATCAATTATTGATAAATGTGTTCAATGAATATTCTGAACGAAATGCTGGATGCAGCAACAATGCTATACATTTCTCACCAGATCATGTCAAACTGCTGTTTTAGTTTGAGGTCTGATCAGCAATTTCTCTGCATCCCTTTCTATTTCTTTCAGTTAACCTGGTGGCGATTCAGATCCTGTGCCGAGGAAATTGCGGTCTCTCCAAATGTATCACTTGTTACCTGGTGGGAATGGCAGTGGCCGATCTCCTCGTCGTTATCACAGATCCTATTTTGAGGTGGATTCCATATATTTATTTCCCAGATTCATTCCTGTTCATTACTCCCATCTGTAGGTCAATTTTCTTCCTGATTTTTGCAACCACAATGATTTCTGTCTGGCTGACAGTCGCTTTCACATTTGATCGATTTGTGACCATTTGTTGTGAGAAGCTGAAGACGAAATATTGCACTGAGAGAACAGCGGCTGTGGTTATTGCAACAGTGAGTGTACTGTGCTCTTTCGAAAGTCTTCCCTGGTACTTTACAATGGAACCTTTATATGTAATTGATAATGTTCCCTGGCACTGTATCTACCAGCAAATATTCAATACTTCCCCCGCATGGACCGCGTTTGAGTTGTTTCATCGCATTTTAACTCCTTGTGTCCCGTTTATTCTGATTTGCTGCTCAATGTTCTGACGGTAAGACGTATTTTAGTGGCCAGTAGAGGCCGCATGGGACTCCGGAGCCTCAGCAGGGGACAGAATCACAATGACCCAGAGATGGAGAATCGACAGAAAGCCATCATTTTACTGTTTAGTATATCTGGCAGTTTTATACTGTTATGGGTGACACAGGTTGTATTTTACATCTATCAGCGAATTACAAAACAATATCCTTCCTCTGCCAATGACCCTCTTTATGTCATAAAATACACAGCAGGAATGCTGCAGCTTCTCAGTTCCTGCACCAACACGTGTATTTACGCTGTGACCCAGACTAAATTCCGACAAGAGCTGAAGAAGATCCTGAAATGCCCATTTAATCTAATTGTTAAGTTAGTTAAATCATAGAAAAAGTGAATATTTCGTGTTTTAGTACTAAGACCCACTCCAGACTCCATAACCTAAACTCAATACAGGGGTATATATTTTCTATTCACAGTTCAGAACCCTAATATGATTGTAAACTTGATTTTGTAATATTTTATGAGTCATTGGACAGAATGAAAGCGGTTATCTTTGCAGAAGGTACAAGAATTGTTTCTCAAAAATGACGGTGCTAAAGAGCACAGCTGACCATCAATTGAAGCAGTTCTCAATTAAAGAGGCTTCTGTTGGCTTGATGACAGAGAGAGAAGGTGGTGTACTGGTGATATTGCTGAGCTACTAATCCAGAGACCCATGTTAATTACTTGGGAATGCAGGCACAAATCACCACAGAGCCGCTGGTGGAATACAAATTCAATTAATTAATAAAAATCTGGAATTGAAAGCTGCTCTGAGTAATAGTGCCATGAAATAAAAAGTGAAATAGTCGAACAGTGTCCTTATGGAAGATGCCTGGGCTACATGTAATTCTATTCACGCATGTTGACTGAGAAAGAGGGAGAGATGGTGTGAGAGAGAGAGAGCGAGAGATTGAGGGAGAGACAAAGTGAGGGACAGAGAGAGATGGAGATACAGAAACTTGGAGAGTAAAAGAGAGATTGAAAGATGTATAGATAGACGGAGGGAGCAGGATAGGTACAGACATGACAAAAGGGAGAGACAGAGGGAGGATGACACAAGTTGCAACAATCAGTAACAATCCCCATTCTCTGCCCAGTCACGTGTTCTGGTTTAGTGTGAATGTTCTCAGGGCGAGTGTTGGAACTGTCTTCTGCAAACGCCCATCGATGCTAAATCATTTGTTCCACTTTAAATCTAAGATTGCCCTTATTGAATGCATTTCGGAAATTGAAAAAATCCTCTGTCACTCTCTGTCGCTTGGTCCTTCTTTTTCTCTGTGTGTGTGTCTGTGTGTATGCCTGTGTGTGTGCGTGTTTGAGTGTGAGCGCGCGCGCGCCTTTGTGTGTGTGTGTTTGTGTGTGTCAATGCCTGTTTCTCTCTCATCTCTCGGAACCTCAGTAAAACTCCACATACATCTGTCAGTCATTTTCTGTAGGTTGCTTCTATTGAGACCACAACTGCAGAGGGTGCACATCTCATGCAGGCTGGTAAGAAACCCAAATCCCGCTATTTACTGACATGTTCTGTATGCTTTAAACATTTTTAATTGATTCATTCATAACAATTGATCAAATCTGACAATGCTCACTGCTTGACAGTCATTAGGTTTACTTTCCTCCCAGGCTGATTACAAACACTGATATTAGTGTCGAGGAAAGTTCGAATTTACCTCAGTGTTCTGAAAATATCAAAGCCTGATTCAACACCCAGCATATCATATTATATGATACGTGGCTGAAAATGTTGTTACGCTCAGTACGCACAGTACTTTCATGTTGCAATAAGTTGTCATTCTTCTTTGGCCTCTTTATCTCGAGAGACAATGGGTAAGCGTCTGGAGATGGTCAGTGTTGTGTGGAGCAGCGCCTGGACTGGCGACAAAAGCCAATTCTAGAGCGACAGGCTCTTCCACAGGTGCTGCAGAAAAATGAGATTGTCGGGCTGTTACACAGTTGGCTCTTCCTTTGCGCCTCTGTCCTTTTTCCTGCCAACTGCTAAGTCTCTTCGACTCACCGCACTTTAGCCCCGCCTTTATGGCTGCCCGCCAGCTCTGGCAAACGCTGGCCATGGACTCCCACGACTTGCGATCAATGTCATAGGATTTCATGTCACGTTTGCAGACTTCTTTAAAGCGGAGACATGGACGACCGATGGCTCTGATACCAGTGGCGAGCTCGCTGTACAATGTGTCTTTGGGGATCTTGCCATCTTCCATGTGTCTCACATGGCCAAGCCATCTCAAGCGCCGCTGACTCACTAGTGTGTGTAAGCTGGGGATGTTGGCCACCTCTAGGACTTCTGTGTTGGAGATACGGTCCTGCCACCTGATGCCAAGTATTCTCCGGAGGCAGCGAAGATGGAATGAATTGAGACGTCGCTCTTCACTGACATACGTTGTCCAGGCCTCGCTGCCATAGTGCAAAGTACTGAGGACACAGGCTTGATACACTCGGACTTTTGTGTTCCATGTCAGTGCGCCATTTTCCCACACTCTCTTGGCCAGTATGGACATAGCAGTGGAAGCATTTCCCATGCGCTTGTTGATTTCTGCATCTAGCGACAGGTTACTGGTGATAGTTGAGCCTAGGTAGGTGAACTCTTGAACCACTTCCAGAGCGTGGTCGTCAATATTGATGGATGGAGCATTTCTGACGTCCTGACCCATGATGTTTGTTTTCTTGAGGCTGATGGTTAAGCCAAATTCATTTCAGAAAGCCGCAAACCTGTCGATGAGACTCTGCAGGCACTCTTCAGTGTGAAATTTTAAAGCAGCATCGTCAGCAAATAGGAGTTCCCAGATGAGGACTTTCCGTACTTTGGACTTCGCGCTTAGACGGGCAAGGTTGAACGACCTGCCCCCTGATCTTGTGTGGAGGAAAATTCCTTCTTCCGAGGACTTGAACGCATGTGAGAGCAGTAGGGAGAAGAAAATCCCAAAAAGTGTGGGTGCGAGAACTCAGCCCTGTTTCACGCCACTCAGGATAGGATAGGGGTCTGATGAGGAGCCACCATGTTGAATTGTGCCTTTCCTATTGTCATGGAATGAGGTGATGATACTTAGTAGCTTTGGTGGGCATCCAATCTTTTCTAGCAGTCTGAAGAGACCACGTCAAAGGCTTTGGTGAGATCAATGAAAGCAATGTAGAGGGGCATCTGTTGTCCACGTCATTTCTCCTGTATCTGACGAAGGAAGAACAGCATGTCAACGGTCGATGTCTCTGTCCGAAAGCCACACTGTGCCTCAGGGTAGACGCGCTCGGCCAGCTTCTGGAGCCTGTTTAGAGCGACTCGAGCAAAGACTTTCCTCACTATGCTGAGCAGGGAGATTCTACGGTACTAGTTGCAGTCACCTCGGTCGCCTTTGTTTTTATAGAGGGTGATGATATTGGCATCGCGCATGTCCTGAGGTAATGCTCTCTCGTCCAGCACAGGCATTGCAGTTCATGTAGTGCTGAGAGTATAGCAGGCTTGGCACTCCTGATTATTTCAGGGGTAATGTTGTCCTTCACAGGGTTTTTTCCGCTGGCTAAGGAATCAATGGCATCACTGAGTTCCGATTTGGTTGGCTGTCTGTCCAGCTCATCCATGACTGGTAGAGGCTGGGCTGCATTGAGGGCAGTCTCAGTGACAACATTCTCCCTGGAGTACAGTTCTAGGTAGTGCTCAACCCAGCATTATCATTAAGTGCTTCATATTTACCAAATGTGGTCACGTTTCCTTTGGCATTAAATGCCTCACACTTACGATATGTGCTTCAGTGAGAATTATTATTTATTGACTCGTATTTACCAGATATGGTCAGTGTACACCATTATTAAATGCTTCGTGTTTAGCAGATGTGGTCCAGTGATAAATATGATTCAATAATTCACGCTTACGAGATGTGGTCCAGTGCACAGTACTATAAATTATTTACCTTACCAGATTTCGTACAGTGTGCTTTATTATCAAATGCTTCACATTCACCTGATGTGGTCCAGTGTGATTTATTATCAAATGCTTCACATTCACCTGATGTGGTCCAGTGTGATTTATTATCAAATGCTTCACATTCACCTGATGTGGTCCAGTGTGCATTAATATTAAATGCTTCACATTTACCTGAAGTGGTCCATTGTGCATTAATATTAAATCCTTCCCATTCACCTGATGTGGTCCAGTGTGCATTATTATTCCATACTTCATATTTACAACATGCGGTCCAGTTTGCAGTTTGATTGAGGATTAAACACTTCCAATACATGATGCAATGTGCATTATCATTAAAGTTTTCGCATCTTCCACAGGTAGGTCTTTGTGCAAGGCATGGTGGTGGTGCAGTGCCGATGTCACCAGGTTATATATCTCGAGATGCAGTTGGATTCTCTGGGGCCATGGGTGCAAATGCCACCATGGCAGTTGGTGGATTTTTAGTTTCAGTTAATTCATAAGAGTCCAGAATTGACAGCTAGTTTCAATGCTGCAGCCATGAAACTCTATTTGATGATCTTATCACCCATCATGTGCACTAATGTCCTTTGGGGAAGAAATTTTGCAGTCCTTAACTGGCCTGGCCTACTGTGAGTCCGGACCCACAGCAATGTGTTTGGCTCTTAACTGCCCTCTGAAGAGGCCCATCAAGCCACCCAGTTGTCAAGAGAAATTAAGGATGGTCAAAAATGCTGTCCTTTCTTGCGATGCCCACACCCCATGAAATACTTAAAAATTACAGAACACTTCATATTTTCCACGTGTGTTCCAGTTTCAATTATTTTTGAACAGAAGACATTTACCACGTATGGATTATTTACCAGTGTGCATTATTTACATTTATCAAATTTGGTTCCATTTGAATTATTATTAAATGATGCACATTTACCAGATATGGCACAGAGTGCATTTTGATAATATTTTTTTCATAATAACTAAATGTGGTCCAGTGTACGTTATTATTAAATGGTTTACTTAATCAGACGTGGTGCAGTGTGCATATCACTAAAGTTAACAGATTTACGAGAGCTGGTCCAGTCTGCATTACTAATATATTCATCATATTAATCACATGTGGTCCCGTGTGCAGATTATTAAATGTTTCACATTTACCAGGTATGTCCCAGAGTGTGTTATTATTAAATGTCTTGCTACAATTAGCTGTGGTCCAGTGTGCATTATTATTAAATGCAGACAGAAATGAAAATTGAAGGCAGAAAATTCAGAAATGAAAATGGAAGGCTGCAAATCAATGGATGAGTCTCGAAGACAGAGCAAACAACAGTTAAAAAAGAAACGACTGGCAGTGCTCAAAGATATCTGTTTCAATGCATGTAATATGGAAATAAAGCAGATGAGCTGAGGGCACAGATAGATATGTGGCAGTCTGATATCATAGCTATTATAGAAACATGGCTTCAGGAGGGGCAAGAATGGCAGTTCAACGTTCCTGGTTACAGCGATTTCAGATCCGCAGGGAGGAGGACAAGAAAAAGGAGAATGGCAATTTTGGTCAAGAAAGCTATTAATGCTCTGAAGAGGAGTGATATGTTGGAAGGTTCATCAAATGACGCCATATGGATTCAGCTAAGGAACAAAAAAGGTGCTATCTCACTGCTGGGAGTGTACTATAGAAACCCCAAATAGTCGGATGGAGATAGAAAAGCAGTTTTGCAGGAAAGCTCTGAGGAGTACATGAGCAATAGGGCATTAATAGTAGGGAACATTAACTGCACCAATATTAACTGGGATAGTTCTTCTGTGAAATGAATTGAGTGAGCAGAATTATTGAGGTGCATTTAGGAGAAACTTTTTGCCCAGTATGCAGCAAGTCCATAAAGAAAGAACAAAGAACAAAGAACAGTACAGCACAGGAACAGGCCATTCGGCCGTCGAAGCCTGCGCCGATCTTGATGCCTGCCTAAACTAAAACCTTCTGCACTTCCAGGGCCCATATCCCTCTATTCCCTTCCGATTCATGTATTTGTCAAGATGTCTCTTAAACGTCGCTATCGTATCTGCTTCCACCACCTCCACTGGCATCAAGTTCCAGGCACTCACCACCCTCTGTGTAAAGAAACTTGCCTCGCAAATTCCCTCTAAACTTTGCCCCTCGCACCTTAAACCTATGTCCCCCAGTAACTAAATCTGCCAGCCTGGGAAAAAGCTTCTGACTATCCACTCTGCCCATGCCTCCCATAACTTTGTAAACCTCGATCATGTCGCCCCTCCACCTCCGTCGTTCCAGTGAAAACAATCCGAGTTTTTCCAACCTCTCCTCATAGCTAATGCCCTCCAGACCAGGCAACATCCTGGTAAACGTCCTCTGTACCCTCTCCAAAGCATCCACGTCCTTCTGGTAGTGTGGCGACCAGAATTGCACGCAAAATTCTAAGTGTGGCCTAACTAAAGTTCTATACAGCTGCACCATGACTTGCCAATTAATATACTCTATGCCCCGACCGATGAAGGCAAGCATGCCATATGCCTTCTTGACTACCTTATCCACCACCTGCGTTGCCACTTTCAGTGACCTGTGGACCTGTACGCCCAGATCTCTCTGCCTGTCAATACTCCTAAGGGTTCTGCCATTTACTGCATACCGCCCACCAGCATTAGACATTCCAAAATGCATTACCTCATATTTGTCCGGATTAAACTCCATCTGCCATTTCTCCGTCCAAGTCTCCAACCGATCTATATCCTGCTGCATCCTCTGACAATCCTCATCATTATCCGCAACTGCAACAACCTTTGTGTTGTCCGCAAACTTACTAATCACACCAGCTACATTTTGCTCCAAATCATTTATATATACTGCAAACAGCAAAGGTCCCAGCACTGATCCCTGTGGAACACCACTAGTCACATCCCTCCATGCAGGAAAGCACCCATCCACTGATAACCTCTGTCTTCTATGACCGAGTCAGTTCTGTATCCATCTTGCCAGCTCACCTCTGATCCCGTGTGACTTCACCTTTTGTACCAATCTGCCATGTGGTACCTTTTCAAAGGCTTTACTAAAGAGGAAGCAGTTTTAGACTTAGTTTTAGGAAATGAAGACGGACAGGTGGAAGGGGTGGCAGTGGGAGAGCATTTTGGTGGTAGTGATCACAATTCAGTCACTTTTAACCTAACTATGGAAAAGGACAGAGATAGAACAGGAGTTAGTGTTCTCAATTGGGACAAAGACAATTTTACTAAACTGAGAAGTGATTTAGCGAAAGTCGACTGGAAACAGCTATGTGAAGGTAAATCAGTGTCAGAACAGTGGGAGTTATTAAAAGGGGAGATTCAGGGGGTTCAGGGTAAACATGAACCCACAAATAAAAAGGGTGAAACGGCCAAACCTACGCGCCCCCCACCCGCCCCCATGGATGTCAAGGAGCCCACAGCTAAGGTAGAAAAGAAAAGTTTATTATCCGACGCCGAGAACTCAAAACTATAGAAAGGCGAGGGGAGTATAGAAAGTGTAGGAATTAAATCAAAATGCAAATAAGGAAAGCAAATAATGGGCATGAAAGAATATTGGCAAGCAGATTAAGATCAACCCAAAGATGTTTTATCAATACATTAAGAGGAAGAAGATAACGAAGGAGAGAATAGGGCCCACAAAAGATCAAAGAGATAACCTATGTGCAGGAGTGGAAGATAGTGGTATGCTTCCTAATGTATACGTTGCGTCCATCATCACAAAGGAGGGGGACAATGCAGATATTGTAGTTAAGGAGGAGGAGTGTGAATCTTTGGATGTGATAAACAGGGGGAGAGAGGAAGTATGAATGGGATTTGTATCCTTGAAAGTTGATGAATCACCAGGGCCGGATGAAATGTGCCCCAGGCTGTTCAAAGAAGCAAGGTAGGAAATAGTGAAGACAATCATTCCCCAGTCCTCACTGGATGCAGGTGTGGTGCCGGAGGATTGGATAATTGCTAATGTTGTACCTCTGTTTAAAAAGGGAGCGAAGGCTAGACTGAATAATTACAGGCCACAAGTTCTAACCTCAATGGTGGGCAAATTAATGGTATCTATTCTGAGAGACAGGATAAACTACCATTAGAAAGGCATAGGTTAATCAAGTATAGTCAGCATGTATTTGGAAAGGGAAGATCTTGTTTCAGCAAATTGATCATTTTTTTTGAAGATGGAACAAGAAAGGCAGATGAGAGTAGTGCAGTTCATGTGGTCCACACGGATTTCAGCAAGGCATTTGACAAGGTCCCACATGGCAACCTAGTTAAAAAAATAAAATCCCATGTGATTCAGGGAAATGCACAATGTGGATACACATTTGGCTCAGTGGCAGGAAACAAAGTGTAATTGTTGACTGGCTTTTTCACGACTGGAGGGCTGTTTCCAGTTCCAGGGCCATTCTGCAGGGCACTGTTCTCGGTCCCCTGCTTTTGTGGCATAAATTAACGTTTTGGACGTAAATGTAGGGGGCATGACCAAAACGTTTGCGGACGGCACAATGGTTGACCGTGTGATAGATTGCGTGAAGGACAGGTGCAGGCTGCAGGAAGATATTGATGGTCTGATCAGATGGGCAGAAAAAATTCAACTAGGAGAAGTGTGAGTTGATGGATTTGGGGAGGTCAGACAAAGCAAATGAATACAGAATGAATGGCAAAATACTGACAACGTAGAGGAAGTGAGGGTGAATGTCCACAGACCACTGAACGTCGCAGACCAGGGCGATAAGCTGGATACGAAGGCAAATGGAATCCTTTCCTTTGTTAGACGAGGTATAGAATACAAGAGCAGCGAGTTTTTTCTGGAAGTGTCTGACTCATTGGTTAGGCCACGACTTTAGTATTGTGTGCAGTTCTGGTCTCCTCATGACAGGAAGGTTGTAATTGCACTGGAGAGGGTACAGAGGAGGTTTTCGAGGATGTTGCCAGGACTTGAAAAATGCAACTATGAGGAAATATTGGATGGGCTAGGGTTATTCTCCTTGAAGCAGAGCAGTCTGAGGGGAGATCTGATGAAATTTGCAAAATGGTGTGGGGCATGGATAGAATGGAGGTGAAGGTTTATTCACCCAAGCAGTGACAAGCAGGCATAGATTTAACGTGATTGGTACTAAAATTAGAGGGGAGATGAGGGAAACCCTTTTTCACCCAGAGAGTGATGGTTTCCGGATCTCACTGCCTGAAAGGATAGTTGAGGCAGATCCACTCAACGTATTCAAAAGGAGTCCGGATATTCATCTCAAATGCCATAACCTGCAGGGCTACGGACCGCCTACTAAAAGGAGGGATTAGAATAGGTGGATCCTTTTTCCCCAACACAGACATGATGTCCCAAGTGGCCTCTTTCTGACCTTGAACTTTGTATGATTCTATGGTTCACATATATCAGATATGATCCAGTATGCAATATTGTTCATGGTTTCATATTTAACCGATGTGGTCCAGTGTGCATTATATTGGTAGAGTTGACATTTACAAGATCTAGTTAAATCGAGATTATTATTGCCTGCTCTGAAGTGACCAGAAGATTTTCCATTCTTTTTATTCCTTCTTTTTCTGAATTAGCCATTTTTGTTGTGTTTGCCTTACCTGCCTTCTTTCTTTCTATTTTATATTAAGTGCGGGGGCAGACCCAATGCAGCTGCGCTCTGCTTCTGAGCTGGTTTATTGGCCATCTCTCACTCTCAAGAGAGTCAGCCTGTTTCCTCCCATCACCTGCCAGCGTGGTGTTATGGAATATATATGGTAATTAGGTGTTATAGTCTGGATTGCAATCTACACATAAAATAAAAGCAAAATACTGCGGATGCTGGAAATTAGAACATTACAGCGCAGTACAGGCACTTCGGCCCTCGATGTTGCGCCGATCTGTGAAACCATCTGACCTACACTATTCCATTGTCATCCATATGTCTATCCAATGACCACGTAAATGCCCTTAAAGTTGGCGAGTCTACTACTGCTGCAGGCAGGGCGTTCCACGCCCCTACTACTCTCTGAGTAAAGAAACTACCTCTAACATCTGTCCTATATCTATCACCCCTCAACTTAAAGCTATGTCCCCTCGTGTTTGCCATCACCATCCGAGGAAAAAGACTCTCATTATCCACCCCATCTAACCCACTGATTATCTTATATGTCTCTATTAAGTCACCTCTCCTCCTCCTTCTCTCCAATGACAACAACCTCAAGTCCCTCAGCCTTTCCTCGGAAGACCTTCCCTCCATACCAGGCAACATCTTGGTAAATCTCCTCTGCACCCTTTCCAAAGCTTCCATATCCTTCCTATAATGCGGTGACCAGAACTGCACGCAATACTCCAGGTGCGGTCTCACCAGAGTTTTGTACAGCTGCAGCATGACCTCGTGGCTCCTAAACTCGATCCCCTTGCTAATAAAAGCTAACACACCATATGCCTTCTGAACAGCCCTATTAACCTGGGTAGCAACTTTCAGGAATTTATGTTCCTGGACACCAAGATCTCTCTGTTCATCGACACTACCAAGAATCTTCCCATTAGCCCAGTACTCTGCATTCCTGTTACTCCTTCCAAAGTGAATCACCTCACACTTCTCCGCATTAAACTCCATTTGCCATCTCCCAGCCCAGCTCTGCAGCCTATCTATGTCCCTCTGTACCCTGCAACATCCTTCGGCACTATCCATAACTCCACCGACCTTCGTGTCATCCGCAAATTTACTAACCCACCCTTCTACACTCTCTTCCAGGTCATTTATAAAAATGACAAACAGCAGTGGCCCCAAAACAGATCCTTGCGGTACACCACTAGTAACTAAACTCCAGGATGAACATTTGCCATCAAACACCACACTCTGTCTTCTTTCAGCTTGCCAATTTCTGATCCAAAGCTCTAAATCACCTTCAACCCCATTCTTCCGTATTTTCTGCAATTGCCTACCGTGGGGAACCTTATCAAACGCCTTACTGAAATCCATATACACCACATCCACTGCTTTACCCTCATCCACCTGTTTGGTCACCTTCTCAAAAAACTCAATAAGGTTTGTGAGGCTCGACCTACCCTTCACAAAACCGTGCTGACTATCGCTAATTAACTAATTTTTTTCAAGATGATTATACATCCTGTCTCTTATAACCTTTTCCAACATTTAACCCACCACCGAAGTAAGGCTCACAGGTCTATAATTACCAGGGCTGTCTCGACTTGAACAAGGGGACAACATTTGCTATCCTCCAGTCTTCCGGCACTATTCCTGTCGACAATGACGACATAAAGATCAAGGACAAAGGCTTTGCAATCTCCTTCCTGGCTTCCCAGAGAATCCTAGGATAAATCCCATCTGGCCCAGGAGACTTATCTATTTTCACTCTTTCCAAAATTGCTAACATCTCCTCCTTGTGAAACTCAATCCCATCGAGCCTAGTAGTCTAAATCTCAGTATTCTCCTCGACAACATTTTCTTTCTCTACTGTAAATGCTGACGAAAAATATTCATTTAACACTTCCCCTATCTCCACTGATTCCACACACAACTTCCCACTACGATCCTTGATTGGCCCTAATCTAACTCTGGTCATTCTTTTATTCCTGATATACCTATAGAAAGCCTTAGGGTTTTCCCTGATCCTATCCGCCAATGACTTCTCGTGTCCTCTCCTTACTCTTCTTTGCTCTCCTTTTAGATCCTTCCTGGCTAGCTTGTAACTCTCAAGCGCCCGAACTGAGCCTTCACGTCTCATCCTAACATAAGCCTTCTTCTGCCTCTTGACAAGCGCTTCAACTTCTTGAGTAAACCACGGCTCCCTCGCTCGACAACTTCCTCCCTGCCTGACAGGTACATACTTATCAAGGACACGCAGTAGCTGCTCCTTGAATAAGCTCCACATTTTGATTGTTCCCATCCCCTGCAGTTTCCTTCTCCATCCTCCGTATCCTAAATCTGAAATAAAAACACGAAATGACCCGAAATTGTAACTCTGCTTCTCTTTCCACAGATGCTGCCAGACCTGCTGAGTGGTTCCAGCATTGCTTGTTTTTATTGCAATCGACACAGCCTGGTGCGGCTTTCTGATCAATTGTTTGCTTTTTTCACAATCTCCGATTCTGTGTAACCAGATGTTTCATCCCATTCCTCAACTCTTCCCCGAACATTCTCGGTGTCAGTCCACAGGTACGTATGTTGTTACAACAGCTGACACGCTGTAGCATGCATCCTGTTTGCTTGGTGATGTATGTTGTGTTACTGTGGTATTGCTTGTTTAATTGTGGTCCCGCACACACCACCTCAGGCAATGCGCAACATATGTTACCCAGTGAATAACGGAATTGCCAGACATAGTAAAGAGCAAGATCATTGATCTCTTCCAGTAATTGCTGTCTGCATCATTTGATCATCCATGCTGCGGAGCAGTGCCCTGCCGGAATATATTGGTCGTGAAACAGTGAGAGCATTGAACAACGGGATGAAAAAGTTCGGCTGTAAATGGGTTAAAATTCTTTCAAACCACCCGTCCGCCACCCATAAATATGCCTCTGATCTCCCCCTCTCTGACGCCGAACTTTCTGAACTTAGCAAAGGAATCCGTCTAATCTCCTTACTGCCCACCTCAATGAATTTCGGGCTCTACATTACTTTGAGCTCTTCTTCCATCGTCTGCGCCTCGGAGCTCACTTCTTTGACCAGGAGCCACCACCCCCCCCACCCGCCGCCATCGATCAGCAGACCCATTCAACAACCGCCAGCATTATCCCTCTACCTGGGCCCCTCCCCCTGGCGTCTTACCCGCTCTTGATCTTTTCATTGAAAACTGTTGGCGAGGCATTTGTCATCTCAATTTCTCTGCCCCCTGACTCACTCTAACCTGTCCTCCTTTGACCTTGAGGCACTCCGTTTTCTCAGGTCTAACCTCGACAATGTCAGCAAACCTGTAGACAAGGTGCTGTTGTGTGGCATACCGACCTCTACCTTGCAGAGGCTCAGCGCCAACTTTCAGATACTTCTCCCGACCTTTACATGGTCCATCTCTGACACTTCCCTTCCCTTCCTCGACTTCTCTGTCTCCATCTCTGTGGATAGGTTGTCTACCAATATCCATTATAAGCCCACTGACTCCCACAGCTACCTCGACTGCACTTCTTCACACCCTACCTCCTGTAAGGACTCCATTCCATTCTCCCAGAGTCTCCGTCTCCGACGCATCTGCTCTGATGATGCTACCTTCCATGACGGTGCTTCTGATATGACCTCCTTTTTCCTCAACCGAGGATTTCCCCCCACTGTGGTTGACAGGGCCCTCAACCGTGTCCGACCCATTCCCCGCACCTCGACCCTCACCCCTTCCCCTCCCTCCCAGAACCGTGACAGGGTTCCCCTTATCCTCACTTTTCATCCCACCAGCCTCCATATCCAAAGGATCATCCTCCGCCATTTTCGCCACCTCTAGCGTGATGCCACTACCAGTCGCATCTTCCCCTCCCTTCCCCTGTCAGCATTCCGAAGGGATCGTTCCCTCCGCGACACCCTGGTCCACTCATCCATTACCCCCACCACCTCGTCCCCGTCCCAGGGCACCTTCCCCTGCAATCGCAGGAGGTGTAATACCTGCCCATTTACCTCCTCTCTCCTCACTATCCCAGGCCCCAAACACTCCTTTCAGGTGAAGCAGCGATTTACTTGTACTTCTTTCAATGTAGTATACTGTATTCGCTGCTCACAGTGTGGTCTCCTCTACATTGGGGAGACCAAGCGCAGACTGGGTGACCGCTTTGCGGAACATCTCCGCTCAGTCCGCAAGCAGGACCCTGAGCTTCCGGTTGCTTGCCATTTCAACACTCCCCCCTGCTCTCATGCTCACATCTCTGTCCTGGGATTGCTCCAGTGTCCTGGGATTGTTCCAGTGAACATCAATGCAAGCTCGAGGAACAGCAACTCATCTACCGGTTAGGCAAACTACAGCCTGCCGGACTGAACATTGAGTTCAATAATTTCAGAGCATGACAGCCCCCCCCATTTTACTTTCATTTTTAGCTATTTTTTCTTCCTTTTTTTACGTTCCTTCTTACATGTTTTGCAATCTTTTTTTGCATTTATTTCATTTTATCTTAGTTTGTTCAGTTGCTTACCCACTGTTTTTTTCAGGTTGTTTTTCTTCAGGTTTGCACTTGCTGCTGTTCAATATTCAGTGCATTCCCACCTAATCTGTACTAATGCTTTGTCTTTCAATACACCATTAACATATTGTTTGCCTTTGCTCCGTGACCTTTTGGTCAGCTATGTGGCCTGGTCCAATCTGCACCTTCTCCTTTGTTATCTCTTGCCCCACCCCCACCTCACTTGTTTATAATCTGTGACTTTTCTAATATTTGTCAGTTATGAAGAAAGGTCACTGACCCGAAACGTTAACTCTGCTTCTCTTTCCACAGATGCTGCCAGACCTGCTGAGTGATTCCAGCATTTCTTGTTTTTGTTTCAGATTTGCAGCATCCGCAGTATTTTGCTTTTATATTAGAGAGAATCTAGCAATGTGCTCTTGACGTTCAATGGTCTTACAAGTGCTGAATCCCCCATGATCAACATTCTGGGTGTTACCATTGACCAGGAATTGAACAGGTGTGGTCATAATGTGACATGTTTCAATACATCTCATCTTTAAAGTATCCCAACTGAACCAGTCCATACAAAGCTGCCCCTTTATCCGCGAAAACTGCCCAATAAACGTTCTCATATCTGGCTTCAATGCGTATATATTTCTTGCGAAGTAAGAGGACAACAATTGTAAACAGGACTCAAGGTGTGGCGCCACCAACGTTCTAAGAACATCTTCACCTCGTGGAACTAGACTGTTCTGTAGTATTACGTTATAAATCTAATTTTGGTGACTTATAATGACACAGCTCATAGTCTGGCAGGCATGGATGATGGGGAAGGAGGGTGGGAAATGAATGTAGGAGGGTGAGCTTTTCGAAGGGGTTGGTTGTTCTCTGCTGGGGCACTTTGTGGGGAGGACAGACAAACCTACAGTGAGGACATTCATTTTACTGGGCCTGATTCCACTAGCGGCAGGAATAGGCCCTTAAGCAGGTAATAATAGGCCTCTTCGGGCCCTCAGTTGGCCACTGGCCAGGAAAACCTTTTCCACTCCCAATTTGTAGCAGTGTAATGGAACAATGACGGGACCTTCCTCACCTTCCAGCCATCGCACATCGATGGGACACACGCTTCCTATTCCATCTCTGGGAGTGGCGTGGCATTACATCCAGGCCTATTAGTCATCACACTTCCCGCATTGGGAAAAGGCATGCCTTACTGCAGTAAGGGCTTCGTTCAAACAGTTAGAAAATACAATACGGTCTGAATACTGTAAACATTTTTTACAAGTAACTTATAGTGCACTGCAGAGGTGACATGCAATCATAAAACACATACTATATTTTACTAATACTATATGTTATTTAGCTGACAGTGGCTGCTCGCCTCATCAAAGTTCAACTGCCCTCTGGTGAGGGCTTCTAATTTCGCCTCGATAGAAAATTTTTTAGCCTCAGACGCCTCTGTGTCAAACCTAAACCTATACGCCAGACATACATGGTCTTCAGTTTGTGGATGACTGCAGTGTCATTGCCCATACTGCTCCAGATTTCAAAGTCACTCTCGATCTCTTCAATTCTACATGGAGGGGACTTGAATATCCTCTTTGTTGCCAAAACAAAACTGATATGTCAACTTATTTGTGGCTATCCAAATATTCCATATCCGATATATGTTGAAGGAGAGACTCTGGAATGCGTTGAAAGGTTCCCATAACCTGTCAGCCACCTTTCTCAAAAGGCCGCCATTGATGGGGAGATCCAACAATAGATCAGCTGTGTCAGCTCAGCCATCTACAAACTACAGCAGCGAGTGTTTGACAGTATAGACTTCTGCAAGTCAACAAAAGTGCTAGTGTGCAAACAGTTGTCATCGCCGTACTCCTGTTCCGCTGTGAGACCTGAACTGTGTATCAGCGACAAATAAAAGCGCCAGAGAAATTTCATCAGCTATGACTCTGCTGCATCCTCCAGATCAACGGGAAGAACCATCGAAAACACACTAGTTTCATTTTTGAAACCAGCTCCACAAGCATTCACGTAAATTTCCTGAAGAAAAACAACTTCGATGGACAAGATACTCTATTTGGATGCTCAAAACTGGTATCCCCCGCCAGGTACTGTTTTCCCAATTCTCAAATGTCCTCCAGGGAGGACAAAGGAAATGTTTCAAAGACACTCAGAAGCTCTCTCTGAAGCGCGGCAGCTTTGATATCGATGACTGGGAGGAGTTTGCGAGAACCGTTCAAAATGGGACAACTTGTCTGTCATGCTTTGAGTCCAATCTCCTTAATGATGAAGCAGAGTGGCGACAGAGCAGGAAAGAAAAGGAATCAAATCCCACACTCGGGATCCCACTGCCTCGTGTGAAATCCTGTCCCATGTGCCCAAAAATCTGTGGATCGAGAATTGGCCTATTCTGTCACATGATGATCCATGGCAGAAACTTGTGAACCTATGTACACGTCATCCTCGAATCAAGGGACAGCCGACAATTTTCCTAAATTTACCAATAACAAATGTAAGATTAATAGGATTCAGACAAGTCAAAATTCTCACAATTCAGAGCTTTCCTTCAGACCTGCTTCTCTTCGAACTCTAGTCAGATCATCACTAATGACATTGCTTTTCTCTGCAAGATGTACAATTTCAGGTGCAAATGGCTGTAACAATATTCTCCACTGAAACAACCTGGCTTTCTTTGTTATGCTTTTTCTGCAGAAAAACGAGTGGGTTGTCATCCCTATAAAGCAATATTTACCAGTGACTAGTGGTCATATCTGCATTAAAGTGCTGTAAAGCCCGTACAAGATGACAACACTGGTTGAAATCCCAAAACGGAAGCTGGTGCAAATTTATTAAAATTCAATTGATTAATAAAATTACTTAACTAATAAAAGACAATTTGTAATTGAAGGCTATTCTCAGTAATGGTGCCATGAAAATTGACATCGGGTGTCGCAAACACCCACCTGGTTGACCTTTAGGGAACCAAATATGATGCCTGCTCTGCATGCGACTCCAGACCCACATCGATATTGGTAACTCTTAACTGCCTTCAGAAATGGCCCAGCAGGACATTCAGCTGTCAAGGGCAATTAGGGATGGGTAGTAAATGCTGGTGTGCCAGGGTCACCCGCTTCCCATTCCTGCAACATCAACTATTATGCATTGAGAAAAACAGTCTACTTTGTTCCGGTTCGTCAGTGATAATCTGAAGGAGATGAGTGCACTTCCAAAGATTTCACTTTGAAAAGAGTCTCCAGGAGCTTGTCTAAGTTGATTTGAGCCATTCCATATTGTGGCAATTTCTCAAATGACACAATGTAAATGTCTGCTCCCTCTTCACTAATTTGACTTACCGGGTTAGCCAAACTTTGCCAAGTCAAAGCTACGAGGAATTTCCCTTTGGTCAATCTCATCTTTCATCTCCAAATCACGTCCTCCAGCTTTGAGTCTTCCATTCGCATTTCAAGATTTAATGCAAATTAGACATGAACAACAATTAAATCACATACTATGTTTGTACATCTAAAAGATTACACGTTAGTTAGCTTATGGAATAATAATAGTCCGTACTAATCCTCTGAACAGGATTATCAACACGATGGTGCCAAACAGTTCCACAGTATAAGAAAATCACGAATTTTCTCCAATAGTTTTCCACATCATCACCTCCAAGTAGTGATTGAGTGTTTCAGTGCCAGATGGACGAAGGCAGTGCGGGAGGCTAGCGATGTTAGGCAGGTTCAAATGTGCATCTTTTATGAGCGAAGGGTTATGACATCTGAGGTTCAGCAGGGACCAACAGAATAAACGTTAAAAAAATCATACTGAGCCTGGCACAACAGCTAGTATGGGGAATGGTGTCAGTGAAATGAGTATGGACTCTGTGGCAGAGCGAAAGATGATTGCTTTGGTATTTCATATATTTAGTTGGAGAAAACTGAAGCTCCTGCTAAACAGACATTTGTAGTATCGTCACACAGAGGCAGTGGAAGGTCGAGCGAGTTGGCGGAGAGCTGGACCATAGTGTTGCCAGCACACATGTGGAAGCTGACCCCATGTCATAGGTGTTGTTGGCATTGGGTAACATGTAGATGTGGAGGAGGAGGAGGTAAAATAGGAAGGTCAGGCACGGGCTGGTGGGTGGAGGGAATCCATTGCGGGGGAAGTTGTGGCTTTCATCGTATCGGAAAGACATGAACCAGGAAAGGGCAGTCCCACCAAAAGTGCCTAATGTCAGAGATATGGAGAGATCACGGGCAGGGTTTGATGCACGCTTGGAAGAGAGGGTGGAGTTCGTGAATTTTGAGACCACGACCATGTTGTGAGGACCAGAATTTTAAATGTTGAACAATTTGAGATGTAATGTAGGTCAGTGAAAACCATTGTGTTGTGTGAGCTGCTGGACCTAATGGGGGATGGAGATGTACGGTAGAGTTTTGGATCGAAGGAAGGTGGACGTTGGGGTCCCGGTGAGGAGTGAACTGGAGGAATAGTGTCAGGAGATGGCCCAGGTCTAATTTTACTATTCTTTAGCCACTGCAGAATGAACTGATAAACATTTGCAATAAAATCGCAGCGAGAGGGTTGTCAATGAAGCACGCTCAGAGTCTGCCCCTACTATCACCCATCATAAGTTCTCAGGTGCAACCCTGAGCATGGATATAACTATTGTCGTGTCAAAGTTTACATTTTAACTACTTGTGTCCCTGGATTCAGTGTATACTCTGGAAATTCTGAAGCATTTATTCATGAATCATTAGGAGTGAACATTGTCATTACAATGGCATGAAGCCTGCATGTGAAGCCGCTCATTATTGTGGGATATGTCCTGTATGCTTACATGTATCGGCCTTATCCCCAAGAGAGGTCTGATTAAGATATTCTGCTGGGTTTTAAGATATTCATGTTGTATGTACCATTTTATTAACATCGCAGACAAAGCTGCCGATGTAATGTGCTTGTTCAAGTGTCTGTCACAAATAGCAATGATCAGGGGAATAACCATGTCACTGGAGACTTATCCCCTATATAAATCAGGGCCTGTTCATATGTATCAATGCAGAATGACTACCAGAGCTCCGTATTTCAGAACAACACCAATTGGTGCTTCTCACAGAAATGGGATATCCAGTCATATATCAGATTGAAGATATTTACTATCCTATTCTTGCAACCATTGGAGTTCCCACTAAGCTGCCGTCTCCAGCTGCTGTTGTAGCAAATCAATATTAAATCGATGGTTGTAGTTGATAATGTCTTTCTTGTTGATTGGTTTACGCAGTTGTCTGTTCTGTTGAATGATGGGCTGTCCGAAGGCTCTGCACATTTGATGTTTTAGCAGAAGCATAATGACTGTAATGATTTTTGTTCATCAAATCCTTTTATTTGTATTGGATTATTCAGTGCACTGAATGTATTGTCCGTTGACAGAACGCCTCAGATTCTAAATGTTCGGGCTTGCACGACTTCCTTTATGTGTAATGATTTATGTTGTTCCATCCCTGAGAATGTGATCAGATTAATATCTCATTAATGTATTGGAATCAGGTGCTCGGGCTAAGTACGTAAGAATATAATCAATAGGAACCGGCGTAGGCCATTTGGCCCCTCGATTCTGCTCCACAATTCATTAAGATCATTTGTCACTTGATCTCGGCCTCAAAACCATGTTCTCGCTTGTTCTCCACAATTCTTGAATAGCCTACAGTTCAAAAATCTCTCTACCTTCTCCTTGAACATAATCAACGAATCAGCCTCTGCAGCTGTCTAGCGTCGAGAATTCCAAAGATTCATGACTCGCACCGAAAATTAATTCCTCCTCAGCTCCACCTGAAATGTGCACCTTTTGCCCCGCCCCACCACCCCACCCCCCCAGTTCTTGATTCTGCCTCAAGGGGAAACATCCGCTCACCATTCGCCTGTGGTTATTCCTCAGAATGTCATATTTCAATATGTCTCCCATACATTGAATCTCTGAATTATATAGGCTGAAACTATTCAACAGTTCCTCGTGAGACAGCCCCTTTTAACACGCATCAGAGGCTGCTCTGAACCTTTCTCAATTTATGCGTACTCATCCTTAAATAACGAGAACAAAACTGTACACAGGAGTCTAGGTGTGTTCCTGTCAAGGTTCTAAGAGCATTTATCAGAACATCAGGAGTTGTGGAACTAACCTGGCCTGGGATATTGCTTCATGATTCTAATTTCGGTGATTTACGATGAGGCAGCTCAGTGTCCTCTTTCCCCAACATCAAGGGCTGGATTGTAAAGGTTCACCGACGCTGGTAACGGTGGTGGGGGGGGGGGTAGGGGCGGTGTGGGGGAGTGGTGTGGGGGGTGGGGGAAGGGGGCATGAAAGACACAGTGGGGCTGGGCCCTTAACTGACCCAGCTGCTGGCAGGGCCCGTCCTGAACTCAGCGGCAGATGAGACCACATGGCAGCCTCCACGCTGCTTGGCGACTGGGAATGCATTAGAATACGCAAATTGAAGGTTTTATTAATATGCACGCCGCAGTGTATCTGCCAGCAGGTTTGGATTTTCATTCCGGCGGCGGCAATGCCGTATCTTCGAATCCCCGTTCGGGGAATGGAGGTGCCACATCTGTGGCGAGGGAGAGGAGGTGAGTTTCCTAGTGTGGGAAGGGGAAGCGGGGTCACAATGCTGTGGATTGGTCGAAGGGTAATGGTAAGGGGGAAAGGACAAAGATTCCGAAATTTATGTGGGTTGGGGCGGTGGGAAGTTCAAATGTTAACAGTTGGTAGTCCGGGGGCGGGTGGGTTGCAAAGGGCAGGAATGATGTGTAATGCCATTGGGGGTGGTGGGAGAGGACATTGATTTTTTATTTATTCAATTTTATAAACGTTAAAATAAGAGTGTCTCTAAAAATTTAAACGATCATTTAGGGCTATAAGCCCATTAAAAACGACGCCGTCAACTGCGCATTGGTGCTGAAAACCCTTGCCAGGGACAGAGGGACGGCTCGCCTCTCCCTCCACGTTATCATTAGTTCGGGAACAGCCGCCCGAGCCATGCTAATAAGCCACGCATTTGGAATCACAGAGGCTCTGCGACTTAGTGACGTGTGTGAGGGTCACATAATTTTCCACCCGTCACCTATTTTGGCCCCAAGAGTGGGTTTCAGTGGAATTTCAATATTTTATTGGGTATCACTTTGATGAAGTATTTCCTTATGGGAATCTGACGCTGCTTCAGTGGTCTAGCAACTGAACGGAGTTTGCTGATGACCCTTTAACATTCCCTTCTCTGATTCACTGCAGTTCAATTCATTTACTGTCAAAGGGATTTGTTGCAAATGTATTGACGTTATGTTGTATCAGTTTGGACTGAATTTCTTGGAATCACGAGCCATTCTAGTTAATTGCAGAATATAAATCGCAGTGCTGCTGGTGTAGTTTTGTTGATTGAACAAACCCACAATCTAACTCTGGACTTTAAAATGACACGAGATGAAATGTCAAACAGCGTGGGTTCCGGTCTGAACGAGGTACTCAATTTTATTTGTTCTATGTATTGTCGATAGATTGAACGGTGCCAGTTGTGGGAATGAGTGTCGAGCTTACCTGTGCAGATGAATGTCCTGGGTTATTTGTGGGATGTGCACATGATGAGGTCAAACAACTTTCGGTAGCTGTACATTAAGTACTTTATTCACAACGCTTAAACCAATTACACCTTTGGTCTCTACATTACGTATTGGCGAGAGACAGCATGGTTTTGTGAAGGTTTTGTCTTACTGATTTGATTGAGTTTTATGAGGAAGTGACAAAGATGATTGATGAAAGAAGATTTTATCTATATGGACTTTAGTAAAGCCTTTGACAAGGTCCCACATGGCAGACGTGGTACAAAAAGTGAAGTCACACTGGATCAGAGCTGAGCTGGCAAGATGGATACAGAACTGGCTCAGTCATAGAAGACAGAGGGTATCAGTGGATGAGTGTTTTTCTGAATGGAGGAATGTGACTAGCGCTGTTCCACAAGGATCAGTTCTGGGACCTTTGCTGTTTGTAGTATATATAAATGATTTGGAGGAAAATGTAGCTGGTCTGATTAGTAAGTTTGCGGACGACACAAAGGTTGGTGGAGTTGCGGATAATGATGAGGATTGTCAGAGGATACAGCAGGATATAGATCGGTTGGATACTTGGGGGAGAGAAATGGCAGGTGGAGTTTAATCCGGACAAATGTGAGGTAATGCATTTTGGAAGGTCTAATGCAGGTCGGAAGTATATAGTAAATGGCAGAACCCTTAGGAGTATTGGCAGGCAGAGAGATCTGGGCGGACAGGTCCACAGGTCACTGAAAGTGGCAACGCAGGTGGATAAGGTAGTCAAGAAGGCATACGCAATGCTTGCCTTCATCAGTCGGGGCATAGAGTATAAAAATTGGCAAGCCATGTTGCAGCTGTACCGATTCTTTGTTTGGCCACATTTAGAATATTGCGTGCAATTCTGCTGGCCGCACTACCAGAAGGACGTGGAGGCTTTGGAGAGGGTACAGAGGAGGGTTACCAGGATGTAGCCTGGTCTGGAAAGCATTAGCCGTGAGGAGAGTTTGGAAAAACTCGGATTGTTTTCACTGGAACAGCTGAGGTGGAGGGGCGACATGATGGAGGTTTACAAAGTTATGAGCGGCATGGACAGAGTGGGCAGTCGGAAGCTTTTTCCCAAGGTGGAAGAGTCAGTTACCAGGGGACATAAGTTCAAGGTGAGAAGGGCAAAGTTTAGAGGCGATGTGCGAGGCAAGTATTTTACACAGAGGTTGGTGGTGGGTTGTGCAGGGTGATTTACCTGAGTTATCATGTTGAGTGAACTTGTGGAGGCTTGGAAAATCTGGAGAAGCGATTGGACAGAATATGTGCTGTGGATAGAGAGAGAAGTTAAGTGAGAGAGAGAGAGAAGAATCGAGAATGAATAGGGAAAATGAAATAGAGGGAGAGAGAGAAAGGCAGAGGGAGAATGAAAGAAGAAGGACAAAGAGAGGGAGAGAAGCCACAGTGTGAATAATTCACGAATATGAACTGCTAAATTTTCCGTAACAATTGTAGTGAAACTGTGAGTTGAAGGTATGATTAGGATTTTGCTAGATTGTGCGAGATTTATTGCTGGACTCACTCCCTGTTTGTTAGTCCCGTTATATCCTCAACCTGCTTTAGTGAATATTCCTCTTAATTATTTCTGAACTGAGTAAATAACTTAATGGAAGCTGTTATTTACCAAATGAATTGGTGCTTCACTTTGTTCGCTTTCCAAAGCCTTCAGGACCTGCCTCCACCCCAGTTACCAAATGTCATTTTCTTTGTCTCCCTCCATTCCACTCACTGGCTCAGCCTCCATCGGCCTCCCTTCCCGTGATCTGACGTCTAAAACTCATCACAGCGGATCTCGACATTTTCACTTTTTGTGTCAGCCCATGTTAGCTCTCTTACCCAGCAAGCCAAAAACAGCTTCCCTGCTCCTCACTTACTCGGCCATTGGTCTGGAGGCTAAACTGGATTTAAACCATTGGATTCCCGCATTGAAAAACCCTTTGCCCTTCCACGCTGGACCTTCTACTGCATCCAGTGATCATTTTATTTCACCTTTATTTTTACAAATCAATTTCCCAATCAATTATTGATAAATGTGTTCAAAGAATATTCTACCCGAAAGGCTGGATGCTGCAACAAAGCTATAAATTTCATACCAGATCCTGTCAAACTGCTGTTTTAACTTGAGGTCTGGTCAGTAATTTCTCTGCATGCCTTTCTATTTCTTTCAGTAAACCTTGTGGCGATTCTGATCCTGTCCCGAGGAAAGTGCGGTCTCTCCAAATGTATCACTCGCTACCTGGTGGGAATGGCAGTGTCTGATCTCCTCGTTGTTATCGCAGATCCTATTTTGAGTTGGATTCCAAGTATATATTTCCCAGATTCATTCCTGTCCATTACTCCCATCTGTCGGTCAATTTATTTCCTGATTTTTGCAACCACAATGATTTCTGTCTGGCTGACAGTCGCTTTCACATTTGATCGATTTGTAACCATTTGTTGTGAGAAGCTAAAGACGAAATATTGCACTGAGAGAACAGCGGCTGTGGTTATCGGAACAGTAAGTGTGCTGTGCTCTTTAGAAAGTCTTCCCTGGTACTTTACAACCAAACCGTTATATATAATTGATAATGTTCCCTGGTACTGTATCTACCAGCAAATATTGAATACTTCCCCCGCATGGACCGCGTTTGAGTTGTTTCATCGCATATTAACTCCTTGTGTCCCGTTCATTTTGATTTTGCTGCTCAATGTTCCGACGGTCAGACGTGTTTTAGTGGCCAGTAGAGGTCGCAGGGGACTCCAGGGCCTCAGCAGTGGAGAGAATCACAATGACCCAGAGATGGAGAATCGAAAGAAATCCAACATTTTACTGTTTAGTATATCTGGCAGTTTTATACTGTTATGGGTGACACAGGTTGTATTTTACATCTATCAGATAATTACAAAACAATATTCTTCTTCTGTCAATGATCCTGTTTACATCATAAATCACACAGCAGGAATGCTGCAGCTTCTCAGTTCCTGCACCAACACCTGTATTTACGCTGTGTCCCAGACTAAATTCCGTCAGGAGCTGAAGAAGACCCTGAAATACCCACTTAATCCAATTGTTAAATTCGTTAAATCATATAAAAAGTGAATGTTTCGTGTTTTAGCACTGAAATACACTCCAGACTCCACTTCTAAACTCAGTACAGGGTTATAACTTTTTTAGTCACAGTCCAGAGGCCGAATATGATTGCAAACTTGATTTTTGTAATATTTTACGAAATATTGGACCTAATGAGAGCGGTTATCTTTGCAGAAGGCACCAGAATTGTTTCTCAAAAATGATGGTGCGAAAGAGCACAGCTGACCATCAATTGAAGCAGCTCTCAATCAAAGGGGCTTCTGTTGGATTGATGACAGAGACAGAAGGTGATGTACTGGTAATATCACTGAGCTACTAATCCAGAGGCCCAAATTAATTACTTGGGAATGCAGGTACACATCACTGCATAGCCGCTGGTGGAATAATAATGCCATGAAATAAAAAGTGGAATAGTCGAACAATGTCTTTATGGAAGATGCCTGGGATACATGTAATTCTATTCGCGCATGTTGACAGAGAGAGACAGAGGGAGAGATGGTGAGAGAGAGAGAGAGATGGAGGGAGAGACAAAGGGAGGGACAGAGATAGATGGAGATACAGAAATGTGGAGGGCAAAAGAGAGATTGAAAGATATATAGAGAGACGGAGGGAGCTGGATAGGTACAAACATGACAATAAGGGAGAGACAGAGGGAGGATGACACAAGTTGCAACAATCAGTAACAGTCCCCATTCTCTGCCCAGTCATGTGTTCAGGTTCAGTGTGAATGTTTTAAGGGCAAGTGTTGGAACTGTCTTCTGCAAACGCCCATCGATGCTAAATCATTTGTTCCATTTTAAATCTAAGATTGACCTTATTGAATGCATTTCTGAAATTGAAAAAATCTTCTGCCGCTCTCTGTCCCTTGGTCCTTCTGCTCCTGTGTGTGCCTGTGTGCGTGTTTTATTGCGTGTGAGCGCGCGTGTGTGTCTGTGCGTGTGTGTGTGTTTGTGTGTGTCAATGCCTATTTCTCTCTCATCGCTTGGAACCTCAGTAAACCTCCACATACATCGAATAGTCATTTTATGTAGGTTGCTTTTGGTGAGATCACACCTGCAGAGGGTGCACTTCTTATGCAGGCTGGTGAGAAAAGCATATCCCGCTATTTAATGGCTTATTCTGCATGCTTTCAACACTTGAATTGATTCATTCATAACAATTGATCAAATCTGACAATGCTCACCTCTTGATGGTCTCCAGGTTTATTTTTCTCCCAGGCTGATTACAAACACTGATATTAGTGTCGAGGGAAGTTCGAATTTACCTCAGTGTTTTGAAAATATCAAAGCCTGATTCCACACCCAGTAAAGTATATTATATGATGCGAGGCTGCAAATATTGTTACACTCAGTATGTACAGTACCACCATGTTGCAATAAGTTGTTATAATCTCTATTCAAATAACTGTCATCCCACAACAGCAAAATTTCACTGGGTCAACATTCTCATCAAACACTAAAGCATTCCAGAAAGCGAGGCTCCCAAATTTAACAAAAGTTTCATTTTCTGAGTCTCGCTGACATGTTCTGATTTACTGATGGGTTGCATTAGCCTAGATTTCGTGCTCTGACCTGACCCCATAATATCATGAGTCAGGGACAAGCTTACTACCCACTGAGCGACAGCTGGTTCCATTCATCCCAGAAAATTTAGTTTCTGTGTGCGGCCAGATTTGTTTTTGTTCCGTGCATGGTTCTTTTAAATGTTTCAAGGAATCTTTCCAGACGTGTGCAATTTATCACCGAACAGGACTTGTGTGGTACCTTCCAGGCTGCAGCACGCAGTTTTGTGGGAACACTGACCGACAATCTCCATCCCAATCCCTTTCTTTTTCTCTCTGGTTCCTTCACCTCATTGCTGTCCTTTCCTCTCTCTGTTACTCTCTGTCCTTCTCTATCCCTTTCTTTCTCAGTTACTCTCTCCATCTGGATGGAGGGGGAGAAAGAGAGGCAGATATAGAAGCTGCGTTACTCTTTCTAACCCACACTGTACCTGCCCTGGGAGTATTTGATAGAACAGAGAAGTCAGAGATTTACTCTTCAGCTAACTCCGTTCCTAAACCTCTCCTTCTTACTACCCCTCTTTCCTCTTTGAAGACGCTCCCTCAGCCCAACGTCTTTGTCCAGGTTTTTGGTCATCTAGGCTAATGGCTCATTAAGTGGCTTGGTGCCATTATTTTATTCATTCGTGGTGCGTGTCACTGGCAATGGAAGTTTTTATTTTTATTGCCCATTGCAAATTGCCTTTTGAGAGGTTGGGGTGAGCCACTTTCTTGAAGAAGTGCAGTCCATGTAGGGTAGGTGCACCCATTGCGCTGTTAGGAAGAGATTTCCGGGACTTTGACCCAGCGACAATGAAGGGACGGAGATATAGCTCCAAGTCCAGATGTTGTCCGACTTCTGCTGTTGTGTGCAGGCAATATTTTCAGTGAGCAGGCTCTACAAATTTTAATTATCATCTTTAACATGGTTAGATGGAAAGTTTCTCCAACAATCTGCCTGACTCTCTCCGTCTCCCCCTTCCTCTTTCCACCCGTCTCTCCCTCCCTCTTTCTGCCCGTCTGTCCCTCGCTCTCTCTCCTTGTCTCTCTGATGAAGTCCAAGATCACATATGTTTTCCTAATTACTCTCTTGAAATGTCCTGCAGATTTCAAAGATGATTGCAGGTGAACCTCCAGGCCCCTCTGTCCGTGCACATTCTTGAGAAATGTGCTATCGGAAAATCAAACTAAGAACATGGTTTCACGAAAAGTAAATCGTGTATATTGAGCATGTAACTGGAAGACCAGTTAAAGACGGTCCAGTGGATGTTTTATATTTGGTTTTCGAAAAGGCGCCACACAAAAGGTTAAAATGAAAATTAATTACCCATGGAGTTCGGGGTAATATAGTAGCATGGATGGAGAACTGGTTAACGGACAGGAGTCAAAGAGTCGGGATAAACAGGACATTTTTAAGTTGGCAGACTGGGACTCTTGGAGTGCTGCTCGGGCCTCATCTATTTGTTCTGAACATAATTGTTCGGAACCCTCACTAACTCTCCCTGCCTCTCTCGGTCCCTCGGCCATTCTTCGTCACTTTATCTATCATCTTCTCTCTCTGAATGCCTGTCTCAATCCTCACTCAGAACCTCAATAACAAAACACAGTCACAATATAAGCCATTCATTCATTTAACGTTAGTTTACTAACATCCAACAGCCATTTTAGGTTTGTTCACGATGGCCCTGTTGTGTTACCACAGGACGGGGACATTTATTTCCGAGACTAACTCCATACTAATGTAAGGTTAATGCTTAAAAAAGTGATGGTACAGAGACATGGAGCCGCTAAGAGACACACCGTAGTAGACAGGAGTGAATTATTTCTTGTTCCCATTGTTTACTGTATGTGCACAGGAGCTGACACTGTATTAAATTCAGTCAAGGGATCTGGGAATCACTGGCAAGAAAGTCATTTATTGCCTATTTTCCCTTGGAAGGTGGTGATGAGCAGCTACCCTCATCGAGCCTACTTGTTACCCCACGAAAGAATCAATCAAGTTAGTCTGACACGATCTTCACTTAACAAATACACGCTGACTGTGCTTGATTAATCTGCACCTTTTTAAATAACGATTCATATTGTTCACCAGAATGTTTTCCAATACTTTGCCCTCCACTGAGTTTAGGCTGGGTGGCTTGTAATTTACTCAGTCTATCTCTTGCTCCTTTATAAAATCAACGGCACAACATTTGCAGTGTTCCAGGCCTCTGGCATCACGCCTGTAAGTAGAGCGGATTGGAACATGATGGTCTGAGCCTTCGCTATTTTCCCCCTTGCACCTCTTAACAGTCGGACGCAGTTCAATTATCAGCTTTCAAAGATGCAAAACCGCTTAATATTCCCTCTCTCAATGTTTATCCCATCCGAAATTTCAAACATCTCCTCCTTGACTACAATATCTGCATTGTGCCCTCTTTTTTGAAGACTGTTGTAAAATATTCACGAAGAGCCATGCCCACATCTTCCACCTCCTCAAGTAAACAGAATGAGGAGAGGCATTATAAACGAAATGATACAATTCTAAAGGAGGTGACGGAGCGAACAGATCTGGGGGGGGCACATGTGTAAACATCATCGAAGGCGGCAAGGAAGGTTGGAGAAAGTGGTTCAAAAGTCACACGGATCCTGGATTTATAAATTGAGGGAGGCGTGAAGTGTAAAAGCAAGCAGATTGTGATGAGCCACTGTGAAACACTGGTTCGGCTTCAACTGGAGTACTGTGTCCAATTTTGGGCACCACAAGTTGGGAAGAATGTGAAGGCTGTAGAGAGGGTGCAGAAAAGATTGACGAGAATGTTTTCATAAATCAGGGATTTCAGTTGCGTTTTTAGATAGAGATGCTGGGCTTGCATCCTCACAGAAGAGGTTAAGGGGTTTTCATTGAGGACTCATCCTTCTTAGCTGTTACGATTCCATGAGATGGAAAAAGTTGTATTTTTATTGTTCCAGCCAAAGTGAACACACTGACATTTCTCCACAGTATATTCAATCGGCCACTTTCTTGCCCACTCAGTGAACCTCCCCATATCCTATCTGTGGCCTCCTCACAGCTTACTGTCCCACCCGCATTTTCATTATCAGCTAACTGGATACATTACACTCCATCCCTTCATCCAACAATCAATTATCCCCACGATTGTCTTCATCTGCTTAAGATCAACAACGTGTTTCAGTTATTACTGCACTATATCCTGCCTCTGTTCTCAAACACTAGACCCAGCCTCCGTTGTTGCTGCAATAGACGACGTCTTGGTTTGTTCCACTGCGCCAGGTAATTGTTAATGCTGGGTTTCACCCTGTCTCATTTTTCACTGCACAAGACCATTTCTCTGTTTATAATATAGTAGGGCCTGTCTCTACTCTATATCTAACACCATGCTGCCTCTGCCCTGGGAGTGTGAGATTAGACAGTGCAGATTGGAATTTACTCTGTGTCTAAACCGACACTGTGCTTGGCTTTGGAATGTTTAATGGGGCAGTGTAGATCGAGCTTTATTATATCTCCCTGGAATTTGGGAGATTAAGGAGTGATTTGATCAAAGTTTTCAAATTAATAATGGAAAAAAAACTAGTCCCATCGAATGTGGAGTCCAGGAAATGGAGGCATAGTCCAAAAATCGATTCCGGGTACTGCCTGTGTGGAGTTTGCAAGTTCTCCCTGTGTCTGCGTGGGTTTTCTCCGGGTGCTCCGGTTTCCTCCCACAAGCCAAAAGACTTGCAGGTTGATAGGTAAATTGTCCATTATAAATTGTCACTAGTATAGGTAGGTGGTAGGGAAATATAGGAACAGGTGTGGATGTTTGGTAGGAATATGGGATTAGTGTAGGATTAGTATAAATGGGTGGTTGATGGTCGGCACAGACTCGGTGGGCCGAAGGGCCTGTTTCAGTGCTGTATCTCTAATCATATTCTAGCCTCGACAGAGACGCACACATTCCATGAAAGAATTAAAAATATCTGAACACTTCACATTTTCCCGGTATGCTCCAGTTTGCATTCTTATTGAACACACTATGCACTATTGCAGAACAGTTCATATTTACCACGAATGGGCTATTGTGCTTTATTATTAAATACTTCACATTTCCCAGATATCGTCCAGTGTGCATTATTAAAAGTTGAATTTTACCAGATGTGGCCCAGTGTACATTATTATTAAATTATTTACTTAACCAGATTTGATACTGTGTGCAATATGATTTGAATGCTTCATATGTACCTGATGTGGTCTAGTGTACATTAGTGTTAAATTCTTCCCAGTTACCTGCTGTGGTCCAGTTTGCATTGATATTAAACGTTTATCATTTATCACATATAATCTAGTAACCATTACTTTTACATGCTTCAAACTTACAAGATGTGGTCCAATTTGCATTATTAGTGAAGACCTGACATTCACCAGATTACGGCAGTTTGCATTATTTGATGCCTCACACTTACCAAATGTGGTCCACTGTGCATTGATATTAAATGGTTCATATTTACCAGACGTTGTACAATGTGCATTATTATTAAACGATTCACATTCCTAGATGTGGACAACAGTGCATTATTATTAAATGGTTTTGATTTACCAGATCTGGCACAATGAGGATTACTATTAAATGTCTTCATTTGCCAGATAATCAGTGAGAATTGTTATTAAATGCTTCACATTTGCCAGATCTTGTCCAGTATGTGTCATTATTATTAAATGAGTCGCAATTGCCAGCTGTGGTCCATTGTGCATACTTTTAAATGGTTCACATTTACTCCATATGGTGGAGTGCGCATTATTATTTAATGTTTCACAATTACCAGCTGTGGTTCATTGTGCATATTTTTAAATGGTTCACATTTACTCCATATGGTGCAATGTGCATTATTATTAAATGTATAACAATTAGCAGGTGTGGTCCAGTCTGCATCGTTATTAAAAGCTTCACATTTACCAGACGTTGTGCAGTGTGAATTATTATTAAATAATTCACAGTCACCAGATGTTATCTACAGTGCCTTATTATTAAATGATTTAGATTTCCCAGATGTGATGCAGTGTGGATTGCCATTAAGTATCTACATAGGCCAGATGTGGTCCAGTGTGTCCCGTTATTCAATTATTCAAATTGACGAGATGTGGTCCAGTGTGTATTACTATTAAATGATTCACTTTTACCGTATGTTGTCCAATGTGGACCGGAATTCAATGATTCACATTTACCAGATGTTGTGCAGTGTCCATTATTATTAAATAATTTACATTCGCCAGATGTGCTGCACAGTGCATTATTATCAAATGATTTAGATTTAGCAGATATGGTACAGTGCATTATTATTAAATGCATCATATTTACCGGATGTGGTGTTGTTTGCATTGTTGATGAACACTTCAAATTCACCAAATATGGTCCATTGAGCATTATTACTAAATGTATTACGTTTACCAGATGTGATGCAATGTGCATTATTGTTAAATGCTTCACATTTACCAGATTTGGCAACGTGCAGATTATCATTAAATTTTCCATTTTTACCAGATGTGGTTCAGTGCGTATTCTAATTAAATGAACCATATTTCCCAGATGTGTCCAGTGTGCATTAGCATTAAATGCTTCACATTTACCAAATGTGGTCACGTTTGCTTTGGCATTAAATGCCTCACACTTGCGAGATGTGTTACAGTGAGCATTATTATTTAGCATTTACCAGATATGGTCAGTGTACACCATTATTAAATGCTTCATGTTTAGCAGATGAGGTCCAGTGATCAATATGATTAAATAATTTACTTTTACCAGATGTGGTCCATTGTGCATTATTATTCCACGCTTCACATTTACAAGATGCGGTCCAGTTTGAATTTTTATTGCGGATTAAACACATACCATATATGACACAATATGCATTATCATTACTCTCTTCGCATCTTCCACAGGTAGGTCTGCGTGCAATGCAAGGTGGTGGTGTAGTGCCGATGTCACGAAGTTATTTATCTCGAGACGCAGTTGGATTATCTGCGGCCATGGGTTCACATGCCACCATAGGAGTTGGTGGATTTTTAGTTTCAGTTAATTCATAAGAATTCAGAATTGAAAGCTAGTTTCAATGCTGCAGCCATGAAACTCTATTTGATGATCTAATCATCCATCTTGTGCACTAATGTCCTTTGGGTAAGAAATTCTGCAGTCCTTAACTGGTCTGGCCTACTGTGAGATCGCACACACATCAATGTGTTTGGCTGTTAACTACCCTCTGAAGAGGCCCATCAAGCCACCCAGTTGTCAAGAGCTATTAAGGATGAGCAGAAAATGCTGTCCTTTCCAGCGATTCCCACACTCCATGAAATACTTAAAAATTACTGAACACTTCAGATTTTCCAGGTGTGTTCCAATTTCCATTATTTTTGAACAGTTGATATTTAACACGTATTGATTATTTACCAGTGTGCATTTGTCAAATTTTGTTCCATTTGAATTATTATTAAATAATTCACATTTGCCAGATATTGCACAGAGTGCATTATTATAATATTTTTCATAATAACTAGATGTGGTCCAGTGTGCCTTATTATTAAATTGTTCACATTTATTAGAAGTGGTGCAGTGTGCATATCACTAAAGTTATCAGATTTACGAGAGGTGGTCCATTCTGCATTACTAATATATTAATCATATTAACCACATGTGGTCCCGTGTCCAGATTATTAAATGTTTCACATTTACCAGGTATGTCCCAAATTGTATTATTATTAAATGTTTTGTAACAATTAGCTGTGGTCCAGTATGCAATACTATTAAATGTTTCACATTTACCAGATGTCGTCCTGTCTGTATAATTAATATATTCATCACATTTACCATGTGTGCTCCAATGTGAATTATTATTAAATGGTTCACATTTACCATTACACAGTGGTCCTGTGTGCATTATCATTAAATGCAGACAGAAATTAAAATTGAAGGCAGAAAATTCAGAAATGAAAATGGAAGGCAGCAAATTAATAGATGAGTCTGGAAGACAGAGCAAACGACAGATGGAGAATAAAAAAAGAGTTTGATGGAGCTCAAGGGTATCTATTTCAATGCAAGTAGTATAGAAAATAAAGCAGATGAGCTGAGGGCACAGATAGACACGTGGCAGTATGATATCATAGCTATAATAGAAACATGGATTAAGGAGGGGCAAGAATAAGACCCCAAGGAATAAGACCCCAATCTCTTTCCAGCACAGTTTCACCACATTTCCCTTTTCCTTATTGCTCCACTGAAATAATTTGAAGAATCGTGAAGCAACATATCAATCCTGTTGCAAATGACAACCTGTCAATCACAACAATGTGCCAAGCTATAAATCGCTGTGAACTTACTCCACTCCGCTCCTGCCTTATCATCTGTTGTCGAACAGTATTTGTTATGCACCACTGTTTCTGCTGCATCGTCAGCAGGTTTTTCCCCAATAAACTGTACCCAGGGCATCGTACATTCCAGCACTACACCATTTCAACTCTCTTCTTGTCTTCAAAACCCGTCTGGAAGTCGATATTTCTCACTACGTGCTCATCAATCTCGCACTCTCCATACTTTTCCACTGGTGCTTGATGTCACGCTGTTTTAACTTGCTCTATTATGCCGTCTGAGATGTCTGGATGTGTGCAGCGCTTTGTTCATGTAAGTTCTCATGGTTGTGGTCGGCGACCATTTGGCTGCAGGTAACCAGTTTCTTGCCACCCCATACTCTACGGTCTGGCTTAACCTGCTTCTTTCCCCATTGCAGTGGAAAGTATGTTGGAAAAGAGCATACCCAAAGGAAGAGACGAACCATCACAAGTCGAGTGATACTGAGCAGCTTTCCTCTCACTGCTTGAGCCTGCTTAGATTGGAGAACCTGTGTAGTGGGATTTGTGTCTTATATTTTTTTCAATATATTTTAGCACTAATATTATTTGACACAATTACTTTAATATTATGGCCATGCCGAAAAGAGCCATGTCAAATTCATATCTTTTAACATAGAATTTCACTGAGAGTGCAGCATTTTGTAAGTGACTTTTCTTTTAAAATGGACCATACGAGCCGCAAATAATGGCCACCAAAGGTCATCTGACTTGATCAGTGAATTTCTAAACAGCCATACGGTTTCACAAGAACAAAATGATACATTCCAGACCAAGAAGTGGCAATTCCCCGTATCCTGAGACAATCCAAGAGGTGATCCTGAACTGAATGGGACTTTCTGAAACAAAGGCAGCAATCAAGCAAGACGCCAGATAATGAATAATCACCCTAATTCCAAGACCATATTTGGGAATGAGAAATGTGATAATGCACATGATAAGCTAGCCATGTTGGTTTCTTTTTATTCTTTAAGTGCTATCTGAAGAAAGTCACAACAGCAACAGCAAAAAGGGCAGAACAATCTATGCCTAAATAATTGGAAACTGCAGCATGGTGAGGTCTCCAAGCCTGTTCTATTTCGAATCCACTGGTACTGCAAACTGACCTCCTGGTAACGAGACTACAAGAAACCAAGTTTGTGGCCTGCAGAAATTCTATCCCTTCAAGAGAATCCTGAAAGCCACTTCAGCACGTGACTCTGGCTGTTGAACTTAGCTAAGCTACACTTCAGGAGTGAAGGCGTCTTTTTCATAAGGTCTGCAACGTGTCTTTTCGAAAACGAGCCATGTGAATTATGAACTATTATTTTGATTATAAGCTGTAAAAGTGCACTGTTCTTTTCAACTGTACTTTCCTTAAGTGTGTTTGTGTATGTTGCTGAATGACTGAGTGCCTTCACGTTAGATTTCAGGTTGAGTTTTGAATGAACAGTTCAGAGGTTGTGCATTCATGCAATGCAGGACACGTGAAGAGAAGTTCTGGTCTTGAAACAGGAGCTGAATTTCTCACATGTAGCTTATATATTAGAACAGGAATCCCAAGAAAAATATTATGTACAATGGACACATTGATGGACTGATAATAAAATGCTGCTCATGAGCCAATGTTGCAAATGATTTGTCAATTGAGTAAGTATAGATCCATGCTCTAATTGTGATTAAGAGGCAGCTGATACTAATTGCGGAAATATTAGGGTACTTATGGAAGAACCAGTTTCCACCCAGGGAGGAATACGGGGGAGCTGGTCTGGAGAAAGGAAATGCAGTCTGCACTTATGCTGTATGGATTATTGTGAATAGACCGATGTGGAAGTAAGACTGGCTCCTGCTTTATCCTTTGACAGATACATGTTCACCAAATTAACATAATGGTCCTGCATTTTGCGCCTTCCCAGGATCAGATCTTGTAATTGGCATTTTACATGCTCCTTTGGTGATCTCTGTCAGGGCGAGGGATTTGCCTGACTTCACGCCGTGCAGGGCTGGTGAACGAAATATTCTATGAGGCTGTGAGACTCTCCCTCAGGGTACTTCAAACCAACCTACTCACCGCAAAGTAAAAATCTGCAATAATTGTAGTTCATGTGTGGGAGAGGCAGACGGACGTAGACATGCTTTTTCTGGCAGATTTGCCTTGAAGATATTTTGGGGGTTTGTTGAATGTCAAATTAGGAAGTGTAGAACGGATCCATCCTGATAGTGTGCGAAATCGAACATTAAATCACATAAATATTTGGGAATAAAATGTAAAATTAGGAGGGAAAATAGACCTTCTCCAGAAAGGAAACGAAACTATTGAAATAGGAAGATGTTTGTACTGACAAGGGATTGAATCTGATGCGCCAGTGAATCCACGTCTTTGGTTTCTGTTTGTTAGAAATGTGAAACCTGTGGCAGCTTTGCCTTTGCAGCCAACTATCATAGGCCTCGGCGTTAGAGGTTTCTTGCTGCTGTGTTTAGGTATCCCAGAAGATACAAAGATATCCTCGGGCCGAAATTGTATTACTTACTTTCCGTGAAACTTTGCAATCTGTTGTCAATCACTTCAAGAACTCTGAGTAAGTGCTGTGCTGCTAACATCTTCCTCCATCACCTACCAACTGGACACTCGAGCTACAGTTCCATCAACAAGAAGGCAATGTTGGCCCACCCATGAGCCCGAACCCACGCACACCCATTCTGCATTTCCCCCTGTTACTACGATGTCTCTCCATGTATTGGGAAGAGATAGTTCATCTGCTTCCCAAGATTAAGCCTTGAATGCCCCAAGGTTCGATACACAACATCATAACTATCCATATTGTGACCTCCTCTTTTCAAACATGTAACTAAGCATTGATGGGGAATTGAAGAGCCTGTATCAGATCCAATGACCCCTCCTCTTGTCCATATATGACACAATACTGCATATTTTCCATGTACTCCTGATCATTACAGTGTATCTTTTCGCAATTATCGCAGCCAGTCATGAAGCTCGTGGCTTGTTTCAACAAATAGACCAACGACAGTTTATACTTCCCCCAACTACCCTGTCATTTGCCTCTTTCAATTATTCGGTCAAAGATTGAGGCCAGGATGTGATGCAATTTACTCTGGATGAATGACGGACAAACTGAAACTATCTTCTTTCACTCCCACAAAAAAACACCTCATTTTTTGCATTGTTTGCATCAGATTTGTGCTGATAACAGGCAAGTAAAAATCGCATCACACATTTGCCATGAAATGGCCTTGTCTAACAAGAGAGAATCTAAGAACCTCCCCTTGATATTCATCGTCGTGGTCTTTCCCCAATTACCACATTATTAATATCACAGGCATTACCTTTGATCAGAAATTTAACTGGGCCAGCCAAATAAATATTGTTGCTCCACAGAAGATCAGACACTGGGATTTATGCAACAAATAACTCACTGACTTTTACATCCGCAATCTACAAGGTATAAGTCAGGAATAATGGAATACACTCCACTTTCCTAGATATGTGCCACCGCCAAAAAAACTCAAGCACCTCAGCAAGATCCAAACAAATGGGCTTGATTGATGTACATCTGCTGCACCATACTAACACTTAACGCCTTCCACCACCAGCACACAGTGGCTGTCGTGTGCACCATATATAATATTACACCGCAGGAAGATACTTATTTTATTTCGACAGCTCCTTTCAAGCATGAGACCGCTAACACTTAAAAGGATAAGGGCGGCAGACACATGGAAACATGAACAGCTGAATGCTCCCTCCTTGCCACAGACATCCTGAGTTGTAATGACATCGTAATTTCTTCACTATTGCTTGGTCAAAATCCTGGTACCTCCTTTCTAATCGGGTGTACCTGAAGTAGATGGAGTCCAGCGTTTCAAGATGGTGCCTCTCCACCACGTTCCCAAGGGAATCGAAAGGTGGATAACAAATCCCAGCCTCGCCAGCAATACCCACATCCAAAGAACAAGACGGAACTGCCTTCATCTTGCTACCTCTGTCTAAGCCCAGATGTGTGTTACATTGGTGCCCTGCCCAGCCCTGAGCTCAGCACATTCTCCATCGTTTATGAATAAGCGGTCTCCCAATTAAAACAGTGATGAGGAGGAATTTCTTCTCTTGAACATTCCATCGCATTTAGAATTCACGTGTGCAGAAGTCAGTGGAGTCCGGGTCATTGAATATATTCAAGGCTAGCTTAGACTGACTTTTCAAGACTTACTGTTGTCTGGCAGGAAATTGGAATTACGGCCATGGTCAGATCAGCCATTATGTTATTGAATGCAGAACATGATCTATGGGCTGAATGGCTTGCTCCCGCTTTTATTTCTCATGACCTTATGAATATAGGTGAAAGGAAATCTGTTGCATCTCTTGCATTTGCATAGAAAGGAGCTGCGGGAAAGAAAACCAGATCTTGGGTGGGATGGAAGAGTGAACAGAGATATTTTGTTCGCGATTTTAGGTGGACATGGTGGAAATGGAGGAGCATGATGTGATGAAGTTGGAGGCGGTTGCAATGGAAAGTGCGGATAAATGAATTAATATCATGGTTCTGGAAGATAGGGAAGGAGGTGAGGATAATCACTCGGGTGATGGCACAGATAAAGCTGAGGCCTCTGCAAAACTAATGTGAGGAATGCACGGTTAATGTGAACTGAAGAGACTGCAGAAGCTCTGGTATGGAAGATGGCATCGTTTAAACAAACAAAAGGCGATGAAGAAACTGAGAGAATGGAAGTTAACATTTATGCAAAGTGGAGTTGGAGGATGTGTGGTCAAGATAACTGTGGAAGTTGGTGGATCATAGTAAATATTAATGCAAAGTCTGTCCATTTACATTGAGGGAGGGAATTCGTGGAAGAGAAATGAGGAGTCACAGATGGACCGTTTTCAGGGGGAGGTACAGATATATAAACGCAAATTTGATTACATTTTCGAACTCGATGCGAACAAGGGTTTGACACAGCCACAATCATCGATGTATCGTATGAAGAGGTTGAAAAGTGAAACGGAGTAGCTTAGACCGTGTGAGTGAGAGAACAATGTTGAAAATCCTGCCATTGTGTCCAGTTCTAGGCACCACACGTTGAGGAACAATGTATAGACTTTAGAGGGGGTGCAGAAAATGTTCAAGAGAAAATTCCAGATTAAAGAATCGGGGTTGTTCTCCTCAAAGAGGAAATTGAGAGAGAGTTTGAGAGAGTTGTTCCAAATCATGGGCTGTTTAAACAGAGTAGACACAGAGAAACTGCTCTCATTGGCAGAACTGGCGAAAACCAAAGGACACAGGTTTAAGGGATTGGCAATAGAATCAATGGCGACATAAGGAAAACGTATGTTTACACAGCACGTGTTGAGGATATGAAATCAACTGGCTGAGAGAGTGGTGAAGCCAGAATAAATCAGAAGCGAATTGAAGAAGCAGCTGAAGAGAAAGCAATGCAGGTCAGTGATGAGAAGATGCGGGAGTGAGATTAGCTGAGCTGCCTATGCAGAGAGCTGAAATGGACAAGACAGACCAAATGGCCAGCTGCTGTGTTGCAACCATTCTATATTCCTTTTTGTTAGAATACATGAATTGTTGGACGGAATTGCACAGCCAAAGAGAGCATCCAAGGTACAGAGGAACATCCGTTACAGGCTTCTCTGACGTTAGGAATTTAATTTCTGAATAGTCATGCAGAGTGAAGGCCCTCACTGAAACAACATGAGATCTACAGATGGGACTCATGATTTTTGTCGGACTTCCCTGATTTCTGTTTCACACAGCTTCCAGTTATGTTAAGTTGCTTATTGTGATCAGATTTGGCCAGTCTTGGGGGAAGGAATGGGTCCAATTCAATTTTCGTGGAAAATATATCCCATCAACAGGGAATTACCACAGCTGTCATAATCTGTTTGTTCAAAGAATAGGAAAATCTGTTTGAACAATTTTGCAACCTCAGCATCCCCATGGAGATCCGGAAGGATATAAAGTTAATGCACTGGGTATGTGTCACCTCAGAATTTCTGTCAGCGATATTACCTGCAGCACGAACAGACCGATCACTCCAAGCAGAAAATGCACCGACATAATTCAATGGGTCAGGAAAATATTCTATGTGATCCTTGCTGTAATTGGCGTTCCTGGTAAGTATCACTAGCCAATGAAGTTTTATAAATCTGTGTATGAGCTGGTTTCTTCGATTACCATGGGAATACTGATATTACATGATATCGAACGGATACAGTTACACAGATACACATTAAATAATACAATTGCATTAATGTCCTGAATTATCTATGCAATTTTAATTGCTTGTCTCAACTGTTTCGAGCTCAAGGCACTCTGCATTGTACAGTGATTGACTTATGTGGGATGTTGTGTCCTGTGGAATCACAGTTCAAAGCAGCAAAACCTCAGAGGGGAAGGATTACAGGAATTATCTGTTAATGTTGAATTATACTGTGTGTGTGCACCAACTGGAGTACAGCACCTTACCTCAGGGATCATGTATAATTGGGAGTCTCTGTCAATCTAGAATTGTACTGATTGTGACTGACTCATGGTGTGGACAACGTAACTCTCGGGACCATGTATTTCCTGGATAATCTGTCATTGTATTCAATGCGGGTCCCCATCGCACTCTTACTCTAACTAGATTTGTTGAAAGCACTATGAGGTGCTGATTATTTTCCTTCCCGAGCAGAGTCCTGAGAAGCGTTTGGTCATTAATGCACTGCAATAATAAATAATCCTCTTCAATATTACGAAAAACACTGATGACTATGACTTGTTAATAGACAAGTTACCGATTTTACAACACAGAAACTGGGCATTCGGCACAACTAGATTACGACTGTCTTCCTGCTCTGCAAGAGCCTCTCTTCATTCCAGCTCATCCAATCCTATAAGCATATCCTTCCAATCCTGTCTCCCTCCTGTCCACACCTCGATTCGTCTTATTTTTCCCCATTGCAGCTACTCCAAGAGGTCTTAATTCTACGTTCCCAGCAGTACAAGTAAATCGGCCACTCTTGAATTCCATCATGCATTTATTGATGACGATCTTGTTTTCAGGAAATGCAGAAGTGGTCATCAGCAAAAGTGGAAATATCAGGTCCACATTTTCCCTCACTAATTTTAAAGGCCTCTATTAGTTCAACACTCATCCTTCTCTTATCGACCTCATAGTGCCACAACATATCCCAATAACTATAATCTCCCAGTTATGGGATTATTTTTGTGAAGAATACGTGCACCTGCTGGTTACTCTATATATTTTTATCTTGTGTAGTCCAGCAGAGTACACATTATTTATGTGTTCAATCACCACCTTTCTAATACGTTATTATAACACTGTTCTTTTGATGATATTCCTGTCGAAATGAACGTCTGTGCTTTGATCACATTTGCATTGACTCATGAAACTCCCTTTTCACTTTAACTCATTTATACATCATAGGGAGTGGTCCACGACGTATGAGTGGCTCCAATTCGAAGGACTGGTTCGAATCAGGGAGGGATTTCTTCGACACCAGAGAGTGATTCGAGTCTGGGATGGGGTCAAACAGTGGGACTGGTTGGAGACTGGGTACAGTTCTCTAGTCTATCCATTATTTGCCTCTTCATTGCTATATTTAACTAGTTGCCCAGCGTCTGTTGAGTGGGGTGCTGTACTTCCCTGTCCAGGATTTGTTATATCTGGAAGTGCTGGTGTTGGACGCAGGTTGAGGTCATGGACCCGATCTGACCCGATCCTTCCTGCTTTGATTGAGAAGCGGATAATTTTTTTCAGTAATTTACAGCCACTTTTCCCTTCTCGCCTTTACAGTTAATTTCGTGTCAATTGTGATCCTGTCCAAGGGAAATTGCGGACTATCCAGCTGCACCAACTGCTACCTGGTGGCCATGTCAACGGCGGATCTACTGGTCATTGTCACTGAGATCATACTCCGGAAAATCAATAAGTTTTATTTCCCATTAAATTTCCTGAAACTAACCTCTGTGTGTCGCCCTCTCTATGTCCTGATCCGTGCAGCCATCGACTGTTCTGTCTGGTTTACCATCGCTTTCACATTTGATCGATTTGTCGCCATTTGTTGCCCGAAGCTGAAATCGAAATATTGCACCAGGAAAACTGCGACTGTGGTTCTAACAACAACCAGCATTCTGCTCTGTCTGAAAAATATTCCCATGTACTTTAGATTTAAACCTTTTCTGGTAATCGACAATGTCGAATGGCGCTGCACTAATAAGCCAAGCTATTTTACTGACCCTCGATGGATTGGATTTAGAATGTTTGAAAAAGTTTTAACACCATTGTTGCCTTTCATTTTAATTCTGTTGCTGAACGCTCTGACGTTCAGACACATTTTAGTGACCAATCGAGTTCGTCAGAGACTGAGGGGTCAGAGCAAGAAAGATCATCACAGTGACTCTGAAATGCAGAGAAGAAGGAAGTCTATGATTTTACTCTTCAGTATATCTGGCAGTTTCATATTTCTGTGGCTGGTGTATATTTTATATATCTTTGCTGCTGGTGATCTCTTTGATGGTGAATCTTTTGATATATTTGAAGATGTCGCATATATGCTGCGGAATTTAAATTGCTGTACAAACACATTTATTTATGTGGCCACTCAGTCCGAGTTCAGAGAGCAGTTAAAGAGCGCCATGAAATATCCAGTTACATCAATTATTAAAATAATGAATAAACAAAACAACTGAGACCAGCTTAAAGATCCAGTCGTTAATGGACAAGAGGTGACCGCTGGAGGTCCATAAGAAAATGACCTGTAGGAGTAAAGACAAACACTAGCGCTGTTAGTGATGGGAAGAGGGGGTCGAGAACAGGAGGATGGGAAGTAAATTAGCAGGAATCAAAAAAGATAACGAGCAGTGAGCAAATGGAAAGTGATGACCTTCATAAAGAGGTCAGGAGGAAAGTGATTGCTCTCCCTGAAGGAACTGATGTGAAAGAAGCTTGAACTGTATGTGACACCGATCATTCAACAAGAACCATGCAGTTTAATAAGTATGCTAACAGAATTGATCAATTTAATATATCTGTAGAAGAAAACATTTATATCTAAAAACAACGTTTTTCCCCCTGATATTCCACGAGACACATTTATTCTTAATTGCGTTGGCACCCTGGGAATGTTGAAGTGAAAAATTTATGACAGTTGGCATTGTTGATAAGAAGACGAAAGAATGATGTACAACTAACTGCTTTGTATCTACAAGGATGTGTTATTTGTTCACACAATAAAATGTCAACACTTGGAGCCGAGGAAATAAGAGATGGACATGCTTTTAGCGTACTCCACTCTAATTACAGAGGTGCAGTGACAGCAGATGAAAGTCACATTAAACTAATGGAAGAGTTAATTGAAAGGATATCATAATATGGAATCGGAAGCCCAAAAGTTGGAATCTCAGAGTCTTTGCTGGTACAGTTTACAATGGTGTCTGTGGTGTAATTATTCTGAAATACAGTTCAACATAATGTCAATTCAGAGACAGGAGAACAAAGGGATCGCCTGTGCTGGCAACATTCAAGGAATCCTGGCCTTGAAGGGTAAGAAACTTCCCTGTTGACTTCAGTGCTTTTTTGTTAAGTATTTATAACGTCTTGTATAATAACTTATACTGGATTCATAAGTAGCCGTTATTTGTACCTTGTTAGGTCAGGCACAACTGAGGACCCCATTGTAATAAATTGAAAATTCGGAACTGAGAATTTTTAAATAAAAGCGTTTTACGCCTCAATACCCCCAAACATACAATGGTGCAACTTGGGGCCAGACGTTGAAAAAGGATAAAACGAAATGCCTGGTTGTGAAGTAGAGTGGAATCTTGCCCTGATTAGTCTGACCAACTTTTTTCATTCAAGGAAGGGAATCCTTAAGGGGAACAACCAGACATAGATCCGCAAGACCTGTGAATAAGATGTCATTTGAATTACCAGGTAAAAGATTGGTCAAAAACGTGGAACGAATATCAGCGAAAAAGAGGAATAATTTAGTATTTTAAGCTTCCCAAAACCATAGAATCATAAAAACATAAAACGTTTAAGGCACAGAAAGAGACCACGTTGACCCATCGTGTCTGTGCCAACCGAAAAAGGATCCACCTATTCCAGTCTCACCTTCCAACATTTAGTTCTTAGCCCTGCAGATTATGGTAGCTGAGGTACATATCCAGACTCCTTTTCAATGAGTTGAGAGTCTCTGCCTCAACTACCCTTTCAGGCAGTGAGGTCCAGATCCCTACCACCCTCTGGGTGAAAACATTTTGCCTCACCTCCCCTCTATTTTTCTAGCATTCAGTTCAAAGCTATGTCCCATCCCCACCCCCCCCCCCCACCCCAACTGACCTCTCTGCTAAGGCTAATACATTCTTCACCTCCACTCTATCCAGGCTACTCAAGATTTTGTACATATTAATCAGATCTCCCATCAGTCTTCTCTGTTCCAAGGAGAATAACCCCAGCCTATGCAATCTTTCCACCAACCTGCATTTTTCCACTCCTTGCAACATCCTCATAAATCTCCTCTGTACCCTCTCGAGGGCAATTACATTCTTTCTGTAATGAGGTGACCAGAACTGCACACAATACTCAAGTTGTGGCCTAACCAATGAGTTGTACAGTTCCAGCATAACCTCTCTGCTCTTATATTCTATACCACAGCTAATAAACGCTAGGATTCCATATGCCTTCTGAAACACCTTATCGACCTGTCCTGCTACCTTCAGGGATCTGTGGACATTGAATCCAAGGCCCCTCACTTCCTCTACGGTTCTCAGTATTTTCTCATTAATCATGTATTCCTTTGCCTTGTTTGACCTCACGAAATGCATCACCTCACAGTTCTCCAAGTTGAATTGCATTTGTTACTTTTTCTGCCCATTTGAGCAGACCATCAATATCTTCCTGCATACTCTCCTTGCTATCTACCAGAAGGCCAATCTTCGTATCATCCGCAAACTTATTTATCATGATCCATGCATTAACGTCCAAATCATTAATATACACCACAAAAAGAAGCGGACACAGTACTGAGCTCTGCACGATGCCACTGGAAAGAGCTTTCCTGTCGCTCAAACAACAGTCAGCAATTGCCCTTTGTTTCCTGTCACTGAACCAATTTTGTATCCACCTTGTTGTATTTCCATGAATCTCATGGGGATTTTATTTTTTTAAACCAGTCTGACATGTGGGACCTTGTCAAAAGCCTGGCTAAATTCTATGTTGACCACATCAGCTGCTCTACCATCATCTATCTTCCTTGTTACTGCTTCAAAAAAATGTGATCAAGTTGGTCAAACAAGATCTTCCCTCAACAAATCCATACTGACTCACCGTGATTTATCTGAGCCTGTCGAAGTGAAAGTTGATCCTGTCTCTCAGAATAGATTCCAATAAATACCCACTACTGAAGTCATACTGACTGGCCCGTAATGATTAAGTCTATCCTTCGCTCCCATTTTAATCCGAGGTACAACGTTAGGAATTCTCCAATCCCCAAGCACCGCACCCCAGTATCCATTGAAGACCATGGTGCCGGGGAAGCAGTAGAAAGCATGTTTAGCGAGCTGGTCACACCGCAGGTAATGGCTGCACAGGCTGAAGAGGGATGGCTGTCCACCAGGAGGAGTAATAGGCGCAGGCAGGTAGTGCAGGAGGCCCCTGTGGCCATCCCCTATCGAAGTGTTATACCGCTTTGGATACTGTTGGGGAGGATGGTCTCACAGGGAAAAGCAGCAACAGCCAAGTTTGTGGCTCCACGGATGGCTTTGCTGGTCAACATGGTAGAAAAAAGACTGGGAGATCCATAGGGACAGGAAATTCAATTGTAAGGGTAGCAGACAGGCGTTTCTGTAGCTGCAAACGAGGCTCCAGGATTGTGTGTTGCCTCCGTGGTGCTCGGGTCAAGGATGTCTCAGAGCGGTTTGTTCAAGGAAAAAGCATGCTGTCCTTTAAAGATTCTCCCTCGTTCAAAAGAGGTTTGAATTGGTTTGAATATGTGTTTCTTTGTCCTTTGCTTTTAAAAAAAGAGTCGGGATGTCATTACATCCAGAGAACTTTTGCTTCAGCACTCGAAGACTGCTAGAGTTAACGGTTTCCACTAGCTACATAACAATTTGCTGAATGGTATTTTGTGTCTGTATATATATATATATATAATATATACACAAATTAGAACATATATATATATATAAACAAAGGTGACCGCGGTGACTACAACAACTACCATGGAATCTCCCTGCTCAGCATAGTGGGGAAAGTCGTTGCTAGAGTCGCTCTAAACAGGCTCTAGAAGCTGGCCGAGCGCGTCTACCCTGAGGCACAGTGTGGCTTTCGTGCAGAGAGATCGACCGTTGACATGCTGTTCTCCCTTCGTCAGATACAGCAGAAATTCCGTGAACAACAGATGCCTCTCTACATTGCTTTCATTGATCTCACCAAAGCCTTTGACCTCATCAGCAGACGTGGTCTCTCCAGACTACTAGAAAAGATCGGATGCCCACCAAAGCCTCGAAGTATCATCACCTCATTCCATGACAATATGACAGGCACAATTCAACATGGTGGCTCCTCATCAGACCCCTTTCCTATCCTGAGTGGCGTGAAACAGGGCTGTGTTCTCGCACCCACACTTTGTGGATTTTTTCTCCCTGCTGCTTTCACATGCGTTCAAGTCCTCTGCAGAAGGAACGTTCCTCCACACAAGATCAGGGGGCAGGCTGTTCAACCTTGCCCGTCTAAGAGCGAAGTCCAAAGTACGGAAAGTCCTCATCAGAGAACTCCTCTTTGCTGACGATGCTGCTTTAACATCTCACACTGAAGAGTGCCTGAGAGTCTCAGTGACAGGTTTGCGGCTGCCTGCAATGAATTTGGCCTAACCATCAGCCTCAAGAAAATGAACATCATGGGGCAGGACGTCTCAAATGCTCCATCCATCAATATTGGCGACCACTCTCTGGAAGTGGTTCAAGAGTTCATCTACCAAGGCTCAACTATCACCAGTAACCTGTCTCTAGATGCAGAAATCAACAAGCGCATGGGTAAGGCTTTCACTGCTATGTCCAGAGTGGCCAAGAGAGTGTGGGAAAATGGCGCAGTGACACGGAACACAATAGTCTGAGTGTATCAGGCCTGTGTCCTCAGTACCTTGGTCTATGGCAGCAAGGCCTGGACAACATATGTCAGCCAAAAGCGATGTCTCAATTCATTCCATCTTTGGTGCCTCCAGAGAATACTTGGCATCAGGTGGCAGGACCGTATCTCCAACACAGAAGTCCTCGAGGTGGCCAACATCCCCAGCTTGTACACACGACTGAGTCAACGGCGCTTGAGATGGCTAGGCCATGTGAGCCACATGGAAGATGGCAGGATCCCCAAAGACACATTGTACAGCGAGCTCGCCACTGGTATCAGATCCACCGGCCGTCCATGTCACCACTTTAAAGACTTCTGCAAACGCGACATGAAATCCTGTGACATTGATCACAAGTCGTGGGAGTCAGTTACCACCGTTTGCTAGTGCTGGCGGGCAGCCATAAAGACAGGGCTAAAATGTGGCGAGTCAAAGAGAATTAGCAGTTGGCAGGAAAAAAGACAGAGGCGCAAGGGGAGAGCCAACTGTGCAACAGTCCCGACAAACAAATTTCTCTGCAGCACCTGTGGAAGAGCCTGTCACTCTAGAATTGACCTCGATAGCCACTCCAGGCGCTGCTTCACAAACCACTGACCACGTCCAGGCGCGTATCCATTGTCACTCGAGATAAGGAGGCCCAAAAGATGTATATATATATATATATATATATATATGTGGTAATTTAGAAACATTAATTATCACAAAATCATGAACTTATGTGGCTCCAAGCCGAATGGACCTTGTGTTCCTTGTTTCTCTAAATCGGTGGACCATCTGGTCACAAAGATCAATCAACTTCAGCAGCTAAAGACTTCGGCAACATTTATGGCAGCATGGTAATATTCTGATCTGAAGGCTTGGCCTTCTTTTAAAAATGTCAGGAATTGGCATTAATTCATTCATACATTTGTTTCTATTTGTTATCTTTCTAGAGAAAACCTTTGTAAGTATTTGCAGTCAGCTTGCATAAAAACTCTGGACATTTCTGTCTTTGATAAATTCATCTGAAACCACGAAACATGGAAATAATTATTTATGACATTTAAGTCAATAATACATTAATTGATATGTGTTGCTGTTCCAAGCACTCAAAAGGAAATCTACCTGAGTTTAAAGGAAAATTACATAAATAATTTTCAAAAAAGTTAATAGAAATATCATCTATGTGGTTACTGAGCATTGGGAAACAACTTTTTTTAAGATTAATAAATGGACGATATTGTCAACTGACAACACCATTATTCGAATTTAGGAAGCTTAGAATTTAAAAAAAAGCTCAGTATAATTCGGTGCATTTACAATCAACAGTAAAGAGGGAAACGAGGTAAATAACAAGCCAGCGTGCATAATCTGTTGTTTCAATCGTATGTACTTCCATGACAATAGTTTCGGAATTAACAGCACTCCTGTGAAAGGATAATGACAGTCAAGAGTGAGGTTATCTGCAGGTGGGGTGATAGTCTTCAATCGAATGAGTGTCAATGAAGTTTCAACAGAAAATAACATTCTTCATCGTCAGTCGTCATTTTGGTTGATGATATTTTAGGAAGTAAGAAAATTTAAAATTTGTGCTGATCTCACAACTCATGAGCTAGAGAATAGAAAGACTGGTCAGCAACAGTAATGAGATCAAGGAGGAGGAATATTTAGTCCTGTGGGGAATTGGAGTTTCTTGGACTGGTGTTTTAAAATGACTAACGTGACTTAATCCACATAATAATTAATGACTGGACTCATTAAGAAAGGAATTAGTCAATTTCATACTTTGTGAATGATAACATGATTAGTAAATGGTTTGTAACTTTTCCTTGGATTCACAATTAAACATCCATCTGCAAGATAAATATGCGAAGGTGGGGTAAAATCAGTTGAGATGCATTTATCTTTAAATAGGCTACTATTTTGTAGCAACATGCAATAAGTCATTTGCGTTATAAGAGAATCCAGTTTCCGTTTTAACAGAACTTACATCAAGCAAATAGGAGAGAAAATATTTGAGTATGACCACTGGGATTTAGAAGTGCAACAACAGCTGAGACAAAGACAAAGGAATGATTATTGGAGGCATCAAATGCATCGACAAACAAAACATGGTAAGGCCTGGAATCAAATGGAATGTTGATTCTTGAAAGAAAAAAAAAACGCATTTTACATATTGTTTTGGATAATAAAGTTTCTTCAGTGCTCAACAGTTGGTGAGTAACAGTTGTTAGAGAAAATGCCCAAATAGCTGGGTTGGTAATTAAAGGTTTAGGGAAAGGTCGACACTTTTTTTTAATGTGGTAGGTTGTTTTGTTTAGGGAGCCAAGGTCCCTAGTGGATATAATCTAATTGTTGGACAATTTAAGGGTATAAATTCAGGTTAACTTATGACAGGGCAGCTCAACAACGTGAAGTACTCCTCCTGTGCAATGGGGAGGTCAGGGACACTTCCAGTGTCCAGGGCGAACACGTGTGCAGGAAGTGTCTCCAGCTGCAGTTACTCGAAATCTGGTTTTTGGATCTGGAGCGGCGGATGGGGACACTGTGGAACATCCGCGAGGCTGAGATCATCGTGGAAAGCACGTACAGCGAGGCGTATACACTGCAGGTAAAGACTGCTCATGCAGAAAGGTAATGGGTGACCCGCAGGCAGAGTATAAGATCTGGGCAGATAGTGCAGGAGTCCCCTTGGACCATCTCCATATCTAACAGATGTTCCCCTTTCGATAATGTTGGGGAGATAGCTTCTCAAGGGAGCGCAGCAACAGCCAGGTCTATGGCCCCACGGGTGGTTCAGCAGCACAGCAGGGGAGGGAAAAGAGTAAGAGAACTATAATGATAGGGGATTCAATCGTAACGGGTACAGGCAGGCGTTTATGTGCCCGCAAACGTGATTCCAGGATGGGATGCAGCTTGCCTGGTGCTCGGATCAAGGATGTCATGGAATGGCAGCAGGACATCCTGAAGCGGGAGGGTGAACAGTCAGAGGTTGTGGTACACATAGGTACCAATGACATAGATAGAGAGAGGGATGAGGTCCTGCAACAAGTATTTAGGGTGCTGGGTAGCAGATTAAAAAGTAGGACCTCAAACGTTCTAATCTCTGGATTACTCCCAGTACTACGTGCGAGTGAGTATAGGAATAAGAGGGTAGAGCAGATAAGTGCATGGCAGGAGGGAGGGCTATAGTTTCCTGGATCACTGGTTCTGTTTCTGGCAAAGATGGGACCTGTACAAGATGGACGGGTTGCACCTGAACGGGAATGGGATCAACATCCTTGCTGGGAGTTTTGCGAGTGCTGTTTGGAGTTGGGGGTGGGGGATGGTTAAAATAATTTTTCAGGTGGGTGGGATACAGAGTGGAGGTACAGTAGGGGGTGATATACAGTCAAATATAGAAGAGAAACTAAGTGAGACTGGGAGGCTCAGCAAATATAGACCAGCATCATCGACTGGCTCCCTTAGACATGAATCAATGAGTCATTCCTAGGCTGGTGGGAGGGTTTAGGGGCGACCAGAGGGAACCCTGACCTGGTCAGCCCTTTTCAAACAGAAAACCAACAATGCATTGGCAGTGATATTAATAAAACCGTTGGGATGACAGGAGGAGGTCATTCGGCCCCTCGACCTTGCCTCGCCCATTCACTCAGTTCATGGCTGATTTGTTTCTTATCCACATTGAGCTGTCTCGGCTCCGCAAACATTAACACCCTTTCTGAACAAATCACTATGCAGATCAGGAATTAATTTCACTGCCTGTTAACACTGGGGAATTCCTTCCCTAGACCTCTCCGCCTCTCTACCTCTCATACCTGCTTAAAGACATTCCTTAAAACTAACCTCTTTGACCAAGCTTTTGGTCATCAACCTTAATCTACCCTTATGTGGGTTTGGGGTAAGATTTTGTTTTATAATGCACCCTGTGTAGTATCTTTGGGACATTTTATTACTCGCCTTCTCCCTCACCCCACCTCTCTCTCTCTCTCTCCTCGCCTCTAGGACAAGTATATCCTTCGTGAGCACCAACATTTAACAGTTTCTCACCATTTGAAAAATGTTCTGCATTTCTATTCCTCCTGCCGAAGTGAAGAACCTCACATTTCTACACATGATATTCCAGCTGCCACTTTCTTGCACACTCACTTAACCTGTCATTCTTCCTTTGCAGTCTCTTTGTGCCCTCCTCATAGCTTACTGTCCCACCTAACTTTGTATCATCATCCCATATAAACCAACATTGGCAGTGTTTGAGAGAAGCACTTTTGTCCTGACCAGTATTATGATACAACTGGTTGATATTTTGTGCAGGATATTCATTTATTCGGGGTTGTTAACATGAAAAATCTTTAAGAAGAGATTATAGGAATGGATGAAGATAGGAGCAGGAGTAGGCCATTCATGCCCTCCAGACTCTCTCACCATTGAATGAGATCATGGCTGATCTGCAGCCTAACTCCATATACCTGTATTTGGCCCATATGCCTTATTATCTTTGCATAACAAAACATTATCACAGATTTAAAGCTAACAACTGTTCTCGCTTCAACTGCTGTTTGTGGGATAGAGTTCCAAACCTCTACGACTCTTTGCGTGAAAAAGTGCTTCCTGACATCTCTCCTGAATGGTCTGGCCCTAATCTTTAGACTATGACCCCTAGTTTTTGTATCTTCGAATAGTGGAATATGTTTATCTTTATCTAGCCTGTCTTTTCCTGTTAATATCTTGAAGACTTCGATCGGTTCACCCCTTAACTTTGTAAATTCCAGCGAGAACAGGCCTAATTTATGTAATCTGTCCTCGTAACTTAAACCCTGTAGTTCAGGTATCATTCTTGTAAACCTACATTTCACTCCCTCCAAGGCCAATATATCCTTCCTCAGGTGTGATGCCCAGAACTGCTCTTAAAACGCCAAGTGGGGTCTAACCAGCGTTTTTTACAGCTGCAGCATAACCTCTGTGTCTTTATACTCCAAGCCTCTAGATGGAAAGGCTGGATTTCCATTAGCCTTTTTGATTATTTTCTGCCCTTACCCGAGGCATTTTGAAGATCATAAACACCTGAACTGCCAAGTCTCTTTGGATTGGAACTGAGGGAGGGTCTGAGCATGTTCTGGACTGTATTGGACAAGGGCTGAAAAATGCGTGAAATTGCTCTGTGTTCATGCTCTGAGAGGCTCGAGTGCTCCTTGTACACAGAAAGCCATCAGACAGGGACAAAAAGCAATGAGGAAGCCCAATGGCCTGTTGGCCTTGGAACAATTGCATAGGACTTTGGTGAGACCGCACCTTGCCCAGCTTCAGTCTCCTTATGAAAGGACGGATATAGTTGCCTTGGGGATTGCTGCAGCCAAGATTCCCAACATTGGTTCCGGCGATGAGAGGGGCATCCAGCATGAGAGATTGAGTAGAACAGGCCTGTATTCTGTGGAGGTCGGAATAGTGAAAGAGGATCTCTGCAAAACCTTTCAGATTCGAAGGTGGTTTGACATGATCAAAGCTGTTTGTCCTGGCTTTGAAATCGAGAACACGGGCGAGGGGTGGAGGAGGGGGTTATGGGGAGTCTCTGGATAATCCCTGATAATTTTAGGCTGAGTTGAAGTGCAGTTTCTTCACTCAGAGAGCTGTGAGTCTTTGGAATTATTTAGCCCAGAGGGCTGTGGCTGCCCAATCTTTGAGTATACTCAAGGCTGAGACTGATAGCGTTTTGGGAAATCCTTAGTGTGGGAGATTGGAACTGAATCCAATGATCACCCACGATCTTGTTGAATGGCGGAGCAGGCTTCAGCTGCCATCTGGCCTACTCCAGATTGCATTTTGCTGTTGAATTGCCAATACTGCAGATAACACTGGGATACAAGGAAGTTCTTCCAACCCACTGTGCATTCATTGTCTATGATGAGGCTGCCTGACATGAGCGTGGCCCTGTGACCAACATTTTTGAATGTTGCATGCTGTGTGTCTGAGGCGAGACAATGAGAGCCTTTGCAGGCTCGTGTTTGGCAGTGAATGAGGACATTGTCCTGCCCACTTCAGAGGTGTAGATCTCCCAAAGACCGCAAACTGAGAAAGTTATGCAAACAAGACCTAGTAGGCAGAGAGTTCTCAGTAACAGAGGGACAAGAGGAGAGCATTCAGTCCCTCAATCTTGCTCTACCATTCAGTTCAACCCTGGCTCCATTAACTCCATTGTACCTCTGTACCTTAACTCCATTGAGCTGCCTTTGTATTGCAAACCTTAATCTCATTCCTGAAGAAGTCTCCATCAATCTAATTGTTGACATGTTCAATTGACTCTCCGCCTCAATAGCTTTCCGTTGTCCTTTGTGTGAAGAAGTGCTTCCTAACATCACCACTCAACGGCCTGGCTCAAATTTTAAGGCTATTGTCCCCTCGATGATCTCAGTCCATTCGCAGCAGCTAACTGCTCTGTGGTGCTGTGTGTATCAAAAGGATCAGTTTAAATACCCGACACTGGAGAGACATGGATAGATGTGGACAGACAGAGAGAAAGAGAGAGAGGGAGAGAGAGAGAGACAGACAGAGAGACAGAGAGAGCAAGATATGCGGAGATGAGGAGAAAACTGAAGAGAGAAAAGGTGAAAAACAGAGAGAGAGAGAGAATTTCGGACATAGATAAAGATAGTGGCAGATAGAGAGAGAACAGAAAGAGAGGGATCACAAGAAAGGGATAACGAGATAGGGACAGGGGGAGAGTGGTCAGGACAGAGAGAAAGGCAAAGACAGAGAAAATTCTAGACAGAGAGAGAGAGGGAGAGAGAGAGAGACAGAGAGAGAGAGAAACAGAGACGTAGAGAGAGAAAGACAAACAGAGACGGAGAGATGGGGTGAGAGTGGAAGAAAGAATGAGAGAGAAGAGACAGATAGTGTCCCAGAAATACAAAGTGAAAGACAGAGAGAGATGCAGAGATTGAGTGAGCGAAAGAAAAGTGAGAGGCAGCCATAGAGTGAATGAAACGGCCAGGCACAAAGCGAGCCACATAGAGATAAAGCGAGAGAGGCATGGAAATAGGGAGAGAGAGAGAAAGAGAGACAGAGAGCATAGAACAGAGAAAGATAGTGAGACAGAGATACACAGGGACATCGGGGCATAGACACAGACAGAGAGGGGATTGAGAGAGAAGGATGGAACGAGAAATATAGAGGGGCAGAGAAAGGGAGACAAAGGGAGACCGACACTCAGGGAGAGAGAGAACGATAGAGGGGGAAGAAAGAAGAAGAGAACAGAAAGAAGGACAAGGAAAGCTAAAGAGATAGAGTGACCGACAGGGAAAGAGATAGCGCTAGAGATGCACAGGAAAATGGAACAAGAGATAGATGGACAGACAGAGCAGAATGTCAGGGGAATGGTTCACTCCCATCTGGTACTGAACAGGCCGTGTGGGTCCCAGTTCAGATCCTATACATGTGCAGTACACTGAAGAAAAGGGAATGTTTCACACCCCTCAGGTCCTGTGCAGACCATGTGTGTCTCAATGTCGGCTCCTGTACATGTACAGTGCAAATCGGGTAAAAGGGAATGCAGGATTGCAAAGGTTACCCTTTCAAAAAAGACAAGAGGGTTAATACTGGCAACCACAGGCCAGTAGTATAAAGTCAGTGTTGGGGAAATTTTAAGAGACAATAATCTGAGTCAAAATTAATGAACATTTGGAAAAGTATGAAGCTGATAAATGAAAGTCAGGAAAGATTTGTTAAAGGCAACTCGGGTTTGACTAACTTGATCAAGGTAGTGCACAGCGTTTGAGAAAGTGGGTCCACAGGTAGAAAGATTTGCTTGCAATACTCATTCCCCGCCACCAGGTGGCAGCCGTAGATGCAACAACAGCAACAAATCCACAAATTCAACAGCAACCTCAACAGGAGAAATACACCAACAAATTCAACAACGACTTCAGGGGAAAGACACCAAAAAATTCAACAACAACTTCAGGGGAAAGACACCAACAAATTCAACAAGAAAGTGGGCAGGACAAAAACACCAACAACAACTTGAGAAGGAGAATGACGCCAACAAATTCAACAACAACCTCAACAGGAGAAAAAGACCAACGAATTCAACAACAACTTCAACAGGAGAAAAAACACCAACAAATGCAACAACGACCTCAGCAGGAGAAAAAAAAAACACCAACACATTCAACAACAACCTTAACAGAGTTCTTTCAGCTCCGAGATCCCTGCCCATTGATATGGGGGCCCTGCAGAGTCACCGACACCATCAGGAATCCTGCTATCCTGACAAAGCCACGGGAACTCTCATCCTGCTTCTCCCTGCTGAGGGAGAAAATGACAACATAGATGATCAACCTCACCTCCCAGAAATATCAATGGACAACTCACAGGCCTAGCATCAGTGGAGAGTCATGGAAGGCGGTAGCTACTGTGTGCATAACTTTTAAGAAAGCGTTGGAGAAGGCACTACATAAAAGGTTGGCTAAAAAATTGAACCTCATGCAATAGGAGGGTTAGTGTTCAATTCCATCAAAAATTGGCTTAAGGACAGAAATGTGTGAAATGGTTGCTTTTCAGACTGGAGGGTGGTCAGCAATGGTGTTTTCCAATGGTCAGTGCTTTTTTTGCCTTGAACTTGGATCTTGGAAATCAGAGTAGAATCTCTAAATTTGCTGATGATGCCAACCTTGGGGGAGCGGCAGGCAAGTGAGTAGGAAAGAAACCGCCCGCAACAGGACATAGATAGGCTAGCAGAATGGGCAGAGAAGTGGCCGATGAAATTGAACACAAATGAATGTGAGGCAATCCATTTTTGCAGAAGGGACAGTGTGAGGCTATGCAGATTTAATGGCACTGTTCTGGAGAGTATGCAGGAATAGAGGGAGCTGTGGGTGCATGTACATAGACAGTTGAAGGTGACAGGACATATTGATAGAGTGATTGCAAAACATCTGGCATCTTGGGCGTGTTAAATACAGGCATAGAGTACAAAAGTATGGAAATTGTGCTGAACATTTATACAGCGCTGGGTAGTCCCCAAATCCAGCATTACGTCCAGTTGTGGTCACCGCACTTCAGAAAGGTTTAATCCACACGGAACATGTTACCAGGATGAACAGTACAAGTGAGGCGAGTGAGTTCCCCTGATGGTTCAATACACATGGGGCATGTTACCAGGTGAACAGTATAAGTGAGATGATTGTGGTCCCCTGATGGTTTAATATACAGAGGACATGTTATCAGGTGAAAAGTATAAGTGAGGTGAGTGTGTTCCACTGATGGTCCTGGCACCGATCCCTGTGGTACCTCACTAGTCACTGCCCGCCATTTGGAACAAGACCCATTTATCCCTACTCTTTGTTTCCTCTCCGCCAACCAATTTTCTATCCATCAGAATACAATGCCACCAATCCCATGCACTTTAATTTTACACGCTTATCTCAAAAGCCTTCTGATAGTCCAAATAAACCACATCCCCCTCATCATCTCCACTAGTTGCATCCTCGAAGAACTCTAGTAGATATGTCAAGCATGATTTCCCTTTCGTAAATCCATGCTGACTCTGCCCGATTCTGAAACTGTTCTCCAAATGCCCTATTATAAAATCTTCGATAATGGACTGTAGAAATTTCCCCACTACCGACGTCAGGCTGGCTGGTCCATAATTCCCTGCTTTCTCCCTACCTCCCTTTTTAAATAGTGGGATTACATTCGCTACCCTCCAGTCTGTAGGAACTGTTTCAATGTCTACAGAAAATTGGAAGATGACCACAGATGCATCCACTATTTCTAGGCCACTTTCTTAAGTAGTCTGGGATTTAGATCACCAGGCCCTGGGGATTTATTAGGCTTCAATACCATCAATTTCCCCAGCACCATTTCTGCACTAATGCTTATTACTTTCAGTTCCCATCTCTCACTAAGCCCTGTGTTCCCCAACATTTCTGGTATGATATTTGTGTCCTCCTTTGTGCATACAGAACCAAAGTATGCATTCAGTTGGTCAGCCATTTCTTTGTTCCCCATAATAAATTCCCCTGTTTCTGACTGTAAGGGACCTACATTTGTCTTCACTAACCTTTTTCTCTTCACATAGCTATAGAAACTTTTACAGTCAGTTTTTATGTTCACCGCAAGCTTGCTCTCGTACTCTATTTTTCCCTTCTTAATCAATCCCTTGGTGCTCCTCTGCTGAATTCTAAACTGCTTCCAATTCTCAGGTCTGTTTTTTTTCTGGCAAATTTACATGCCTATTCCTTGGATCTAATGCTATCTCTAATTTCCTTTCCAAGCCATGGATTGGTTACCTTTCCCGTTTGACTTTTGCATCAGACAGGAAAAAACAATTGTTGCAGTTCATCCATGTACTCTTTAAATGCTTGACATTGCCAATCGAGCGTCATCCCTTTAAGTAATGTTTTCCACCCCATCATAGCCAACTCGCACCTCATACCTTCATAGTTTCCTTCAGTAAGATTCAAGAACCTAGTCTCTGAATCAACTATGTCACTCTCCATCTTGATGAAGAATTCTGGCATATTATGGTGACTCATCCCCCAAGGGGTCTCGCACAACCAGATTGTCAATTATTCCTCTCTCATTACACAATACCCAGTCTTGGATGGCCTGTTCCCTTGTTGGTTGCTAAACGTATTGGTCCAGAAAACCATCCCATATACACTCCAAGAATTCTTCCTCTACGGTATTTTGACTAATTTGATTTGTCCAATCTATAGAGAGATTAATGTCACCAATAATTACAAACGTTCCTGTATTACACGCACCTCGCATTTTCTGTTGAATGTCATTCCCAACATCGCCACGACAGTTTGGGGGTCTCCATGCAACCCCCCACTAACGTTTTCTGCCCCTTAGTGTTTCTCAGCTCTATCCATACAAATTCCACATCGTCAGAGTTAATATTCTTCCTCGCTATTGCATTAAATTCCTTTTTAACCAGCAATGCAACTCCAACACCTTTTGCTTTTTGTCTGTCCTTCCAAAATACAAATACCCCTGGATGTTCATGTCCCATCCCTGGTCAAGTTGCTGCCATGTCTCCGTCATCCCGATCATATCATACCAGTTTAAATCTATTGGTGCGATTAATTCATCCCCTTTATTGTGAATGCTCCACGCGTTAAGGAACAAAGCCTTAAGGCTTGTCTTTTGAACATTACTTGGCCCCTTCCCACTATTTTTCACTGTGGCCCTGTTTGATTCTGGAACTTGATTTCTCTGCCTATCACTTTTCTTATTGAACTTACTGGCTTTTCTTGTTGTCTCTGATCACCGCCCCCACATTCCCCCCACTGACTCTTTGCAAAAGTTCCCATCCCCCTCTGTGTGCGTGTGTGTGTGTGTGTGTTTGTGTGTGTGTTAGTGTGTGTGTGTGTCTGTCCCAGTTTGTGTTTGTATATCTGTCTGGCTTAGAGCCTGGGGTCTGATCTGTACGTGCTTGTGTGTGTGCGTGTGTTCGTGTGTGTTTTACCAACTTTCTTGCTGCAAGATTTGGGGTGTTGGGGTTGGGGGTTAAACTAATTTGGCAGTGCTATGTGATATAGACTGGAGGTGCAGTCGTGGTTGATGCACAGTAAAATAAAGAAGAACATCTAAGTCACTTTGGAAGGCAGAGCAAATGTAGACCTGTTAAGGCACGATCGAATAATGCAAGGCTGGATTGCATCTATTTTTAATGCAAGGAGTCTTACTAGGAAGGCAGATGAATTGAGGGCATTGATTGGCACATGGGATTATGATATTACTGCGATCACAGAAACATGCTTGAGGGAAGGGCAGGACTGGCAGCTCAAAAGTCCAGTGTATAGAATCTTCAAGTGAGACAGACGAGGGGGTAAAAGAGGAGGTGGCATTGCACAGTTGATCAAAGTGTCAATTACTGCTGTGAGGAAAGTGATATCTTAGAGAGTTCCTCAAATGAGGTCATATGGGTAGAACTTGAAAACAAAAAAGGGGCAATCAAATGGTTGGGAGTGTACTACAGGCCTGCATACAATCAAGGAGAGATAGAGGAGCAAATACGTAGGCAAACCACAGACAGGTGCAAAAATAATAGGGTAATAGTAGGGGAGTTCAACTTCACCAATACTAACTCGGATAGTCTTAGTGCAAAAGGCTTAATGGGGGCGAAATTCTTAACATGCATACAGGACAGTTTTTTGAGCCAATACGTAGAAAGTCCAACAAGAGAAGGGGCAGTACTGGACCTAATCCTAGGGAATGAAGCTGGCCAAGTGATAGAAGAGTCAGTGGGGGAGCATTTCGAGGATAGTGACCATAATTCTGTCAGATTTAAGATAGTTATGGAAAAGGACAAAGAGGGACCGGAAATAAAAGTACTGAACTGGGGTAAGGCCGATTTCAATATGCTAAAACAGGATCTGGCCAAAGTGGACTGGGAGCCCCAACTTGAAGGGAAGTCTACATCTGACCAGTGGGAGTCATTCAAGGAGGAAATGGTAAGAGTTCAGAGCCAACATGTACCCGTAAAGGTGAAAGGTGGGACCAATAATTCCAGGGAACCCTGGATGTTAAGGGATATAGAGGATCGGATCAGGAAATAAAGTCTTGTGGCAGAGTTTGAGCGCTGAAAGCAGTGAAGGCCCAAGAGGAGGCCATAGAAACACAGAAAATAGGAGCAGGAGTAGGCCATTCGGCCCTTCGACCCTGTAGAATGTTTAGGGGTGGGTACTTGAAAAAAGTAATTAGGACAGCGAAGAGAGGACTTGAAAAAACACTGGCGGGCACCATAAGGAAAATCCCAAGGTGTTTTATAAGTATATTAAGGGCAAGAGGATAACCAGGGAAAGAGTCGGGCCCATTAGGGACCAAAGTGTCATTCGGTGTGTGGAGCCGGAGGATATAGGTATAGTTTTAAATGATTATTTGTCATCTGTGTTGACTGTGGAGAAGGAGGATGAAGGTATGTATATCAGGGAGGAGGATTGTGATATATTTGTACAAATTAGCATTGAAAAGAGAAGTATTAGCTGTTTTTGTGGGATTTAACGTGGATAACTCCCCAGGCCCAGATGAGATGTATCCCAGGTTGTTATGTGAGGCAAAGGAAGAAATAGCATGAGCCTAGACACAAATTTTAAAATCCTTTCTGGAAACAGGAGATGTAACAGAGGACTGGAGGCCGGCGAATGTGGTACCATTATTCAAGAAGTGGAGCCGGGATACAACAGGTAATTACATCAGTGGTAGGGAAACTACTGGTAAAAATATTCTGAGGGGCATGATTAACCTTCACTCGGACAGGCAGGGATTAATCAGCTTTCGTCAGCATGGCTTTGTCGGGGAAGATCCTGTGTAACAAATTTGATTGACATTTTTCGAGGAGGTGGCCAGATGTGCAGAAGAGGGGAATGCAGATTATGTAGTCTACATTACGTTCAGTAAGGCATGGGAGATTAAGATGGTAAGAGCCCATGGGATTCATGGTAATTTGGCAAATTGGATCAAAAATTGGCTGAGTGGCAGGAGGGTTGTTTTTGGGAGTGGAAGCCTGTGACCAGTGGTGTACCAGAGGGATCGGTGCTGGGACCCTTGCTGTTTGCATGTACATTAATGATTCCGACGTGAATATGGGAGGTATGATTAGTAAGTTTGCAGATGGCACTAAAATTGATGGTAACGTAAATGGTGAGGAGGAAAGCCTTAGATTACAGGACAATATAGATGGGCTGGTAAGATGAGCGGAGCTGTTGCAAATGCAGTTTAATCCTGGGAAGGTGATGCTTTTTGGAAGGACTAACAGGGCACAGAACTATAAAGTGGATGCAAGACCCTAGGAAATAGAGGGTCAGAGTGGTCTTGGTGTACTTGTCCATCGATCACTGAAGGCAGCAGCACAGCTTGATAAGGTGGTTAGGAAGGCATATGGGATACTTGCCTCTTTTAGCCAAGGCATAGAGTATAAGAGCAGGGAGATTATGATGGAGCTGTACAAAACGCAGGTTAGGCCACAGCTGGAGTACTGTGTGCAGTCCTGGGCAGCAGATTATATGAAGGATGTGATTGCACTGGAGTGGTTGCAGAGGGCATTCACCAGGTTGCTGCCTGGGCTGGAGGATTTCAGCTATGAAGGGAGACTGCACAGGCTAGGGTTATTTTCCATAGAGCAGAGAAGGGCGAGGGTGGGCGGGGGGCATGACTGAGGTATACAAAGTTGTGAGGGGCATTTATAGGTTAGATTGGAAGAAACATTTTCACTTTGTGGAGGGTCAATAACCAGAGGGCAGAGATTTAAAGTATGGGGCGGGGATTTAGAGGGGATTTGAGGAAAGGAATCTGAACCCAGAGGGTCCATGGAGTCTGGAACGCACTGTCTGAAGATATGGTATAGGCAGGAAACATGACAACATTTGAGAAGTACTTAGATGAACACTTGAAACTGCATAGCATATAAGGCTTCAGGCCAAGTGCTGGAAAATTATATTCGAATAGTTAGGTATTTGATGGCCGGCAGAGACACGTTGGGCTGAAGGGCCTGTTTCTGTGCTGTATAACTCTATGACTCCTTGATTGACCACCGCACAGTCCCTGGCGAGACCAAGTCTTGTCTTTACATTGAGATATACCCACCATTGTGCTGTGTGGCAATGCCACCATGCTAAATCGCAAAGATTGCAAACAGATCGAGCACTCAAAACTGGGTATCCATGAGGCGCTTTGGGCCTAATGCAACAGCAGAATTATATTCAACCACAATGTGTAACTTCATGGCACGGCATATCCCCACGACTGCCATGACCATCAATCCATGGGATCAATTCTGGTCCAAAGAGAGTGTTGGAGGGCTTCCCAGGAGCAGCACCAAGCATACCACAATGAGGAGTCAGCCTGGTGAATTTACAACACAGGATTACTTGCATACCCAGTAGTGGAAGCAACATGTGACAGAAAGAGTTAAACAATTCCACAGCACACAGATCAGTTCCAACCCGATGCCTTCCCCACCCGTATTGCCAGCCCTCCTGACTCCCAACCCATCTCCAAAAGGTTTGAAAAATTCAGCCTGTTGAACCAGGCAAGGCTTCCATCCACATGACGCATCTGATAAAATAACTTGTAGAGAAAACAGTTAAGTCCTTTGGTCGATGAACTTCATTTTCCCCACAATTCATATACAACTCGTCATCCCCCCTCCCACAAGCTTTGTGCAGCCTCTTAAACCTACAAGTCAACAGTTAAAAAATTATTCTTTATACTGTCCCCACTCACTTGCCAGGATGAGTGCAGGTCCAATAACACTGAAACAGATGTGACACATCCAGTTGCAAATCGTGGAGGAAAAATGAAGAACTAACAGGAGGAAGAGGTTCCACAGATATCCACATCCTCACTGATAGTGGAGTCCAGCACATCAGTGCAAAAGACAAGGCTGCAATATTTACATCTATCTTCAGCCAGAAGTGCAGAGCGGATGATCCATCTCGGCCTCCTGCTGAGGTCGCCAGCATCACAGATGTCAGTCTTCAGCCAATCTTATTCACTCCATCTGATATCAAGGAATAGCCGAAGGCACCGGATACTGCAAATGCTCTGGGCCCTGACAATATTCTGGCACTGGTACTGATAACTTGTGTTCCAGAGCAAGCCATATGCCGAGCCAGGCTGTTGCATTACGGCTACAACACTGACATCTATCTGGCAATGTGAAAAGTTGCGCAGGTATGTCCTGTCCACAAAAAGCAGGACAAATCCAACCTGGCCAATTACCGCCTTATCAGTCTACGCTCGATCATCAGCAAAGTGATGGGAGGGGTGATCAATCATGTTTTCAAGCGGCACTTGCTCAGCAATAACCAGCTCACTGACGTTCAGTTTGGTTTCCGCCAGGGCCACTCACCTCCTGATCTCATTACAGCCTTGGTCCAAACATGGGCAAAAGAGCTGAACTGTAGGGGTGAGGGGAGCGTGACTGCTCTTGACATCACGGCAACATTTGACTGAGCATGGCATTAAGAAGCCCTAGCAAAACCGGAATCAAATTACATCAGAGGGAAAGATCTCCACTGCTTGGAGTGTTACCGAGAACAAAGGAAGTTGGTTGTGGTTGTTGGAGGTCAATTATCTTAGCACCAGGACATCAGTGCAGGAGTTCCTCAGGGCAATGTGCTCGGCTCAACCATCTTCAGCTGCTTCATCAATTACCTTCCCTCCATTATAAGGTCGGAAGTGGGGATGTTCGCTGATGATTGCACAATGTTCAACACCATTTGTGACTCATAATATACTGAAGCAGCCTTTGTTAATATGCAGCAAGACATCGACAACATCAAGCCATGTGCTAAATAATGGCAACTAACATTCCCACCACACAAGAACTAGTCAGTGACCATCTCAAAAAAGAGATAGTCGAACCATCTCCCCTTAATGTTCACTGGTATTCGAATTGTTGACTCCCCCACTGTCAGTACCCAGTGGGTAACTGTTGGCCAGCAACTGAACTGGACCAGCCAGGTAAACACTGTGGCTGCAGGCGCAGGTCAGATGTTAGGATTTCTGCCGCAAGCAACTCATATCCTGTCTCCCCAGTGCCTGTCCACCATCTACAAGGCACATGTCAGAAGTATGATGGAATATTCTTCACTTGCCTGGAAGGGTGCATCTCCAACAACACGCGAGGAGCTCGACACCATCCAGGTCAAAGCAACCCGCTTGACTGGCACCCCATCCACAACCTTCAACATTCACTCCCTCCACCACCGGCACACGGTAGAAGCAAAGTTTATCAAGAACAAGGCACACTGTGGCAACACACCAAGCCTCCTTCGAAGAAGGACAGCAGATGCATATGAACACTACGACCTAAATGTTCCCCTCCAAGCCACACACCATCCTAACCTGGCACAGTACCGTTGTCCCTTCACTGTTGCTGGGTTAAAATTCTATCACTCCCTTCGTTACAGCACTGTGGATGTACCTACACCCCAAGGACTGCAGCAGTTAAAGAAGGCAACTCACACCATCTCAAAGTCAATCAAGGATGGTCAATAAATCCTGGCCTCACCAGGGACGCCCACACTCCATGAATGAATAACAACAAAAAATCGCTCCTGCTCTTCCTCCTATCACACATCTTAACTTTATTTCTTCTTGCCCCCTTATTTTCACTTTCTCAAAAAACATACATGTCGAACCTTTCCCTGTTCTGATGAAAGGTCACAGATCTGAAATGCTAACTCTGTTTCCACAGATGATTTCAGATCTGCAGAGTATTTCCAGCATTTTCTGATTTATGGTCAGTGTTTATTGGGTTGCCTGAGTGTCACATTATTAACAGGGATCCCAGAAAATGACAATGCTGGCAGAGTGATCCTCAGAGCTCTACTTTCATATTGCATTCTCTTAAGTACTTATGAGATTCTGAGGAGATCCTGCATGTGCAACATAACTTTTACAGGTTCCTTGTTGAGTATCAGTGCTTACTGCAAATTCCTTGGTTAGTGTTACCATTTTCAGTATGTTTATGTGTAAGTTTCACTGTTTACAGGATTGATTAGCTCCTCACAGATACAAAAGATTGACCCAAATATCCTCAGTCTCCACCTTTCTGTGCGTGTTTTTCAGGTTTCTCTGACAACTGGTTGCTGTCAACACCAATGGCTCAGACTGAAATGGTCAGTCTGTGATACCTGAAAAACGCACCTCAGGGGGACAAGTCTATCAGACTGGGAAGGGACTGGATACAGCTGCAGAAACAAAAGAATGTATGGCAGTGTTATGGGGGCTGTACCTTGTTACAAATCGTTTCGGTCCTGATTGAAAATGCTGTTTGTGGAATTATCTGATAAAATGACCATTTCTGGGTGTTTTGACAGAACATAGAAAATAGAACAGTACAGCACAGTACAGGCCCTTCGGCCCACGATGTTGTGCCGAATCTTTAACCTACTCAAAGATCAAACTACCTACATACCCTTCATTCTGCTATCATCCATGTACCTAATTTGTTTCATTCTATGTGAGATCCGAAGGAATTAATCATTTGAAGTTTTTTGTCCCTGTGATAACTTTATCGCGACACCTCAGCTGCATTCATTTATTGATCTGTTTTTGTTTTTCAGACTCTTTTCCCGGTTCCACTTTCACTCCCAGAGAAATCAGGCTGACATTAAATTTTATTTAATGTCCGATGAAGGGTCACTGACCCGAAACGTTAACTCTGCTTCTATTTTCACAGATGCTGCCAGACCTGCTGAGTGATTCCAGCATTCTTATTTTTATTTTATATTATATTTTATTTATTGGGGGACAGTGGACTGTTTATTTTGAAGCAACCGTCGACCTTCAGATCCCCTCTTTGAATTGAATCACAGCAAACTAACCACTGACTGTGACACAGGCTGAATTTCCAGTGATCGGATCACAGCCAGTTAATGCTTTACATTAACACAGGCTCAATCCTCCTGAATGTATTTGATTCTTAACAGTATTCCTGCTTCATTAACCTATACAGGAAACAGCCTCAACATCTCATGAGATCTTCTATTTTAAATTAAAACCACAGCGAAAATTGATGCTTTGGTGTATTTGACTTTGCTGATTGAATTGGACTCAGAGTGATTTATCGTGACCTGCTAATACTTTGTGTTATACATTTGTAAATTGTACACAGATTACGGTAATTCAGTACTGTGATTCGGTCTTTGTGATAAGAGATACGTTTATTTGCAGACACTAATCTGTCAAATATTTCCAATGAATTAATGATATTGCCCAGACATGCTTCCCCCGATACTTTGTCCTTCTGGATCTTTAAGCAATTTAAGTTGAAATTCCGAGTTGAAATATGCTGCTGCAGTATCTTGACATTACAGAGCAGCAGGCAAGAAAAACGGAAGCAGAGAAATCACCACAATGCCAGGTGTTTCCTCTCAGTTCAACGGAAAAACACACAGTGACTGTTCTGAGGCTCTGCAGACTCTGAGCTGCTTTTCACATATTTCGGAAATGGAAAGCTGTTCTTAACTCCAAGTGTTCACCTTCCAGAAAACAGATTATTTTTTTTAGGAACACATCACATCCCTCCCTGGATAGTTCAATGGTGAAAATTCGCAACTTATGTTGACCAGTTAGTGTATCTGTGCATTCTGCGTCTCTCGACAGTCTCAATGAGTTGATCATATTTCCTCAAGTATTTGGCAAGTTTCCCGATAAAGCTGCACAGTCCTTATATGGTGTGCAGCAGTTTTGAGCGGAATGGCTCAGATACACTCTTCTGCTCTACAGTGGGCAAATACGCAAAGCTGAGCAGAAAAGCAGTGATTGTTGTATTGCTCGTAATGGTGGTGATGGTAATCGAGGCATCAAGGCAACATTTGACCAAGTGTGTGTTACGAAGTAGATCACTTTCCTGATCTCATCATATTCCCTTTTGCCAGCCTCTCCAAAGTTATTTATTTATTGTGTGTAAATATTCAATTGCAACCTCACCTGATTTCCCCATGACATCATCTTCTTTAAAAAGTCAAAATGCTGCAGATGCTGGAAATCTAAAACATGAACGGAAAAGGTTGGAACTACTTAATAGGCGAGGCAGCAATTTGAGAAAGAGAAACAGGCTGAACCTCCCCTGCTGGAGAATTTTCTTCAGAAGTGGAAAATGTTGTGCTGTAATAGTCTTTCAGTAAGCACAGAGGCTCGGAATAGGAGAGCGGAGTAAGGAAATAAAGAGAGAAACTGTGATGGGGTGGAAGGCAGTAGTGATTAAATGAAGCGCAGAATCAATACCATAACCTTCTGTCAAAAATAAATGGGGGCAATAGTTCCCACGTGTTTTCATTTTTGAAGTTGATGCTGAGTCAGGAAAATTGCAACAGTGTGGGAGGCTGAGTACAGAGGGGTCAATTGGGAGTGGGACAGGGAATTATAATGGCAAGTGAACGGAAGCTAATGGACTTAATGACTGCTCAGCAAAGCAATTGCAGAATGTCTGTTTTGTCTCTGCAGGGTAGAGGACAATTTATAAGAACAAATAAAATTAATTCGACAATAAAGTACAAGTAAATCACTGTTTGTGGGCCAGACGGTTGAAGGAGAGGAGGTGAAAGGGCAGGTAATACATCTCCAACACTTGCATGGGAAGGTGACATTGGAAGATTAGTGGGTGGTTTGAATGCAGGAAGAGTCGTTCAAGATGTACCTTCAGAATGATGAAATTGGAGAGGAGGATGTCTGGTGGTAGCATTGCGGTGAAGTTGGCAGAAGTGATGGAAGATAGTTCATTGAATGTAGAGTCTGGTGGAGTGAATGTTGAGGGTAAGGGCAACTTCATTATGGTTAAGGAAGGATGTAAGTAATCATAGTGGAACTGGAATGGAGAGGTTTAAAGGCCCTTTCAGCCACGGTGGCAAACAGCCAAATACACTTCATTCCAAAACACACTTCCAGTTTGCTTTACAATGTTCGTTACATTACAAGTAAGATGTCCTTCTGATCCAGGCCTGGGCTGATAAGTGGTCGGAAACATTCGCACCACACACATGCCAGTTAAATACATTGTCCAACAGGAGAGGGTCCAACCACCTCTTCTCGAAATAAAACGATGTTACCATTGCCGAATACCACATCATGAAAATATTCGGGTTTACCATTGACCAGACACTTTACTGGACCATGTATTTAAATACTGTGGTTACAGGAGTAAGTCAAATGCTCGATATACTACAGACAACAACTCATCTACTGGCTCCACAAAGACATTTCACCATCTACAAAGAACAAGTCAGGAGCTGATAGAATACTTCCAACTTGCCTGCTGAGTGCAGCTTCAACTATTTATAACAATTAGTTGCAGTTTCCAGGAAAACATGTGGTGACTGCGTGGCTCAAGGTCCGCTCACTAATATCAAGCTGCACCTTTCAATCGCACCACAAATGAATAGAAGTCTGCTCATTTAATATCAATCCCAATATTGATGAGGAATGAAGGACCATTTCATTGTGAAGTGCTACATATAGTTACCACGATAGTATATATTTTAAATAAACTGCTGTTCTAATGTGTGAACTGACATGTTGCCACTCAAGATCTATCAAAATGTAATTGTCCATCCAACTGAAGGGCCGCTGAAGTAGATCGCTGGGGGGATGGTGACGGAGTCGCATCGGCAATCGACTGTCCGGAGAGGTTATGGATCTCACATTCGCCTCTCTGACTCGGAGATATCAATTTAAAATGTAAGCGTCGATCCACAATGAACCACTACTGGGAAAGGCGTTAACGAGGATTAACTGCAGTCAATGGGAATCAGAGGGGATATTCTCCACTGGTGGGAATCATACCTCGCACAAAGGAAGAGAGTTGTGGGTGTTGGAAGTCAATCATCTCAGTCTCAAGGCATCAGTGCAGGAGTTCCTCAGGGTAGTGTCGTAGGCATAACCATCTTCAGCTATTGCATCAATTACCTTCCCTCCATAAGGTCAGACGTGGGTATGTTTGCAACAGAAGAACAATATACTGGGGGAATTCAACTAGTGAATCTATGTACTAATCCATTCAGAAAATGAAGTGCAAATAGTTTCTTGTTCATTATACAACCCCTAAAAGTGAGCACGAGATTATGGAGTTATTCTGTCAGAGAAGTTGAGAAAAAACATAAAACATGGTTTAACCTTGAATACCACTGATATAGTCTGCAACAGACCATAGTAAAGGAGAAGGTGGAAAACAAGATCAGCAACTTCGTATTTATGTTGTGTCTTTACATCGTTAAAATATCCAAGTCATACTCTCGAACACAGTTTGATAGCGAGCAGCGTTAACAGATATTATGGCAGATGACCAAATGCTTCGTCATGGTGGTAAGTTTTAAGCAGCATCTTAAAGGAGGAGAAAAATGTAGAGAGGCAGAGGTTTATGCAGGGAGTTCCAGAATTTAGGATCTTGGCAGATGAAAACAAGACCACCAGCGGTGGAGCGAATAAATTTGGGAATACTTAACATTCCAGAATTGAAGGAGCACAAATATCTCATTGGGCTGAAAGAGATTAGAGAGGTAGGGAGGGAAGAAGTCATGGAGATATTATAAAATAAGCGTGGGAATTTCAATATTGTTAAGGTGCACAACCAGAAGCTAATGATGGGTGAACGTGACCTGCTGTGAGTTGCCGTTAGACAGCAGAGGTTTGGATCTCCTCAGGTTAACTGAGGATGCAAAGAGGGAGGCTGGCCAGGACTACATTGGCATAGTCAAGTCGAAAGGTGAAGATGGGGAATTAAATGCTCCACTCTCTGGATGAAAAATGAATTGTCAGTTAAAATGAAAAGAGAAAGAAGAGATTCATTACAAATTCCAATTGAAGAATATAATTTAAAATAGAATGCAGAGTGTACAGGGAGAAATAGAAAAAGCATACAAGAAGGGCAAAGAGACAGTATAGAAAAGGTTAGCAGCAAACAGTAAAGAGGATCACATATCTTGTAAAACGTATAAAAGTAAAAGGAATAGTTAAAGGAATGCTGGGGCTGATTATGGAGAAACAAGTAAATATCCCTGTCGAGGCAGAGGGCATGACTGAGGTACTGAATGAATAATTTGTAATTGCCTTTACAAAAGAAGAGGCTGAAATTAATCTCGCAGCAGAGCAGAGGGAAGTAAAGATCTTGATAGGATAAAATAGATGGCATGGGGGTGCTAAACATTTTCACAGAACTAAATGTCGACAACAACCCTGGACCAGATGGGAAGCATCCTAGGTTACTAAATGAATCTGGGTTGGAGATAACAAAAGTTCTTACCACAATGTTTCAATCCTCCTTGTGTATCGCACTGGGGCCAGAGGACTGGAATTGGGCAAATGTTAGAATCCTTTTCAAAACAAGAGAGCGTAATCCTTGTGACTACTGGCTAATCTGTCTAACCACAGTGAAAGTTGAGAGATCTACTAGAGGCCTTCATCAAGGACAAAATTAATTCTCACTTGCAGAAGCATGGGGTAAGATGAGAAAAGCATCTCGGATTTGTTAAAGGCCAATCGTCCGTAACTAACCTGTTTAATCAAGTAAGAGACTGAAACAAAAACAAGAAATGCTGGATTCACTCAGCAGGTCTGGCAGCATCTGTGGAAAGAGAAGCAGAGTTAACGTTTCGGGTCAGTGACCCTTCTTCGGAACTGACAAATATTAGAAAAGTCACAGAGACTGAAGTAGGCCTTGTGTATGTGGGCACCCAATGTTAACGAAGTACCTCATAACAGACTTATTCAGAAAATAGGAATGCATATTATTAAAGGGCCGATGTCAGTTCGAGTAGTCGATTGGGTAAGAGATAGGAGGCAGAGAGCAGTTGTGAATGGATGTTCTTCTGACAGGAGAGAGTGGAGTTGCCCAGGTGATGGTTTTAAGACTACTATTTTTCTTTGAACATATAAATGACACAGGCTTGGGTTTAGAATGTATAATTTTGACATTTGTGGATAGTGAAAAACATGTCTCTGTAGTAAATCGTGAATATTATAATAGCATCCTTCAGGCGAGGCAGTCTGCATTAATGGGCAGATCAACGGTCGATGCAATTTATTGTAGTCAAGTCACAAGTGATGTTCATTGGGAAAACATCATGTCAATATCATATAAATGGTACCATTTTCAGCGGAGGCAAGAACAGAGGGATCCAGGGAATGCATTCCCATAAATCTTTGAGGATTGCAGGGCAAGTAGGGAAGCTGACTGAGCAAGTTATGGGATATTAGTTTTGAAAATGGCGTTATTGAATTCAAACATAAAAGAAATCAAGCTAAGCCTTCACAAATCAATTGTTATAACTCAGCTGGCGTCCTGTGTGTAATTTCTGGCACGAATACCTTGGAAGAATGTCAAGACCCTGAAAAGGGTACAGATGAGGATTAGTAAGAAGACGCCACGGGTGAGGCAATTCAGTTACGTGGAGAGAATGGAGGAGCTTGGATTTCCCTTATTAGAGCAGAGAATGTTCAGTGGGATAGAGACATAGAAACATCGAAATTAGGAGCAGGAGTAGGCTATTCGGCCCTTTGAGCCTGCTTCGCCATTCATTATCATGGTTGGGCATCCAACTCAGTAACCAGCTCCCAATTTCGCCTCACACCCTTTGATCCCTTTTGACTCAAGAGCTATATCTAACTCCTTCCGGAAAACATAAAATGTTTTGGCCTCAACTGCTTTCTGTGCTGGTGCATTCCACAGGCTCATCACTCTCTGGGTGGAGAAATGTCTCGTCACCACAGTCCTGAAATATTTGCCCCATATGCTTAACCATGACCATTGTTTCTGGACTCCCCCACCATTGGGAATATCCTTCCTGCATCTACTCTGTCAAGTCCTGTTAGAATTGTATAGGTTTCTATGAGATTTCCCTCACTCTTCTGAACTCCATCGAATGAAATCCAAACAGACTGAATCTCTCCCCATACGTCAATCCCACCATCCCAGATCTAACAGAGCTCAAAATAATGAAGGGTTACGAACGAGTAAGAACGCGGAAATTATTTCGTCTCTCGTCTCACGTTTGTCATCAGAGATCACGGGCAGGATTTTACTGCCCCCCAAAGGCGTGATTGGAAGCCAGGAGGGGTGGGGAGGGGGCACGGAGAAAGGCAGCGGGTGGCAGAGGAGGTGGCAGGATGGAGATCGCCTCTCCATCCTCCAGTGATCTCGGTGCGGGGTAGACCAACAACAGTCTTCCTGCCCAGTGGCAGACTGAAGATCTTAAGTGGCCTATTATGGGACAATTCTGATATCATTCCACCGCCACTGGGATCTTATCAGCAGCGAGGTCCTCCACCACATGGTGAAGACACCTTGTAAAACGAAGCACTCTCCCTGTGGCCTTGTGGGTGGGGCGGGGTGTTGCTTCCTTGTGGGTAATTTAGGGCCCAGAAAGAAAACCACCAAAAACCAGTTCATTCCCCGGGACCTCCCTCCTCCTGCACCACAAGAAAACCGCTCAGGCCCTTTCACTGGGGTCTTACGGAGTGGCCCCAGTGAACCCGTCAAATCTACCTTTTCTCTGGGCTCCCACAGCTGTACCTGGGACCGAGGCATTCCGTAGAACCGGCAGAATAACTAGAGGGGTAATGAAGAGACATTTCTTCACACAGAGGCTTGTTAAGATCTAGAAAGCACGACCTGAAAGAGTATATGAAATCAGATTCCAGAGGAATTTATAAAGATAATTAAACAAGTGCTTGCAGTGGAATAATTTAGAGGAATTAGGAATAAATTGTGACAATAAATTAGACAGCTCTTTCAAAGGGACGACTCTGACTAAAGTAGCCGAATGGCCTTTCCTGTGCATCTATGAATCTATGATCTGGACGCCAGATCAGTGATCCATTTACTTTTCACACTGCCAGACGTCATTGTCCTCGCAGGATAGGCTGGTAGTTGGAACCTGTGTTCATTTTATCCATTAATGGTTACATTTCTTCTCATTGGTGTATTTTACCAGACTGTAATTCACGGTTCACACACGTCAAAAACTATTGGTTAGTTGGAAGGAAACATTGGTTTCTGCAGAAAGTTCTGTCAAATAATTAATTTCCACAACAGCCAGAGTTTCAGAAGCTGCTGTAAGGAGCTCTCAGTGTCTGAGAACAGCGTTCGGTTACTATTCTGCTCTCATCGCTGTACCTGGCGCCAGAACGATGCTGCGGTCCTTCCTGACCCTGTCTCTACTGCAGCTTTTGAACTGTGAGTTACGGATTATTGAATGCATTATGTTATTTACTGATACACTGATTATTATAACAAGATGTGTATTATTAATGAAGTTATCGACTTTGCTGAAGAATATGTTCAGGTGATGTAGCAAGTAAATAATGTTTTATGCGTTTTAATTTTCTTGTGTGGAGTGTAATGAAATATCGCAACTTGTTTATTGCCTTCTGCCTGCCGCTCGTACAGACAGAGCAGAGTGGAGTTGAAAATCTAATGGGTCTATTTAAGCAGGGTCTGTTAGAAAAATAGCCACTTCGCTGTCAGAATAGAATATGTCAGTGTCTGGGATCAATTTACAGAAAACGGATCTATTTTATTTACAGTTGTCATTCATTGGGATGGTATGAAATGGATACTGTGTAATATAATTTGTAGAAGTTTCATTTGATACAAATTTTGGATTGATTGTTTCCATTTTAAGTTCTTTCAACTACAAATAGGAATAAACCTCCCTTATATAAAAATGTCTTGTGTTTATAAAGTGCCTTTTACGACGTCAGGACATCCCAAAGAGCTTTGCTGTCAATTAGGTACTGTTTTGTTGTGTTGTCCATACTGTAATATAGGAAACGTGGCAGCCAATTTACACACAGCAAACGCCGACAAACAGCAATGTGATAATGACCAGAATACTTCTTTTGTGTGTGTGAAGTCGATTGATGGATCAATATTCGCCAGACCACTAGGGATAATTCCCCTGCCCTTCCTCCAAATAGTGCACCTGAAAGGGCCGACGAAGCCTTGGGTTAGTTTCTCCTCCGATGCAAAGCACGTTGGACAGTGCAGCACACTCTCAGTACTGCACAGGAGTGTCTGCCAAGATTTTGTGCTCAAATCTCTGGAATTAGACGTGAACCCACCATCTCCTGACTCAGAGACGAGAGTGCCAGCAATTGAGCTATTGCTGACACTAATATTGTTTTGGTGACAGTAAACGTGTTTGGAATATTCCACATCTAATTAACGGATATTTGAAATTCCCAGTTGAGATTTGTGCCAAACACAAAGACCACGGTAGTTTGCTTTATTTTTCCCCCTGTGTTTCATATACTGACACGGACAGCTGGAATTGAAATTCCAATCTGATTATTTAAAGCGAGCCTGACAGAAGTAGAACGCCGACTTTGTTTGAATAGAGTGTATCAGAGTCTGGGTGTAAGTTATCTCAGTGAGTGTAGATCACCAGTCAAAACTACATCTACTGCCAACATGAAGGGCCACAAACATTTCTCAATACAAGTGTTGTATGCTCTCCCAGTGATACAGTTTAGGAAACAAAATATTTTAGAATAATTTGTTCAGTGTTGAAGTGTTATATTCATTCGATAATAACGACTCAACTGGAGTTGGAACCAATATTTTTCAATTCGTTTTCATTATTAGTATAATTATCAAGAGCACACTGCAAAAAATGATGTTACTGAAAGTTCTTAAATAGTTGGAGAATTTGCTCTGTATTATTGATCAGTTAATGATGATCTTCAAAATTAGTATCTGTTATATTACATTCATTATTCTATTTCCTCCATTTTTTGTACAGTGCCTTAAGACAGTTAGGTTTTCCCAATCATATATTTTTACACAGTGTCATGTAGTGTGTAATGAGTTAGCGATATTGTTCTTTATTGTTGCTCCAACGGGTCGATGTTTGTTGTTTTATTCCACTATTTTCTCACTATTCCCCGTGTGGGTTTGGTTACATTTATTAATCTCTGTCGATTATAAACTTTACTGGTTTTCTGACAGGACAACTTAGTCTCAGTGTTAACAGATATTTTATGTGTTTAACGAATTATATTTCCATGGATATTAACAAATTGGATAGTAATATCCTGTTTTGTGGATTATTTAAAGTACAGTTTATTCAAGCCATCGAAAAGATAAACAATGAATTGCACATGACTCCCTGCATCCTTTTCTCCAATCGCTAGTTGCTCAGAATCATTTTTAAAAAGCAGGCATGCTTTATGACAAAAAACAATGTCATTCATTGCTATCATATGAGGCGAATATGGAAATAGTTTATCTCATTTGTAGAATTCACATTGAATACGGACCTTGGGCTGTTGGTTTGATTTTACATTCCATCAATATTAAATAGGGAACAATTATCCAATCTTTTTCCCTCAGAAAACATTGTTTTTATAATATCTTGCATCTGATTAACACACCTTCTAAATTCCCAGGTGGGACATGTGTGCAACTTTGATTTAAATTCAAAATTAAAAGCAAACAGAGTGGCATTTTGTTTTATTTGGTCCTGTGTGGCTCTTGTACCGACACGACTGACTGGAGTTGAAATTCTAAGCAGATTGTATAACACTGCAATCTAGTAGTAGAACGTGATCACAGTGAGAACAGAAGGTCTCGGGGTTTGGGGTCTGGGGTCGATGGTAATGCAGGGATCATAGAACAGCAGTTAATGCTAAATCTGCTGCTGACTGAACCCACATGGGAATTTCTGTCCAAGTTATTTCACAGCAGAAGTAATGTCTGAGCCAGAGAGATATATTGAATGGAACTGAAATGATTTAAATAGTTTTTTCCACGTTAGAGTGTTGCACATGATCAATAAATATTGCATAACATATACACTTGAGGCAGAACCAATATTATTTCAATTAGCATTCATTACTACTGTAATTGTGAAGTGCCTCACCAAAAGATAATGCTACTGAATATTCCAAAATCTCTGGAGGATTTTCCATTTATTATTGTTTACTTAATGATGACCTTGAACTTTAGTACGTTGTATTATAAATTCTCAACTTATTTCACATATTCATATGTGTCAATTAATAATTAATGTGACAAAGTCTCCTTCCACAAGCTCCTTTTATGTAAAGCATCGTGAAGTGTTTAATGAGGTATCATTAATAGTCTCCTTCCACCTGCTCGATATTTTTGTCCAGTTTTACGGTCGATGATTCGATTCAGTTCCTCACTATTTCTAGTGCGGGCTTGGTTCCATTTGTTAATGTCTATCGACAGCAAATGCTGGTTCACGACAGGGAAACGCTCCCTAAATGTTATTACAGACATCCGTGATGAATTTTCTTTTGTTTTTGTAAAAGGGATTGTATACCAAAATCCCGATTTTGAAGGTAATTTAAGAATATTTTCTGCAAACCATAGAACAGAGATAAAGTATGAAATCTATCTGACTCCCTGAATCTTTTTTTTAGCAATTGGCCGCTGATTAAAATCAATTTATAGAAAATGTGCATATTTATTTTGATTTGTCATTTATTGAGATCGTACAAGTGAATATTGAAACAGTTCCTTAATTTAAAAAATTGTCATTAAATACATGTTGTCCTGTTTGATTTTAAGTTCATCAAATTCAAATAGGGAACTGTTATCCATTTTTGTCGCTGACAGCAAAAACGGATCTAAATTTTGTCATCCGATTAACATTTAATTGCATTTCCAGAGGAGATTTGAGTTAACTTTAGTTTTAGTACCAAAATTGACATAAATGCGGCAAGAGCTGGTTAGATGTTGTTTTCGATGGCTCTCGTGCAGACGCAGCAGATTGGAGTTAAAATTCTAATCAGACGGTTAAAACGAAGACTCGTGGAAGTGGAAAATAGTCAGTGTTACAATCGAGTGTATGGGAGTCAGAACTGCAGAATACCGGGATCTGCACCCAGTCGATTGATCCCACATTAAGAATTCTGTCCCCGAAATTTCTCAGTGAAGTGCCATGTGATAGATAGAATTAGATTACATAGTTTGTCCAGCTTTTGGAATATTCAGAAAGGACAATAAATATTGTATAATATTTTAACTGGAGGTGGAATCGGTATTGCTTCATTTGTACTGATTATTAATAGTGTTATCAATTACACCCTCCAGAAATGATGCTACTAATTTCAGGGGGATTCGCTGTATGAACAGTCACCGACAATCTTCAAACTATGCCTTTTTACATTAAATCATGCTTGCTGTTTCATATATTTATGTGCATGGTGTATAATAATTAGTGTTTCTCCGTCTCTTTCTACACGATTCATACATTTGATGTAGTATTTAATATCCAGACGTGTTTCTGAATCTCTTTCCACATGTCCCATACTTTTTATGTGATGCGATGCAATGTTTAATGAAAGATCCGGAGTTGTTTCCCAATCTCTGGGGAAAGGTGGGAAAGTTGATCTGGGGCAGCAGATCATCCATGATCTTATTGAACGGCGGCGTAGTCTGGGCAGGCAGTATGGCCTAATCCTACTGCTATTAAATTCTTTAATGTCCTTCCACATGTCCCATACTCTGGTCATCCGTGAAACAAATCCTGAATTCGTCTGTATATTTCAATTCAACAGACAGTGCCCTGAACAATTTGTCTCGGTACTGTAAATGTTCGATGCGTGTTTGGTTATTTCTAACCGTGGTAACGTTTCTTCAGACAGTAGCTCATGTTTCGTGGAGATAGATTGTTAAAAGTTACTGATAATGCTTTTGACGCACAGAATCCTAACTGTTTGATGTGAGTTCCTTCTCTCCGGTGCTTTGCTTGTGGTTGTAAGCTACGATAACTGTATTTCTATCAATTAATTTGCTTCTGAAATATACAAGAGCTCACTTAATTGTGGAAGTCGTCCAGATTGGACCTAAAATAGTTTGATATCATATAATTGTTTTGATTCTTGACCCACCTAATAATCTGCCATGAGCAACATACACTCATAAATTCCCTGTATTGGCCGTATTTTGTATCCCCTAAACCACCCCTGTCCCTGGTTTTGTAACTCGTTCAAGAGTTTAAATTATTGGCTTTGAATCTCCCACGTTTGTCCCGTTTTAATTCACCTCCTTTGAGCTTATTGCTATTTATAATTAATATTTCTTTATTACGGGTTGTCGTAATACGGTACAATAGCAAGTTAACATATGTGTACAACGTTAAAATAACTTAACAGTTTTGCACCAAACCCATTCGTCTAAACATCAGGAAGGTAACGGTGCAAACACTGAAATCTGAGGCGTTGGGAACGGCGAGTTGCCATAGACAATGAGAGCAGGGGAAATGCGTGAGCTGGACTGTCCGTTGCAGGATAATAGCAGCAGCAGAGTTTTAGATCAACTGAAGTTTACCTAGGGTAGGAGGCCGACCAGAAGGGTATGGGAATAGTGAGTATATTATTTGCTTGTAGAGGTGATTTGTACAACGGTTCACAAAGAAATGCATTCAAACTTTTTCAAGTACAACAATGAGAGCATTTCGAAACTGTGAGGAAGGACCCGAGAGCAAAATGGAGGATTGAGCAGAAATGAGTAGCAGTGTAGATAACTGGGAAAATAGTAATGATTGAGAAAGGGGAACGACTGAACATTTATCTGAGGCGGTAAGAGATAAACTTGTCAAATAGACAAGTATGGGAATCTCGGTTATCGATTGTTTAGATTCATTCTTGGGATATGAGCTCACTGGCCAGGCTGAATTTACTGACCAACCCTACTTAGCCAGACGGTATGGCGGGGTATTATCTTGAACCACAGTCGTCATGTTGGCGATGTTGTCCTCCACCCATGTATTGTCTATCCCTAGTTTCCCTAAGAAGGTGTTCGTGGGCTTTCTCGTTGAACCACTGGATTATCAGGAAAAAGAAAATCCGGCGTGAAATGGATGGTTACAGGCTGAAATGATAAATGCGTGCAGAGTAGGGGAAATAACTGAGTGGATTGAAGAAGATTCGCGGACTCTACAGACGCACTGAGATTGGAACTGTTTTTCAGTAAATACTGAAAGATTATCCCCCTCATCTGTCTTTGGGTCACTGGAAAAGGGGAACTTGTGGGAATTATCAGGGAAAGTTGGTAGGAATGATAAGGCTCCAGGACAGGGAAGAAGTCACACACTATTTCCATTGCAGAATTAGGAATATAAAGAGACCAGTGAGATTATAGTTGGGAAACTGTAACGCATTCAAGATTACTGGGTAAGCAGAGCTGAGGACAGGAATCGATGTCCCACTGTCTATAATATATCACCAGAGTATACGAAGAGACCATAATACATGGGAGATATATTTTCACCAGGGAGTTGGGGAGCAGATCAACACACCGTCTATAGTATATAATATTGTGAATGGAAATACACCTGGAGATCTGTGAGATACATTGTGATCAGGGGCATTGTGTGCAGGTCAACACAACGTCTATAGTATATAATGTTGTGAATAGAAAAACACCTGGAGATCTGTGAGTCACATTGTGAAAAGGGGGATTGGTACACGTCAACACACCGTCTATAGTAAATAATATTGTGAAGAGTAAAAACACCTGGAGATCTGTGAGATACATTGTGATCAGGGGCATGGGGACAGGTCAACCGACTGACTGCATTTTTAAAAAGCAGAAACGCTTAGCCAGTAAACGGGAGGATCATTGATCGAACATCATTAACGGGTAAAAGGATAGGGCACTTCGGCGAGGGCAGTTTACAAGAGAATCAGAACAGCAGGAACTTAGTAAGAAACAGTCAGAAAGGAGTTAGGAGGCTGACAGACCGTTCATCTTGATTTGTTATATTTGGGGAAGCTATATATTTTATTGAACGAAGAATAGCCCAATTATACGTTTACAGAAACTTTGAAAGTTACAGGTGGAAGTCTTTGCACTAAATTAAAAGGCATCGAAATTTACCACAGGATATGGAAATCTTTAATTTAATTTAAATGTTCCCATTCCTTCTCGAACTTGAGATTAGAATACTGAATTCACTGAGAGTGCCACCACCAGCGGGTTTAAAAGCGGGTCCATCACCACCCTCTTCTCAGGGTACCTACACACGGGTCATCAATGGTCAGAGCACCATCAGCACAAATTTACAGGGCGATTGGGAAAGGGAGTGGAACTAATTAGACAGCTCTGACAAAGAGACAGCATCGGCACCATGGGCCGAATGGCGTCCCTCTGAGCTGTATCATTGGAGGATTCTATAAGGGAGAGAACCATCACCAGCGCCTTCTCAGAGCACCTTCACACTGGTAAAACATTGAGCCCACCCACCGTCACCATAAAGAGACAGTGTATCCGGGTGTCAGTGTGTGTATATGTGAAAACAATTCCAGATACATTTTGGCCCATTACCAATATTAATTTGTTACAGCAACTGTATTTTCTGTTTGAAGGAATAAAGTTACAGATCCCGATACAATTTCTTCTGCAAGGCATGGGAATAATGGTCCTGCAGTTAGTAATATTTGTGTTTCTTCTTTCTGACAGTTTCATTCATTTCTTGCCCCAGTGAACGCAAATTGTTAACTTCTCATTTCAGGCAGACCTGGGAACAGTAAGGCTGACCCGTCAGGTAATCGCCGTTTATTTTCACACTATCTGCTATCTCTCTGCTCTAATCCATCCCATTAAATATGAAGCTTGGAAGACAATCTCGGTACAATTTTTGATCACGGATTAACCCGCTGCCCAGTTACTAATCAGAAAGAGAGTGTGTCCCTCATAGTGTTAGTAAAGGTCTTTAATTCTAGCTGAGAGATGACTGCTCTCTCCATGTGGAGGAAGAATAACTGGGGGTCTCTGCAGAGCAGACTGTGAAGGATCAGCTCCACTCACACTGTTACCTAGATGAGAGAAGGCTGCTGTCTTCATGCGAAGGGACAATAATTGAGGGTGTCTGAAGAGCAGAGAGTGAAGGAACACGTCCACTGACACTGTTGGCGGTCCAAAGGCCCACCTCACCATTATGTGCTGACATCCAGATCACATGATCATCCAACCCTGTCTTTATTGGCTGTGTTCGGTGAGGGTGAAATTTCATCTGCTTTCCTGGTGCTGAGATCTCATTGTGTTCCTCCAATCAGTACTGGGAACGTAAACATGTGACCATTACAGCCACGCCCATCTCCCCACTTCTTCAGGTAAAATCTATTCTGAGCCTCTCTCCACTCCGTTCTCATTGGAGCCGTTGTGTTGGTGGGAATATCCGGCTGTCTCCCGGTTCCGTGCTCCTTTGCACCGTTTATTAGTATTTCCCTTACCTTCTGTTTTCACGTGTAATATTTACTCCCGGTCTTATTATGGTTCTGGGTGCAGACTGATGTTCCAATCGATACATGCTTGGTGAATGAGGAGGGTCGTGTGCTGGGAACCTGTGGGTTTAACACACTACAACCGCTTAATGATATTTCTGATATTTTACAGAGACGGTGAAGCTGAGACTGGTGAACGGAGAGGGTCCGTGCACTGGAACCTGTGGGTTCAGCACACGATAACGGCTTGATGATATTTCTGATATTTTACAGAGATGGTGAAGCTGAGACTGGTGAATGGGAGCAGTCGGTGCGCTGGAAGATTGGAGATTCTGGACAGGGAACAGTGGGGGACTGTGTTGGGCAATGCTGGGGATCTGCCAGACGTTGCTGCTGTGTGTCGGGAGCTAGGCTGCGGGACCGTGGTCTCTGCAATTCAATCAACTGTCTGGTATCACGATAGCAACTCACACTCCTTTGATGCCGAAATCACCTGCTCAGGTAAAAATGTTTCAGAGTCTCTCATCTCCCGCCGTGGCTGATAGAATCTGTGAAGAAGTGAAAGTAAAACAATCCGGGATGGTCCATACCCGGAAAGTCAGATGATAATAATTCGAGTAATCTCCGGTTAGAATTAATGTAAATATTATGATCACTGTATAAAATTATATTACTGGTACTATGTTTAATATACATTCTCCACCGGGATAAGCAAATACCTGATACTCAGCACATTGACAATACAGACAGAGCAGTTTCCATTGAGATTTTCCCTAAATCCGCAGTGAGTGATCTGAACCGCTGGAAATTTCGCAATCTTAATCCAACTCTCCATTCATCAACCCAGCAGCCGCAACCAGGCATGTACCGTCAGCCCGGCTGTCCGCTTCCAATGATCGCTTCGCCTCAGATCTGACATATTACACAGATTGTGAAGCTGAGTCTGGGGAACAGGGGAGGCAGGTTTCTCAGCCTTGGGGAGCCGAAGTAATGGGTCCGCGGTTATTGTAGGTATCACAAGAGGAAACTGCTATGTAAGATCCCACCGCTGCCTGCGCATTGTCATTTAAATGTTGGGAAATATTGAGAAAGTGAAATGCACAGAATATTAAATGAAAGAGCTAAGATATTTCAGGAAGCAGTTACAACGATTAAACTCAACACTGTTGAACTGTTGGAAGAAAAGCGGCACATTTTCCTGAAATCCTGGCCAGTAAGGAGGATAGTGATTGACTTCAAGAGGATAAATTGAGGCTGGTGAAATGGGCGGACACGTGGCAGATGAAATTTCATGCAGAGAAGTGTGAACTGATACATTCTGGTTGGAACAAGGAGGAGAGGCAATATCACAGAATCACTGAACTGTTACAGTGCAGAAGGGGGCTATTCCACCCATCGTGTCTGCATGCGCTCTCTGAAAGAGAAGTTCACTCAGTTCTATTCCCCTGCCTTCTCTCCATAACTCTGCACATTCTTATTTTTCATATAGCTGTCTATTTCCCTTTTCAATGCTTCAGTTGAACGAGCCTCCACCACGTTCTCAGGCAAACATTCCAGATCTTAAACACTCGCTGCATGAAAAAGATTTTCCTCATGTCACTTTAGCTTCTTTTACCAAATGCTTTAAATCTGTGCCCTCTCCTTCTCTACCCTTTCACGAGTGGAAACAGTTTCTCTCTATCTACTCTGTCCAGAACCCTCATTATTTTGAATACCTCTATCACATCACGTCGCAGCCTTCTCTTCTCCAAGGAAAACAGGCCTAACTTCTCCAATCTACCTTCATAACTGAAATTCCTCATCCCTGGAACCATTCTCATGAAACGTCTCTGTATTCTCTCCAATGCCCTCACATCTTTCCTCAAGTGCGGCACCCAGAACTGGACACAACACTCCAGCTGAGGCCGAACTAGTGTGTTATTCAATTTCAACATAACTTCCTTGCTCTTGTACTCTATGCACCTATTAATAAAGCCCAGGACAGTGTATGCTTTATTAAACGCTTTCTCAATCTGGCCTGCCACCCACAACGACGTCTGCACTATTAAACCAAGGTCCCTCTGCTCCTGTAATCCCTTTCGAATTCAGTATTTAATTTTATATTTTATCTCCATGTTCTTCTTACCAAAAAGAATCACTTCATAATTCTCTGCATTGAACTTCATCCGCCAACTGACTGCCCATTCAACCAACTTGTCAATGTCCCTTTTGAAGATCTGCACTATCTTCCTCACATTTCACAATGCTTCCAAGTTTTGTATCATCTGCAAACTTTGAAACTGTGCCCTGTACACCAAGGTCTAGATCATTTATACGTAGAGACTGGGACCTGAATATTGAAGGATACATGGCATTTAGGAAGGACAGGAAGATAAGAATAGGTGGAGGGGTATCTCTGTTAATGATGGTATTAGTGCAACAGTGAGGGATGAACTAAGTTCAGGAGACCAGGATGTAGAAGCTGTTTGGGTAGGGATGAGATATCATAAAGGCGAGAAGTCACTTGTCAGAAGTGGTGCACAGACCACCGAATATTAACCACACTGTGGGACGGGATATCAAGGAATAAATAATGGCAGATTGTCAGAAAGATACAACGATACTTATGGGGGGATTTTAACTTACATATCGACTGAAAAAATCAGATGGGCAGAGGTAGCCTAGATGAGGAGTACATAGAATATCGTTGGGATAATTTCTTGGAACAATATGTTGCGGAGCCTACCAGAGAGCAGGCTATACTAGACCTGGTATTGTGCAACCAGATAGGAATAATTAATGACCTCATAGTTAAGGCGTCCCTTGGTAACAGCGACAGGGATAAGTTCGCTAACATTTGATGGTAATTTATGAATATTTTATGCAAGCCTCAGAATGGAGAAAAAGTATAAAATGTAACCGAATCCCTGAATCTTTTTTTTTAGCAATCGGCCCCAGATCAAAATCAATTTGTTGGAAATGTGCATATTTATTTCAATGTATCATTTACTGAGATCGTATACAGTGAATATTGAAACATTTTCCTTAATTTATAAATTTATCACTTAATACATTTTGTCCTGTTTGATTTTAATGTCATCAAATACAAACAGGGAACTGTTATCCATTTTTGTCACTGACAGCAAAAACGGATCTAACATTTGTCATCTGATCAACATTTAATTGCATTTCCGGAGGAGATTTGAGTTAAATTTAGTTTTATTACAAACATTGAACACAAATGCCACAAGAGTTCGTTTTATATTGTTTCCGATGGCTCTCGGACAGATGCAGCAGATTGGATTTAAAATTCTTGTCATGCGTTTAAAGCGGAACTCCTGGAAGTAGTAGGCAGTCAGTGTTTCAATCAAGTGTAGGGGAGTCAGAACTGCAGAGTACCGGGATCTGCATCTAGCCAATTCATCCCACTTTGAGATTCCTGTCCCGGGAATTTCTCAGTGAAGTGACGTGTGGTACAGATAATTAGATTAAATAGTTGGTACAGAATTTGGAATGTTCAGAAAGGAAAATAAATACTGTATATTACATGAACTGGATGTGGAACCAATATTGCTACATTTGTACTGTTTATTAATAGGCTGGCCTCAGACACCGGAAATATCAGAGGAATGTATGATGGCATTACGTGAGCTCTTGGGCCAACCATCAAGAAGATCGCCCCCCCCTCAAATCTAAATCAGGGGACATAATCACTGACGAACGCAAACAAATGGACAGCTGGGTTGAGCACTACCTGGAACTGCACTCCAGGGAGAATGTTGTCACTGATACTGCCCTCAATGCAGCCCAGCCTCTACAGTCACGGATGAACTGGACGTACAGCCAACAACATCGGAACTCAGTGATGCCATTGATTGTCTAGCCAGTGGAAAAGCCCCTGGGAAGGACAGCATTACCCCTGAAATAATCAAGAGTGCCACGCCTGCTATACTCTCAGCACGACATGAACTGCTATGCCTGTGCTGGGACGAGGGAGCAGTACCCCAGGACATGCGCAATGCCAATATCACCACCCTCTATAAAAACAAAGGTGACCGCGGTGACAGCAACAACTACCGTGGAATCTCCATGCTCAGCATAGTCGGGTAAGTCTTTGTTAGAGTCGCTCTAAACAGGCTCCAGAAGCTGGCCGAGTGCGTCTACCCTGGGGCACAATGCGGCTTTCGTACAGAGAGATCGACCGTTGACATGCTGTTCACCCTTCCTCAGATACAGGAGAAATGCCGTGAACAACAGATGCCCCTCTACATTGCTTTCATTGATTTCACCAAAGCCTTTGACCTCGTCAGCAGACGTGGTCTCTTCAGACTTTTAGAAATGATTGGATGCCCACCAAAGCTACTAAGTATCATCACCTCATTCCATGACAATATGAAAGGCACAATTCAACATGGTGGCTCCTCATCAGAGCCCTTTCCTGTCCTGAGTGGCGTGTTCTCGCACCCACACTTTTTGGGATTTTCTTCTCCCTGCTGCTTTCACATGCGTTCAAGTCCGCTGAAGAAGCAATTTTCCTCCTCACAAGATCAGAGGGCAAGCTGTTCACCCTTGCCCGTCTAAGAGCGAAGTCCAAAGTACGGAATGTCCTCATCAGGGAACTCCTCTTTGCTGACGATGCTGTTTTAACAGCCTCACAGCTCCAGCGACCCGGGTTCGATTCTGGGTACTGCCTGTGTGGAGTTTGCAAGTTCTCCCTGCGTCTGCATGGATTTCATCCGGGTGCTCCGGTTTCCTCCCACATGCCAAAAGACTCGCAGGGTGATAGGTAAATTGGCCATTGTAAATTGCCCCCAGTGCAGGTAGGTGGTAGGAGGATAGTGGGGATGTGGTGGAGAATATGGGGTTAGTATAAATGGGTGGTTGTTTGTTGGCACAGAATCGGTGGGCCGAAGGGCCTGTTTCAGTGCTGTATCTCTAAATAAAAATAAAATAAAATTTAAAAAACTAAATAAAAAATCTCACACTGAAGAGTGCCTGCAGAGTCTCATCGACAGGTTTTCGGCTGCCTGCAATGAATTTGGCCTAACCATCAGCCTCAAGAAAGCGAACATCATGGGGCAGGACTGCTCCATCCATCAATATCGACGACTACGCTCTGGAAGTGGTACAACAGTTCACCTACCTAGGCTCAACTATCACGAGTAAACTGTCTCAAGATGCAGAAATCAACAAGCGCATGGGAAAGGCTTCCACTGCTCTGTCCAGACTGAGAGGCCAAGAGAGTGTGGGAAAATGGCGCACTGACATGGAACACAAAAGTCCGAGTGTATCAGTCCTGTGTCCTCAGTACCTTGCTCTATAGCAGCAAGGCCTGGGAAACGTATGTCAGCCAAGAGCGACGTCTCAATTCATTCCATCTTCGCTGCCTCCGGAGAATACTTGGCATCAGGTTGCAGGACCATATCTCCAACACAGAAGTCCTCGAGGCGGCTAACATCCCCAGCTTATACACACTACTGAGTCAGCGGCGCTTGAGATGGCTTGGCCATGTGAGCCGCATGGAAGATGGCAGGATCCCCAAAGACACATTGTACAGCGAGCTCGCCACTGGTAACAGACCCAACGGCCGTCCATGTTTCCGCTTTAAAGACGTCTACAAACGTGGCATGAAATCTTGTGACATTGATCACAAGTCGTGCGAGTCACTTGCCAGCTTCCGCCAGAGCTGGCGGGCAGCCAAAAAGGCGTGGCTGAAGTGTGGTGAGTCGAAGAGACTTAGTAGTTGGCAGGAAAAAAGACAGAAGCGCAAGGGGAGAGCCAACTGTGTAAGAGCCCCGACAAGCAAATTTCTTTGCAGCCCCTGTAGAAGAGCCTGTCACTCTAGAATTGGCCTTTATAGCCACTCCGGCGCTGCTTCACAAACCACTGACCACCTCCAGACGCTTACCCATTGTCTGTCGAGATAAGGAGGCCAAAGAACATTAATAGAGTTATCAATTCCACCCTCCAGAAATGATGCTACTAATTTCCGGGGGAATTCGTTGGATGAACAGTTTTATTTAGCCATCAACAATCTTCAAATCAAAGCCTTTTTACGTTAAATCATGCCTTGTATTTCAAACATTTATGTGCACGTGTCGCGTAATTATTCGTGTTTCTCAGTCTATTTCTACATGCCTCATACATTTGATGTAGTATTTATTGTCCAGATGTGTTTCTGAATCTCTTTCACATGTCCCATACTTTTTATATGGTGCAATGCAGTGTTTATTGAAAGATCCAGAGTTGTTTCCCAATCTCTGGGGAAAGGTGGGAAAGTTGATCTGGGGCAGTAGATCAGCCATGATCTTATTGAACGGCGGCGTAGTCTGGGTAGGTAGTATGGCCTAATCCTACTCCTATTAAATTTTTTAATGTCCTTTCACAAGTCTCATACTCTGGTCACCTTGTGGAACAAATCTTGAATTCGTTTCCATATTTCAATTCAACAGACAGTGCCCAGAACAATTTGTCTCGGTACTGTAAATGTTTGAAGCGTGTTTGTTTATTTCTAACCATGTTAGCGTTTCTTCAGGCACTAGCTCATTTGTTCTGGAGATAGATTGTTAAAAGTTACTGATAATGCCATTAACACACTGAATCCGGATTGTTTGATGTGAGTTCCTTCTGTCCGGTGCTTTGCTTGTGGTTGTAAGCAGCAGTAACTGTAATTCTATCAGTTCATTTGCTGCTGAAATCCACAAGAGCTCACTTCATTGCGCAAGTTGTTCAAATTGGACCTAAAAAAGTTTGATATAATACAATTATTTTGATTCTTGACCACTTAATAATCTGCCATGAGAAGCATGTATTTATAAACTCCCTGTATTGACTGTATATTGTAATCCCTAAACCACCCTGTCTTGGCTTTGCAAGTTATTCAAGAGTTCAAATTCTGGGCTTTGAATATCCCACGTTTGTTCCGTTTCAGTTCACCTCATTTAAGTTTATTTTTATTTAAAAGTAATAGTTCTCTACTACTGTTTGTGGTAATACAGCGCAATAGCATGTCATATGAAGTACAAAATGTTAAAATAACTTAACATTTTCGCACCAAACCCATTAGTCTAAATGTCAGGACGGTAACAGTGTGATCAGATAAATTTGAGGCGCTGGGAACCGGCAGTCACCGTAGGCCAGTTAAAGCAGGGGAAATGGGTGAGCGGGACTGTCTGTGCCAAGAGAACAGCAGCAGCAGAATTTTCGATCAGCTGAGGTTTACATAGGGTAGGAGGCCGACCAGAGGAGTGTGAGAACAGTGGGTATATTCTCTGTATATATAGGTGATTTGGATAATGGTTCACAAAAAAATGCATTCAAACATTTTCGAGAACATCAGTTAGAAATTGTGAGGAAGCATGCGAGAGAGAATGGTGGGATCAGTAGACATGAGGAGCAGTGTAGATAAATGGGAACATGGTAGTGATTGAGAAAGGGGAACGACTGTACATTTCTCTGAGGCCGTATGAAATAAACCTGTCGAATAGACAAGAACGGGAGAGTCGGTTACAGTTTGTTTAGATTCATTTTTGGGTTCTGAGCTCGCTGGTCAGGCGGAATTTACTGAACAACCCTACTTAGCCAGAAAGGATGACGGGGTGGCTTCTTGAACCACTGTCATCATGTTGGCGATATTGTTCTACACCCATTTATTGTCCATCCCTCGTTTCCATAAGAAGGTGTTCGTGGGCTTTCTCCTTTAACCACTGGACTATCTGGGGCAGAAAGTCGGCATGGCATGACTGGCTGAAATGATAAATGCATGAAGTGTAGGGAAAATGACTGAGTGGATTGAAGAAGATTTACAGACTCTGCAGAAACACGGAGATGGAACCGTTTTTCTGCAAATACTGAACGGTTATTCCCCTCGTCTGTCATTGGGTCACTGGAAAAGGGGAATTTGTGGGAGCTGACTATTATCAGGGAAAGTTGGTCGGAATTCTAAGACTCCAGGACTGGGAGGAAGTCACACACCATTTACACTGCATAACTAGGAGCATCAAGGGACCAGTGAGATTATAGTGGGGAAACTGCAACTCATTCAAGTTTACTCGGTCAGCACAGCTGAGGATGGGAATTGGTGTCCCGTTGTCTATAATATATCAAGAGAGTATACAAAGGGACAACGATACATGGGAGATATATTATCACCAGGCAGATGGGGAGCAGGTCAACACACCGTCTATAGTACATAATGTTGTGAATAACAAAAAACACCGAGAGAACTGTGAGGCAGATTATCATCAGGAAGTTTGGGATCAGGTCAACACACGGTCTGTAGTATATAATTTTGCGAATAGAAAAACACTTGGAGATCTGTAAGACACATTATCATCAGGGGGATTTGGATCAGGTCAACTTCCGTCGATAGTATATAATATTGTGAATAGTAAAAACGCCTGGAGATCTGTGAGACTCATTATCATCAGCGACATTGGGTTCAGGTCAACCGACTGACTGCATTTTTAAAATGCAGAAATGCTTTGCCAGTAAACGGGAGGACCATTGATCGAACATCTTTAACGGGTAATAGAAGAGGACACGTCGGCGTTACAAGAGAATCAGAACAGCAGGAACTCAGTAAGAAATAGTCAGCACGGAGTTAGGAGGCTGGCAAACCGTTCATCTTGTTTTCTTTTGTTTGAGGAAGCTATATATTTTATTGAAGAGCCGAAAGGCCCAATTACACGTTTATAGAAACTTTGAAAGTTACCGTTGGAAGACTTTGCAGTAAATTAAAGGGCATTGAAATCGACCACAGGATCGGAAAATCTATTATTTGCGTTCGAATTCCTCTTGAACTTTAGTTCGGAATGCTGAATTCACTTCGCGCGCCATCAACATCGGGTTTAAACGCGGGTCCATCAGCACACTCCTCTCAGGGCACCTGCACTCAGGTCATCAATAGTCAGAGCACCATCAGCACAAATTTACAGTGCGATTGGGAAAGGGAGTGGGACTAATTAGACAGCTTGTGCAAAGAGACAGCCTCGGCACCATGGGCCGAATGGAGTCCCTCTGTGCTGTTTCATTGCAAGATTCGAGAAGGGAGAGTACCATCACCACCGCTTTTTCAGAGCACCATCATACTGGTAATATACGGAGCCCACCCACCGTCACCACAAGGAGAGAATGTATCCGAGTGTCAGTGTGCATGTGTGAAAACAATTCTGGAGACATTTTGGCCAATTACTAATATTAATTTGTTGCAGAAACTGTATTTTCGGTGTTAAGAAATGAAATCACAGATCCCGGTATAATCTCTTCCGCAAAGCAATGAGAATAATCATCCTGCAATTAGTTGTATTTATGTCTTTTCTTTCTAACAGTTTCATTCATTTGTTGTCCCAGTGAATTCTAATTATTAACTTCTCATTTCAGGAAGACCTGGGAGCAGTCAGGCTGACCCGTCAGGTAATCGCCCTTTATTTTCACACTATCTTCTATCTCTCTGCTCCAATCCATCCCATTAAATATTAAGCTTGGGCGACAATCTCAGCACTTTTTGTTTGATCACGGATGAACCCGCTGCCCAGTTGCGAGTCAGAAAGGGAGTGTGTCCCTCATAGTGATTGTAAAGGTCTTTAAATGTATTTGAGAGATGGCTGCTGTTCATGTGGAGGGACAATAACTGAGAGTCTCTGAAGAGCAGAGTGTGAAGGTTCAGCTCCACTCACACTGTTTCTTAGCTTAGAGATGGCTGCTGTCTTCATGTGGAGGGACAATAACTGAGAGTCTCTGAAGAGCAGAGTGTGAAGGTTCAGCTCCATTCACACTGTTATCTCGCTGAGAGATAACTGCTGCCTTCATGCAGAGGGAAAATAACTGAGAGTCTCTGAAGAGCAGAGTGTGAAGGTTCAGCTCCACTCACACCATTACCGAGCTGAGAGATGGCTGCTGTCTTCATGCGGAGGGACAATAACTGAGGGTCTCTGAAGAGCAGAGTGTGAAGGATCAGCTCCACTCACACTGTTACCTAGCTGAGAGATGGCTGCTGTCTTGATGCGGAGGGACAATAACTGAAGGTCTCTGAAGAGCAGAGAGTGAAGGATCGGCTCCACTGACACTGCTGCTGGTCCAAAGGTCCACCTCACCAATCTGCGCTGACATCAAGATCACATGATCATCCAGCACCCTCTTTTTTGTTTGTGATGGGTGAGGGTGCAATTTCATCTGCTCTTTCCTGGTGCTGGGATCTCACTGTGTTCGCAGACACGTAAACATGTGATCATTACAGCCGCGCCCATCTCCCCACATCTGCAGGTTAAATCTGTTCTGAGCCTGTCATCACCCGGATCCCATTGGAGCCGCTGTGTTGATGGGAATATCCGGCTGTATCCCGGTTCCCTGCTCGCTTGCACCGTTTATTAGTACTTCCCCCTCCTTTTTCTTTCATGTGTGATATTTATTCCGGGTTTTATTAGAGTTCTGTGGGCAGACTGATGTTGCTATCAATTCATGTCTGGTGAATATGGAGGGTCTGTACGCTCGAAATCTGTAGGTTTAACACACTATAACTGCTTGATGATATTTCTGATACTTTACAGAGACAGTGAAGCTGAGACCAGTCAATAGGGAGGGTTCGTGTGCTGGGAATATGTGGGTTTAACACACAAATACTGCTTGATGATATTTCTGATATTTTACAGTGACGGGGAAGCTGAGACTGTTGAATGGGTAGGGTCGGTGCGCTGAGAACTTGTGGATTTAACACGCTTAAACTTCTTGATGAAATTTCTGATATTTTACAGAGATGGTGAAGCTGAGACTGGTGAATGGGGGCAGTCGGTGCGCTGGGAGAGTGGAGATTCACTACAGGGGACAGTGGGGGACTGTTGCTTCCTTTCTCTGGGACCTGCAGGATGCCGCGGTTGTGTGTCGGGTGATGGACTGCGGGACTGCAGTCTCTGCGCCGGGCCGGGCTCACTTTGGGGAAGGGTCTGGACCCATCGTGACGGGGAATGTAAAGTGCGTCGGGACCGAGGCCGCTCTGTGGGACTGTGAGTCAGAGCAATGGGATCACTATCACCTGCCACACTCCTATGATGCCGGCGTCATCTGCTCAGATAAAAATCTTTCTCAGTTTCTCATCTCCCACCGTGGCTGATAGAATCTGGGAAGAAGTGAAGTTAAAACAATCCGGGACGGTCCATACCCGGAAAGTCAGATAATAATAATTCCAGTAATCTCCGGTTGGAATTATTGTTGATATTAGGATCACTGTTTAAAATTATATCTTTGGTACTATATTTAAAAAACATTCTCCACCGGATGCAGCAAATACCTGATATGCAGCACATTTACAATACAGACAGATCAGTTTCCATTGAGATTTTCCCTGAGCTGCAGTGAATAATCTGAAATGTTGGAAATGTCACAATCTCAATCCAACTCTCCCTTCATCGGCCCATCATGACTGCATCGGCTCTCTGAAAGAGAAATTCACTCAGTTCTATTCCCCTGCCTTCTCTCCATAACTCTGCACAATCTTCCTTTCCAAATAACTGTCTAGTTCCTTTTTAAATGCTTCAACTGAACATGTCTCCGCCACGTTCTCAAGGTAAACATTCCATTTCTGAAACACTCGCTGCATGAAAAAGATTTTCTTCATGTCACTTTTGCTTCTTTTACCAAATGCTTTAAATCGGTTCCCTCACCTTCACGACCCTTTCACCAGTGGAAACAGTTTTTCTCTGTCCACTCTGTAAGGGGGATCATGCAGTGCAGTTTCCTATTGTGATACCCACAACAACTGTGGACCCATTACTTCGATCCCCGAGGCTGAGAAACCTCCCTCCCTCCCTCCCCTGATCCCCAGTTTCAGCTTCACAATCTGTGTAATATATCAGATCTGAGGCCAAGCGGACGGCCGGGCTGACAGTGCATGCCCGGTAGCAGCTGGTGGGTTGATGAATGGAGAGTTGGCTTGAGATTGCGACATTTCCATCGAGTAGATAAAGAACCCTCATGATTTTGAATACCTCGATCAAATAAAATCTCCACCTTCTCTTCTCCAAGGAAAACAATCCTAACTTCTCCAATCTATCTTCATAACTGAATTTCCTCAATTCCTGGAACCATTCTCATGAAACGTCTCGAAACTCTCTCCAATGCCTTCACATCTTTCCTCAAGTGTGGCGCCCAGATATGAACAAATACTCCAGCTGAAGCCGAACTAGTGTCTGATATAGAGGTTCGACATAACTTCCTGACACTTGTATTCTTTGCACCCATTAATAAAGCCCAGGACACTGTATGCTGTATTAAACACTCGCTCAATCTGGCCTGCCACCATCAATGACTTATGCACTATTAAACCAAGGTCCCTCTGCTTCTGCAACCCCTTTGGAATTGAGCCCTTCATTTAATAATTTATCTCCATTATATTCCTTCCAACATAAATCACTTCATATTTCTCTGCATCGAACTTCATCCGCCACCTGCCTGCCCATTGCACCAACTTGTCAATGTCCGTTTGAAGATCTGCACTATCCTCCTCACAGTTCACAATACTTCCAGAATTTTTATCATTTTGAAAATGTGTCCTGTACACTATATAGATTGGGTATCGAATATTGAAGGATGCATGGCATTTAGGAAGGACAGGAAGCTAGGAATAGGTCGAGGGGCAGCTCTGTTAAATAATAATGTTATTGGCGCAATAGTGAGGGATGACCTAAATTCAGGAGACCAGGATGTGGAAGCCGTTTGGGTAGTGATGAAAATTCATAAAGGCAAGAAGACACTTGTCAGAAGTGGTGTACAGACCACCTAATACTAACCACACTGTGGGATGGGGTATAAAGGAATAAATAATGACAGCTTGTCCGAAAGGTACAGCGAAAATTATGGGTGCATTTTACCCTGCATATTGCTCGAAAAATCAGATGGCAGAAGTAACCGAGCTACGGCATACATAGAGTATTTTCCGGATAATTTCTTGAAACAATATGCTGTGTTGCAAACCAGACAGCAGGCTATACTGGACCTGGTATTGTGCCACGCGATACCAATAATTAATGACCTCATAGTTAAGGCGCCCCGAGGTAGCAGCGATCATGTTATGATTGAATTGTACATTCAGTTTGAGGGAGAGAAGAGTTGGTCCAAGACTGGTATTATAAACTTGAATAAGGGCAATTATGAGGGCATGAACGCAGAGCTAGCTAAAGTGAACTGGCAAATCAGGTTAAGGGATAATAGAGATGCAGTGTCAGATATTTAGGGGAATATTTCAGAATACACAGAGTAGATGCAATTCAATGAGAAAGAAACATTCCAAGAATGGGCCCGCAATCTGTGATTAAGTAAAACAGTTGAAGGTCGTATCAAACGTAAAGAAAAAGCCTATAATTGCCCAAAAATGGGAGGCAGGTCAGATGATTGGACAGAATATATACGAAAAAGCATTTAACAACTAAAAGATTGATAAGGAAGGTAACATTAGAGTACGAGTGAAAGCTAGATAGAAATATAATGACAGATAGTAAGAGTTGATATAGATATTGTTCAAAAAGGAAAAGAGTTAACCAAGTCAGCGTTGATCCTGTAAAAATGAGTCTGGGGAATTAATTATGAATAATAAGGAGATGGCAGATGAATGGAGCAGATATTTTGCGTCGGTCTTCAATATTGATTGTAAAAGTAACATCAAAGTATTAGCTATAAGTCCGGAAAATGAAGGGAGGGTAGAAGTCAAGAAAGTTACAATCACCAGGGAAATGGTACTGAGCACATTGTTGGATCTGCGGGCTGACAGGTTCCCGGGTCCTGATGGACGTCATCCTTGGGTGTTAAAAGAAGTAGCTGGTGAGATAGTTGGTGCGTTAATTTTAATTTTCCAATATTCCCTGGATTCGGGTAAGGTTCTTTTAAATTGGAAAATAGCAAATGCAAATCCTTAATTCGGAAATGAAGGGAAATATAAAGCAGGAAACTAAAGGCCAATTACTTTAACATTTGTCTATGGGAAAAAGTTACAAACTATTATTAAAGATGTTATAGCAGGGCTGTTAGATGAATTCAAGGTCATCAGGCAGAGTCAACATATTTTTTGTGAAAGGGAAATCACGTTTAACCAATTTACTGGAGTTCTTTGAGGGAGTTACAAGTGCTGTGGATAAAGTGGAAACGCTTGATATATTGTACTTAGATTTCCAGAAGGCATTGATAAGGTGCCATATCAAAGGTTATTGCAGAAAATAAAATCTGATGGTGTAGGGTGTAACATATTGGTATAGATAGATGATTGGTTATCTAACAGGAAGCAGAGAGTAGGCATAAATAGCTCATTGACTGGTTGGCAAGATGTAACGAGTGGTGTGCCACAGGGATCTGTGCTGGGACATCAAATTTTCGCAACTTATATAACTAACTTAGATGATGGGACCGAGGAATGGTTGCTTAATTTGCTAATGACACAAAGATAGGTAAGAATGTAACTTGTGAAGAGAACATAAGGAGTCTGCAAATGGATATAGATAGGTTAAGTGATTGGGCAAAGACCTGGCAGATGGAGTATAATGTGGGAAAGTGTGAAATTGTCCACATTGGCAGCAAGAATAGAAGAGAAGCATATTATCTAAATAGTGAGATGTTGCAGAGCTCTGAGATGCAGAGGGATCTGAGTGCATGTATCAAAAAACGTTAGTATGCATATACAACACGTAATTAAGAAAGCTAGTAGAATGTTACAGTTTATCGTGAGTGGAATTGAATACAAAAGTAGGGAGGCTATGCTTCAGCTACACAGGTTATTGCTGAGACCACATCTGCAGTACTGTGTATAGTACTGGTCTCCTTATTTAAGGAATTATGTAAATGCGTTGGAGGCAGTACAGAGAAGATTTACGAGACTAATAACTGGAATGGGTGACCTGTTATACGAGGAACGATTTGTCAGACTAGGCTGGTATCCGCTGGAATTTAGAAGGCTAAGAGGTGACTTAATTGCAATTTTTAAAATCCTAAGGGTTCTTGACAGGGTTGTTGTAGAAAAGATGTTTGCCCTGGTGGGAGAATCTCGAACTAGGGGTAACTGTTTAAAAATAAGGCGTCGCCCATTTAAGACAGCGATGAGGAGAATTTCTATCTCTCAGTGGGTCGTGAGTCTTTGTAACTGTCTTTCTCAAAAGGCAGTGGAAGCAGAGTCTTTGATTATTTTTAAGGCAGTGGGAGATAGATTCTTGATAACCAAGGGGTTGGAAGGTTATCGTGGGTAGGTGGAAATGTGGAGTAATCAGTTCAGCCGTGAATTTATTGAATGGTGAAACAGGCTCGAGGAGTGGAGTGGCCTACTCCGGGTCCTAACTCTTATGTTCATCCGTATATTCTTATATAACAGGGTGCATCTAATCCATCCTCTTTATTAATATTAAACCCCTCTAGTATCTGAATTACCTCCTCTTTCACTATTGCCTGGGATGCATCTTCTTCCTTGGTAAAGACAGATGCAAAGAATTCAGTTAATACCTCAGCTATGCCCGCTACCTCAATATGCAAATCCACTTTCTGGTCCCTCATCGGCCCCATTCCTCCTTGCACCAACTTTTCGATCGTTATCCGTCTATAAAAAAACATTGGAACTTCTTTTAATGCTAGTTGCCAGTATCTTTTAAAGGGTACAGTTCTAAAGTGTCTGCAGGCCGAGAGTGACCTGGGAGTATTTGGGATAAAATCGTTGAAGGTAGCAGGGCAGGTTGAGAAAGTGGTTAATAGGGCAATGGGATGTTGGCCTTTTTAAATAGAGGCACAGAGTACAAAAGTAAGGAAGTTATTGTAAACCTTTATGAAACACCGCCTTCGACTCAGCTGGTGTATTGTGTACAATTCTGAATACGGCACTTTCGAGGAAAGTGAATGCTTTAGAATGGGTGCAGAAAGGATTTACAATGAAGGTTCAAGGGATGAAAGACATCAGTTACATTGATAGATTGGAGAAACTGTCGTTGCTCTCCTTAGAACAGAGAAGGCAATGAGGAAATTTGATAGAGTGTTCAAAACCATGAGGGGTCTCGACAGAGTAGATAGAGTGGAAGTGTTCCTCTTGGCTGAAAGGTCAATAACCAGAGGATAAAAGCAAAATACTGTGGATGCTGGAAATAGAAATAAAAACAAGAAATGCTGGAACCACTCAGCAGGTCTGGCAGCATCTGTTAAAAGAGAAGCAGAGTTAACGTTTCGGGTCACAGATGCTGCGAGACCTGCTGAGTGGTACCAGCATTTCTTGTTTTTATTTCAATAACCAGAGGACACTGTTATACTGTGGATGGCAAAAGAACCAACCGTGACATGAGGAAAAACTTACTTACATAGTGAGTGGTTAGAATCACAGAATCACAGAATAATACAATGCAGAAGAGGCCCTTCGGCCAGTCGAGTCTGTACCGATGCATTAAAGACACCTAACCTGTCTACCTAATCCTATTTGCCAGCACTTGGCCCATAGCCTTGAATGTTATGACGTGCCAAGTGCTTATCCAGGTACTTTTTAAAGGATGTGAGGCAACCCGCCTCTACCACCCTCCCAGGCAGAGCATTCCATACCGTCACCACCCTCTGGGTAAAAATGTTCTTCCTCAAATACCGCTTAAACCTCCTGTCCCTCACCATCAATTTGTGACCCATCATAACTGACCCTTCAACTAAGGGGAACAGCTGCTTCCTATCCATCCTGTCCATGTCCCTTATGATCTTGTAAACCTCGATCAGGTCACCCCTCAGTCTTCTCTGCTCCAGCGAAGAATACCCAAGCCTATCCAAGCTCTCTTCATAGTTTAAATGTTCCATCCCAGGCAACATCCTGGTGAATCGCCTCTGCACCCCCTCCAATGCAATCACATCCTTCCTATTATGTGGCGACCATAATTGCACACAGTAGTCCAGCTGTGGCCTTACCAAACTTCTGTACAACTCCAACATGACCTCCCTGCTTTGGTAATCTCTGCCTCGATTGATAAAGGCAAGTGTCCCATATGCCTTTTTCACCACCTATTAGGATCTGAAATGTGCTTTCTGCGAGTCTGATGGAGAAAGGTTCAATTGTGGCTTTCAAAATGGAATTGAACAAGCACCTGAAGAGAAATTATTTGCCTGGCTATGGGGAAAGGGCAGAAGCATAGGACTAGCTGAGGTGCTCTTGCAGATAACCAGCATGAACACACGGACTGAATGGCCTCTTTCTGTGTTGTAAACATTCTATGATTATATGCTAAATGTTGCTTCTTGCTGGTCACAAACTGTCTGTTCAGTTTTTAAACTTGAAGCTGTGAATGTGGTTTCAAGGTAATTAATTACATATGAAGGACTTTTAAGGGTGATCATGACAGACTGCAAAGTGTGGGTTAAAGGTAGTTATTGAGACTGGCAAAAGGTGAGAAGTATTGTCTGATAATTCATGCCACTGGGCTACCGCTGTGCAAATGCTTCCTATTTATTCGGGCCATTCCTAAGATTATGGCACACACCATTAAGAAGCGATTGGCACACAGGGCACAGCAAAGGCAAAGGGCCCGATAACAATTCAGCTGCAGTGCTGAAGATCAGTGCTCCACAATTAGCTGCACCTCCAGCCAAGCTGATCCAAGGCAGTTACAACACTAGGATCCAACTGATATTTTGAAAAATTGTCCAGTTACACACTTCCTGGAAAAGCAGGGAAACACAGATCAATTAGCACCCCATCAGCCTACTCCCATTCAAAAGCATGTTTCCTTTTGCTAGGTATGGCTCTCCTTTCAATGTATCTCTCTGAAAATAAACCTCAATTTTTTTTGTACTTTCTACAACTTTGTTGACCTGTTTTGGTATTTTTATTGATTTTTATATCTGTACCCCTGAATCCCAATTCTCAATTCAATTCTAGACACAATTTAGATTATCATTGTCCAAGGAATATGTGTTCTCAGTCTTCCTACCCAAATGGGTATGTGTACATTTATCTGCATTAACATTCATTTACAATTTCGTGAGCGTCATGCATTTTTATCAAAATCTGCCTTAATATTAACTGTTGTCCCAAGTATATGTCATTAGTTGTAATTGTAATTGTACGTCCCTTTCCCGAGTCTAAATCATTTATGTAAAATATGATCAGAAGTACTTCTGGCACCAGTTCTTGTCGGACAATACTTCTTGCCCAGTTCTAACTGCCCACAATATTTTTTTTCTGTTTGCCCACTGCTGGACACTACACCAGATGTCGATCGACCAGGATTTGCTTTTAGCTGTAGCATAATTTCTAGCCCCTTGTAATCCATTCCTCCAGGTATAAAGCCCAGCATTCCATTAGCTGTTTTGATTTTCTTTCCTGTACTTGCCCATGACCCTGAAGTCAATTTTACCTCTGCTGCTTCCGGCTTTTCACCATTTAGAAAGTACTGTAACCTTTTTAATTCCAAATTCAACAGCTCACACTTACCAATATTGTAATGGTTTTACACAGTCACTTCATCTTTTTTTTGTTCTAAATTTATGCTTAAAATATATATGATTACAATATGGTTTTATTTCAATGGCAGAATTGAATATGTCAATTATATGTGGCTTTCTATCCAGTCATCTAAATCATTAATAAATAGTAGAGGTTCCTGTGGGATGGCGCTGTCACATCCTGCCAGTTAGATGATCTGCCCAATATCCCTGCTGTCTGTCTCCTGCCACTTAGCTCACGTCCTAAGTAGTCAATAATTTGGCCTAAATCCTATAAGCTGCAACTTTAGCCAACAATCTGTTTTTAGGGATTTTGTTGTTTGCTTTCTGGAAGTTCATCTGAATAATATCCATTGATGTCCTCCTGTCCTCTACTTTAGTTACCTCCACAAAACAATTGATCAGGTTCATCAGGCATGATCTACCTTTTACAAATCCATGCTGGCTCTCTCCGATTGGCTGTAACTTTTCAAGGTGATCAGACACTCCATCTTTAAATGTACACTCTTGTAATTTCCTGACAACAGCTGTTCGGCTAACCAATCTATAATTCCCTCGATTCCCTTGCTAACCTTCTTTAAATAGCAGTGTGACAATTGCAATTTTCTAATTACTGACCGAGCAGTTTGCTCTCAATCATTAACAAAGTGATGGAAGGTGTTGTTTACAGAGTGAGCAAGCAGTACTTACCAATAAACTACTCACTGATGCTCAGTTTGGGTTTGTCGAAACACTCAGCTTCAGGCCTCATTACACCCTTTGTCCAAAAATGGGCAAAAGAGCTGAATTCCAGAAGTGAGATGAAAGTGACTGTCCTCGACATCAAGGCAGCGTTTGGTCACCTGTGGCAACAAGGAACCTTAAAAAGTGACGTCCATGTAAATACTGATGAAAAGTAATTGTGTATAATTCCTGCCATTTCCTTATTTTCATTTATAATATCACCATTTACATTATAATGAGGCCACATTGCTCTTACTTGCAATCTCTTTTAGAAGTTATTGCAAAAGTTTTGAAAATCTTGCGATCTATTTTGTCACCCTTTGCTATTCTTTGTATATCTGCCATTCACGAGAATCTGGGCTCTTTTCACCATTTTTCCATGTTTTTGTTTTCTTTTATGCTGATGATGTTACTGTGTCTTGCACGCCAGTCCACAATAGATGAGGTGAGTTTGGAATTGGACCATTCAATGCGGTGGTCATTGAGTTGAGCTTACTTGACGATGGCAGGCTTGTCCCATTCACTGCATCAGGGAAGCTATGGAAATCTATAAACACCACACCGTCCCCCTAACAGTGGCCTGTTCCACAGTGGATATATGGTTGTCTCTCCTCAAGGGACACACCATCGCCTACTCTGCAGCCAATATACCGCCACCGGAACACGATACACAATAGCTGACCAATCAGCAGCAAGGACAATAGCATGTACCGACCTTTCACGGAATATAATTAACAGACCAATAGCAGCCAGAACAAGAACATGTAATAACCTATCACAAGTAGGATCCTGTCCATATTCCCTTTCTCCACGACATATAAACCTATAACTTCCATTAGTTCCAGTTGTTTCTCCAGACAATGGGCAGAGGACACTGCCCAAAATGTCGAGGTCTGCCAGTATTTCTAACAACTCTCTTTTCAAGAAAGCAACTGCTGTTTTCAGAGCAAATTCATGTGGTGTAAAACCGTTAAATTGTCTTACTCAAATATCGCATGTTTTAGTTTTTTCTCTCCAGGTAGTGCCTATTTATTTTAGATTTCCAACTGTTCTCTACCTCCTCACCCTGCACCCACCAGCCTCCCTTCACCCACTTACTAGTTTAAGATTCCTGTAACAACCTTATTTATCCTTTATTCTCGGACCCTGATCCCAACCCAGTTCAGGTGAAGCGCATTCCAACAGAACAGTTATTTAATATCCCTTTACAAGTGGTGGGTACCATGAAAGGTAACACCTCTTTCCAACATCAACACCTTCAACCACGTGTTGACGTCCCTAATCCTCCCCCCCCCCCCACTCCCCATTCAAATGTACAAGCGGTTTGTAAAATAATTCAGAGATTATAATCCTTGAGATCTTCTTTTATAGTTCAGCTCCTGGTACTCTCTGAAAAGAACCTCTTGCCTCATCTTTCCTATGCTGTTGGTCCCTATATGGTCCACAACGACAAGATATTTCCCCTGCATTCTCGCAATCTGATTTGAGATATCCCTCACTTCACACAACTTGGGCAAATACTGTTTGGGAATCCTAAAACCCTAATTATTGAACTACTTAAAAGTATCACATTATGTCCCACTCCTCCACCTTTTGCACAGCTTCCTGTTCGAACGTATCATGGTCAACATTCTGGCTGCCCTTCTGACAGTCTTCATCCTTATTCTTACAAATAGCCAGTACATTGTTCGTCTTGGATAGATTCACTTTCTGCATATCCTCGTTCACCAACAAATCTGGATTTCCATTACTGTGCAAAATAAGCAACAACAACCTCATTCTGACGCCGCACATGTCACAAGATGTGACAGAAATCTGCAGCAAACTGTCCAATACTCCTTTTGCTGCCGCATGTGTTGTAGATCTCCAATTCCCACTAGAGCTTTATGACCCTGAGCCAGAGAATTTCCAGTTGGAGACATCTACTGCGGACATGTTCTGTCGGGATAATTCCGTTATCCACAAAATACGCTATCCAGAAAAAAATAACTGCTCTGCCAGAACTTAGTCTGTCTTTATTTTCGAGGTAAAATTATGTGTCGATGCATTTTAGCTTTAAAGCTATTTTAACTGGTAAGCTGACGCAGAAACACTAAGCACTCACTAATTAACTTAATACTTATTTGCAACTTATCCACGTCCCCTCAAACTCTGACCTCACAATTGCTTCCCCTCTATTTGTCTGGTCTCTGCCTCTCCCAATAGGCTCTGCTGCTGCTGGCTGTGGCGCTGTGTTAAATCGGTGACTCCACTCACTTACTCAAGCTGAACAGACAAAACAAAGCTAAAATAAAAGCAAAATACTGCGGATGCTGGAAATCTGAAACAAAAACAAGAAATGCTGGATTCACTCAGCAGGTCTGGCAGCATCTGTGGAAAGAGAAGCAGAGTTAACGTTTCGGGTCAGTGACCCTTCTTCGGAACCCGCACCTCCTTATAAACCACGCCCTCTGCCACTTAGAAGGACAAGGACAGCAGATGGATGGTAACAGCACCATTTGCAAGTTCCCCTCCAAGCCGCACACATTCCTGATTTGGAACTATATCAATGTTTCTTCACTGTCGCTGGGTCAAATCCTGGAACTCCCTTCCAAACAGCACTGTGGGTGTACTGAGAGCGCACGCACTGCAGCGGTACACATAGGCGGCTGACCTCTATCTTTGCAAGGGCAATTCGGGTTGGGTAATAAATGCTGGCCGAGCCAAAAACGTCTACTCCCTGTGAAAGAATATAAAAAAGCCTCCTTTTCCCCCTCTGCACGAATTCATACTGTTCACAAACTCTAACTTCCCCATATGTTCATAATGTATTAAGTTAACATTGCAATCTGCGGTTACACTCTGCCTTACTAGAAGACTAAAAATAGAAACATCGAAAATAGGAGTCGGCATAGGCCAGTCCGCCCTTCGGGCCTGCCAAACAATTAAAAAAAAACATGTCTGATCATCTAATTCAGTACCCTGTTCCGTTTCGTCCCCATACCCCTTGATCCCTTTGGCATTAAGAAAGATATCCATCTCCTTCTTGAAAATATTTAATGGTTTGGCCTCCCCTGCCTCTGTGGTAGAGAATTCCGCAGGTACACCACCCACAGAGTGAAGACATTTCTCCTCATCACGGTTCTAAATAGCATACCCCGGATCCTGAGACTGTGAGCACTGGTTCTGGACACCCCAGCCATCGGGACCATCCTCCCTGCATCGAGCTGTGATATTCTCCTTAACCAGTAATGCAACTCCCCCACCCCTTTTACACCCCCCTCTATCCCGCCTGAAGCTTCTAAATCCTGGAACATTTAGCTGTTAATCCTGTCCTTCCCTCAACCAAGTCTCTTTAATATGAACAACATCATAGTTCCAAGTGCTAATCCAAGCTCCAAGTTCATCTGCCTTACCTGTTATTCTTCTTGCATTGAAACACATGCACTTCAGAACACCAGTCCCGCTGTGCTCCACAACATCTCCCTGCCTTCTTTTCCTCTTAGTCTTACTGGCCTTATTTACTAGTTCCCCCTCATTTATTTCACTTGCTGCCCTACTGCTCTGGTCCCCACCCCATGCCACACTAGTTTAAACACTCCCGAGTAACGCTAGCAAACCTCGCAGCCAGGATATTTGTGCCCCTCCAATTTATATGCAACCCGTCCTTCTTGTACAGGTCCCATCTGTCCCTGAAGAGATCCCAATGGTCCAGATATCTGAAACCCTCCGTTCTACACCAGCTGTTCAGCCACGGGTTTAGCTGCACTATATTCCTATTTCTACAGGGAGTAATCCCGAGATTACAACCCTGGAGGTCCTGTCTTGTATAGGACTAGTCGACCCAATCGCTCCTAATACGTAAATTCTGCGATCCTGGGAATCAGCCTAGTAAATCTATTTTGCACTCTATCCATGGCAAGGGCATGCTTCCTCAGGTAAGGAGACAGAAACTGACACAGTACTCCAGATGTGGTCTCACCAGGGCCCTGAAGTAAGACATCCCTGCTCCTGTCCTCAAACCCTCTTGCAATGACGTCTGATGTTGGATGCCTTTGCAGGCACATTCAAGTTGCAACAGTTTAGACCGTTTCCAGCCGACAGTGATTACTCCATTTCGAACAATCACAGCTGATTGACTGCTTACTGCTAACTTGACATGCACGGTTAACTGCTAACAATGAACTACCTTGCAGCTTTTTTATATTCCAAGATAAATTCTAAATGTTAAGGCTAGATTTCAGTCTTACGCACCAATTACCAAATTCTAAACGTCCCACTCTGTGTATAACACATGCAGCTAAAGGTACAGACTATGCCTAAAACCTTTGCCTTAACTCTAACTACCTTACAACTCGCAAAAGAAAATTGCCAGGCAGTCAATTTCAGTTCAAGAAGAAGGTCCTGATAACGGTGTCAATGGCAAATAAAGTTGAGCAATAACTGCCAGAGATGTCCACATCCCTCATGAAGAAAAGCAGCTCCTAAATGGCCTTGTTTTGTATTTGTTCTCCTGATCTTCTCTAGCGCATCTATCAAACCGCTTAAACATTTTAAACACACCAACTCGATAAGGTCTAATCCTTCCATATGCAATCTACTACAAACAAAGTTTATGCAACTTGTCTTCATAATGTAATGCTTTAAGCATTGTTGTCATTCTAGTGACTCTGTCCAGTACCACCTCCAAAGCCAATGGTTTTGTGAAGTGCGGTGCCCAAAAGCGACAACAGATACAACAGAAACATCACATCCTTCTGAGTTTTGTATTCCAAGCACCAACAATCGATTAATGTTTTCAAGAAGAGCTGTTAACTTTTGAATATTCAGCCAACTTCTTGAAGAGGTCCTGTAGTAATTATTGTGAGGAAAGGACACAGACCTGAAACATAACTCTCTTGTTCTCTCCACAGATGCTGTTAGCTCTGCTCAGTATTTCCAGCATTTTCTATTTAATTTCAGATCTCCAACAGCCGCAGTATTTTACTTTTGTGTTGCTGTAGTAATTCTAATTGTTTTTTGATAGATAATTTGTGTAAAGTATGGATAGATAATCGTGTAGATAAAATTCTACTTTTTTTTTACCCATTTTCTATTTTGCTGTTTCTATGCAGAGGATTATTAGGAAATTATTTGGATTTGTATTTGTTTCCAATTCAGGGAAACCTGCACCTCGATTGGTTGGTGGGATCAACAGATGCGCTGGCCGGGTGGAGGTGGGAGACCAGTGGGGGATGCTGTGTGACCTTTACTTTGATAAGGAAGACGCCAACGTGGTCTGTGAGCACCTACAGTGTGGGGCAGTAAACTCAATCCAGGGAGGAGCTCACTTTGGGAAGGGAACTGGTCCAGTGTGGAAGGAAAATTACACGTGTCTGGGGAATGAGACGCGATTGTGGGATTGTCCGGTTTCATCCTGGGAACAGTTTAGCTTCTCACATGAAAAGGATGCCAGTGTCATCTGTACGGGTGAGTCATCTCAGTCAATTGAACTGAAATACAGCAACCGCTCTGCTGTCAAGCATCATTGACTATTTCCACAGGTCTCTGATTCACTAATTTTGCAGACCCCATGCTTCCTTTGTCACTAAGATTCTGAGATGTGTTTGTGGGTTTATTGGTCTGAATTAAATTACAAAGGAATCAAAGCTTCACTCCAGTTAACATTTAATACATACACTGACTAGTTGTTAGTACTTCTCGTTATATAATATCTATTTTCGGGTAAATCTGGGGCATTTTTCATGGGCTATGCAATCAGCAAGATGCTCCCAGGACCACTGCCATGGAATGGAAATGTTGCTCGAGCATTGAAACTGTTATCAATGTAGGCAGTTCAAATATGAATTATCATGGAATTCTCTGCAAAGATCAGCTGTTTAATAGAAAACACTGTGAACTTGTTGCAAGATACATAGTGTGAGATAAATTTTAATTTCCACCACACCGATTGCAATAAAATGATAGTGAGTGAAGTAACTCGTTATTTCACCAGTGTGCTATGTCTTTGATTATTTCACAAACTTGATGTAAATTGCAATTCTCCCAGTTTCCAGGATTACATATATCTCTCAGCCAGCTCCCTCATTTAACAGATTATCTGCTCAGTTATCTGATCACTGTATGTGGGACATTGCTCAATGCAAAAGTGCTCCCACTTTTCACAATTTAAAATATAGGTAATAAAAACAGTAAGTGCTGGAAATACTCAGTAGTTCTGGCAGCATCTACGGTGACAGAAAGAGTATCAACCTTTCAAATTGTTGATCTTTTAGCAGAACTTAGAGATGTAACAGTTTTTTTAAAGAAAGGGGGAAACAAGGAAAGAACGAAAGGAACGCTCCGTGATGTGGTGAAAGACAGGAGAGATGAAATGGTAAAAGCGACAATGCAGAGCAATGTTGGAATGGGTCAAGTAAAAATCACGTTTTTTGAGGAGGTGCAAATTGGAAGGCAAATATCGTCCAAAAAAGAAATAAGGGGGAGGGAATCTGATCTGAAATTGCTGAACTCAGTGTTCATTCTAAAATGCTGTAAAGAGTCTAGTGGAAAGAGGAAGTGCTGTTTCTCAAACTTATGTTCTCCTGCATTGGAACTGTCCAGGAGAAAGAAGAGGGAGAGGTCAGTGTGGGAGTCCAGTATGCAATGAAAATGACAGGCAACTGGAAGCTAAAGGTAAAGCTTGCAGACTGAACAAAGGTGTTCTGCAAAGTAATCACTCCACTATGTTTGATCTGCCAATGTAAAGGAGACGCATCATGATCAGTCAATACAGTAAATACAGTATACTAAATAGAAAGCAGTACAAGTCAATCGTTGTTTCACTTGGAAGCAGTGTTTTGGGGCTTGGATGGTGAGAAAGGTGGAGGTAACAGGGCAGTGGTTGCATCTCCTGCGCTTTCATGGGACGTTCCTGTGGGAAGGGGTGTTGAGAATGATTGAAGAGAGTATCAGCGTACATTTTCTGTACTTAACAAAGAAATAGGAGGCTTATTGAAGCAGGAATATTCTGAAGAGATCATACATTTGGAGTATTTGTTTGATGGTTAGCATTGCTGTAACCCTCTCAAGTCGTTTTTGTTGCGAATACAGTATATTACATTGAAAGAAGTACAAGGAGATCGCAGTGGCGGGGAATCCTCGGTTGAGGAAAAAGGAAGACATATCAGAAACGCTGTCATGGAAGGTAGCATCATCAGAGCAGATGCGTTGGAGACGGAGAAACTGGGAGAATGGAATGGAGCCCTTATAGGAGGTCCTTACACCCACTGTGGCTTTCAGGGCCCTCAACCGTGTCTGGCCCATTTCCTGCACCTCTACCCTCTCCCCTTCCCTTCCCTCCCAGAACAGTGAAGGGGTTCCCCCGTCCTCATTTTCCACCCCATCAGCCACCATGTGATTAGAGATACAGCACTGAAACAGGCCCTTCGGCCCACCGAGTCTGTGCCGAACATCAGCCACCCATTTATAGTAATCCTACACTAATCCCATATTCCTACCAAACATCCCCACCTGTCCCTATATTTCCCAACCACCTACCTATACCAGTGACAATTTATAATGGCCAATTTACTTATCAACCTGCAAGTCTTTTGGCTTGTGGGAGGAAACCGGAGCACCCGGAGAAAACCCACGCAGACACAGGAAGAACTTGCAGACTCCACACAGGCAGTACCCGGAATCGAGCCCGAGTCCCTGGAGCTGTGAGGCTGCGGTGCTAACCACTGCGCCACTGTGCCACCCCATATCCAAAGGATCATCCTCCACCATTTCCGCCACCTCCAGCGTGATGCCACTACCAAACGCATCTTCCCCTCCCTTCCCTTGTCAGCATTCTGAAGGGATCGTTCCCTCCGTGACACCCTGGTCCACTCCTCCGCTACCCCACCACCTCATCCCCTTCCCACGGCACCTTCCCCTGCAATTGCAGGAGGTGTAATACCTGCCCATTTACCTCCTCTCTCCTCACTATTCCAGGCCACAAACACCCCTTACAGATGAAACAGCGATTTACTTGTACTTCTTTCACTGTTGCATAATGTATTCGCTGCTCACAACGTGGTTTCTTCGACACTGGGGAGACCAAACGCAGACTGCATGACTGATTTGTGAACACCTCCAAACAGTCTGAAAGCAGGACTCTGAGCTTCTGGTTGCTTGCTATTTCATCACTCCCCCTGCTCTCATGCTCACATCTCAGTTCTGGGATTGCTGCAGTGTTCCAGTGAACATCAACACAAGCTCGAGGAACAGCATCTCATTTTCTGATCAGGCACACCACAGCCTGCCGGACAGAACAATGAGTTAAATAATTTCAGAGCATGACGGGCCCTCTATTTTACTTTCATTTTTAGTTCTTTTTTCTTTTCCCTTTTTTAATTTTTTTGTTTTTATATTATTTCATCTTAGTTTGTTCAGTTGGTTTACCCACTGCTTTTTCATGTTGTACTTGTGGCTGTTCAATTTTCAGTCCGTTAACACCCTTTCTGTACAAATGCTTTGTCTTTCTACACACCATTAACACATCTTTGCTCCATGTCATTCTGGTCAGCTATTCTGTAACCTCGTCCTATATATACCTTCTCCTTTTTTATCTCTTGCCCCACCCCCACTTAGCTTGCTGATAACCTTTTACGTTTCTAATATTTGTCAGGTGTGAAGGCGGGTCACTGAGCTGAAATGTTAACTCTGCTTCTCGCTCCACAGATGCTGCCAGACCTGCTGAGTATTTCCAGCATTTTTTGTTTTTATTTCAGATTTCCAGCATCCGCAGTATTTTGCTTTTAATTTGCTATTTCTCAAACTTATGTTAACCTTCATTGGAACTGTGTAGGTGAAAGAGGAGGGAAAGGTCAGAGTGGCAGTGGAGTATACAATGAAAATGACAGGCAACTGGAAGATAAAGGTAAAGCTTGCAGACTAAACAAAGGTGTTCTGCAAAGTAATCACTCAACTGTGTTTGCTATGCCAATGTAAAGGAGACGCATCATAATCAGTCAATACAGTAAATACAGTATACTAAAGAGAAAGCAGTACGAGAAAATCGTTGTTTAACTTGAAAGCAATGTTTGTCGACTTGGACGGTGAGAAAGGTGGAGGTAACAAGGCAGTGGTTGCATCTTCTGCGCTTTCCTGGGAAGTTCCTGTGGGAAGGGGTGCTGAGAATGATTGAAGAGTGCATCAGGGTGTCACAGAGCGAATGGTCCCTTTGGAATGTTAAAAGTGGAGGGAAGGGGAAGATGTGCTTGGCAGTGGTATCACATTAAAGGTAGTGGAAATGGTGGAAGATCATCTGTTGAATATGGAAGCTGATGGAGTGGAAAATGAGGAGAAGCAGAATCCTATCATGGTTCTGCGAGGGGGGGAAAGGGTGAAAGCAGAAGTATGGGAAATGGAATGGGCATGATGGGGCCCTGTCAACCATGGTGGGTGGATGAGGAGGTGAGGAGAGTCCTCGGATGTGGAAAAGGGAAGACATATCTGGAAGCACTGGCATGATCACTGGCACTGGCGTGATGCACTGGCATCACCAGACAGATACAATGCAGATGGAGAAAGTGGAAGAATGTGATAGAGTCATTCTCGGAATCGTGGTGTGAGGAATCATAGACAAGATAACTGTGAGAGTCACTGGGCTTACTCTTTATATTGGTTAATAGCCTATCCCCAGAATTAGAGACAGAGATGTTAAGGAAGGGAATGGAAGAGTTGAAGATGGACTTTGTGAAAATGCGGGGGAGAAATTGGAAGAAACGTTGATGATGCTTCAAGTACAGGGTGAGAGCAGGAAATATCAGTACATGTGGACAGGAGGACAACCTTCAGTCCCTCGGGTCTGTCACCTATTGCATTAGTGACCACGAATCAAAAGTGCTTCATTGCCTGTGAGGCGACTTCAGATGTCATTGGAAGCATTGCGGCAACGTAAACTGGTCTGTTTCTCTCCATATGGGATGAAAGGAACTGTTATCTGTCAGGAGCCATTTAAAGCCCCTGCCCCAACCTTCGGTCTCATCACTTATCAATTGCCGGTATGTGCCGCGTTCACCTACAGTTCATTTTACACTTGGCCCCCAGTTTAGTCAGCGGAAGCTACTTGGTATGTCTCCAAAATGTATTTACTGAGAAAAGGTGATGGTGAACAACATCTGCCGACAAGCCTTCTGAACAATGATGACAGAAATAGTAACCATCAAAATTAATAACTTTTCTGGCGGCAGTGAATTATGCTTCAATTTCACCATTGTGTTTCATATTGTAGATGAAAATTGGTCACTAAGGCTGACTAACGGGGGAAGCTGGTGTGATGGGCGAGTGGAGATTTACTACACCGGCAGCTGGAGGAGATTGCAGGACAGACTCTGGACCCTGAATGATGCCAACGTGGTCTGTCCACAGCTGGGCTGCGGTGAATCGACAGCCACTTATAACTATCCAAAGGACGGAAAGGGTGAAGGACCCGTCTGGGTGAATGATGTCCAATGTGTCGGAAATGAATTGCAGCTCCAGAACTGCAGTTTGTTCACATTGAATTCGTCTCTCACTGACAGTATGGATGTTGGGGTCCTGTGTTCAGGTAAACAAATTCTTCACTGCCTTTACAAAAACAAAGAAGTGAAATGTCTAATCTGCTGAGAAAAGTGATAATACAGGTTACTTGTTCCTGCGTGTCTCAAATCAGCAATTTCACTTGGGGGCAGGGGTTGAGGATGGTGGGCGGTCGGGGAGCTGGGGATGGATGGGGTGGTGTGCAGAGAGAGAGGACATGGACACAATTAAACAACAAGAACTTTTTTCTTACATAACTTTCAATAAACACATACATCACAAAGAGTTTATCAGGAATGTAATCGGACAGAAAACTGACACAGAGCCAGACAAAGAGATGTTCAAGTGGGTGACGACATTTTTAGTCAGATGGTTGGATTTGAAGAGGCGGAGACACAGAGATGTTTGGGGTGGAAATTCTCATCTGGGTGGTAAGATGGTTAAAGGCTAGACTGAAAGTTGTGGGGGATGGAAGTGGGAGATGTACAAGAAGCTGGATTCAGAGAAATGCAGAGCTCTCGAAATGATTCAGGCTGGAGGCGGTTATACTGATGGCAGGGGGAGAGCATGAAGGTGTCTGAACATGAAGATCATAATTGAAAACTCGAGGCATTGGTGGCAGGGAAACCAGTGAGTGCAGTGGCGCTCCGGAGAGAGGCTTCATGGAGGACAGGTGACAAAGCTTTGGATGAGCTGATGTTTCTGGAGGATGCAGGATGGGTGATCACCCGGGAGAACATTGAAAGATGCGGTTCTACAGACAACAAAGCATGGGTGAGCGTTTCAGAAGCAGATGGGCTGAGGCCGGAAGGGAGGTGAAGGATGATAGAGGTTAAAGATAACGGCCTTGTGATAATTAGAATATGGAATTGGAATCTCATCTCTGGTGTCAAATACGGCGCCGAGCTTGCAATCAGTTCTATTGTACAGTATATAAGTGGAGGTAGCTGTGTGGGAGTTGTTCTGGTGTAAGTTTCATTCGGCTGTGTGTAAAAGGAGACAGATGTTTTGGACTATATGCTTCAAAGTTCCATTGTGCAGAATGTCAATGCAGGCACATGTTCTGGGGAAGTTGCATTGTGCAGAATGAAAGCCTCGACAGATGTTCTGGGGTTGTTCCAACGAGCATTTGTTTAAATATGACAGAGTGGATCCTACAACACATGAGATAGTTAATGATTTAGATTTGATACCGATTGGTTACAGTAAGTATTTTTTTCGGACACAGTGGAATTCAATACATTCCATCATTGCACGTCAGAAGTTTACAGTGCCGATTGGTTATTACACACTCAGTCACTGGACAGAGTAGAGTATGTAATCTTGTTCTTTCGTTAGGTAGATGTCCAGCTCCACCCAACATTTATGTCCACCTACAGAAGCCATGTGTCTTCTCCTTGTCTTCTACTTCTCTATGTGATGGGTCACAGCCTGATTCTTAATCCCCAAAGTGCCTGACGCAATTAGTCCAATCATTCTTGTCTAGTCCAGATTGAATACTGGTTTCCTGCTCAGCCAGGAGGTCTACACATCTGGAGTTCAATTGTCCAGTGACACTTCCTGATCCTGTCCAACATTTTGCAGAGAGATCCTGTTTTCTGCTTTCGTTGTTCCCTCCAACAGTCACATATTGATATAATTGGTAGTTTAGTTCATTGATATTTTACAGACAATAGCAATTGATAATGTGCCTCACAAGATTCGTCTCCTCATTGAACATAATAGCAGCAGTCTGTCTGGACAGATAGGTCTGCATATTCTCTGTTCAGACGTGTGGTTTATCTCTAAAATTACTCAGATGTCTTCATTGTCAAAGACATCGTCCCATCCTTACAAAAGTAAGTGATTCTGTTATGCAATTAATATTTACTTGATTTGTGATAATGTTATAATCAACACAACCCTAGAACATAGTTCTGCACGACGATACAGCATATTGCAAGGCTGATGTTTAAGGGTAGAACTTGTGAACGTTACATTCTCCAGTATGAAGTAGAAGTAATAAATAGAGTAGATTAAACAAATGCTGGCCTTGCCAGTGACACCCACAGCCCATGAAAGAATTAAAAAAACAGAAAGGCACGGTGACATCTGGCGAACTATCTGGTAATATAATCCTGAATGGATCAATCACATAAATCATCATCGGGCCCTGCTCTTCTTCACTAAAACCACCCGTTAGACTAAGATCATGCAGGAAGGCAAAGAAAACGTACAGCATATCTCCTCCATCATAAATCTTCATCCTGAACCCCTCCCCTGCTTCGTCCACCCTCAACTCCAAAAATAAGTGAGAGGAGTTCGTGCACTTTTTTGTCACGAAGTTCAAAAACATCCATTCATTCGCCTCCACTACTTCCCTTTCTTCGCCAACCCACCAGGTCTAACTGCCTATCTGTTCCCCACCCCCACCCGCACCCCATACCATCACCCTGAATTCACATTTTTTGTTCGCTTCTACAGAGATGAAGGAAATAGGAGATAGCAGTAAATGTCTTATGAAGATAACAAATAAGGGTAACATACATGGACAAGAAACTGATACAGTTACATAACATGAGTATAAATTAACTGTTAATCGCGTGAGTGATTGCCTGTGCAACACCATAAACCGCGTTCAAAACATAAAAGGGAAACGGGAGACCATAACTTGTCAAAGTCAGATGTCGTAGGATATCTGAAACATTTCTGTTCTTTACATTCTATGTAAGAAGTAAGTGTAAACAGATATTCTGTTGTATTGTTTTATTTACCTGTCACAGGCACATTTAACATGTTGTTTTTAATGCTGGTGATGACACAATGAGTTGTAATGAGTGATGAGGTGAATGTGTATTGAAAGTATAATCCTCATGTACTGTTGTCCAACAGACCACGTGCAGTTAAGGCTGTCTGATGGTGGAAGCCCATGTACTGGCCGAGTGGAGATTTATTACAATGGGACATGGGGCTCAGTTTGTGATGATTCCTGGGATCTGGCGGACGCTGACGTGGTTTGTAAACAGCTGGGTTGTGGAAAGGCATTGGACCTGGCACTTCCTGCATCTTGTGGACCAGGCTCAGGGCCAGTTTGGTTGGATGAACTGAAGTGTTCCAGTAACGAATCATTTCTCTGGAAATGTCCCTCAGCATCGTGGGGTAACCACGACTGTTCTCATAAAGAAGATGTGAGGGTCATGTGTTCAGGTAACGGTGCTTCCAAATACGCATTTTCCGTAGTGTTGTGCACGTGGCTTCACAGGGAAGCTATCACATCAAATTACATAAAATGAACAGCACAGAATCTGGCCATTCGGCCTAATTGGTCAATGTGGTGCTTATGTTGCCCACGATTATCGCCCCACATTACTGCATCTAACCCTCTTTGCATATCCACCTACTTCTTTCTCCCTCATGTACTTATATAGCTTTACCTTAAAGGCATCAGTGCTGTTCACTTCAACAATTGCATGTGTTCAGAATTGAAAATTCAAACCACTCCCCAGGTAAAACAAAAACTCTCCTGAATTTCATTTCAGATTTATTCATGATTATCCTATATTTATGATCAAAAGCTTCGGTCTCTGTCAGTTTATTAGTGATTCGTGTCTCTGTATCCCGAGATCTCTTTGCTGCTCTACACCATTTTCACTCGTATTTTCCAAGCAAGTACATGTGGCATCTTTATTCTTCCTATCAAAACTCACCAACTTCGACTTATCTGTATTAAAACTCATTTGGCAATTGTATGCCCATTCTGCCCGTGTATTAACGTCTTCCATATTTTGTCCTTGGCTTTCTTAGTGTTAACAATATCCCCAAATTGCTGTCATCTTAAATTTTGAAATGATGTACCCCTTGTCTAAGTCCAAATCATTCATGTAAATGTTGAGCAGCAGTGACACCAGCCCTATGTAACATAACTTCCCACCTTCCACCATTCTGGGTTACCATCTTTAACAATGACGCTGTGCTTTGCAGCCAGTTTTCTACCATTCTTCCACTGATCTCTTGACTCCACATGCTCTGACCCCAGTAATGATCCTACTATGTGGTACCTTGACAGAGGCCTTCAGAGAAAAACAACATGCATATTGCATCGACTGAATTATCTTTCTGTAACTTATTCAATTAATTCAATAACGTTGTTTGTCTTCCTGTTGTGAAATCCGTGTTTATTATTCTTCATTACATTATGGGCTGTCAGTTTTTCTGAAATAATTACCGACAATCAGTGCAGCATGTGTTGAGTTGTGCAGTATGAACATATAGCAAGTCATCAATCTAAACATCTGGATATTTCTTGTGTCATTAACAGAGCACAAACAGCTCCAGCTGGTGAATGGGAAACATCGCTGTGAGGGGAGAGTGGAAGTGTTCTACAATGGCACCTGGGGAACAGTGTGCTCGGATACATTTGATTGACCTGTTGCAGTATTGATCTGTAAACAGTTACAGTGCGGTCCCCTCAGTTCTATCGATTATTACACTCAGTCATTCGGAGAAGGATCCGGAACCATTTGGCTAGATGGGATGAAGTGTATTTCACATGAATCGTTCCTTTGGCAGTGTCAAACAGAACCGTGGGGTAAACACTACTGTGAACACAGGGAGGATGCTGGTGTTGTTTGTTCAGGTAACAATACAAAGCTCTCAATGTGCCAGTGTCATTTAAAACATCGGTGTCTGGCACAGTCAGCATGTTTCTCTTCTCAACAGAAGCAAATGTCGCAAAGGAGCAGCTCCATAGATCAGAGGACTGCATTCGAGAATATGATTGTAAACGTGTGCTTTCACCAGGTGCTACTTCCTCTTTACTATACCAACAATTGTACTCCTGTCTTATACTACATCAATAATAATCATTGATTCTCTTTGACAGATTCGGGACAATGGTTGCTCCAGTTTGGAGGTAACACCAGCTGCTCCGGGAGAGTGGAGATATTGTGCAATAACATCTGGGGCACGGTGTGTGATGACTCCTGGAATATGGCCGATGTCAATGTTGTCTGCAGGCAGCTGGGTTGTGGCCACGCTCTATTGACCGCAGGAGGGGCTACTTTTTCCCAGGGTGACGGTGTTATCTGGCTGGATGAGGTGAAGTGCACCGGAAGCGAATCTTCTCTGGCCGACTGTCCTTCCTCATCGCCAGCTCAATCTGACTGTGATCTCATGGAAGATGCCAGTGTGATTTGTTCCGGTGAGGATGGCAGGATTTGAAGAGTGGGGTTAAGGTTGTTTTGTTAAATTGACTCGTGACTTCAGGAAATTAAGAACAGTATTTATCGTTTAAATGGAAAGCGCTGAAATATCATCTTTTTGAACTTTTTTGTACAATATATTCCACAGGACTCGATGTGCCTCCAATTGTTTTTCCGTCCACATCTGCAGGTACTTACCATTATTACTATTCCAGCGAGTGATAGGGTTTGTATTAGTTGAATTGGTATTGTTGCCATTCTCAGAAGATACTATGAGCACGTTCTACTGACTGGATAATTTTTTGCCTCACCGGATATTTCCAAATGTCTGATTGAAATTCTGCTAATCCTAGTTTCTGGCTGTACCTGAACTGTCCTGTACTCATCAGAAACATGGGGGCACTGTCTCTGTAATTTAGACTGGCTCACACTTTCCTCTGGTGCAATGTGCACCACACATAATGGGGAATGTTCAGCCCAACTCATTGCCCGGAAGCAGTGGATATAATTCTTAAATACTTCTTGTAAATATTTTATTGTGTAAGATGGACTGTGTCTATGTTAAAACCTTCTGTATTATTGTCATTAAGAACAGGGATATAAAACTACTTCCATCCTAGTTCCGGGCTGCTTCGGAGTCCTGCTAATCTCTGTGTTGATCTCACTGATAGTGGTTGTACAGAAAAAGTCACTCAGAAGAGGTGAGGTTCATATCTTACCGCGGATCCAACACAAGATCCCAGATATTGTGTCATATCCTTGCAAAACTCTCGTTCATTGCAGCTTTCTATGGACTGCCAACTGGCCTTGTTAGAAATACATTGTACTCGATTTTGCTGATTTTCTCCATTCAAAGTTCTCCTGAATTAATAGAATCTGACATTTGAAATGGAGAGTGATTTGAATTGTCCACATTCACTGTGAGAGTTCAGCACATAATTCATGAAAGTCTGGAAAATGTACTTATTGTAACAATGGATCCGGAAGCTCTATTGACATTTTTGGGCTTTGCATGCGCCTATTTATTTGACTGTAAATCTTCCTTCATCCATTGTGTATCAATTCCAGCCCTTCAGATTCTGGCTCTGGGCATCCAATCTCGAGCTTTCTAACCGGCTCTGTCTGTTACTTTTACAAGTGATATTTGTATAGGACCTTATGCATTCACCAGCGGTGATTCCAGATTCCAAAACAACGCTTCCACTCATATTTCACCCGTTCAACGAACTCCTGATTTACTATAACAAATGGGACTCTTAATAAATGACACTTTTCATATTAATATAGAGTTCTTGTAGAAATGGCTCGCTCTCTCTTATTAAGAAATATTCTATATCTAGGACAGCATAGGCCTGTTATCTCAACCAAGGACCCGATCAGAACAGGCTCTGTAACATGACAGTCCTAAAGCTGATAAGATCGAGCCTGGTAACCTCGCTAGACTGGAGGTATTTTACAAACGATCACAAGCAGGAGAACGGGCCATAGAGTTGTCGAGTTATACAGCAGAGAAACGCGCCCTTCCGCCCATCGTGTCTGTGCCAGCCATCAAGCACCTATCTATTCTAATCCCATTACTCAGCCCTTGTCCCTTAGCCTTGCATACCATGGCATTTCAAGTGCTCATCTAAATACCTTAAATGTTGTGAGGGTACTGCCTCTACCATCCCTTCTGGCAGTGTGTTCCAGACACCAAACATCCTCTTTGTGAATATTTTCTTCCTCAATTCTCCTCTCAAACTCCTGCCCCTTACTTTAAATATATTCCCCCTGGTTACTGACCCCGCCGCTAACGGAGCACGTTTCTTCCTATCTATCATATCAATGCCCTTCATAAATTTGTATGCCTCAATCAGGTCCTCCCTCAGCCTTCTCTGCTCTCAAGAAAACAACCCTAGCCTACCCAGTCTCGCTTCATAATTGAATTGCTCTAGCCCAGGTGAACCCCCTCAGCACTCTGTCCAGTGCACACACATCCTTCCGATAGTGTGGTACCCAGAACTGTACATAGTACTCCAGTTGTGACTTAACTATCATTTTATACAGCTCCATCTTAACCTCCCTGCTCTTATATTCTATGCCTCGGCTCATAAATACAAGTATTCCATATGCCTTCCTAACCATCTAATCTCCCTGTTGTGCTGCCTTAACTGATCTATGGGCAAGTACGCCAAGGTACCTCTGACCCTCTGTACTTCTTAGGGTCCTACCATCCATTCTATATTCCCTTGCCTTGTTAGTACTCCCAAAATGTATCACCTCACACTTCTCAGGATTAAATTGCATTTGCTATTCCCCCTCCCATCTTGCCAGCTCATCTTTATCGTCCTGCAATCTAAAGCTTTCCTCCTCACTGTTTATGACATCAGTAATTTTCGTGTCATCTGCGGACTTACTAACATTACTCCTATATTCACATCTAAATAATTAATGTACATTCCAAACCGTACGGGTCCCAGAACCGATTCCTGTAGTACACCACTGGTCACTCTCTTCCAATCGCAAAAACAACCATCGACCATCACCCTCTGCCTCCTACACTAAGCCAACTTTGGATCCAATTTGCTAAATTGCCATGGATCCCACGGGCTCTTACATTCAAAAAGGAAAGAGTGAGAGATCAGGGCCAACATGTTCCCGTACAGTTGAAGGGTAGGAGCAACAAGTCCAGGGAACTCTGGATGTCAAGGGATATGGAGGATTAGATAAGGAATAAAAAGGAGGCTTGTGACAGATTCAGAGTGCTGATAACAGCGGCTGCCCTAGTGGAGTATAGAAAGGAGAGGGGTACTTAAAAAAATGACTTCGGAGAGCGAAGAGGGGACATGCACAAACACTGGTGAGCAAGATAAAGGAAACTCCCAAGGCGTTGTTTTAAGTATATTAAGGGAAAGAGGATAACCAGGGAAAGAGTAGGGCCGATTAGGGACCAAAGTAGCAATCAGTGTGTGGAGACAGAGGACATAGATTAAGTTTTTGATGATTACATTTCATCTGTGTTCACCATGGAGACGGATGATGTAGTTGCAGAGACCAGGGAGGGGGATGGTGATATGCTTGAACAAATTAACATTGAAAGTGAGGAAGTATTAGATGATTTAGTGGGCTTAAAATGGACAAATCCTCAGGCCCAGATGAGATGAGCCACAGGCTGTTATCTGAGACAAGGGAGGAGATAGCAGGGGCTTTGACACATATTTTCAAATCCTGTCTGGTCACAGGAGATGTACCAGAGGACTGAGAACAGTGAATGTGGTACCATTATTCAAGAGGGGTAGCAGGGCTAAACCAGGTAATTACAGGCTGGTGAATCTAACATCAGTGGTAGGGAAACTATTGGAAAAAAAATCCGAGGAACAAGATTAATCTCCACTTGGAGAGGCAGGCATTAATCGGGGCCAGTCAGCATGGCTTTGTCAGGGGGAGATCGTTTCTAACAAACTTGATGAATTTGTCCCCAGTCTGCTGCAGGTAAATATATGAGTATGCAGAAAGATAGATACATAGACATATACGAAAATAAGCACAACAAAACTACTCCGCATTCACAATACCTGGCTTTGTCTCTTTACTATCACCATCTCTGTGATTTGGATGTGTTCGCAGATAATTTACTGTTAAACGCTCGTGGGTTGTAACTAAACTTTAATCATTCCCACCCTTCATCTGACAGGTTCTGTCACGAGTGGCAAGGGTTCACCGGCTGGTTTGTACCATGCAATGTATGAAGAGATTGAGAATATTCCACCTGGCAAGGATTCCTATCAGATCAGGCGTTTTATATTTCATACCGAATTTTCACGAGCCAAATGTCACTTCCGCTTAAATACCCCATTTTAATGGTCAGTTTACTGACTGAACACTGTCAGAAATCCGCTCACTATCACCATGTGAAGGAGTCCTATCACAGTGCGAGTGTGTCTATATCTGTGTGTACAGTAAGATGAGCAATGGGTTTGGGAAGATTCCCACCCGTCACTACGGCTCAAAGAACGTGATTTCTGTTTCTTTGTAACTATCATGTCATTTTATTCCATTTAAACTGGACCATAAATAGTCACTGCTCTCAGAAGGAGACAGCCAGATTATCTCAGATATTATTTCCCTGGGTGACTGGATCAGAAATACGTTCCCATCAGGAACTTCTTACCCGAAATCGGTGGTTTCCACAAAAAACTTATTCTAACACTTTGTATGCTGAAGTTTAAAATGAAATCTACAAATTCCACTTCATGATAGTGGAGCAACAACACTACTACATCGATGAAAGCTTTGTCCTGCGATATATTTGGAGAGCGATTTAACCATTCAGATAAATTTCTGAGGTTACAACAAAACACACAAAGACGATTTCCCTGGCAGATAAGGTAAAGGCGAATCCTAAACGATTCTATAAGTATATTAAGAGGAAATGGGTAGCGAGGGAGAGATTAGGTTCCTTTCAGGATCGGTGCGGTAATCTGTGTGTGGAGCCACGGGAGATGGGCGAGGTCTTAAAGGAATACTTTTCGTCTGTATTTACCGTGCAGAAGGTCACAGAAGCTAGCGAGTTCAAGGGAAGGGACAGCGATCTCCTGACGTATAGCAACATTACAAGAGAGGAGGTGTTGGAGGTTTTGAAGCGCATTAAGGTGGATAAATCACCAGGGCCTGACCAGGTGTATCCTGGGATAGTATGCGAGGCAAGAGAGGAGCTTTCTGGGGCCTTGGCAGAGATTTTTGATTCATAGTTAGCCACAGGTGAAGTACCGGAAGACTGGAGGATAACTAATGTTGTGCCTTTATTTAAGAAGGGAAGCAGGGATAAGCCAGCGAACTACAGGCTGGTGAGCCTTACATCATTGGTGGGGAAGTTATTCGCAGGGATTCTGAAAGACAGGATTTATATGCATCTGGAAAGGCAAGATCTGATTAGGATAGTCAGCATGGCTTGGTGCGAGGGAAATCATGCCTCACGAATTTGATTGAGTTTTTTGAGGAGGTGACCAAAGGATTAGCGAGGGTAGGGCGGTGGACGTTGTGTACATGGACTTTAGCAAGGCATTTGACAAGACTCCGCATGGTAGGTTGTTCGGGAAGGTTCGAACACATGGGATCCAGGGTGAGGTAGCCAATTGGATAGTAAATTGACTGGCTGATAGGAGGTAGAGGGTAGTGGTCGAGGGTTGTTAAAGAACAAAGGAACAAAGATAATTACAGCACAAGAACAGGCCCTTCGTCCCGCCAAGTCTGCGCCGATCCAGATCCTCTATCTAAACATGTCGCCTATTTTCTAAGGGTCTGTATCTCTTTGCTTTCTGCCCATTCATGTATCTGTCTAGATATATTGTAAAAGACGCTATCGTGCCCGCGTCTACCACCTCCGCTGGCAACGCGTTCCAGGCACCCACCACCCTCTGTGCTAAGAACTTTCCACGCATATCCCCCTTAAACCTTTCCCCTCTCACTTTGAACTCGTGACCCCTAGTAATTGAATCCCCCACTCTGGGAAAAAGCTACTTGCTATCCACCCTGTCTATACCTCTCATCATTTTGTACACCTCAATCAGGTCCCCCCTCAACCTCTGTCTTTCTAATGAAAACAAGCCTAATCTACTCAACCTCTCTTCAAAGCTAGCGCCCTCCATACCAAGCAACATCCTGGTGAACCTCCTCTGCACCCTCTCCAAAGCATCTACATCCTTTTGGTAATGATAATGTTCTTCAGATTGGAGGCTGGTGATCAGTGGTGTGCCGCAGCGATCGGTGCTGAGCCCTCTGTTGTTTGTCATACATATTAATGACTTGGATGAGAAGTAGGGGACATGATTAGTAAGTTTGCAGATGACACCAAGATTGCAGGTATAATGGACAGTGAAGAAGGTTGTCTAAGGTTACAACAGGATGCAGATCAACTGAAATGTGGGCAAGGGATTGGAAAATGGAATTTAACGCGGGCAAGTGCGAAGTAATGCATTCTGGGATGTTAAACCAGGGCAGGACATATGCAATGAATGGCAGGGCACTGGGGAGTGTTGCTGAGCAGAGAGACCTTGGTGTGCAAGTACATTGCTCCCTGAAAGTGGCAACACTGGTAGACAGGGTGGGGAACAAGGCGTATGGCGTGCTTGCCTTCATTGGCTGAGGCAGTGAGTACAAGAGTTGGGACGTAATGTTACACTTGTACATACCATTGGTTCGGCTGCACTCGGAGTACGGTGTGCAATTCTTTTCGCTGCATGACAGGAAAGATGTGCTAAAGTTAGAGAGCGTGCAGAAAGGATTCACCAGGATGTTACCTGGCTTGGAGGACTTGATTTCTGAAGAGAGATTGGATAGGCTGTGTCTGTTTTCCCTGAAGCGAAGGACGCTGAGAGGGGACATGATAGAGGTAAATAAAATTATGAGAGGCATAGATAGGGTAGATAGCCAGAGTCTGTTTCCCATGGTAGGGGTGACTAAAACTAGAGGACATAACTTTAAGGTGAGAGGGAGGATGTTTAAAGGGGATCAAAGGGGTAAATTTTTCACACGAAGAATAGTGGGTATCTGGAATGAGCTGCCAGAGGAGGTGGTGGAGTCATGAACAGTATCAACATTTAAGCGGCATCTGGGGAGGTACTTGAAAGAGCAAGGCATCGAGGGATATGGAACTAATGCAGGCAGGTGGGATTAGTATAGATAGGCATTATGGTCGGCATGACGCGGAGGGCCAAGGGACCTGTTTCTATGCTGTACGACTCGATGACTCGAAGATCAAATCCGTTATTAGCCGCCTTGCACTCTTTTCTGCCCCATTGTCCGGGGTGGGTTTCGGTTTTGGAACCAATGCGCCATTTGAAATTCTGAAAGGGAAAGAGACAGGGACAGAGTGGAGGGATTCTGGGTTAAGAAACTGTGCTAACTGACTATGTTTTACACTATTGTCTCTGCTCTAATGTCTGCAATCTGACCCACCAGCTGTACTGTGTATTGTTTTAACTGCTCGCTATATGAGCCAACATTTATGGTCCATCTCTAGTTGCACTTGAACCACTGCAATCCCTGTGATGAATGTTTCACAATCGTGTCAGATACAAAGTCCCAGGACATTGTCACCAGATGATGACGGTATTATGCTATTTACTCGAACGTCCCAATCAATCTCTCCAATAACCATCCATGTCTGTGTTTAACAGTTTCTGATTCCATTGAGTCCCTCAATCAGATTGAATATTACACCAGTCACAGTTTGGGTGACACGGATCCTGGATCAGAAAATCCTGAAAGGAACTCCTCCAGTCTTCAGGGTGGGTACAATTTCACTTGTCACCATCACGTTTTTTAATCCATCACGCTGTCTGCTATCCAAAATTAACAACTAAATATAAAAGAACTTAATCACCGTAAAATGATGCTGCTGAAGACATGGAGCATTGCTGAGTGATTTTAGTTTAAAAAAATGGAGAAATAATTTGGATTTCTACAAAATCATCCTGATTGCACCCAGTAGTACATTGGAATGAAATTTTCAGTTCATGATGTTTTCTGACACTGTTGTCTGGGCGGTGATGTGTGAAATGTGTGTGCATGTTGGATGGCTACTTCAATGGGATACATGTGACATTAAAACGGAGGGCAGAATTTTGTCACACAGTGACCACGGACAGGCGGGGGGGGGAGGGGTTGGGGGAGGGAGGGAGGGGCGGGGGAAATGCCACTGGATAGCGGTGCAAAGGAAGCTCGACATCTTCACACTGTTAGGTGATATTCCCAGAGTCGGCAGAGCTGGTGGGTGGAGGCTGCACTTTAAGGCGTTGAACTGGTAACTGAGCCTACAAAACAGGAAATTTATGGCAATTTTCCAAGCTATTCACAATTTAGAAAAGGATGGGCGAGAACAACAGTTTTCAGAGACTCGCCTTCTACAAGCAGGGGGAAGGTCAGAGGAAGGTCAGTTTTGGGTGTGAAAGCATTGTGGCACTGGAGGGAGGGCGAGAGATACTGTGTCGCGGTATTGGCAATCTGGAGGCTGGCCAATCTTGGCGATCAAAACATAGGTATTCAGGATGAGCGTCCTCTCTGACTTGGAACTTAGATACACCAAGTAAAAAGAATGGAGGCCTTGAGAAGTGAGGGAAGCAACTTAAAATAGGTGTCAGCCACTCCGGTTTTGAGGCCTCCCATTGTGGAGGAGAATCAGAGATGGAGAGAGCTGCAGTCCCCGGGAGTTGGTCTGCAGCACCCAGACAGGGAAAATAATCGTGAGGCTGGAAGAGAGTGTGGATGAACAGGGTGCACAGTAGCACGCAAGCAGCTTCTGAGTGCTGAATACGCTACCCACCAGAGTGGGGTTACCATCATTGGTTCTGCTTCCTGCAAATTTCGGAGCAGCAGTGTCACTGAAGATCGTGCCTTTCCGGTGAGGCGGTTACTGATCTCTGCACTATGATTGAAGAGGATCTGAATCAATGAGTAGGGGCACCCCGTCTCCAATTTCATTTTCATATTTGTGTCACTTAAGGTTGTCAGCTTGATGTGAGGCACGGCACTCACCTTGCCACACTACATTAGGGCATTGATCCTATTCCTGCACTGAGGCCACTTGCATGGGAGCACCTCATGGCTGCTCACATCCTCCTCAATCGCCTGCCATGCCCTCCGTGCCTGCCTAGCAGGCTTCCTCCACCCCTCCCGAAGGAAAAGTGCTTCCATCCTTGCACTTGATGCCTGGTGGAGCACTTGAAAGCGGGCATGAGGAAATTTGGGAGCCACCCTCGCTCTGGCTGCTGCCATCCACCAAACACTCCAGTTGTCAGTCCTCCCACCAGATGTCCTACAGTGCTTCTGCCTTTCATCGATTGCGGGCTGCCTTTTAAATATAGCATGGGCCAAAGGAGACTCAAGTGCTGCGACATGACATGGTCCTACCATTCGCTAACCTCTAATCTCACTACAGCTGAAGATCACAATCTACCCTGCCAGCCCGGGTAGATTGACGTCTAATAATATCATTATAAGTATTTCGTCTTACCTTTTGATATCTGTGAGTATCATTATTTCCTGTCAGGTCTGGTTCCGGGTGATTATGATGATGTTCTGACTGGAGCCATTGACACTCAGGATAGTCACTTGTTGCTGGCCAGTGGTCCTGATGATCTCTTCCCACTGACAAGTGCCGGCGGTGATCTCTCCACTCTCGGTGAGTTAAACTCTCACAGTCACCAGCTGTCTGTCACTACATTGAATTTCTTTCCAATTTGTGTTACCACAGACTGCTTGATTGAAATTCATGTTGAGATTAAAGGAAATTAGATTAATCAATGCCTGAATTATTAAAAAAAAAGATCCTGATTATATTCGGTGTGTGATATCTCTCTTATTAATACTTCCACTGGCAATCCTTCAAGTGCTCAATCTGAACATCCTGATTCAGTCTCAGCAGATCCATTTGATCTGCTGTCACCCAGCGGGCGTTGGTGAAACAACAGGGTGAATGGAGGTGGAAAACATTCAGAGGTCAACAAATTCCAGTCCCCTTTATATTATTGACACATAGATGGATGACCCGCACTGAACCCGCTTTCAGGCCAATCATTAATCCATAATCTTTCTCTCCACAGTATATAGCTCTCAGACCCGCACTGAACCCGATTTCAGGCCAATCATTAATGCATAATCTTTCTCTCCACAGTATACAGCTCTCAGACACGCACTGAACCCGCATTCAGTCCAATCATTAATCCATAATCCTTCTCTCCACAGTATACAGCTCTCAGACCCACACTGAACCCGCTTTCAGTCCAATCATTAATCCATAATCTTTCTCTCCACAGTAGACAGCTCTCAGACCCGCACTGATCCGGCTTTGCTGCTTCCCTCTATTCCTGAAAACAATGATGATGCTCACTGTGAAGCGTTTGCAACAGCAGACATTCCACCAACGATGGGCAGTGACTGTGTAATTCAGCAACTTACATCTCCGTCAACCCGGTAAGAGCAATGCTTTATTATTTGTTCCATATTTTCATGTGTTATTTAGAGATACAGCGCTGAAACAGGCCCTTCTGCCCACCGAGTCTTTGCTGACCATCAACCACACATGTATACTAATCCTACACTAATTCCATATTCCTACCACATCCCTACCTGTACCTACATTTCCCTACCACCTGCCTATACTAGGGGCAATATGTAATGGCCAATGTGCCTGTCAACCTGCAAGTCTTTGGCATGTGGGAGCAAACTGGAGCACCCGGAGGAAACACACGCAGACACAGGGAGAACTTACAAACTCCACACAGGCAGTACCCAGAATTAAACCCAGTTCGCTGGAGCTGTGAGGCTGCGATGCTAACCACTGTGCCACAGTGCCACCCTAACACTGACACTGACACTGTGTCAGCACAGTGCTGACACTGTGCAGTCCCGGCTGTTTCCGATATTAATATGATAATTACTGGTGTTTTCAAGGGTCAGCGATTCCAAAGTATCAGCGAGAACATTTTCTGTACTTACCAAAGAAATAGGAGGCTTATTGAAGCAGAAATATTCTGAGGAGATCTTATACAGTATTGATGTATTTGTTTGATGGCTAACATTGCTGTAACCCTCTCAAGTCGTTTATCTTATCCTTTCAGGTAAACACCAGCCTTAAATCCTGTATATGATGTCTGGAGGTGGGGCACAGACTGGTGGAACATATTCTGTGTTAAATTTGAGAGAATGGCATGAACTATCCCAACAGTATGAACATGATGAATGTGCTTTGCTTTACCATATAAACATCACTTTATTTTAATGAACCATCACTTTACTTTGTGATGAAATAACTAGATTTGGCTTTTCTCTATATTTTGCCTGAATGTGCGTGTTTTCTGTTTAATTAAAATACCAAAAAAAAAATTGATTTCGGATCATTTCTCTGTCTTTACAAATACTGAGATATATTACTCTACATGTAATTACCAACACTGTCACAGAGATTAAAACCATTGCTTAATAATAAAAAGTTTGTACAAAGTTCGTTTTGTAACCGCTTAACTTTTCCACTTCCGATTAAAGAAGGTTTAGAAGACGTCAGGCAATCAAAAACGGTCTGTCTCTTTAATCTGCATTTCTTGTAACTGCTTCCTCCACCGCCATCTACTCAATGTGGACAAATTACTGCAGTTTATAATGAAAGTGCTGATGTACAATGGAAATAAATTTAAATAATAATAATAAAACATGTATTCAATCTTTTAGTTGGGATTTGTGACTTTATCAATATTAATACCGATATTAATGTTCAAGCATTAAATGCACACCAATTCCTAGATACAATATATTGATTTACTGCGCTACACTATCCCTGAGTATTTCAGAGTATGTCGGAAGAGCAGGAGATTCTGATCAGAAATTAATGTGTTTTTGCACTTTAATTCCAAATCTTTCATTTATTCATCAGCAGACCGCAATTGTTCCTCAGTCGGGAGAACGACGACACCGTGCATTATTCTGCCACAGATTGTGACTTTTATTCCATTGCTGCACCTACTGAAACACCAGTATACACCAGCAGATGGCGACCATTATTAGAATTAAATACAGATAATACTCGAAACACTGAGCAGGTCAGGAATCAACTGTGGAGACAGAAACCGAACTAGCTTTGAATCTTAATGCCATTTCTTCAGAATTATATAATGGTAGAGATTAACTACTTTTAGTAAATGGCGAGCCAGGGAAAGGGGCAATCAAAGAGCAAAATAGTTAAGGTTTGTGTTGAGATGGAAGCAGGTGTGATTAAACGAATCCCGCCACCTTTACTGTCTCTGATCTATGTCCCTTTGATCTGCAACACTTCATTCTCTCAAATCTGACATTGTCAGAAAACCTGCTGACAATGGAGTCGTTGTTGTTGTTTGCTGAAATGAACCTTGGGGAGCCTAAACTCTCAATCTCTGACATATCTTCGGAGTTCCTCCTGGACCATAATCTCACCAGCGAACATCAAGTCATCCATTCCCATACTATCATTGTACATGGAGACCGAACCTACGTGAGAAGGGCAGCTGCGGTGGGGGATAAAAAGTGGGAGCAGAGAGCCCCTTCTACCTCTCCCCACCTGTCAGAGCCGAGCTGTGACATCTCAGGAAAACAGTTAGGTGATTGCTGGGTATCTCGTCCGTGTCTCTGTTGATTAGCCAAGTGGTTTAAATCAAGAGACGTTATTACAGATGAAGAGTACATTTAAGAAATTCACTTTTAAAATATTTAACATCCGAATTAATTGAGTAAATAGAATACAAATGGCTGGGCAGGCAATGTGCTGCTGTTGCAGCTGTCCTATGTGGGAACTAGTGGAAGATGGTGCGATCCACGGTGACAACATCTGCAGCAAGTGTTAGCTGCTCGAGGTACTTCCGACTCAGATTTGATGAGCTGGAGTCCGAGCTGCGGACAGTGCGACACATCAGGGAGGGGCAGAGTTACCTGGACACAGTATTTCAGGAGACAGTCACTCCCTTAGAATAATTAAATCAAACTTGGACCATGGTCAAGGACACGAGGGTGTGACTGCGATTGAGGAAGGGATGGTGATCCCGAATTTAGCTTTGGCGGAGACGCAGCCAGTCCCCTGAGTCAATTGGTATGGGGTTCTTGCTCCCGGTGTGGACGAGGGCACAGACCGCAGGGAGGATGAATGAGCTGAGCACATCACAGTGGTGCAGAGTGCCATTCAAGTGAGGGGTGAGAAAAGATATATAGTAGTAATAGGGGATAGCATTGTTAGGGGAATAGATACCGTTCTCTGCAGCACAAACAATGAGTCCCGAAGGCTGTGTTGCCTACCTTGTTCCAATGTTAAGGACATCTCTTCTGGGCGAGAGAGGAACTTGGAGTGCGAGGTTAAGGATCCAGTTGTTGTAATCCAGGCAGGTACCGACGACATAGGTAGGACAAGGAAAGAGGTTCTGCTGACAGACTATGTGCAACTCGGGACTAAATTAAAAAGCAGAACCACAAAGGTAATAATCTCCGGATTACCTACTGAGCCACGTGCACATTGGTGTAAAGTTAAGAAGATTAGAGAGGTAGACACGTGGCTCTAAGATTGCTGTGGGAGAAATGGGTTCCATTTCCATCACCAGTACTGGGAAAGGTGAGAGCCGTTCCAATAGGATGGGCTTAATTTGAACAAAGTTGGGACCAGTGGCTTGGCGAATCGTACAAATAGGATTGTAGATCGGACTTTAAAATTATTAGTTGGGGCGTGTGGGGTGGTGGTGGTAGGGTTAAATTGAAAGGAAGTTTTAAAAAATCAAGAAAGAAACGAGAGAGCTGAGGCAGGGTCATGAGGAGGCGAACAAAGTGTGATGGGAATGGGCAGAAAATATGATCTGAAGCGTGCAGCAGAAATTAGAGCCAGAGTGAGTAATAATGTTAAAATGTCAACGCTTGAGGCTTTTTAGCTGAATGCAAACAGCATTTATATAAAGATAGATTATTTGATGGCACATACAAAAAATAAATGAATAGGACCTGATAGCTATTATAGAGATGTGGTTGGTGGGTGACCAAGACTAGGAACTCAATACTCACGGGTATTTGACGTCCTGGAAAAATCGTCAAAAAGGAAAAGGAGGTGGGTTAACTTTGTTTAAAAAAGAATCTATCAATGCAGTGATGTTCAGAGATACAGATGCAATGCATCATGATGTGGAATTACTTCGGGTGGAAATAAGGAACAGCAAGGGTAAGAAGTCACGCGTGGTGGTGGTCTATAGGCCCCTGAAGAGATACCTCACTGTCGGACAAATTTTAAATCAGGACGAAATGGAGACGTGCAAGAAGGGTGCTACAATTGTCATGGGTGATTTTAATCTGCATATTGATTGGACAAATCAAATTGGCAGAGGTAAGATGGAGGACGAATTTATAGAGTGCATCAGGAATTGCTGCTGAGTGCAATACGTTGCAGAACGTACCTGGAAACAGGCTATTTTAAATCTATTAATGTGTAACGAGGTAGGATTAATAAGAGATATCGTAGTTAAAGATCATCCGGGGGTAACGATCACAACAGGGAAGAATTTCAAATTCAGTTTGAGGGCGAGCAACTCGGGTTTCAAACTAGTGACCTGAACTTAAACAGAGGCGATTATGGAAGTATGAAGAAAGAGTTGTCTGAAGCGGGCTGGAACAAAATAAACTAAGGGGAAGGTCAGTGGATGAGCAGTGGCAGACATTTAAGCAGATATTTCATAACGCTCAGCAAAAAAACAATTATCCCGGTCAAAATGAAGGAATTGACGAGAAGGATGAACGGCCCGTGGTCAACAAAGGTGGTCAAGGAGAGTATTCAATCAAAAGCGTAGGCATACAAAGCGGCAAAAACTAATGATAGGCCAGAGGATTTGGAATATTTAAGCAACAAGCAGTGGATGACAAAGACGCTGATCAAGAGACAGAAAATCGATTTTGGAAACAAATTGGCAGGAAATATAAAAACAAACAGCAAGAGCTTCCACGGGTACATAAAAAGAAAGAGAGTCGCTGTAGTGTGTGTGAAACTCTTGGAGGATGCGACTGGAGAGTTGATAACAGAGAAGAGGGAAATGGCAGATAATTTAAACCAATATTTGGCATCGGTCTTCACGTTGGAGGACACAATAAGCAACCCACAGATATCGGATATGCAAGGAGATAATGGGAAGAAAGAAGGACCCAGAGATGGAGAATCGCAGAAAAACAATAATTTTACTCTTCAATGTACCCGACAGTTTTATATTGTTTTGGATCACACTGGTTGTGCTTATCATTTACAGCCGAATTGCAGATATTCAATATTTTTCCTCCAGCACTGACCCTCACTTTATCACAGTGGCGCAGTGGTTAGCACCGCAGCCTCACAGCTCCAGCGACCCTGGTTCAATTCTGGGTACTGCCTGTGTGGAGTTTGCAGGTTCTCCCTGTGTCTGCGTGGGTCTCCTCCGGGTGCTCCTGATTCCTCCCACAGCCAAAAAAACTTGCAGGTTGATAGGTAAATTGGCCATTCTAAATTGCCCTTCGTATAGGCAGGTGGTAGGGGAATATAGGGACAGGTGAGGATGTGGTCGGAACATGGGATTTGTGTAGGATTAGTAGAAATGAGTGGCTAATGGTCGGCACAGACTCGGTGGGCAGAAGGGCCTGCTTCACTGCTGCATCTCTAAATCTAAATCGAAATCAAATCAAATATCAAAGATGCTGCGGATTCTCAGTTCCTGCACCAACAGATGTATTTACGCTGTGATCCAGACTAAATTTAGACAGGAGCTGAAGAACGCAGTGAAATACTCTCTCAATCTCAATGTTAAATTAGTGAAATCATAGAACGAACTGTAGGTTTTGAAGACTGGAACTAAATCCTATTTCATATTCCATCCCCTACACTCCACAGATGACCAAAACTATATTTTATATTCACAGCACTGATCCCTGAAATGATCTAAATGTGGTTCTGAGATTATATTTTATTGATAAACTAACCTGTTGAGGTGGGACTTCACACAAAGGCGTCACTGAAAATCTCAGCTGTATTCAACGAAACCCAGCCCGGACTCAGAGCAAAATGGACAGAGCGACAAATCACAGTGATTGTGAGATGATGAAAAGAACAGAATGTGCAATGTGACAGGGTCACCAACAGATGGAGATGGTGAGAATGGAGCAGTCACTGCAGTGAGGCAGGTGCTCCTGCAGACGGAGATGGTAAGAAGGACAGTCAGTGCAGCGAGACAGGGCCACCAGTAGATGAAGATGCTGAGCATTTGCTGACAGCAAATTCTGTGTGACTGGGTTTGGAAGTTTCCACGAGTTTGAGGTACTTACTTTATGTAAACCTGAGATGCTCACTTAAAGAATTGCAATACAATTTGCGTTAAATGGCTATTTTCCCAATATCTAAACACTTGTAACATTGAACTGGCTGATGTTTGGAAAATTATTTTAAGTGATTAAAGATAATGTATAAATAAAGCAACAGCATTAAATAAAACACATGCAATCATTCACACATAAAAACTCTCGAAATAAGTTGTGTTGAGTTCTGCATCACTAAAGTTATGGCATCAGTCTCTCTCACCTCTCTTTCTTTGCTGGTATCTGTTCGACTATATCTAAGAGTAATTGAAGTCTTGAACCTGTTCTCTTCTGAAAAATAATATTGAATCTGCTTTCAGAAACCCATCAGACAGTGAATTCCAGAACATAACAACTCCCTGCCGATTAGTTTCTCCCCTGTGTTAAGGAAACAGTTTTTCCTCATCTCTCCAAACAGAGGGAGACATTTTAAATACAGTTGATTTCTCCAGGACAGCAGCTGCAGAGGAGCTGGAACCTCCTGAATTTGGACAAGCGATGAACAAAAATCCCTCTGAATCCCCAAGGAGAGCAGAGGAAAGAAACAGTCAGGAAGCAAATGGAAACAAGTGACACTTTATTGCAGCAGCAAAAACTCTTTGTCAGAATGTGGAGGTCGTTATCGCCGAGCTTTATATAAACTGGAGGAGAAAAGTGGAAGATCTTTAATACAATTTGTGTTAAATGTCCATTTTCCAGCTTGGTAAACCCTTGTAACATTAAAGTTGTAAATGATCAGGAAGTTTTTCCATTCGAATGATTACAGGCTAATGCATAAATTCAGACAACCGATAAGCAAGTCCAGAGCGACGTCGGCGAGAGCGGCAGCAGGCGAGAGGAGCTGGGATATAAAATGAAACAGCGGCTCTGTTCTGTGGCCCTGCTTGACCGACAAAATCGAAGTGTGACGCCACAGGAGAGCTGGCAAATGACTGTTAGGTATTTCCTGCGTGTCTCTTTTTTGCTTTAAATCATTACACGTTGAGTGTTGACTTAAATAATATTTTTGTTTGCGATACTCAGATCCAAATTAATTAATTAAATAGAATAGAGAATGGCTGGGCAGATGACATGTTGCAGCTGTAGTATGTGGGAGCTGGTGGATGCTCGTGCGATCCAAGGTGATCACATCTGTTTTAGTTTTTACTTTTAGTTTTAGAGATACAGCACTGAAACAGGCCCTTCGGCCCACCGAGTCTGTGCTGACCATCAACTACCCATTTATACTAATCCTACACTAATTCCATATTCCTACCACATCCCCACCTGTCCCTATATTCTCCCTACCACCTACCAATACTAGGGGCAATTTCTAATGGCCAATTGACCTATCAACCTGCAAGTCTTTGGCATGTGGGAGGAAACCGGAGTACCCGAAGGAAACCCACGCAAACACAGGGAGAACTTGCAAACTCCACACAGGCAGTACCCAGAATTGAACCCGGGTCACTGGAGCTGTGAGGCTGCAGTGCTAACCACTGCGCCACTGTGCCACCCTGTGCAGCAAGTGTTGGCTGCACGAGGACTTTCGACTCATAGTTGAAGAGCTGGATTCCGAGCAGCGGACACTGCGACACAGAAGAGATGGGGAGTGTTACCTGGACACTGTTTCTCAGGAGACAGTCACACCAATTAGATTAATTGCATTAAAATTGGACGGTCGTCAGAGACAGGAGTGTGAGACTGCGAGTGAGGCAGGTATGGGGATCCAGAATTTAGCTTTGGAGGAACCTCAGCCAGTTTTTTTTTATTCATTCATGCGATGTGGGCGGCGATGGCCAGGCCAGCATTCATTGCCCATCCCTAATTGCCCTTGAGAAGGTGCTTGTGAGCTGCCTTCTTGAACCGCTGCAGTCCATTTGGGGTAGGTGACCCATACTGCTGTTGGGTAGGAAGTTCCAGGATTTTGACCCAGCGACAGTGAAGGAACGGCGATATTGTTCCAAGTCAGGATGGTGTGTGCCTTGGAGGGGAACTTGCAGGTGGTGGTGTTCCCATGCATTTGCTGACCTTGTCCTTCTAGTTGGTAGATGTCGCGGGTTTGAAATGTGCTGTCGAAGGAGCCTTGGTGCATTGCTGCAGTGCATTTTGTAGATGGTACACACGGCTGCCACTGTGCGTCCAAGGTGGAGGGAGTGAATGTTTGTGGATGGGGTGCCAAGCAAGCGGGTTGCTTTGGCCTGGATTGTGTCGAGCTTCTTGATTGTTGTTGGAGCTGCACCCATGCAGGCAAGTCACACTCCTGACTTGTGCCTTGTAGATGGTGGACAGGCTTTGGGGAGTCAGGATGTGAGTTACTCGCCTGATGATTCCAAGGCCTGCTCTTATCGCCATGGTATTTATATGGCTACACCAGTTCAGTTTCTGGTCAGTGGTAGCCCCTAGGATGTTGATAGTGGTGGATTCAGCGATGGTAATGCCATTGAATGTCATCGGGAGATGGATAGGTTCTCTCCTGTTGGAGATGGTCATTGCCTGGCACTTGTGTGGCACGATTGTTGCTTGCTACTTATCAGTCCAAGCCTGGATATTGTCCAGGTCTTGCTGCATTTCTACACGGACTGCTTCAGTATCTGAGGAGTCACGAATGGTGCTGAACATTGTGCAATCATTAGCGAACATCCCCACTTCTGACCTTGTGATTGAAGGAAGGTCATTGATGAAGAAGCTGAAGATGGTTTGGCCGAGGACACTACGCTGAGGAACTCTGCAGTGATATCCTGGAGCTGAGATGATTGACCTCCAACAACCACAGCCATCTTCCTTTGCGCTCGGTATGACTCCACCAGCGGAGGGCTTTCCCCCTGATTCCTCAGTTTTGCTAGGGCTCCTTTATGCCATACTCGGTCATGTGCTGCCTTGATGTCAAGGGCAGTCACTCCTACCTCACCTCTTGAGTTCAGCTCTTTTTTCCATGTTTGAACAAAGGCTGTAATGAGGATAGCAACTTAATGGCCTTGACGGAACCCAAACTGAGCATCACTGAGCAGGTTATTGTAAGCAAGTGCCGCTTGATGGCACTGTTGATGACACCTTCCATCACTTTACTGATGATTGAGAGTAGACCGCTGGGGCAGCAATCGGCCGGCTTGGACTTGTCATGCTTTTTGTGTACAGGACATACCTGGACAATTTTCCACATTGCAGGGTAGATGCCTGTCTTGCAGCTATACTGGAACACCTTGGCTAGGGGCACGGCTCGTTCTGGAGCGCAGTACTTCAATCGTATTGCCGGAATATTGTCAGGGCCCATAGCTTTGGCAGTATCCAGTACCTTCAGACGTTTCTTGATATCACGCGGAGTGAATCGAATTGGCTGAAGTATGGAATCTGTGATGTTGGGGAGTTCAGAAGGAGGCCGAGATGGATCATCAACTCGAAACTTCTGGCTGAAGATTGTTGCAAATGCTTCAGCTGTATCTTTTGCACTGATGTGCTGGGCTCCCCCATCATTGAGGATGGGGATATTTGTGGAGCCACCACCTCCATTTAGTTGTTTAATTGTCCACTTGCATTCACGGCTGGATGTGGCAGGACTGCAGAGCTTAGATCTGATCTGTTGGCTCTGGAATCGCTTAGCCCTGTCTATCGCATGCTGCTTACCCAGTTTGGCATGCAAGTAGTCCTGGGTTGTAGCTTCACTCGGTTGACAACTCATTTTAAGGTATGCTTGTTGCCGCACCTGGCATGCTCTCCTGCACTCTTCATTCAACCAGGGTTGGTCTCCTCGCTTGATGGTAATGGTAGAGTTGGGAATATGCCGGGCCATGAGGTTACAAATTGTGGTTGAGTACAATTCTGCTGCTGCTGATGGCTCACAGCGCCTCATTGATGCACACTTTTGCATTGTTAGATTTGTTCGAACTTTAAGCCATTTAGCAGTGTGATAGTGCCACAGAACACGACGGAAGGTCCCCTCAATGTGCAGGCGGGGCTTCGTCTCCATAAGGACTGTGCGGTGGTTACTCCGACCAATACTGTCATGGACACAAGTATCTGCAGCAGGCAGATTGGTGAGGACGAGGTCAAGTATGTTTTCCCCTCGTGTTGGTTCCTCCGCCACCTGTCACAGACCAAGTCTAGCAGTTATGCCCTTTCGATCTCGGCCAGCTCGGTCAGTAGTGGTGCTACCGAGCCACACTTGGTGATGGTCACTGAAATCCCCCACCCAGAGTACATTTTCTGTCCTTGCTACCTTCACTGCTTCGTCCAACTGGTGTTTAACATGGTGGAGTACAGAGTCATCAGCTGAGGGAGGGCATTAGGTGGTAATCAGTAGGAGGTTACCTTGCCCATGGTTGACCTGATGCCACGAGAATTCATGCGTTCAAGAGTCGATGTTGAGGACTCCCAGAGCAACTCTCTCTCTACAGCATTCTACTGTCCCGCCACCTCTGGAGGGTCTGTCCTGCCAGTGGGATAGGACATACCCGTGCATGGTGAAGGCAGTGTCTGGGACATTGTCTGTAAGTTATGATTCCGTGAGTATTACAATGTCAGGCTGTTGCTTGACTTGTCTGTGGGACAGCTCTCCCAACTTTGGCACAAGCCCCCAGATGTTATTAAGGAGGACTTTGCAGGGTCGATAGGGCTGGGTTGGCCTTTGTTTTTCCAGTGCCTAGGTCTTTGCCGGGTGCTCCGTCCGATTTCATTGCTTTTTATTCACTTCATAGCGGTTAGGTACAACTGATTGGTTTACTCGGCCATTTCAGAGGGCATGTAAGAGTTAACCACATCACTGTGGGTCTGGAGTTATATGTAGTTCAGACCAGGTAAGGACAGCAGATTTCCTTCCCGAAAGGACATTAGTGAACCAGATGGGTTTTTACAACAATCGACAATGGTTTCATGGCCATCATTAGAATAGCTTTTAATTCCAGATTTATTAATTAAATTCAAATTCCACCTTCTTCTGCGGTGGGATTCGAACACACGTCCCCAGAGAAATACCCTGGGTCTCTGGGTTACTAGTCCAGTGATAATACCACTACGCCACCGCCACTGCCCTGATCCAATTGGTATGAGGTCCTTGCTCCCAGTGTGGACGAGGGCACAGACTGCAAGGAGGATAAGCGAACTGACCACAGCACCCACGTTCAGAGCGCAATTCAAGTGGGAGGAGAACAGAGATATGTAATTGCAATAGAGGATCGCATAGTTAGGGGAATAGATGTAACTCTCTGCAGCAAAGATAGAAAACTCCAAAGGTTGTGTTGTCTGCCTGGTGCCAAGGTTAAGGACATCTCTTCTGGGCTAGAGAGGAACTTCGAGCGGAAGGGAAGGATCCAGGTGTCGTGGTCCACATAGCTATCAACGACATAGTTAGAAGTAGGCAAGAGGTTCTCCTGAGGTACTAGGAGCAATTCAGGGCTAAATTAGAAAGCATAACCACTAAGGTAATAGTCTCCAGTTTACTACTTGAGCCACGTGCAATTTGGCATAGGGGAAATAAGATTAGAGAGGTAAATGCAATGCTCAAAGATTGCTGTGGGAGAAATGGGTCCCGATTTTTGGGACACTGGCACCATTACTGGGGAAAGAGAGAGCTACTCTATTAGAATGGGCTTCACTTGAACCATGCTGGGACCAGGGTCCTGGAGAATCATATAAGTAAGGTTCTAGATCAGGCTTTAAAGTAAATAGTGGGTGGAGGGTCCAATAGAAGGGAAGTTTAAAAAGTCGAAAAGTAGGAGACAGCAGAGTTGCAGGGTAGTGGAGGGGCATACATTAATCGGCGTGTGACAGGAAGGGACAGAGAATACAAGGATAAGAGTCCAGCAGAAATTAGAACCAGAGTAGGTAAAATGATTTTTAAAAAGTCAAAGCTTAAGGCTCTTTATTTGAATGCACATAACATTTGTAACAAGATGCATGAGCTGACGGCACAAATAGAAATAAATTATTATGATTTGATAGCTGTCACAGAGATGTGGTGGCAGGATGACCAAAACCGGAAACTCAATGTTCAAGGATATTCGGCATTCTGGAAAAATAGGCAGAAAGTAAAATGAGGTGGGGTAGCTTTGCTATTAAAGGAAGTGATTAGTTAAGTTTTGAGTTAGGATATAGGTGCAATAGATCGTGATGTCGAAACAGTTTGGGTAGAAATAAGGAAGAGCAAGCGAAGGAAATCACGGGTGGCAGTGGTCGATAGGTCCCCGAGGAGTTGCCTCTCTGTCGGACAAAGTATTAATCAGGAAATGATGGAGGCGTGTGAGAAAAGCAATCCAATTATCATGGGTGATTTTAATCTGCATTTCGACTGGACAAATCAAATTGGCAAGGAAGACAAATTTGTAGAATGCACCAGGGATTGTTTCATAGAACAGCACATTGCAGAACCTACCCGGGAACAGACTATTTTAGATTTGGTAATGTGCAATGAGGTAGGATCAAGGCGATATCTCGGAGCTAAGGATCATCTCGGGTGATGTGTTCATAACATGGTACAATTTCCAATGCAGTTGGAGGGTGAGCAACTCAGGTCTCAAACCAGTGCCTTCAACTTAAACAAGGACAATTACAGAGGGATGAAGAAATAGTTTTCTAATGTGGGCTGGTAAAATAGACTAAAAAGAATGACAGCAGATGAACAGTGGCAGACTTTTAAGCAGATATTTCATAACACTCAGCAAACTGTTTATTCCGATATTTTAAACAGAAGGAAGGACCCAATGAGAATGATGGACCATCGAGGATAACAAAAAGGACGTTAAGGAGAGTATCAAATCAAAAACAAAGGCGTACAAAGTGGCGAAAGGTAGTGGTCGGCCAGAGGATTGTTTTTTTTATAAGATCAGCAGCGGATGACTACAAGCCTAATAAAGTGGGAGAAAATTGATTCAGAGTAAATTGGCAAGAAATATAAAAACAAGCACAAAGAGCTTCTACGGTTATATAAAAATGAAGAGAGTAGCTAAAGTAAGTGTGGGACCCTTAGTGGATGAGACTGGGGAATTAATAACAGGGAACAGGGAAATGGCTGCCAATTTAAACCAATATTTTGTATTGGCCTTTACGGTGGATGACACTATAAACATCCTAACAATAATAGATGAGCAATGTGTAAATGGGAGGGAGGAACTTGTAACAATCTCTATCACGAGGGGAAAGGTGCTTGCCAAACTTATGGGAATAAAGGCAGACACGTCGGCAGCACCTGATGGCCTGTATCGAAAGGTTTTAAAATAAGTGGCTGCAGACATAGTAAAGGAATTGGTCGTAATATACCAAAACTCACTGGATTCCGCAGGGGACCAGCGGATTGGAAAACCGTTAATGTGACGCCTCGATTCAAGAAAGGAGGGAGACAGAAAGCACAAAGAGAGACCTTAAATATATAGATATAGCTTAACATGGGATAATGTTAAAGTCCATTATTAAGGAAGAAATAGCAAGTCATTTCGAAAAGCAGAATGCAATCAAACACAGTCAAAATAGTTTTATGAAAGGGAATCATGTTCGACCATTTAAAAAAAATTCATTGAGGATATAACCAGCAGAGGGGATAAATGGGAACTGGTATATGTTGTGTATTTCGATTTTCAGAAGGCTTTCAATTAGGTGCCACATAAAAGGTTATTGCACAAAATAAGAGCTGAGGGTATTGGGGTAATGTGTTGGCACGGATCGAGGATTGTCTGGCACATAGAAGGCAGCGAGTCAGGATTAATGGGTCTTCTTCTGGTTGGAAAGCCATAACTAAAGGGGTGCCACAAGCATCGGTCCTGGGGCCTCAACTATTTACCATCTATATTAATAACTTTGAGGAAGGGACAGCGTGTAGTGTAGCCAAATTTGCTGACAATACAAATTTAGGTGTGAAGGCATGCTGTGATGATGACAGAAATAAGCTGCAAAGGGATGTAGATATGTTAAGTGAGTGGATAAAAAACTTGGAAGATAGTGTTCATTGTGGGAAAGTGTGATGTCATCCAATTTGGTAGGAAGAGTAAAAAGGCAGATTATTATTTAGATGCAGAAGGACTACAAAATACTGCAGTACAGAGGGATCTGGGTGTTCTTGCACATTAAATACAAAATGTTGTCATGCAGCTGCAGCGAGCAATTAGGAAGGTAAGTGGAATTTTGGCCTTTATTCATGGGGGTTGGAGTTTAAAAGTATGGAAGTCTTGTTCCAACTGCACAGCATGTTGGCAAGGCCACACCTGGAGTACTGCATACAGTGTTGGTCCCCGTACATAAGGAATGATATGCTAGCATTGGAGGCCCTTCATAAAATAATTACTAGGCTCTTTCCTGGGACGAAGGGTTGTCTTTATCAAGAACAGCTAAACAGATTAGCCCTTTCTTCATTGGAATTAGAAGAATGAGAGGTGATCTTATTGAAACATATATGATTCTAAGCGGGCTTGACAGAATAGAGGTTGAGAATGTGTTTCCACTGGTGGGGTATCTCGAACTAGTGGACATAGTTACAGAAAACGGGGTCACATATTTAAAACTGTGTTGCAAACGAATTTCTTCTTTCAGACGCTGGTGATTCTCTGGAATCCTCTACGTCAGACAGTTCTGGAGGCTAGGTCACTAAATGCATTTAAGGACGAGGAAGATAGATTATGACATCTCGGGGAGTCGAAGGTTATGCAAAGCTGGCCCGAAAGAGGAGTTGAGGCCTGGGACAGATCAGCCATGATCTTGTTGAATGGCGGGGCAGGCTTGAGGGGTTGAATGGCCGACTCCTGCTCCTATTTCGTATCGTCTTATGTTTCTGTTTTTTATTATTTTCACATTCACAATAGTCATTTTACCCACAACACCTTAGCTGTGTCAAGGCCACAGTTCCAAGCACACATTTCTTGTGATGTTCTCACACAGGAAATCACTCCATACTTTCCTACATGCGTGCTTTTAAGTCTGCCATTTCCAAATGCAGCGTCCGGGCAATTAATACATCTTTAGCCAATGGCCAACCACCTGCAATCTCTACTTCTTCACCTCCAGGGTTCTGTTCATTTGCCTTCCAATTGTTTCAAGGCCACGTTTTAAATGAGTTTTTACGATAAAGGAGGAACACTTTGGATCTTGTTGCGCTGACCCAACTTGCCAAAACGGCACATTTCAATCCTCATTGGCAACTTTGTAGTCCGTCTCCCATGCACATCAACATATTATACAGAAGCGCCAATCATCTGCTAAACACAATTCATTTCTAGAGCTTAGCATTCCCTGTGGAAGAAAGTTCCTCTAGAACATTTGCTGAACAATCCATTCGCTGTCCTTTCGAACGGAGGCCGAGCTTTGCTTGTGTATCACACAACACAGAAGGCAGAGTGTCGTGATCAATGGGTCTTTTCGGATTGGAAAGCCATCACTAGTGGTGTGCCACAAGGATTGGTCCTAGGATATCAACTATTTACTATCTACATCAATGACTTGGAGGAATGGACAGAGCGCTGTGCACGTAAATTTGCTGATGATACAAAAATATGTGGGAAGGCATGTTGTGATGAGGACACACAGAATCTGCAAAGGGATAGAGATAGGTTAAGTGAGTGGAGGGGGAAAGACAACTTGGCAGATGGAGTTCAATGTGGGAAAGTGTGAGTTCATCCACTTTGGTAGGAAGAATAAAAAGACAGTTTATTATTTAAATGGAGGAAGCCTACAAAATTCTGCAGTACAGAGGGAACTGGGTGTTCCTGTACATTAAACTCAAAATGTTCGCATGCAGGTGCAGCAAGTAATTAGGAAGGCATAAGGAATGTTGGCCTTTATTGCCAGGGGCTTAGAATTTAAAAGTCGGCAGGTCTTGTCACAGGGTATTGGTGTGGCCACATCAGGAGTACTGTGCACAGTTTTGGTCCCCATATTTAATGAAGGATATACTAGCATTGGAGGCTGTTCAGAAAAGACTCACTGGGCTGATCCCTGGGATGCGTGGAAAGTTCTTTACGCAGAGGGTGGTGGGCACCTGGAACGCGTTGCCAGCGGAGGTGGTAGACGCGGGCACGATGGAGTCTTTTAAGATGTATCTAGACAGATACATGAATGGGCAGGAAGAAAAGAGATACAGAACCTAAGAAAATAGGCGACATGTTTAGAGAGAGGATCTGGATCGGCGCAGGCTTGGAGGGCCGAAGGGCCTGTTCCTGTGCTGTAATTATCTTTGTTCTTTGTATGAATGGGATGTCTTATCAAGAACGGCTAAACAGGTTTGGGCTTTATTTATTGGAGTTTAGAAGAATAAGAGGTGACCTTATTGAAACATATAAAATTTTAAGGACGATTGACAGGATAAATGTTAAGACTACGTCTGGAAGATCTAAATTTCTCAACTGAACTCACAGCAAAAATGTGTATTGGCGTGAATGAGAGGAGTGCTCCATCACCCCCAGGAACAGCAGGCAAGCAGAGTAAATTTAACGGAGTATGTATTGAAAATGAATATTATATAAGGCAATGTTGCAGGCAAGTACCAATGAAATGGAATGAGGAAAGCAAAAGATGAAAATTGATTGTGGAAGGAAGAGAAAAACCGACATACCACGAAACACAATTCTCCTACCAATAGCAGCAAGAATAAGAACACGTCATTTCCGATCAGCAGTAATTTCCTGCACACAGTTCCATGCTCCACCAGATATAAAGTTATTTCTTCCATCTGGTCTTGTCCTTTCTCCTGACGACGGGCAGTGTACGCTGCCTGAAAGGTTGAAGCTGCCCGTTCTTCTCAGAAGTTCTCTCTTTTAAAATCACATATGTTCCTTTCCGAATGCAAAATGTACATTGAGGAGCTACATGGGGAAACAATTTTTATCGGCGTGTTGTTGTGGGTTGATAGCACTTAATAAAGGCTGTTAGTTTCAGATTGAATATTAACATTCAAAAGAGAATTGCATAAATGCTGTAAGGGAAATAAAATTCAGGATAACAGTAAACAGCGGAGCATGGATATTAATTGAGTTCATCTTCCAAAGGGTCGGAACAGGATACAAGTATTCAATACGTTTTGCACTCAATACTTCTTTGAGTCCCTGCCATCGTTTTTGACTAGTTCTTGTGCAGCTACTCTTTCTGATTGCTTGGGGAGATGGTGGTGGAGTGGTAATGGCACTGAGCTAATAATCCAGATTTCCAGGATAATGCCTTGGGGGCACAATTCAAGTTCCACCACGGCAGCTGGTGGTATTTACATTCAATTAATCAAAAATAATCCAAACTAAAAGTAAAATCTGGAATTGAAAGCTGGTATCAGTAATGGTGCCATTAATCTATCATTAATTGTAGTAATAATGTCCTTTAGGGAAGGAAATCTGCCGTATTTACAAGGTCAGGCAAACAGTCACTCCAGACCCACAGAAACGTGGTTGACTCTTAAATTCCCTATGGAATGGCCCAGCAAGCCTCGAGGTTGTCAAAGGAAATTATGCTTGGGCAACAAATGCTGGCCTTGCCAGAGATGCCCAAATCCCACGAAATAATAATCTGGGCTTTAAATAACCATCTTTAAACTCATTCACACATGCCCACCTCAATTAAGTATTTAATTGAATTGTTAGATGAGGTAACAGGGAATGTTGATGATGAGAATGCAATGGAGGTTGTCGCTATGGATTTCAAGAAAGTGTTTCGCAAAGTCTTGTTCTCAGGCTTTGCCTTGGGAATGAGAATGACTTTCTTCCACTTTAGCTGGGGCAAATTGTGTTTGGTGAGGTGAATGAATGGGATGCTCGAATTTCCAAACGTTCCTTCCACTGTTTGCACTTGGTCACTGTCGGAGTATGTCAATGTTGTTCGAACTGGCTGGCACCTTCACGGATGCTTCTTCTCCATTTTGGGCAGAATGGGCAAGATATTTCCACGTATCAGTGCAGATGTAATATTTTGTCAAGGAGGCTTTAAAGACATTGATGCATTTCCTCTGCTCTCCTGATAGCCTCTTGCCGTGCCGAAGCGCAGAGTAGAAACCTTGTTTTGGGAGTCCTGTATCAGGCCTGTGAAATTTATGGCCCGCCCAACATAACTGAGGAAATATGAACAGTGTCTCGATACTGGGGATGTTGGCCTGAGAGAGGGCACTGATATTGGAGCGGCTGTCCTGCCACTGAATTTGCAGGATCTTGCGCTGGCACAACTGGTGATATCCCTCCCAATCTTACTCCTGACAACGCGAGTATCTGTAATCAGATTTTCCAAGCCGCGCAAATGCGCAACAAACGTCTTGCCAGGACCAGGACCAAGTGATGCATGCGTATGATGACGTCATCGTCAATGTCATTTCGGATCCGCTGATGAATGGTCGCTGATTTGAGTCGTTACTCTATTTATCCCTCGACAGATGCTGCCAGAGCAACTGAATAATTCGAGCACGTATTGCTTGATATCAGATTTCAAGTACCTGCAGTATTTTGCTCTTATTTAATTTTTTGTCTGATATTGGCACAAGGGTTATCCTCAAGCAGGCGCCTGGCCTTCGTGCATGTGCAGTAAAGCATCATTGGGTATCCAGCCCCAAGTTCGGCTGGAGTGTGCGGCTGAATGGGAGACTTTGAGGATGGACCTCGATCCCCGTCCCTCGTTCCATCCCCACTCGCCACTCTCCCTTCTCCCTGGCAACCCGCTTCTGGCCTCAATGCTTCCTCATCACAGCCGCTTGCTCCAGACCTTGCTGCGCTCCGCCGTCCCCTGCCCCCCACACGCCTGGCCGATTGTTCCCACTCCTGGCTTCACGCCACTCCGCCTTCAGGCTGCCCGCTCCCCGTTCACTCTCCCCCCCACCCCATGCTGATTCAGGCATTCGCTCCGGGCCACGCTGCTTCCCTCCTCTCGGCGATTCGCTCCTAAATTGCCCCGTCACACCTCGCCGCTCGATTTTCTTCTTCGGGCGACGTGTGGTGAACCAGCAAACGAGAGGCCTAGTGGCCGAGAAGAAGGCTGTGGCCTACAGCTAGCGGCAGGAAGGGTGATCACAGGAAGCGGGGTGGCGAGGAGTGGGGATCAATCCGCCAGCGGAGTGAAGAGGATCAGTGATGGCAGGAGCGAATGGCTAAGGGGGCGATCGAAGCGACCTGAATGCAGCAGGGGAGAAAGCAAGTTGCAGAGGATGAGAGCGGCCAGAGGAGCGGTTATACTCTGCCCGATTTTCTTCTCCATCGATCGGGGTGCCAATTCACTATCTCCCAAAAGTATCAGAACATGGAAATTCAATCATGAAATTTCTTTTGTACTCAATAGAGTTACTGGAATGTTATGTGGATCTGAAGTTTACACTTAGTATCCTATAACCACATAGTAACATATTACTGGGCTTCCATCCAACTTAATGTAAGGTTAGTTTGTTCGAACGATCGAGCTATAAGCATTTCCTGAAATAAATTGAGCAGCACCATCTTTAATCCTGGCAACTGCCTGAACGTGTCAGACAGAGACGTTCCAGCTGAGAGCCTGAATTTGCTCATGTGCAAATACTGCGCCACCTAGTGGTTACATTGTCAGCAAACGCAGCCGACCTCTCGAGGGTTTTGAGATTTCTGCTGCACACCAGGGATCCCAGGGAGCCCTTGTCACCGCAGCCCTTGTTTAACAGGGTGCCACAGATAAGGCTGGTTGACAAAGTTGAGACTCACATAATGTCCAGTTGAATGCAACAATGGCTCACCTACAAAAAATAGTGAGTTAAATAGTTTTTATTCAAACTGCAGCATGTTAGACAGTGGTATTCCCCAACGATCAGTGATAGGAACTGTTTTTCTTTCTTGTTGCTTATATTAAAATCAGTTGAATCTTGGAATACAGTAAAAAATAAATTGCAGACGGTGCCAAACGGTGGGGCTGCTACTAACTGCCTTCAAAGGGACATAGATAGGTGAGAAGATTGGGAGGACTCGTGAGAAATGGAATTTAATACAGACAAGTTTGAGGTAATGCATTTTGACAGAAGGTATAGGTGAGGCAATGGAGCACTTCTAAAGAGTATGCAGGAACAGAGGGACCTGGTGGTCAGGTACATCGAGCATTGAATGTGTAAGGACATATTGAGCGAGTGATTAGCAATGCATATGGGATCTTGGGAATCATAAATAGAGGCATAAGTACAAAAGCCAGGAAGATTTGCTGGACCTTCATAAAGCTCTGGCTCGACCCCAAATAAGTTACTGCAACTAGCTCTGATATCACAGTCCAGGAAAGATTCAATGTCCTTGAGAGGGTTCACAGGACATTTACCAGAATGTTTCCAGGTTTGAGGGGTTTTGGTCACGATGTAAGGTCAGAAAAGCAAGTGGTATTCTCACTGGAGCAAAGGAGATTCGGGGAGAATTCATGAAGTTGTACATGATTATGACAGGCTTACATTGGTTCGAAAAGCAAAAACAGTTCCTGTTAACTGATGGTGAGGTTGAAGGTGCAAAAGATACAGGGGGAATGTGCGAATGGCACTGATCTGGAAATAGATGCCCATGAGGGTGTTGGAAAGAAAGGCAATCAATAATTTCAACAGAAAATTGGATGAGCACTGAAAAAAATATCTTGCCAGTCTAAGGCGAGCGGAGGAGTAGGGTTGACTTGATTGCTCTAAAGTGAGTCAGCATGGGCCGAATGGCCTTTGTCTTTGCTGTACAAGAATCAATATCTCTATATCTCGAATCTTTCACAAGGTTATTCAGAGTGCTCCGAGGAAAGACAGACACAATTAAATAAGGAAACATAAGAAATGACCAAAAGATTGGTAACGAATTTCAATGAGGATATCAAAGGAAGTGTGGGAGCTGAAGAGATGGTAGGACCAGTCAAGTGTTCCTGGAGTTATATATAATAAAATAAGACATGGGCATGGATTGTGAGAGGGCAAGACTGGAGGATAATACAACCAAACAATAACATCTTGAATTTATTTAGCACATTTAAGCTGGAAAAACGTTGAAGGATAAGTCACATCAATTTATTCATGGGCATTTCGATCCTGCCCAATAAAGGTATTAGGGAGGTAACCATAACCAGACGATTGCATTATTGTTAGCACTTATATGACGGTAGAGAGGATTCAGTAAAGAATTCTGCAGCATAGGTCTGATAACAGCAAGAATGTGGCCGGTAAAAAACTAAAAGCCGAATGTGGTAAATGTGGTGTGTTTTATTTATAGGAACTTCCAGAAGGCATTCGACAAGATGCCACATCAGAGCCGCCTAAAAATAACGCTTTTCTACTTGGAGGCAACCTATTGGCTGGGCTGGGGAATTGGACAAACGGGTGGCGACAGATTAGCTTCAAAGGCTATGTGCTGTAATTGTCAGGTTATTGTTATTGTTGTCTCCCAGTGATCTCGACTCGGGTGGTACCTTTTTATTAAATGTCCAAATGAATAGGATGAGGAAATGGAGGCTCATGTATCTAAGTTTGCTGAAGAGTGTAACTTAAGTGCCACAGTAAATGGTGGAAATGAGAGAAACAAAGGTGTAAAGAGACTTGATTATTTAAGTGATTGGTAAAACTGGCGGCAATTGAGTGCAATACGGGGAGGAGCAAGGTCTTCAATTTTGTACCAAAGAAAGACAGATCAGAGTGCTATCCTCATTGTGAGAAGCTGGGAGCTGTGGAGGAGCAGAGAGATTTGCATGTCCAAGTACATAAATCACGAAGGGTAATATTGAAATCTCATAACTGTTCGACAGATATTTGTGTGACAAGTGTATTAAGCATTGCAGTAACACGACAGTCAATTGTATTAGTAGGGATAGAGGAGGTCGTGAGGGTTTTGAAATGCATGGTAAAGAAAAATAAACTCAAGGCTTCTGGGTCCTCCATTCAATGTAGATCAGTAAAGAGAGCAATGATTGGTGAGGCAGCCTGTTGGCTGGGCTGGGGAATTGGCCAGCAGCAAGGCGACAGATTCGTGTCAAAGGCAATGTGCTGAAATTGTCTGGATATTACTATTGTTGCCTCGCAGTGATCTGAACCCTCGTATGGCAGAGGATAAAGGCAACAATGTTTTGGATCAATAAGTGGATGAAAGGTGGAGCATGGGAGGTCAGCTGGTGTTCATTCGCAAAGTCGAGTCTGAATGTGACAAAGAAATAGAGGAGTGTTTCAATATCTGCTGGGCTGAGCAAGAGTGGAGTCGCAGGTGCTGCTGAGGTGGAAGGAGGTCATCTCTTTTACAGAGTAACACATGTGTATGGAGCATAATTTGGCGACAATTCGAGTGGAACTCGGAGCCAGAAGCCATCATGTGTATTGGAATTGGTGGCTGGGATAGACAGTTTGTGAGGACGAAAGGTGATGGATTTAGTCCTGTCGCTGTTTGATAGGAGAAAATTGTGACCATCCAAAACAGTATGTTGCATTAATAGTCTGATAACACAGAGACAGTAGGGGCAGCTTTGACAGAGAGAGGGAATATGGATGTCATCAGTGTACAAGTAAAATTATGGCCCACACCTGCCGGTGAAAGCTCCAATGGAAATTTACAATTGAGGATGAAGGGAAATATCAAAGGTAATGCTGATATGGGGTGAGGGGAGATTCCATTACTGGAGATTCTGTATCTGATCAGATGGATAACTGTGAAAACAAGGAAGGAAGTCTCACTGAGAGGCAAGCGTCAGAGGCATGAGGAGATGGCAGATTGTCCGAGAGGAAGTCGAGTTGACGAATATATGTTTTATCAGTGGCTGATGGGCTGAGACAGGGCTCTGGAACGTCAATTTAGGGAGGCAGATTGAGTCATCCTTTATTTTGGAAATGATGTGAGATTGGAAGCTCAGATCGGAAGGACGAATAGGGTTAAGGTTACAAAACATAATTTTATGCCTGATACAACAACTACGAAGGGGAATGAGGTCTGGGCTGTTTGTGGTAGGGCAAAAGATGATTGCTTTGGTGTTCTGTACGTTGAACTGGAGAAAACTGCAGCTCACACAAAACTGACAGTTGTTGTCTGATCACACAAAGGCAGTGGAGAGTCGAGAATGATGGTAGAGAGCTGGAGCTGTGTGTTGTCAGCACACATGTAGAACATGACCCCATGTCTGTCGTTGTTGTTGCCGTTGGGAAGAATGCAGAAGTGGAAGAGGAGGATTCAAAAGTCGTTATTTCAGGGGCTGTTGATTGAACAGTTTTGGTAGTGGGAGAATAGCCATTGCTGGAGATTCTCTGGCTATGGTCAGATCAGTGAGTTAAGAACCAAGCAAGGGCAGTCCTTCCATAAGCGGCCAATGTCGGAGGTATGGAGCGATCACGGGTGAGTTTTGATGCAGTTTTGCAGGAGTGTAGAGATGATGATGGCTTAGCTTATGATCGGATCTCACCTGGGAATGATAATTTTAAATGTAAGTTGTTGGGCGGATTGAGATCTAAACAGGGTGAGTGAATGCGACAGTGTTGTGTGAGCTGGACTTGTTGAGGGATGGATTTGTACAGCACAGTGTTGGATGGAAGGAAGGTTGAGATCCTGTTGCCAGTCAGGAGTGAACCAGTGGGATATTGTCCATCAGTGCCACAGGTCTATTTTTACAGAAGCCACAATAGAATAAACCGCTAAACATGTGCAATAAAAATAACAGAGAGCGGAGTATCATTCTCCCAATGATACGTGCACTAAGTTATCAGCTGCAATCTCACACATGGATTAAACTCTTTTCTTGTAAAGTTCCTCATTTTAACTGCTTATGACCTAGGATTCAGTGTATACTGAGGAGAAATCGGTGACATTTATAAATGAATCGCTTCGAATGAATATTATCATTGCAATTATTTTAAACCAGTAAACTCTGCTGTGCATTATTGTGGAATCAATCTTGTAAGATTACCGTTTTCAGTCTTATCCCCGGCAGAGGTCTGATGAATATAATTTGCTGGATTTTGAGATGTTTGTTTTGTCTGCACCATTTTATTTACAATGCAGTCAAAGTTGCTGTTCAATTGACTGCCACAAATAGCAATGATCAGGGGTATAGCCCATGTCATTGGAGACTTATCCTCTGAATAAATTACTATCTGTTATAATGGATCAGTTCATAGTGACTGCCAGAGCTCTGATTCTCAGACCAACACAGGTCAATGCTTCACAAAGAAGCTAAATATCCAGTAATGCATATGATAGGACGTATTTACTATCCAATTCTTTCAGCCTTTGGAGTTTCCGGTAAGCCACTTTTTCTCCAGTTGTTAATGGTGTAAATTAGCATTATTTGATTGCTGTATCTGAAAGTGCTTCACTCGCTGTATGTTTTACACAGCCGTCTGTTCACTTTGATCATTTGAAAGCCGGATTGTCATCAGTCTCTGTTCATTTGGTCCTGTAGCAGCTGCATAATAACTTTGATCACTGTTAGTCAATTCCTTGCATTATTACTGGTTTATTCTCTTTACTGGATGTGTTGTTGGATGATGGAATATCCTCATATTTTAGATGTTCGGGCTTGTATGAGTTTCTTTTTGTCTGTCATGATTTTGTTAATCAAGCCCAATAGTTTTATTTGGTTAATGTCAGAACTAATTATACTGGAATCAGGTGCAAGGATTATGTATGCAGGAATATAAGCAATAGGAGAAGGCGTACGCCATTCGGCCCCTCGAGTTTCTTCGCCTTTCTATATGATCATTCCTGATCTGATCTTGGCCTCAAATTCCCTTTCCTGCTTCTTCGTCATCACCACAGAATCCACGAGAGTTCAAAATTCTCTCCATCATAGACTGAATATAATCAATGGCTCAGCCTCCACAGCTCTCTGGGCTCGAGAATTCCAACAATTCATCACCCTTTTAAAAAACAAATTCCTCCTCATCTCCTTCTGAAATGCTCAACCGATGCCGCCTAGTTCTGGATTCCCCCTCGAGGGAAAACTTCCTCTCATCATCCCCCAGTCAAGTTCCCTCACACTTTAGCATGTTTCAATACTTCTCTCATACTTCTAAACTCAAAGGAGCATCGGCCCAACCTGTTCAACCTTTCCCCACAAGACAGCCCCTTCACCTCAGGAGTCGAACCGTGATCCTTCTCTGAATTGCCCTCAATGCATGCATACTCTCCTTAAGGAGACCAAAACTATACACAATAATCTAGATGTGGTCCAAGCAACTTTTAAGAACAATCACCGGACCATCAGGAGTTGCTAAAAGTTTCACTTTGCAGAACAAACCTGTCTTGGAATATTACTTCATGAACATAATTTTGGTGATTTATAATAACACAGTTCCCAGTCTCAGTGTTACAAGGAGGTAGTAGCTTTTTTCCTTCCCCAACATCATGTCTCAGTTCCACTCGGATTTCAGTATTTCTATTGATCATCATTGCTGTTGTATTATTTCCTTGTGTCAATTTAATGCTGCTGCTAAGTTCTGGCAGCTGAACTGAGTTTGCTGCTGACACTTTGGCATCTCCTTCTCTGATTCACTGCGGATGAATTTATGTACTTCATTTGACTTCAATTTAATCGTAAAATGTTCATTTTCTGTTGTGCAAGTATTTGTTGGAATCCAGAGGCCCTCTCGTTATTTGCAGATTATAAAACGCAGCGTTGTTGCGTTTTTTATTGACCCAGCCCACAGACTAACTCTGAACTTCAAAGTTACAACAGACAGAATTTCAATTAATGTGAAATAAAATCAGAAAGTGCTGGGAAATACTCAACAGGTCAGGCAGCATCTGTAGAGAGAGAAACTGAGTTAACGTTTCACGTCAGTGACCCTTCAAGAGAATTGGCAAGCCTTGGAAAGGAATATAGTTTTAAGCAAGTGAAGGAGCAGGGGTGGCTTGGTGCGGAAGAGATAAAAAGGGAATGTGTGTGATAGAGCAGAGGGCAGGAGAGATGAAATAAAAAGCTGTCCTGAGGCAACAGCAAAGAGGGTATTAATGCTTCCATTGAAAGACAAAGCATTAGTCCAGAGAGAGTGTTAATAGCAAAGTTATGAGCAACTCTATCTGCACGAAGAACAGGCACATGGTTAAAAATACAATACAATAAAAATATTAAAAAATATAAAGACAAAAGAGGCCAGTCATGCTCTGAAATTATTGAACTCAGTGTTCAGCCTGCAAGGCTGTCGAGTGCCTAATTAAAAGATAAGGTGCTGCTCCTCGAGCTTGCATTGATGTTCACTGGAACACTGCAGCAGGCCAAGGACCGAAAGTGGACATGGGAGCCGGTGTGGGGTGCTGAAATGGCAAGCGACCAGAACCTCAGGATCATGCTTTTGGACAGAGTGGAAGTGTTCCACAAAGCAATCAACCAATCTCCATTCGGTCACCGAATATAGAGACAGCACCACAGCATAGGGCAGGTGATGGTATAGTGCTATTGTCGATAAACTAGTAACCTACGCACCCAGGATGCTGCTTTGGGAACGTAGGTTCAAATCTCCCCTCAGCAGGAAGTGGAATTTGATTTCACAGAATAAAGTTGAAATGGAAATCTAATTTAATAATAACAAAAAAAACAAAGACGATTACAGCACAGGAACAGGCTCTTCGGCCCTCCAAGCCTGTTCCGATCCAGAGCCTCAATCTAAACATGACGCCTATTTTCTCAGGGTCCTTATCTCTTTACTTCCTGCCCATTCATGTATCTGTGTATGCTATCGTGCCCGCGTCTACCACCTCCATTGGTAACGCGTTCCAGGCACCCACCACCGTCTGCGTTAAGAACTTTCCACGTATATCTCCCCAAAACTTGTCCCCTTTCACTTTGAACTCGTGACCCCTAGTTATTGAATCCCCCACTCTGGGAAAAAGCTTCTTGCTATCCACCCTGTCTATACCTCTCATGATTTTGTACACCTCAATCAGGTCCCCCCTCAACCTCCGTCTTTCTAATGAAAATAATCCTAATCAACTCAACCTCTCTTCATAGCTAGCGCTCTCCATTCCAGGCAACATCCTGGTGAACCTCCTCTGCACCCTCTCCAAAGCATCCACATCCTTTTGTTAATGTGGCGACCAGAACTGCATGCAGCATTCCAAATGTGGCCCAACCAAAATCCTATGCAACTGTAACATGACCTGCCAACTCTTGTACTCAATACGCCGTCCGATGAAGGAAAGCATGCCGTATGCCTTCTTGACCACTCTGTTGACCTGCGTTGACACCTTCAGGGAACAATGGACCTGAACACCCAAATCTCTCTGTACATCAATTTTCCCAGGACTTTTCCATTTACTGTATAGTTCACTCTTGAATTGGATCTTCCAAAATGCATCACCTCGAATGTGCCCTGATTGAACTCCATCTGCCATTTCTCTGCCCAAGTCTCCAGCCTATCGGGATTCTGCTGTATTCTCTGACAGTCCCCTTCACTATCTGCTTCTCCACCAATCTTAGCGTCTTCTGCAAACTTGCTACTCAGACCACCTATACTTTCCTCCAAATCATTTATGTCTATCACAAACAACAGTGGTGCCAGCACGGATCCCTGTGGAACACCACTGGTCACGCATCTCCATTTTGAGAAATTCCCTTCCACTGCTACTCTCTGTCTCCTGTTGCCCAGCCAATTCGTTATCCATCCAGCTAGTACACCCTGGACCCCATTCGCCTTCACTTTCTCCATCAGCCTATCATGGGGAACCTTATCAAACGCCTTACTGAAATCCATGTATACGAAATCTACAGCCCTTCCCTCATCAATCAACTTTGTCATTTCCTCAAAGAATTCTATTAAGTTGGTAAGACATGACCTTCCCTGCACAAAACCATGTTGCCTATCACTGATAAGCCCACTTTCTTCCAAATGGGAATAGATCCTATTCCTCAGTAACTTCTCCTGCAGCTTCGCGACCACTGACATCAGGCTCACCTGTCTATAATTACCTGGATTATCCCTGCTACCCTTCTTAAAGAAGGGGACAACATTAGCAATTCTCCAGTCCTCCGGGACCTCACCCGTGTTTAAGGATGCTGCAAAGATATCTGTTGAGGACCCAGCTATTTCCTCTCTCGCTTCCCACAGTAACCTGGGATAGATCCCATCCGGACCTGGGGACTTGTCCACCTTAATGCCTTTTAGAATACCCAACACTTCCTCCCTCCTTATGCCGACTTGACCTAGAGTAATCAAACATCTGTGCCTAACCTCAACATCCTTCATGTCGCTCTCCTCGGTGAATACCGATGCAAAGTACTCGTTTAGAATCTCACCCATTTTCTCTGACTCCACGCATAACTTTCCTCCTTTGTCCTTCAGTGGGCCAATCCTTTCTCCAGTTACCCTCTTGCTCCCTCTATATGAATAAAAGTCTTTGGGATTTTCCTTAACCTTGTTTGCGAAAGTTATTTCATGTCCCCTTTTAGCCCTCTTAATTCCTCGTTTCAGATTGGTCCTACATTCCCGATATTCTTTCAAAGCTTCGTCTTTCTTCAGCCTCCTAAACCTTATGTATGCTTCCTTTGTCCTCTTAGCTAGTCTCACAATTTCACCTGTCATCCACGGTTCCGTAATCTTGCCATTTCTATCCCTCATTTTCACAACGCCATGTCTCTCCTGCACGCTAATCAACCTCTCTTTAAAAGCCTGCCACATATCACATGTGGATTTACCTTCAAACAGCTGCTCCCAAACGACATTCCCCAGCTCCTGCCGAATTTTGGTATAGCTGCTTTGCCCCCAATTTAGCTGTCTTCCTTTTGGACCACTCGCGTCTTTGTCCATGAGTATTTTAAAGCTTATGGAATTGTGATCACTATTCCCAAAGTAGTCCCCTACTGAAACTTCACCCACCTGGCCGTGCTCATTCCCCAACACCAGGTCCAGTATGGCCCCTTCCCGAGTTGGACTATTTACATACTGCTCTAGAAAACCCTCCTGGATGCTCCTGACAAATTCTGCTCCATCTAGACCTCTAACACTAAGTGTCTCTCAGTCAATGTTGGGAACATTAAAATCTCCTTTCACCACCACCCTGTTGCTCCTACATCTTTCCATAATCTGTTTACATATTTGTACCTCTATCTCACGCTCGCTGCTGGGAGGCCTTTAGTACAGCCCCAACATTGTTACCGCACCCTTCCTATTTCTGAGTTCTGCCCATATTGCCTCACTGCTCGAGTCCTCCATAGTGCCCTCCTTCAGCACAGCTGTGATATCCTCTTTGACCAGTAATGCAACTCCTCCACCCCTTTTACCTCCCTCTCTATCCCGCCTGAAGCATCGATATCCTGCGATATTTAGTTGCCAAACATGCCCTTCCCTTAACCAAGTCTCAGTAATAGCAATAACGTCATACTCCTAAGTACTCATCCAACCCTAAGTTCATCTGCCTTACCTACGACACTTCTTGCATTAAAACAAATGCACCTCAGACTACCACTCCCTTTGCGTTCATCATCTGCTCCCTGCCTACTCTTCCTCTTAGTCACGCTGACTTCATTATCTAGTTCCTTACAGGCTTTCGTTACTACCTCCTTCCTGTCCACTGAACTCCTCATTTGGTTCCCAACCCTCTGCCACATTAGTTTAAACCCTACCCAACTTCGTTAGCAAATGCACTCCCAAGGACATTGGTTCCAGTCCGGCCGAGGTATAGACCGTCCAATTTTTAATAGTCCCACCTCCCGCAGAGCCGGTCCCAATGTCCCAAAAATCTGAACCCATCCTTCGTGCACCATCTCTCAAGCCACGCATTCATCCTGACTATTCTTTCATTTCTATTCTGACTATCACGTGGCACTGGTAGCAATCCTGAGATTGCTACCATCATCGATTGTTGTAAATGCCCATTTAGTTCATTTATTGTTTTCGGGATTGAAATCTGCTAACATGTGTCTCCAGTCCCACAGAAATATGGTTGACTCTGCAATCGCCTAGCAATTCACTAAGGTGTATAAAACCGCTAAGAAGTTAACAAGAATAAAACTGGATGGAGGCAATGGCCATCACCAACAAGAGAGAATCTAGCAATCTGCTCTTGACGTTCAATGGCATTACCAGCGCTGAATCCCCCATGATCAACATTCAAGGGGTTACCATTGACCAGGAATTGAACTGGAGTAGTCATAATGTGACATGTTTCAATACGTCTTAACATTAAAGTATCCCAGCTCAACCAGTCCGTACAAAGCTGCCCCTTTATGCTCGAAATCTGCCCAATAAACATTCTCAAAACTGGCTTCAATGCATATATATTGCTTGCGAAGTAAGAGGACAACAATTGTAAACAGGACTCAAGATGTGGCGCCACCAATGCTCGAAGAACATTTTCACCTCGTGGAACTAGCCTGCTCTGACGTATTACTTTATAGATCTAATTTTGGTGACTTATAACGACACAGCTCATAGTCTGGCAGGCACGGATGATGGGGAAGGAGGGTGGGGGAATGAATGTAGGAGGGTGGGCTTTTCGAAGGGGTGGGTTGTTCTCTGCTGGGGCCCTTTGTGGGGAGGACAGACAAACCTACAGAGAGGACGTTCATTTTATAGGGCTTTATTCCACTAGCGGCAGGAATAGGCCCTTAAGCAGGTAATAATAGGCCTCTTAGGGCCCTCAATTGGCCACTGGCCAGGAAAGCCTTTTCCACGCCCAATTTGTAGCATTGTGATGGAAAAATGACGGGACTTTCCTCACCTTCCAGCCATCGCACATCGATGGGACACACGCCTCATATTCCATCTCTGGGAGTGGTGTGGCATTACATCCAGGCCTAGTAGTCATCACACTTCCCGCATTGGGAAAAGGAATGCCTTACTGAAGTAAGGGCTTCGTTCAAACAGTTAGAAAATACAATACGGTCTGAATACTGTAAACATTTTTTACAAGTAACTTATTGTGCACTGCAGAGGTGACATGCAATCAAAGAACACATACTATATTTTACTAATACTATATATTATTTCGCTGACAGTGGCTGCTCGCCTCATCAAAGTTCAACTGCCCTCTGGTGAGGGCTTCAAATTTCGCCTAGATAGAAAATTATTTAGCCTCAGTCGCCTCTGTGTGAAACTTAAACCTATGCGCCACAGACATACATGGTCTACAGTTTGTGGATGACTGCAGTGTCATTGCCCACACTGCTCCAGATTTCAAAGTCACTCTCGATCTCTTCAATTCTACATGGAGGGGACTTGAATGTCCTGTGTTGTTGCCAAAACAAAACTGATATGTCAACTTATTTGTGGCTATCCAAATATTCCATATCCGATATATGTTGAAGGAGAGACTCTGGAATGCGTTGAAAACCTCCCATAACCTAGCAGCCACCTCTCTCAAAAGGCCGCCATTGATGGGGAGATCCAACACTAGATCAGCTGTGCCAGCTCAGCCATCTACAAACTACAGCAGCGAGTGTTTGACAGTATAGACTTCTCCAAGTCAACAAAAGTGCTGCTGTACAAACAGTTGTCATCGCCGTACTCCTGTTCCGCTGTGAGACCTGAACTGTGTATCAGTGACAAATAAAAGCGCCAGAGAAATTTCATCATCTATGACTCTGCTGCATCCTCCAGATTAACGGGAAGAACCATCGAAAACACGCTAGTTTCATTTTTGAAACCAGCTCCACAAGCATTCACACAAATTTCCTGAAGAACTACAACTTCGATGGACAAGAGACTCTATTTGGATGCTCAAAACTCGTATCCCCCGCCAGGTACTGTTTTCCCAATTCTCAAATGTCCTCCAGGGAGGACAAAGGAAATGTTTCAAAGACACTCAGAAGCTCTCTCTGAAGCGTGGCAGCTTTGATATTGATGACTGGGAGGAGTTTTCTAAAACCGTTCAAAATGGGACAACTTGTCTATCATGCTTTGAGTCTAATCTCCTTAATGCTGAAGCAGAGTGGCGACAGAGCAGGAAAGAAAAGGAATAAAATCCCACACACGGGATCCCAACGCCTCGTGTGAAACCCTGTCCCATGTGCCCAAATATCTGTGGATCGAGAATTGGCCTATTCTGTCACATGATGACCCATGGTAGCAAATTGTGAACCTATGTACACGTCATATTCGAATCAAGGGACAGCCGACAATTTTACTAAACTTAACAATAACAAATGTAAGATTAATAGAATTCAGACAAGTCAAAATTCTCACAATTCAGAGCTTTCCTTCAGACTTGCTTCTCTTCGAACTCTGGTCATATCATCGGCAACGATATTGCTTTTCTCTGCAAGATGTACAATTTCAAGTGAAAATGGCTGGAACAATATTCTCCACTGAAACAACCTGGCTTTCTTTGTTTTGCTCTTTCTGCAGAAAAATCGAGTGGGTTGTGATCCCTCTAAAGCAATATTTACCAGTGACTAGTGGTCTTATCTGCATTAAAGTGTTGTGAAGCCCGTGCAAGATGACAACACTGGTTGAAATCCCAAAACAGAAGCTGGTGCAAATTTATTTAAATTCAATTAATTAATAAAATTACTTAACTAATAAAAGACAATTTGTAATTGAAGGCTATTCTCAGTAATGGTGCCATGAAAATTGACATCTGGTGTCGCAAACACCCGCCTAGTTGACCTTGAGGGAAAGAAATATGCTTGTCTGCTCTACATGTGACTCCAGACACTCATCCACATTGTTAACTCTTAACTGCCTTCAGAAATGGCCCAGCAGGTCATTCAGCTGTCAAGGGCAATTAGGGATGGGCAGCAAATGTTGGTTGTGAAAGGGCCACCCGCTTCCCATTACTGCAACATCAACTATTATGCATTGAGAAAAACAGTCCACATTGTTCTCGTCACATCAGTGATAATCTGAAGGAGATGAGTACACCTCCAAAGATTTCCCTTTGAAAAGAGTCTCCAGGAGCTTGTCGAAGGTGATTTGAGCCATTCCAAATTGTGGCAAGTTCTCAAATGACACAATGTAAACTTCTACTCCCTCTTCACTAATTTTACTTACCAACTTCGCCATACTTTGCCAAGTCAAAGCTACGAGGAATTTCCCTTTGGTCAATCTCATCTTTCATCTCCAAATCACGTCCTCCAGCTTTGAGTCTTCCATTCTCAATTCAAGATTTAATGCAAATTACACATGAACAAGAATTAAATCACATTCTGTGTTTGTATATCTAAAAGATTACACGTTAGTTAGCTTATGGAATAACAATAGTCCGTACTATTCCTCTGAAAAGGATTATCAACACGATGATGCCAAACAGTTCCACAGTATAAGATAATCACAAATGTTCTCCAATAGATTTCCACGGCCTCACCGCCAAGATGCAGATACGGAAGTAGTGATTGAGTGTTTCCGTGCCAGATGGACTAAGGCAGTGCGAGAGCCTAGCGATGTTAGGCAGGGGTATCTTTTTGTTGACCGAAGGGTTTTGACATTTGAGGTTCATCAGGAACCAACAGAATAAACGTTAACAAAATCATACTGAGCCTGGCACAACAGCTAGGATGGGGAATGGTGTCAGTGAAATGAGTATGGACTCTGTGGTAGAGCGAAAGATGATTGCTTTGGTATTTCATATATTTAGTTGGCGAAAACTGAAGCTCCTGCTAAACAGACATTTGTAGTATGGTCACACAGAGGCAGTGGAAGGTCGAGAGAGTTGGCGGAGAGCTGGACCATAGTGTTGCCAGCACACATGTGGAAGCTGACACCATAGGTGCTGTTGTCATTGGGTAACATGAAGATGTGGAGGAGGAGGAGGCAACAGAGGAAGGTCAGGCACAGGCTGGCGGGTGAAGGGAATCCATTGCGGAGGAAGGTGTGGCTTTCATCGTATCAGTAAGATATGAACCAGGGAATGGCAGGTCCAACAAAAGTGCCCAATGTCAGAGATATGGAGAGATCAAGAGCGAGGTTTGATGCAAGTTTGGAAGAGAGGGTGGAGATCGTGAATTTTGAGACCACGATCAGGTTTTAAGCTGAGGGCAAGAATTTTAAATGTAAGCCTTTGAGCAATTTGAAATGTAATGCAGGTCAGTGAAAACCTTTGCGCTGTGTGAGCTGCTGGACCTATTGGGGGATGGAGATGGACGGTAGAGTTTTGGAAGGAAGGAAGGTGGATGTTGGGGTCCCAGTGAGGAGTGAACTGGAGGAATAGTGTCAGGAGATGGCCAAGTTCTAATTTTACTATTCTTTAGCCACTTAAGAATGAACTGATAAACATTTGCAATAAAATAGCAGCGCGAGGGTTGTCAATGGAGCACGCTCAGAGGCTGCCCCGAATATCACCCAGGTGCAACCCTGAGCATGGATATAACTGTCGTCGTGTCAAAGTTCACATTTAACTGCTTGCGATCCTGGATTCAGTGTCTACTCTGGAAAACTCTGTCGCATTTAATCATGAATCATTAGGAGTGAACATTGTCAGTACAATTGCATGAAGCCTGCATGTGAAGTCGCTCATTATTGTGGGATCTGTCCTGTATGCTTACATGTATCGGCCTTATCCCCAAGAGAGGTCTGATTAATATATTTTGCTGGACTTTAAGATATTCATGTCGTATGTACCATTTTATTAACATCGCAGACAAAGCGACCACTGTCATGTGTTTGTTCAAGTGTCTGTCACTAATCGCAACGATCAGGGGAATAGCCATGTAAATGGAGACTTATCCCCTGTATAAATCAGGGCCTGTTAATATGTATCAATTGAGAATGACTGCCAGAGCTCTGGATTACAGAACAACAGCAGTGGTGCTTCTCACAGAAATGGGATATCCAGTAATATATCAGATTGAAGATATTTACTATCCGTTTCTTGCAACCATTGGAGTTCCCGGTAAGCTGTTATCTCCAGCTGCTATTGTAGCAAATCAATATTAAATCGACTGTTGTAGTTGATAATGTCATACTTGCTGATTGTTTTAGCAATTGTCTGTTCTGTTGAATGATGGGCTACCCGAAGGCTCTGCACATTTGGTGTTTTAACAGAAGCATAATGACTGTGATGATCTTTGTTCATCAAATCCTTGCATTAGTATTGGATTATTCAGTGTACTGAATGTATTGTCCGTTGATAGAATGCCTCAGATTCTAAATGTTCGCGCTTGCACGACTTCCTTTATGTGTAATGATTTATGTTGTTTCATCCCTGAGAATGTGATCAGATTAATATCTCAAATTAATGTATTGGAATCAGGTGCTCGGGCTAAGTGTGTAAGAATATAAGCAATAGGAACCAGCGTAGGCCATTGGCCCCTCGATCCTGCTCCACAATACATTAAGATCATTTGTCTTTTGATCTCGGCCTCAAAACCATTTTCTCGCTTGTTCTCCACAATTCTTGAATAACCTACAGTTCAAAAATCACTCTATCTTATCCTTGCATAAAATCAATGACTCAGCCTCTGCAGTTGTCTGGGGTCGAGTATTGCAAAGATTCATGACTCTCACCGAAAATGAATTTCTCCTCAGCTCCACCAGAAATGTGCACCTTTTGTCCCCCGCACCTCCGCCCCACCCCCCCCCCCCCCCGCCGCGCCCTCCCCTCCCAGTTCTTGATTCCTCCTCAAGGGGAAACATCCTCTCACCTGTGGTTCTTCCTCAGAATTTCATATTTCAATATGTCTCCCATACCTTTAAACTCTGAAGTTTATAGGCTGAAACTATTCAACCTTTCCTCGCAAGACAGCCCCTTTTAGCACGCATCAATGAGTGAGGCTGCTCTGAACCTTTCTCAATTTATGTGTATTCTTCCTTAAATAAGAAGAACAAAACTGTACACAGTAGTCTAGGTGTGTTCCCGTCAAGGTTTTAAGAGCAGTTATCAGACCAGCAGGAGTTGTGGAACTAACCTGGCCTGGGATGTTGCTTCATGATTCCAATTCCGGTGATTTACGATGAGGCAGTTCAGTGTCCTGTTTCCCCAACATCAAGGGCTGGATTGTAAAGGCTCACCGACGCTGGTAACGGTAACGGTGGCGGTGGCGGGGGGGACGGGGGTGTCGTGTGGGGTGTGGGAAGTGGGCCGACCCAGCTGCTGGGGCAGGGCCCGTCCTGATCTCAGCGGTGGATGAGACCTCGTGGCAGCCTCCCCGCTGCTTGGCGAAAGGAACTGCATTAGAATATGCAAATGGATACTTCGCTTTTATTAATAGGCACGCCGCAGTGATTCTGCCAGCAGGTTTGGATTTTCATTCAGGCGGCAGCAATGCCGTACCTTCGAATCCCCGAAAGGAGGTGCCACAGCTGTGGGGAGGGGGAGGAGGTGATATTCGTAGTGTAGGGAGGGGAAGCAGGGTTAGAATGCTGCGGATTGGTCGAAAGGGTAATGGGAAGGGGAAAGGACAAAGATTCCAAAATTCAAGCGGTTGGGGGCTGTGGGAAGTTCAAATATTAACAGTAGGTATTCCCGGGGAGGGTTGGGGGTGGTGGGGGCTGCGAAGGGCAGGGATGATGTGTGATGCCATTGTGGGTGGTGGAAGAGTGCTTTGATTTTTTTTAATTCACTTTTATAAACGTTAAAATAAGCGTGTCTCTAAAAAATTAAATGATCATTTCGGGCGACAAGCCCATTAAAAACGACGCCGGCAACTGCGCATTGGTGCTGAAAGCCCATGCCAGGGATGGAGGGACGGCTCACCTCTCCCTCCACGTTATTATTAGTTCGGGGACAGCCGACCCGGCCATGCGAATGAGCCACGCATTTGGAATCACAAATGCTCTACGACTTAGTGACGTGTGTGCGGGTCACAACATTTTCCACCCGTCGCCTATTTTGGCCCCAAGAGTGGGTTTCACTGGACTTTCAATATTTTACTGGTTATCACTTTGGTGAAGTAGTTCCTTGTGGGAATCTGACGCTGCTTCAGAGGTCTAGCAACTGAACTGAGTTTGCTGATCACCCTTTAACATCCCCTTCTCTGATTCACTGCAGTTCAATTTATTTACTGTCAGAGGGATTCGTTGTAAATGTATTGATGTTATGTTGTATCAGTTTGGACTGGATTTTTTGGAATCACGAGCAATTCTAGTTAATTGCAGATTGTATATCGCATTGTTGATGGTGTAGTTTTGTTGATTGAGCAAATCCACAATCTAACTCTGGACTTTAAAATTACAAGAGATGAAATTTCAAATAGCATGGGTTCTGGTCTGGAAGAGGTACTCAATTTTATGTGTTCTTTGTATTGCAGATAGATTGAACAGTGCCAGGTGTGGGAATGAGTGTCCACCCTACTTCTGTAAATGAGTGTCCTGGGTTATTTGTGGGATGTGCTCACGATGAGGTCAAACAACTTTCGGAACCTGTACATACAGTTCTATATTCACAACACTTAAACCAATTATACCTTCGATCTCTACATCACATGCATACTACCACTAAACAATAATACATGGAACAAACAGATAATGGAATTTTTTTATGTGATGTGCAGTTAAGGACCGAATTCTCTACCGGTACATGAGCTTCTTTTGTACTTTGGTGTTTAAAGTAAATATTTGAATTGAAGTAAGAAAGCAATCCAATACAGGATGTGATTATTACTGCCTCCCAGTGATCTGGACTGAGGGCACAGCTTTTCACTGTATTTCCACATAATTTGAATTAAGGAGCCGAGGTCCATACATCTAGGTTTGCTGACGACTGTAAGTTAAGTGACTCGGTAAATAGTGTAGATGGAAAGAAAATTGTACAAATGAGTTGTCGATAGCTTAAATGATTTGATAAACCGTGGGATATGGAGTTTAATGTGGGGAGGTTTGAGGTCATTCACTGTGCACCAAAGAATGATAAATCAGAATAGTGTTACGATCTGGTGAGAAAGGGGTCTAACTTTCCCTCTCAGCCTTCACCTGATCTTAACGTAACGGTTTAATTATAAGCACACCCTGTTTAAAGCTCCCCCTTTGTGAATCCTTGTTCACTGCTTTCCAATTATAAGGCAAGGAAACCATCCCAAAACATGTTATCTTAGGTTTAAAGAAGAAACGTTGAAATTCTATTAAACTTAACGCATAGGGATACAAGATGCGCCCACGCAAGCGTGCATAAGCAATACACACATGCAGCAGAGACAGAAAGGAGCAGAAACAATGAAGTGGAAAAGTTTGAGGCAGTATCTGAACACGAGTTTTTGTTATGGTTCTTCGAGCTCGCTGCAGAGTCCCTGTTTGTAGTTAGACCTTGCTTTTCCTTGGGGCCCAGTATTATTCTTAAACATTACTCTGTGCAGGAGACCTTTCTCTCTTGGGGTTCATGTGTCTTCAGTGGAGTTGGAGTTCCATGAGAAAGGGAGGGAGAGCAGGCCAGAAGAGGTGTTTTAAGTCCAGGGACATTCAATCTCTGTGACTTCAAACTTTTTGCACAATTCAGAAAACCCAGGTCGCCAAGCAGGTTGGTCATGAGACTAGTTAGATTGGCCATGTCTGTTTGTGTATTCGGCCATCTTAGAATTCAACCTGGAATGTCTTTTCCACACCATACCTTGGTGCTCAAAGTCCATTTTCGGATAAATGGATAAGGGAAGCAACCCTTTTGTCCCTCCAAGCACTATCTGTCAGTCTGCAAATGATTCTAAAGGCAAGCGTCTGTTTATTTACTTTAACAAGTCCTTTTTTCACTCCAGTAACAGTTTAAAATGACAAATGTAATGTGCCTCATGAATGGCAGGTGGGGGTCTGCATGACAATTGCTTCTTAATCGTGAGAATCTCTGAGCTGGGGACAAGCTGAGACGTTTGCAGGTCAAATACATATATCATTAGGGGACCAATAAACATTAGAGAACTGAGGTTGATAGACTTTTTGAGGTAATCATATTAAGAATTAAGGATACAACGCAATGGAATAAATTAATAGGGATACATGGATTCTGCGTTGCTTTGAAATGCAAGGAAGGAAAAAATAAACTGGAGACGTTGGGATTCTCCAAGCAATGCAAGTCAGAAAATAGAGCAATGTTTCTTGAGAGGAACCGGGTATGGGATAGGATAAAGGCAGCAGATTGCTAGATCCATAAGTGAATGGATAGTGGGGGGGGCGGGAGGGCGGGGGGGGGGGGGGGTTTGCTGTGTGCCACGTGACAATTGGTGCATTCCAGTCTGGATGAGACAAAGGCATGGGAGTACGTTTCAATATCTGATGAACTAAGGCAAGAGTGGAACCAAGAGTAGTGATGCTGTGATGTGGAAGCAGGAGATAAATGTTTCGGCATGACACATGGTGCTATGAACGTGACACAGTTTTGTTAAAAAGATATATTTAAAAAATATATATATAGTTAAGCTAAACAATGTGTCAGATTTTTGTTAATCAGGAGGACTTAGGGAGCCGGATTAGCAACAGTGTTGCTGTTTGTTACATGGCTTGGGTTGTAGACAAGCAGAAGCTCTGACAATTGGGGCAGAAAAGTGACAAGCACTCCTTTGAATGGACAAGCCCAGTGGGAACACAGGACATCTGGGTGGGCAGAAAACTGTTAAAAGTTTTGGTTGTCAGTCACTGTGTTTGTGTGTTTGTGATACCTTCTGGAAGGAGCCGAAAGTCATGTTTGCTGCAGCAGAAGGAACGTATTCCAAGCACGAACAGAAGGCCACTACCCAGCTCTTTTTCTCGCAATTCCCAAAACGACTCTGTGAAGTTCAATAAGCCAATTCCTCTTGTTTCCTGTCTTTCAAGAAGGCCTGTTAAATTCCTTTTCAACAGCGCCTGAAGACAGCAAATTCTAGAATATTCTAAAGACCTTGCCTGTGTGCGCTCGGGGTTTGGACTTTGTGGCCGTTCGTCGGGGCGTGTCTCATCTGCAATTTACTTTTTTCAGGGGTGGGCAAGTACATATATAAGTGTGTGTGTGTGTGTTTCTGGGTGTGCGTATGTGTGTCTATGTGCACATGCGTGAAGCGGTAAGTTATCAAAGGTGACTTTAAAAAATAATGTTCGATTTTTAATAATTTGACCGATGTGATATTATTTTAATTTATTACTAATTGTGAATTGTTCTCTAATAAACAGTTAATTTTGCTGTTCAACAAAGAAACATGGTTAGTACATTCTATTCTGGGGAAGATAATTGACTGGATCCGTAACTGAGAAACTGTTAAGAATATGTTGTGACCTGTGGAAAGGTGGGAGTGAATGAACAGTGCACACCTCCAGCCTCGATCGTAACAATACGTATGAAGCATAACCTGGTGTCATATAGTGTTCTGAGGGTCATTCAAAGACAGCAGCCATCAGGTGGATTGGAATGAATACCTGGGATACAGTTGCTGGATTGGAATAAAGGTGATGGATTCAGTCCTGCCAATGTTAGAGAAACGACAATTACGGCCGATCCATAGAAATTATGTTGGATGAGTAAATAAAAGCAAAATATTGCAGATGCTGGAAATCTGAGATAAAAGCAACAAGTGTTTCAAATACACAGTTGATCAGTCAGCATCTGAGGAGTGAGAAAGAAGGTTAAAATTTCAGGTCCGTGACCTTTGATCAGAACATTCTGAGTTGTGCACATGCTGGATTGTGGAGGGCGTTTTCCTGAGTTATCATGTTGAGTGAGCATGTGGACGCTTGAATAATCTGGAGAAGCGATTGGACAGGGTACGGGCTGTGGATAGAGAGAGAAGTTGAGTGAGAGAGAGAGAGAGCAAGCGAGAATTAATAGGGAAAATGAAATAGAGGGAGTGAGGGAAAGACAGAGGGAGAATGAAGGAAGAAGGAGAAAGAGGGGGAGAGGCCACAGTGTGAATAATTCCCTAATATGAACTGCTAAATTTTCCGTAACTATTATAGTGAAACTGTGAGTTGAAGGTATGATTAGGATTTTGCTAGATTGGGTGAGATTTACTGCTGGACTCACTCCCTGTGTGTTACTCCGGTCATATCCTCAACCTGTTTCAGTGAATATTCCTCTTAATTATTTCTGAACTGAGTAAATAACTTAATGGAAGCAGTTATTTACCGAATGAAATGGTGCTTCACTTTGTTCGCTTTATAAACCCTTCAGGACCTGCCTCCTCCCCAGTTCCCAAATGTCATTTTCTTTGTCTACCTCCAATCCACTCTCTGGCTCAGCCTCCATCTGCCTCTTCCGCTGATCTAAAACTGTCTAAAATTCACCATAGCGACACTCGACATTTTCACTTTTCGGGTCAGCCCACGTTAACTCTCTTAGCCAGTAAGTAAAAAACAGCTTCCCTGCTCCTCACTTACTCGGCCATTGGTCTGGAGGCTAAACTGGATGTAAACCATTGGAATCCTTCTTTGAAAAACCCTTCGCCCTTCCACCCTGGCAGCGCGCCCTCACCTGGACCTTCTACTGTATCCAATGATCATTTTATTTCACCTTTATTTTTACAAATCAATGACTGATAAATGTGTTCCAAAAATATTCTGAGCGAAATGCTGGATGCTGCAACAAAGCTGTCAATTTAATACCAGATCATGTCAAACTGCTGTTTTAACTTGAGGTCTGGTCAGTAATTTCTCTGCATCCCTTTCTATCTCTTTCAGTTAACCTGGTGGCGATTCTGATCCTGTCCCGAGGAAAGTGCGGTCTCTCCAAATGTATCACTCGCTACCTGGTGGGAATGGCAGTATCTGATCTCCTCGTCGTTATCACAGATCCTATTTTGAGGTGGATTCCACGTATTTACTTCACAGATTCATTCCTGTTCATTACTCCCATCTGTAGGTCAATTTATTTCCTGATTTTTGCAACCACAATGATTTCTGTCTGGTTGACAGTCGCTTTCACATTTGATCGATTTGTGACCATTTGTTGTGAGAAACTAAAGACGAAATATTGCACTGAGAAAACAGCAGCTGTGGTTATCGGAACAGTAAGTGTGCTGTGCTCTTTCGAAAGTCTTCCCTGGTACTTTACAATCGAACCTTTATATATAATTGATAATGTTCCCTGGTACTGTATCTACCAGCAAATATTCAATACTTCCCCCGCATGGAGCGCGTTTGAGTTGTTTCATCGCGTTTTAACTCCTTGTGTCCCGTTCTTTCTGATTTTGCTACTCAATGCTCTGATTGTGAGACGTATTTTAGTGGCCAGTAGAGGCCGCAGGGAACTCCGGGGCCTCAGTAATGGACAGAATCACAATGACTCAGACATGGAGAATCGAAAGAAATCCATCATTTTACTGCTTAGTATATCTGGCAGTTTTATACTGTTGTGGGTGACGCAGGTTGTATTTTACATCTATCAGCGAATTACAAAACAATATCCTTCCACCGCCAATGACCCTCTTTATATCACAGGAGACACAGCAGGAATGCTGCAGCTTCTCAGTTCCTACACCAACATGTGTATTTACGCTGTGGCCCAGACTAAATTCCGAGAAGAGCTGAAAAAGATCCTGAAATACCCACTTAATCAAATCGTTAAGTTAGTTAAATCATAGAAAAAGTGAATATTTCGTGTTTTAGCACTAAGATCCGCTCCAGACTCCACAAATCTAAGCTTAATACAGGGTTATAAATTTTCTATTCACAGTCCAGAGCCCGAATATTATTGTAAACCTGATTTTGTAATATTTTATGAAACATTGGACCTACTGAGAGCGGTTATCTTTTTGGAAGGCACAAGAATGGTTTCTCAAAAATGATGGTGCTAAAGAGCACAGCTGACCATTAATTGAAGCAGCTCTCAATCAAATGGGCTTCTGTTGGATTGATGACAGAGAGAGAAAGTGGTGTACTGATCATATCACTGAGCTACTAATCCAGAGGCCCATGTTAATTACTTGGGAAAACAGGCACACCTCACTGCATTGCCGCTGGTGGAATTCAAATTCAATTAATTAATAAAAATCTGGAATTGAAATGTGGTCTGAGTAATAGTGCCGTGAAATAAAAGGTGGAATAGTCGAACAATGTTCTGATGGAAGATGCGGCGGCAGTGGTTAGCACGGCAGCCTCACAGCTCCAGCGGCCCGGGTTCAATTCTGGGTACTAACTGTGTGGAGTTGGCAAGTTATCCCTGTGTCTGCGTGGGTTTTCTCCGGGTGTTCCAGTTTCCTCCCACAAGCCAAAAGACTTGCTGGTTGGTAGGTAAATTGGCCATTATGCATTGCCCCTAGTTTAGGTAGGTGGTCGGGAAATATAGGTCCAGGTGGGGATGTGGTAGGAATATGGGATTAGTGTAGGATTAATATAAATGGGTGGTTGATGGTCGGCACAGACTCGGTGGGCCGATGGGCCTGTTTCAGTGTTTTATCTCTAAACTAAATGCCTGGGCTACATGAAGTTCTACTCACGCATGTTGACAGAGAGAGACAAAGGGAGAGATGGTGTGAGGGAGAGAGAAATGGAGAGAGAGACAAAAGGAGGGACAGAGAGAGATGTAGATACTGAAACATGGAGAGCAAAAGAGACATTGAAAGATATAGAGAGAGACAGAGGGAGCTGGATATGTACATACATGACAAAAGGAGAGACAGAGGGAGGATGACACAAGTTGCAACAATCAGTAACAATCCCCATTCTCTGCCCAGTCATGTGTTCAGGTTTATTGTGAAAGTTTTAGTGGCGAGTGTTGCAAATGTCTTCTGCAAATGCCTATTGATACTAAATCAGTTGTTCCATTTTAAATCGAAGATTGACCTTATTGAATGCATTTCGGAAATTGAAACATTCTTCTGTCACTCTCTGTCCCTTGGTCCGTGTGTGTGTGTGTGTGTGCGTGTCTGTGTGCGTGTCTGTGTGTGTGTGTGTGTGTGTGTGTGCGTTGTGTGTATGCCTGTGCGTGTTTGTGTGTGTCAATACCTGTTTCTCTCTCATCTCTGGGAACATCAGTAAAACTCCACTTACGTCTGTTAGTCATTTTATGTTGGCTGCTTTTGGTGAGACCACAGCTGCAGTGGGTGCACTTCTTATGCAGGCTGGTCAGAAACCCATATCCCGCTATTTAATGGCATATTCTCCATGCTTTAATCACTTTAATTGATTAATTCATAAAAATTGATCAAATCTGACATTAGTTACTGCTTGACGGTCTCTCGGTTTTCTTTCCTCCCAGGCTTATTACAAACACTGATATTAGCGTCGAGAGAAGTTCGAGTTTACCTCAGTGTTTTGAAAATCTCAATCCCTGATTCAACACCCAGCAAAGCATATTATGTGATGCGAGGCTGCAAATGTTGTTACACTCAGTATGCACAGTACTTTCATGTTGCAATAAGTTGTTATAATGTCTGTTCAAACAACTGTCATCCCACGCGGGTAAAATTTCACTGGGGCAGCATTCTCAGCAAACACTAATGCATTCAATAAGGTCAATCTTAGATTTAAAATGGAACAACTGATTTAGCATCAATAGGCATTTGCAGAAGACATTTGCAACACTCGCCCCTAAAACATTCACACTAAACCTGAACATTCCAGGAAGAAAGGCTCACAAATTTAACAAAAGTTTCATTTTCCGAGTCTCGCTGACCTGTTTTGATTTTCTGATGGGTGGCATTAGCTTGGTTTCGTGCTCTGACCTGACCTCACAATATCATATGTCTGGGGCAAGATTACTACCCACTGAGTCACAGCTGGTTCCAATGATCCCAGAAAATTTAGTTTCTATGTGTGGCCAGATTTGTTTTTGTCCCATGCGTGGTCCCTTCAACGTTTTAAGGAATCTTTGCAGACGTGCGCATTTTCATCACGGAGCAGGACCTGTGTGGTTCCTTACAGGCTGCCGCACGCAGATTTGTGGGAACACTGACCGACACTCTCCATCCCAATCTCTTCCTTTTTCTCCCTGGTTCTCTTACCTCATTGCTGTCCTTTCCGCTCTCTGTTATTCTCTCTCCATCTCTATCCCTGTCTTTCTCAGTTACTCTCTCCATCTGGGTGGAGGAGGAGAAAGCGAGGCAGATATAGAAGCTGCTTTACTCCATATCTAACCCACACTGTACCTGCCATGGGAGTGTTTGACAGAACAGAGAAGACAGAGATTTACTCTGTAGCTAATTCCGGTCCTAAATCTCTCCATCTCACTACCTCTCTTTCCTCTTTGAAGACGCTCCCTCAATCCAACCTCTCTGTCCAGGTTTTTGGTCGGCTAGGCGAATGGTTCCTTCAGCGGGTTGGTGCCATTATTTTAGTCATTCGTGGGATGTGCGTGTCCCTGGCAATGGCAGCATTGATTGCCCATCCCTAATTTCCCTTTGAGAGGTTGGGGTGAGCCACTGTTTGTACAAGTGCAGTCCATGTTGGGTAGGTGCACCCACTGTGCTGTCATGAAGAGAGTTCGAGGACGTTGACCCAGCGACAATGGAGGGACGGAGACATAGTTCCAAGTTAGGATGGTGTGCGACTTTAGTTGTTGTCTGCAGACAATATTTTCAGTGCGCAGGCTATATAAATTTTTAATTATTATTTTTAACATGGTTAATTGTAAAGTTTCTCTTACATTCTGTCTGTCACTCCCCGTCTCCCCTTCCTCTTTCTACCCGTCTCTCTCTCCCTCTTTCTGCCCATCTCGCCCTCGCTCTCTCTCCTTGTCTCTCTGATGAAGACCAAGATCACATATATTTTGCGAATTACTCTCTTGAAATGTCCTGCAGAGTTCAAAGATGACTGCAGGTGAGCCCCCAGGCGCCTCTGTACGTGTGCAGTCTTGAGAAATGTGCTATCATAGAATCAAACTAATAACATAGTTTCATGAAAAGTAAATTGTGTATTTTGAGGATGTAACTGGTAGACTAGTTAAAGATCATCCAGTAGGTGTTTCAAACTTGGTTTTCGAAAAGGCGCCACACAAAAGATTAAAATGAAAAATAAGTACAGATGGAGTTAGGGGAATTATATTAGCATGGATGGAGAACTTGTTAACGGACGGGAATCAAAGAGCAGAGATGAACAGGACATTTTTAAGTTGGCAGACTGGGACTCCTGTAGATGAGTTCTCGGGCCTCATCTATTTTTCCTGTGCATATTTGTTCTGAACCCTCACTAAATCTCACTGCCTCTCTCGGTCCTTCGCCCACTCTGTCACTTTATCTATCATCTTCTGTCTCTGAATGCCTGTCTGAGTCCTCACTCAGAACTTCAGTCACAAAACACAGTCACAAAATTAGCCATTCATTCATTTAACATTAGTTTACTAACATCCAACAGCCATTTTAGGTTTGTTCACGATGGCCCTGTTGTGTTACCACAGGACGGGGAAATTTATTTCCGAGACTGACTCCACACTAATGTAAGGTTAGTGCTTAAAAAGTGATGGCACAGAGACATGGAGACGTTGAGGCAGACAGCAGTAGACAGGAGTGAATTATTTTTTGTACCCAGGTGTACTATATGTGCACAAGAGCTGACTCTGTATTAAATTCCGTCATGGGATATGGGAATCACTGGCAAGAACGGCATTTATTGCCTAATTTCCCTTGGAAGGTGCTGATGAGCAGCTACCCTCATCGAGCCTTCTTGTTACCCCACGAAAGAATCAATTATGTTAGTCTGACACGATCTTCACTTAACAAATACACGCTGACTGTGCTTGTTTAATCTGCACCTTTCTAAATGACGATTCATATTGTTCACCAGAATGTTTCCCAATACTTTGCCCTCCACTGAGTTTAGGCTGGGTGGCCTGTAATTACTCAGTCTATCCCTTGCTCAATTTTAAAATCAATTTGCAGTCTTTCAGGCCTCTGGCATCATGCCCACAAGTAGAGAGGATTGGAAAATGATGGTCAGAGCCTTCGCTATTTCCTCCATTGCACCTGCTAACAGTCTGATGCAGTTCAATTATCAGCTTTCAAATATGCAAAACCGTTTAATATTCCCTATCTCACTGTTTATCCCTTCCGAAATTTCAAACATCTCCTCCTTGACTACAATATCAACATTGTGCCCTCTTTTGTGAAGACTGATGTAAAATATTCACGAAGAACTGTGCCCACATCTTGCAGCTCCTTAGGTAAATAGAATGAGGAGAGGCATTAAAAACTAGAGGATACAATTATGAAGGAGGAGACGGAGCAAAGAGATCTGGGGGACAAAAGTGCAAACAAAGGTGGCAAGTAAGGTTGGAGAAAGTGGTTCAAAAGTCATACGGATCCTAGGTTTATAAATTGAGGGAGGTGTGGAGTACAAAAGCAAGCAGATTGTGATGAGCCGCTGTAAAACATTGGGTCGGCTTCAACTGGAGTACTGTGTCCAATTCTAGGCACCACAAATTGGGAAGAATGTGAAGGCTGCAAAGAGTGTGCAGAAAAGATTGACGAGAATGTTTTCATAAATCGAGGATTTCAGTTAAGTCTTTAGATAGAGATGCTGGGTTTGTTTTCCTCAGAGAAGAGGTTAAGGAGTTTTCATTGAGGAGTCATCCTTCTTAGCTGAAACGATTCCATGATATGAGAAAAAAGTTGAATTTCTATTATTCCCACCATAGTGAACACACAGACTTTTCTCCACAGTATATTCCATCAGCAACTTTCTTGCCCATTCAGTGAACCTGCCCATATCCTATCTGTGCCCTCCTCACAGCTTACTGTCCCACTCGAATTTGCGTTATCAGCTAGCTGGATACATTACACTCCATCCCTTCATCCAACAATCAATTAACCCCACGATTGTCTTCATCTGTTTAAGAGCAACAACGTGCTTCAGTTATTACTGCACTGCATCCTGCCTCTGTTCTTAAACACTGGACCCTGCCTCCGTCGGTACTGTACTGGACTACATCTTGGTTTGTTCCACTGCGCCAGGTCTGCTGCGTTTCACCCTGTCTCACTTGACACTGCACAAGACCATTTCTCTGTTTATAATACAATAGGGCCTGTCTCTACTCTATATCTAACCCCATGCTGCCTCTGCGGTGGGAGTGTGAGATTAGACAGTGCAGCTGGGAATTTACTCTGTGGCTGACACGGCACTATGCTTGGCTTGGGAGCGTTTAACGGGACTGTGTAGATGGAGGTTTACTGTGTATCCCTGGAACTTGGGAGGTTAAGGAGTGATTTAATCAACGTTTTCAAGTTAATTATGGAAACTGATAGGGTAAACGGAGAGAAACCATTCCCATAGAATGTGGAGTCTAGGAAATGGAGGCATCGTCTAAAAATCGAAACTTATTCTAAATGCTTTTCAGGAGTGAAATGGAGAAACACTTCGACACACCAGGTGCAGTATCAGTTTGAATCTCTCTTCCACAAACGGCAATTGATGCTGCGCCACATGTTTACATTTACATTAAATCTAATGTTGTTGAAAAATATCATTAACAACTGACACACTTTAGAGGCAGAGCGAAGGGGAGACAGAGTGCGAGGGGAAATTGACAGAACCTCAGTAACAATCCCCATTGTTTGCCCAGAACTGCGTTGGGGGCTTAGTGTAAGTGTTTTTAGGGGCGAGTGTTGGATCAGTGTTTTATACTTTCAAAATGTAGTGACATTTCCAGCAAGGGCAAGAGTTAAAGGTTCAAAATTAATGAATAAATGGCTGGTATGTCCTGGGAGAGACAGAGAGGGATAGAGAGATGACAAGACTGGGAGTGGGTGAGATGGTGTGAGAGAGATACAAGCATTCATGTAAAGAGGTAGAGACAGGGAGAGAAAAAGAGACATGGAAAGAGGGAGAGGTAGAGACAGACAGAGACAGAGACAGACAGGGAGAGGGGGAGACAATGGCAGAGGGAGAAGAAGCGACAGAGAGAGAGGGAGAGTCAGAGACAGACGGAGAGAGGGAGAGATATAGACAGTGATCAGGAAAGACAGTGAGAGACACAGAGATAGTGGAGAGACAGAGACAATCGAGAGACAGAGGGACGGGTTGTGTTCAAATAAATGGAGAAGGAAATGAAGTTCTGTGTAACTCTCATTCTTTGAATATCGTCAGGGGCCCCTGGGGTTACATTACGCAACAGTGAATCTGTGCACAGATAGACACACACACACATCACATGCAAACACACACACACTTTGCAAGTCACACCACCTTTCAGACATGCAACTGAGAAAGCCGAACTTCACTGGTAAATGCACGTGTCTTGATTCTTACAGTTCCATGTGCCATAAGATTGACCTTATCGCCAACCTTGTAAATAAAGCCCAAGCCTTTTGCTCACTATGCAAGCTTGATGCTGAAAGAGGTTGAATCAAAGGCATCCTGCGTGACAATGGCTTCCCTGATCAAATCATTTGTCGCTGTATAACGCATAAACTTATAAACGGGCCTAAGGCCCTCATTTTCTGCCCCAAAATGTGCACAGTCTACCTCGGATTCGCCTGGAATGGTAATGTACCCCAACAATTTGAGCAAGAGGTGAAGCTCGCTGTTTCACGCTGCTGCTATGCATTTGCAACTCGTGTGATATTCACAACGAACAGGATGCTGCTGTGAAGCCAAAAAAGACATTCTGCCAATCACACAATGAGTAATGTGATATATGAATTTCAATGCCAGTGTGATGCTCATTGTATAGGCCGTACATCCCAAGGACTGACAGATCGTATTAAACAACATGTCCCTTCTGCTATTCGCAATGGGTAAGGTACCGGACATATCCAAACAACCCGTGCTTGCAAAACTCAAAACACAATGTCCAACTTCAGATGTGATTCCACGATTGGGTAGCACTTGTTAAATTATTCTCAGTGTGCTAGGAATTATGCTGACAACTAATTTAAAATTGTCAGTCAGGCCGCAGCGTGGCATATTTCAGCATACTGGAAGCTGCCCATAATAAATCACAAATCCTTGCACAATGCAGACTGAAGGAACATGTGCACATATTGTGCCTGTTTCAAAATCAGTGACAGCCATTCGCTGGTTCATTCCTCTGGGCAATGCCTTGACCAATCATAGTCAAGCTGCCTGATTTAAATTTCAAACAAAGCATGGCAGTTAACTGTCAATCACCATAAACTGGTGCATTCTCCATGACAACACCTCTGTCAATCAGAGTCTACTAGCCAACCAATCAACAGTCTCTTCCCATATTGTATTAATATGTTTGTTTCCCTTACATTGGAATTCTCGCGCTTTGTCCTGAAGAGTGCAAGAAGAAAATCGTTGACAAAATGTCTCCATTTTCAGCAATACTCTATTTCTGTGCGACCAAGCGTTTATTATTAAATGATTCACAGGTACAGACGTGATCCATTTTGCATTGTTATTAAATGCGTCACGTTTACCAGATTAGGTCCAGTTTGCCATATTAGCAAATCGTTCACAAATACTAGATGTGCTTCAGTGTGCATTATCATTAAATGCTTCCCATTTACTAGATGTGGTCCAATCTTTATGAAATTCTTCACTATTACTAGATGTGCTTCAGTCTGCATTATTATTAAATGGTTCACATTTACCAGATGACGTCCGGTTTGCAATATTATTAAGTGTTTCATGTTTATATTATGAGGACAAGAGTGCATTATTATACTGACTAAGCAAGTACTAAGTATGATCCAATATGCATGATCATGAAAATCTTCACATTTGCCGCACACAGCTCTGTGTGAAATGGGAAATGTTGGCTTTGTGGTAATGTAAATGAGTTAATTATCCAGAACCCAGGCTAACACCCTGGGATCACCGAGTCAAATGCCATCATTGTTGCTGGTGAAACTTAGATTCAATTAACTACCACAAATTTGGAATTGAAAGCTCGCCTCACAATAGTGCTGTGGAACTATCCTTACTTGTTCTGGCCTGCATGTGAGTCCAGACCCACTGCAATGTAGTTGACTGTTAATTGTCCTCTGAAATGTCCTAGCAAGTCAGTCAGTTGTCAAGGGAAATTAGGCATAGGCGACAAATGCTGGCCTCGACAGTGATGCCCACATTCCATGAAAGAATTATAAAAGTCTTAACAATTCACATTTCCCAGGTATGCTCCAGTTTGCATTCTTATTGAACACAATGTGCACTATTGTATAAATGTTCATATTTACCACGTATGGTCTTTTGTGCTTTATTATTAAATGCTTCATATTTCCCAGATATCGCCCAGTGTGCATTATTAAACATTGGACATTTACCGGATGCGGCACAGTGTACATTATTATTAAATCATTTACTTAACCAGATTTGGTACTGTGTGCAATATTATTTAATGCTTCACATGTACCTGATGTGGTCCAGTGTGCATTAGTGTTAAATTCTTCCCATTTACCTGCTGTGGTCCCGTTTGCATTGATATTAAATCTTTCACATTTATCAGAAGTAATCTCGTGACCATTACTTTTACATGCTTCAAATTTACAAGATGTGATCCAATTTGCATTATTACTGAATGCTTCACATTCACCAGATGACGTCAAGTCTGCATTATTTCATGCATCACACTTACCAGATGTGGTCCACTGTGCATTAATATTAAATGATTCACATTTACCCAATGTCGTCAATCTGCATTATGGTTAAATGCTTCACATTCAACGGATGTTGCACAACGTGCATTATTATTCAATTATTCAATGTGTTACGTTTACCAGATGTGATGCAATGTGCATTATTTTTAAATGCTTCAATTTACCAGATTTGGCAACGTGCAGATTCACATTACATGTTTCCATTTTTACCAGATGTGGCCAGTGCGTATTCTAATTAAATAAATCATATTTCCCAGATGTGTCCAGTGTGCATTATCATTAAATGCTTCACATTTACCAAATGTGGTCACGTTTGCTTTGGCATTAAATGCCTCACACAAACTAGATGTGGAACAGTGAGCATTATTTTTTATTGACTCGCATTTACCAGATGTGGTCAATGTACACCATTATTAAATGCTTCATTTTTAGCAGATGTGGTCGAGTAATCAATATTATTCAATAATTCACGTTTACAAGATGTGGTGCAGTGCACAGTATTATAAATAATTTACTTTACCTGATTTGGTATACTGTGCAATATTATCAAATGCTTCACATTCACCTGATGTGGTCCAGTGTGCATTATTATTCCATGCTTCGCATTTCCAAGATACGGTCCATTTTGCTGTTTTATTGAGGATTGAACACTTACCACACATGATGCAATATGCATTATCATTAAACTTTTCGCATCTTCCACAGTTAGGTCTGTGTGCAATGCAAGGTGGTGGTGTAGTGCTGATGTCACTAAGTTATTTATCTCGAGACACAGTTGGATTGCCTGCGGCCATGGTTTCAAATGCCGCCATAAAAGTTGGTGGATTTTTAGTTTCAGTTAATTCATAATAATCCAGAATTGAAAGCTAGTTTGAATGCTGCAGCCATGAAACTTTATTTGATTATCTAATCACCCATCTTGTGCACTAATGTCCTTTGGGGAAGAAATTCTGCCGTCATTAACTGGTCTGTCCTAATGTGAGTCCGGACCCACAGCAGTGTGTTTGGCTCTTAACTACAATCTGAAGAGGCCCATCAAGCCACCCAGTTATTAAAAGCAATTAAGGATGGGCAAAAAATGCTATCCTTGCCAGCGATGCCCACACCCCATGAAATACTTAAAAATTACTGAACACTTCAGATTTTCCACGTGTGTTCCAATTTCCATTATTTTTGAACAGTAGATATTTACCACGTATGGATTATTTACCAGTGTGCATTATTTACATTTATCAAATTTTGTTCCATTTGAATTATTATTAAATGATTCACATTTACCAGATATGGCACAGAGTGCATTATTATAATATTTTTTCATAATAACTAAATGTGGTCCAGTGTGCCTTATTATTAAATGGTTCACATTTACCAGATATGGCACAGAGTGCATTATTATAATATTTTTCATAATAACTAAATGTGGTCCAGTGTGCCTTATTATTAAATTGTTCACATTTATTAGAAGTGATGCAGTGTGCATATCACTAAAGTTATCAGATTTATGAGAGGTGGTCCATTCTGCATTACTAATATATTCATCATGTTAATCACATGTGGTCCCGTGTGCAGATTATTCAATGTTTCACATTTACCAGGTATATCCCAGACTGTATTATTATTAAATGTTTTGTAACAATCAGCTGTGGTCCAGTGTGCAATATTATTAAATGTTTCACATTTACTAGATGTCGTGCTGTCTGTATTACTGATATATTCATCACATTTACCATGTGTGGTCAAATGTACATTATTATTAAATGGTTCACATTTACCACTCGTGGTCCTGTGTGCATTATTAGTAAATGCAGACAGAAATGAAAATTGAAGGCAGAAAATTCAGAAATGAAAATGGAAGGCAGCGAATTACTGGATGAGTCTGGAAGACTGAGCAAACGGCAGTTAGACAATAATCAAAAAGTTTGGCAGTGCTCAATGGTATCTTTATACAGCTTCACATTCAGCTCTTGTAATTATTGTACAATTCTTGTAAAAACACAGAGAAATCCACACTCAGACAATCCGGACGTTGTATTTTAAAGTGTCCTCATTGTTGTCATGTAGGAAATGCTGCAGGGCACTTGATGCACAGCAAGATCCCACCAGCAGCAATGTGATAATAGCCAGATTTCAGTCCCCAAAAAGGGCAAATCTCCCTCTTCAAACTGGGAACAAGCTGCTGAATCTGCCTCACCATTTCAAATAACGACAAATCACATTGCTGCGTATGGCAAGATGCAGATACGGAAGTAGTGATTGAGTGTTTCCGTGCCAGATGGACTAAGGCAGTGCGAGAGCCTAGCGATGTTAGGCAGGGGTATCTTTTTGTTGACCGAAGGGTTTTGACATTTGAGGTTCATCAGGAACCAACAGAATAAACGTTAACAAAATCATACTGAGCCTGGCACAACAGCTAGGATGGGGAATGGTGTCAGTGAAATGAGTATGGACTCTGTGGTAGAGCGAAAGATGATTGCTTTGGTATTTCATATATTTAGTTGGCGAAAACTGAAGCTCCTGCTAAACAGACATTTGTAGTATGGTCACACAGAGGCAGTGGAAGGTCGAGAGAGTTGGCGGAGAGCTGGACCATAGTGTTGCCAGCACACATGTGGAAGCTGACACCATAGGTGCTGTTGTCATTGGGTAACATGAAGATGTGGAGGAGGAGGAGGCAACAGAGGAAGGTCAGGCACAGGCTGGCGGGTGAAGGGAATCCATTGCGGAGGAAGGTGTGGCTTTCATCGTATCAGTAAGATATGAACCAGGGAATGGCAGTTCCAACAAAAGTGCCCAATGTCAGAGATATGGAGAGATCAAGAGCGAGGTTTGATGCATGTTTGGAAGAGAGGGTGGAGATCGTGAATTTTGAGACCACGATCAGGTTTTAAGCTGAGGGCAAGAATTTTAAATGTAAGCCTTTGAGCAATTTGAAATGTAATGCAGGTCAGTGAAAACCTTTGCGCTGTGTGAGCTGCTGGACCTATTGGGGGATGGAGATGGACGGTAGAGTTTTGGAAGGAAGGAAGGTGGATGTTGGGGTCCCAGTGAGGAGTGAACTGGAGGAATAGTGTCAGGAGATGGCCAAGTTCTAATTTTACTATTCTTTAGCCACTTAAGAATGAACTGATAAACATTTGCAATAAAATAGCAGCGCGAGGGTTGTCAATGGAGCACGCTCAGAGGCTGCCCCGAATATCACCCAGGTGCAACCCTGAGCATGGATATAACTGTCGTCGTGTCAAAGTTCACATTTAACTGCTTGCGATCCTGGATTCAGTGTCTACTCTGGAAAACTCTGTCGCATTTAATCATGAATCATTAGGAGTGAACATTGTCAGTACAATTGCATGAAGCCTGCATGTGAAGTCGCTCATTATTGTGGGATCTGTCCTGTATGCTTACATGTATCGGCCTTATCCCCAAGAGAGGTCTGATTAATATATTTTGCTGGACTTTAAGATATTCATGTCGTATGTACCATTTTATTAACATCGCAGACAAAGCGACCGCTGTCATGTGTTTGTTCAAGTGTCTGTCACTAATCGCAACGATCAGGGGAATAGCCATGTCAATGGAGACTTATCCCCTGTATAAATCAGGGCCTGTTAATATGTATCAATTGAGAATGACTGCCAGAGCTCTGGATTACAGAACAACAGCAGTGGTGCTTCTCACAGAAATGGGATATCCAGTAATATATCAGATTGAAGATATTTACTATCCGTTTCTTGCAACCATTGGAGTTCCCGGTAAGCTGTTATCTCCAGCTGCTATTGTAGCAAATCAATATTAAATCGACTGTTGTAGTTGATAATGTCATACTTGCTGATTGTTTTAGCAATTGTCTGTTCTGTTGAATGATGGGCTACCCGAAGGCTCTGCACATTTGGTGTTTTAACAGAAGCATAATGACTGTGATGATCTTTGTTCATCAAATCCTTGCATTAGTATTGGATTATTCAGTGTACTGAATGTATTGTCCGTTGATAGAATGCCTCAGATTCTAAATGTTCGCGCTTGCACGACTTCCTTTATGTGTAATGATTTATGTTGTTTCATCCCTGAGAATGTGATCAGATTAATATCTCAAATTAATGTATTGGAATCAGGTGCTCGGGCTAAGTGTGTAAGAATATAAGCAATAGGAACCAGCGTAGGCCATTGGCCCCTCGATCCTGCTCCACAATACATTAAGATCATTTGTCTTTTGATCTCGGCCTCAAAACCATTTTCTCGCTTGTTCTCCACAATTCTTGAATAACCTACAGTTCAAAAATCACTCTATCTTATCCTTGCATAAAATCAATGACTCAGCCTCTGCAGTTGTCTGGGGTCGAGTATTGCAAAGATTCATGACTCTCACCGAAAATGAATTTCTCCTCAGCTCCACCAGAAATGTGCACCTTTTGTCCCCCGCACCTCCGCCCCACCCCCCCCCCCCCCCCCCGCCGCGCCCTCCCCTCCCAGTTCTTGATTCCTCCTCAAGGGGAAACATCCTCTCACCTGTGGTTCTTCCTCAGAATTTCATATTTCAATATGTCTCCCATACCTTTAAACTCTGAAGTTTATAGGCTGAAACTATTCAACCTTTCCTCGCAAGACAGCCCCTTTTAGCACGCATCAATGAGTGAGGCTGCTCTGAACCTTTCTCAATTTATGTGTATTCTTCCTTAAATAAGAAGAACAAAACTGTACACAGTAGTCTAGGTGTGTTCCCGTCAAGGTTTTAAGAGCAGTTATCAGACCAGCAGGAGTTGTGGAACTAACCTGGCCTGGGATGTTGCTTCATGATTCCAATTCCGGTGATTTACGATGAGGCAGTTCAGTGTCCTGTTTCCCCAACATCAAGGGCTGGATTGTAAAGGCTCACCGACGCTGGTAACGGTAACGGTGGCGGTGGCGGGGGGGACGGGGGTGTCGTGTGGGGTGTGGGAAGTGGGCCGACCCAGCTGCTGGGGCAGGGCCCGTCCTGATCTCAGCGGTGGATGAGACCTCGTGGCAGCCTCCCCGCTGCTTGGCGAAAGGAACTGCATTAGAATATGCAAATGGATACTTCGCTTTTATTAATAGGCACGCCGCAGTGATTCTGCCAGCAGGTTTGGATTTTCATTCAGGCGGCAGCAATGCCGTACCTTCGAATCCCCGAAAGGAGGTGCCACAGCTGTGGGGAGGGGGAGGAGGTGATATTCGTAGTGTAGGGAGGGGAAGCGGGGTTAGAATGCTGCGGATTGGTCGAAAGGATAATGGGAAGGGGGAAAGGACAAAGATTCCAAAATTCAAGCGGTTGGGGGCTGTGGGAAGTTCAAATATTAACAGTAGGTATTCCCGGGGAGGGTTGGGGGTGGTGGGGGCTGCGAAGGGCAGGGATGATGTGTGATGCCATTGTGGGTGGTGGAAGAGTGCTTTGATTTTTTTTAATTCACTTTTATAAACGTTAAAATAAGCGTGTCTCTAAAAAATTAAATGATCATTTCGGGCGACAAGCCTATTAAAAACGACGCCGGCAACTGCGCATTGGTGCTGAAAGCCCATGCCAGGGATGGAGGGACGGCTCACCTCTCCCTCCACGTTATTATTAGTTCGGGGACAGCCGACCCGGCCATGCGAATGAGCCACGCATTTGGAATCACAAATGCTCTACGACTTAGTGACGTGTGTGCGGGTCACAAAATTTTCCACCCGTCGCCTATTTTGGCCCCAAGAGTGGGTTTCACTGGACTTTCAATATTTTACTGGTTATCACTTTGGTGAAGTAGTTCCTTGTGGGAATCTGACGCTGCTTCAGAGGTCTAGCAACTGAACTGAGTTTGCTGATCACCCTTTAACATCCCCTTCTCTGATTCACTGCAGTTCAATTTATTTACTGTCAGAGGGATTCGTTGTAAATGTATTGATGTTATGTTGTATCAGTTTGGACTGGATTTTTTGGAATCACGAGCAATTCTAGTTAATTGCAGATTGTATATCGCATTGTTGATGGTGTAGTTTTGTTGATTGAGCAAATCCACAATCTAACTCTGGACTTTAAAATTACAAGAGATGAAATTTCAAATAGCATGGGTTCTGGTCTGGAAGAGGTACTCAATTTTATGTGTTCTTTGTATTGCAGATAGATTGAACAGTGCCAGCTGTGGGAATGAGTGTCCACCCTACTTCTGTAAATGAGTGTCCTGGGTTATTTGTGGGATGTGCTCACGATGAGGTCAAACAACTTTCGGAACCTGTACATACAGTTCTATATTCACAACACTTAAACCAATTATACCTTCGATCTCTACATCACATGCATACTACCACTAAACAATAATACATGGAACAAACAGATAATGGAATCTTTTTATGTGATGTGCAGTTAAGGACCGAATTCTCTACCGGTACATGAGCTTCTTTTGTACTTTGGTGTTTAAAGTAAATATTTGAATTGAAGTAAGAAAGCAATCCAATACAGGATGTGATTATTACTGCCTCCCAGTGATCTGGACTGAGGGCACAGCTTTTCACTGTATTTCCACATAATTTGAATTAAGGAGCCGAGGTCCATACATCTAGGTTTGCTGACGACTGTAAGTTAAGTGACTCGGTAAATAGTGTAGATGGAAAGAAAATTGTACAAATGAGTTGTCGATAGCTTAAATGATTTGATAAACCGTGGGATATGGAGTTTAATGTGGGGAGGTTTGAGGTCATTCACTGTGCACCAAAGAATGATAAATCAGAATAGTGTTACGATCTGGTGAGAAAGGGGTCTAACTTTCCCTCTCAGCCTTCACCTGATCTTAACGTAACGGTTTAATTATAAGCACACCCTGTTTAAAGCTCCCCCTTTGTGAATCCTTGTTCACTGCTTTCCAATTATAAGGCAAGGAAACCATCCCAAAACATGTTATCTTAGGTTTAAAGAAGAAACGTTGAAATTCTATTAAACTTAACGCATAGGGATACAAGATGCGCCCACGCAAGCGTGCATAAGCAATACACACATGCAGCAGAGACAGAAAGGAGCAGAAACAATGAAGTGGAAAAGTTTGAGGCAGTATCTGAACACGAGTTTTTGTTATGGTTCTTCGAGCTCGCTGCAGAGTCCCTGTTTGTAGTTAGACCTTGCTTTTCCTTGGGGCCCAGTATTATTCTTAAACATTACTCTGTGCAGGAGACCTTTCTCTCTTGGGGTTCATGTGTCTTCAGTGGAGTTGGAGTTCCATGAGAAAGGGAGGGAGAGCAGGCCAGAAGAGGTGTTTTAAGTCCAGGGACATTCAATCTCTGTGACTTCAAACTTTTTGCACAATTCAGAAAACCCAGGTCGCCAAGCAGGTTGGTCATGAGACTAGTTAGATTGGCCATGTCTGTTTGTGTATTCGGCCATCTTAGAATTCAACCTGGAATGTCTTTTCCACACCATACCTTGGTGCTCAAAGTCCATTTTCGGATAAATGGATAAGGGAAGCAACCCTTTTGTCCCTCCAAGCACTATCTGTCAGTCTGCAAATGATTCTAAAGGCAAGCGTCTGTTTATTTACTTTAACAAGTCCTTTTTTCACTCCAGTAACAGTTTAAAATGACAAATGTAATGTGCCTCATGAATGGCAGGTGGGGGTCTGCATGACAATTGCTTCTTAATCGTGAGAATCTCTGAGCTGGGGACAAGCTGAGACGTTTGCAGGTCAAATACATATATCATTAGGGGACCAATAAACATTAGAGAACTGAGGTTGATAGACTTTTTGAGGTAATCATATTAAGAATTAAGGATACAACGCAATGGAATAAATTAATAGGGATAAATGGATTCTGCGTTGCTTTGAAATGCAAGGAAGGAAAAAATAAACTGGAGACGTTGGGATTCTCCAAGCAATGCAAGTCAGAAAATAGAGCAATGTTTCTTGAGAGGAACCGGGTATGGGATAGGATAAAGGCAGCAGATTGCTAGATCCATAAGTGAATGGATAGTGGGGGGGGCGGGAGGGCGGGGGGGGGGGTGGTTTGCTGTGTGCCACGTGACAATTGGTGCATTCCAGTCTGGATGAGACAAAGGCATGGAAGTACGTTTCAATATCTGATGAACTAAGGCAAGAGTGGAACCAAGAGTAGTGATGCTGTGATGTGGAAGCAGGAGATAAATGTTTCGGCATGACACATGGTGCTATGAACGTGACACAGTTTTGTTAAAAAGATATATTTAAAAAATATATATATAGTTAAGCTAAACAATGTGTCAGATTTTTGTTAATCAGGAGGACTTAGGAAGCCGGATTAGCAACAGTGTTGCTGTTTGTTACATGGCTTGGGTTGTAGACAAGCAGAAGCTCTGACAATTGGGGCAGAAAAGTGACAAGCACTCCTTTGAATGGACAAGCCCAGTGGGAACACAGGACATCTGGGTGGGCAGAAAACTGTTAAAAGTTTTGGTTGTCAGTCACTGTGTTTGTGTGTTTGTGATACCTTCTGGAAGGAGCCGAAAGTCATGTTTGCTGCAGCAGAAGGAACGTATTCCAAGCACGAACAGAAGGCCACTACCCAGCTCTTTTTCTCGCAATTCCCAAAACGACTCTGTGAAGTTCAATAAGCCAATTCCTCTTGTTTCCTGTCTTTCAAGAAGGCCTGTTAAATTCCTTTTCAACAGCGCCTGAAGACAGCAAATTCTAGAATATTCTAAAGACCTTGCCTGTGTGCGCTCGGGGTTTGGACTTTGTGGCCGTTCGTCGGGGCGTGTCTCATCTGCAATTTACTTTTTTCAGGGGTGGGCAAGTACATATATAAGTGTGTGTGTGTGTGTTTCTGGGTGTGCGTATGTGTGTCTATGTGCACATGCGTGAAGCGGTAAGTTATCAAAGGTGACTTTAAAAAATAATGTTCGATTTTTAATAATTTGACCGATGTGATATTATTTTAATTTATTACTAATTGTGAATTGTTCTCTAATAAACAGTTAATTTTGCTGTTCAACAAAGAAACATGGTTAGTACATTCTATTCTGGGGAAGATAATTGACTGGATCCGTAACTGAGAAACTGTTAAGAATATGTTGTGACCTGTGGAAAGGTGGGAGTGAATGAACAGTGCACACCTCCAGCCTCGATCGTAACAATACGTATGAAGCATAACCTGGTGTCATATAGTGTTCTGAGGGTCATTCAAAGACAGCAGCCATCAGGTGGATTGGAATGAATACCTGGGATACAGTTGCTGGATTGGAATAAAGGTGATGGATTCAGTCCTGCCAATGTTAGAGAAACGACAATTACGGCCGATCCATAGAAATTATGTTGGATGAGTAAATAAAAGCAAAATATTGCAGATGCTGGAAATCTGAGATAAAAGCAACAAGTGTTTCAAATACACAGTTGATCAGTCAGCATCTGAGGAGTGAGAAAGAAGGTTAAAATTTCAGGTCCGTGACCTTTGATCAGAACATTCTGAGTTGTGCACATGCTGGATTGTGGAGGGCGTTTTCCTGAGTTATCATGTTGAGTGAGCATGTGGACGCTTGAATAATCTGGAGAAGCGATTGGACAGGGTACGAGCTGTGGATAGAGAGAGAAGTTGAGTGAGAGAGAGAGAGAGCAAGCGAGAATGAATAGGGAAAATGAAATAGAGGGAGTGAGGGAAAGACAGAGGGAGAATGAAGGAAGAAGGAGAAAGAGGGAGAGAGGCCACAGTGTGAATAATTCCCTAATATGAACTGCTAAATTTTCTGTAACTATTATAGTGAAACTGTGAGTTGAAGGTATGATTAGGATTTTGCTAGATTGGGTGAGATTTACTGCTGGACTCACTCCCTGTGTGTTACTCCGGTCATATCCTCAACCTGTTTCAGTGAATATTCCTCTTAATTATTTCTGAACTGAGTAAATAACTTAATGGAAGCAGTTATTTACCGAATGAAATGGTGCTTCACTTTGTTCGCTTTATAAACCCTTCAGGACCTGCCTCCTCCCCAGTTCCCAAATGTCATTTTCTTTGTCTACCTCCAATCCACTCTCTGGCTCAGCCTCCATCTGCCTCTTCCGCTGATCTAAAACTGTCTAAAATTCACCATAGCGACACTCGACATTTTCACTTTTCGGGTCAGCCCACGTTAACTCTCTTAGCCAGTAAGTAAAAAACAGCTTCCCTGCTCCTCACTTACTCGGCCATTGGTCTGGAGGCTAAACTGGATGTAAACCATTGGAATCCTTCTTTGAAAAACCCTTCGCCCTTCCACCCTGGCAGCGCGCCCTCACCTGGACCTTCTACTGTATCCAATGATCATTTTATTTCACCTTTATTTTTACAAATCAATGACTGATAAATGTGTTCCAAAAATATTCTGAGCGAAATGCTGGATGCTGCAACAAAGCTGTCAATTTAATACCAGATCATGTCAAACTGCTGTTTTAACTTGAGGTCTGGTCAGTAATTTCTCTGCATCCCTTTCTATCTCTTTCAGTTAACCTGGTGGCGATTCTGATCCTGTCCCGAGGAAAGTGCGGTCTCTCCAAATGTATCACTCGCTACCTGGTGGGAATGGCAGTATCTGATCTCCTCGTCGTTATCACAGATCCTATTTTGAGGTGGATTCCACGTATTTACTTCACAGATTCATTCCTGTTCATTACTCCCATCTGTAGGTCAATTTATTTCCTGATTTTTGCAACCACAATGATTTCTGTCTGGTTGACAGTCGCTTTCACATTTGATCGATTTGTGACCATTTGTTGTGAGAAACTAAAGACGAAATATTGCACTGAGAAAACAGCAGCTGTGGTTATCGGAACAGTAAGTGTGCTGTGCTCTTTCGAAAGTCTTCCCTGGTACTTTACAATCGAACCTTTATATATAATTGATAATGTTCCCTGGTACTGTATCTACCAGCAAATATTCAATACTTCCCCCGCATGGAGCGCGTTTGAGTTGTTTCATCGCGTTTTAACTCCTTGTGTCCCGTTCTTTCTGATTTTACTACTCAATGCTCTGATTGTGAGACGTATTTTAGTGGCCAGTAGAGGCCGCAGGGAACTCCGGGGCCTCAGTAATGGACAGAATCACAATGACTCAGAGATGGAGAATCGAAAGAAATCCATCATTTTACTGCTTAGTATATCTGGCAGTTTTATACTGTTGTGGGTGACGCAGGTTGTATTTTACATCTATCAGCGAATTACAAAACAATATCCTTCCACCGCCAATGACCCTCTTTATATCACAGGAGACACAGCAGGAATGCTGCAGCTTCTCAGTTCCTGCACCAACATGTGTATTTACGCTGTGGCCCAGACTAAATTCCGAGAAGAGCTGAAAAAGATCCTGAAATACCCACTTAATCAAATCGTTAAGTTAGTTAAATCATAGAAAAAGTGAATATTTCGTGTTTTAGCACTAAGATCCGCTCCAGACTCCACAAATCTAAGCTTAATACAGGGTTATAAATTTTCTATTCACAGTCCAGAGCCCGAATATTATTGTAAACCTGATTTTGTAATATTTTATGAAACATTGGACCTACTGAGAGCGGTTATCTTTTTGGAAGGCACAAGAATGCTTTCTCAAAAATGATGGTGCTAAAGAGCACAGCTGACCATTAATTGAAGCAGCTCTCAATCAAATGGGCTTCTGTTGGATTGATGACAGAGAGAGAAAGTGGTGTACTGATCATATCACTGAGCTACTAATCCAGAGGCCCATGTTAATTACTTGGGAAAACAGGCACACCTCACTGCATTGCCGCTGGTGGAATTCAAATTCAACTAATTAATAAAAATCTGGAATTGAAATGTGGTCTGAGTAATAGTGCCGTGAAATAAAAGGTGGAATAGTCGAACAATGTTCTGATGGAAGATGCGGCGGCAGTGGTTAGCACGGCAGCCTCACAGCTCCAGCGGCCCGGGTTCAATTCTGGGTACTAACTGTGTGGAGTTGGCAAGTTATCCCTGTGTCTGCGTGGGTTTTCTCCGGGTGTTCCAGTTTCCTCCCACAAGCCAAAAGACTTGCTGGTTGGTAGGTAAATTGGCCATTATGCATTGCCCCTAGTTTAGGTAGGTGGTCGGGAAATATAGGTCCAGGTGGGGATGTGGTAGGAATATGGGATTAGTGTAGGATTAATATAAATGGGTGGTTGATGGTCGGCACAGACTCGGTGGGCCGATGGGCCTGTTTCAGTGTTTTATCTCTAAACTAAATGCCTGGGCTACATGAAGTTCTACTCACGCATGTTGACAGAGAGAGACAGAGGGAGAGATGGTGTGAGGGAGAGAGAAATGGAGAGAGAGACAAAAGGAGGGACAGAGAGAGATGTAGATACTGAAACATGGAGAGCAAAAGAGACATTGAAAGATATAGAGAGAGACAGAGGGAGCTGGATATGTACATACATGACAAAAGGAGAGACAGAGGGAGGATGACACAAGTTGCAACAATCAGTAACAATCCCCATTCTCTGCCCAGTCATGTGTTCAGGTTTATTGTGAAAGTTTTAGTGGCGAGTGTTGCAAATGTCTTCTGCAAATGCCTATTGATACTAAATCAGTTGTTCCATTTTAAATCGAAGATTGACCTTATTGAATGCATTTCGGAAATTGAAACATTCTTCTGTCACTCTCTGTCCCTTGGTCCGTGTGTGTGTGTGTGCGTGTCTGTGTGCGTGTCTGTGTGTGTGTGTGTGTGTGTGCGTTGTGTGTATGCCTGTACGTGTTTGTGTGTGTCAATACCTGTTTCTCTCTCATCTCTGGGAACATCAGTAAAACTCCACTTACGTCTGTTAGTCATTTTATGTTGGCTGCTTTTGGTGAGACCACAGCTGCAGTGGGTGCACTTCTTATGCAGGCTGGTCAGAAACCCATATCCCGCTATTTAATGGCATATTCTCCATGCTTTAATCACTTTAATTGATTAATTCATAAAAATTGATCAAATCTGACATTAGTTACTGCTTGACGGTCTCTCGGTTTTCTTTCCTCCCAGGCTTATTACAAACACTGATATTAGCGTCGAGAGAAGTTCGACTTTACCTCAGTGTTTTGAAAATCTCAATCCCTGATTCAACACCCAGCAAAGCATATTATGTGATGCGAGGCTGCAAATGTTGTTACACTCAGTATGCACAGTACTTTCATGTTGCAATAAGTTGTTATAATGTCTGTTCAAACAACTGTCATCCCACGCGGGTAAAATTTCACTGGGGCAGCATTCTCAGCAAACACTAATGCATTCAATAAGGTCAATCTTAGATTTAAAATGGAACAACTGATTTAGCATCAATAGGCATTTGCAGAAGACATTTGCAACACTCGCCCCCAAAACATTCACACTAAACCTGAACATTCCAGGAAGAAAGGCTCACAAATTTAACAAAAGTTTCATTTTCCGAGTCTCGCTGACCTGTTTTGATTTTCTGATGGGTGGCATTAGCTTGGTTTCGTGCTCTGACCTGACCTCACAATATCATATGTCTGGGGCAAGATTACTACCCACTGAGTCACAGCTGGTTCCAATGATCCCAGAAAATTTAGTTTCTATGTGTGGCCAGATTTGTTTTTGTCCCATGCGTGGTCCCTTCAACGTTTTAAGGAATCTTTGCAGACGTGCGCATTTTCATCACGGAGCAGGACCTGTGTGGTTCCTTACAGGCTGCCGCACGCAGATTTGTGGGAACACTGACCGACACTCTCCATCCCAATCTCTTCCTTTTTCTCCCTGGTTCTCTTACCTCATTGCTGTCCTTTCCGCTCTCTGTTATTCTCTCTCCATCTCTATCCCTGTCTTTCTCAGTTACTCTCTCCATCTGGGTGGAGGAGGAGAAAGCGAGGCAGATATAGAAGCTGCTTTACTCCATATCTAACCCACACTGTACCTGCCATGGGAGTGTTTGACAGAACAGAGAAGACAGAGATTTACTCTGTAGCTAATTCCGGTCCTAAATCTCTCCATCTCACTACCTCTCTTTCCTCTTTGAAGACGCTCCCTCAATCCAACCACTCTGTCCAGGTTTTTGGTCGGCTAGGCGAATGGTTCCTTCAGCGGGTTGGTGCCATTATTTTAGTCATTCGTGGGATGTGCGTGTCCCTGGCAATGGCAGCATTGATTGCCCATCCCTAATTTCCCTTTGAGAGGTTGGGGTGAGCCACTGTTTGTACAAGTGCAGTCCATGTTGGGTAGGTGCACCCACTGTGCTGTTATGAAGATAGTCCGAGGACGTTGACCCAGCGACAATGGAGGGACGGAGACATAGTTCCAAGTTAGGATGGTGTGCGACTTTAGTTGTTGTCTGCAGACAATATTTTCAGTGCGCAGGCTATATAAATTTTTAATTATTATTTTTAACATGGTTAATTGTAAAATTTCTCTTACATTCTGTCTGTCACTCCCCGTCTCCCCTTCCTCTTTCTACCCGTCTCTCTCTCCCTCTTTCTGCCCATCTCGCCCTCGCTCTCTCTCCTTGTCTCTCTGATGAAGACCAAGATCACATATATTTTGCGAATTACTCTCTTGAAATGTCCTGCAGAGTTCAAAGATGACTGCAGGTGAGCCCCCAGGCGCCTCTGTACGTGTGCAGTCTTGAGAAATGTGCTATCATAGAATCAAACTAATAACATAGTTTCATGAAAAGTAAATTGTGTATTTTGAGGATGTAACTGGTAGACTAGTTAAAGATCATCCAGTAGGTGTTTCAAACTTGGTTTTCGAAAAGGCGCCACACAAAAGATTAAAATGAAAAATAAGTACAGATGGAGTTAGGGGAATTATATTAGCATGGATGGAGAACTTGTTAACGGACGGGAATCAAAGAGCAGAGATGAACAGGACATTTTTAAGTTGGCAGACTGGGACTCCTGTAGATGAGTTCTCGGGCCTCATCTATTTTTCCTGTGCATATTTGTTCTGAACCCTCACTAAATCTCACTGCCTCTCTCGGTCCTTCGCCCACTCTGTCACTTTATCTATCATCTTCTGTCTCTGAATGCCTGTCTGAGTCCTCACTCAGAACTTCAGTCACAAAACACAGTCACAAAATTAGCCATTCATTCATTTAACATTAGTTTACTAACATCCAACAGCCATTTTAGGTTTGTTCACGATGGCCCTGTTGTGTTACCACAGGACGGGGAAATTTATTTCCGAGACTGACTCCACACTAATGTAAGGTTAGTGCTTAAAAAGTGATGGTACAGAGACATGGAGACGTTGAGGCAGACAGCAGTAGACAGGAGTGAATTATTTTTTGTACCCAGGTGTACTATATGTGCACAAGAGCTGACTCTGTATTAAATTCCGTCATGGGATATGGGAATCACTGGCAAGAACGGCATTTATTGCCTAATTTCCCTTGGAAGGTGCTGATGAGCAGCTACCCTCATCGAGCCTTCTTGTTACCCCACGAAAGAATCAATTATGTTAGTCTGACACGATCTTCACTTAACAAATACACGCTGACTGTGCTTGTTTAATCTGCACCTTTCTAAATGACGATTCATATTGTTCACCAGAATGTTTCCCAATACTTTGCCCTCCACTGAGTTTAGGCTGGGTGGCCTGTAATTACTCAGTCTATCCCTTGCTCAATTTTAAAATCAATTTGCAGTCTTTCAGGCCTCTGGCATCATGCCCACAAGTAGAGAGGATTGGAAAATGATGGTCAGAGCCTTCGCTATTTCCTCCATTGCACCTGCTAACAGTCTGATGCAGTTCAATTATCAGCTTTCAAATATGCAAAACCGTTTAATATTCCCTATCTCACTGTTTATCCCTTCCGAAATTTCAAACATCTCCTCCTTGACTACAATATCAACATTGTGCCCTCTTTTGTGAAGACTGATGTAAAATATTCACGAAGAACTGTGCCCACATCTTGCAGCTCCTTAGGTAAATAGAATGAGGAGAGGCATTAAAAACTAGAGGATACAATTATGAAGGAGGAGACGGAGCAAAGAGATCTGGGGGACAAAAGTGCAAACAAAGGTGGCAAGTAAGGTTGGAGAAAGTGGTTCAAAAGTCATACGGATCCTAGGTTTATAAATTGAGGGAGGTGTGGAGTACAAAAGCAAGCAGATTGTGATGAGCCGCTGTAAAACATTGGGTCGGCTTCAACTGGAGTACTGTGTCCAATTCTAGGCACCACAAATTGGGAAGAATGTGAAGGCTGCAAAGAGTGTGCAGAAAAGATTGACGAGAATGTTTTCATAAATCGAGGATTTCAGTTAAGTCTTTAGATAGAGATGCTGGGTTTGTTTTCCTCAGAGAAGAGGTTAAGGAGTTTTCATTGAGGAGTCATCCTTCTTAGCTGAAACGATTCCATGATATGAGAAAAAAGTTGAATTTCTATTATTCCCACCATAGTGAACACACAGACTTTTCTCCACAGTATATTCCATCAGCAACTTTCTTGCCCATTCAGTGAACCTGCCCATATCCTATCTGTGCCCTCCTCACAGCTTACTGTCCCACTCGAATTTGCGTTATCAGCTAGCTGGATACATTACACTCCATCCCTTCATCCAACAATCAATTAACCCCACGATTGTCTTCATCTGTTTAAGAGCAACAACGTGCTTCAGTTATTACTGCACTGCATCCTGCCTCTGTTCTTAAACACTGGACCCTGCCTCCGTCGGTACTGTACTGGACTACATCTTGGTTTGTTCCACTGCGCCAGGTCTGCTGCGTTTCACCCTGTCTCACTTGACACTGCACAAGACCATTTCTCTGTTTATAATACAATAGGGCCTGTCTCTACTCTATATCTAACCCCATGCTGCCTCTGCGGTGGGAGTGTGAGATTAGACAGTGCAGCTGGGAATTTACTCTGTGGCTGACACGGCACTATGCTTGGCTTGGGAGCGTTTAACGGGACTGTGTAGATGGAGGTTTACTGTGTATCCCTGGAACTTGGGAGGTTAAGGAGTGATTTAATCAACGTTTTCAAGTTAATTATGGAAACTGATAGGGTAAACGGAGAGAAACCATTCCCATAGAATGTGGAGTCTAGGAAATGGAGGCATCGTCTAAAAATCGAAACTTATTCTAAATGCTTTTCAGGAGTGAAATGGAGAAACACTTCGACACACCAGGTGCAGTATCAGTTTGAATCTCTCTTCCACAAACGGCAATTGATGCTGCGCCACATGTTTACATTTACATTAAATCTAATGTTGTTGAAAAATATCATTAACAACTGACACACTTTAGAGGCAGAGCGAAGGGGAGACAGAGTGCGAGGGGAACTTGACAGAACCTCAGTAACAATCCCCATTGTTTGCCCAGAACTGCGTTGGGGGCTTAGTGTAAGTGTTTTTAGGGGCGAGTGTTGGATCAGTGTTTTATACTTTCAAAATGTAGTGACATTTCCAGCAAGGGCAAGAGTTAAAGGTTCAAAATTAACGAATAAATGGCTGGTATGTCCTGGGAGAGACAGAGAGGGATAGAGAGATGACAAGACTGGGAGTGGGTGAGATGGTGTGAGAGAGATACAAGCATTCATGTAAAGAGGCAGAGACAGGGAGAGAAAAAGAGACATGGAAAGAGGGAGAGGTAGAGACAGACAGAGACAGAGACAGACAGGGAGAGGGGGAGACAATGGCAGAGGGAGAAGAAGCGACAGAGAGAGAGGGAGAGTCAGAGACAGACGGAGAGAGGGAGAGATATAGACAGTGATCAGGAAAGACAGTGAGAGACACAGAGATAGTGGAGAGACAGAGACAATCGATAGACAGAGGGACGGGTTGTGTTCAAATAAATGGAGAAGGAAATGAAGTTCTGTGTAACTCTCATTCTTTGAATATCGTCAGGGGCCCCTGGGGTTACATTACGCAACAGTGAATCTGTGCACAGATAGACACACACACACATCACATGCAAACACACACACACTTTGCAAGTCACACCACCTTTCAGACATGCAACTGAGAAAGCCGAACTTCACTGGTAAATGCACGTGTCTTGATTCTTACAGTTCCATGTGCCATAAGATTGACCTTATCGCCAACCTTGTAAATAAAGCCCAAGCCTTTTGCTCACTATGCAAGCTTGATGCTGAAAGAGGTTGAATCAAAGGCATCCTGCGTGACAATGGCTTCCCTGATCAAATCATTTGTCGCTGTATAACGCATAAACTTATAAACGGGCCTAAGGCCCTCATTTTCTGCCCCAAAATGTGCACAGTCTACCTCGGATTCGCCTGGAATGGTAATGTACCCCAACAATTTGAGCAAGAGGTGAAGCTCGCTGTTTCACGCTGCTGCTATGCATTTGCAACTCGTGTGATATTCACAACGAACAGGATGCTGCTGTGAAGCCAAAAAAGACATTCTGCCAATCACACAATGAGTAATGTGATATATGAATTTCAATGCCAGTGTGATGCTCATTGTATAGGCCGTACATCCCAAGGACTGACAGATCGTATTAAACAACATGTCCCTTCTGCTATTCGCAATGGGTAAGGTACCGGACATATCCAAACAACCCGTGCTTGCAAAACTCAAAACACAATGTCCAACTTCAGATGTGATTCCACGATTGGGTAGCACTTGTTAAATTATTCTCAGTGTGCTAGGAATTATGCTGACAACTAATTTAAAATTGTCAGTCAGGCCGCAGCGTGGCATATTTCAGCGTACTGGAAGCTGCCCATAATAAATCACAAATCCTTGCACAATGCAGACTGAAGGAACATGTGCACATATTGTGCCTGTTTCAAAATCAGTGACAGCCATTCGCTGGTTCATTCCTCTGGGCAATGCCTTGACCAATCATAGTCAAGCTGCCTGATTTAAATTTTAAACAAAGCATGGCAGTTAACTGTCAATCACCATAAACTGGTGCATTCTCCATGACAACACCTCTGTCAATCAGAGTCTGCTAGCCAACCAATCAACAGTCTCTTCCCATATTGTATTAATATGTTGGTTTCCCTTACATTGGAATTCTCGCGCTTTGTCCTGAAGAGTACAAGAAGAAAATCGTTGACAAAATGTCTCCATTTTCAGCAATACTCTATTTCTGTGCGACCAAGCGTTTATTATTAAATGATTCACAGGTACAGACGTGATCCATTTTGCATTGTTATTAAATGCGTCACGTTTACCAGATTAGGTCCAGTTTGCCATATTAGCAAATCGTTCACAAATACTAGATGTGCTTCAGTGTGCATTATCATTAAATGCTTCCCATTTACTAGATGTGGTCCAATCTTTATGAAATTCTTCACTATTATTAGATGTGCTTCAGTCTGCATTATTATTAAATGGTTCACATTTACCAGATGACGTCCGGTTTGCAATATTATTAAGTGTTTCATGTTTATATTATGAGGACAAGAGTGCATTATTATACTGACTAAGCAAGTACTAAGTATGGTCCAATATGCATGATCATGAAAATCTTCACATTTGCCGCACACAGCTCTGTGTGAAATGGGAAATGTTGGCTTTGTGGTAATGTAAATGAGTTAATTATCCAGAACCCAGGCTAACACCCTGGGATCACCGAGTCAAATGCCATCATTGTTGCTGGTGAAACTTAGATTCAATTAACTACCACAAATTTGGAATTGAAAGCTCGCCTCACAATAGTGCTGTGGAACTATCCTTACTTGTTCTGGCCTGCATGTGAGTCCAGACCCACTGCAATGTAGTTGACTGTTAATTGTCCTCTGAAATGTCCTAGCAAGTCAGTCAGTTGTCAAGGGAAATTAGGCATAGGCGACAAATGCTGGCCTCGACAGTGATGCCCACATTCCATGAAAGAATTATAAAAGTCTTAACAATTCACATTTCCCAGGTATGCTCCAGTTTGCATTCTTATTGAACACAATGTGCACTATTGTATAAATGTTCATATTTACCACGTATGGTCTTTTGTGCTTTATTATTAAATGCTTCATATTTCCCAGATATCGCCCAGTGTGCATTATTAAACATTGGACATTTACCGGATGCGGCGCAGTGTACATTATTATTAAATCATTTACTTAACCAGATTTGGTACTGTGTGCAATATTATTTAATGCTTCACATGTACCTGATGTGGTCCAGTGTGCATTAGTGTTAAATTCTTCCCATTTACCTGCTGTGGTCCCGTTTGCATTGATATTAAATCTTTCACATTTATCAGAAGTAATCTCGTGACCATTACTTTTACATGCTTCAAATTTACAAGATGTGATCCAATTTGCATTATTACTGAATGCTTCACATTCACCAGATGACGTCAAGTCTGCATTATTTCATGCATCACACTTACCAGATGTGGTCCACTGTGCATTAATATTAAATGATTCACATTTACCCAATGTCGTCAATCTGCATTATGGTTAAATGCTTCACATTCAACGGATGTTGCACAACGTGCATTATTATTCAATTATTCAATGTGTTACGTTTACCAGATGTGATGCAATGTGCATTATTTTTAAATGCTTCAATTTACCAGATTTGGCAACGTGCAGATTCACATTACATGTTTCCATTTTTACCAGATGTGGCCAGTGCGTATTCTAATTAAATAAATCATATTTCCCAGATGTGTCCAGTGTGCATTATCATTAAATGCTTCACATTTACCAAATGTGGTCACGTTTGCTTTGGCATTAAATGCCTCACACAAACTAGATGTGGAACAGTGAGCATTATTTTTTATTGACTCGCATTTACCAGATGTGGTCAATGTACACCATTATTAAATGCTTCATTTTTAGCAGATGTGGTCGAGTAATCAATATTATTCAATAATTCACGTTTACAAGATGTGGTGCAGTGCACAGTATTATAAATAATTTACTTTACCTGATTTGGTATACTGTGCAATATTATCAAATGCTTCACATTCACCTGATGTGGTCCAGTGTGCATTATTATTCCATGCTTCGCATTTCCAAGATACGGTCCATTTTGCTGTTTTATTGAGGATTGAACACTTACCACACATGATGCAATATGCATTATCATTAAACTTTTCGCATCTTCCACAGTTAGGTCTGTGTGCAATGCAAGGTGGTGGTGTAGTGCTGATGTCACTAAGTTATTTATCTCGAGACACAGTTGGATTGCCTGCGGCCATGGTTTCAAATGCCGCCATAAAAGTTGGTGGATTTTTAGTTTCAGTTAATTCATAATAATCCAGAATTGAAAGCTAGTTTGAATGCTGCAGCCATGAAACTTTTTTTGATTATCTAATCACCCATCTTGTGCACTAATGTCCTTTGGGGAAGAAATTCTGCCGTCATTAACTGGTCTGTTCTAATGTGAGTCCGGACCCACAGCAGTGTGTTTGGCTCTTAACTACAATCTGAAGAGGCCCATCAAGCCACCCAGTTATTAAAAGCAATTAAGGATGGGCAAAAAATGCTATCCTTGCCAGCGATGCCCACACCCCATGAAATACTTAAAAATTACTGAACACTTCAGATTTTCCACGTGTGTTCCAATTTCCATTATTTTTGAACAGTAGATATTTACCACGTATGGATTATTTACCAGTGTGCATTATTTACATTTATCAAATTTTGTTCCATTTGAATTATTATTAAATGATTCACATTTACCAGATATGGCACAGAGTGCATTATTATAATATTTTTTCATAATAACTAAATGTGGTCCAGTGTGCCTTATTATTAAATGGTTCACATTTACCAGATATGGCACAGAGTGCATTATTATAATATTTTTCATAATAACTAAATGTGGTCCAGTGTGCCTTATTATTAAATTGTTCACATTTATTAGAAGTGATGCAGTGTGCATATCACTAAAGTTATCAGATTTATGAGAGGTGGTCCATTCTGCATTACTAATATATTCATCATGTTAATCACATGTGGTCCCGTGTGCAGATTAATCAATGTTTCACATTTACCAGGTATATCCCAGACTGTATTATTATTAAATGTTTTGTAACAATCAGCTGTGGTCCAGTGTGCAATATTATTAAATGTTTCACATTTACTAGATGTCGTGCTGTCTGTATTACTGATATATTCATCACATTTACCATGTGTGGTCAAATGTACATTATTATTAAATGGTTCACATTTACCACTCGTGGTCCTGTGTGCATTATTAGTAAATGCAGACAGAAATGAAAATTGAAGGCAGAAAATTCAGAAATGAAAATGGAAGGCAGCGAATTACTGGATGAGTCTGGAAGACTGAGCAAACGGCAGTTAGACAATAATCAAAAAGTTTGGCAGTGCTCAATGGTATCTTTATACAGCTTCACATTCAGCTCTTGTAATTATTGTACAATTCTTGTAAAAACACAGAGAAATCCACACTCAGACAATCCGGACGTTGTATTTTAAAGTGTCCTCATTGTTGTCATGTAGGAAATGCTGCAGGGCACTTGATGCACAGCAAGATCCCACCAGCAGCAATGTGATAATAGCCAGATTTCAGTCCCCAAAAAGGGCAAATCTCCCTCTTCAAACTGGGAACAAGCTGCTGAATCTGCCTCACCATTTCAAATAACGACAAATCACATTGCTGCGTATGGCCTGTTTTTTATTTATTTACTAAAAGTTTAAATGGAGAAGGCGAGTGTGAAACAGAGTCAGAGAAGAGAAAGCTTGGAGGGAGATCGAGACACAGGGAATGAATGTGAAGACAGAGAGAAAGCTAACCTCAGAACTACAGTGCTCGCAATAATATATTCCCATGTGCAAATCAGCGCCCTTAGTTTATCAGCCTCACAGGTCCCACCTTTGCCGGAAACAGACTCAGTGATCCAGGAAACGAAAGCCCTCCCTCCTGCACCATCTCCTCAGCCAGAAATTCATCTGCTCTATCTTTCTAATCCTCTGCTCACTAGCGCGTTGCACCGGCAGTAATCCAGAGATTAGAACGTTTGAAGTCTTGCTTTTTAATCTGTTATCTAGCACCCTAAATACTTGTTGCAGGAGCCCATCCCTCTTTCAACCTATGTCGTTGGTACCAATGTGTACAACGACCTCTGAATGTTCACCCTCCCCTTTCAGAATGTCCTGGAACTGTTCCATGATATCCTTGACCCAATTCCAGGCAGGCAACATACCATCCTGGAATCACGTTTGCCGCCAATTAAGGCCTACCTGTACCCCTTATGATAGAATCCCCTATTACAATAGTTCCCCACTCCTTTTCCTTCCCTCCTGCGCAGCAGAGCCACCCGTGGTGCCACAGACTTGGCTTTTCCCGCGTTCCCTGAGGACCTATCTCCCCCAACAGTGTCCGAAGCGGAATATAGATATGGAGATGGACCAAGGGGACTCCTGCACTACCTGCCTAGTTCTTCTACTCTGCCTGGAGGTTACCCATTTCCTTTCTGCATGAGCAGTCTTTACGTGCGTTGTGACCACCTCCCTGTGCGTGCTATCCACGATGATCTCAGCCTGGCGGATGCTCCACATTGTCCCCAGCCGCTGCTCCACATCCAAAACGCTGATTTCGAGTAGCTGCAGCTGGAGACACTTCCTGCACGCGTGTTCGCCCTGGATATTGGAAGTGTCTCTGACTTCACACACTGCACAGGAGGAGCACACCACCTTGCCGAGCTGCCCATCATAACTTACTCTTAATTTATCCCCTTAAATTACCCAAAACATATATTATATCAACTAAGGACATTGATTCCCTAAAAAACCTACCAAATATATCCAAGAAAAACTGTCGTCTTTCCCTTTACCTTTAGTTACCAACCCAGCTATTTGAAGTTATTCTCCAACAACTGTTACTCACCAACTGTTGTGTGGTGAAGAAACTTAATTATCCACTACAATATTTAAAATGATTTGTTTTTGTTTCAAGAATCAATATTTCAATTGATTCCAGGCCTTACCATGTTTTGTCTGTTTATTCATTTGATTCCTCCAATAATCATTCCTTTGTCTTTGTCTCAGCTGTTGTTGCACTTCTAAATCCCAGTGAACATACTCAAATATTTTCTCTTCTATTAGCTTGATATAAGTTAGGTTAAAACAGAAACTGGATTCTCGTATTACTCAAATGACATATTGCACGTTGCGACACAATAGTTGCCTAGTTAAAGATAAATGCAGTTCAACTGATTTTACCCCACCTTAGCACATTTATATTGTCGATGGATGTTTAATTGTGTATCCAAGGAAAAGTTACAAACCATTTACTGATCATGCTATCATTCATAAAGTATGAAGTTGACTAATTCCTTTCTTAATGAGTCCACTCATAAATTATTATTAAGATTAAGTACAGTTAGTCAATTTAAGACACCATTCCAAGGACCTCCAATTCCCAAAAGGACAAAATCAACCTCCTGAATCTCATTTTTGTTGTTGAGCGCTCTTTCCATTCTCTAGCTCATGAATGGTGCGATCTGCACAAATTTTACATTTTCTTACCTTCATAAATATCATAACCCCAAATGACTACTGATGATGAAGAATGTTATTATCTGTTAAAACTTCATTGACACTCCTCAGATTGAAGACTGTCACCACACCTGCTGATCACCTCACTCGATGACAGTTATTATCCTTTCACAGGAGTGCTGTTAATACCTAAACTATTATGATGCAAGTACATACAATTAAACAACAGATTATGCATGCTGGCTTTTTATTTACCTCAGATACCCCTTTACTGTTGATAGGAAATGCACAAAATTATACTGATTTTTTAAAAAACCTAAGTTTCCCAAATTCAAATAATGGTGTCGTCAGTTGACAATATCTTCCATTTATTTACCTTAAAAAAAAGGTTTTTCATCAATACTCAGCAACCACCCAGACGGTATTTCCATCAACGTTTTTGAAAATTATGTATGTTTATAACCATTTAAACTCAGATAGATTTCCTTTTGAGTACTTGGAATAGCAACTCATAATAATTTCTTTATTATTGATTTAAATGTCATAAACAATTATTTCCATGTTTCGTGCTTCAGATGAGTTCCTCAGAGACAATAATTTCTACAGTTGTTATGGAATCTGTCTGCAAATAATTACAAAGATTTTCTCTAGAAAGATAATAAATAGAAACAAATGTATGAATGAATTAATGACAATTCCTGACTTTTTGAAGAAAGAAGGCCAAGCCTTCAGATCAAAATATCACCATGCTGTCATAAATGTTGCAAAAGTCTTAAAGTGCTGAAGTCGATTAATCTCTGTGACCATATGGTCCACCTATTTAGAGAAGCAAAGAACTCAAGGTCCATTCGGCTTGGAGCCAGATGAGTTAATTCAATCCAGATATCTGTGGCAATTTAGAAACAGTAATGATCACAAAATCCTATTTATATTTCACAAAAAATGCCATTCAGCAAATTGTTAAGTTGCTAGTGGAAAGGGTTAACTCTACTAGTTTTAAAGTGGTGAAGCAAAAGTTCTCTGGATGGAATGACATCCCACCTCTCTTTCCAAAAGCAAATTACAAAGAAACACATGTTCAAACCAATTCTAACCACTTTTTAACGAGGGAGAATCCTGACGAGACAACATGCTTTTTCCTTGAAAAAGCCGCTCTGAGACATTCTTGACCCGAGCACCACAGAGGCAACACACAATCATGGAGCCTCGTTTGCGGCCACAGTAACGCCTGTTCGCCTCAAAATTGAATCTCATATCACTATGGATCTCCCATTCTTTTTCCTGCCCTGCTGTCCAGCAGAACCATCCGTGATGCCACGAAATTGGCTGCTGCTACTACTGCTGCTGCTGCTGAGAGACCATCCCACCGACAGTATCCAAAACGGTATATCAATTTGACAGGGGATGGCCACAGGGGACTCCTGCACAACCTGCCTGCGCCTACTCCTCCTCCTGGTAGACAGCCATCCCTCTTCTGCCTGTGCAGCCATTATCTGTGGTGTGACCACCTCGCTAAACATGCTATCCACTGCGTCCTCAGCACCATGGTCCTCACTGGATACAGGGGTGCGGTGCTTATGGATTGGACAATTGCTAAATTGTAACTCTGATGAAAATGGGAGCGAAGGATAGACCTAATAATCACAGGCCAGTTTGCCTAACCACAGTCGTGGGCAAATTATTGGAATCTATTCTGAGAGACAGGATAAACTGTCACTTAGATAGGCACAGGTTAATCAAGGATAGTCAGTATGGAATTGCTAAGGGAAGATCTTGTTCGACCAACTTGATCACATTTTTTGAAGCAGTAACAAGGAAGATAGATGAGGGTGGGCAGCTGATGTGGTCAACATAGAATTTAGCAAGGCTTTTGACAAGTTGCCACATGGCAGACTGGTTAAAAAAATAATATCCCCATGAGATTCAGGGAAATGCAGCAAGTTGGCTACAAAATTGGCTCAGTGGCAGGAATCAAATTGTAGTTGTTGACGGATGTTTTAGCGACAGGAAGGCTCTTTCCAGTAGCGTCCCGCAGAGCTCAGTACTGGGTCTCCTGCTTTATGTGGTGTAGATTAATTATTTGGACGTTAACGTACTGATCATGATCAATAGGTTTGCGGACGACATGAAGATTGGCCCTGTGGTAGATATCGAGGAGAGTAACTTTCGGCTGCAGGAAGATATTGATGGCCTGCTCAGATGGGCAGAACAAGTGGCAAATGGAATTCAACTTGAAGAACTGTGAGGTGGTGTTTTTAGTGAGGTCAAACGAGGCAAAGGAAGACATGATTAAAGAGAAAATACTGAGAAGTGTAGCGGAAGTGAGGGACCTTGGAGTCAATGTCCACAGATCCCTGCAGGTAGCAGGACAGGGTCGATAGGTGGTTCAGAAGGCATATGGAATCCCTTCCTTTATTAGCTGTGGTACAGAATATAAGAGCAGGGAGGTTATCCTGGAACTGTATAACTCATTGGTTATGCCAAAACTTGAGAACTTTGTGCAGCTCCAGTCACCTCATTACAGCAAGGATGTAATTGCACGAGACAGGGTACAGAGGAGATTTGCGAGGATCTTGCCAGCACTGGAAAAATGCAGGTAGGAGGAAAGATTGGAGAGGCTGTGGTTATTCTCCTTCGAACAGAGAAGGCTGAGAGGAGATCTGACTGAAATGTACAAAATATTGAGGAGCCTGGATAGAGTGGAGGTGAAGGATTTATTCACCTCAGCTGAGAGGTCAGTGACGAGGGGGCATACCTTTAAACTGACTGCGAGAAAAATAGAAGGGAGATGATGAAGCAATCTTTTCACCCAGAGGGTGGTCGGGATCTGGACCTCACTGCCTGAAAGGGTGGTTGAGGCAGAGACTATCGACTTATTGAAAATGAGTCTGGATATGCACCTCAGCTACCATTTTCTGCAGGGCTAAGAACTAAATGTTGGAAGGTGGGATTGGAATTGGTGGATCCTTTTCCGGCTGGCACAGACACGATGGTTCAAAGTGGCCTCTTTTTGTGCCTTAAACATTTTATGTTCCTTTGATTGTATGGTTCTTGGAAGCTTAAAATAATAAATTATTCCTCTTTTCCGCTGATATTTGTTCTATGCTTTTTACCAATCATTTTCCTCGTAATTCAAATGACATCTTATTCACAGGTGTTGCGGATCTATGTCTGGTTGTTTCCGTTAGCAATTCCCTTCCCTGAATGTAAAACGTTGGTCAGACTAATCAGAGCAAGATTCCACTCAAATTCACGATCAGTCATTTCGTATTAGCTTTTATCAACGTCTGGCCCCAAGTTGCACCATTGTATGTTTTGGGGTTTTGAGGCGTAAAACACATTTATTTAAAAATTCTCAGTTCTAAATTTTCAACTTATTACAATGGGGTTCTCAGCTGTGCCTGACCTGACGAGGTACTAATAACGGCTACTTATGAATCCAGTATAATTTATTAAGCAAGATGTTCGAAATACTTAACAAAAAAACACTGAAGACAACATGGAAGTTTCTTACCCTTCAAGGCCAGGATTCCTTGAATGTTGCCAGCACAGGCGATCCCTTTGTTCTCCTATCTCTGAATTGACATTACGTTGAACCGCGTTTCTGAATAATTACACCACAAACATCATTGTTAAGTGTACCAGCAAAGACTCTGATTTTCCATCTTTTGGGATTCCGATTCCTTCTTATGATATCCTTTAAATTAACTGTTCCATTAGTTTCACGTGAGATTTCATGCTGTCACTGCACCTCTGTAATTAGAGTGGAGTACGCGAAAAATATGTCTATCTCTTATTTCCGAGGCTCCTATAGGTAATATTGCACTGTGTGAACAAATATCACATCCTTGTAGATACAAAACAGTTAAACATCAACCTTTCATCTTCTTATGAACAATACCAACGGCAGTAAACAATTCACCTCAACATTCCCAGGCTTTTTAAATATAAATGTTTTCTTCTACAGCTATTGCTAATTGATCAAGTCAGTTAGCATATTTATTAAACTGCATGGTTCTTGTTTAATGATAGGTGTCATATCCAGTTCAAGCTTCTTTCACATCAGTTCCTTCAGGGAGTGCAATCACTCTCCTCCTGACCCCTTTACGAAGGTCATCTCTTTCCTTCTGCTCACTGCTCATTATCTTTTTGAATTCCTGCTAATTTACTTCCGATCTTCCTGCTCACGACCCCCTTCTTCCTGTCCCTAACAACTCTAGTATTTGTATTTACTTTTCCAGGCCATTTTCTTCTGGACCTCCAGCGGTCTCCTCTTGTCAATTAACCACTGGATCTTTAAGCTGGTCTCAGTTGCTTTGTTTATTCATTAATTTAATAATTGATGTAACTGGATATTTTATGGCGCTCTTTCACTGCTCTCTGAACTCGGACTGAGTGGCAACATAAATAAATGTGTTCGTACAGCAACTTAAATTCCGTAGATTGTATGCGACATTTTCAAAGACATAATAAGAATCATCATCTAAGAAATGACCAACACGAAAAATGTATAGCATATACACCAGCCACAGAAATATGAAACTGCCAGATATGCTGAAGAGTAAAATCATAGACTTCCTTCTTCTCTGCATTTCAGAGTCACTGTGATTATCGTTCTTGCTCTGACACCTCAGTCTCTGACGAACGCGACCGGTCACTAAAATGTGTCTGAAAGTCAGAGCGTTCAGCAACAGAATTAAAATGAAAGGCAATAATGGTGTTAAAACTTTTTCAAACATTCTAAATCCAATCCATCGAGGGTCAGTAAAATAGCTTCGCTTATTATAACAGCGCCATTCGACATTGTCGATTACCCATCTAGGTTTAAATCTAAAGTAGATGGGAATATTTTTTAGACAGAGCAGAATGCCAGTTGTTGTTAGAACCACAGTTGCAGTTTTCCTGGTGCAATATTTTGATTTCAGCTTCAGGCAACAAATGGCAGCAAATCGATCAGATGTGAAAGCGATGGTGAACCAGACGGAACAGTCGAGGGCTGCACGGATCAGGAAATAGCGAGAGCGACACACAAAGGTGAGGTCCAGGAAATCTAATGTGAAATAAAGCCTATTGATTCTCCGGAGTATGATCTCAGTGATAATGAACAGTAGATCCGCCGTTGACATGGCCACCAGGTAGCGGGTGGTGCAGGTGGAGAGTCCGCAATTTCCCTTGGACAGTATCACAATTGACACTAAATTAACTGGAAAGGAGAGAAGGGAGAAGTGGCTGTAAATTACTGAAAAACATTCTCTGCTTCTCAACCCTGGCAAAAAGGATATTAGCACCAAAACAGTGTTGATTGGGATCGGGTCACATCGGGTCCATGACCCCAACCTGCCTCCAACACAAGTAGTTCCAGATTTAACAAATCCTGGACGAGGAGCTGCAGCACCCCGCTCACCGGACGCTGGTCAACTAGTTAAATGTAGCAATGAGGAGCCAAAGAATGGGTAGACTGGAGAACTATACCCGGTCTCCAACCACTCCCACTGTCGGAACCCATCCCGGACTCGAATCACTCCCTGGGGTCGAAGAAATCCATCTCTGACTCGAACCAGTCCCTCGGATAGGTGACACTCATACATTTTGGACCACTCCCTCTGATGTATAATTGTGTGACAGTGAAAAGGGAGTTTCATATTTCAATGCAAATGTGATCAAAGCACAGACATTTATTTCTACAGGAATATCATTAAAAGAAAAGTGTCATAATAACGTATTAGAAAGGTGGTGATTGAACACATAAATAATGTGTACTCTTCTGGACTATACATGATAAAACTATCCAGGGTAACCAGCAGGTGCACGTATTCTTCACAGAAATAATACCATAACTGGGAGATAATAATTATTGGGATATGTTGTGGCTCTGTTATGTCGATAAGAGAAGGATGAGTGTTGAACTAATAGAGGCCTTTAAAATTATATAAGGGTTAGAGAGGGATAACGTGGACCTGATATTTCGACCTTTGCTGGTGACCAGTTCTGCATTCCCTGAAAATAAGATTGTCATCAATAAATTCACGATGGAATTCAAGAGAGACCTATTTAGTCGGAGTGCTCGGAACGTGGAATTGAGACCTCTTGGAATAGCTACAATGGAAAAAAATAAGAAGAAGCGAGGTTAGTACATGAGGGAGACAGGATTGGAAGGATATACAGATAGGATTAGATGAGCTGGAATGAAGAGAGGCTCGTGCAGAGCAGGAAGACAGTCCTAATCTGGCGGTACAGAATGCCCATATTCTGTGCTGTAAAATCAGTAACTTGTCTATCAACAAGTCATAGTCATCAGTGTTTTTCGTCATATTGAAGAGGATTATTTATTATTGCAGTACATTTATGGCCAAACGCTTACAAGACTGTGCTCGGGAAGTAAATTAATCAGCACCTGATAGTGCTGTCAACAACATTACTTCGAGTAAGAGTAAGATGGGGAACAGCATTGAATACAATGACAGATACTCCAGGAAATACGTGTTCCCTGGAGTTACGTGGTCCACATTATTTAGTCAGACACAATCAGTGCAATTCTAGAGTGACAGAGAGTGCCAGTTATACATGATCGCTGAGGTCAGGTGCTCCACTCCAGTAAGTGCACACACACACTGTATAATTCTACATTAACACAGAATTCCGGTAATCCTTCCACTCTGAGATTTTCCTGCTTTGAACTGTGATTCCACAGAACACAACATTCCACATAGAATTAGAATTAGAATTAGAACATTACAGCGCAGTACAGGCCCTTCGGCCCTCGATGTTGCGCCGACCTGTGAAACCATCTCACCTACACTATTCCATTTTCATCCATATGTCTATCCAATGTCCACTTAAATGCCCTTAAAGTTGGCGAATCTACTACTGCTGCAGGCAGGGCGTTCCACGCCCTTACTACTCTCTGAGTAAAGAAACTACCTCTCACATCTGTCCCATATCTATCACCCCTCAACTTGAAGCTATGTCCCTTCGTATTTGCCATCACCATCCGAGGAAAAAGACGCTCACTATCCACCCTATCTAACCTTCTGATTATCTTATATGTCTCTATGAAGTCACCTCTCCTCCTCCTTCTCTCCAACGAAAACAACCTCAAGTCCCTCAGCCTTTCCTCGTAAGACCTTCCCTCCATACCAGGCAACATCCTAGTAAATCTCCTCTGCACCCTTTCCATAGCTCCCACATCCTTCCTATAATGCGGTGACCAGAACTGCACGCAATACTCAAGATGCGGTCTCACCAGAGTTTTGCACAGCTGCAGCATGACCTCGTGGCTCCGAAACTCGACCCCCCTACTAATAAAAGCTAACACACCATATGCCTTCTTAACAGCCCTATTAACCTGGTTAGCAACCTTCAGGGATTTATGCACCTGGACACCAAGATCTCTCTGTTCATCTACACTGCCAAGAATCTTCCCATTCGCCCAGTACTCTGTATTCCTGTTATTCCTTCCAAAGTGAATCACCTCACACTTTTCCGCATTAAACTCCATTTGCCATCTCTCAGCCCAGCTCTGCAGCCTATCTATGTCTCTCTGTACCCTACAACATCCTTCGGCACTATCCACACCTCCACCGACCTTAGTGTCATCTGCAAATTTACTATCCCACCCTTCTACACCCTCTTCCAGGTCATTTATAAAAATGACAAAAAGCAGTGGCCCCAAAACAGATCCTTGCGGCACACCACTAGTAACTAAACTCCAGGATGAACATTTGCCATCAACCACCACCCTCTGTCTTCTTTCAGCTAGCCAATTTCTGATCCAAAGCTCTAAATCACCTTCAACCCCATACTTCCGTATTTTCTGCAATAGCCTACATAATTGAGTAACTTTACAATACAGAGTGTCTCGAGCTTGAAACAGTTGAGTCAATAGATTGAAACTGCACAGATAAATCAGGAAATTAATGCAATTATATTATTGAGTGTGTGTCTGTGTAACTGTAACCATTCGATCTCATGTAATATTATTATTCTCATGGTAATCGAAGAAACCAGCTCATACACAGATTTACAAATCTTCACTGTTTAGGGATACTTACCAGGAACGCCAATTACAGCAAGGATCACATAGAATATGTTCCTCACCCATTGAATTGGTCCGTGCATTTTTTGCTTGGAGTGATCGGTCTGTTCGTGCTGCAGGTAATATTTCTGAAATACATTCTGAGGTGACACATTCCCAGTGCATTAACTTTATACCCTCTCGGATCGCCAAGGGGATACTGAAGTTGCAAAATTGTTCGAACAGTTTTTCTTAATTTTTGAACAAACAGATTACAGCAGCTGTGTTAATTCCCTGTTGATGGAATATATTTTCCTCTAAAATTGGATTGGACCCATCCCCACCCCCAAGTCTGGACAAGTCTGATCACAATAAGCAACTAATCATAACTGGAAGCTGAGTTAAATAGAAATAAGGAAGTCCTGGAAAATTCATGAGTCCCATCTGTAGATTTCATGTTGTTTTAGTGATGGCCTTCACTCTGCATGACTATTCAGAAATTAAATTCCTAACGTCAGGGAAGCCTGTAACGGATGTTCGTCTATAATTTGGATGCTCTCTTTAGCTGTGCAATTCCGTTCAACAATTCATATATTTCAACAAAACGGGGGATAGAATGGTTGCAACACAGCAGTTGGCCATTTTGTCTGTGTTTGCCCGTGTCAGCTCTCTGCACGGGCAGCTCAGCTAATCTCATTCCCACATCTGATCATCACTAACCTGCATTGTTTTTCTCTTCAGTTGTTTATTCAATTCGCTTCTGATTGAATCTATCTTCACCACTCTCTCAGCCAGTTCATTTCAAATCCTCAAAACGTGCTTTGGAAACATACGTTTTCCCTCATGTCGTTTTGATTCTATTGCCAATCCCTTAAACCTGTGTCCATTAGTTTTCGCCAGGTTTGTCAATGAGAGCAGTTTCTCTCTATTTACTCTGTTGAAACAGCCCATGGTTTGGAACAACTCTATCAAACTCTGTCTCAATTTCCTCTTGAAGGAGAACAACCCCGATTCTGTCATCTGTCGGCATAAAACATCTGTCACCCCTGGAATTTTCTCTTGAACATTTTCGACACCCGCTCTAAAGCCTATACATTGTTCCTCAAAGTGTGGTGCCTAGAACTGGACACAATGGCAGGATTTTCAATATTGTTCTCTCCCTCACGCAGTCCGAGCTACTCCGTTTCCCTTTTCAACCTCTTTATCCGATACATCGATGATTGTGGCTGTGTCAAACCCTTGTTCACATCGAGCTGGAAAATGTAATCAAACTTGCATTGAAATATCTGTCCCTCCCTCGCCTGAAAACGGTCCATCTGTGACTCCTCACTTCTCTTCCACGAGTGGTGCAGTGGTTAGCACTACAGCCTCACAGCTCCAGAGACTCGGGTTCGATTCTGGGTACTGCCTGTGCGGAGTTTGCAAGTTCTCCCTTTGTCTGCGTGGGTTTCCTCCGGGTGCTCCGGTTTCCTCCCACACGCCAAAGACTTGCAGGTTGATAGGTTAATTGGCCATCATAAATTGCCCCTAGTTTAGATAGGTGGTAGGGAAATATATAGGGACCGGTGGGGAAGTGATAGGAATACGGGATTAGTGTAGGATTAGTATAAATGGGTTGTTGATGGTCGGCACAGACTCGGTGGGCCGAAGGGCCTGTTACAGTGCTGTATCTCTAAACTAAAATTCCTTCTCTCCATTTAATCGGACAGATTCTACATCAATATTTACTGTGATCCACCAACTTCCACAGTAATCTTGACCACACCTCCTCAAACTCCACTTTGCCGAAATAGTAACTTCCATTCTCTCAGTTACCTCATCGACTTTTGTTCATTTAAACGATGCCATCTTCCATACCAGAGTTTCTGCAGTCTCTTAATTTCACGTTAACCGTGCATTCCTCACATCGGTTTTGCAGAGGCCTCAGCTTTATCTGTTCCATCACCCGAGTGACTGTCCTCACCTCCTTCCCTACCTTCCAGAAACATGATATTTATTCACTTATTCTCACTTTCCATTCCAACCGCCTCCACCTTCAACAAATCATCCTCCTCCATTTCCACCATGTCCACCTAAAATCGCGAACAAAATATCTTTATTCACTCTTCCATCACACCCAAGGTGTGGTTTGCTTGCCCGAAGCTCCTTTCTATGCAAGTGCAAGATATGCAACAGATAACCTCTCACCTACGATCATAAGGTAATTAGCAATAAATGCGGGAGTAGGCCATTCAGCCCATAGATCATGTTCCACCATTCAATACCTCAATGGCTGATCTGACCACGGCTGTAATTCCAATTTCCCGCGAGACAACAGTAAGCCGTGAAAAGTCAGGCTAAACCGGCCTTGAATATATTCAATGAACCAGACTCCACTGACTCTGGGTAAGTGAATTCTGAATGCGATGGAACTTTCAAAATAAGAAATTCCTCCTCATCGCAATTTTAATTTGGAGACTGCTTATTCATAAACTGTGCAGAATGTGCTGAGCACAGGGCGGGGCAGGGCACCAATAAAGAACAAAGGACAAAGAAAATTATGGCACAGGAATAGGCCCTTCGGCCCTCCAAGCCAACGCCGATCCAAATCCTCTATCTAAACCTGTCGCCTATTTTCTAAGGGTCTGTATCTCTTTACTTCCTGCCCATTCATGTATCTGTCCAGATACATCTTAAAAGACGCTATCGTGCCCGCGTCGACCACCTCCGCTGGTAATGCATTCCATGCACCCACCACCCTCTGCGTCAAGAACTTTCCACGCATATCCCCCCTAAACTTTCCCCTTTCACTTTGAACTCGTGTCCCCTTGTAATTGAATCCTCCACTCTGGGAAAAAGCTTCTTGCTATCCACCCTGTCTATACCTCTCATGATTTTGTACACCTCAATCAGGTTTCCCCTCAACCTCCGTCTTTCTAATGAAAATAATCCTAATCTACTCAACCTCTCTTCATAGCTAGCGCCCTCCATACCAGGCAACATCCTGGTGAACCACCTCTGCACCCTCTCCAAAGCATCCACATCCTTTTGGTAATATGGCGACCAGAACTGCACGCAGTATTCCAAATGTGGCCGAACCAAAGTCCTATACAACTGTAACATGACCTGCCAACTCTTGTACTCAATACCCCGTCCGATGAAGGAAAGCATGCCGTATGCCTTCTTGACCACTCTATTGACCTGCGTTGCCACCTTCAGGGAACAATGGACCTGAACACCCAAATCTCTCGGTACATCAATTTTCCCCAGGAACTTTTCCACACATCTGGGCTTGGTCGGAAGTAGCAAGATGAGGGTTGTTCCTTCTTTTTCCTTGGATGTGGGTATTGCTGGCGAGGCTGGGATTTGTATCCATCTTTTGTATCTCTTGGAAACGTGGTGGAGGGCCACCTTCTTGAAACGCTGGACTCCATCTCCTTTATGTGCACCCGCACTGCAATTAGAAAGGAGGCTGCAAGATTTTGACCAAGCAATAATGAAGAAATGGCGATGCCGTTCCAAATCAGGATGTCTGTGTCTTGGAGGGAGCATTCAAGTGTTCATGTTTCCATGCGTCTGCCGCCCTTATCCTTTTAGGTGTTAGCGGTCTGATGCTTGAAAGGAGCTGTCGAAATAAATTTAGTAACTTCTTGCGGTGTGATGTTATATATGGTGCACACGGCAGCCACTGTGTGCTGGTGGTGGAAAGCGTTAAGTGTTAGTATGGTGCATCGTATGCACATCAAGCAAGCCCATTTTCTTGGATTTTTCTGAGGCAGCACAGATCCAGGGAAGTGGAGTGTATTCCATTATTCCTGACTTATCCCTTGTAGATTGCAGATGTAAAAGTCAGTGAGTTATTTGTTGCACAAATCCCAAAGTCTGATCTTCTCTGGAGCAACAATATTTATTTGGCTGGCCCAGTTAAATTTCTGATCAAAGGTAACGACTGTGATATTAATAATGTGGTAATTGGGGAGTGACCACGACGATGAATATCAGGGGAGGTGGTTAGAATCTCTCTTGTTGGACAAGGCCATTTCATGGTTAATTTGTGTTGCGATGTTTAGTTGCCTTTCATCAGCCCAAATCTGATGCAAACAATACAAAAAATGCAGTGCTTTTTGTGGGAGTGAAAGAAGACAGTTTCAGTTTGTCCGTCATTTTTCCAGAATAAATTGCTTCTCAACCTGGCCTCAATCTTCGACCGTATAATTGAAAGTGGAAAATGACAGGATAGTTGGGGGAAGTATAAACTATCGTTGGTCGATTTGTTGAAACAAGCCACGAGTTTCATGATTGAATGCGATAATTTTTAAAAGATACATTGTAATGATCAGGAGTACATGGAAAGTATGCTGTACTGTGTCATATCTGGACAAGAAGAGGGTTTCATGGTTTGCTGAAGTAAAGGTCACTTTCAAGCTCTCAGGTCTCAGCTCTTGATATCGAACCCGGTTGCAGAAATAAAATGTTGTGCATACTCCGGAAACTTCAGAGTTTGTCCAACACAGAAACCTGATGGAACCCTCATTGCTATCCCTTCGATAACTATCATGTATGTCGCAGTCAGTGTATGTTTGACTAAATAATTGGTAAGAGCTATTGTTTGGTAATCTTAGTTTGTTCTTAATTGCATCTTCCAGTTGATAACACGTGGTTTGAAATGGCAGCAATTAGTTATCCATAGAGAACAATGTTTTCTTTACCCTACCAGTTTCAATCTGATGCTGAGCAACTCAGTATTCATAAGCTAGACTCTTACAAGGCCTTGGTGTACAGTAACTTATCAGAGTTTAGAAAGATTCCAATTTCACATGAAATTGATTTTTACAGAAACTTTAAAGTTAAACAGTTTGTATTCATTAATACTTTAAATGAATAAACAGACTTTCTAATATATTTATCAACTACAACAATGCACTCATTATAACTTAATCATGTTTCATTACTTTTATAATCATGACTGGCGATTACTGAATGCCGAATCAATGCATGTAGATAATCCATAATACAAAATGCAGAGTCCGAAATGGCTGAAAAGACAAATGATAATCTTAAAATGGCTTCCTTGACCTTATTGGTTATTAAAGCGAATACAGTATCAAAATGCTAAAGTTTAGCTGCGATCACACGCTCCGTGGCTGCCCACAGCTATCCCTACAACCCAGGGATTTTCAAGGTTTACCCAAACTGGAGCCGCAGTAGTTGGCGGCGGACCTGGTAGGGGGTAGATAGACATACAAACACGCAATCACAGCAACAAAAGACTTACATTTGCCATAGAAAATACCATTTAAGATAACCACAGCAAATATTACTCATATTAGATACAGCAGATGTCACTTGAGCTAATCGCAGAGTATATTAACTCAACAATACACAGAAAATATCACTTCAACTGGTCACAGCAAACATTACTGAAAATTGCTGCAGAAAATGCCACTTAAACTGGAAACAGAAAATAACACTTAAACTAGACACTAGAAATATCACTTAACATTATCACAGCAAATTTCAGTTAACTTTAACACAGCAAAAACTGTGCCCATTTTCAGTATTTTTTTCTTTTTTGGGGATCATTTTACGTGATATTTTCTGTGTCCTTCTTATGTTGCACTTATTGTTACAAATTTAACTGATATCCATTGCTGTCATCTTCCGAACAGGTAGTTAATTTTGCCAACACATTTCTATATATTTTCAACAACCTGTCTATAAGCGGATTGTGATTCAAATGCTTTCCTTTTCTTTAAGAAAAAAACCCTGATGACGCATTCCTCCACTCCCTCAGCTTGTGAACCCTGACTTGTAACAGACTGTCACAACACTGTTCTTAAAGTTAAGTCAAAACAGTAGAGTTTATTAACACACAGTCATGAACTCGGGAGGGGGTTAAGTTCACAAGACACGCTCACAGACATACAAAGAAAGGTAAAGGCATCAAAAGGACAAAGGCAATTACCAAGTAGAAAATAACTTAATTACAAACTGACAGGGGCTTAAGTTGAAAATAGGGATGGTTTATTTTTTTTAACTAGCATAAAGTTTAACAAGGATTTATTTAGTGACGGTCATTCCTCCACAAGTGCCGATTGTGACTTGACGCACCATAACACTTCCAACAGTTGCTTCCAGTCCACTGGATGTGGCAACACTGCTCTGCTCAAGGCCAGTTAATTCTGCAACCATATTAATTACCTTTTCGATGACAAAACTATATAATGTGTAAATGTGGTGTAGGGGTTTTCGAGTATGTAAATATCTTAATGGGAAATAGCTTTATCTGTAATCTGATGTAGATGATGTTGATTTTCTGTTTGATTGTTTTCGCAAAAGTCGGAAAGCATGGAATCTTGCTGTCATATTCTTTAATTGGTCAATGGAAAATTCATACTTGTTGTTTCAAGATAACATTCTCTATAAGAGGTCAGACCAGACTGGACCTGATGTGTGTGTATCACTGAGCCAGGGGGAGAGCAGACCAGAAGCTCTGTGTTTGTGTCAGTGAGCCTGTGAGAGAGCTGATGGGCTCCACTGTGTCTGTATCAATGAGCCTGGGCAGAGAGCAGACCGGCCCCACTGAGCCTCTATGACTGATCCTGGGGCAAAGTGGACAGGGTCCACTGTGTCTGTGTCACTGAGCCTGCGGTGGAGCAGACCTGCCCCATTGTGCCTGTCTCGCTGAACCTGCGGTGGAGCAAACGGGCTCCACTGTATCTTTATCACTGAGCGGGGGGGAGAGCAGGCTGGCTCCACTGTGTCTGTGACACTGAGCCTGGGGGAGAGCAGGCTGGCCCCACTGTGTATGTATCACTCAGCCTGGGGTGGAGCAGGCTGGCCCCATTGTGTATGTATCACTGAGCCTGGGGCAGAACAGAGCGTCTCGACTGCGTCTGTATCACTGAGCCTAGGGAAAGCAGACCGACCCCACTGTGTCTGCATCACCGAGCCTGGGGCAGAGCAGACTGGCCCCATTGTGTCTGTACCACTCAGCCTGATGGAGAGAAGACCGGTCCCAATGTGTCTGCATCACTGAACATGGGGGAGAGCAGACGGGCTCCACTGTGTCTATATCACTGAACCTGGGGGAGAGCAGACCAGCTCCACTGTGTCTGTATCACTGAGCCTGACGGAGAGAAGACTTGCCCCACTCAATGTTACTGAGCCTGGGGAGAGAAGATTTACCCTGTTGTGTCTGTGTCACTGAGCCTGGGAGGGGAGCAGACCGGCCCACCAGTACCTGCATTACTGAGCCTGGGGGTGGGCAGACTGGCCCCACTGTGGCTGTTTAGCCGAGCCTGACGGAGGGAAGACCCGTCCCAATGTGTCTGTTTCACTAAGACTGACGCAGAGAGGACCGGCCCTCCTGTGCCTGTATCACTGAGCCTGGGAGAGAGCAGACTGGCCGCACTATGTCTACATCACTGAGACGGGGTGAGAGCAGACCGACACCACTGTGTCCGTGTGGCTGATCTTGGGGAAGAGCAGACCAACTCCACTGTGTTTTTATGAGTGAGCTTGAACGGGAGCAGACCGACTTCACAGTTTCTGCATCAGTGAGCCTTGGGGAGAGCAGATCGGCTCAACTTTGTCCTTATTACTGAGCCTGGGGGAGAGCAGACTGTTGCCGCTCTTTCTGTATCACTGAGCTGTGGGAGAGCTGACCGGCTTTACAATGCCTGTGTCACTGAGCCTGGGGGAGAGCAGCGTTACCGCACTTTGTCTGCCTCATTGACCCTGGTGGAGAGTAGCCTGGACCAACTGTATCTTTATCACTGAGCCTGGGGGAGAGCGGACCGGCCCCACTGTGTCTGCAACACTGATCCTGGGGTACAAATAACAAGGAACAAAGAACAGTACAGAACAGGAAACGGCCATTCGCCCCTCCAAGTCTGCGCCGATCTTGATGCCTGTCTAAACTAAAAGCTACTGCACATCCGCGGTCCGTATCCCTCTATTCCCATCCTATTCATTTATTTGCCAAGGTGCCTCTTAAAAGTTGTTTTCGTACCTGCTTCCACCACCTCTGCTGGCAGCAAGTTCCAGGCACTCTCCACCCTCTGTGTAAAAAACTTGCCTCGCACATACCCTCTAAACTTTGCCCCTCGCACCTTAAACCTATGTCCCCCAGTAATTGACTCTTCCATCCTGGAAAAAAGCTGCTGACTATCCACTCTGTCCACGCCAGTCATAACTTTGTAAACCTCCATCATGTCGCCCCTCCACCTTCGTCGTTCCAGTGAAAACAATCCGAGTTTATCCAACCACTCCTCACAGCCAATGCCCTCCAGAACAGACAACATTCTGGTAAACCTCTTCTGTACCCTCTCCAAAGCCTCCACGTCCCTCTGGCAGTGTGGTGACCAGAAATGTACACAATATTCCACGTGTGGCTGAACTAAAGTTCTGTACAGCTGCAGCATGACTTGCCAATTTCTAAACTCTAAGCCCCGACCGATGAAGGCAAGCATGCCGTCTGCCTTCTTGACTAACTTATCCACATGTGTTGCCACTTTCAGTGACCAGTGGACATGTACACCCAGGTCTCTCTGCCTGTCAATACTCCTAAGGGTTCTGCCATTTACTGTACACTTCCCAACTGTATTTGATCTTCCAAAATACATTACCTCACATTTGTCCGGAAAAAACTCCATCTGCCATTTCTCTGTCCAAGTTTCCAACCGATCTATATCCTGCTGTATCGTCTGACAATCCTCATCACTATCCGCAACTCCACCAACCTTTGTGTCGGCCGCAAACTTACCAATCAGACCAGCTACTTTTTCCTCCAAACCATTTATATATACTACAAACAGCAAAGGTCGCAGCACTGATCCCTGTGGAACACCACTAGTCACTGCACTTCATTCAGAAAAGTACCATTCCATTGCTCCCCTCTCTCTTCTGTGACCGAGTCAGTTCTGTATCCAACTTGCCAGCTCACCTCTGATCCCGTGTGACTTCATATTTTGTACCAGTCTGCCATGCGGGACCTTGTGAAAGGCTTTACTGAAGTCCATATGGACAACATCCACTCCCCTTACTTCTTCAATCATCTTCGTCACTTCCTCAGAAAACTCAATCAAGTTAGTATATCTTGGAAGATTTTAGAGCTGCAGGAGGTTACGGAGTTAGAGAGGGGCGAGAAAATCGAAGGAATTTAAAACAGGGATGACATTTTATCATCGGGGCGTTGCTGGTCAGGGAGCCAATGTAGGCCAGCGAACACCACGGTGATCGGAGAACGGGACTTGGTATCAGTTAAGACAAAGCCCACAGAGATTTGGATGATTCAAGTTTATGGAAGGAAGAATGTTGGAAGCCAGTCAGGTGTGCATTGGAATATTCAAGTCTGCAGATAACAATGTCATGGATGAAGATTGCAGCAGCAGATGAGTTGATCAAGGGGCCGAGTTGAGTAATGGACAGAAGTTGAAATCGGTGGTCTTAATGATGGTGCGGTTCTGTGCTCTTATCCTCATCTCAAGGTCAAATATGACATTGATGCTGCGCACAGTGTTGTTCAACTCAGACAGTTGCCAGGGAGGGGGTTGGATTTGATAGCCAGGGGACGATGTTTGGGCCAAGGGAAAAACACAACGGTCACTCTTCCCAATATGTGACTGGAGGAAATGTTTCTTCATCATGGATGCTCAGACAAGCATTCTGAGAAAATAGAGGCTGTCGAGGAGTTGAGATAGATGAATATGGTAATGTAGAGCCGGGTGTAGTCGACAGAAATGTGGAAGTTGATGCTGTACTTTGGATGATGTCTCTGAGGCACAGCATGCCAATGAGAAATATAAGTGGGTAAAATATAGATCCATGGGGGACACCAGAGGTAAAAGTGTTGGAGCAGGAAGAGAAACCACTGCAGGCAATTCTCAGGCTGTGATTAGATCGGTAAGAATGGAACGGGTTGTGAACAGTCGCAGCCATCTGGATTCTCACATTACTCTTGCCTTGTTCTCTACCTCCTTAATGTAATATTTCACTGTTGTAAATCCCTTTAACGTTGCTTGATCAGAATTTTCCACATTCTTCTTTTTTTTTCCTCAATTCCTTTTTTTCCTTAACTCAATTTCTGTAAAATTCAATTCATTAACGGTGATTTGTGCATTTGAACGGCCCTCATTGCAACACCAGATGAGTTTTGTGTACAGAACTAGATACAATTGCAAAGACAACATCAAGCCTGGAATTCGTGCCAAGCAGCATTGACTACGGCTGGTTCCTGGTTAGGTTTTTTGTTAATTTGCTCTTTCTCTCGCTTCGAGTCAACTTGCTGACGATTGTGATCCTGTGCAGAGGGAAGTGCCGTCTCACCAAATATGGCACTCATTATTTGGTGGCCACGACATGGTGCACCTAATGGTGGCATTCATTGAAATCAAACTGAAGTGAATTAACAGTACTTACTTGCTGATAAATGTCTTTTTCATCAGTTCCATAGGCGCCATGAAACTTGTCAAAAAAGTGCAGCAATAAAAACAAGAAATGCTGGAAATACTCAACAGGTTTGACAGCATCTGTGGAAATAGAAGCAGAGTTAACCGTTCAAGTCAGTGTTCCTTCTTCAGAATTAACAGATATCAGAAATGTGAAAGGTTTTAAGCAAGTAAAGCGGGGGTGGGGCAAAAGATAACAAAAGAGAAGGTGTAGATAGGACGAGGTCACAGAGAATAACTGACCAGAGGTCATGGAGCAAAGGCAAAAGATATGTTAATGGTGAGTTGAAAGATCGTGTGTTAATGGACTGAAAACTAAACAGCCACAAGCACAAATATTAAAAAAAAAACAGTAGGTAGGCAAACTGAACAAACTAAGATCAAATAAAATAACATAAACACAAAAAAGATTTTGAAAAGAAAGAAGAAAAAAATAACTAAAATAAAAGTGAAATGGGGGCCCGTCATGCTCTGAAATTATTGAACTCAATGTTCAGTCCAACAGGCTGTCGTGTGCCTAATCGGAAAATGAGATGCTGTTCCTCGAGCTTGCGTTGATGCTCACTGGAACACTGCAGCAATCCCAAGACAGAGATGTGAGTATGAGAGCAGTGGTGTGTGTTGCAATGACAAGCAACTGGAAACCAGGGGTCATGCTTTCGGACAGAGTGGAGGTGTTCCAGAAAGCGTTCATCCAGTCTGCGTTTGGCTTCGTTAATGTAGAGGAGACCACATTGTGAGCAGCGAATACAGTATACTAGATAGACAGAAGTACAAGTAAATCGCTGCTTCACCTGAAAGGAGTATTTGCGGCCTGGGATAGTGAGGAGAGAGTCGGAAAATGGGCAGGCATTATACCTCATGCGAATGCACAGGAAAGTGCCATGAGAATGGGTCCAGGTGATGGGGGTAATGGAGGATTGGACCAGGCTATCGCAGAGAGAGAGAGCGATCACTTCAGAATGCTGAAAGGGGAAGGGAGGGGAAGATCCGTTTGGCAGTGGCATCACATCGGAGGTGGCAGAAATGGTGGAGGATGATCCTTTGGATATGGAGGCTGCTGGGTGGAAACTGAGGACAAGGGGAACACTGTCGCAGTTCTGGAAGGAAGAGGAAGGGGCGAGGGTAGGGTACGGGAAATGGGCCAGACACTGTTGAGGACCCTGTCAACCACAGTTGGGGGGAGGTAATCCTCGGTTGAGGAAAATTGAAGACATATCAGAAGCGCTGATATGGAAGGTAGCATCATCAGAGCAGATGCGTCGGAGATGGAAAAACTGGGAAAATGAAATAGAGTCCTTACAGGAGGCAGGGTGTGAAGAAGTGTAGTCGAAGTAGCTGTGGGGGTCGGTGGGCTTCTAACGTACACTAGTAGACAGCCTATCTCCAGAGATAGAGATAGAGAAGTCGAGGAATGGAAGGGAAGTGTCAGAGATGGACCATGTAAACCTGAGAGAAGCAAGGTTGATAAAGTTATCCAGTTCGGGGCGGGAGCACGAAACTGCACCGATACAGTCATCAAAGTACCGGAAAAATACTTGAGAGAGGGAGCCTGAGTTGGACTGGAACAACATATGTTCGACATATCCCACTAAAAGGCAGGCATAACTAGGATCCACGTGGTTCCCCACAGCAACACCTTTTACTTGAAAGAAGTGAGTGGAATTGAAGGAGAAGTTGTTCAATGTGAGAGCAAATTCAGTCAGGCAGAGGAGGGTGGTGGTGAATGGGGATTGGTTGGGCCTCTGTTCAAGGAAGAAACGGAGAGTCCTCAAACAGCCCTGGTGGGGGTGGAGGTGTAGAGAGATTGAACGTCCATAGTGAAAAGGAGGCGGTTGGGGCCAGGATACTGGAAATTGTAAAAATGACATCCGGCCTCAGAAGAGTCACAGATGTAGGTCGGAAGAGACTGGACCAGTGGAGAATGGATAGAGGTAAGATAGGAAGAAATCAGTTCAGTGGGGCAGCAGCAACCTGACACAATGGCTCTGCTAGGGATGTCCTGCTTGTGGATTTTGGGAAGGAGGTAGAAGTGGGTTGTCCAGGAGTGCGGGATGATGAGGTTGGAAGATGTCAGTGATTGTCTTGTGGACAGTCGCTTGATGTTCGGTGATGGGGTCATGGTCCAGAGGGAGGTAGGAAGAAGCATCTGCAAGTTGGCGCTGAGCCTCTGCAAGTCGATACGCCATACAACAACAGCACCACCCTTGTTTGCAGGTTTGATGAAAATGTCGAGGTGAGACCTGAGAGAGCGGAATGTCTCAAGTTCAGAGGAGGACAGGTTAGAGTGAGTCAGGGGGGCAGAGAAATTGAGATGACCAATGCCTCGCCAACAGATTTCAATGAAAAGATCAAGAGCGGGTAAGAGGTTGGGGGAGGGGTCCAAGTAGAGGGAGAATGCTGGAGGTGGGTGAATGGGTCTGCTGATCGGTTGGCGGGTGGGGGGTGGCGGTTCTCCTGGTCAAATAAGTGAGCTCCGAGGCGCAGGCGATGGAAGAACAGCTCAACGTTATGTCGAGCGCGAGATTCATTGAGGTGGGGCTTAAGGGGGTAAAACAGAGTACTTTACTGAGTACAGAACGTTCGGCGTCAGAGAGGGAGAGGTCAGAGGCATATCTATCCGTGGCGAATGGGTGGTTTGATAGACTTTTAACCCATTTTCAGCCGAACTTTTTCATCCTGTTGTTCAGTGCTCTCACTGTCCAACATATTATAACGTCCAATATATTCCAGCAGGGGACTGCTGCGCAGCATGGATGATCAAAATGATCCAGACAGCAAGAACTGGAAGAGATCAATGATCTTGCTCTTTACTATGTCTGGCAATTCCGCTATTCACTGGGTGGCATATGTTGTGCATTGCCTGAGGTGGTGGCGTGGGGGACCACAATTATGCAAGCAATACAACAGTAAACCAACATACATCACCGAGCAAACGGGGTGCATGCTGCAGCTTGCCATCTGTTGTAACAACACATGTATCTGTTGACTGACACCAGGAACGTTCACGGAAGAGTTGAAGAACGGGATGAAACATCTGGTTACACTGAATCGGAAATTGTGAAAAAAGCAAACAATTGATCAGAATGCTGCACCAGGCTGTGTGGATTGCAATCCAGACTATAACACCTCATTATTTATATATTCCGTAACACCACGATAGCAGGCGATGGGAGGAAGCAGGCTGACTCTCTTGAGAGTGAGAGCTGGCCAATAAACCAGATCAGATGTAGAGTGCAGCTGCATTGGGTCTGCCCCCACACTTGATATCAAATGGAAAGAAATAAGGCAGGTAAGGCATATACAACAAAAAAGGGTAATGCAGGAAAAAAAGGAATAAAAAGAATGGAAAATCTTCTGGTCACTTCAGAGCAGGTAATAATAATCTCGATTCAACCAGATCTTGTAAATGTCAAGTGTACAAATATAATGCACACTGGACCATATCGGTTATATGTGAATCATCGAATCATCTCAAGTTCAAGGACAGAAAGAGGCCACTTGGTTCATCCTGTCTGTGTTGGGGAAAAATATCCACCTATTCTAATCCCACCTTCCGGTATGATGTCCGTAGCCCTGCAGATTACGGCACTTGAGATGAATATCCAGACTCCTTTTGAATACGTTGAGTGTATCTGCCTCAACTACCCTTTCAGGCAGTGAGATCCGGGCAACCACCACCCTCTGGGTGAAGAAAGGGTTTCCCTCATCTCCCCTCTAATTTTTGTACCAATCACGTTAAATCTATGCCTGCTAGTCACTGCTTGGGTGAATAAACCTTCCCCTCCAATCTATCCATGCCCCACCATTTTGCAAATTTCATCAGATCTCCCCTCAGACTGCTCTGCTTCAAGGAGAACAACCCCAGCCCATCCCATAATTCCTCATAGCTGCATTTTTCAAGTCCTAGCAACATCCTCGTAAACCACCTCTGTACCATCTACAGTGCAATTACAACCTTCCTGTAATGAGGAGACCAGAACTGCGCACAGTACTAAAGCCGTGGCCTAACCAATGAGTCAGACAGTTCCAGAAAAACCTCGCTGCTCTTGTATTCTATACCTCGTCTAACAAAGGAAAGGATTCCAAATGCCTTCCTAACCAACTTATCGACCTGGTCTGCGACTTTCAGGGGTCTGTGGACATTCAACCCATCTGTGGACATTCACCCCAAGGACCGTCACTTCCCCTACACTTGTCAGTATTTTCCCATTCATTCTGTATTCCTTTGCCTTGTTTGACCTCCCCAAATCCATCAACTCACACTTCTCCAAGTTGAATCTTGTCAGCCCATCTGACCAGACCATCAATATCTTCCTGCAGCCGACAGACGTCCTTCTCGTTATCTACCACACGGCCAACCATTGTGTCGTGCGCAAATGTTTTGATCATGCCCCCTACATTTACGTCCAACTCGTTAATATATACCACAGAAGCATGGGACCCTGAACAGAGTCCTGCAGAACGGCCCTGGAACAGGAAACAGCTCTCCAGTCGTTAAAACAGCCGTCAACAATTAAACTTTGTTTCCTCCCACTGAGCCAAATTTGTATCCACATTGTTGCATTTCCCTGGATCCCACGGGATTTTATTTTTTTTAACCTGTCTGCCATGTGGAACCCTGTCAAAAGCCTTGCTAAAATCCGTGTAGACCACATGGACAGCACTATCCTCATCTACCTTTCGTGTTCCATCTTCAAATAATTCGATCAATTTGCTGAAACAAGATCTTCCCTTAACAAATCCATGCTGACTATCCTTGATTAATCGATGCCTTTCTAATGGCAGTTTATCATGTCTCTCAGAATAGATACCAGTAATTTGCACACTATTGCTTTTAGACTTACTGGCCTTTAATGATTCGTGTAGCCTTCGCTTCCTTTTTAAACAGAGATACAACATTAGCAATTCTCCAATCCTCCGGCACCACACCTGTATCCAGTGAGGTCTGGGGAATGATAGTCAGACCTTCACTATTTCTTGCTTCTTTTAAAAGCCTGGGGCACATTTCATCCGGCCTTGGTGATTCATCAACTTTCAAGGATACTAATGCCATTCATACTTCCTCTCTCCCTATGTTTATCACATCCAATAATTCACACTCCTCCTCTTTAACTACAATATCTGCATCGTCGCCCTCTTTTGTGAAGAGAGACGCAACGTTTACATTAAGAAGCGTGCCACGATCTTCCGCTCCTGCACATAGGTTATCTTTTTGGTCTTTTGTGGGCCCTGTTCTCTCGTTCGTTATCTTCTTACTCTTAATGTATCCAAAAAACATCTTTGGGTTGATCTTAATCTGCTTGTCAATATTCTTTCATGACCATTCTTTGCTTTCCTTATTTCCATTTTGATTTAATTCCTACACATTCTGTACTCCCCTCGCCTTTCTGTAGTTTTGAGTTCTCGGTGTCGGACATAAGCTTTCCTTTTCTACTTTAGCTGGAGGCTCCATGACATCCATGGCGGGGTGGTGGGGGGGGGCGGGGGGTGGTGGATCGATTTGGCCCTCTCACCCTTTTCATTTGTGGGTACATGTTTACCCTGAACCCCTAGAACCTCCCCTTTGCATGCCTCCCACTGTTCTGACACTGATTTACCTTCACGTAGCTGTTTCCAGTTGACTTTCGCTAAATCACTTCTCAGTTTAGTAAAATTGCCCCAATTGAGAACTCGAACTCTTGTTCTATGTCTGTCCTTTTCCATAGTTAGGTTAAAAGTGACTGAATTGTGATCACTACCACCAAAATGCTCTCCCACTGCCACCACTTCCATCTGCCCATCTTCATTTCCTAAAACTAAGTCTAAAACTGCTCCCTCTCTTTATGGACTTGCTGCATAGTGTGCAGAAAGTTTCTTCTGAATGCACCTCAATAATTCTGCTCACTCAAAAGTCTTTCACACAAAAACTATCCCAGTTAATATTCGTGCAATTAATGTCCCCTACTATTAATGCCCTATTGCTCTTGTACTTCTCAGAGATTTCCTACAAAGCTGCTCTTCTATCTCCATCTGACTGTTTGGGATGACAATAGTACACTCCCAGCTGTGGGATTGCACCTTTTTTGTTCCTCAGCCAAATCCATATGGCGTCATTTGACGAACCTTCCAACATGTCACCACTCTTCACAGCTGTAATAGTTTTCTTGACCAATATTTCCACTCTCCCTCCTTTCTTATCCTCCTCCCTGCGCATCTGAAATCCCTGCAACCAGGAATGGTGAGCTTCCATTCTTTCCCCTACTTAAGTCATGTTTCTATTATAGCTATGATATCATACTTCCACAGATGCTGCCAGACCTGCTGAGTGATTCCAGCATTTCTTGTTTTTATTTCAGATTTCCAGCATCCGCAGTATTTTGCTTTTATTTCACGTGTCTATCTGTGCCTTCAGCTCATCTGCTTTCGTTTCTAAACTACTTGCATTGAAGTAGATACCCTTGAAAACTGCCAAACTCCTTTTTTATTGTCTAACTGTTGTTTGCTCTGTCTTCCAGACTCATCCATTAATTTGCTGCCTTCCATTTCATTTCTGAATTTTCTGCCTTCAATTTTCATTTCTGTCTGCATTTAATAATAATGCACACTGGACCACAAGTGGTAAATGTGATGAATATATTAGTAATACAGAAAGCACGACATCTAGTAAATGTGAAACATTTAATAATCTGCACACGGGACGACATGTGTTTAATGTGATGAATATATTAGTAATGCAGACTGGACCACCTCTCGTAAATCTGATAACTTTATTGATATGCACACTGCACCACTTCTGATAAATGTGAACCATTTAATAATGACGCCCACTGGACCACATCCAGTTATTATGAAAAAATATTATAATAATTCACTCTGTGCTGCATCTGGTAAATGTGAATCATTTAATAATAATTCAAATTGAACAAAATTTGATAAATGTAAATAATGCACACTGGTAAATAATCCATAACATATGGTAAATATCAACTGTTCAAAAATAATGGAAATTGGAAAACATGTGGAAAATCTGAAGTGTTCAGTAATTTTTAAATATTTCATGGGTTGTGGGCATCCCTGGAAAGGACAGCATTTTTTGCCCATCCTTAATTTCTCTTGACAATGGGGTGGCTTGATGGGCCTCTTCAGAGGGTAGTTCAGAGTCAAACACATTGCTGTGGGTCGGGACTCACAGCAGGCCAGACCAGTTAAGGACTGCGAAAGTTCTTCTCCGAAGGACATTAGTGCACAAGATGGGTGATCAGAACATCAAATAAAGTTTCATGGCTGCAGCATTGAAACTAGCTTTCAATTCTGAATTCTTATGAATTAACTGAAACTAAAAATCCACCAACTGTTATGATGGCATTTGAACACACGGCCCCACTGAATCCAACTGCGTCTCGAGATAAATAACTTAATGACATCAGTACTACACCGCCACCATGCATTGCACACAGACCAACCTGTGGAAGATGCGAAAAGTTTAATGATAATGTATATTTCGTCATATATGGCAAGTGTTTAATCCTCAATAAAACTGCAAACTGTACCGCATCTTCTAAATATGAAGCATGGAATAATAATGCACCATGGACCACATCAGGTGAATGTGAAGCATTTAATATTAATTCACACTGGACCACATCAGGTGAATGTGAAGCATTTAATATTAATTCTCACTGGACCACATCAGGTGAATGTGAAGCATTTTATATTAATTCACACTGGACCACATCAGGTGAATGTGAAGCATTTAATATTAATTCACACTGGACCACATCAGGTGAATGGGAAGCATTTAACATTAATTCACACTGGACCACATCAGGTGAATGGGAAGCATTTAACATTAATTCACACTGGACCACATCAGGTGAATGGGAAGCATTTAATATTAATGCACACTGGACCACATCAGGTGAATGGGAATCATTTAATATTAATTCACACTGGACCACATCAGGTGAATGGGAAGCATTTAATATTAATTCCAACTGGACCACATCAGGTGAATGTGAAGCATTTAATATTAATTCACACTGGACCACATCAGGTGAATGTGAAGCATTTAACATTAATTCACACTGGACCACATCAGGTGAATGGGAAGCATTTAACATTAATTCACACTGGACCACATCAGGTGAATGTGAAGCATTTAATATTAATTCACACTGGACCACATCAGGTGAATGGGAAGCATTTAATATTAATTCACACTGGACCACATCAGGTGAATGTGAAGCATTTAATATTAATTCCCACTGGACCACATCAGGTGAATGTGAAGCATTTAATATTAATTCCCACTGGACCACATCAGGTGAATGGGAAGCATTTAATATTAATTCACACTGGACCACATCAGGTGAATGTGAAGCATTTAATATTAATTCACACTGGACCACATCAGGTGAATGGGAAGCATTTAATATTAATTCCAACTGGACCACATTAGGTGAATGTGAAGCATTTAACATTAATTCACACTGGACCACATCAGGTGAATGGGAAGCATTTAACATTAATTCACACTGGACCACATCAGGTGAATGGGAAGCATTTAATATTAATGCACACTGGACCACATCAGGTGAATGGGAATCATTTAATATTAATTCACACTGGACCACATCAGGTGAATGGGAAGCATTTAATATTAATTCCAACTGGACCACATCAGGTGAATGTGAAGCATTTAATATTAATTCACACTGGACCACATCAGGTGAATGTGAAGCATTTAATATTAATTCCCACTGGACCACATCAGGTGAATGTGAAGCATTTAATATTAATTCCCACTGGACCACATCAGGTGAATGTGAAGCATTTAATATTAATTCACACTGGACCACATCAGGTGAATGTGAAGCATTTAATATTAATTCACACTGGACCACATCAGGTGAATGTGAAGCATTTAATATTAATTCACACTGGACCACATCAGGTGAATGTGAAGCTTTTTATATTAATTCACACTGGACCACATCAGGTGAATGTGAAGCATTTAACATTAATTCACACTGGACCACATCAGGTGAATGGGAAGCATTTAACATTAATTCACACTGGACCACATCAGGTGAATGGGAAGCATTTAATATTAATGCACACTGGACCACATCAGGTGAATGGGAATCATTTAATATTAATTCACACTGGACCACATCAGGTGAATCGGAAGCATTTAATATTAATTCCAACTGGACCACATCAGGTGAATGTGAAGCATTTAATATTAATTCACACTGGACCACATCAGGTGAATGTGAAGCATTTAATATTAATTCACACTGGACCACATCAGGTGAATGTGAAGCATTTAATATTAATTCCCACTGGACAACATCAGGTGAATGTGAAGCATTTAATATTAATTCACACTGGACCACATCAGGTGAATGGGAAGCATTTAATATTAATTCCCACTGGACCACATCAGGTGAATGGGAAGCATTTAATATTAATTCACACTGGACCACATCAGGTGAATGTGAAGCATTTAATATTAATTCACACTGGACCACATCAGTTGAATGTGAAGCATTTAATATTAATTCACGCTGGACCACATCAGGTGAATGGGAAGCATTTAATATTAATTCCAACTGGACCACATCAGGTGAATGTGAAGCATTTAATATTAATTCACACTGGACCACATCCGGTGAATGTAAAGCATTTAATATTAATTCACACTGGACCACATCAGGTGAATGTGCAGCATTTAATATTAATTCACACTGGACCACATCAGGTGAATGTGAAGCATTTAATATTAATTCACACTGGACCACATCAGGTGAATGTGAAGCATTTAATATTAATTCACACTGGACCACATCAGGTGAATGTGAAGCATTTAATATTAATTCACACTGGACCACATCAGGTGAATAGGAAGCATTTAACATTAATTCACACTGGACCACATCAGGTGAATAGGAAGCATTTAACATTAATTCACACTGGACCACATCAGGTGAATGTGAAGCATTTAATATTAATTCACACTGGACCACATCAGGTGAATGTGAAGCATTTAATATTAATTCACACTGGACAACATCAGGTGAATGTGACGCATTTAATATTAATTCACACTGGACCACATCAGGTGAATGGGAAGCATTTAATATTAATTCACACTGGACCACATCAGGTGAATGTGAAGCATTTAACATTAATTCACACTGGACCACATCAGGTGAATGGGAAGCATTTAACATTAATTCACACTGGACCACATCAGGTGAATGGGAAGCATTTAATATTAATGCACACTGGACCACATCAGGTGAATGGGAATCATTTAATATTAATTCACACTGGACCACATCAGGTGAATGGGAAGCAATTAATATTAATTCCAACTGTACCACATCAGGTGAATGGGAAGCATTTAATATTAATTCACACTGGACCACATCAGGTGAATGTGAAGCATTTAATATTAATTCCCACTGGACCACATCAGGTGAATGTGAAGCATTTAATATTAATTCCCACTGGACCACATCAGGTGAATGGGAAGCATTTAATATTAATTCACACTGGACCACATCAGGTGAATGGGAAGCATTTAATATTAATTCCAACTGGACCACATCAGGTGAATGTGAAGCATTTAATATTAATTCACACTGGACCACATCAGGTGAATGTGAAGCATTTAATATTAATTCACACTGGACCACATCAGGTGAATGTGAAGCATTTAATATTAATTCACACTGGACCACATCAGGTGAATGTGAAGCATTTAATATTAATTCACACTGGACCACATCAGGTGAATGTGAAGCATTTAATATTAATGCACACTGGACCACATCAGGTGAATGGGAAGCATTTAATATTAATTCCCACTGGACCACATCAGGTGAATGTGAAGCATTTAATATTAATTCACACTGGACCACATCAGGTGAATGTGAAGCATTTAATATTAATTCACACTGGACCACATCAGGTGAATGTGAAGCATTTAATATTAATACCCACTGGACCACATCAGGTGAATGTGAAGCATTTAATATTAATTCACACTGGACCACATCAGGTGAATGTGAAGCATTTAATATTAATTCACACTGGACCACATCAGGTGAATGTGAAGCATTTAATATTAATTCCCACTGGACCACATCAGGTGAATAGGAAGCATTTAATATTAATACACACTGGACCACATCAGGTGAATGTGAAGCATTTTATATTAATTCCCACTGGACCACATCAGGTGAATGTGAAGCATTTAATATTAATTCCCACTGGACCACATCAGGTGAATGGGAAGCATTTAATATTAATTCACACTGGACCACATCAGGTGAATAGGAAGCATTTAACATTAATTCACACTGGACCACATCAGGTGAATAGGAAGCATTTAACATTAATTCACACTGGACCACATCAGGTGAATAGGAAGCATTTAATATTAATTCACACTGGACCACATCAGGTGAATGGGAAGCATTTTATATTAATTCCAACTGGACCACATCAGGTGAATAGGAAGCATTTAACATTAATTCACACTGGACCACATCAGGTGAATAGGAAGCATTTAATATTAATTCACACTGGACCACATCAGGTGAATGGGAAGCATTTTATATTAATTCCAACTGGACCACATCAGGTGAATGTGAAGCATTTAATATTAATTCACACTGGACCACATCAGGTGAATGTGATGCATGGAATAATAATTCACACTGGACCACATCAGGTGAATGTGAAGCATTTAATATTAATTCCCACTGGACCACATCAGGTGAATGTGAAGCATTTAATATTAATTCACACTGGACCACATCAGGTGAATGTGAAGCATTTAATATTAATTCCCACTGGACCACATCAGGTGAATGGGAAGCATTTAATATTAATTCACACTGGACCACATCAGGTGAATGTGAAGCACTTAATATTAATTCACACTGGACCACATCAGGTGAATGTGAAGCATTTAATATTAATTCCAACTGGACCACATCAGGTGAATGTGAAGCATTTAATATTAATTCCCACTGGACCACATCAGGTGAATGTGAAGCATTTAATATTAATTCACACTGGACCACATCAGGTGAATGTGCAGCATTTAATATTAATTCCCACTGGACCACATCAGGTGAATGTGAAGCATTTAATATTAATTCACACTGGACCACATCAGGTGAATGTGAAGCATTTAATATTAATTCACACTGGACCACATCAGGTGAATGTGAAGCATTTAATATTAATTCAAACTGGACCACATCAGGTGAATGTGAAGCATTTAATATTAATTCACACTGGACCACATCAGGTGAATGTGAAACATTTAATATTAATTCACACTGGACCACATCAGGTGAATGTGAAGCATTTAATATTAATTCCCACTGGACCACATCAGGTGAATGTGAAGCATTTAATATTAATTCCAACTGGACCACATCAGGTGAATGTGAAGCATTTAATATTAATTCACACTGGACCACATCAGGTGAATGTGAAGCATTTAATATTAATTCACACTGTACCACATCAGGTGAATGTGAAGCATTTAATATTAATTCACACTGGACCACATCAGGTGAATGTGAAGCATTTAATATTAATTCACACTGGACAACATCAGGTGAATGTGACGCATTTAATATTAATTCACACTGGACCACATCAGGTGAATGGGAAGCATTTAATATTAATTCACACTGGACCACATCAGGTGAATGTGAAGCATTTAACATTAATTCACACTGGACCACATCAGGTGAATGGGAAGCATTTAACATTAATTCACACTGGACCACATCAGGAGAATGGGAAGCATTTAATATTAATGCACACTGGACCACATCAGGTGAATGGGAATCATTTAATATTAATTCACACTGGACCACATCAGGTGAATGGGAAGCAATTAATATTAATTCCAACTGTACCACATCAGGTGAATGGGAAGCATTTAATATTAATTCACACTGGACCACATCAGGTGAATGTGAAGCATTTAATATTAATTCCCACTGGACCACATCAGATGAATGTGAAGCATTTAATATTAATTCCCACTGGACCACATCAGGTGAATGGGAAGCATTTAATATTAATTCACACTGGACCACATCAGGTGAATGGGAAGCATTTAATATTAATTCCAACTGGACCACATCAGGTGAATGTGAAGCATTTAATATTAATTCACACTGGACCACATCAGGTGAATGTGAAGCATTTAATATTAATTCACACTGGACCACATCAGGTGAATGTGAAGCATTTAATATTAATTCACACTGGACCACATCAGGTGAATGTGAAGCATTTAATATTAATTCACACTGGACCACATCAGGTGAATGTGAAGCATTTAATATTAATGCACACTGGACCACATCAGGTAAATGGGAAGCATTTAATATTAATTCCCACTGGACCACATCAGGTGAATGTGAAGCATTTAATATTAATTCACACTGGACCACATCAGGTGAATGTGAAGCATTTAATATTAATTCACACTGGACCACATCAGGTGAATGTGAAGCATTTAATATTAATACCCACTGGACCACATCAGGTGAATGTGAAGCATTTAATATTAATTCACACTGGACCACATCAGGTGAATGTGAAGCATTTAATATTAATTCACACTGGACCACATCAGGTGAATGTGAAGCATTTAATATTAATTCCCACTGGACCACATCAGGTGAATAGGAAGCATTTAATATTAATACACACTGGACCACATCAGGTGAATGTGAAGCATTTTATATTAATTCCCACTGGACCACATCAGGTGAATGTGAAGCATTTAATATTAATTCCCACTGGACCACATCAGGTGAATGGGAAGCATTTAATATTAATTCACACTGGACCACATCAGGTGAATAGCAAGCATTTAACATTAATTCACACTGGACCACATCAGGTGAATAGGAAGCATTTAACATTAATTCACACTGGACCACATCAGGTGAATAGGAAGCATTTAATATTAATTCACACTGGACCACATCAGGTGAATGGGAAGCATTTTATATTAATTCCAACTGGACCACATCAGGTGAATAGGAAGCATTTAACATTAATTCACACTGGACCACATCAGGTGAATAGGAAGCATTTAATATTAATTCACACTGGACCACATCAGGTGAATGGGAAGCATTTTATATTAATTCCAACTGGACCACATCAGGTGAATGTGAAGCATTTAATATTAATTCACACTGGACCACATCAGGTGAATGTGATGCATGGAATAATAATTCACACTGGACCACATCAGGTGAATGTGAAGCATTTAATATTAATTCCCACTGGACCACATCAGGTGAATGTGAAGCATTTAATATTAATTCACACTGGACCACATCAGGTGAATGTGAAGCATTTAATATTAATTCCCACTGGACCACATCAGGTGAATGGGAAGCATTTAATATTAATTCACACTGGACCACATCAGGTGAATGTGAAGCACTTAATATTAATTCACACTGGACCACATCAGGTGAATGTGAAGCATTTAATATTAATTCCAACTGGACCACATCAGGTGAATGTGAAGCATTTAATATTAATTCCCACTGGACCACATCAGGTGAATGTGAAGCATTTAATATTAATTCACACTGGACCACATCAGGTGAATGTGCAGCATTTAATATTAATTCCCACTGGACCACATCAGGTGAATGTGAAGCATTTAATATTAATTCACACTGGACCACATCAGGTGAATGTGAAGCATTTAATATTAATTCACACTGGACCACATCAGGTGAATGTGAAGCATTTAATATTAATTCAAACTGGACCACATCAGGTGAATGTGAAGCATTTAATATTAATTCACACTGGACCACATCAGGTGAATGTGAAGCATTTAATATTAATTCACACTGGACCACATCAGGTGAATGTGAAGCATTTAATATTAATTCCCACTGGACCACATCAGGTGAATGTGAAGCATTTAATATTAATTCCAACTGGACCACATCAGGTGAATGTGAAGCATTTAATATTAATTCACACTGGACCACATCAGGTGAATGTGAAGCATTTAATATTAATTCACACTGGACCACATCAGGTGAATGGGAAGCATTTAATATTAATTCCAACTGGACCACATCAGGTGAATGTGAAGCATTTAATATTAATTCCCACTGGACCACATCAGGTGAATGTGAAGCATTTAATATTAATTCACACTGGACCACATCAGGTGAATGTGAAGCATTTAATATTAATTCACACTGGACCACAACAGGTGAATGTGAAGCATTTAATATTAATTCCCACTGGACCACATCAGGTGAATGTGAAGCATTTAATATTAATTCACACTGGACCACATCAGGTGAATGTGAAGCATTTAATATTAATTCACACTGGACCACATCAGGTGAATGTGAAGCATTTAATATTAATTCACACTGGACCACATCAGGTGAATGTGAAGCATTTAATATTAATTCACACTGGACCACATCAGGTGAATGTGAAGCATTTAATATTAATGCACACTGGACCACATCAGGTGAATAGGAAGCATTTAATATTAATACACACTGGACCACATCAGGTGAATGTGAAGCATTTTATATTAATTCCCACTGGACCACATCAGGTGAATGTGAAGCATTTAATATTAATTCACACTGGACCACATCAGGTGAATGTGAAGCATTTAATATTAATTCACACTGGACCACATCAGGTGAATAGGAAGCATTTAACATTAATTCACACTGGACCACATCAGGTGAATAGGAAGCATTTAACATTAATTCACACTGGACCACATCAGGTGAATAGGAAGCATTTAATATTAATTCACACTGGACCACATCAGGAGAATGGGAAGCATTTTATATTAATTCCAACTGGACCACATCAGGTGAATAGGAAGCATTTAACATTAATTCACACTGGACCACATCAGGTGAATAGGAAGCATTTAATATTAATTCACACTGGACCACATCAGGTGAATGGGAAGCATTTAATATTAATTCCCACTGGACCACATCAGGTGAATGTGAAGCATTTAATATTAATTCACACTGGACCACATCAGGTGAATGTGATGCATGGAATAATAATTCACACTGGACCACATCAGGTGAATGTGAAGCATTTAATATTAATTCCCACTGGACCACATCAGGTGAATGTGAAGCATTTAATATTAGTTCACACTGGACCACATCAGGTGAATGTGAAGCATTTAATATTAATTCCCACTGGACCACATCAGGTGAATGGGAAGCATTTAATATTAATTCACACTGGACCACATCAGGTGAATGTGAAGCACTTAATATTAATTCACACTGGACCACATCAGGTGAATGTGAAGCATTTAATATTAATTCCAACTGGACCACATCAGGTGAATGTGAAGCATTTAATATTAATTCCCACTGGACCACATCAGGTGAATGTGAAGCATTTAATATTAATTCACACTGGACCACATCAGGTGAATGTGCAGCATTTAATATTAATTCCCACTGGACCACATCAGGTGAATGTGAAGCATTTAATATTAATTCACACTGGACCACATCAGGTGAATGTGAAGCATTTAATATTAATTCACACTGGACCACATCAGGTGAATGTGAAGCATTTAATATTAATTCACACTGGACCACATCAGGTGAATGTGAAGCATTTAATATTAATTCACACTGGACCACATCAGGTGAATGTGAAGCATTTAATATTAATTCACACTGGACCACATCAGGTGAATGTGAAGCATTTAATATTAATTCACACTGGACCACATCAGGTGAATGTGAAGCATTTAATATTAATTCACACTGGACCACATCAGGTGAATGTGAAGCATTTAATATTAATTCCCACTGGACCACATCAGGTGAATGTGAAGCATTTAATATTAATTCCAACTGGACCACATCAGGTGAATGTGAAGCATTTAATATTAATTCACACTGGACCACATCAGGTGAATGTGAAGCATTTAATATTAATTCACACTGGACCACATCAGGTGAATGGGAAGCATTTAATATTAATTCCAACTGGACCACATCAGGTGAATGTGAAGCATTTAATATTAATTCACACTGGACCACATCAGGTGAATGTGAAGCATTTAATATTAATTCACACTGGACCACATCAGGTGAATGTGAAGCATTTAATATTAATTCCCACTGGACCACATCAGGTGAATGTGAAGCATTTAATATTAATTCACACTGGACCACATCAGGTGAATGTGAAGCATTTAATATTAATTCACACTGGACCACATCAGGTGAATGTGAAGCATTTAATATTAATTCACACTGGACCACATCAGGTGAATGTGAAGCATTTAATATTAATTCACACTGGACCACATCAGGTGAATGTGAAGCATTTAATATTAATGCACACTGGACCACATCAGGTGAATAGGAAGCATTTAACATTAATTCACACTGGACCACATCAGGTGAATGTGAAGCATTTAATATTAATTCACACTGGACCACATCAGGTGAATAGGAAGCATTTAACATTAATTCACACTGGACCACATCAGGTGAATGGGAAGCATTTAATATTAATTCACACTGGACCACATCAGGTGAATAGGAAGCATTTAATATTAATTCACACTGGACCACATCAGGTGAATGGGAAGCATTTTATATTAATTCCAACTGGACCACATCAGGTGAATGTGAAGCATTTAATATTAATTCACACTGGACCACATCAGGTGAATGGGAAGCATTTAATATTAATTCACACTGGACCACATCAGGTGAATGTGAAGCATTTAATATTAATGCACACTGGACCACATCAGGTGAATGGGAAGCATTTAATATTAATTCACACTGGACCACATCAGGTGAATGTGAAGCATTTAATATTAATGCACACTGGACCACATCAGGTGAATGGGAAGCATTTAATATTAATTCACACTGGACCACATCTGGTGAATAGGAAGCATTTTATATTAATTCCAGCTGGGCCACATCAGGTAAATGTGAAGCATTTAATATTAATTCACACTGGACCACATCAGGTGAATGGGAAGCATTTAATATTAATTCCCACTGGACCACATCAGGTGAATGGGAATCATTTAATATTAATTCACACTGGACCACATCAGGTGAATGAGAAGCATTTAATATTAATTCCCACTGGACCACATCAGGTGAATGTGAAGCATTTAATATTAATTCACACTGGACCACATCAGGTGAATGGGAAGCATTTAATATTAATTCACACTGGACCACATCAGGTGAATGGAAATCATTGAATATTAATTCACACTGGACCACATCAGGTGAATGGGAAGCATTTAATATTAATTCCCACTGGACCACATCAGGTGAATGTGAAGCATTTAATATTAATTCACACTGGACCACATCAGGTGAATGTGAAGCATTTAATATTAATTCACACTGTACCACATCAGGTGAATGTGAAGCATTTAATATTAATTCACACTGGACCACATCAGGTGAATGGGAAGCATTTAATATTAATTCACACTGGACCACATCAGGTAAATGTGAAGCATTTAATATTAATTCACACTGGACCACATCAGGTGAATGTGAAGCATTTAATATTAATTCCCACTGGACCACATCAGGTGAATGTGAAGCATTTAATATTAATTCACACTGGACCACATCAGGTGAATGTGAAGCATTTAATATTAATTCCCACTGGACCACATCAGGTGAATGGGAAGCATTTAATATTAAGTCACACTGGACCACATCAGGTGAATGTGAAGCACTTAATATTAATTCACACTGGACCACATCAGGTGAATGTGAAGCATTTAATATTAATTCCAACTGGACCACATCAGGTGAATGTGAAGCATTTAATATTAATTCCCACTGAACCACATCAGGTGAATGTGAAGTATTTAATATTAATTCACACTGGACCACATCTGGTGAATGTGCAGCATTTAATATTAATTCCCACTGGACCACATCAGGTGAATGTGAAGCATTTAATATTAATTCACACTGGACCACATCAGGTGAATGTGAAGCATTTAATATTAATTCACACTGGACCACATCAGGTGAATGTGAAGCATTTAATATTAATTCACACTGGACCACATCAGGTGAATGTGAAGAATTTAATATTAATTCACACTGGATCACATCAGGTGAATGTGAAGCATTTAATATTAATTCACACTGGACCACATCAGGTGAATGTGAAGCATTTAATATTAATTCCCACTGGACCACATCAGGTGAATGTGAAGCATTTAATATTAATTCCAACTGGACCACATCAGGTGAATGTGAAGCATTTAATATTAATTCACACTGGACCACATCAGGTGAATGTGAAGCATTTAATATTAATTCACACTGGACCACATCAGGTGAATGGGAAGCATTTAATATTAATTCCAACTGGACCACATCAGGTGAATGTGAAGCATTTAATATTAATTCCCACTGGACCACATCAGGTGAATGTGAAGCATTTAATATTAATTCACACTGGACCACATCAGGTGAATGTGAAGCATTTAATATTAATTCACACTGGACCACATCAGGTGAATGTGAAGCATTTAATATTAATTCACACTGGACCACATCAGGTGAATAGGAAGCATTTAATATTAATTCACACTGGACCACATCAGGTGAATGGGAAGCATTTAATATTAATTCACACTGGACCACATCAGGTGAATGTGAAGCATTTAATATTAATTCACACTGGACCACATCAGGTGAATGTGAAGCATTTAATATTAATTCACACTGGACCACATCAGGTGAATGTGAAGCATTTAATATTAATTCACACTGGACCACATCAGGTGAATGTGAAGCATTTAATATTAATTCACACTGGACCACATCAGGTGAATGTGAAGCATTTAATATTAATGCACACTGGACCACATCAGGTGAATGGGAAGCATTTAATATTAATTCACACTGGACCACATCAGGTGAATAGGAAGCATTTTATATTAATTCCAGCTGGGCCACATCAGGTAAATGTGAAGCATTTAATATTAATTCACACTGGACCACATCAGGTGAATGGGAAGCATTTAATATTAATTCCCACTGGACCACATCAGGTGAATGGGAATCATTTAATATTAATTCACACTGGACCACATCAGGTGAATGGGAAGCATTTAATATTAATTCCCACTGGACCACATCAGGTGAATGTGAAGCATTTAATATTAATTCACACTGGACCACATCAGGTGAATGGGAAGCATTTAATATTAATTCACACTGGACCACATCAGGTGAATGTGAAGCATTTAATATTAATGCATACTGGACCACATCAGGTGAATGGGAAGCATTTAATATTAATTCACACTGGACCACATCAGGTGAATAGGAAGCATTTTATATTAATTCCAGCTGGGCCACATCAGGTAAATGTGAAGCATTTATTATTAATTCACACTGGACCACATCAGGTGAATGGGAAGCATTTAATATTAATTCCCACTGGACCACATCAGGTGAATGGGAATCATTTAATATTAATTCACACTGGACCACATCAGGTGAATGGGAAGCATTTAATATTAATTCCCACTGGACCACATCAGGTGAATGTGAAGCATTTAATATTAATTCACACTGGACCACATCAGGTGAATGGGAATCATTTAATATTAATTCACACTGGACCACATCAGGTGAATGGGAATCATTGAATATTAATTCACACTGGACCACATCAGGTGAATGGGAAGCATTTAATATTAATTCCCACTGGACCACATCAGGTGAATGTGAAGCATTTAATATTAATTCACACTGGACCACATCAGGTGAATGTGAAGCATTTAATATTAATTCACACTGTACCACATCAGGTGAATGTGAAGCATTTAATATTAATTCACACTGGACCACATCAGGTGAATGGGAAGCATTTAATATTAATTCACACTGGATCACATCAGGTAAATGTGAAGCATTTAATATTAATTCCCACTGGACCACATCAGGTGAATGTGAAGCATTTAATATTAATTCCCACTGGACAACATCAGGTGAATGTGAAGCATTTAACATTAATTCACACTGGACCACATCAGGTGAATGGGAAGCATTTAATATTAATTCACACTGGACCACATCAGGTGAATGGGAAGCATTTAATATTAATTCACACTGGACCACATCAGGTGAATGTGAAGCATTTAACATTAATTCACACTGGACCACATCAGGTGAATGGGAAGCATTTAATATTAATTCCCACTGGACCACATCAGGTGAATGGGAAGCATTTAATATTAATTCACACTGGACCACATCAGGTGAATGGGAAGCATTTAATATTAATTCACACTGGACCACATCAGGTGAATGTGAAGCATTTAATATTAATTCCCACTGGACCACATCAGGTGAATGGGAAGCATTTAATATTAATTCACACTGGACCACATCAGGTGAATGTGAAGCATTTAATATTAATTCACACTGGACCACATCAGGTGAATGTGAAGCATTTAACATTAATTCACACTGGACCACATCAGGTGAATGGGAAGCATTTAATATTAATTCCCACTGGACCACATCAGGTGAATGGGAAGCATTTAATATTAATTCCCACTGGACCACATCAGGTGAATGGGAAGCATTTAATATTAATTCACACTGGACCACATCAGGTGAATGTGAAGCATTTAATATTAATTCCCACTGGACCACATCAGGTGAATGTGAAGCATTTAATATTAATTCCCACTGGACCACATCAGGTGAATGTGAAGCATTTAACATTAATTCACACTGGACCACATCAGGTGAATGGGAAGCATTTAATATTAATTCCCACTGGACCACATCAGGTGAATGGGAAGCATTTAATATTAATTCACACTGGACCACATCAGGTGAATGGGAAGCATTTAATATTAATTCACACTGGACCACATCAGGTGAATGTGAAGCATTTAATATTAATTCACACTGGACCACATCAGGTGAATGGGAAGCATTTAATATTAATTCACACTGGACCACATCAGGTGAATGTGAAGCATTTAATATTAATTCCCACTGGACCACATCAGGTGAATGGGAAGCATTTAATATTAATTCACACTGGAACACATCAGGTGAATGTGAAGCATTTAATATTAATTCACACTGGACCACATCAGGTGAATGGGAATCATTGAATATTAATTCACACTGGACCACATCAGGTGAATGGGAAGCATTTAATATTAATTCCCACTGGACCACATCAGGTGAATGTGAAGCATTTAATATTAATTCACACTGGACCACATCAGGTGAATGTGAAGCATTTAATATTAATTCACACTGTACCACATCAGGTGAATGTGAAGCATTTAATATTAATTCACACTGGACCACATCAGGTGAATGGGAAGCATTTAATATTAATTCACACTGGACCACATCAGGTAAATGTGAAGCATTTAATATTAATTCCCACTGGACCACATCAGGTGAATGTGAAGCATTTAATATTAATTCCCACTGGACAACATCAGGTGAATGTGAAGCATTTAACATTAATTCACACTGGACCACATCAGGTGAATGGGAAGCATTTAATATTAATTCACACTGGACCACATCAGGTGAATGGGAAGCATTTAATATTAATTCACACTGGACCACATCAGGTGAATGTGAAGCATTTAACATTAATTCACACTGGACCACATCAGGTGAATGGGAAGCATTTAATATTAATTCCCACTGGACCACATCAGGTGAATGGGAAGCATTTAATATTAATTCACACTGGACCACATCAGGTGAATGGGAAGCATTTAATATTAATTCACACTGGACCACATCAGGTGAATGTGAAGCATTTAATATTAATTCCCACTGGACCACATCAGGTGAATGGGAAGCATTTAATATTAATTCACACTGGACCACATCAGGTGAATGTGAAGCATTTAATATTAATTCACACTGGACCACATCAGGTGAATGTGAAGCATTTAACATTAATTCACACTGGACCACATCAGGTGAATGGGAAGCATTTAATATTAATTCCCACTGGACCACATCAGGTGAATGGGAAGCATTTAATATTAATTCCCACTGGACCACATCAGGTGAATGGGAAGCATTTAATATTAATTCACACTGGACCACATCAGGTGAATGTGAAGCATTTAATATTAATTCCCACTGGACCACATCAGGTGAATGTGAAGCATTTAATATTAATTCCCACTGGACCACATCAGGTGAATGTGAAGCATTTAACATTAATTCACACTGGACCACATCAGGTGAATGTGAAGCATTTAATATTAATTCCCACTGGACCACATCAGGTGAATGGGAAGCATTTAATATTAATTCACACTGGACCACATCAGGTGAATGGGAAGCATTTAATATTAATTCACACTGGACCACATCAGGTGAATGTGAAGCATTTAATATTAATTCACACTGGACCACATCAGGTGAATGGGAAGCATTTAATATTAATTCACACTGGACCACATCAGGTGAATGTGAAGCATTTAATATTAATTCACACTGGAACACATCAGGTGAATGTGAAGCATTTAATATTAATTCACACTGGAACACATCAGGTGAATGGGAAGCATTTAATATTAATTCACACTGGACCACATCAGGTGAATGTGAAGCATTTAATATTAATTCACACTGGACCACATCAGGTGAATGTGAAGCATTTTATATTAATTCACACTGGACCACATCAGGTGAATGTGAAGCATTTAATATTAATTTACACTGGACCACATCAGGTGAATGGGAATCATTTAATATTAATTCCCACTGGACCACATCAGATGAATGTGAAGCATTTAATATTAATTCACACTGGACCACATCAGGTGAATGGGAAGCATTTAATATTAATTCACACTGGACCACATCAGGTGAATGTGAAGCATTTAATATTAATTCACACTGGACCACATCAGGTGAATGGGAAGCATTTAATATTAATTCACACTGGACCACATCAGGTGAATGGGAAGCATTTAATATTAATGCACACTGGACCACATCAGGTGAATGTGAAGCATTTAATATTAATTCCCACTGGACCACATCAGGTGAATGTGAAGCATTTAATATTAATTCACACTGGACCACATCAGGTGAATGTGAAGCATTTAATATTAATTCCCACTGGACCACATCAGGTGAATGTGCAGCATTTAATATTAATTCCAACTGGACCACATCAGGTGCATGGGAAGCATTTAATATTAATTCACACTGGACCACATCAGGTGAATGGGAAGCATTTAATATTAATGCACACTGGACGACATCAGGTGAATGTGAAGCATTTAATATTAATTCACACTGGACCACATCAGGTGAATGGGAAGCATTTAATATTAATTCACACTGGACCACATCAGGTGAATGTGAAGCATTTAATATTAATTCCCACTGGACCACATCAGGTGAATGGGAAGCATTTAATATTAATTCACACTGGACCACATCAGGTGAATGTGAAGCATTTAATATTAATTCACACTGGACCACATCAAGTGAATGGGAATCATTTAATAATAATTCCCACTGGACCACATCAGGTGAATGTGAAGCATTTAATACTAATTCACACTGGACCACATCAGGTGAATGTGAAGCATTTAATATTAATTCACACTGGACCACATCAGGTGAATGGGAAGCATTTAATATTAATTCACACTGGACCACATCAGGTGAATGGGAAGCATTTAATATTAATGCACACTGGACCACATCAGGTGAATGTGAAGCATTTAATATTAATTCACACTCGACCACATCAGGTGAATGGGAAACATTTAATATATATTCACACTGGACCACATCAGGTGAATGTGAAGCATTTAATATTAATTCACACTGGACCACATCAGGTGAATATGCAGCATTTAATATTAATTCCAACTGGACCACATCAGGTGAATGGGAAGCATTTAATATTAATTCACACTGGACCACTTCAGGTGAATGGGAAGCATTTAATATTAATGCACACTGGACCACATCAGGTGAATGTGAAGCATTTAATATTAATTCACACTGGACCACATCAGGTGAATGTGAAGCATTTAATATTAATTCACACTGGACCACATCAGGTGAATGTGAAGCATTTAATATTAATTCACACTGGACCACATCAGGTGAATGGGAAGCATTTAATATTAATTCACACTGGACCACATCAGGTGAATGGGAAGCATTTAATATTAATTCACACTGGACCACATCAGGTGAATGTGAAGCATTTAATATTAATTCACACTAGACCACATCAGGTGAATGTGAAGCATTTAATGTTAATTCCAACTGGACCACATCAGGTGAATGTGAAGCATTTTATATTAATTCCAACTGGACCACATCAGGTGAATGTGAAGCATTTAATATTAATTCACACTGGACCACATCAGGTGAATGTGAAGCATTTTATATTAATTCCCACTGGACCACATCAGGTGAATGTGAAGCATTTAATATTAATTCACACTGGACCACATCAGGTGAATGTGAAGCATTTAATATTAATTCCCACTGGACCACATCAGGTGAATGTGAAGCATTTAATATTAATTCCCACTGGACCACATCAGGTGAATGTGAAGCATTTAATATTAATTCACACTGGACCACATCAGGTGAATGGGAAGCATTTAATATTAATTCCCACTGGACCACATCAGGTGAATGTGAAGCATTTAATATTAATTCACACTGGACCACATCAGGTGAATGTGAAGCATTTTATATTAATTCACACTGGACCACATCAGGTGAATGGGAAGCATTTAATATTAATTCCCACTGGACCACATCAGGTGAATGTGAAGCATTTAATATTAATTCACACTGGACCACATCAGGTGAATGTGAAGCATTTTATATTAATTCACACTGGACCACATCAGGTGAATGTGAAGCATTTAATATTAATTCACACTGGACCACATCAGGTGAATGTGAAGCATTTAATATTAATTCACACTGGACCACATCAGGTGAATGGGAAGCATTTTATATTAATTCACACTGGACCACATCAGGTGAATGTGAAGCATTTAATATTAATTCACACTGGACCACATCAGGTGAATGTGAAGCATTTAATATTAATTCCCACTGGACCACATCAGGTGAATGGGAATCATTTAATATTAATTCCCACTGGACCACATTAGGTGAATGTGAAGCATTTAATATTAATTCCCACTGGACAACATCAGGTGAATGTGAAGCATTTAATATTAATTCACACTGGACCACATCAGGTGAATGGGAAGCATTTAATATTAATTCACACTGGACCACATCAGGTGAATGGGAAGCATTTAATATTAATGCACACTGGACCACATCAGGTGAATGGGAAGCATTTAATATTAATTCACACTGGACCACATCAGGTGAATGGGAAACATTTAATATTAATTTCCACTGGACCACATCAGGTGAATGTGAAGCATTTAATATTAATTCACACTGGACCACATCAGGTGAATGTGCAGCATTTAATATTAATTCCAACTGGACCACATCAGGTGAATGGGAAGCATTTAATATTAATTCACACTGGACCACATCAGGTGAATGGGAAGCATTTAATATTAATGCACACTGGACCACATCAGGTGAATGTGAAGCATTTAATATTAATTCACACTGGACCACATCAGGTGAATGGGAAGCATTTAATATTAATTCACACTGGACCACATCAGGTGAATGGGAAGCATTTAATATTAATTCCCACTGGACCACATCAGGTGAATGGGAAGCATTTAATATTAATTCACACTGGACCACATCAGGTGAATGTGAAGCATTTAATATTAATTCACACTGGACCACATCAGGTGAATGTGAAGCATTTAATATTAATTCACACTGGACCACATCTGGTGAATGTGAAGCATTTAATATTAATTCACACTGGACCACATCAGGTGAATGTGAAGCATTTAATATTAATGCACACTGGACCACATCAGGTGAATAGGAAGCATTTAACATTAATTCACACTGGACCACATCAGGTGAATGTGAAGCATTTAATATTAATTCACACTGGACCACATCAGGTGAATAGGAAGCATTTAACATTAATTCACACTGGACCACATCAGGTGAATGTGAAGCATTTTATATTAATTCACACTGGACCACATCAGGTGAATGTAAAGCATTTAACATTAATTCACACTGGACCACATCAGGTGAATGGGAGGCATTTAACATTAATTCACACTGGACCACATCAGGTGAATGGGAAGCATTTAATATTAATGCACACTGGACCACATCAGGTGAATGGGAATCATTTGATATTAATTCACACTGGACCACATCAGGTGAATGGGAAGCATTTAATATTAATTCCAACTGGACCACATCAGGTGAATGTGAAGAATTTAATATTAATTCCCACTGGACCACATCAGGTGAATGTGAAGCATTTAATATTAATTCCCACTGGACCACATCAAGTGAATGTGAAGCATTTAATATTAATTCACACTGGACCACATCAGGTGAATGTGAAGCATTTAACATTAATTCACACTGGACCACATCAGGTGAATGGGAAGCATTTAACATTAATTCACACTGGACCACATCAGGTGAATGGGAAGCATTTAATATTAATGCACACTGGACCACATCAGGTGAATGGGAATCATTTGATATTAATTCACACTGGACCACATCAGGTGAATGGGAAGCATTTAATATTAATTCCAACTGGACCACATCAGGTGAATGTGAAGAATTTAATATTAATTCCCACTGGACCACATCAGGTGAATGTGAAGCATTTAATATTAATTCCCACTGGACCACATCAAGTGAATGTGAAGCATTTAATATTAATTCACACTTGACCACATCAGGTGAATGTGAAGCATTTAATATTAATTCACACTGGACCACATCAGGTGAATGTGAAGCATTTAATATTAATTCACACTGGACCACATCAGGTGAATGTGAAGCATTTTATATTAATTCACACTGGACCACATCAGGTGAATGTGAAGCATTTAACATTAATTCACACTGGACCACATCAGGTGAATGGGAAGCATTTAACATTAATTCACACTGGACCACATCAGGTGAATGGGAAGCATTTAATATTAATGCACACTGGACCACATCAGGTGAATGGGAATCATTTAATATTAATTCACACTGGACCACATCAGGTGAATGGGAAGCATTTAGTATTAATTCCAACTGGACCACATCAGGTGAATGTGAAGCATTTAATATTAATTCACACTGGACCACATCAGGTGAATGTGAAGCATTTAGTATTAATTCACACTGGACCACATCAGGTGAATGTGCAGCATTTAATATTAATTCCCACTGGACCACATCAGGTGAATGTGAAGCATTTAATATTAATTCACACTGGACCACATCAGGTGAATGGGAAGCATTTAATATTAATTCCCACTGGACCACATCAGGTGAATGGGAAGCATTTAATATTAATTCACACTGGACCACATCAGGTGAATGTGAAGCATTTAATATTAATTCACACTGGACCACATCAGGTGAATGTGAAGCATTTAATATTAATTCACACTGGACCACATCAGGTGAATGGGAAGCATTTAATATTAATTCCAACTAGACCACATCAGGTGAATGTGAAGCATTTAATATTAATTCACACTGGACCACATCAGGTGAATGTAAAGCATTTAATATTAATTCACACTGGACCACATCAGGTGAATGTGCAGCATTTAATATTAATTCACACTGGACCACATCAGGTGAATGTGAAGCATTTAATATTAATTCACACTGGACAACATCAGGTGAATGTGAAGCATTTAATATTAATTCACACTGGACCACATCAGGTGAATGTGAAGCATTTTATATTAATTCCCACTGGACCACATCAGGTGAATGTGAAGCATTTAATATTAATTCACACTGGACCACATCAGGTGAATGTGAAGCATTTAATATTAATTCACACTGGACCACATCAGGTGAATAGGAAGAATTTAACATTAATTCACACTGGACCACATCAGGTGAATAGGAAGCATTTAACATTAATTCACACTGGACCACATCAGGTGAATGTGAAGCATTTAATATTAATTCACACTGGACCACATCAGGTGAATGTGAAGCATTTAATATTAATTCACACTGGACAACATCAGGTGAATGTGAAGCATTTAATATTAATTCACACTGGACCACATCAGGTGAATGGGAAGCATTTAATATTAATTCACACTGGACCACATCAGGTGAATGTGAAGCATTTAATATTAATTCACACTGGACCACATCAGGTGAATGTGAAGCATTTAATATTAATTCACACTGGACAACATCAGGTGAATGTGAAGCATTTAATATTAATTCACACTGGACCACATCAGGTGAATGGGAAGCATTTAATATTAATTCACACTGGACCACATCAGGTGAATGGGAAGCATTTAATATTAATGCACACTGGACCACATCAGGTGAATCGGAATCATTTAATATTAATTCACACTGGACCACATCAGGTGAATGGGAAGCAATTAATATTAATTCCAACTGGACCACATCAGGTGAATGTGAAGCATTTAATATTAATTCACACTGGACCACATCAGGTGAATGTGAAGCATTTAATATTAATTCACACTGGACCACATCAGGTGAATGTGAAGCATTTAATATTAATTCACACTGGACCACATCAGGTGAATGGGAAGCATTTAATATTAATTCACACTGGACCACATCAGGTGAATGTGAAGCATTTAATATTAATTCCCACTGGACCACATCAGGTGAATGGGAAGCATTTAATATTAATTCACACTGGACCACATCAGGTGAATGTGAAGCATTTAATATTAATTCCCACTGGACCACATCAGGTGAATGGGAAGCATTTAATATTAATTCACACTTGACCACATCAGGTGAATGTGAAGCATTTAATATTAATTCACACTGGACCACATCAGGTGAATGTGAAGCATTTAATATTAATTCACACTGGACCACATCAGGTGAATGTGAAGCATTTTATATTAATTCACACTGGACCACATCAGGTGAATGTGAAGCATTTAACATTAATTCACACTGGACCACATCAGGTGAATGGGAAGCATTTAACATTAATTCACACTGGACCACATCAGGTGAATGGGAAGCATTTAATATTAATGCACACTGGACCACATCAGGTGAATGGGAATCATTTAATATTAATTCACACTGGACCACATCAGGTGAATGGGAAGCATTTAGTATTAATTCCAACTGGACCACATCAGGTGAATGTGAAGCATTTAATATTAATTCACACTGGACCACATCAGGTGAATGTGAAGCATTTAGTATTAATTCACACTGGACCACATCAGGTGAATGTGCAGCATTTAATATTAATTCCCACTGGACCACATCAGGTGAATGTGAAGCATTTAATATTAATTCACACTGGACCACATCAGGTGAATGGGAAGCATTTAATATTAATTCCCACTGGACCACATCAGGTGAATGGGAAGCATTTAATATTAATTCACACTGGACCACATCAGGTGAATGTGAAGCATTTAATATTAATTCACACTGGACCACATCAGGTGAATGTGAAGCATTTAATATTAATTCACACTGGACCACATCAGGTGAATGGGAAGCATTTAATATTAATTCCAACTAGACCACATCAGGTGAATGTGAAGCATTTAATATTAATTCACACTGGACCACATCAGGTGAATGTAAAGCATTTAATATTAATTCACACTGGACCACATCAGGTGAATGTGCAGCATTTAATATTAATTCACACTGGACCACATCAGGTGAATGTGAAGCATTTAATATTAATTCACACTGGACAACATCAGGTGAATGTGAAGCATTTAATATTAATTCACACTGGACCACATCAGGTGAATGTGAAGCATTTTATATTAATTCCCACTGGACCACATCAGGTGAATGTGAAGCATTTAATATTAATTCACACTGGACCACATCAGGTGAATGTGAAGCATTTAATATTAATTCACACTGGACCACATCAGGTGAATGTGAAGCATTTAATATTAATTCACACTGGACAACATCAGGTGAATGTGAAGCATTTAATATTAATTCACACTGGACCACATCAGGTGAATGGGAAGCATTTAATATTAATTCACACTGGACCACATCAGGTGAATGGGAAGCATTTAATATTAATGCACACTGGACCACATCAGGTGAATCGGAATCATTTAATATTAATTCACACTGGACCACATCAGGTGAATGTGAAGCATTTAATATTAATTCACACTGGACCACATCAGGTGAATGGGAAGCATTTAATATTAATTCACACTGGACCACATCAGGTGAATGTGAAGCATTTAATATTAATTCACACTGGACCACATCAGGTGAATGTGAAGCATTTAATATTAATTCACACTGGACCACATCAGGTGAATGGGAAGCATTTAATATTAATTCACACTGGACCACATCAGGTGAATGGGAAGCATTTAATATTAATGCACACTGGACCACATCAGGTGAATGGGAAGCATTTAATATTAATTCACACTGGACCACATCAGGTGAATGTGAAGCATTTAATATTAATTCCCACTGGACCACATCAGGTGAATGGGAAGCATTTAATATTAATTCACACTGGACCACATCAGGTGAATGGGAAGCATTTAATATTAATTCACACTGGACCACATCAGGTGAATGTGAAGCATTTAATATTAATACCCACTGGACCACATCAGGTGAATGTGAAGCATTTAATATTAATTCACACTGGACCACATCAGGTGAATGTGAAGCATTTAATATTAATTCACACTGGACCACATCAGGTGAATGTGAAGCATTTAATATTAATTCCCACTGGACCACATCAGGTGAATAGGAAGCATTTAATATTAATTCACACTGGAACACATCAGGTGAATGTGAAGCATTTAATATTAATTCCCACTGGACCACATCAGGTGAATGTGAAGCATTTAATATTAATTCACACTGGACCACATCAGGTGAATGTGAAGCATTTAATATTAATTCACACTGGACCACAACAGGTGAATAGGAAGCATTTAACATTAATTCACACTGGACCACATCAGGTGAATAGGAAGCATTTGACATTAATTCACACTGGACCACATCAGGTTAATAGGAAGCATTTAATATTAATTCACACTGGACCACATCAGGTGAATGGGAAGCATTTTATATTAATTCCAACTGGACCACATCAGGTGAATAGGAAGCATTTAACATTAATTCCAACTGGACCACATCAGGTGAATAGGAAGCATTTAATATTAATTCACACTGGACCACATCAGGTGAATGTGAAGCATTTAATATTAATTCACACTGGACCACATCAGGTGAATGTGAAGCATTTAATATTAATTCACACTGGACCACATCAGGTGAATGTGATGCATGGAATAATAATTCACACTGGACCACATCAGGTGAATGTGAAGCATTTAATATTAATTCACACTGGACCACATCAGGTGAATGTGAAGCATTTAATATTAATTCCCACTGGACCACATCAGGTGAATAGGAAGCATTTAATATTAATTCACACTGGACCACATCAGGTGAATGTGAAGCATTTAATATTAATTCCCACTGGACCACATCAGGTGAATGTGAAGCATTTAATATTAATTCACACTGGACCACATCAGGTGAATGTGAAGCATTTAATATTAATTCACACTGGACCACAACAGGTGAATAGGAAGCATTTAACATTAATTCACACTGGACCACATCAGGTGAATAGGAAGCATTTGACATTAATTCACACTGGACCACATCAGGTTAATAGGAAGCATTTAATATTAATTCACACTGGACCACATCAGGTGAATGGGAAGCATTTTATATTAATTCCAACTGGACCACATCAGGTGAATAGGAAGCATTTAACATTAATTCACACTGGACCACATCAGGTGAATGTGAAGCATTTAATATTAATTCACACTGGACCACATCAGGTGAATGTGAAGCATTTAATATTAATTCACACTGGACCACATCAGGTGAATGTGAAGCATTTAATATTAATTCACACTGGACCACATCAGGTGAATGTGATGCATGGAATAATAATTCACACTGGACCACATCAGGTGAATGTGAAGCATTTAATATTAATTCCCACTGGACCACATCAGGTGAATGTGAAGCATTTAATATTAATTCACACTGGACCACATCAGGTGAATGTGAAGCATTTAATATTAATTCCCACTGGACCACATCAGGTGAATGGGAAGCATTTAATATTAATTCACACTGGACCACATCAGGTGAATGTGAAGCATTTAATATTAATTCACACTGGACCACATCAGGTGAATGTGAAGCATTTAATATTAATTCCAACTGGACCACATCAGGTGAATGTGAAGCATTTAATATTAATTCCCACTGGACCACATCAGGTGAATGTGAAGCATTTAATATTAATTCACACTGGACCACATCAGGTGAATGTGCAGCATTTAATATTAATTCCCACTGGACCACATCAGGTGAATGTGAAGCATTTAATATTAATTCACACTGGACCACATCAGGTGAATGTGCAGCATTTAATATTAATTCCCACTGGACCACATCAGGTGAATGTGAAGCATTTAATATTAATTCACACTGGACCACATCAGGTGAATGTGAAGCATTTAATATTAATTCACACTGGACCACATCAGGTGAATGTGAAGCATTTAATATTAATTCACACTGGACCACATCAGGTGAATGTGATGCATGGAATAATAATTCACACTGGACCACATCAGGTGAATGTGAAGCATTTAATATTAATTCCCACTGGACCACATCAGGTGAATGTGAAGCATTTAATATTAATTCACACTGGACCACATCAGGTGAATGTGAAGCATTTAATATTAATTCCCACTGGACCACATCAGGTGAATGGGAAGCATTTAATATTAATTCACACTGGACCACATCAGGTGAATGTGAAGCATTTAATATTAATTCACACTGGACCACATCAGGTGAATGTGAAGCATTTAATATTAATTCCAACTGGACCACATCAGGTGAATGTGAAGCATTTAATATTAATTCCCACTGGACCACATCAGGTGAATGTGAAGCATTTAATATTAATTCACACTGGACCACATCAGGTGAATGTGAAGCATTTAATATTAATTCCCACTGGACCACATCAGGTGAATGTGAAGCATTTAATATTAATTCACACTGGACCACATCAGGTGAATGTGAAGCATTTAATATTAATTCCCACTGGACCACATCAGGTGAATGTGAAGCATTTAATATTAATTCCAACTGGACCACATCAGGTGAATGTGAAGCATTTAATATTAATTCACACTGGACCACATCAGGTGAATGTGAAGCATTTAATATTAATTCACACTGGACCACATCAGGTGAATGGGAAGCATTTAATATTAATTCCAACTGGACCACATCAGGTGAATGTGAAGCATTTAATATTAATTCCCACTGGACCACATCAGGTGAATGTGAAGCATTTAATATTAATTCACACTGGACCACATCAGGTGAATGTGAAGCATTTAATATTAATTCACACTGGACCACATCAGGTGAATGTGAAGCATTTAATATTAATTCCCACTGGACCACATCAGGTGAATGTGAAGCATTTAATATTAATTCACACTGGACCACATCAGGTGAATGTGAAGCATTTAATATTAATTCACACTGGACCACATCAGGTGAATGTGAAGCATTTAATATTAATTCACACTGGACCACATCAGGTGAATGTGAAGCATTTAATATTAATTCACACTGGACCACATCAGGTGAATGTGAAGCATTTAATATTAATGCACACTGGACCACATCAGGTGAATGTGAAGCATTTAATATTAATTCACACTGGACCACATCAGGTGAATAGGAAGCATTTAACATTAATTCACACTGGACCACATCAGGTGAATGTGAAGCATTTAATATTAATTCACACTGGACCACATCAGGTGAATAGGAAGCATTTAACATTAATTCACACTGGACCACATCAGGTGAATGTGAAGCATTTAATATTAATTCACACTGGACCACATCAGGTGAATAGGAAGCATTTAATATTAATTCACACTGGACCACATCAGGTGAATGGGAAGCATTTTATATTAATTCCAACTGGACCACATCAGGTGAATGTGAAGCATTTAATATTAATTCACACTGGACCACATCAGGTGAATGGGAAGCATTTAATATTAATTCACACTGGACCACATCAGGTGAATGTGAAGCATTTAATATTAATGCACACTGGACCACATCAGGTGAATGGGAAGCATTTAATATTAATTCACACTGGACCACATCAGGTGAATGTGAAGCATTTAATATTAATGCACACTGGACCACATCAGGTGAATGGGAAGCATTTAATATTAAGTCACACTGGACCACATCAGGTGAATAGGAAGCATTTTATATTAATTCCAGCTGGGCCACATCAGGTAAATGTGACGCATTTAATATTAATTCACACTGGACCACATCAGGTGAATGGGAAGCATTTAATATTAATTCCCACTGGACCACATCAGGTGAATGGGAATCATTTAATATTAATTCACACTGGACCACATCAGGTGAATGGGAAGCATTTAATATTAATTCCCACTGGACCACATCAGGTGAATGTGAAGCATTTAATATTAATTCACACTGGACCACATCAGGTGAATGTGAAGCATTTAATATTAATTCACACTGGACCACATCAGGTGAATGGGAAGCATTTAATATTAATTCACACTGGACCACATCAGGTGAATGGGAATCATTTAATATTAATTCACACTGGACCACATCAGGTGAATGGGAAGCATTTAATATTAATTCACACTGGACCACATCAGGTGAATGGGAAGCATTTAATATTAATTCCCACTGGACCACATCAGGTGAATGTGAAGCATTTAATATTAATTCACACTGGACCACATCAGGTGAATGTGAAGCATTTAATATTAATTCACACTGTACCACATCAGGTGAATGTGAAGCATTTAATATTAATTCACACTGGACCACATCAGGTGAATGGGAAGCATTTAATATTAATTCACACTGGACCACATCAGGTAAATGTGAAGCATTTAATATTAATTCCCACTGGACCACATCAGGTGAATGTGAAGCATTTAATATTAATTCCCACTGGACCACATCAGGTGAATGTGAAGCATTTAACATTAATTCACACTGGACCTCATCAGGTGAATGGGAAGCATTTAATATTAATTCCCACTGGACCACATCAGGTGAATGGGAAGCATTTAATATTAATTCACACTGGACCACATCAGGTGAAAGGGAAGCATTTAATATTAATTCACACTGGACCACATCAGGTGAATGTGAAGCATTTAATATTAATTCACACTGGACCACATCAGGTGAATGTGAAGCATTTAATATTAATACACACTGGACCACATCAGGTGAATGTGAAGCATTTAATATTAATTCCCACTGGACCACATCAGGTGAATGGGAAGCATTTAATATTAATTCACACTGGACCACATCAGGTGAATGTGAAGCATTTAATATTAATTCACACTGGACCACATCAGGTGAATGTGAAGCATTTAACATTAATTCACACTGGACCACATCAGGTGAATGGGAAGCATTTAATATTAATTCCCACTGGACCACATCAGGTGAATGGGAAGCATTTAATATTAATTCCCACTGGACCACATCAGGTGAATGGGAAGCATTTAATATTAATTCACACTGGACCACATCAGGTGAATGTGAAGCATTTAATATTAATTCCCACTGGACCACATCAGGTGAATGGGAAGCATTTAATATTATTTCACACTGGACCACATCAGGTGAATGTGAAGCATTTAATATTAATTCACACTGGACCACATCAGGTGAATGTGAAGCATTTTATATTAATTCACACTGGACCACATCAGGTGAATGTGAAGCATTTAATATTAATTCACACTGGACCACATCAGGTGAATGGGAATCATTTAATATTAATTCCCACTGGACCACATCAGATGAATGTGAAGCATTTAATATTAATTCACACTGGACCACATCAGGTGAATGGGAAGCATTTAATATTAATTCACACTGGACCACATCAGGTGAATGTGAAGCATTTAATATTAATTCACACTGGACCACATCAGGTGAATGGGAAGCATTTAATATTAATTCACACTGGACCACATCAGGTGAATGGGAAGCATTTAATATTAATGCACACTGGACCACATCAGGTGAATGTGAAGCATTTAATATTAATTCACACTGGACCACATCAGGTGAATGGGAAACATTTAATATTAATTCCCACTGGACCACATCAGGTGAATGTGAAGCATTTAATATTAATTCACACTGGACCACATCAGGTGAATGTGAAGCATTTAATATTAATTCCCACTGGACCACATCAGGTGAATGTGCAGCATTTAATATTAATTCCAACTGGACCACATCAGGTGAATGGGAAGCATTTAATATTAATTCACACTGGACCACATCAGGTGAATGGGAAGCATTTAATATTAATGCACACTGGACCACATCAGGTGAATGTGAAGCATTTAATATTAATTCACACTGGACCACATCAGGTGAATGGGAAGCATTTAATATTAATTCACACTGGACCACATCAGGTGAATGTGAAGCATTTAATATTAATTCCCACTGGACCACATCAGGTGAATGGGAAGCATTTAATATTAATTCACACTGGACCACATCAGGTGAATGGGAAGCATTTAATATTAATTCACACTGGACCACATCAGGTGAATGTGAAGCATTTAATATTAATTCACACTGGACCACATCGTTTGAATGTGAAGCATTTTATATTAATTCACACTGGACCACATCAGGTGAATGTGAAGCATTTAATATTAATTCACACTGGACCACATCAAGTGAATGTGAAGCATTTAATATTAATTCCCACTGGACCACATCAGGTGAATGTGAAGCATTTAATATTAATTCACACTGGACCACATCAGGTGAATGTGAAGCATTTAATATTAATTCACACTGGACCACATCAGGTGAATGGGAAGCATTTAATATTAATTCACACTGGACCACATCAGGTGAATGGGAAGCATTTAATATTAATGCACACTGGACCACATCAGGTGAATGTGAAGCATTTAATATTAATTCACACTGGACCACATCAGGTGAATGGGAAACATTTAATATTAATTCACACTGGACCACATCAGTTGAATGTGAAGCATTTAATATTAATTCACACTGGACCACATCAGGTGAATGTGCAGCATTTAATATTAATTCCAACTGGACCACACCAGGTGAATGGGAAGCATTTAATATTAATTCACACTGGACCACATCAGGTGAATGGGAAGCATTTAATATTAATGCACACTGGACCACATCAGGTGAATGTGAAGCATTTAATATTAATTCACACTGGACCACATCAGGTGAATGGGAAGCATTTAATATTAATTCACACTGGACCACATCAGGTGAATGTGAAGCATTTAATATTAATTCCCACTGGACCACATCAGGTGAATGGGAAGCATTTAATATTAATTCACATTGGACCACATCAGGTGAATGTGAAGCATTTAATATTAATTCACACTGGACCACATCAGGTGAATGTGAAGCATTTAATATTAATTCACACTGGACCACATCAGGTGAATGTGAAGCATTTAATATTAATTCCCACTGGACCACATCAGGTGAATGGGAAGCATTTAATATTAATTCACACTGGACCACATCAGGTGAATGTGAAGCATTTAATATTAATTCACACTGGACCACATCAGGTGAATGGGAAGCATTTAATATTAATTCCCACTGGACCACATCAGGTGAATGTGAAGCATTTAATATTAATTCACACTGGACCACATCAGGTGAATGTGAAGCATTTTATATTAATTCACACTGGACCACATCAGGTGAATGGGAAGCATTTAATATTAATTCCCACTGGACCACATCAGGGGAATGGGAAGCATTTAATATTAATTCCCACTGGACCACATCAGGTGAATGTGAAGCATTTAATATTAATTCACACTGGACCACATCAGGTGAATGTGAAGCATTTAATATTAATTCACACTGGACCACATCAGGTGAATGGGAAGCATTTAATATTAATTCACACTGGACCACATCAGGTGAATGGGAAGCATTTAATATTAATGCACACTGGACCACATCAGGTGAATGTGAAGCATTTAATATTAATTCACACTGGACCACATCAGGTGAATGGGAAACATTTAATATTAATTCACACTGGACCACATCAGGTGAATGTGAAGCATTTAATATTAATTCACACTGGACCACATCAGGTGAATGTGCAGCATTTAATATTAACTCCAACTGGACCACATCAGGTGAATGGGAAGCATTTAATATTAATTCACACTGGACCACATCAGGTGAATGGGAAGCATTTAATATTAATGCACACTGGACCACATCAGGTGAATGTGAAGCATTTAATATTAATTCACACTGGACCACATCAGGTGAATGGGAAGCATTTAATATTAATTCACACTGGACCACATCAGGTGAATGTGAAGCATTTAATATTAATTCCCACTGGACCACATCAGGTGAATGGGAAGCATTTAATATTAAATCACACTGGACCACATCAGGTGAATGTGAAGCATTTAATATTAATTCACACTGGACCACATCAGGTGAATGTGAAGCATTTAATATTAATTCCCACTGGACCACATCAGGTGAATGGGAAGCATTTAATATTAATTCACACTGGACCACTTCAGGTGAATGTGAAGCATTTAATATTAATTCACACTGGACCACATCAGGTGAATGTGAAGCATTTAATATTAATTCACACTGGACCACATCAGGTGAATGGGAATCATTTAATATTAATTCCCACTGGACCACATCAGGTGAATGTGAAGCATTTAATATTAATTCACACTGGACAACATCAGGTGAATGTGAAGCATTTAATATTAATTCACACTGGACCACATCAGGTGAATGGGAAGCATTTAATATTAATTCACACTGGACCACATCAGGTGAATGGGAAGCATTTAATATTAATGCACACTGGACCACATCAGGTGAATGTGAAGCATTTAATATTAATTCACACTGGACCACATCAGGTGAATGGGAAACATTTAATATTAATTTCCACTGGACCACATCAGGTGAATGTGAAGCATTTAATATTAATTCACACTGGACCACATCAGGTGAATGCGCAGCATTTAATATTAATTCCAACTGGACCACATCAGGTGAATGGGAAGCATTTAATATTAATTCACACTGGACCACATCAGGTGAATGGGAAGCATTTAATATTAATTCACACTGGACCACATCAGGTGAATGGGAAGCATTTAATATTAATGCACACTGGACCACATCAGGTGACTGTGAAGCATTTAATATTAATTCACACTGGACCACATCAGGTGAATGGGAAGCATTTAATATTAATTCACACTGGACCACATCAGGTGAATGTGAAGCATTTAATATTAATTCCCACTGGACCACATCAGGTGAATGGGAAGCATTTAATATTAATTCACACTGGACCACATCAGGTGAATGTGAAGCATTTAATATTAATTCACACTGGACCACATCAGGTGAATGTGAAGCATTTTATATTAATTCACACTGGACCACATCAGGTGAATGTGAAGCATTTAATATTAATTCACACTGGACCACATCAGTTGAATGGGAATCATTTAATATTAATTCCCACTGGACCACATCAGGTGAATGTGAAGCATTTAATATTAATTCACACTGGACCGCATCAGGTGAATGGGAAGCATTTAATATTAATTCCCACTGGACCACATCAGGTGAATGTGAAGCATTTAATATTAATTCACACTGGACCACATCAGGTGAATGTGAAGCATTTTATATTAATTCACACTGGACCACATCAGGTGAATGGGAAGCATTTAATATTAATTCCCACTGGACCACATCAGGTGAATGGGAAGCATTTAATATTAATTCACACTGGACCACTTCAGGTGAATGTGAAGCATTTTATATTAATTCACACTGGACCACATCAGGTGAATGTGAAGCATTTAATATTAATTCACACTGGACCACATCAGGTGAATGGGAATCATTTAATATTAATTCCCACTGGACCACATCAGGTGAATGTGAAGCATTTAATATTAATTCACACTGGACAACATCAGGTGAATGTGAAGCATTTAATATTAATTCACACTGGACCACATCAGGTGAATGGGAAGCATTTAATATTAATTCACACTGGACCACATCAGGTGAATGGGAAGCATTTAATATTAATGCACACTGGACCACATCAGGTGAATGTGAAGCATTTAATATTAATTCACACTGGACCACATCAGGTGAATGGGAAACATTTAATATTAATTTCCACTGGACCACATCAGGTGAATGTGAAGCATTTAATATTAATTCACACTGGACCACATCAGGTGAATGCGCAGCATTTAATATTAATTCCAACTGGACCACATCAGGTGAATGGGAAGCATTTAATATTAATTCACACTGGACCACATCAGGTGAATGGGAAGCATTTAATATTAATTCACACTGGACCACATCAGGTGAATGGGAAGCATTTAATATTAATGCACACTGGACCACATCAGGTGACTGTGAAGCATTTAATATTAATTCACACTGGACCACATCAGGTGAATGGGAAGCATTTAATATTAATTCACACTGGACCACATCAGGTGAATGTGAAGCATTTAATATTAATTCCCACTGGACCACATCAGGAGAATGGGAAGCATTTAATATTAATTCACACTGGACCACATCAGGTGAATGTGAAGCATTTAATATTAATTCACACTGGACCACATCAGGTGAATGGGAAGCATTTAATATTAATGCACACTGGACCACATCAGGTGACTGTGAAGCATTTAATATTAATTCACACTGGACCACATCAGGTGAATGGGAAGCATTTAATATTAATTCACACTGGACCACATCAGGTGAATGGGAAGCATTTAATATTAATTCACACTGGACCACATCAGGTGAATGGGAAGCATTTAATATTAATGCACACTGGACCACATCAGGTGACTGTGAAGCATTTAATATTAATTCACACTGGACCACATCAGGTGAATGGGAAGCATTTAATATTAATTCACACTGGACCACATCAGGTGAATGTGAAGCATTTAATATTAATTCCCACTGGACCACATCAGGTGAATGGGAAGCATTTAATATTAATTCACACTGGACCACATCAGGTGAATGTGAAGCATTTAATATTAATTCACACTGGACCACATCAGGTGAATGTGAAGCATTTTATATTAATTCACACTGGACCACATCAGGTGAATGTGAAGCATTTAATATTAATTCACACTGGACCACATCAGTTGAATGGGAATCATTTAATATTAATTCCCACTGGACCACATCAGGTGAATGTGAAGCATTTAATATTAATTCACACTGGACCACATCAGGTGAATGGGAAGCATTTAATATTAATGCACACTGGACCACATCAGGTGAATGTGAAGCATTTAATATTAATTCACACTGGACCACATCAGGTGAATGTGAAGCATTTAATATTAATTCACAGTGGACCACATCAGGTGAATGGGAAGCATTTAATATTAATTCACACTGGACCACATCAGGTGAATGGGAAGCATTTAATATTAATGCACACTGGACCACATCAGGTGAATGTGAAGCATTTAATATTAATTCACACTGGACCACATCAGGTGAATGGGAAGCATTTAATATTAATGCACACTGGACCACATCAGGTGAATGTGAAGCATTTAATATTAATTCACACTGGACCACATCAGGTGAATGTGAAGCATTTAATATTAATTCCCACTGGACCACATCAGGTGAATGTGAAGCATTTAATATTAATTCCCACTGGACCACATCAGGTGAATGGGAATCATTTAATATTAATTCCCACTGGACCACATCAGGTGAATGGGAAGCATTTAATATTAATTCACACTGGACCACATCAGGTGAATGGGAAGCATTTAATATTAATTCACACTGGACCACATCAGGTGAATGTGAAGCATTTAATATTAATTCCCAATGGACCACATCAGGTGAATGTGAAGCATTTAATATTAATTCACACTGGACCACATCAGGTGAATGGGAAGCATTTAATATTAATTCACACTGGACCACATCAGGTGAATGTGAAGCATTTAATATTAATTCACACTGGACCACATCAGGTGAATGTGAAGCATTTAATATTAATTCACACTGGACCACATCAGGTGAATGTGAAGCATTTAATATTAATTCCAACTGGACCACATCAGGTGAATGGGAAGCATTTAATATTAATTCCCACTGGACCACATCAGGTGAATGGGAATCATTTTATATTAATTCCCACTGGACCACATCAGGTGAATGGGAAGCATTTAATATTAATTCCCACTGGACCACATCAGGTGAATGGGATGCATTTAATATTAATTCACACTGGACCACATCAGGTGAATGTGAAGCATTTAATATTAATTCCCACTGGACCACATCAGGTGAATGGGAAGCATTTTATATTAATTCCCAATGGACCACATCAGGTGAATGGGAAGCATTTAATATTAATTCACACTGGACCACATCAGGTGAATGGGAAGCATTTAATATTAATTCACACTGGACCACATCAGGTGAATGTGAAGCATTTAATATTAATTCACACTGGACCACATCAGGTGAATGGGAAGCATTTAATATTAATTCACACTGGACCACATCAGGTGAATGTGAAGCATTTAATATTAATTCACACTGGACCACATCAGGTGAATGTGAAGCATTTAATATTAATTCACACTGGACCACATCAGGTGAATGCGAAGCAATTAATATTAATTCACACTGGACCACATCAGGTGAATGTGAAGCATTTAATATTAATTCACACTGGACCACATCAGGTGAATGGGAAGCATTTAATATTAATTCACACTGGACCACGTCTGGTGAATGGGAAGCATTTTATATTAATTCCCACTGGACCACATCAGGTGAATGGGAAGCATTTAATATTAATTCACACTGGACCACATCAGGTGAATGTGAAGCATTTAATATTAATTCCCACTGGACCACATCAGGTGAATGTGAAGCATTTAATATTAATTCACACTGGACCACATCAGCTGAATGTGAAGCATTTAATATTAATTCACACTGGACCACATCAGGTGAATGTGAAGCATTTAATATTAATTCACACTGGACCACATCAGGTGAATGGGAAGCATTTAATATTAATTCACACTGGACCACATCAGGTGAATGAGAAGCATTTAATATTAATTCACACTGGACCACATCAGGTGAATGTGAAGCATTTAATATTAATTCACACTGGACAACATCAGGTGAATGGGAAGCATTTAATATTAATTCACACTGGACCACATCAGGTGAATGTGAAGCATTTAATATTAATTCACACTGGACCACATCAGGTGAATGGGAAGCATTTAATATTAATTCACACTGGACCACAGCAGGTGAATGTGAATCATTTAATATTAATTCCAACTGGACAACATCAGGTGAATGTGAAGCATTTAATATTAATTCCCACTGGACCACATCAGGTGAATGGGAAGCATTTTATACTAATTCCCACTGGACCACATCAGGTGAATGGGAAGCATTTAATATTAATTCCCACTGGACCACATCAGGTGAATGTGAAGCATTTAATATTAATTCCCACTGGACCACATCAGGTGAATGGGAAGCATTTTATATTAATTCCCACTGGACCACATCAGGTGAATGGGAAGCATTTAATATTAATTCACACTGGACCACATCAGGTGAATGTGAAGCATTTAATATTAATTCCCACTGGACCATATCAGGTGAATGGGAAGCATTTAATATTAATTCACACTGGACCACATCAGGTGAATGTGAAGCATTTAATATTAATTCACACTGGACCACATCAGGTGAATGGGAAGCATTTAATATTAATTCACACTGGACCACATCAGGTGAATGTGAAGCATTTAATATTAATTCACACTGGACCACATCAGGTGAATGTGAAGCATTTAATATTAATTCACACTGGACCACATCAGGTGAATGGGAAGCATTTAATATTAATTCACACTGGACCACATCAGGTGAATGTGAAGCATTTAATATTAATTCACACTGGACCACATCAGGTGAATGGGAAGCATTTAATATTAATTCACACTGGACCACGTCAGGTGAATGGGAAGCATTTTATATTAATTCCCACTGGACCACATCAGGTGAATGGGAAGCATTTAATATTAATTCACACTGGACCACATCAGGTGAATGTGAAGCATTTAATATTAATTCCCACTGGACCACATCACGTGAATGGGAAGCATTTTATATTAATTCCCACTGGACCACATCAGGTGAATGGGAAGCATTTAATATTAATTCACACTGGACCACATCAGGTGAATGTGAAGCATTTAATATTAATTCACACTGGACCACATCAGGTGAATGTGAAGCATTTAATATTAATTCCCACTGGACCACTTCAGGTGAATGGGAAGCATTTAATATTAATTCACACTGGACCACATCAGGTGAATGTGAAGCATTTAATATTAATTCACACTGGACCACATCAGGTGAATGGGAAGCATTTAATATTAATTCACACTGGACCACATCAGGTGAATGAGAAGCATTTAATATTAATTCACACTGGACCACATCAGGTGAATGTGAAGCATTTAATATTAATTCACACTGGACAACATCAGGTGAATGGGAAGCATTTAATATTAATTCACACTGGACCACATCAGGTGAATGTGAAGCTTTTAATATTAATTCACACTGGACCACATCAGGTGAATGGGAAGCATTTAATATTAATTCACACTGGACCACAGCAGGTGAATGTGAATCATTTAATATTAATTCCAACTGGACAACATCAGGTGAATGTGAAGCATTTAATATTAATTCCCACTGGACCACATCAGGTGAATGGGAAGCATTTTATACTAATTCCCACTGGACCACATCAGGTGAATGGGAAGCATTTAATATTAATTCCCACTGGACCACATCAGGTGAATGTGAAGCATTTAATATTAATTCCCACTGGACCACATCAGGTGAATGGGAAGCATTTTATATTAATTCCCACTGGACCACATCAGGTGAATGGGAAGCATTTAATATTAATTCACACTGGACCACATCAGGTGAATGTGAAGCATTTAATATTAATTCCCACTGGACCACATCAGGTGAATGTGAAGCATTTTATATTAATTCACACTGGACCACATCAGGTGAATGTGAAGCAATTAATATTAATTCACACTGGACCACATCAGGTGAATGTGAAGCATTTAATATTAATTCACACTGGACCACATCAGGTGAATGTGAAGCATTTAATATTAATTCACACTGGACCACATCAGGTGAATGTGAAGCATTTAATATTAATTCACACTGGACCACATCATGTGAATGTGAAGCATTTAATATTAATTCACACTGGACCACATCAGGTGAATGTGAAGCATTTAATATTAATTCACACTGGACCACATCAGGTGAATGTGAAGCATTTAATATTAATTCCAACTGGACCACATCAGGTGAATGTGAAGCATTTAATATTAATTCACACTGGACCACATCAGGTGAATGTGAAGCATTTAATATTAATTCACACTGGACCACATCAGGTGAATGTGAAGCATTTAATATTAATTCACACTGGACCACATCAGGTGAATGGGAAGCATTTAATATTAATTCACACTGGACCACATCAGGTGAATGGGAAGCATTTAATATTAATTCCCACTGGACCACATCAGGTGAATGTGAAGCATTTAATATTAATTCACACTGGACCACATCAGGTGAATGGGAATCATTTAATATTAATTCACACTGGACCACATCAGGTGAATGGAAAGCATTTAATATTAATTCACACTGGACCACATCAGGTGAATGTGAAGCATTTAATATTAATTCACACTGGACCACATCAGGTGAATGGAAAGCATTTAATATTAATTCACACTGGACCACATCAGGTGAATGTGAAGCATTTAATATTAATTCACACTGGACCACATCAGGTGAATGTGAAGCATTTAATATTAATTCCCACTGGACCACATCATGTGAATGTGAAGCATTTAATATTAATTCACACTGGACCACATCAGGTGAATGTGAAGCATTTTATATTAATTCACACTGGACCACATCAGGTGAATGTGAAGCATTTAATATTAATTCACACTGGACCACATCAGGTGAATGGGAAGCATTTTATATTAAGTCACACTGGACCACATCAGGTGAATGTGAAGCATTTAATATTAATTCACACTGGACCACATCAGGTGAATGTGAAGCATTTAATATTAATTCACACTGGACCACATCAGGTGAATGTGAAGCATTTAATATTAATTCACACTGGACCACATCAGGTGAATGTGAAGCATTTAATATTAATTCACACTGGACCACATCAGGTGAATGTGAAGCATTTAATATTAATTCCAACTGGACCACATCAGGTGAATGTGAAGCATTTAATATTAATTCACACTGGACCACATCAGGTGAATGGGAAGCATTTAATATTAATTCACACTGGACCACATCAGGTGAATGTGAAGCATTTAATATTAATTCCAACTGGACCATATCAGGTGAATGTGAAGCATTTAATATTAATTCCAACTGGACCACATCAGGTGAATGTGAAGCATTTAATATTAATTCACACTGGACCACATCAGGTGAATGGGAAGCATTTAACATTAATTCACACTGGACCACATCAGGTGAATGGGAAGCATTTAATATTAATTCACACTGGACCACATCAGGTGAATGTGAAGCATTTAATATTAATTCACACTGGACCACATCAGGTGAATGTGAAGCATTTAATATTAATTCACACTGGACCACATCAGGTGAATGTGAAGCATTTAATATTAATTCACACTGGACCACATCAGGTGAATGGGAAGCATTTAATATTAATTCCAACTGGACCACATCAGGTGAATGGGAAGCATTTAATATTAATTCCCACTGGACCACATCAGGTGAATGGGAAGCATTTTATATTAATTCCCACTGGACCACATCAGGTGAATGGGAAGCATTTAATATTAATTCCCACTGGACCACATCAGGTGAATGGGAAGCATTTAATATTAATTCACACTGGACCACATCAGGTGAATGTGAAGCATTTAATATTAATTCCCACTGAACCACATCAGGTGAATGGGAAGCATTTTATATTAATTCCCACTGGACCACATCAGGTGAATGGGAAGCATTTAATATTAATTCACACTGGACCACATCAGGTGAATGTGAAGCATTTAATATTAATTCACACTGGACCACATCAGGTGAATGTGAAGCATTTAATATTAATTCCCACTGGACCACATCAGGGGAATGTGAAGCATTTAATATTAATTCACACTGGACCACATCAGGTGAATGGGAAGCATTTAATATTAATTCACACTGGACCACATCAGGTGAATGTGAAGCATTTAATATTAATTCACACTGGACCACATCAGGTGAATGTGAAGCATTTAATATTAATTCACACTGGACCACATCAGGTGAATGGGAAGCATTTAATATTAATTCACACTGGACCACATCAGGTGAAAGTGACGCATTTAATATTAATTCACACTGGACCACATCAGGTGAATGGGAAGCATTTAATATTAATTCACACTGGACCACGTCAGGTGAATGGGAAGCATTTTATATTAATTCCCACTGGACCACATCAGGTGAATGGGAAGCATTTAATATTAATTCACACTGGACCACATCAGGTGAATGTGAAGCATTTAATATTAATTCCCACTGGACCACATCAGGTGAATGGGAAGCATTTTATATTAATTCCCACTGGACCACATCAGGTGAATGGGAAGCATTTAATATTAATTCACACTGGACCACATCAGGTGAATGTGAAGCATTTAATATTAATTCACACTGGACCACATCAGGTGAATGTGAAGCATTTAATATTAATTCCCACTGGACCACATCAGGTGAATGGGAAGCATTTAATATTAATTCACACTGGACCACATCAGGTGAATGTGAAGCATTTAATATTAATTCAGACTGGACCACATCAGGTGAATGGGAAGCATTTAATATTAATTCACACTGGACCACATCAGGTGAATGTGAAGCATTTAATATTAATTCAGACTGGACCACATCAGGTGAATGGGAAGCATTTAATATTAATTCCAACTGGACCACATCAGGTGAATGTGAAGCATTTAATATTAATTCACACTGGACCACATCAGGTGAATGTGAAGCATTTAATATTAATTCACACTGGACCACATCAGGTGAATGTGAAGCATTTAATATTAATTCAGTCTGGACCACATCAGGTGAATGGGAAGCATTTAATATTAATTCACACTGGACCACATCAGGTGAATGTGAAGCATTTAATATTAATTCACACTGGACCACATCAGGTGAATGGGAAGCATTTAATATTAATTCACACTGGACCACATCAGGTGAATGTGACGCATTTAATATTAATTCACACTGGACCACATCAGGTGAATGGGAAGCATTTAATATTAATTCACACTGGACCACGTCAGGTGAATGGGAAGCATTTTATATTAATTCCCACTGGACCACATCAGGTGAATGGGAAGCATTTAATATTAATTCACACTGGACCACATCAGGTGAATGTGAAGCATTTAATATTAATTCCCACTGGACCACATCAGGTGAATGGGAAGCATTTTATATTAATTCCCACTGGACCACATCAGGTGAATGGGAAGCATTTAATATTAATTCACACTGGACCACATCAGGTGAATGTGAAGCATTTAATATTAATTCCAACTGGACCACATCAGGTGAATGTGAAGCATTTAATATTAATTCAGACTGGACCACATCAGGTGAATGGGAAGCATTTAATATTAATTCACACTGGACCACATCAGGTGAATGTGAAGCATTTAATATTAATTCAGACTGGACCACATCAGGTGAATGGGAAGCATTTAATATTAATTCCAACTGGACCACATCAGGTGAATGTGAAGCATTTAATATTAATTCACACTGGACCACATCAGGTGAATGTGAAGCATTTAATATTAATTCACACTGGACCACATCAGGTGAATGGGAAGCATTTAATATTAATTCACACTGGACCACATCAGGTGAATGTGAAGCATTTAATATTAATTCACACTGGACCACATCAGGTGAATGTGAAGCATTTAATATTAATTCACACTGGACCACATCAGGTGAATGGGAAGCATTTAATATTAATTCACACTGGACCACATCAGGTGAATGTGACGCATTTAATATTAATTCACACTGGACCACATCAGGTGAATGGGAAGCATTTAATATTAATTCACACTGGACCACGTCAGGTGAATGGGAAGCATTTTATATTAATTCCCACTGGACCACATCAGGTGAATGGGAAGCATTTAATATTAATTCACACTGGACCACATCAGGTGAATGTGAAGCATTTAATATTAATTCCCACTGGACCACATCAGGTGAATGGGAAGCATTTTATATTAATTCCCACTGGACCACATCAGGTGAATGGGAAGCATTTAATATTAATTCACAATGGACCACATCAGGTGAATGTGAAGCATTTAATATTAATTCACACTGGACCACATCAGGTGAATGTGAAGCATTTAATATTAATTCCCACTGGACCACATCAGGTGAATGGGAAGCATTTAATATTAATTCACACTGGACCACATCAGGTGAATGTGAAGCATTTAATATTAATTCAGACTGGACCACATCAGGTGAATGGGAAGCATTTAATATTAATTCACACTGGACCACATCAGGTGAATGTGAAGCATTTAATATTAATTCAGACTGGACCACATCAGGTGAATGGGAAGCATTTAATATTAATTCCAACTGGACCACATCAGGTGAATGTGAAGCATTTAATATTAATTCACACTGGACCACATCAGGTGAATGTGAAGCATTTAATATTAATTCACACTGGACCACATCAGGTGAATGTGAAGCATTTAATATTAATTCAGACTGGACCACATCAGGTGAATGGGAAGCATTTAATATTAATTCACACTGGACCACATCAGGTGAATGTGAAGCATTTAATATTAATTCACACTGGACCACATCAGGTGAATGTGAAGCATTTAATATTAATTCACACTGGACCACATCAGGTGAATGTGAAGCATTTAATATTAATTCACACTGGACCACATCAGGTGAATGGGAAGCATTTAATATTAATTCACACTGGACCACATCAGGTGAATGTGAAGCATTTAATATTAATTCACACTGGACCACATCAGTTGAATGGGAAGCATTTAATATTAATTCACACTGGACCACATCAGGTGAATGTGAATCATTTAATATTAATTCCAACTGGACAACATCAGGTGAATGTGAAGCATTTAATATTAATTCCCACTGGACCACATCAGGTGAATGGGAAGCATTTTATATTAATTCCCACTGGACCACATCAGGTGAATGGGAAGCATTTAATATTAATTCCCACTGGACCACATCAGGTGAATGTGAAGCATTTCATATTAATTCCCACTGGACCACATCAGGTGAATGGGAAGCATTTTATATTAATTCCCACTGGACCACATCAGGTGAATGGGAAGCATTTAATATTAATTCACACTGGACCACATCAGGTGAATGTGAAGCATTTAATATTAATTCCCACTGGTCCACATCAGGTGAATGTGAAGCATTTAATATTAATTCCCACTGGACCACATCAGGTGAATGTGAAGCATTTAATATTAATTCCCACTGGACCACATCAGGTGAATGTGAAGCATTTAATATTAATTCACACTGGACCACATCAGGTGAATGTGAAGCATTTAATATTAATTCACACTGGACCACATCAGGTGAATGTGAAGCATTTAATATTAATTCACACTGGACCACTTCATGTGAATGTGAAGCATTTAATATTAATTCACACTGGACCACATCAGGTGAATGTGAAGCATTTAATATTAATTCACACTGGACCACATCAGGTGAATGTGAAGCATTTAATATTAATTCCAACTGGACCACATCAGGTGAATGTGAAGCATTTAATATTAATTCACTTTGGACCACATCAGGTGAATGTGAAGCATTTAATATTAATTCACACTGGACCACATCAGGTGAATGGGAATCATTTAATATTAATTCACACTGGACCACATCAGGTGAATGGAAAGCATTTAATATTAATTCACACTGGACCACATCATGTGAATGTGAAGCATTTAATATTAATTCACACTGGACCACATCAGGTGAATGGAAAGCATTTAATATTAATTCACACTGGACCACATCATGTGAATGTGAAGCATTTAATATTAATTCACACTGGACCACATCAGGTGAATGGAAAGCATTTAATATTAATTCACACTGGACCACATCATGTGAATGTGAAGCATTTAATATTAATTCACACTGGACCACATCAGGTGAATGGAAAGCATTTAATAATAATTCACACTGGACCACATCAGGTGAATGTGAAGCATTTAATATTAATTCACACTGGACCACATCAGGTGAATGTGAAGCATTTAATATTAATTCCCATTGGACCACATCATGTGAATGTGAAGCATTTAATATTATTTCACACTGGACCACATCAGGTGAATGTGAAGCATTTTATATTAATTCACACTGGACCACATCAGGTGAATGTGAAGCATTTAATATTAATTCACACTGGACCACATCAGGTGAATGTGAAGCATTTTATATTAATTCACACTGGACCACATCAGGTGAATGTGAAGCATTTAATATTAATTCACACTGGACCACATCAGGTGAATGTGAAGCATTTAATATTAATTCACACTGGACCACATCAGGTGAATGTGAAGCATTTAATATTAATTCACACTGGACCACATCAGGTGAATGTGAAGCATTTCATATTAATTCCTACTGGACCACATCAGGTGAATGTGAAGCATTTAATATTAATTCACACTGGACCACATCAGGTGAATGGGAAGCATTTAATATTAATTCACACTGGACCACATCAGGTGAATGTGAAGCATTTAATATTAATTCCAACTGGACCATATCAGGTGAATGTGAAGCATTTAATATTAATTCCAACTGGACCACATCAGGTGAATGTGAAGCATTTAATATTAATTCACACTGGACCGCATCAGGTGAATGGGAAGCATTTAACATTAATTCACACTGGACCACATCAGGTGAATGGGAAGCATTTAATATTAATTCACACTGGACCACATCAGGTGAATGTGAAGCATTTAATATTAATTCACACTGGACCACATCAGGTGAAAGTGAAGCATTTAATATTAATTCACACTGGACCACATCATGTGAATGTGAAGCATTTAATATTAATTCACACTGGACCACATCAGGTGAATGTGAAGCATTTAATATTAATTCCCACTGGACCACATCAGGTGAATGTGAAGCATTTAATATTAATTCACACTGGACCACATCAGGTGAATGTGAAGCATTTAATATTAATTCACACTGGACCACATCAGGTGAATGTGAAGCATTTAATATTAATTCACACTGGACCACATCAGGTGAATGTGAAGCATTTAATATTAATTCCCACTGGACCACATCAGCTGAATGTGAAGCATTTAATATTAATTCCAACTGGACAACATCAGGTGAATGTTAAGCATTTAATATTAATTCACACTGGACCACATCAGGTGAATGTGAAGCATTTAATATTAATTCACACTGGACCACATCAGGTGAATGTGAAGCATTTAATATTAATTCACACTGGACCACATCATGTGAATGTGAAGCATTTAATATTAATTCCCACTGGACCACATCAGGTGAATGTGAAGCATTTAATATTAATTCCCACTGGACCACATCAGGTGAATGGGAAGCATTTAATATTAATTCCCACTGGACCACATCAGGTGAATGTGAAGCATTTAATATTAATTCCCACTGGACCACATCAGGTGAATGTGAAGCATTTAATATTAATTCCCACTGGACCACATCAGGTGAATGTGAAGCATTTAATATTAATTCCCACTGGACCACATCAGGTGAATGTGAAGCATTTAATATTAATTCACACTGGACCACATCAGGTGAATGTGAAGCATTTAATATTAATTCACACTGGACCACATCAGGTGAATGTGAAGCATTTAATATTAATTCACACTGGACCACATCAGGTGAATGTGAAGCATTTAATATTAATTCACACTGGACCACATCAGGTGAATGTGAAGCATTTAATATTAATTCACACTGGACCACATCAGGTGAATGTGAAGCATTTAATATTAATTCACACTGGACCACATCAGGTGAATGTGAAGCATTTAATATTAATTCCCACTGGACCACATCAGGTGAATGGGAAGCATTTAATATTAATTCCCACTGGACCACATCAGGTGAATGGGAAGCATTTGATATTAATTCACACTGGACCACATCAGGTGAATGGGAAGCATTTAATATTAATTCCCACTGGACTACATCAGGTGAATGTGAAGCATTTAATATTAATTCACACTGGACCACATCAGGTGAATGTGAAGCATTTAATATTAATTCCCACTGGACCACATCAGGTGAATGTGAAGCATTTAATATTAATTCACACTGGACCACATCAGGTGAATGTGAAGCATTTAATATTAATTCACACTGGACCACATCAGGTGAATGTGAAGCATTTAATATTAATTCCCACTGGACCACATCAGGTGAATGTGAAGCATTTAATATTAATTCCAACTGGACCACATCAGGTGAATGGGAAGCATTTAATATTAATTCACACTGGACCACATCAGGTGAATGGGAAGCATTTAATATTAATTCCCACTGGACCACATCAGGTGAATGTGAAGCATTTAATATTAATTCCAACTGGACCACATCAGGTGAATGGGAAGCATTTAATATTAATTCACACTGGACCACATCAGGTGAATGGGAAGCATTTAATATTAATTCACACTGGACCACATCAGGTGAATGTGAAGCATTTAATATTAATTCCAACTGGACCATATCAGGTGAATGTGAAGCATTTAATATTAATTCCAACTGGACCACATCAGGTGAATGTGAAGCATTTAATATTAATTCACACTGGACCACATCAGGTGAATGGGAAGCATTTAACATTAATTCACACTGGACCACATCAGGTGAATGGGAAGCATTTAATATTAATTCACACTGGACCACATCAGGTGAATGTGAAGCATTTAATATTAATTCACACTGGACCACATCATGTGAATGTGAAGCATTTAATATTAATTCACACTGGACCACATCAGGTGAATGTGAAGCATTTAATATTAATTCCCACTGGACCACATCAGGTGAATGTGAAGCATTTAATATTAATTCACACTGGACCACATCAGGTGAATGTGAAGCATTTAATATTAATTCACACTGGACCACATCAGGTGAATGTGAAGCATTTAATATTAATTCACACTGGACCACATCAGGTGAATGTGAAGCATTTAATATTAATTCCCACTGGACCACATCAGCTGAATGTGAAGCATTTAATATTAATTCCAACTGGACAACATCAGGTGAATGTTAAGCATTTAATATTAATTCACACTGGACCACATCAGGTGAATGTGAAGCATTTAATATTAATTCACACTGGACCACATCAGGTGAATGTGAAGCATTTAATATTAATTCACACTGGACCACATCATGTGAATGTGAAGCATTTAATATTAATTCCCACTGGACCACATCAGGTGAATGTGAAGCATTTAATATTAATTCCCACTGGACCACATCAGGTGAATGGGAAGCATTTAATATTAATTCCCACTGGACCACATCAGGTGAATGTGAAGCATTTAATATTAATTCACACTGGACCACATCAGGTGAATGTGAAGCATTTAATATTAATTCACACTGGACCACATCAGGTGAATGTGAAGCATTTAATATTAATTCCCACTGGACCACATCAGGTGAATGGGAAGCATTTAATATTAATTCCAACTGGACCACATCAGGTGAATGGGAAGCATTTAATATTAATTCACACTGGACCACATCAGGTGAATGTGAAGCATTTAATATTAATTCCCACTGGACCACATCAGGTGAATGGGAAGCATTTAATATTAATTCACACTGGACCACATCAGGTGAATGTGAAGCATTTAATATTAATTCACACTGGACCACATTAGGTGAATGTGAAGCATTTAATACTAATTCACACTGGACCACATCAGGTGAATGTGAAGCATTTAATATTAATTCCCACTGGACCACATCAGGTGAATGGGAAGCATTTAATATTAATTCCCACTGGACCACATCAGGTGAATGGGAAGCATTTAATATTAATTCACACTGGACCACATCAGGTGAATGTGAAGCATTTAATATTAATTCCCACTGGACCACATCAGGTGAATGGGAAGCATTTAATATTAATTCCCACTGGACCACATCAGGTGAATGGGAAGCATTTAATATTAATTCACACTGGACCACATCAGGTGAATGGGAAGCATTTAATAATAATTCCCACTGGACTACATCAGGTGAATGTGAAGCATTTAATATTAATTCACACTGGACCACATCAGGTGAATGTGAAGCATTTAATATTAATTCACACTGGACCACATCAGGTGAATGTGAAGCATTTAATATTAATTCACACTGGACCACATCAGGTGAATGTGAAGCATTTAATATTAATTCACACTGGACCACATCAGGTGAATGTGAAGCATTTAATATTAATTCACACTGGACCACATCAGGTGAATGGGAAGCATTTAATATTAATTCACACTGGACCACATCAGGTGAATGTGAAGCATTTAATATTAATTCACACTGGACCACATCAGGTGAATGGGAAGCATTTAATATTAATTCACACTGGACCACATCAGGTGAATGTGAAGCATTTAATATTAATTCACACTGGACCACATCAGGTGAATGTGAAGCATTTAATATTAATTCCAACTGGACCACATCAGGTGAATGTGAAGCATTTAATATTAATTCACACTGGACCACATCAGGTGAATGTGAAGCATTTAATATTAATACACACTGGACCACATCAGGTGAATGTGAAGCATTTAATATTAATTCCCACTGGACCACATCAGGTGAATGTGAAGCATTTAATATTAATACACACTGGACCACATCAGGTGAATGTGAAGCATTTAATATTAATTCCCACTGGACCACATCAGGTGAATGTGAAGCATTTAATATTAATTCACACTGGACCACATCAGGTGAATGTGAAGCATTTAATATTAATTCCCACTGGACAATATCAGGTAAATGTGAAGCATTTAATATTAATTCACACTGGACCACATCAGGTGAATGTGAAGCATTTAATATTAATTCCCACTGGACCACATCAGGTGAATGTGAAGCATTTAATATTAATTCACACAGGACCACATCAGGTGAATGTGAAGCATTTAATATTAATTCACACTGGACCACATCAGGTGAATGTGAAGCATTTAATATTAATTCCCACTGGACCACATCAGGTGAATGTGAAGCATTTAATATTAATTCACACTGGACCACATCAGGTGAATGTGAAGCATTTAATATTAATTCACACTGGACCACTTCAGGTGAATGTGAAGCATTTAATATTAATTCACACTGGACCACATCAGGTGAATGTGAAGCATTTAATATTAATTCACACTGGACCACATCAGGTGAATGTGAAGCATTTAATATTAATTCACACTGGACCACATCAGGTGAATGTGAAGCATTTAATATTAATTCCCACTGGACCACATCAGGTGAATGTGAAGCATTTAATATTAATTCACACTGGACCACATCAGGTGAATGTGAAGCATTTAATATTAATTCACACTGGACCACATCAGGTGAATGTGAAGCATTTAATATTAATTCACACTGGAAAACATCAGGTGAATGTGAAGCATTTAATATTAATTCCAACTGGACCACATCAGGTGAATGTGAAGCATTTAATATTAATTCACACTGGACCACATCAGGTGAATGTGAAGCATTTAATATTAATTCACACTGGACCACATCAGGTGAATGTGAAGCATTTAATATTAATTCCCACTGGACCACATCAGGTGAATGTGAAGCATTTAATATTAATTCACACTGGACCACATCAGGTGAATGTGAAGCATTTAATATTAATTCACACTGGACCACATCAGGTGAATGTGAAGCATTTAATATTAATTCACACTGGACCACATCAGGTGAATGTGAAGCATTTAATATTAATTCACACTGGACCCCATCAGGTGAATGTGAAGCATTTAATATTAATTCACACTGGACCACATCAGGTGAATGTGAAGCATTTAATATTAATTCACACTGGACCCCATCAGGTGAATGTGAAGCATTTAATATTAATTCACACTGGACCACATCAGGTGAATGGGAAGCATTTAATATTAATTCACACTGGACCACATCAGGTGAATGTGAAGCATTTAATATTAATTCACACTGGACCACATCAGGTGAATGTGAAGCATTTAATATTAATTCACACTGGACCACATCAGGTGAATGTGAAGCATTTAATATTAATTCACACTGGACCACATCAGGTGAATGTGAAGCATTTAATATTAATTCACACTGGACCACATCAGGTGAATGGGAAGCATTTAATATTAATTCCCACTGGACCACATCAGGTGAATGTGAATCATTTAATATTAATTCACACTGGACCACATCAGGTGAATGGGAAGCATTTAATATTAATTCACACTGGACCACATCAGGTGAATGTGAAGCATTTAATATTAATTCCAACTGGACCACATCAGGTGAATGTGAAGCATTTAATATTAATTCACACTGGACCACATCAGGTGAATGTGAAGCATTTAATATTAATTCACACTGGACCACATCAGGTGAATGTGAAGCATTTAATATTAATTCACACTGGACCACATCAGGTGAATGTGAAGCATTTAATATTAATTCACACTGGACCACATCAGGTGAATGTGAAGCATTTAATATTAATTCACACTGGACCACATCAGGTGAATGTGAAGCATTTAATATTAATTCACACTGGACCACATCAGGTGAATGTGAAGCATTTAATATTAATTCACACTGGACCACACCAGGTGAATGGGAAGCATTTAATATTAATTCACACTGGACCACATCAGGTGAATGTGAAGCATTTAATATTAATTCACACTGGACCACATCAGGTGAATGTGAAGCATTTAATATTAATTCACACTGGACCACATCAGGTGAATGTGAAGCATTTAATATTAATTCCAACTGGACCACATCAGGTGAATGTGAAGCATTTAATATTAATTCACACTGGACCACATCAGGTGAATGTGAAGCATTTAATATTAATTCACACTGGACCACATCAGGTGAATGGGAAGCATTTAATATTAATGCACACTGGACCACATCAGGTGAATGGGAAGCATTTAATATTAATGCACACTGGTCCACATCAGGTGAATGTGCAGCATTTAATATTAATTCACACTGGACCACATCAGGTGAATGGGAAGCATTTAATATTAATTCACACTGGACCACATCAGGTGAATGTGAAGCATTTAATATTAATTCACACTGTACCACATCAGGTGAATGTGAAGCATTTAATATTAATTCACACTGGACCACATCAGGTGAATGGGAAGCATTTAATATTAATTCACACTGGACCACATCAGGTGAATGTGAAGCATTTAATATTAATTCACACTGCACAACATCAGGTGAATGGGAAGCATTTAATATTAATTCCCACTGGACCACATCAGGTGAATGTGAAGCATTTAATATTAATTCACACTGGACCACATCAGGTGAATGTGAAGCATTTAATATTAATTCCCACTGGACCACATCAGGTGAATGTGAAGCATTTAATATTAATTCACACTGGACCACATCAGGTGAATGTGAAGCATTTAATATTAATTCACACTGGACCACATCAGGTGAATGTGAAGCATTTAATATTAATTCACACTGGACCACATCAGGTGAATGTGAAGCATTTAATATTAATTCACACTGGACCACATCAGGTGAATGTGAAGCATTTAATATTAATTCACACTGGACCCCATCAGGTGAATGTGAAGCATTTAATATTAATTCACACTGGACCACATCAGGTGAATGTGAAGCATTTAATATTAATTCACACTGGACCACATCAGGTGAATGGGAAGCATTTAATATTAATTCACACTGGACCACATCAGGTGAATGTGAAGCATTTTATATTAATTCACACTGGACCACATCAGGTGAATGGGAAGAATTTAATATTAATTCACACTGGACCACATCAGGTGAATGTGAAGCATTTAATATTAATTCCAACTGGACCACATCAGGTGAATGTGAAGCATTTAATATTAATTCACACTGGACCACATCAGGTGAATGTGAAGCATTTAATATTAATTCACACTGGACCACATCATTTGAATGTGAAGCATTTAATATTAATTCACACTGGACCACATCAGGTCAATGGGAATCATTTAATATTAATTCACACTGGACCACATCAGGTGAATGTGAAGCATTTAATATTAATTCACACTGGACCACATCAGGTGAATGTGGAGCATTTAATATTAATGCACACTGGACCACACCAGGTGAATGTGAAGCATTTAATATTAATTCACACTGGACCACATCAGGTGAATGGGAAGCATTTAATATTAATTCCCACTGGACCACATCAGGTGAATGTGAAGCATTTAATATTAATTCACACTGGACCACATCAGGTGAATGAGAAGCATTTAATATTAATTCACACTGGACCACATCAGGTGAATGTGAAGCATTTAATATTAATTCCCACTGGACCACATCAGGTGAATGTGAAGCATTTAATATTAATTCACACTGGACCACATCAGGTGAATGTGAAGCATTTAATATTAATGCACACTGGACCACATCAGGTGAATGTGAAGCATTTAATATTAATTCACACTGGACCACATCAGGTGAATGGGAAGCATTTAATATTAATTCCCACTGGACCACAACAGGTGAATGTGAAGCATTTAATATTAATTCACACTGGACCACATCAGGTGAATGAGAAGCATTTAATATTAATTCACACTGGACCACATCAGGTGAATGTGAAGCATTTAATATTAATTCACACTGGACCACATCAGGTGAATGTGAAGCATTTAATATTAATTCACACTGGACCACATCAGGTGAATGTGAAGCATTTAATATTAATTCACACTGGACCACATCAGGTGAATGTGAAGCATTTAATATTAATTCACACTGGACCACATCAGGTGAATTGGAAGCATTTAATATTAATTCACACTGGACCACATCAGGAGAATGTGAAGCATTTAATATTAATTCACACTGGACCACATCAGGTGAATGTGAAGCATTTAATATTAATTCCCACTGGACCACATCAGGTGAATGTGAAGCATTTAATATTAATTCACACAGGACCACAGCAGGTGAATATGAAGCATTTAATATTAATTCACACTGGACCACATCAGGTGAATGTGAAGCATTTAATATTAATTCACACAGGACCACAGCAGGTGAATATGAAGCATTTAATATTAATTCACACTGGACCACATCAGGTGAATGTGAAGCATTTAATATTAATTCACACTGGACCACATCAGGTGAATGTGAAGCATTTAATATTAATTCCAACTGGACCACATCAGGTGAATGTGAAGCATTTAATATTAATTCACACTGGACCCCATCAGGTGAATGGGAAGCATCTAATATTAATTCACACTGGACCACATCAGGTGAATGTGAAGCATTTAATATTAATTCACACAGGACCACAGCAGGTGAATATGAAGCATTTAATATTAATTCACACTGGACCACATCAGGTGAATGTGAAGCATTTAACATTAATTCACACAGGACCACAGCAGGTGAATATGAAGCATTTAATATTAATTCACACTGGACCACATCAGGTGAATGTGAAGCATTTAATATTAATTCACACAGGACCACAGCAGGTGAATATGAAGCATTTAATATTAATTCACACTGGACCCCATCAGGTGAATGGGAAGCATTTAATATTAATTCACACTGGACCACATCAGGTGAATGTGAAGCATTTAATATTAATTCCCACTGGACCACATCAGGTGAATGTGAAGCATTTAATATTAATTCACACTGGACCACATCAGGTGAATGTGAAGCATTTAATATTAATTCACACTGGACCACATCAGGTGAATGTGAAGCATTTAATATTAATTCACACTGGACCACATCAGGTGAATGTGAAGCATTTAATATTAATTCCCACTGGACCACATCAGGTGAATGTGAAGCATTTAATATTATTTCACACTGGACCACATCAGGTGAATGTGAAGCATTTAATATTAATTCACACTGGACCACATCAGGTGAATGTGAAGCATTTAATATTAATTCCCACTGGACCACATCAGGTGAATGTGAAGCATTTAATATTAATTCACACTGGACCACATCAGGTGAATGTGAAGCATTTAATATTAATTCACACTGGACCACATCAGGTGAATGTGAAGCATTTAATATTAATTCACACTGGACCACATCAGGTGAATGTGAAGCATTTAATATTAATTCACACTGGACCACATCAGGTGAATGTGAAGCATTTAATATTAATTCACACTGGACCCCATCAGGTGAATGTGAAGCATTTAATATTAATTCACACTGGACCACATCAGGTGAATGTGAAGCATTTAATATTAATTCACACTGGACCACATCAGGTGAATGGGAAGCATTTAATATTAATTCACACTGGACCACATCAGGTGAATGTGAAGCATTTTATATTAATTCACACTGGACCACATCAGGTGAATGGGAAGAATTTAATATTAATTCACACTGGACCACATCAGGTGAATGTGAAGCATTTAATATTAATTCCAACTGGACCACATCAGGTGAATGTGAAGCATTTAATATTAATTCACACTGGACCACATCAGGTGAATGTGAAGCATTTAATATTAATTCACACTGGACCACATCAGGTGAATGTGAAGCATTTAATATTAATTCACACTGGACCACATCAGGTCAATGGGAATCATTTAATATTAATTCACACTGGACCACATCAGGTGAATGTGAAGCATTTAATATTAATTCACACTGGACCACATCAGGTGAATGTGGAGCATTTAATATTAATGCACACTGGACCACACCAGGTGAATGTGAAGCATTTAATATTAATTCACACTGGACCACATCAGGTGAATGGGAAGCATTTAATATTAATTCCCACTGGACCACATCAGGTGAATGTGAAGCATTTAATATTAATTCACACTGGACCACATCAGGTGAATGAGAAGCATTTAATATTAATTCACACTGGACCACATCAGGTGAATGTGAAGCATTTAATATTAATTCCCACTGGACCACATCAGGTGAATGGGAAGCATTTAATATTAATTCCCACTGGACCACATCAGGTGAATGTGAAGCATTTAATATTAATTCACACTGGACCACATCAGGTGAATGGGAATCATTTAATATTAATTCACACTGGACCACATCAGGTGAATGTGAAGCATTTAATATTAATTCACACTGGACCACATCAGGTGAATGTGAAGCATTTAATATTAATGCACACTGGACCACATCAGGTGAATGTGAAGCATTTAATATTAATTCACACTGGACCACATCAGGTGAATGGGAAGCATTTAATATTAATTCCCACTGGACCACAACAGGTGAATGTGAAGCATTTAATATTAATTCACACTGGACCACATCAGGTGAATGAGAAGCATTTAATATTAATTCACACTGGACCACATCAGGTGAATGTGAAGCATTTAATATTAATTCACACTGGACCACATCAGGTGAATGTGAAGCATTTAATATTAATTCACACTGGACCACATCAGGTGAATGTGAAGCATTTAATATTAATTCACACTGGACCACATCAGGTGAATGTGAAGCATTTAATATTAATTCACACTGGACCACATCAGGTGAATTGGAAGCATTTAATATTAATTCACACTGGACCACATCAGGAGAATGTGAAGCATTTAATATTAATTCACACTGGACCACATCAGGTGAATGTGAAGCATTTAATATTAATTCCCACTGGACCACATCAGGTGAATGTGAAGCATTTAATATTAATTCACACAGGACCACAGCAGGTGAATATGAAGCATTTAATATTAATTCACACTGGACCACATCAGGTGAATGTGAAGCATTTAATATTAATTCACACAGGACCACAGCAGGTGAATATGAAGCATTTAATATTAATTCACACTGGACCACATCAGGTGAATGTGAAGCATTTAATATTAATTCACACTGGACCACATCAGGTGAATGTGAAGCATTTAATATTAATTCCAACTGGACCACATCAGGTGAATGTGAAGCATTTAATATTAATTCACACTGGACCCCATCAGGTGAATGGGAAGCATCTAATATTAATTCACACTGGACCACATCAGGTGAATGTGAAGCATTTAATATTAATTCACACAGGACCACAGCAGGTGAATATGAAGCATTTAATATTAATTCACACTGGACCACATCAGGTGAATGTGAAGCATTTAATATTAATTCACACAGGACCACAGCAGGTGAATATGAAGCATTTAATATTAATTCACACTGGACCACATCAGGTGAATGTGAAGCATTTAATATTAATTCACACAGGACCACAGCAGGTGAATATGAAGCATTTAATATTAATTCACACTGGACCCCATCAGGTGAATGGGAAGCATTTAATATTAATTCACACTGGACCACATCAGGTGAATGTGAAGCATTTAATATTAATTCCCACTGGACCACATCAGGTGAATGTGAAGCATTTAATATTAATTCACACTGGACCACATCAGGTGAATGTGAAGCATTTAATATTAATTCACACTGGACCACATCAGGTGAATGTGAAGCATTTAATATTAATTCACACTGGACCACATCAGGTGAATGTGAAGCATTTAATATTAATTCCCACTGGACCACATCAGGTGAATGTGAAGCATTTAATATTATTTCACACTGGACCACATCAGGTGAATGTGAAGCATTTAATATTAATTCACACTGGACCACATCAGGTGAATGTGAAGCATTTAATATTAATTCACACTGGACCACATCAGGTGAATGGGAAGCATTTAATATTAATTCACACTGGACCACATCAGGTGAATGGGAAGCATTTAATATTAATTCACACAGGACAACATCAGGTGAATGGGAAGCATTTAATATTAATTCCCACTGGACCACATCAGGTGAATGTGAAGCATTTAATATTAATGCACACTGGACCACATCAGGTGAATGGGAATCATTTAATATTAATTCACACTGGACCACATCAGGTGAATGGGAAGCATTTAATATTAATTCACACTGGACCACATCAGCTGAATGTGAAGCATTTAATATTAATTCACACTGGACCACATCAGGTGAATGTGAAGCATTTAATATTAATTCCAACTGGACCACATCAGGTGAATGTGAAGCATTTAATATTAATTCACACTGGACCACATCAGGTGAATGTGAAGCATTTAATATTAATTCACACTGGACCACATCAGGTGAATGTGAAGCATTTAATATTAATTCACACTGGACCACATCAGGTGAATGTCAAGCATTTAATATTAATTCCCACTGGACCACATCAGGTGAATGTGAAGCATTTTATATTAATTCACACTGGACCACATCAGGTGAATGTGAAGCATTTAATATTAATTCACACTGGACCACATCAGGTGAATGTGAAGCATTTAATATTAATTCACACTGGACAACATCAGGTGAATGTGAAGCTTTTTATATTAATTCACACTGGACAACATCAGGTGAATGTGAAGCATTTAATATTAATTCACACTGGACCACATCAGGTGAATGTGAAGCATTTATTATTAATTCACACTGGACAACATCAGGTGAATGTGAAGCATTTAATATTAATTCACACTGGACCACATCAGGTGAATGTGAAGCACTTATTATTAATTCACACTGGACCACATCAGGTGAATGTGAAGCATTTAATATTAATTCACACTGGACCACATCAGGTGAATGTGAAGCATTTAATATTAATTCACACTGGACCACATCAGGTGAATGTGAAGCATTTAATATTAATTCACACTGGACCACATCAGGTGAATGTGAAGCATTTAATATTAATTCACACTGGACCACATCAGGTGAATGTGAAGCATTTAATATTAATTCACACTGGACCACATCAGGTGAATGTGAAGCATTTAATATTAATTCACACTGGACCACATCAGGTGAATGTGAAGCATTTTATATTAATTCACACTGGACCACATCAGGTGAATGGGAAGCATTTTATATTAATTCACACTGGACCACATCAGGTGAATGTGAAGCATTTAATATTAATTCACACTGGACCACATCAGGTGAATGTGAAGCATTTTATATTAATTCACACTGGACCACATCAGGTGAATGTGAAGCATTTAATATTAATTCCAACTGGACCACATCAGGTGAATGTGAAGCATTTAATATTAATTCACACTGGACCACATCAGGTGAATGTGAAGCATTTAATATTAATTCACACTGGACCACATCAGGTGAATGTGAAGCATTTAATATTAATTCACACTGGACCACATCAGGTGAATGTGAAGCATTTAATATTAATTCACACTGGACCACATCAGGTGAATGTGAAGCATTTAATATTAATTCCAACTGGAACACATCAGGTGAATGTGAAGCATTTAATATTAATTCACACTGGACCCCATCAGGTGAATGTGAAGCATTTAATATTAATTCACACTGGACCACATCAGGTGAATGGGAAGCATTTAATATTAATTCACACTGGACCACATCAGGTGAATGGGAAGCATTTAATATTAATTCACACTGGACCACATCAGGTGAATGTGAAGCATTTAATATTAATCCACACTGGACCACATCAGGTGAATGGGAAGCATTTAATATTAATTCACACTGGACCACATCAGGTGAATGTGAAGCATTTAATATTAATTCCCACTGGACCACATCAGGTGAATGTGAAGCATTTAATATTAATTCACACTGGACAACATCAGGTGAATGTGAAGCATTTTATATTAATTCACACTGGACCACATCAGGTGAATGTGAAGCATTTAATATTAATTCACACTGGACCACATCAGGTGAATGTGAAGCATTTAATATTAATTCCCACTGGACCACATCAGGTGAATGTGAAGCATTTAATATTAATTCACACTGGACAACATCAGGTGAATGTGAAGCATTTTATATTAATTCACACTGGACCACATCAGGTGAATGTGAAGCATTTAATATTAATTCACACTGGACCACATCAGGTGAATGGGAAGCATTTAATATTAATTCCCACTGGACCACATCAGGTGAATGTGAAGCATTTAATATTAATTCACACTGGACAACATCAGGTGAATGTGAAGCATTTTATATTAATTCACACTGGACCACATCAGGTGAATGTGAAGCATTTAATATTAATTCACACTGGACCACATCAGGTGAATGTGAAGCATTTAATATTAATTCACACTGGACCACATCAGGTGAATGGGAAGCATTTAATATTAATGCACACTGGACCACATCAGGTGAATGTGAAGCATTTAATATTAATTCACACTGGACCACATCAGGTGAATGTGAAGCATTTAAGATTAATTCCAACTGGACCACATCAGGTGAATGTGAAGCATTTAATATTAATTCACACTGGACCACATCAGGTGAATGTGAAGCATTTAAGATTAATTCACACTGGACCACATCAGGTGAATGTGAAGCATTTAATATTAATTCACACTGGACCACATCAGGTGAATGTGAAGCATTTAATATTAATTCACACTGGACCACATCAGGTGAATGTGAAGCATTTAATATTAATTCACACTGGACCACATCAGGTGAATGTGAAGCATTTAATATTAATTCCAACTGGAACACATCAGGTGAATGTGAAGCATTTAATATTAATTCACACTGGACCCCATCAGGTGAATGTGAAGCATTTAATATTAATTCACACTGGACCACATCAGGTGAATGGGAAGCATTTAATATTAATTCACACTGGACCACATCAGGTGAATGGGAAGCATTTAATATTAATTCACACTGGACCACATCAGGTGAATGTGAAGCATTTAATATTAATTCACACTGGACCACATCAGGTGAATGTGAAGCATTTAATATTAATTCACACTGGACCACATCAGGTGAATGGGAAGCATTTAATATTAATTCACACTGGACCACATCAGGTGAATGTGAAGCATTTAATATTAATTCACACTGGACCACATCAGGTGAATGTGAAGCATTTAATATTAATTCACACTGGACCACATCAGGTGAATGTGAAGCATTTTATATTAATTCACACTGGACCACATCAGGTGAATGTGAAGCATTTAATATTAATTCACACTGGACCACATCAGGTGAATGGGAAGCATTTAATATTAATGCACACTGGACCACATCAGGTGAATGGGAAGCATTTAATATTAATTCACACTGGACCACATCAGGTGAATGGGAAGCATTTAATATTAATTCACACTGGACCACATCAGGTGAATGTGAAGCATTTAATATTAATTCACACTAGACCACATCAGGTGAATGTGAAGCATTTAATATTAATTCACACTGGACCACATCAGGTGAATGTGAAGCATTTAATATTAATTCACACTGGACCACATCAGGTGAATGTGAAGCATTTAATATTAATTCCAACTGGACCACATCAGGTGAATGTGAAGCATTTAATATTAATTCCCACTGGACCACATCAGGTGAATGTGAAGCATTTAATATTAATTCACACTGGACCACATCAGGTGAATGTGAAGCATTTAATATTAATTCACACTGGACCACATCAGGTGAATGTGAAGCATTTAATATTAATTCACACTGGACCACATCAGGTGAATGTGAAGCATTTAATATTAATTCACACTGGACCACATCAGGTGAATGTGAAGCATTTAATATTAATTCACACTGGACCACATCAGGTGAATGTGAAGCATTTAATATTAATTCCAACTGGACCACATCAGGTGAATGTGAAGCATTTAATATTAATTCACACTGGACCACATCAGGTGAATGTGAAGCATTTAATATTAATTCCCACTGGACCACATCAGGTGAATGTGAAGCATTTAATATTAATTCACACTGGACCACATCAGGTGAATGTGAAGCATTTAATATTAATTCACACTGGACCACATCAGGTGAATGTGAAGCATTTAATATTAATTCACACTGGACCACATCAGGTGAATGTGAAGCATTTAATATTAATTCACACTGGACCACATCAGGTGAATCTGAAGCATTTAATATTAATTCACACTGGACCACATCAGGTGAATGGGAAGCATTTAATATTAATTCACACTGGACCACATCAGGTGAATGGGAAGCATTTAATATTAATTCACACTGGACCACATCAGGTGAATGGGAAGCATTTAATATTAATTCCCACTGGACCACATCAGGTGAATGTGAAGCATTTAATATTAATTCACACTGGACCACATCAGGTGAATGTGAAGCATTTAATATTAATTCACACTGGACCACATCAGGTGAATGTGAAGCATTTAATATTAGTTCACACTGGACCACATCAGGTGAATGTGAAGCATTTAATATTAATGCACACTGGACCACATCAGGTGAATGGGAATCATTTAATATTAATTCACACTGGACCACATCAGGTGAATGTGAAGCATTTAATATTAATTCACACTGGACCACATCAGGTGAATGTGAAGCATTTAATATTAATTCACACTGGACCACATCAGGTGAATGTGAAGCATTTAATATTAATTCGCACTGGACCACATCAGGTGAATGTGAAGCATTTAATATTAATTCCAACTGGACCACATCAGGTGAATGTGAAGCATTTAATATTAATTCCCACTGGACCACATCAGGTGAATGTGAAGCATTTAATATTAATTCACACTGGACCACATCAGGTGAATGTGAAGCATTTAATATTAATTCACACTGGACCACATCAGGTGAATGTGAAGCATTTAATATTAATTCACACTGGACCACATCAGGTGAATGTGAAGCATTTTATATTAATTCACACTGGACCACATCAGGTGAATGGGAAGCATTTAATATTAATTCACACTGGACCACATCAGGTGAATGGGAAGCATTTAATATTAATTCACACTGGACCACATCAGGTGAATGGGAAGCATTTAATATTAATTCCCACTGGACCACATCAGGTGAATGTGAAGCATTTAATATTAATTCACACTGGACCACATCAGGTGAATGTGAAGCATTTAATATTAATTCACACTGGACCACATCAGGTGAATGTGAAGCATTTAATATTAGTTCACACTGGACCACATCAGGTGAATGTGAAGCATTTAATATTAATGCACACTGGACCACATCAGGTGAATGGGAATCATTTAATATTAATTCACACTGGACCACATCAGGTGAATGGGAAGCATTTAATATTAATTCACACTGGACCACATAAGGTGAATGTGAAGCATTTAATATTAATTCACACTGGACCACATCAGGTGAATGTGAAGCATTTAATATTAATTCCAACTGGACCACATCAGGTGAATGTGAAGCATTTAATATTAATTCACACTGGACCACATCAGGTGAATGTGAAGCATTTAATATTAATTCACACTGGACCACATCAGGTGAATGTGAAGCATTTAATATTAATTCACACTGGACCACATCAGGTGAATGTGAAGCATTTAATATTAATTCACACTGGACCACATCAGGTGAATGTGAAGCATTTTATATTAATTCACACTGGACCACATCAGGTGAATGTGAAGCATTTAATATTAATTCACACTGGACCACATCAGGTGAATGTGAAGCATTTAATATTAATTCACACTGGACCACATCAGGTGAATGGGAAGCATTTAATATTAATTCACACTGGACCACATCAGGTGAATGTGAAGCATTTTATATTAATTCACACTGGACCACATCAGGTGAATGGGAAGCATTTTATATTAATTCACACTGGACCACATCAGGTGAATGTGAAGCATTTAATATTAATTCACACTGGACCACATCAGGTGAATGTGAAGCATTTAATATTAATTCACACTGGACCACATCAGGTGAATGTGAAGCATTTAATATTAATTCACACTGGACCACATCAGGTGAATGTGAAGCATTTAATATTAATTCACACTGGACCACATCAGGTGAATGTGAAGCATTTTATATTAATTCACACTGGACCACATCAGGTGAATGGGAAGCATTTTATATTAATTCACACTGGACCACATCAGGTGAATGTGAAGCATTTAATATTAATTCACACTGGACCACATCAGGTGAATGTGAAGCATTTTATATTAATTCACACTGGACCACATCAGGTGAATGTGAAGCATTTAATATTAATTCCAACTGGACCACATCAGGTGAATGTGAAGCATTTAATATTAATTCACACTGGACCACATCAGGTGAATGTGAAGCATTTAATATTAATTCACACTGGACCACATCAGGTGAATGTGAAGCATTTAATATTAATTCACACTGGACCACATCAGGTGAATGTGAAGCATTTAATATTAATTCACACTGGACCACATCAGGTGAATGTGAAGCATTTAATATTAATTCCAACTGGAACACATCAGGTGAATGTGAAGCATTTAATATTAATTCACACTGGACCCCATCAGGTGAATGTGAAGCATTTAATATTAATTCACACTGGACCACATCAGGTGAATGGGAAGCATTTAATATTAATTCACACTGGACCACATCAGGTGAATGGGAAGCATTTAATATTAATTCACACTGGACCACATCAGGTGAATGTGAAGCATTTAATATTAATCCACACTGGACCACATCAGGTGAATGGGAAGCATTTAATATTAATTCACACTGGACCACATCAGGTGAATGTGAAGCATTTAATATTAATTCCCACTGGACCACATCAGGTGAATGTGAAGCATTTAATATTAATTCACACTGGACAACATCAGGTGAATGTGAAGCATTTTATATTAATTCACACTGGACCACATCAGGTGAATGTGAAGCATTTAATATTAATTCACACTGGACCACATCAGGTGAATGTGAAGCATTTAATATTAATTCCCACTGGACCACATCAGGTGAATGTGAAGCATTTAATATTAATTCACACTGGACAACATCAGGTGAATGTGAAGCATTTTATATTAATTCACACTGGACCACATCAGGTGAATGTGAAGCATTTAATATTAATTCACACTGGACCACATCAGGTGAATGGGAAGCATTTAATATTAATTCCCACTGGACCACATCAGGTGAATGTGAAGCATTTAATATTAATTCACACTGGACAACATCAGGTGAATGTGAAGCATTTTATATTAATTCACACTGGACCACATCAGGTGAATGTGAAGCATTTAATATTAATTCACACTGGACCACATCAGGTGAATGTGAAGCATTTAATATTAATTCACACTGGACCACATCAGGTGAATGGGAAGCATTTAATATTAATGCACACTGGACCACATCAGGTGAATGTGAAGCATTTAATATTAATTCACACTGGACCACATCAGGTGAATGTGAAGCATTTAAGATTAATTCCAACTGGACCACATCAGGTGAATGTGAAGCATTTAATATTAATTCACACTGGACCACATCAGGTGAATGTGAAGCATTTAAGATTAATTCACACTGGACCACATCAGGTGAATGTGAAGCATTTAATATTAATTCACACTGGACCACATCAGGTGAATGTGAAGCATTTAATATTAATTCACACTGGACCACATCAGGTGAATGTGAAGCATTTAATATTAATTCACACTGGACCACATCAGGTGAATGTGAAGCATTTAATATTAATTCCAACTGGAACACATCAGGTGAATGTGAAGCATTTAATATTAATTCACACTGGACCCCATCAGGTGAATGTGAAGCATTTAATATTAATTCACACTGGACCACATCAGGTGAATGGGAAGCATTTAATATTAATTCACACTGGACCACATCAGGTGAATGGGAAGCATTTAATATTAATTCACACTGGACCACATCAGGTGAATGTGAAGCATTTAATATTAATTCACACTGGACCACATCAGGTGAATGTGAAGCATTTAATATTAATTCACACTGGACCACATCAGGTGAATGGGAAGCATTTAATATTAATTCACACTGGACCACATCAGGTGAATGTGAAGCATTTAATATTAATTCACACTGGACCACATCAGGTGAATGTGAAGCATTTAATATTAATTCACACTGGACCACATCAGGTGAATGTGAAGCATTTTATATTAATTCACACTGGACCACATCAGGTGAATGTGAAGCATTTAATATTAATTCACACTGGACCACATCAGGTGAATGGGAAGCATTTAATATTAATGCACACTGGACCACATCAGGTGAATGGGAAGCATTTAATATTAATTCACACTGGACCACATCAGGTGAATGGGAAGCATTTAATATTAATTCACACTGGACCACATCAGGTGAATGTGAAGCATTTAATATTAATTCACACTAGACCACATCAGGTGAATGTGAAGCATTTAATATTAATTCACACTGGACCACATCAGGTGAATGTGAAGCATTTAATATTAATTCACACTGGACCACATCAGGTGAATGTGAAGCATTTAATATTAATTCCAACTGGACCACATCAGGTGAATGTGAAGCATTTAATATTAATTCCCACTGGACCACATCAGGTGAATGTGAAGCATTTAATATTAATTCACACTGGACCACATCAGGTGAATGTGAAGCATTTAATATTAATTCACACTGGACCACATCAGGTGAATGTGAAGCATTTAATATTAATTCACACTGGACCACATCAGGTGAATGTGAAGCATTTAATATTAATTCACACTGGACCACATCAGGTGAATGTGAAGCATTTAATATTAATTCACACTGGACCACATCAGGTGAATGTGAAGCATTTAATATTAATTCCAACTGGACCACATCAGGTGAATGTGAAGCATTTAATATTAATTCACACTGGACCACATCAGGTGAATGTGAAGCATTTAATATTAATTCCCACTGGACCACATCAGGTGAATGTGAAGCATTTAATATTAATTCACACTGGACCACATCAGGTGAATGTGAAGCATTTAATATTAATTCACACTGGACCACATCAGGTGAATGTGAAGCATTTAATATTAATTCACACTGGACCACATCAGGTGAATGTGAAGCATTTAATATTAATTCACACTGGACCACATCAGGTGAATCTGAAGCATTTAATATTAATTCACACTGGACCACATCAGGTGAATGGGAAGCATTTAATATTAATTCACACTGGACCACATCAGGTGAATGGGAAGCATTTAATATTAATTCACACTGGACCACATCAGGTGAATGGGAAGCATTTAATATTAATTCCCACTGGACCACATCAGGTGAATGTGAAGCATTTAATATTAATTCACACTGGACCACATCAGGTGAATGTGAAGCATTTAATATTAATTCACACTGGACCACATCAGGTGAATGTGAAGCATTTAATATTAGTTCACACTGGACCACATCAGGTGAATGTGAAGCATTTAATATTAATGCACACTGGACCACATCAGGTGAATGGGAATCATTTAATATTAATTCACACTGGACCACATCAGGTGAATGTGAAGCATTTAATATTAATTCACACTGGACCACATCAGGTGAATGTGAAGCATTTAATATTAATTCACACTGGACCACATCAGGTGAATGTGAAGCATTTAATATTAATTCGCACTGGACCACATCAGGTGAATGTGAAGCATTTAATATTAATTCCAACTGGACCACATCAGGTGAATGTGAAGCATTTAATATTAATTCCCACTGGACCACATCAGGTGAATGTGAAGCATTTAATATTAATTCACACTGGACCACATCAGGTGAATGTGAAGCATTTAATATTAATTCACACTGGACCACATCAGGTGAATGTGAAGCATTTAATATTAATTCACACTGGACCACATCAGGTGAATGTGAAGCATTTTATATTAATTCACACTGGACCACATCAGGTGAATGGGAAGCATTTAATATTAATTCACACTGGACCACATCAGGTGAATGGGAAGCATTTAATATTAATTCACACTGGACCACATCAGGTGAATGGGAAGCATTTAATATTAATTCCCACTGGACCACATCAGGTGAATGTGAAGCATTTAATATTAATTCACACTGGACCACATCAGGTGAATGTGAAGCATTTAATATTAATTCACACTGGACCACATCAGGTGAATGTGAAGCATTTAATATTAGTTCACACTGGACCACATCAGGTGAATGTGAAGCATTTAATATTAATGCACACTGGACCACATCAGGTGAATGGGAATCATTTAATATTAATTCACACTGGACCACATCAGGTGAATGGGAAGCATTTAATATTAATTCACACTGGACCACATAAGGTGAATGTGAAGCATTTAATATTAATTCACACTGGACCACATCAGGTGAATGTGAAGCATTTAATATTAATTCCAACTGGACCACATCAGGTGAATGTGAAGCATTTAATATTAATTCACACTGGACCACATCAGGTGAATGTGAAGCATTTAATATTAATTCACACTGGACCACATCAGGTGAATGTGAAGCATTTAATATTAATTCACACTGGACCACATCAGGTGAATGTGAAGCATTTAATATTAATTCACACTGGACCACATCAGGTGAATGTGAAGCATTTTATATTAATTCACACTGGACCACATCAGGTGAATGTGAAGCATTTAATATTAATTCACACTGGACCACATCAGGTGAATGTGAAGCATTTAATATTAATTCACACTGGACCACATCAGGTGAATGGGAAGCATTTAATATTAATTCACACTGGACCACATCAGGTGAATGTGAAGCATTTTATATTAATTCACACTGGACCACATCAGGTGAATGGGAAGCATTTTATATTAATTCACACTGGACCACATCAGGTGAATGTGAAGCATTTAATATTAATTCACACTGGACCACATCAGGTGAATGTGAAGCATTTTATATTAATTCACACTGGACCACATCAGGTGAATGTGAAGCATTTAATATTAATTCCAACTGGACCACATCAGGTGAATGTGAAGCATTTAATATTAATTCACACTGGACCACATCAGGTGAATGTGAAGCATTTAATATTAATTCACACTGGACCACATCAGGTGAATGTGAAGCATTTAATATTAATTCACACTGGACCACATCAGGTGAATGTGAAGCATTTAATATTAATTCACACTGGACCACATCAGGTGAATGTGAAGCATTTAATATTAATTCACACTGGACCACATCAGGTGAATCTGAAGCATTTAATATTAATTCACACTGGACCACATCAGGTGAATGGGAAGCATTTAATATTAATTCACACTGGACCACATCAGGTGAATGGGAAGCATTTAATATTAATTCACACTGGACCACATCAGGTGAATGGGAAGCATTTAATATTAATTCCCACTGGACCACATCAGGTGAATGTGAAGCATTTAATATTAATTCACACTGGACCACATCAGGTGAATGTGAAGCATTTAATATTAATTCACACTGGACCACATCAGGTGAATGTGAAGCATTTAATATTAGTTCACACTGGACCACATCAGGTGAATGTGAAGCATTTAATATTAATGCACACTGGACCACATCAGGTGAATGGGAATCATTTAATATTAATTCACACTGGACCACATCAGGTGAATGTGAAGCATTTAATATTAATTCACACTGGACCACATCAGGTGAATGTGAAGCATTTAATATTAATTCACACTGGACCACATCAGGTGAATGTGAAGCATTTAATATTAATTCGCACTGGACCACATCAGGTGAATGTGAAGCATTTAATATTAATTCCCACTGGACCACATCAGGTGAATGTGAAGCATTTAATATTAATTCCCACTGGACCACATCAGGTGAATGTGAAGCATTTAATATTAATTCACACTGGACCACATCAGGTGAATGTGAAGCATTTAATATTAATTCACACTGGACCACATCAGGTGAATGTGAAGCATTTAATATTAATTCACACTGGACCACATCAGGTGAATGTGAAGCATTTTATATTAATTCACACTGGACCACATCAGGTGAATGGGAAGCATTTAATATTAATTCACACTGGACCACATCAGGTGAATGGGAAGCATTTAATATTAATTCACACTGGACCCCATCAGGTGAATGGGAAGCATTTAATATTAATTCCCACTGGACCACATCAGGTGAATGTGAAGCATTTAATATTAATTCACACTGGACCACATCAGGTGAATGTGAAGCATTTAATATTAATTCACACTGGACCACATCAGGTGAATGTGAAGCATTTAATATTAGTTCACACTGGACCACATCAGGTGAATGTGAAGCATTTAATATTAATGCACACTGGACCACATCAGGTGAATGGGAATCATTTAATATTAATTCACACTGGACCACATCAGGTGAATGGGAAGCATTTAATATTAATTCACACTGGACCACATCAGGTGAATGTGAAGCATTTAATATTAATTCACACTGGACCACATCAGGTGAATGTGAAGCATTTAATATTAATTCCAACTGGACCACATCAGGTGAATGTGAAGCATTTAATATTAATTCACACTGGACCACATCAGGTGAATGTGAAGCATTTAATATTAATTCACACTGGACCACATCAGGTGAATGTGAAGCATTTAATATTAATTCACACTGGACCACATCAGGTGAATGTGAAGCATTTAATATTAATTCACACTGGACCACATCAGGTGAATGTGAAGCATTTTATATTAATTCACACTGGACCACATCAGGTGAATGTGAAGCATTTAATATTAATTCACACTGGACCACATCAGGTGAATGTGAAGCATTTAATATTAATTCACACTGGACCACATCAGGTGAATGGGAAGCATTTAATATTAATTCACACTGGACCACATCAGGTGAATGTGAAGCATTTTATATTAATTCACACTGGACCACATCAGGTGAATGGGAAGCATTTGATATTAATTCACACTGGACCACATCAGGTGAATGTGAAGCATTTAATATTAATTCACACTGGACCACATCAGGTGAATGTGAAGCATTTTATATTAATTCACACTGGACCACATCAGGTGAATGTGAAGCATTTAATATTAATTCCAACTGGACCACATCAGGTGAATGTGAAGCATTTAATATTAATTCACACTGGACCACATCAGGTGAATGTGAAGCATTTAATATTAATTCACACTGGACCACATCAGGTGAATGTGAAGCATTTAATATTAATTCACACTGGACCACATCAGGTGAATGTGAAGCATTTAATATTAATTCACACTGGACCACATCAGGTGAATGTGAAGCATTTAATATTAATTCACACTGGACCACATCAGGTGAATGTGAAGCATTTAATATTAATTCCAACTGGAACACATCAGGTGAATGTGAAGCATTTAATATTAATTCCAACTGGACCACATCAGGTGAATGTGAAGCATTTAATATTAATTCCAACTGGAACACATCAGGTGAATGTGAAGCATTTAATATTAATTCACACTGGACCACATCACCTGAATGTGAAGCATTTAATATTAATTCACACTGGACCACATCAGGTGAATGTGAAGCATTTAATATTAATTCACACTGGACCACATCAGGTGAATGGGAAGCATTTAATATTAATTCACACTGGACCACATCAGGTGAATGTGAAGCATTTAATATTAATTCACACTGGACCACATCAGGTGAATGGGAAGCATTTAATATTAATTCACACTGGACCACATCAGGTGAATGGGAAGCATTTAATATTAATTCACACTGGACCACATCAGGTGAATGGGAAGCATTTAATATTAATTCACACTGGACCACATCAGGTGAATCGGAAGCATTTAATATTAATTCACACTGGACCACATCAGGTGAATGGGAAGCATTTAATATTAATTCACACTGGACCACATCAGGTGAATGTGAAGCATTTAATATTAATTCACACTGGACCACATCAGGTGAATGGGAAGCATTTAATATTAATTCACACTGGACCACATCAGGTGAATGTGAAGCATTTAATATTAATTCACACTGGACCACATCAGGTGAATGTGAAGCATTTAATATTAATTCACACTGGACCACATCAGGTGAATGTGAAGCATTTAATATTAATTCACACTGGACCACATCAGGTGAATGTGAAGCATTTAATATTAATTCACACTGGACCACATCAGGTGAATGTGAAGCATTTAATATTAATTCCAACTGGAACACATCAGGTGAATGTGAAGCATTTAATACTAATTCACACTGGACCCCATCAGGTGAATGTGAAGCATTTAATATTAATTCACACTGGACCACATCAGGTGAATGGGAAGCATTTAATATTAATTCACACTGGACCACATCAGGTGAATGGGAAGCATTTAATATTAATTCACACTGGACCACATCAGGTGAATGGGAAGAATTTAATATTAATTCACACTGGACCACATCAGGTGAATGTGAAGCATTTAATATTAATTCCCACTGGACCACATCAGGTGAATGTGAAGCATTTAATATTAATTCACACTGGACAACATCAGGTGAATGTGAAGCATTTTATATTAATTCACACTGGACCACATCAGGTGAATGTGAAGCATTTAATATTAATTCACACTGGACCACATCAGGTGAATGTGAAGCATTTAATATTAATTCCCACTGGACCACATCAGGTGAATGTGAAGCATTTAATATTAATTCACACTGGACAACATCAGGTGAATGTGAAGCATTTTATATTAATTCACACTGGACCACATCAGGTGAATGTGAAGCATTTAATATTAATTCACACTGGACCACATCAGGTGAATGGGAAGCATTTAATATTAATTCCCACTGGACCACATCAGGTGAATGTGAAGCATTTAATATTAATTCACACTGGACAACATCAGGTGAATGTGAAGCATTTTATATTAATTCACACTGGACCACATCAGGTGAATGTGAAGCATTTAATATTAATTCACACTGGACCACATCAGGTGAATGTGAAGCATTTAATATTAGTTCACACTGGACCACATCAGGTGAATGGGAAGCATTTAATATTAATGCACACTGGACCACATCAGGTGAATGTGAAGCATTTAATATTAATTCACACTGGACCACATCAGGTGAATGTGAAGCATTTAATATTAATTCCAACTGGACCACATCAGGAGAATGTGAAGCATTTAATATTAATTCACACTGGACCACATCAGGTGAATGGGAAGCATTTAATATTAATGCACACTGGACCACATCAGGTGAATGTGAAGCATTTAAGATTAATTCCAACTGGACCACATCAGGTGAATGTGAAGCATTTAATATTAATTCACACTGGACCACATCAGGTGAATGTGAAGCATTTAATATTAATTCACACTGGACCACATCAGGTGAATGTGAATCATTTAATATTAATTCACACTGGACCACATCAGGTGAATGTGAAGCATTTAATATTAATTCACACTGGACCACATCAGGTGAATGTGAAGCATTTAATATTAATTCACACTGGACCACAACAGGTGAATGTGAAGCATTTAATATTAATTCCAACTGGAACACATCAGGTGAATGTGAAGCATTTAATATTAATTCACACTGGACCCCATCAGGTGAATGTGAAGCATTTAATATTAATTCACACTGGACCACATCAGGTGAATGTGAAGCATTTAATATTAATTCACACTGGACAACATCAGGTGAATGTGAAGCATTTAATATTAATTCACACTGGACCACATCAGGTGAATGTGAAGCATTTAATATTAATTCACACTGGACCACATCAGGTGAATGTGAAGCATTTAATATTAATTCACACTGGACCACATCAGGTGAATGTGAAGCATTTAATATTAATTCCAACTGGACCACATCAGGTGAATGTGAAGCATTTAATATTAATTCCCACTGGACCACATCAGGTGAATGTGAAGCATTTAATATTAATTCACACTGGACCACATCAGGTGAATGTGAAGCATTTAATATTAATTCACACTGGACCACATCAGGTGAATGTGAAGCATTTAATATTAATTCACACTGGACCACATCAGGTGAATGTGAAGCATTTAATATTAATTCACACTGGACCACATCAGGTGAATGTGAAGCATTTAATATTAATTCCAACTGGACCACATCAGGTGAATGTGAAGCATTTAATATTAATTCCCACTGGACCACATCAGGTGAATGTGAAGCATTTAATATTAATTCACACTGGACAACATCAGGTGAATGTGAAGCATTTAATATTAATTCACACTGGACCACATCAGGTGAATGTGAAGCATTTAATATTAATTCACACTGGACCACATCAGGTGAATGTGAAGCATTTAATATTAATTCACACTGGACCACATCAGGTGAATGTGAAGCATTTAATATTAATTCACACTGGACCACATCAGGTGAATGTGAAGCATTTAATATTAATTCACACTGGACCACATCAGGTGAATGTGAAGCATTTAATATTAATTCACACTGGACCACATCAGGTGAATGTGAAGCATTTAATATTAATTCACACTGGACCACATCAGGTGAATGTGAAGCATTTAATATTAATTCCAACTGGACCACATCAGGTGAATGTGAAGCATTTAATATTAATTCCCACTGGACCACATCAGGTGAATGTGAAGCATTTAATATTAATTCACACTGGACAACATCAGGTGAATGTGAAGCATTTAATATTAATTCACACTGGACCACATCAGGTGAATGTGAAGCATTTATTATTAATTCACACTGGACCACATCAGGTGAATGTGAAGCATTTAATATTAATTCACACTGGACCACATCAGGTGAATGTGAAGCATTTAATATTAATTCACACTGGACCACATCAGGTGAATGTGAAGCATTTAATATTAATTCACACTGGACCACATCAGGTGAATGTGAAGCATTTAATATTAATTCACACTGGACCACATCAGGTGAATGTGAAGCATTTAATATTAATTCACACTGGACCACATCAGGTGAATGTGAAACATTTAATATTAATTCACACTGGACCACATCAGGTGAATGTGAAGCATTTAATATTAATTCACACTGGACCACATCAGGTGAATGTGAAGCATTTAATATTAATTCCCACTGGACCACATGAGGTGAATGTGAAGCATTTAATATTAATTCACACTGGACCACATCAGGTGAATGTGAAGCATTTAATATTAATTCACACTGGACCACATCAGGTGAATGTGAAGCATTTAATATTAATTCACACTGGACCACATCAGGTGAATGTGAAGCATTTAATATTAATTCCCACTGGACCACATCAGGTGAATGTGAAGCATTTAATATTAATTCACACTGGACCACATCAGGTGAATGTGAAGCATTTAATATTAATTCACACTGGACCACATCAGGTGAATGTGAAGCATTTAATATTAATTCACACTGGACCACTTCAGGTGAATGTGAAGCATTTAATATTAATTCACACTGGACCACATCAGGTGAATGTGAAGCATTTAATATTAATTCGCACTGGACCACATCAGGTGAATCTGAAGCATTTAATATTAATTCACACTGGACCACATCAGGTGAATGTGAAGCATTTAATATTAATTCACACTGGACCACATCAGGTGAATGGGAAGCTTTTAATATTAATTCACACTGGACCACATCAGGTGAATGGGAAGCATTTAATATTAATTCACACTGGACCACATCAGGTGAATGGGAAGCATTTAATATTAATTCCCACTGGACCACATCAGGTGAATGTGAAGCATTTAATATTAATTCACACTGGACCACATCAGGTGAATGTGAAGCATTTAATATTAATTCACACTGGACCACATCAGGTGAATGTGAAGCATTTAATATTAGTTCACACTGGACCACATCAGGTGAATGTGAAGCATTTAATATTAATGCACACTGGACCACATCAGGTGAATGTGAAGCATTTAATATTAATTCACACTGGACCACATCAGGTGAATGTGAAGCATTTAATATTAATTCCCACTGGACCACATCAGGTGAATGTGAAGCATTTAATATTAATTCACACTGGACCACATCAGGTGAATGTGAAGCATTTAATATTAATTCACACTGGACCACATCAGGTGAATGTGAAGCATTTAATATTAATTCACACTGGACCACTTCAGGTGAATGTGAAGCATTTAATATTAATTCACACTGGACCACATCAGGTGAATGTGAAGCATTTAATATTAATTCACACTGGACCACATCAGGTGAATCTGAAGCATTTAATATTAATTCACACTGGACCACATCAGGTGAATGTGAAGCATTTAATATTAATTCACACTGGACCACATCAGGTGAATGGGAAGCATTTAATATTAATTCACACTGGACCACATCAGGTGAATGGGAAGCATTTAATATTAATTCACACTGGACCACATCAGGTGAATGGGAAGCATTTAATATTAATTCCCACTGGACCACATCAGGTGAATGTGAAGCATTTAATATTAATTCACACTGGACCACATCAGGTGAATGTGAAGCATTTAATATTAATTCACACTGGACCACATCAGGTGAATGTGAAGCATTTAATATTAGTTCACACTGGACCACATCAGGTGAATGTGAAGCATTTAATATTAATTCCCACTGGACCACATCAGGTGAATGGGAAGCATTTAATATTAATTCACACTGGACCACATCAGGTGAATGTGAAGCATTTAATATTAATTCACACTGGACCACATCAGGTGAATGTGAAGCATTTAATATTAATGCACACTGGACCACATCAGGCGAATGGAATCATTTAATATTAATTCACACTGGACCACATCAGGTGAATGGGAAGCATTTAATATTAATTCACACTGGACCACATCAGGTGAATGTGAAGCATTTAATATTAATTCACACTGGACCACATCAGGTGAATGTGAAGCATTTAATATTAATTCCAACTGGACCACATCAGGTGAATGTGAAGCATTTAATATTAATTCACACTGGACCACATCAGGTGAATGTGAAGCATTTAATATTAATTCACACTGGACCACATCAGGTGAATGTGAAGCATTTAATATTAATTCACACTGGACCACATCAGGTGAATGTGAAGCATTTAATATGAATTCACACTGGACCACATCAGGTGAATGTGAAGCATTTTATATTAATTCACACTGGACCACATCAGGTGAATGTGAAGCATTTAATATTAATTCACACTGGACCACATCAGGTGAATGTGAAGCATTTAATATTAATTCACACTGGACCACATCATGTGAATGTGAAGCATTTAATATTAATTCACACTGGACCACATCAGGTGAATGTGAAGCATTTTATATTAATTCACACTGGACCACATCAGGTGAATGGGAAGCATTTTATATTAATTCACACTGGACCACATCAGGTGAATGTGAAGCATTTAATATTAATTCACACTGGACCACATCAGGTGAATGTGAAGCATTTTATATTAATTCACACTGGACCACATCAGGTGAATGTGAAGCATTTAATATTAATTCCAACTGGACCACATCAGGTGAATGTGAAGCATTTAATATTAATTCACACTGGACCACATCAGGTGAATGTGAAGCATTTAATATTAATTCACACTGGACCACATCAGGTGAATGTGAAGCATTTAATATTAATTCACACTGGACCACATCAGGTGAATGTGAAGCATTTAATATTAATTCACACTGGACCACATCAGGTGAATGTGAAGCATTTAATATTAATTCACACTGGACCACATCAGGTGAATGTGAAGCATTTAATATTAATTCACACTGGACCACATCAGGTGAATGTGCAGCATTTAATATTAATTCCAACTGGAACACATCAGGTGAATGTGAAGCATTTAATATTAATTCCAACTGGACCACATCAGGTGAATGTGAAGCATTTAATATTAATTCACATTGGACCACATCAGGTGAATGGGAAGCATTTAATATTAATTCACACTGGACCACATCAGGTGAATGGGAAGCATTTAATATTAATTCACACTGGACCACATCAGGTGAATGGGAAGCATTTAATATTAATTCACACTGGACCACATCAGGTGAATGTGAAGCATTTAATATTAATTCACACTGGACCACATCAGGTGAATGGGAAGCATTTAATATTAATTCACACTGGACCACATCAGGTGAATGTGAAGCATTTAATATTAATTCCCACTGGACCACATCAGGTGAATGTGAAGCATTTAATATTAATTCACACTGGACCACATCAGGTGAATGTGAAGCATTTAATATTAATTCACACTGGACCACATCAGGTGAATGTGAAGCATTTAATATTAATTCACACTGGACCACATCAGGTGAATGTGAAGCATTTAATATTAATTCCCACTGGACCACATCAGGTGAATGTGAAGCATTTAATATTAATTCACACTGGACAACATCAGGTGAATGTGAAGCATTTTATATTAATTCACACTGGACCACATCAGGTGAATGTGAAGCATTTAATATTAATTCACACTGGACCACATCAGGTGAATGGGAAGCATTTAATATTAATTCCCACTGGACCACATCAGGTGAATGTGAAGCATTTAATATTAATTCACACTGGACAACATCAGGTGAATGTGAAGCATTTTATATTAATTCACACTGGACCACATCAGGTGAATGTGAAGCATTTAATATTAATTCACACTGGACCACATCAGGTGAATGTGAAGCATTTAATATTAATTCACACTGGACCACATCAGGTGAATGGGAAGCATTTAATATTAATGCACACTGGACCACATCAGGTGAATGTGAAGCATTTAATATTAATTCACACTGGACCACATCAGGTGAATGTGAAGCATTTAAGATTAATTCCAACTGGACCACATCAGGTGAATGTGAAGCATTTAATATTAATTCACACTGGACCACATCAGGTGAATGTGAAGCATTTAATATTAATTCACACTGGACCACATCAGGTGAATGTGAAGCATTTAATATTAATTCACACTGGACCACATCAGGTGAATGTGAAGCATTTAATATTAATTCACACTGGACCACATCAGGTGAATGTGAAGCATTTAATATTAATTCACACAGGACCACATCAGGTGAATGTGAAGCATTTAATATTAATTCACACTGGACCACATCAGGTGAATGTGAAGCATTTAATATTAATTCACACTGGACCACATCAGGTGAATGTGAAGCATTTAATATTAATTCCAACTGGAACACATCAGGTGAATGTGAAGCATTTAATATTAATTCACACTGGACCCCATCAGGTGAATGTGAAGCATTTAATATTAATTCACACTGGACCACATCAGGTGAATGTGAAGCATTTAATATTAATTCACACTGGACAACATCAGGTGAAGGTGAAGCATTTTATATTAATTCACACTGGACCACATCAGGTGAATGTGAAGCATTTAATATTAATTCACACTGGACCACATCAGGTGAATGGGAAGCATTTAATATTAATTCACACTGGACCACATCAGGTGAATGTGAAGCATTTAATATTAATTCACACTGGACCACATCAGGTGAATGGGAAGCATTTAATATTAATTCACACTGGACCACATCAGGTGAATGTGAAGCATTTAATATTAATTCACACTGGACCACATCAGGTGAATGTGAAGCATTTAATATTAATTCACACTGGACCACATCAGGTGAATGTGAAGCATTTAATATTAATTCACACTGGACCACATCAGGTGAATGTGAAGCATTTAATATTAATTCCAACTGGACCACATCAGGTGAATGTGAAGCATTTAATATTAATTCCCACTGGACCACATCAGGTGAATGTGAAGCATTTAATATTAATTCACACTGGACCACATCAGGTGAATGTGAAGCATTTAATATTAATTCACACTGGACCACATCAGGTGAATGTGAAGCATTTAATATTAATTCACACTGGACCACATCAGGTGAATGTGAAGCATTTAATATTAATTCACACTGGACCACATCAGGTGAATGTGAAGCATTTAATATTAATTCACACTGGACCACATCAGGTGAATGTGAAGCATTTAATATTAATTCCAACTGGACCACATCAGGTGAATGTGAAGCATTTAATATTAATTCCCACTGGACCACATCAGGTGAATGTGAAGCATTTAATATTAATTCACACTGGACAACATCAGGTGAATGTGAAGCATTTAATATTAATTCACACTGGACCACATCAGGTGAATGTGAAGCATTTATTATTAATTCACACTGGACCACATCAGGTGAATGTGAAGCATTTAATATTAATTCACACTGGACCACATCAGGTGAATGTGAAGCATTTAATATTAATTCACACTGGACCACATCAGGTGAATGTGAAGCATTTAATATTAATTCACACTGGACCACATCAGGTGAATGTGAAGCATTTAATATTAATTCACACTGGACCACATCAGGTGAATGTGAAGCATTTAATATTAATTCACACTGGACCACATCAGGTGAATGTGAAACATTTAATATTAATTCACACTGGACCACATCAGGTGAATGTGAAGCATTTAATATTAATTCACACTGGACCACATCAGGTGAATGTGAAGCATTTAATATTAATTCCCACTGGACCACATGAGGTGAATGTGAAGCATTTAATATTAATTCACACTGGACCACATCAGGTGAATGTGAAGCATTTAATATTAATTCACACTGGACCACATCAGGTGAATGTGAAGCATTTAATATTAATTCACACTGGACCACATCAGGTGAATGTGAAGCATTTAATATTAATTCCCACTGGACCACATCAGGTGAATGTGAAGCATTTAATATTAATTCACACTGGACCACATCAGGTGAATGTGAAGCACTTAATATTAATTCACACTGGACCACATCAGGTGAATGTGAAGCATTTAATATTAATTCACACTGGACCACTTCAGGTGAATGTGAAGCATTTAATATTAATTCACACTGGACCACATCAGGTGAATGTGAAGCATTTAATATTAATTCACACTGGACCACATCAGGTGAATCTGAAGCATTTAATATTAATTCACACTGGACCACATCAGGTGAATGTGAAGCATTTAATATTAATTCACACTGGACCACATCAGGTGAATGGGAAGCATTTAATATTAATTTACACTGGACCACATCAGGTGAATGGGAAGCATTTAATATTAATTCACACTGGACCACATCAGGTGAATGTGAAGCATTTAATATTAATTCACACTGGACCACATCAGGTGAATGTGAAGCATTTAATATTAATTCACACTGGACCACATCAGGTGAATGTGAAGCATTTAATATTAATTCCAACTGGATCACATCAGGTGAATGTGAAGCATTTAATATTAATTCACACTGGACCACATCAGGTGAATGTGAAGCATTTAATATTAATTCACACTGGACCACATCAGGTGAATGTGAAGCATTTAATATTAATTCACACTGGACCACATCAGGTGAATGTGAAGCATTTAATATTAATTCACACTGGACCACATCAGGTGAATGTGAAGCATTTTATATTAATTCACACTGGACCACATCAGGTGAATGTGAAGCATTTAATATTAATTCACACTGGACCACATCAGGTGAATGTGAAGCATTTAATATTAATTCACACTGGACCACATCAGGTGAATGTGAAGCATTTAATATTAATTCACACTGGACCACATCAGGTGAATGTGAAGCATTTTATATTAATTCACACTGGACCACATCAGGTGAATGGGAAGCATTTTATATTAATTCACACTGGACCACATCAGGTGAATGTGAAGCATTTAATATTAATTCACACTGGACCACATCAGGTGAATGTGAAGCATTTTATATTAATTCACACTGGACCACATCAGGTGAATGTGAAGCATTTAATATTAATTCCAACTGGACCACATCAGGTGAATGTGAAGCATTTAATATTAATTCACACTGGACCACATCAGGTGAATGTGAAGCATTTAATATTAATTCACACTGGACCACATCAGGTGAATGTGAAGCATTTAATATTAATTCACACTGGACCACATCAGGTGAATGTGAAGCATTTAATATTAATTCACACTGGACCACATCAGGTGAATGTGAAGCATTTAATATTAATTCACACTGGACCACATCAGGTGAATGTGAAGCATTTAATATTAATTCACACTGGACCACATCAGGTGAATGTGAAGCATTTAATATTAATTCCAACTGGAACACATCAGGTGAATGTGAAGCATTTAATATTAATTCCAACTGGACCACATCAGGTGAATGTGAAGCATTTAATATTAATTCACACTGGACCACATCAGGTGAATGGGAAGCATTTAATATTAATTCACACTGGACCACATCAGGTGAATGGGAAGCATTTAATATTAATTCACACTGGACCACATCAGGTGAATGGGAAGCATTTAATATTAATTCACACTGGACCACATCAGGTGAATGTGAAGCATTTAATATGAATTCACACTGGACCACATCAGGTGAATGGGAAGCATTTAATATTAATTCACACTGGACCACATCAGGTGAATGTGAAGCATTTAATATTAATTCACACTGGACCACATCAGGTGAATGTGAAGCATTTAATATTAATTCACACTGGACCACATCAGGTGAATGTGAAGCATTTAATATTAATTCACACTGGACCAGATCAGGTGAATGTGAAGCATTTAATATTAATTCCCACTGGACCACATCAGGTGAATGTGAAGCATTTAATATTAATTCCCACTGGACCACATCAGGTGAATGGGAAGCATTTAATATTAATTCACACTGGACCACATCAGGTGAATGGGAAGCATTTAATATTAATTCACACTGGACCACATCAGGTGAATGGGAAGCATTTTATATTAATTCACACTGGACCACATCAGGTGAATGTGAAGCATTTAATATTAATTCACACTGGACCACATCAGGTGAATGTGAAGCATTTAATATTAATTCACACTGGACCACATCAGGTGAATGTGAAGCATTTAATATTAATTCCAACTGGACCACATCAGGTGAATGTGAAGCATTTAATATTAATTCACACTGGACCACATCAGGTGAATGTGAAGCATTTAATATTAATTCACACTGGACCACATCAGGTGAATGGGAAGCATTTAATATTAATTCCAACTGGACCACATCAGGTGAATGGGAAGCATTTAATATTAATTCACACTGGACCACATCAGGTGAATGTGAAGCATTTAATATTAATTCCAACTGGACCACATCAGGTGAATGGGAAGCATTTAATATTAATTCACACTGGACCACATCAGGTGAATGGGAAGCATTTAATATTAATTCACACTGGACCACATCAGGTGAATGTGAAGCATTTAATATTAATTCACACTGGACCACATCAGGTGAATGGGAAGCATTTAATATTAATTCACACTGGACCACATCAGGTGAATGTGAAGCATTTAATATTAATTCCCACTGGACCACATCAGGTGAATGTGAAGCATTTAATATTAATTCACACTGGACCACATCAGGTGAATGTGAAGCATTTAATATTAATTCACACTGGACAACATCAGGTGAATGTGAAGCATTTTATATTAATTCACACTGGACCACATCAGGTGAATGTGAAGCATTTAATATTAATTCACACTGGACCACATCAGGTGAATGGGAAGCATTTAATATTAATTCACACTGGACCACATCAGGTGAATGTGAAGCATTTAATATTAATTCACACTGGACCACATCAGGTGAATGTGAAGCATTTAATATTAATTCACACTGGACCACATCAGGTGAATGTGAAGCATTTAATATTAATTCACACTGGACCACATCAGGTGAACGTGAAGCATTTAATATTAATTCCCACTGGACCACATCAGGTGAATGGGAAGCATTTAATATTAATTCCCACTGGAGCACATCAGGTGAATGTGAAGCATTTAATATTAATTCACACTGGACCACATCAGGTGAATGTGAAGCATTTAATATTAATTCACACTGGACCACATCAGGTGAATGTGAAGCATTTAATATTAATTCACACTGGACCACATCAGGTGAATGTGAAGCATTTAATATTAATTCACACTGGACCACATCAGGTGAATGTGAAGCATTTAATATTAATTCACACTGGACCACATCAGGTGAATGTGAAGCATTTAATATTAATTCACACTGGACCACATCAGGTGAATGTGAAGCATTTAATATTAATTCCCACTGGACCACATCAGGTGAATGTGAAGCATTTAATATTAATTCACACTGGACCACATCAGGTGAATGTGAAGCATTTAATATTAATTCACACTGGACCACATCAGGTGAATGGGAAGCATTTAAGATTAATTCACACTGGACCACATCAGGTGAATGGGAAGCATTTAATATTAATTCACACTGGACCACATCAGGTGAATGGGAAGCATTTAATATTAATTCACACTGGACCACATCAGGTGAATGTGAAGCATTTAATATTAATTCACACTGGACCACATCAGGTGAATGGGAAGCATTTAATATTAATTCACACTGGACCACATCAGGTGAATGTGAAGCATTTAATATTAATTCCCACTGGACCACATCAGGTGAATGTGAAGCATTTAATATTAATTCCCACTGGACCACATCAGGTGAATGTGAAGCATTTAATATTAATTCACACTGGACCACATCAGGTGAATGTGAAGCATTTAATATTAATTCCCACTGGACCACTTCAGGTGAATGTGAAGCATTTAATATTAATTCACACTGGACCACATCAGGTGAATGTGAAGCATTTAATATTAATTCCCACTGGACCACATCAGGTGAATGTGAAGCATTTAATATTAATTCCCACTGGACCACATCAGGTGAATGTGAAGCATTTAATATTAATTCACACTGGACCACATCAGGTGAATGTGAAGCATTTAATATTAATTCCCACTGGACCACATCAGGTGAATGTGAAGCATTTAATATTAATTCACACTGGACCACATCAGGTGAATGTGAAGCATTTAATATTAATTCCCACTGGACCACATCAGGTGAATGGGAAGCATTTAATATTAATTCACACTGGACCACATCAGGTGAATGTGAAGCATTTAATATTAATTCACACTGGACCACATCAGGTGAATGTGAAGCATTTAATATTAATTCACACTGGACCACATCAGGTGAATGTGAAGCATTTAATATTAATTCACACTGGACCACATCAGGTGAATGTGAAGCATTTAATATTAATTCACACTGGACCACATCAGGTGAATGGGAAGCATTTAATATTAATTCACACTGGACCACATCAGGTGAATGTGAAGCATTTAATATTAATTCACACTGGACCACATCAGGTGAATGTGAAGCATTTAATATTAATTCACACTGGACCACATCAGGTGAATGGGAAGCATTTAATATTAATTCACACTGGACCACATCAGGTGAATGTGAAGCATTTAATATTAATTCACACTGGACCACATCAGGTGAATGTGAAGCATTTAATATTAATTCACACTGGACCACATCAGGTGAATGTGAAGCATTTAATATTAATTCACACTGGACCACATCAGGTGAATGTGAAACATTTAATATTAATTCACACTGGACCACATCAGGTGAATGGGAAGCATTTAATATTAATTCACACTGGACCACATCAGGTGAATGTGAAGCATTTAATATTAATTCACACTGGACCACATCAGGTGAATGTGAAGCATTTAATATTAATTCACACTGGACCACATCAGGTGAATGGGAAGCATTTAATATTAATTCACACTGGACCACATCAGGTGAATGTGAAGCATTTAATATTAATTCACACTGGACCACATCACGTGAATGTGAAGCATTTAATATTAATTCACACTGGACCACATCAGCTGAATGTGAAGCATTTAATATTAATTCACACTGGACCACATCAGGTGAATGTGAAGCATTTAATATTAATTCACACTGGACCACGTCAGGTGAATGTGAAGCATTTAATATTAATTCACACTGGACCACATCAGGTGAATGGGAAGCATTTAATATTAATTCACACTGGACGATCAGGTGAATGGGAAGCATTTAATATTAATTCACACTGGACCACATCAGGTGAATGTGAAGTATTTAATATTAATTCACACTGGACCACATCAGGTGAATGGGAAGCATTTAATATTAATTCACACTGGACCACATCAGGTGAATGAGAAGCATTTAATATTAATTCACACTGGACCACATCAGGTGAATGTGAAGCATTTAATATTAATTCACACTGGACCACATCAGGTGAATGTGAAGCATTTAATATTAATTCACACTGGACCACATCAGGTGAATGTGAAGCATTTAATATTAATTCACACTGGACCACATCAGGTGAATGGGAAGCATTTAATATTAATTCCCACTGGACCACATCAGGTGAATGTGAAGCATTTAATATTAATTCACACTGGACCACATCAGGTGAATGTGAAGCATTTAATATTAATTCACACTGGACCACATCAGGTGAATGTGAAGCATTTAATATTAATTCACACTGGACCACATCAGGTGAATGGGAAGCATTTAATATTAATTCACACTGGACGATCAGGTGAATGGGAAGCATTTAATATTAATTCACACTGGACCACATCAGGTGAATGTGAAGCATTTAATATTAATTCACACTGGACCACATCAGGTGAATGTGAAGCATTTAATATTAATTCACACTGGACCACATCAGGTGAATGTGAAGCATTTAATATTAATTCACACTGGACCACATCAGGTGAATGTGAAGCATTTAATATTAATTCACACTGGACCACATCAGGTGAATGTGAAGCATTTAATATTAATTCACACTGGACCACATCAGGTGAATGTGAAGCATTTAATATTAATTCACACTGGACCACATCAGGTGAATGGGAAGCATTTAATATTAATTCACAATGGACGATCAGGTGAATGGGAAGCATTTAATATTAATTCACACTGGACCACATCAGGTGAATGTGAAGCATTTAATATTAATTCACACTGGACCACATCACGTGAATGTGAAGCATTTAATATTAATTCACACTGGACCACATCAGCTGAATGTGAAGCATTTAATATTAATTCACACTGGACCACATCAGGTGAATGTGAAGCATTTAATATTAATTCACACTGGACCACATCAGGTGAATGTGAAGCATTTAATATTAATTCACACTGGACCACATCAGGTGAATGTGAAGCATTTAATATTAATTCACACTGGACCACATCAGGTGAATGTGAAGCATTTAATATTAATTCCCACTGGACCACATCAGGTGAATGTGAAGCATTTAATATTAATTCACACTGGACCACATCAGGTGAATGTGAAGCACTTAATATTAATTCACACTGGACCACATCAGGTGAATGTGAAGCATTTAATATTAATTCACACTGGACCACTTCAGGTGAATGTGAAGCATTTAATATTAATTCACACTGGACCACATCAGGTGAATGTGAAGCATTTAATATTAATTCACACTGGACCACATCAGGTGAATCTGAAGCATTTAATATTAATTCACACTGGACCACATCAGGTGAATGTGAAGCATTTAATATTAATTCACACTGGACCACATCAGGTGAATGTGAAGCATTTAATATTAATTCACACTGGACCACATCAGGTGAATGGGAAGCATTTAATATTAATTCACACTGGACCACATCAGGTGAATGTGAAGCATTTTATATTAATTCACACTGGACCACATCAGGTGAATGGGAAGCATTTTATATTAATTCACACTGGACCACATCAGGTGAATGTGAAGCATTTAATATTAATTCACACTGGACCACATCAGGTGAATGTGAAGCATTTTATATTAATTCACACTGGACCACATCAGGTGAATGTGAAGCATTTAATATTAATTCCAACTGGACCACATCAGGTGAATGTGAAGCATTTAATATTAATTCACACTGGACCACATCAGGTGAATGTGAAGCATTTAATATTAATTCACACTGGACCACATCAGGTGAATGTGAAGCATTTAATATTAATTCACACTGGACCACATCAGGTGAATGTGAAGCATTTAATATTAATTCACACTGGACCACATCAGGTGAATGTGAAGCATTTAATATTAATTCACACTGGACCACATCAGGTGAATGTGAAGCATTTAATATTAATTCACACTGGACCACATCAGGTGAATGTGAAGCATTTAATATTAATTCCAACTGGAACACATCAGGTGAATGTGAAGCATTTAATATTAATTCCAACTGGACCACATCAGGTGAATGTGAAGCATTTAATATTAATTCACACTGGACCACATCAGGTGAATGGGAAGCATTTAATATTAATTCACACTGGACCACATCAGGTGAATGGGAAGCATTTAATATTAATTCACACTGGACCACATCAGGTGAATGGGAAGCATTTAATATTAATTCACACTGGACCACATCAGGTGAATGTGAAGCATTTAATATGAATTCACACTGGACCACATCAGGTGAATGGGAAGCATTTAATATTAATTCACACTGGACCACATCAGGTGAATGTGAAGCATTTAATATTAATTCACACTGGACCACATCAGGTGAATGTGAAGCATTTAATATTAATTCACACTGGACCACATCAGGTGAATGTGAAGCATTTAATATTAATTCACACTGGACCAGATCAGGTGAATGTGAAGCATTTAATATTAATTCCCACTGGACCACATCAGGTGAATGTGAAGCATTTAATATTAATTCCCACTGGACCACATCAGGTGAATGGGAAGCATTTAATATTAATTCACACTGGACCACATCAGGTGAATGGGAAGCATTTAATATTAATTCACACTGGACCACATCAGGTGAATGGGAAGCATTTTATATTAATTCACACTGGACCACATCAGGTGAATGTGAAGCATTTAATATTAATTCACACTGGACCACATCAGGTGAATGTGAAGCATTTTATATTAATTCACACTGGACCACATCAGGTGAATGTGAAGCATTTAATATTAATTCCAACTGGACCACATCAGGTGAATGTGAAGCATTTAATATTAATTCACACTGGACCACATCAGGTGAATGTGAAGCATTTAATATTAATTCACACTGGACCACATCAGGTGAATGGGAAGCATTTAATATTAATTCCAACTGGACCACATCAGGTGAATGGGAAGCATTTAATATTAATTCACACTGGACCACATCAGGTGAATGTGAAGCATTTAATATTAATTCCAACTGGACCACATCAGGTGAATGGGAAGCATTTAATATTAATTCACACTGGACCACATCAGGTGAATGGGAAGCATTTAATATTAATTCACACTGGACCACATCAGGTGAATGTGAAGCATTTAATATTAATTCACACTGGACCACATCAGGTGAATGGGAAGCATTTAATATTAATTCACACTGGACCACATCAGGTGAATGTGAAGCATTTAATATTAATTCCCACTGGACCACATCAGGTGAATGTGAAGCATTTAATATTAATTCACACTGGACCACATCAGGTGAATGTGAAGCATTTAATATTAATTCACACTGGACAACATCAGGTGAATGTGAAGCATTTTATATTAATTCACACTGGACCACATCAGGTGAATGTGAAGCATTTAATATTAATTCACACTGGACCACATCAGGTGAATGGGAAGCATTTAATATTAATTCACACTGGACCACATCAGGTGAATGTGAAGCATTTAATATTAATTCACACTGGACCACATCAGGTGAATGTGAAGCATTTAATATTAATTCACACTGGACCACATCAGGTGAATGTGAAGCATTTAATATTAATTCACACTGGACCACATCAGGTGAACGTGAAGCATTTAATATTAATTCCCACTGGACCACATCAGGTGAATGGGAAGCATTTAATATTAATTCCCACTGGAGCACATCAGGTGAATGTGAAGCATTTAATATTAATTCACACTGGACCACATCAGGTGAATGTGAAGCATTTAATATTAATTCACACTGGACCACATCAGGTGAATGTGAAGCATTTAATATTAATTCACACTGGACCACATCAGGTGAATGTGAAGCATTTAATATTAATTCACACTGGACCACATCAGGTGAATGTGAAGCATTTAATATTAATTCACACTGGACCACATCAGGTGAATGTGAAGCATTTAATATTAATTCACACTGGACCACATCAGGTGAATGTGAAGCATTTAATATTAATTCCCACTGGACCACATCAGGTGAATGTGAAGCATTTAATATTAATTCACACTGGACCACATCAGGTGAATGTGAAGCATTTAATATTAATTCACACTGGACCACATCAGGTGAATGGGAAGCATTTAAGATTAATTCACACTGGACCACATCAGGTGAATGGGAAGCATTTAATATTAATTCACACTGGACCACATCAGGTGAATGGGAAGCATTTAATATTAATTCACACTGGACCACATCAGGTGAATGTGAAGCATTTAATATTAATTCACACTGGACCACATCAGGTGAATGGGAAGCATTTAATATTAATTCACACTGGACCACATCAGGTGAATGTGAAGCATTTAATATTAATTCCCACTGGACCACATCAGGTGAATGTGAAGCATTTAATATTAATTCCCACTGGACCACATCAGGTGAATGTGAAGCATTTAATATTAATTCACACTGGACCACATCAGGTGAATGTGAAGCATTTAATATTAATTCCCACTGGACCACTTCAGGTGAATGTGAAGCATTTAATATTAATTCACACTGGACCACATCAGGTGAATGTGAAGCATTTAATATTAATTCCCACTGGACCACATCAGGTGAATGTGAAGCATTTAATATTAATTCCCACTGGACCACATCAGGTGAATGTGAAGCATTTAATATTAATTCACACTGGACCACATCAGGTGAATGTGAAGCATTTAATATTAATTCCCACTGGACCACATCAGGTGAATGTGAAGCATTTAATATTAATTCACACTGGACCACATCAGGTGAATGTGAAGCATTTAATATTAATTCCCACTGGACCACATCAGGTGAATGGGAAGCATTTAATATTAATTCACACTGGACCACATCAGGTGAATGTGAAGCATTTAATATTAATTCACACTGGACCACATCAGGTGAATGTGAAGCATTTAATATTAATTCACACTGGACCACATCAGGTGAATGTGAAGCATTTAATATTAATTCACACTGGACCACATCAGGTGAATGTGAAGCATTTAATATTAATTCACACTGGACCACATCAGGTGAATGGGAAGCATTTAATATTAATTCACACTGGACCACATCAGGTGAATGTGAAGCATTTAATATTAATTCACACTGGACCACATCAGGTGAATGTGAAGCATTTAATATTAATTCACACTGGACCACATCAGGTGAATGGGAAGCATTTAATATTAATTCACACTGGACCACATCAGGTGAATGTGAAGCATTTAATATTAATTCACACTGGACCACATCAGGTGAATGTGAAGCATTTAATATTAATTCACACTGGACCACATCAGGTGAATGTGAAGCATTTAATATTAATTCACACTGGACCACATCAGGTGAATGTGAAACATTTAATATTAATTCACACTGGACCACATCAGGTGAATGGGAAGCATTTAATATTAATTCACACTGGACCACATCAGGTGAATGTGAAGCATTTAATATTAATTCACACTGGACCACATCAGGTGAATGTGAAGCATTTAATATTAATTCACACTGGACCACATCAGGTGAATGGGAAGCATTTAATATTAATTCACACTGGACCACATCAGGTGAATGTGAAGCATTTAATATTAATTCACACTGGACCACATCACGTGAATGTGAAGCATTTAATATTAATTCACACTGGACCACATCAGCTGAATGTGAAGCATTTAATATTAATTCACACTGGACCACATCAGGTGAATGTGAAGCATTTAATATTAATTCACACTGGACCACGTCAGGTGAATGTGAAGCATTTAATATTAATTCACACTGGACCACATCAGGTGAATGGGAAGCATTTAATATTAATTCACACTGGACGATCAGGTGAATGGGAAGCATTTAATATTAATTCACACTGGACCACATCAGGTGAATGTGAAGTATTTAATATTAATTCACACTGGACCACATCAGGTGAATGGGAAGCATTTAATATTAATTCACACTGGACCACATCAGGTGAATGAGAAGCATTTAATATTAATTCACACTGGACCACATCAGGTGAATGTGAAGCATTTAATATTAATTCACACTGGACCACATCAGGTGAATGTGAAGCATTTAATATTAATTCACACTGGACCACATCAGGTGAATGTGAAGCATTTAATATTAATTCACACTGGACCACATCAGGTGAATGGGAAGCATTTAATATTAATTCCCACTGGACCACATCAGGTGAATGTGAAGCATTTAATATTAATTCACACTGGACCACATCAGGTGAATGTGAAGCATTTAATATTAATTCACACTGGACCACATCAGGTGAATGTGAAGCATTTAATATTAATTCACACTGGACCACATCAGGTGAATGGGAAGCATTTAATATTAATTCACACTGGACGATCAGGTGAATGGGAAGCATTTAATATTAATTCACACTGGACCACATCAGGTGAATGTGAAGCATTTAATATTAATTCACACTGGACCACATCAGGTGAATGTGAAGCATTTAATATTAATTCACACTGGACCACATCAGGTGAATGTGAAGCATTTAATATTAATTCACACTGGACCACATCAGGTGAATGTGAAGCATTTAATATTAATTCACACTGGACCACATCAGGTGAATGTGAAGCATTTAATATTAATTCACACTGGACCACATCAGGTGAATGTGAAGCATTTAATATTAATTCACACTGGACCACATCAGGTGAATGGGAAGCATTTAATATTAATTCACAATGGACGATCAGGTGAATGGGAAGCATTTAATATTAATTCACACTGGACCACATCAGGTGAATGTGAAGCATTTAATATTAATTCACACTGGACCACATCACGTGAATGTGAAGCATTTAATATTAATTCACACTGGACCACATCAGCTGAATGTGAAGCATTTAATATTAATTCACACTGGACCACATCAGGTGAATGTGAAGCATTTAATATTAATTCACACTGGACCACATCAGGTGAATGTGAAGCATTTAATATTAATTCACACTGGACCACATCAGGTGAATGTGAAGCATTTAATATTAATTCACACTGGACCACATCAGGTGAATGTGAAGCATTTAATATTAATTCCCACTGGACCACATCAGGTGAATGTGAAGCATTTAATATTAATTCACACTGGACCACATCAGGTGAATGTGAAGCACTTAATATTAATTCACACTGGACCACATCAGGTGAATGTGAAGCATTTAATATTAATTCACACTGGACCACTTCAGGTGAATGTGAAGCATTTAATATTAATTCACACTGGACCACATCAGGTGAATGTGAAGCATTTAATATTAATTCACACTGGACCACATCAGGTGAATCTGAAGCATTTAATATTAATTCACACTGGACCACATCAGGTGAATGTGAAGCATTTAATATTAATTCACACTGGACCACATCAGGTGAATGGGAAGCATTTAATATTAATTCACACTGGACCACATCAGGTGAATGGGAAGCATTTAATATTAATTCACACTGGACCACATCAGGTGAATGGGAAGCATTTAATATTAATTCCCACTGGACCACATCAGGTGAATGTGAAGCATTTAATATTAATTCACACTGGACCACATCAGGTGAATGTGAAGCATTTAATATTAATTCACACTGGACCACATCAGGTGAATGTGAAGCATTTAATATTAGTTCACACTGGACCACATCAGGTGAATGTGAAGCATTTAATATTAATGCACACTGGACCACATCAGGCGAATGGAATCATTTAATATTAATTCACACTGGACCACATCAGGTGAATGGGAAGCATTTAATATTAATTCACACTGGACCACATCAGGTGAATGTGAAGCATTTAATATTAATTCACACTGGACCACATCAGGTGAATGTGAAGCATTTAATATTAATTCCAACTGGACCACATCAGGTGAATGTGAAGCATTTAATATTAATTCACACTGGACCACATCAGGTGAATGTGAAGCATTTAATATTAATTCACACTGGACCACATCAGGTGAATGTGAAGCATTTAATATTAATTCACACTGGACCACATCAGGTGAATGTGAAGCATTTAATATTAATTCACACTGGACCACATCAGGTGAATGTGAAGCATTTAATATTAATTCACACTGGACCACATCAGGTGAATGGGAAGCATTTAATATTAATTCACACTGGACCACATCAGGTGAATGGGAAGCATTTAATATTAATTCACACTGGACCACATCAGGTGAATGGGAAGCATTTAATATTAATTCACACTGGACCACATCAGGTGAATGTGAAGCATTTTATATTAATTCACACTGGACCACATCAGGTGAATGGGAAGCATTTAATATTAATTCACACTGGACCACATCAGGTGAATGTGAAGCATTTAATATTAATTCCCACTGGACCACATCAGGTGAATGTGAAGCATTTTATATTAATTCACACTGGACCACATCAGGTGAATGTGAAGCATTTAATATTAATTCACACTGGACCAGATCAGGTGAATGTGAAGCATTTAATATTAATTCCCACTGGACCACATCAGGTGAATGTGAAGCATTTAATATTAATTCACACTGGACCACATCAGGTGAATGTGAAGCATTTAATATTAATTCACACTGGACCACATCAGGTGAATGTGAAGCATTTAATATTAATTCACACTGGACCACATCAGGTGAATGGGAAGCATTTAATATTAATTCACACTGGACCACATCAGGTGAATGTGAAGCATTTAATATTAATTCACACTGGACCACATCAGGTGAATGTGAAGCATTTAATATTAATTCACACTGGACCAGATCAGGTGAATGTGAAGCATTTAATATTAATTCCCACTGGACCACATCAGGTGAATGTGAAGCATTTAATATTAATTCACACTGGACCACATCAGGTGAATGTGAAGCATTTAATATTAATTCACACTGGACCACATCAGGTGAATGTGAAGCATTTAATATTAATTCACACTGGACCACATCAGGTGAATGGGAAGCATTTAATATTAATTCACACTGGACCACATCAGGTGAATGTGAAGCATTTAATATTAATTCACACTGGACCACATCAGGTGAATGTGAAGCATTTAATATTAATTCACACTGGACCACATCAGGTGAATGGGAAGCATTTAATATTAATTCACACTGGACCACATCAGGTGAATGTGAAGCATTTAATATTAATTCCCACTGGACCACATCAGGTGAATGTGAAGCATTTAATATTAATTCCCACTGGACCACATCAGGTGAATGGGAAGCATTTAATATTAATTCACACTGGACCACATCAGGTGAATGGGAAGCATTTAATATTAATTCACACTGGACCACATCAGGTGAATGGGAAGCATTTTATATTAATTCACACTGGACCACATCAGGTGAATGTGAAGCATTTAATATTAATTCACACTGGACCACATCAGGTGAATGTGAAGCATTTTATATTAATTCACACTGGACCACATCAGGTGAATGTGAAGCATTTAATATTAATTCCAACTGGACCACATCAGGTGAATGTGAAGCATTTAATATTAATTCACACTGGACCACATCAGGTGAATGTGAAGCATTTAATATTAATTCACACTGGACCACATCAGGTGAATGTGAAGCATTTAATATTAATTCACACTGGACCACATCAGGTGAATGTGAAGCATTTAATATTAATTCACACTGGACCACATCAGGTGAATGTGAAGCATTTAATATTAATTCACACTGGACCACATCAGGTGAATGTGAAGCATTTAATATTAATTCACACTGGACCACATCAGGTGAATGTGAAGCATTTAATATTAATTCCAACTGGAACACATCAGGTGAATGTGAAGCATTTAATATTAATTCCAACTGGACCACATCAGGTGAATGTGAAGCATTTAATATTAATTCACACTGGACCACATCAGGTGAATGGGAAGCATTTAATATTAATTCACACTGGACCACATCAGGTGAATGGGAAGCATTTAATATTAATTCACACTGGACCACATCAGGTGAATGGGAAGCATTTAATATTAATTCACACTGGACCACATCAGGTGAATGTGAAGCATTTAATATTAATTCACACTGGACCACATCAGCTGAATGGGAAGCATTTAATATTAATTCACACTGGACCACATCAGGTGAATGTGATCATTTAATATTAATTCCCACTGGACCACATCAGGTGAATGTGAAGCATTTAATATTAATTCACACTGGACCACATCAGGTGAATGTGAAGCATTTAATATTAATTCACACTGGACAACATCAGGTGAATGTGAAGCATTTTATATTAATTCACACTGGACCACATCAGGTGAATGTGAAGCATTTAATATTAATTCACACTGGACCACATCAGGTGAATGGGAAGCATTTAATATTAATTCACACTGGACCACATCAGGTGAATGGGAAGCATTTAATATTAATTCACACTGGACCACATCAGGTGAATGTGAAGCATTTAATATTAATTCACACTGGACCACATCAGGAGAATGTGAAGCATTTAATATTAATTCACACTGGACCACATCAGGTGAATGTGAAGCATTTAATATTAATTCACACTGGACCACATCAGGTGAACGTGAAGCATTTAATATTAATTCCCACTGGACCACATCAGGTGAATGGGAAGCATTTAATATTAATTCCCACTGGAGCACATCAGGTGAATGGGAAGCATTTAATATTAATTCACACTGGACCACATCAGGTGAATGTGAAGCATTTAATATTAATTCACACTGGACCACATCAGGTGAATGTGAAGCATTTAATATTAATTCACACTGGACCACATCAGGTGAATGTGAAGCATTTAATATTAATTCACACTGGACCACATCAGGTGAATGTGAAGCATTTAATATTAATTCACACTGGACCACATCAGGTGAATGTGAAGCATTTAATATTAATTCACACTGGACCACATCAGGTGAATGTGAAGCATTTAATATTAATTCCCACTGGACCACATCAGGTGAATGTGAAGCATTTAATATTAATTCACACTGGACCACATCAGGTGAATGTGAAGCATTTAATATTAATTCACACTGGACCACATCAGGTGAATGGGAAGCATTTAAGATTAATTCACACTGGACCACATCAGGTGAATGGGAAGCATTTAATATTAATTCACACTGGACCACATCAGGTGAATGGGAAGCATTTAATATTAATTCACACTGGACCACATCAGGTGAATGTGAATCATTTAATATTAATTCACACTGGACCACATCAGGTGAATGGGAAGCATTTAATATTAATTCACACTGGACCACATCAGGTGAATGTGAAGCATTTAATATTAATTCCCACTGGACCACATCAGGTGAATGTGAAGCATTTAATATTAATTCACACTGGACCACATCAGGTGAATGGGAAGCATTTAATATTAATTCACACTGGACCACATCAGGTGAATGTGAAGCATTTAATATTAATTCACACTGGACCACATCAGGTGAATGTGAAGCATTTAATATTAATTCACACTGGACCACATCAGGTGAATGTGAAGCATTTAATATTAATTCACACTGGACCACATCAGGTGAATGTGAAACATTTAATATTAATTCACACTGGACCACATCAGGTGAATGGGAAGCATTTAATATTAATTCACACTGGACCACATCAGGTGAATGTGAAGCATTTAATATTAATTCACACTGGACCACATCAGGTGAATGTGAAGCATTAAATATTAATTCACACTGGACCACATCAGGTGAATGGGAAGCATTTAATATTAATTCACACTGGACCACATCAGGTGAATGTGAAGCATTTAATATTAATTCACACTGGACCACATCACGTGAATGTGAAGCATTTAATATTAATTCACACTGGACCACATCAGCTGAATGTGAAGCATTTAATATTAATTCACACTGGACCACATCAGGTGAATGTGAAGCATTTAATATTAATTCACACTGGACCACATCAGGTGAATGTGAAGCATTTAATATTAATTCATACTGGACCACATCAGGTGAATGGGAAGCATTTAATATTAATTCACACTGGACCACATCAGGTGAATGTGAAGCATTTAATATTAATTCACACTGGACCACATCAGGTGAATGTGAAGCATTTAATATTAATTCACACTGGACCACATCAGGTGAATGGGAAGCATTTAATATTAATTCACACTGGACCACATCAGGTGAATGTGAAGCATTTAATATTAATTCACACTGGACCACATCAGGTGAATGTGAAGCATTTAATATTAATTCACACTGGACCACATCAGGTGAATGTGAAGCATTTAATATTAATTCACACTGGACCACATCAGGTGAATGTGAAACATTTAATATTAATTCACACTGGACCACATCAGGTGAATGGGAAGCATTTAATATTAATTCACACTGGACCACATCAGGTGAATGTGAAGCATTTAATATTAATTCACACTGGACCACATCAGGTGAATGTGAAGCATTTAATATTAATTCACACTGGACCACATCAGGTGAATGGGAAGCATTTAATATTAATTCACACTGGACCACATCAGGTGAATGTGAAGCATTTAATATTAATTCACACTGGACCACATCACGTGAATGTGAAGCATTTAATATTAATTCACACTGGACCACATCAGCTGAATGTGAAGCATTTAATATTAATTCACACTGGACCACATCAGGTGAATGTGAAGCATTTAATATTAATTCACACTGGACCACATCAGGTGAATGTGAAGCATTTAATATTAATTCACACTGGACCACATCAGGTGAATGGGAAGCATTTAATATTAATTCACACTGGACGATCAGGTGAATGGGAAGCATTTAATATTAATTCACACTGGACCACATCAGGTGAATGTGAAGTATTTAATATTAATTCACACTGGACCACATCAGGTGAATGGGAAGCATTTAATATTAATTCACACTGGACCACATCAGGTGAATGTGAAGCATTTAATATTAATTCACACTGGACCACATCAGGTGAATGTGAAGCATTTAATATTAATTCACACTGGACCACATCAGGTGAATGTGAAGCATTTAATATTAATTCACACTGGACCACATCAGGTGAATGGGAAGCATTTAATATTAATTCACACTGGACCACATCAGGTGAATGTGAAGCATTTAATATTAATTCACACTGGACCACATCAGGTGAATGTGAAGCATTTAATATTAATTCACACTGGACCACATCAGGTGAATGGGAAGCATTTAATATTAATTCCCACTGGACCACATCAGGTGAATGTGAAGCATTTAATATTAATTCACACTGGACCACATCAGGTGAATGTGAAGCATTTAATATTAATTCACACTGGACCACATCAGGTGAATGTGAAGCATTTAATATTAATTCACACTGGACCACATCAGGTGAATGGGAAGCATTTAATATTAATTCACACTGGACGATCAGGTGAATGGGAAGCATTTAATATTAATTCACACTGGACCACATCAGGTGAATGTGAAGCATTTAATATTAATTCACACTGGACCACATCAGGTGAATGTGAAGCATTTAATATTAATTCACACTGGACCACATCAGGTGAATGGGAAGCATTTAATATTAATTCACAATGGACGATCAGGTGAATGGGAAGCATTTAATATTAATTCACACTGGACCACATCAGGTGAATGTGAAGCATTTAATATTAATTCACACTGGACCGCATCAGGTGAATGGGAAGCATTTGATAATAATGCATCATGGAACACATCAGGTGAATGTGAAGCATGGAATAATAATGCACACTGGACCACATCAGGTGAATGGGAAGCGTTTGATAATATTGCACACTGGACCAAATCTGGTAAAGTAAATAATTGATAATACTGTGCACTGGACCACATCTGGTAAACGTGAATTATTTAATTATGTTGATCAATGGTCCACATCTTCTAAACATGAAGCATTAAATAATGGTGTACACTGACCATATCTGGTCAATGCTAGTCAATAAATAATAATGCTCACTGTAGCACATCTCGCAAGTGTGAGGCATTTAATGCCAATGTAAACGTGGCCACATTTGGTAAATGTGAAGCATTTAATGATAATACACACTGGACACATCTGGGAAATATGATTCATTTAATTAGAATACGCACTGGACCACATCTGGTAAGAATGGAAACATTTAATGATAATCCGCACATTGCAAAATCTGGTAAATGTGAAGCATTTAACAAGAATGCACTTTGCCTCACATCTGGTAAACGTAACACATTTAGTAATAATGTTCAATTGACCATATTTGGTGAATTTGAATTTTTCAGCAACAATGCAAACAGCACCACATCTGGTAAATATGATGCAGTTAGCAATAATGCACTGTACCACATCTCGTATATCTAAATCATTTAATAATAATGCACTGTGGAGCACATCTGGCGAATGTAAATTATTTAATAATAATGGACACTGCACAACATCTGGTAAATGTGAATCATTGAATTCCGGTGCACATTGGACAACATACGGTAAAAGTGAATCATTTAATAATAATACACACTGGACCACATCTCGACAATTTGAATCATTGAATAACGGGGCACACTGGACCACAACTGGCATTTGAAGATATTTATTGGTAATCCACACAGCATCACATCTGGTAAATCTAAATAATTTAATAATAAGGCACTGTAGATGACATCTGATGAATGTGAGTTATTTAATAATAATGATTTAATAATAATTCACACTGCACAACATCTGGAAAATGTAAAGCATTTAATCATAATGCAGACTGGACCACACCTGGTAATTGTGAAACATTAAATAATAATGTGCACTGCACCATATGGAGTAAATGTGAACCATTTAAAAATATGCACAATGAACCACAGCTGGTAATTGTGACTCATTTAATAATAATGACACGCACTGGAAAATATCTGGCAAATGTGAAGCATTCAATAACAATTCTCACTGGACCGCATCTGTTAAATGAAGACATTTAATAGTAATCCTCACTGTGCCACATCTGGGAAATCTAAACCATTTAATAATAATACACTGTTGTCCACATCTGGTGAATGTGAATCATTTAATAATAATGCACATTGTACAACGTCTGGTAAATGTGAATCATTTAATAATAATGCACAATGGACCACATCTGATAAATATGAACCATTTAATATCAATGCACAGTGGACCACATCTGGTAAGTGTGAGGCATTAAATAATGCAAACTGGACGTAATCTGGTGAATTTGAAGTCTTCAGTAATAGTGTAAATTGGACCACATCCTGTAGGTTTGAAGTATGTAAAAGTAATGGTCACTAGATTACATCTGATAAATGTGAAACATTTAATATCAATGCAAACTGGACCACAGCAGGTAAATGGGAAGAATTTAACACTAATGCACACTGGACCACATCAGGTACATGTGAAGCATTCAATAATTTTGCACACAGTACCAAATCTGGTTAAAAAAATATTTTAATAATAATGTACACTGGGCCACATCTGGTAAAATCCAACCTTGAATAATGCACACTGGACGATATCTCGGAAAGGTGAAGTATCTAATAATGAAGCACAATAGACCATTCTTGGTAAATATTAGCTGTTCTACAATAATGCACATTGTGTTCAATAAGAATGCAAACTGGAGCATACCTGGAAAATGGGAAGTGCTCATACCTTTTTAATTCTTTCATGGAATGTGGGCATCACTATCGAGGCTAGAATGCAGGAATGCAGAGTACTGGGCTAATGGGAAGATTCTTGGTAGTGTAGATGAACAGAGAGATCTTGGTGTCCAGGTGCATAAATCCCTGAAGGTTGCTAACCAGGTTAATAGGGCTGTTAAGAAGGCATACGGTGTGTTAGCTTTTATTAGTAGGGGGGTCGAGTTTCGGAGCCACGAGGTCATGCTGCAGCTCTACAAAACACTGGTGAGACCGCGCCTGGAGTATTGTGTGCAGTTCTGGTCACCGCATTATAGGAAGGATGTGGAAGCTATGGAAAGGGTGCAGAGGAGATTTACTAGGATGTTGCCTGGTATGGAGGGAAGGTCTTACGAGGAAAGGCTGAGGGACTTGAGGTTGTTTTCGTTGGAGAGAAGGAGGAGGAGAGGTGACTTAATAGAGACATATAAGATAATCAGAGGGTTAGATAGGGTGGATAGTGAGCGTCTTTTTCCTCGGATGGTGATGGCAAACACGAGGGGACATAGCTTCAAGTTGAGGGGTGATAGATATAGGACAGATGTGAGAGGTAGTTTCTTTACTCAGAGAGTAGTAAGGGCGTGGAACGCCCTGCCTGCAGCAGTAGTAGATTCGCCAACTTTAAGGGCATTTAAGTGGACATTGGATAGACACATGGATGAAAATGGAATAGTGTAGGTCAGATGGTTTCACAGGTCGGCGCAACATCGAGGGCCGAAGGGGCTGTACTGCGCTGTAATGTTCTAAAAAAAAAAAAAGAATGTGTTGCCCATCCCTAATTTCCCTTGACAACTGACTGACTGGCTGGGCTATTTCAGAGGGCAATTAACAGTCAACCACATTGCAGTGGGTCTGGTTTCGCATTTTGGGCGGCACAGTGGCGCAGTGGTTAGCACCGCAGCCTCACAGCTACAGAGGCCCGGGTTCTATTCTGGGTACTGCCTGTGTGGAGTTTGCAAGTTCTTCCTGAGTCTGCGTGGGTTTTCTGCGGTTGCTCCGGTTTCCTGCCACAGGGAAATTGGTCGTTGTAAATTGCCCCGAGTGTAGGTAGGTGATAGGAAATATGGGATTACTGTAGGGTTAGTAAAAATGGGTGTTTATTGGTCGGCACAGACTCGTTGGGCAGAAGGGCCTTTTTCAGTGCTGTATCTCTAAATAAATGAACAAGTAAGGATAGTTTCACAGCACGATTGTGAGGCGAGCTTTCAATTCCAAATGTTTGGTACTTAACTGAATGTAAGTTTCACCAGCGACTGTGGTGGCATTTGTCTCAGTGCCCCCAAAGTATTAGCCTGGATTTCTGGATAATAAACTCATTTACATTCCCACAGAGCAACCATCTCCCATTTCACAGAGAGCTGGTACTGACAAATGTGAAGATGTTCATGATCATGCATATTGCATCATATTCGGCAATTGCTTAGTCTTTATAATAATGCACTCTGGACCTCATCAGATAAACATGAAGCATTTAATAATGATGCACGCTGGAGCACATTGTGTAAATGAGAACTAATTAATAATAATGCGGACTGAACGGCATTTAATAATCATGCACATAATAGCACATCCAGTATTTGTGAATGATTTGCTAATAAGGCAAACTGGACCTAATCTGGTAAACGTGAACCATTGAATAACAATGCAAACTGGATCACATCTGTAACTGTGAATCATTTAATAATAATCGTTTGTTAGCATATAAATTGAGTATTGCAGAAAATGGAGACATTTCGTCCAAGTTTTTCACCTTGCACTCTTCAGGACAAATCGCGAGAATATCAATAGAAGTGAAACCAACAAATTATTACTGGATGGGAAGAGACTGTTGATTGGTTGGCAAGTAGACTCTGATTGATAGTGCGTTGCCATGGAGAATGCACCAGTTTATGGTGATTGATAGTTAACTGCCAGGCTTTGTTTGAAATTTAAATCATGCAGCTTGACGATGATTGGTCAAGGCATTGCCCTGTGGAATGAACCAGTGAATGGCTGTCACTTATTTTGAAACAGGCACAATGTGTACACATGTTTTTTCAGTCTGCACAGAACAAGGATCTGTGAATTGTCATGTGTAGCTTCCAGTACGCTTAAATATGACACGTGGCGGCCTGACTGGCAATCTTAAATTAGTTATCAGCAAAATTACTCGTACACTGAGAATAATTTAACAAGTGCTGTCCAACCTTGGAATCACATCTGAAGTTGGACATTGTGTTGTGAGTTTTGCAAGCACGGGTGGTTGGGTATGGCCTGTGCCTTGCCCATTGTGAATAGCAGAAGGGACATGTTGCTTAATACGATCTGCCAGTCCTTGTGATGTACGGACAATATACTGAGCATCACATTGGCATTGAAAATCGTGTATCACATTACTCATTGTGTGATTGGCAGAATGTCTTTTTGGTTTCACAGCACCATCCTGTTAGTTGTGAATATCACACGTTTTGCTAATGCACAGTAGCAGCGTGAAGCAGCTAGCTTCACCTCTTGCTCAAATTTTTGGGATACATTAGCATTCCAGGCGAATCCGAGGTAGACTATGCACTTTTTGGGGAAGAAAATGAGGGCCTTCGGCCCGTTCATAAGTTTGTGCGTTATACAGCGAGAAATGCTTTAATCAGGGTAGCCATTGTCACGCAGGATGCCTTTGATTCACCTTCTTTCAGCATCAAGCTTTCATGGTGAGCAAATGGCTCTGGCCATATTTACAAGGTTACCGACAATATCAATCTTATAGCCGTGGAACTGTAAGAACGTGCATTTAGCAGTGACGGTAAGATTTCACAGTTGCATGTGTGAAAGGTCTTGTGACTTGTAAAGTGTGTGTGTGTGTGTGTGCATGTGATTTCAGTGTGTGTGTGTGTTTATATTTGTCCCAGATTCACTGTTACGTAACATAACCCCAGGGACCCCTGACGATATTTAAAGAATCAGATTTACAAAGAACTTCATTTCATTCTCCATTTATTTGAACACAACCTGTCCCACTGTCTCTCGTCTGTCTCTGTCTCTCCCCTATCTCTGCCTGTCTCACTGTCTTTGCTGATCACAGTCTCTGTCTCTCCCTCAATCTATCTGTCACTGACTCTCCCTCTGTTTCTGTCGCTTCTTCGACATCTGTCGTTAACTCTCCCTTTCCCTGTCTGTCTGTCTCTCTCTTTTTCTCTCTGCCTGTCTCTAACTCTCCCTCTTTCCATGTCTCTCTTTCTCTCCCTTTCTCTGCCTCTTTCCATGACTGTTTGTATCTCGCTCACACCAGCTCACCCACTGCCAGTCCTGTCATCTCTCTATCCCTCTCTGTCTCTCCCAGGACAGCCATTTCTCTCCCAAAGATGCCAGCCATTTCTACGTTAATTTTAAACCATTAACTCTTGCCCTTGCTGGAAATGTCACTACTGTTTGAAAGTATCAAACACTGATCCAACACTCGCTCCCAAAAACACTTACAGTGAAGCCCCAACACTGTTCTGGGCAAACAGTGGGGACTGTTACTGAGGTTCTGTCAAGTTCCCCTCGCACCCTGTCTACCCTTCGCTCTGCTTCGAAAGTGTGTCGGTTGTTAACAATATTTTTCAACAACATTAGATTTAATGTAAATGTAAACATGTGGCTCAGTATCAATAGCGGTTTGTGGAAGAGAGTTCCAAACTGATACCACACCTGGTGTGCAGAAGTGTTTCTTCATTTCTCTCCAGAAAAGCTTTCAGAATATGTTTCGATTTTTAGACTATGCCTCCATTTCCCAGACTCCATATTCGATGGGAATAGTTTTTTTCCATTATTAACTTGAAAACTTTGATCAAATCACTCCGTAATCTCCCAAATTCCAGGGATATATAATAAAGCTCGATCTACACTGCCCCATTAAACATTCCAAAGCCAAGCACAGTGTCGGTTTAGACACAGAGTAAATTCCAATCTGCACTGTCTAATCTCACACTCCCAGGGCAGAGGCAACATGGTGTTAGATATAGAGTAGAGACAGGCCCTGCTGTATTGGAAACAGAGAAATGGTCTTGTGCAGTGAAAACTGAGACAGGGTGAAACCCAGCATTAACAATTCCCTGGCGCAGTGGAACAAACCAAGACGTCGTCTAGTGCAGCAACAACGGAGGCTGGGTCTAGTGTTTGAGAACAGAGGCAGGATATAGTGCAGTAATAACTGAAACACGTTGTTGATCTGAAGCAGATGAAGACAAATGTGGGGATAATTGATTGTTGGATGAAGGGGTGGAGTGTAATGTATCCAGCTAGCTGATAATGCAAATGTGGGTGGGACAGTAAGCTGTGAGGAGGCCACAGATAGGATATGGGCAGGTTCACTGAGTGGGCAAGAAAGTGGCCGATGGAATACACTGTGGAGAAATGTCAGTGTGTTCACTTTGGCTGGAACAATAAAAATACAACTTTTTTCAGCTCATGGAATCGTAACAACTAAGAAGGATGAGTCCTCAATGAAAACCCCTTAACCACTTCTGTGAGGGAAACACGCCCAGCATCTCTATTTAAACACGCAACTGAAATCCTCGGTTTGTGAACACATTCTCGTCAATCTTTTCTGCACCCTCTCTACAGCCTTCACATTCTTCCCAACTTGTGGTGCCAGAATTGGACACAGTACTCCAGTTGAAGTCGAACCAGTGTTTCACAGTGGCTCATCACAATCTGCTTGCTTTTATACTCCACGCCTCCCTCAATTTATAAATCCAGGATCCGTGTGATTTTGAAACACTTTCGCCAACCTTCCTTGCCACCTTCGATGATGTTTGCACATGTGCCCCCCAGATCTCTTCGCTCCGTCACCCCCTTTAGAATTGTACCATTTCGTTTACAATGCCTCTCCTCATTCTATTTACTTGAGGAGGTGGAAGATGTGGGCATGGCTCTTCGTGAATATTTTACATCAGTCTTCACAAAAGAGGGCACATTGCAGATATTGTACTCAAGGAGGAGATGTTTGAAATTTCGGATGGGATAAACAGTGAGGGTGGGAATATTAAGCGGTTTTGCATCATTGAAAGATGATAATTGAACTACGTCCGACCGTTAAGAGGTGCACGCGGGAAAAAAGCGAAGGCTCTGACCATCATTTTCCAATCCGCTCTACTTACAGGCGTGATGCCAGAGGCCTGGAAGACTGCAAATGTTGTGCAGTTGATTTTAAAAAGGAGCAAGGAATAGACTGAGTAAATTACAAGCCACCCAGCCTAAACTCAGTGGAGGGCAAAGTATTGGAAAACATTCTGGTGAACAATATGAATCGTCATTTCAAAAGGTGCAGATTAATCAAGCACAGTCAGCGTGTATTTGTTAAATGAAGATCGTGTCAGACTAACTTGATTGATTCTTTCGTGGGGTAACAAATAGGCTCGATTAGGGTAGCTGCTCATCACCGCCTTCCAAGGGAAATTAGGCAATAAATGCCTTTCTTGCCAGTGATTCCCAGATCCCGTGACTGAATTTAATACAGAGTCAGCTCCTTTGCACATATCGTCCACATTGGTACAAGAAATAATTCACTCCTATCTACTACTGTATGTCTCACCGTCACCATGTCTCTGTACCATCACGTTTTTAAGCATTAACCATACATTAGTGTGGAGTCAGTCTCGGAAATGAATTTCCCCTTCCTGTGGCAACACAACAGGGCCATCGTGAACAAACCTAAAATGGCTGTTGGATGTTCGTAAACTAACGTTATGTTGTGACTGTGTTTTGTTATTGAGGTTCTGAGTGAGGATTTAGACAGGATTTCAGAGAGAGAAGATGATAGATAAAGTGACAAAGAATGGCCGAGGGACCGAGAGAGGCAGGGAGAGTTAGTGAGGGTTTTGAACAAATATGTTCAGAACAAATAGATGAGGCCCGAGCAGCACTCCAAGAGTCCCAGTCTGCCAACTTAAAAATGTCCTATTTATCCCGACTCTTTGACTCCTGTCCGTTAACCAGTTCTCCAGCCATGCTACTCGATTACCCCTAACTCCATGGGTAATTAATTTTCATTTTAACCTTCTGTGTGGCGCCTTTTCGAAAACCAAATATAAAACATCTCCTGTATCATCTTTAACTAGTCTACCAGTAACATGCTCAAAATATACAATTTTCTTTTCGTGAAACCATGTTATTAGTTTGATTTTCCGATAGCACATTTCTCAAGAATGTGCACGTGCAGAGGGGCCTGGAGGTTCACCTGCAGTCATCTTTGAACTCTGCAGGACATTTCAAGAGAGTAATTAGCAAAACATCTTGGACTTCATCAGAGAGACAAGGAGAGAGAGCGAGGGACAGACGGGCAGAAAGAGGGAGGGAGAGACGGGTGGAAAGAGGAAGTGGGAGATGGGGAGAGACAGGCAGATTGCAGGAGAAACTTTACATCTAACCATGTTAAAAATAATAATTAAAATTTGTGGAGCCTGCTCACTGAACATGTTGCCTGCACACAACAAAAGAAGTCGCACACCATCCTGACTTGGAACTATATCTCCGTCCCTTCATTGTCGCTAGGTCAAAGTCCCGGAAATCTCTTCCTAAAAGCACAATGGGTGCACCTACCCCACATGGACTGCATTTATTCAAGAAAGGGGCTCACCCCAACCTCTCAAAAGGCAATTTGCAATGGGCAATAAATACTTCCATTGCCAGCGACACGCACCACGAATGAATAAAATAATGGCACGAAGCCACTTAATGAGCCATTCGCCTGGATGACCAAAAACCTGGACAGAGACAGTGGGTTGAGGGAGCGTCTTCAAAGAGGAAAGAGGGGTAGTAAGAAGGAGAGATTTAGGAACGGAGTTAGCTGAAGAGTAAATCTCTGACTTCTCTTTTCTATCAAATACTCCCAGGGCAGGTACAGTGTTGGTTAGATATAGAGTGAAGCATCTTCTATATCTGCCGCTCTTTCTCCTCCTCCATCCAGATGGAGAGAGTAACTGTTAAAGAAATGGATAGAGATGGACAGAGAATAACAGAGAGAGGAAAGGATAGCAATGAGGTGAAGGAACCAGTGAGAGAAAGAAAGAGATTGGGATGGAGATTCTCGGTCAGTGTTCCCACAAAACTGCGTGCAGCAGCCTGGAAGGTACCACACAAGTCCTGTTCCGTGATAAATTGCACACGTCTGCAAAGATTCCTTAAAACATTTAAACAAACCATGCACGGAACAAAAACAAATCTGGCCGCACACAGAAACTAAAATTTCTGGGATGAATAGAACCAGCTGCAGCTCAGTGGGTCGGAATCTTGTCCCTGACTCATGATATTATGGGGTCAGGTCATAGCACGAAATCTAGGCTAATGCCACCCATCAGGAAATCAGAACATGTCAGCGAGACTCAGAAAATGAAACTTTTGTTAAATTTGGGAGCCTCGCTTTCTGGAATGCTTTAGTGTTTGATGAGAATGTTGACCCAGTGAAATTTTGCTGGTGTGGGATGACAGTTATTTGAATAGAGATTATAACAACTTATTGCAACATGAAACTACTGTGCGTACTGAGTGTAACAATATTTGCAGCCTCGCATCATATAATATACTTTAATGGGTGTGGAATCAGGCTTTGATATTTTCAAAACACTGAGGTAAATTCGAACTTCCCTTGACACTAATATCAGTGTTTGTAATCAGCCTGGGAGAAAAATAAACCTAGAGACCGTCAAGCGGTGAGCATTGTCAGATTTTATCAATTGTTATGAATGAATCAATTCAAGTGTTTAAAGCAGACAGAATATGCCATTAAATAGTGGGATATGCGTTTCTTACCAGCCTGCATAAGAAGTGCAGTTGTGATCTCACCAAAAGCAACGAACAAAAAATGACTGACAGATGGATGTGGAGTTTTACTGAGGTTCTGAGAGATGAGAGAGAAATAGGCATTGACACACACAAACACACACACACGCGCACAGACACACACGCGCGCTCACACTCAATAAAACACGCACACAGGCATACACACAGACACACAGGAACAGAAGGACCAAGGGACAGAGAGTGACAGAAGATTTTTTCAATTTCTGAAATGCATTCAACAAGGTCAATCTTAGATTTTAAAAGGAACAAATGATTTCGCATCGTTGGGCGTTTGCAGAAGACAGTTCCAACACTCGCCCTGAAAACATTCACACTAAACCTGAACACATGACTGGGCAGAGAATGGGGATTGGTACTGATTGTTGCAACTTGTGTCATCCTCCCTCTGTCTCTCCTTTTTGTTACGTCTGCACCTATCCAGCTCCCTCTGTCTCTCTCGATATCTTTCAATCTCTCTTTTACTCTCCACGTTTCTGTATCTACATCTCTCTCTGTCCCTCCCTTTGTCTCTCCCTCCATCTCTCTCTCTCTCTCTCACCATCTCTCCCTCTGTCTCTCTCTGTCAACATGCGCGAATAGAATTTGATGTAGCCCAGGCATCTTCCATAAAGACATTGTTCGACTATTCCACTTTTTACTTCATGGCATTATTACTCAGACGAGCTTTCAATTCCAGATTTTTATTAATTAATTGAATTTGAATTCCACCAGTGGCTATGCGGTGATTTGTGCCTGCATTCCCAAGTCATTAACATGGGCCTCTGGATTAGTAGCTCAGTGATATTACCAGTACACCACCTTCTCGCTCTGTCATCAATCCAACAGAAGCCCCTTTGATTGAGAGCTGCTTCAATTGATGTTCAGCTGTGCTCTTTCACACCGTCATTTTTGAGAAACAATTCTGGTGCCTTCTGCAAAGATAACCGCTATCATTAGGTCCAATATTTCGCAAAATATTACAAAATCAAGTTTACAATCATATTCGGGCTCCGGACTGTGAAGAAAAAAAGTTATAACCCTGTACTGAGTTTAGAAGTGGAGTCTGGAGTGTATTTCAGTGCTAAAACACGAAACATTCACTTTTTATCTGATTTAACGAATTTCACAATTGGATTAAGTGGGTATTTCAGGATCTTCTTCAGCTCCTGTTGGAATTTAGTCTGGGTCACAGCGTAAATACAGGTGTTTGTGCAGGAACTGAGAAGCTGCAGCATTCCTGCTGTGTGCTTGATGATGTAAAGAGGATCATTGACAGAGGAAGAATATTGTTTTGTTATTCTCTGATAGATGGAAAATACAACCTGTGTCACCCAAAACAGTATAAAACTGCCAGATATACTAAACAGTAAAATGATGGATTTCTTTTGATTCTCCATCTCTGGGTCATTGTGATTCTCTCCACTGCTGAGGCCCTGGAGTCCCCTGCGGCCTCTACTGGCCACTAAAATACGTCTGACCGTCCGAACATTGAGCAGCAAAATCAAAATGAACGGGACACAAGGAGTTAAAATGCGATGAAACAACTCAAACGCGGTCCAGGCGGGGGAAGTATTGAATATTTGCTGGTAGATGCAGTACCAGGGAACATTATCAATTATATATAAAGGTTCCATTGTAAAGTACCAGGGAAGACTTTCTAAAGAGCACAGCACACTTACTGTTCCGATAACCACAGCCGCTGTTCTCTCAGTGCAATATTTCGTCTTTAGCTTCTCACAACAAATGGTTACAAATCGATCAAATATGAAAGCGACTGTCAGCCAGACAGAAATCATTGTGGTTGCAAAAATCAGGAAATAAATTGACCGACAGATGGGAGTAATGGAAAGGAATGAATCTGGGAAATAAATATCTGGAATCCAACTCAAAATAGGATCTGCGATAACAACGAGGAGATCAGACACTGCCATTCCCACCAGGTAGCGAGTGATACATTTGGAGAGATCGCACTTTCCTCGGGACAGGATCAGAATCGCCACCAGGTTTACTGAAAGAAATAGAAAGGCATGCAGAGAAATTACTGACCAGACCTCAAACTAAAACAGCAGTTTGACAGGATCTGGTATGAAATTTATACCAGATTTGCAGCATCCAGCATTTCGGGCAGAATATTCTTTGAACACATTTATCAATAATTGATTGGGAAATTGATTTGTAAAAATAAAGGTGAAATAAAATGATCACTGGATGCAGTAGAAGGTCCAGGTGATGGTGCGATGCCAGCGTAGAAGGGTAAAGGGTTTTTCAAAGCAGGAATCCAACGGTTTAAATCCAGTTTAGCCTCCAGACCAATGGCCGAGTAAGTGAGGAGCAGGGAAGCTGTTTTTGGCTTACTGGGTAAAAGAGCTAACATGGGCTGACCCGAAAAGTGAAAATGTCGAGATCCGCTGTGGTGAGTTTTAGACGTCAGATCAGGGGAAGAGAGGCCAATGGAGGCTGAGCCAGTGAGTGGATTGGAGGGCGACAAAGAAAATGACATTTGGGAACTGGGGTGGAGGCAGGTCCTGAAGGCTTTGGAAAGCGAACAAAGTGAAGCACCAATTCATTAGGTAAATAATAGGTTCCATTAAGTTATTTACTCAGTTCAGAAATAATTAAGAGGAATATTCACTAAAACAGGTTGAGGATATAACGGGATTAACACACAGTGCGTGAGTCCAGCAGTAAATCTCACACAATCGAGCAAAGTCCTAATCATACCTTCAACTCACAGTTTCACTATAATTGTTACGGAAAATTTAGCAGTTCATATTCGTGAATTATTCACACTGTGGCTTCTCTCCCTCTCTTTGTCCTTCTTCTTTCATTCTCTCTCTGCCTTTCTCTCTCTCCCTCTATTTCATTTTCCCTATTCATTCTCCATTCTTCTCTCTCTCTCTCACTTAACTTCTCTCTCTATCCGCAGCACGTATTCTGTCCAATCGCTTCTCCAGATTTTCCAAGCCTCCACAAGTTCACTCAACATGATAACTCGGGTAAATCACCCTCCATAATCCACCACAAACCTCTGTGTAATAAACGTGCCTCGCACATCGCCTCAAAACTTTGCCCTTCTCACCTTGAACCTATGTCCCCTAGTAACTGACTCTTCCACCTTGGGAAAAACCTACCGACTATCCACTCTGTCCATGCCTCTCATCACTTTGTAAATCTCGATCATGTCGCCCCTCCACCTCCATCGTTCCAGTGAAAACAATCCGAGTTTTTCCAAACTCTCCTCACAGCTAATGCCTTCCAGACCAGGCTACATCCTGGTAAACCTCCTCTGTACCCTTTCCAAAGCCTCCACGTCCTTCTGGTAGTGCTGCGACCAGAATTGCATGCAATATTCTAAGTGTGGCCGAACTAAGATTCTGTACAGCTGCAACATGGCTTGCCAATTTTTGTACTCTATGCCCCGACCGATGAAGGCAAGCATGCCGTATGCCTTCTTGACTACCTTATCCACCTGCGTTGCCACTTTCAGTGACCTGTGGACCTGTGCGCCCAGATCTCTCTGCCTGTCAATACTCCTAAGGGTTCTGCCATTTGCTATATACTTCCCACCTGCATTAGACCTTCCAAAATGCATTACCTCACATTTGTCCGGATTAAACTCCATCTGCCATTTCTCTCTGCCCAAGTCTCCAACCGATCTATATCCTGCTGTATCCTCTGACAATCCTCGTCATTATCCGCAACTCCACCAACCTTTGTGTCATCAGCAAACGTACTAATCAGACCAGCTACATTTTCATCCAAATCATTTATATATATTACAAACAGCAAAGGTCCCAGCACTGATCCTTGTGGAACACCGCTAGTCACAATCCGCCATTCATAAAAACACTCATCCACTGATACCCTCTGTCTTCGATGGCTGAGCCAGTTCTGTATCCATCTTGCCAGCTCACCTCTGATCCCGTGTGACTTCACCTTTTGTACCAGTCTGCCATGTGGGACCTTGTCAAAGGCTTTACGGAAGTCCATATAGATAACATCCACTGCCCTTCCTTCATCAATCATCTTCGTCACTTCCTCATAAAACTCAATCAAATAAGTAAGACAAATCCTTAACAAAACGATGCTGTCTCTCGCTAATTAGCAATGTAGAGACCAAAGGTATAATTGGTTTAAGCGTTGTGAATAAAGAACTGTATGTACAGCTACCGAAAGTTGTTTGACCTCATCATGTGCACATCCCACAAATAACCCAGGACATTCACCTGCACAGGTAAGGTGGACACTCATTCCCACAACTGGCACAGTTCAATCTATCTACAATACAAAGAACAAATAGAATTGAGTACCTCTTTCAGACCGGAATCCACGCCATTTGAATTTCATCTCTTGTCATTTTAAAGTCCAGAGTTAGATTGTGGGTTTGTTCCATCAACAATACTACACCAGCAGCACTGCGATTTATAATCTGCAATTGACTAGAATGGCTCGTGATTCCAAGAAATTCAGTCCAAACTGATGCAACATAACGTCAATACATTTGCAACAAATCCCTTTGACAGTAAATTAATTGAACTGCAGTCAATCAGAAAAGGGGATGTTGAAGGGTCATCAGCAAACTCTCTTCAGTTGCTAGACCTCTGAAGCAGCGTCAGATTCCCAGAAGGAAATACTTCATCAAAGTGATAACCAATAAAATATTGAAATTCCAGTGAAACCCACTCTTGGGGCCAAAATAGGTGACGGGTGGAATTTTTTCTGACCCTCACACACGTCCCTAAGTCGGAGAGCCTCTGTGATTCCAAATGTGTGGCTTATTAGCATGGCCCGGGCGGCTGTTCCCGATAACATGGAGGGAGAGGCGAGTCGTCCCTCTGTCCCTGGCAAGGGTTTTCAGCACCAATGCGCAGTTGACTGCGTGTTTTTAATGGGCTTATAGCCCTAAATGATCATTTAAATTTTTAGAGACACGCTTATTTTAACGTTTATAAAATTGAATTTAAAAAAAATCAATGTCCTCTCCCACCACCCCCAATGGCATTACACATCATTCCTGCCCTTTTGAAACCCCCAACACCCCCCGCCCCCGGAATACCTACTGTTAACATTTGAACTTCCCACCACCCCATCCCTCATAAATTTCGGAATCTTTGTCCTTTCCCCCTTACCATTACCCCTTCGACCAATCCTCAGCATTGTAACCCCGCTTCCCCTTCCCACACTAGGAAACTCACCTCCTCTTCCTCGCCACAGCTGTGGCACCTCCTTTCCCCGAACGGGGATTCGAAGGTACGGCATTGCCGCCGCCGGAATGGAAATCCAAACCTGCTTGCAGAATCACTGCTGCGTGCATATTAATAAAAGCATCCATTTGCATATTCTACTGCATTCCCTGTCGCCAAGCAGCGGGGAGGCTGCCACGAGGTCTCGTCCGCCGCTGAGATCAGGACGGGCCCTGCCAGCAGCTGGGTCGGTTACGGGCCCAACCCCACTGTGTCTTTCATGCCCCTTTCCCCCACCCCCCACACCTCTCCCCCACACCGCACCCACCACCCCCCTCACCCCCCCCCCCCCCCGCCACCACCGTTACCAGCGTCGGTGAACCTTTACAATCCAGCCCTTGATGTTGGGGAAAGAGGACACTGAGCTGCCTCATCGTAAATCACCGAAATTAGAATCATGATGCAATATCCCAGACCAGGTTAGTTCCACAACTCCTGATGTTCTGATAACTGCTCTGAGAACCTTGACGGGAACACACCTAGATTACTGTGTATAGATTTGTTCTCGATATTCAGGACGAGTACACATAAATTGAGAGAGGTTCAGATCAGCCTCACTCACTGATGCGTGTTAAAAGGGGCTGTCTTGCGAGGAAATGTTGAATAGTTTCAGCCTATATGCTTCAGAGTTTAAAGGTATGGGAGACATATTGAAATATGAAATTCTGAGGAAGAACCACAGGCGAATGGTGAGAGGATGTGTCCCCTTGAGGCGGAATCAAGAACTGGGGGGTGGGGCGGGGCAAAAGGTGTACAGTTCAGGTGGAGCTGAGGAGGAATTCATTTTCGGCGAGAGTCATGAATCTTTGGAATTCTCGACCCCAGACAGCTGCAGAGGCTGATTCGTTGATTATATTCAAGGATAAGATGGAGAGATTTTTGAAATGTAGGCTATTCAAGAATTGTGGAGAACAAGTGAGAACATGGTTTTGCGGCCGAGATAAAATGACAAATGATCTTAATGTATTGTGGAGCAGAAACGAGGGGCCAAATGCTCTACGCCGGTTCCTATTGCTTATATTCTTACGTACTTCGCCGGAGCACCTGATTCCAATACATTAATGAGATATTAATCTGATCACATTCTCAGGGATGGAACAACATAAATCATTACACATAAAGGAAGTCGTGCAAGCGCGAACATTTAGAATCTGAGGCATTCTATCAACGGACAATACATTCAGTACACTGAATAATCCAATACTAATGCAAGGATTTGATGAACAAAAATCATCACAGTAATTATGCTTCTGCTAAAACACCAAATGTGCAGAGCCTTCGGACAGCCCATCATTCAACAGAACAGACAACTGCGTAAAACAATCAGCAAGTAAGACATTATCAACTACAACCGTCGATTTAATATTGATTTGCTACAACAGCAGCTGGAGACGGCAGTTTACCGGGAACTCCAATGTTTGCAAGAACAGGTTAGTAAATATCTTCAATCTGATATATTACTGGATATCCCATTTCTGTGAGAAGCACCAACTGGTGTTGTTCTGAAATACGGAGCTCTGGGAGTCATTCTGAGCTGATACATATTAACAGGCCCTGATTTATATAGGGGAGAAGTCTCCAGTGACATGGTTATTCCCCTGATCATTGCTATTTGTGACAGACACTTGAACAAACACATCACATCGGCAGCTTTGTCTGCGATGTTAATAAAATGGTACATACAACATGAATATCTTAAAACCCAGCACAATATCTTAATCAGACCTCTCTTGGGGATAAGGTCAATACATGTAAGCATACAGGACAGATCCCACAATAATGAGCGGCTTCACATGCACGCTTCATGCCATTGTAATGACAAAGTTCACTCCTAATGATTCATGAATAAATGCTTCAGAGTTTCCAGAGTATACACTGAATCCAGGGACACAAGTGGCTAAAATGTGAACTTCGACACGACAACAGTTATGTCCATGCTCAGGGTTGCACCTGAGATCTTATGATGGGTGATAGTAGGGGCAGACTCTGAGCGTGCTCCATTGACAACCCTCTCGCTGCTATTTTATTGCAAATGTTTATCAGTTCATTCTACAGTGGCTAAAGACTGGTAAAATTAGACTTGGGCCATCTCCTGACACTATTCCTCCAGTTCACTCCTCACTGGGGCCCCAACATCCACCTTCCTTCTATCCTAAGCTCCACCATACATCTCCATCCCCCAATAGGTCCAGCAGCTCACACAACACAATGGTTTTCACTGACCTACATTACATCTCAAATTGTTCAACATTTAAAATTCTGGTCCTCACAACCTGGTCGTGGTCTCAAAATTCACGAACTCCACCCTCTCTTCCAAGCGTGCATCAAACCTTGCCCGTGATCTCTCCATATCTCTGACATTGGGCACTTTTGGTGGGACTGCCCTTTCCTGGTTCATGTCTTACTGATACGATGAAAGCCACACCTTCCCCCGCAATGGAATCCCTCCACCCACCAGCCTGCGCCTACCCAATGCCAACGATACCTATGACATGGGGTCAGCTTCCACATGTGTTCTGGCAACACCATGGTCCAGCTCTCCGCCAACTCGCTGGACCTTCCACTGCCTCTGTGTGACCATACTACAAATGTCTGTTTAGCAGGAGCTTCAGATTTCTCCAACTAAATATATGAAATACCAAAGCAATCATCTTTCGCTCCACCACAGAGTCCATACTCATTTCACTGACACCATTCCCCATACTAGCTGTTTTGCCAGGCTCAGTATGATTTTTTTTAACGTTTATTCTGTTGGACCCTGCTGAACCTCAGATGTCATAACCCTTCGATCATAAAAGATGCACATTTGAACCTGCCTAGCATCGCTAACCTCCCGCACTGCCTTAGTCCATCTGGCACTGAAACACTCAATCACTACTTGGAGGTGAGGATGTGGAAAACTATTGGAGAAAATTCGTGATTTTCATATACTGTGGAACTGTTTGGCACCATCGTGTTGCTAATCCTGTTCAGAGGATTAGTACGGACTATTGTTATTCCATAAGCTAATTAACGTGTAATCTTTTAGATATACAAACATAGTATGTGATTTAATTGTTGTTCATGTTTAATTTGCATGAAATCTTGAATTGAGAATGGAAGACTCAAAGCTGGAGGACGTGATTTGGAGATGAAAGATGAGATTGACCAAAGGGAAATTCCTCGTAGCTTTGACTTGGCAAAGTTTGGCTAACCTGGTAAGTCAAATTAGTGAAGAGGGAGTAGACGTTTACATTGTGTCATTTGAGAAATTGCCACAACATGGAATGGCTCAAATCGCCTTAGACAAGCTCCTGGAGACTCTTTTCAAAGGGAAATCTTTGGAGGTGCACTCATCTCCTTCAGATTATCACTGACGTACGAGATCAAAGTAGACTGTTTTTCTCAATGCATAATAGTTGATGTTGCAGGAATGGGAAGCAGGTGACCCTGGCACACCAGCATTTACTGCCCATCCCGAATTGCCCTTGACAGCTGAATGCCCTGCTGGGCCATTTCTGAAGGCAGTTAAGAGTTACCAATATGGATGTGGGTCTGGAGTCGCATGCAGAGCAGACATCATATTTCGTTCCCTGATGGTCAACTAGGTGGGTGTTTGCGACACCCGATGTCAGTTTTCATGGCACCATTACTGAGAATAGCCTTCAATTACAAATAGTCTTTCATTAGTTAAGTAATTTTATTAATTAATTGAATTTAAATAAATTTGCACCAGCTTCCGTTTTGAGATTTCAACCAGTGTTGTCATCTGGTACGGGCTTGACAACACTGTAATGCAGATATAACGACTGGTCACTGGTAAAATTGCTTTATAGGGATCACAACCCAAACGTTTTTCTGCAGAAAAAGCATAACAAAGAAAGCCAGGTTGTTTCAGTGGAGAATATTGTTACAACCATTTGCACCTCAAATTGTACATCTTGCAGAGAAAAGCAATGTCATTACTGATGATCTGACCAGAGTTCGAAGAGAAGCAAGTCTGAAGGAAAGCTCTGAATTGTGAGAATTTTGACTTGTCTGAATCCTATTAATCTTACATTTGTTATTGGTAAATTGAGTAAAATTGTCGGCTGTCCCTTGATTCAAGAATGACGTCTGCACAGGTTCACAAGTTGCTGCCATGGGTCATCATGTGATTGAATAGGCCAATTACCGATCCACAGATCTTTGGGCACATGGGACAGGATTTCCCATGAGGCAGTGGGATCTCGCGTGTGGTATTTGATTCATTTTCTTTCCTGTTCTGTCGCCACTCTGCTTCAGCATCAAGGCGATAGGACTCAAAGCATGACAGACATATTGTTCCATTTTGAACGGTTGGGAGCAAACTCCTCCCAGTCATCAATGTCAAAGCTGCCGCGCTTCAGAGAGAGCTTCTGAGTGTCTTTGAAGCATTTCCTTTGTCCTCCCTGGAGGACATTTGAGAATTGGGAAAACAGGACCTGGCGGGGGATACAGGTTTTGAGCATCCAAATAGAGTATCTTGTCCATCGAAGTTGTTTTTCTTCAGGAAATTTGTGTGAATGCTTGTGGAGATGGTTTCAAAAATGAAACTAGCGTGTTTTCGATGGTTCTTCCCGTTAATCTGGAGGATGCAGCAGAGTCATAGCTGATGAAATTTCTCCGGCGCTTTTATTTGTTGCTGATACACAGTTCAGGTATCACTGCAGAACAGGAGTACGGCGATGACAACTGTTTGAATACGAGCACTCTGTTGACTTGCAGAAGTCTATACTGTCAAACATTCGCTGCTGTAGTTTGTAGATGGCTCAGCTGGCACAGCTGATCTAGCGTTGGATCTCCCCATCAATGGTGGCCTTTTGAGAGAGGTGGCTGCCAGGTTATGGGAAGTTTTCAACGCATTCCAGAGTCTCTCCTTCAACTTATATCGGATATGGAATATTTGGATAGCCGCAAATAAGTTGATATTTCAGTTTTGTTTTGACAACAATTTAGGACATTCAAGTCCCCTCCGTGTAGAATTGAAGAAATCGACAGTGACTTTGAAATCTGGAGCAGAATGGGCAATGACACTGCAGTCATCCACAAACTGTAGACCATGTATGTCTATGGCGTACAGCTTTCGGTTTGGCATAGAGGCGACTGAGGCTAAAGAGTTTTGCATCTAGGCGAAATTTGAAGCCCTCACCAGAGGGCAGTTGAACTTTGATGAGGCGAGCAGCCACTGTCAGCTAAATAGTATATAGTATTAGCAATATACAGTATGTGTTTTTTGATTTAATGTCACCTCTGCAGTGCACAATAAGTTACGTGCAAAAAATGTTTACAGTATTAAAAACGTAATGTATTTTCTAACTGTTTGCACGAAGCCCTTACTGTAGTAAGGCATTCCGTTTCCCAATGCAGGAAGTGTGATGACTACCAGGCCTGGATGTAATGCCACGCCACTCCCAGAGATGGAATAGGAGGCGTGTGTCCGATCAATGTGCAATGGCTGGAAGGTGAGGAAGGGCCCGTCATTTCTCCATCACACTGCTATTAATTGGGAAAGTGGTAAAGGCTTTCCCGGCCAGAGGCCAATTGGGGGCCCTAAGAGGCCTATTATTACCTGCTTCTGGGCCTATTCCTGCCGCTAGTGGAATTAAGCCCAGTAAAATGAATGTCCTCTCTGTCGGTTTGGCTGACCTCCCCACAAAGGGCCCCAGAAGAGAACAACTCACCCTTCGGAAAGCCCACCCTCCTACATTCATTCCCCACCCTCCTTCCCACCATCCCTGCCTGCCAGACTGTGAGCTGTGTCATTATAAGTCATCAAAATTATATTTATAAAGTACGACTACAGAACAGGCTAGTTCCACTAGGTGAAAATGTTCTTAGAACGTTGGTGGCGCCACATCTTGAGTCCTGTTTACAATTGTTGTCCTCTTACTTCACGAGCAATATGCACGCATTGAAGCCAGTTATGAGAAGGTTTATTGGTCTGTTTTCTGGGGTAAAGGGGCAGCGTTGTACAGACTGGTTGAGCTGGGATACTTTAAAGTTAAGATGTGTTGAAACATGTCACATTCTGACTACTCCAGTCCAATTCCTGGTCAATGGTAACCCCCAGGATGTTGATCATGGGGGATTCAGCACTGGTAATGCCATTGAACGTCAAGCGTAGATTGCTAGGTTCTCCCTTGTTGGATATGGCCATTGCCTCAATCCAGTTTTATTCTTGTTAACTTCTTCGCGGTTTTATGCACCTTAGTGACTTGCTAGGCTATTTCAGAGTCAACCATATTGCTGTGGGTCTGGAGTCACATGTCAGCAAATTTCAATCCCGAAAGCAATAAATGAGCTAAATGGGCATTTACAACAATCGATGATGGTTTCATGGCTATTATTAAATCAGCTTTCCATTCCAAATTTACTCTGTGAAATCAAATTCCACTTCCTGCTGAGAGGAGATTTGAACCTACGTCCCCAAAGCAGCAGCTCCTGGGTGCGTAGGTTATTAGTTTATCGACAATAGCACTATCCCATCGCCTGCCCTGCGCTGTGGTGCTGTCTCTATATTGGGTGAGCGAATGGTGATTGGTTGATTGCTTTGTGGAACACTTCCACTCAGTCCAAAAGCATGATCCCGATGTTCTGGTCGCTTGCTATTTCAACACCCCACACCGGCTCTCATGCCCACATTCGGTCCTTGGCCTGCTGCAATGTTCCAGTGAGCATCAATGCAAGGTCGATGGAGCAGCACCTGATCTTTTTAATAGGCACTCTGCAGCCTTGCAGGCTGAACACTGAGTTCAATAATTTCAGAGCATGACTGACCTTTTTGTCTTTATATTTTTTAATATTATTTATTGTGTTGTATTTTTTAACCGTGTGCCTGCTCTTCGTGCAGACAGAGTTGCTCATAACTTTACTATTAACAGTCTCTCTGGACTAATGCTTTGTCTTTCAATGGAAGCATTAACACCCTCTTTGCTGTTGCCTCAGGACTGCTTTTAATTTTATCTCTTCTGACCGCTGCCCTATCACACACATTCCCTTTTTATCTTTTCCACACCAAGCCACCCCTGCTCCTTCACTTGCTTAAGACTTAATTCCTTTCCAAGGCTTGCCAGTTCTCATGAAGTGTCACAGATCTGAAACGTTAACTCTGCTTCTCTATCTACAGATGCTGCCTGACCTGGTGAGTATTTCGCAACACTTTCTGTTTTTATTTCACAGTAATTGAAATTCTTTCTGTTGTAACTTTGAAGTTCAGAGTTAGTCTGTGGGATGGGTCAATAAAAAAACGCAACAACGTTGCGTTTTATAATCTGCAAATAAAGAAATGGACTCTGGATTCCAACAAATACAATGTACAACAGACAATGCGCATTTTTCCTATTAAATTGAAGTCAAGTGAAGTAAATAAATTCATCCGCAGTGATTCAGAGAAGGAGATGCCAACGTGTCAGCAGCAAATTCAGTTTAGCTGCCAGAACTTTGCAGCAGTGTGACGGTCACACAAGGAAATAATACAACAACAGTGATGACCATTAAAAATACTGAAATCCAAGTTAAACTGAGGCATGATGTTGAGGAAGGAAGAAACTACTGCCTCCTTGTAACACTGAGACTTTTAGCTGTGTCATTATAAATCACCAAAATTAGTTTTATGTGGTAATATTCCAAGACAGGTTTGTTCTACAAAGTGAAACTTTTAACAACTCCTGATGGGCTGCTAATTGTTCTTAAACATTGCTTGGACCACATTTAGATTACTGTGTATAGTTTTGGTCTCCTTAAGGAGAGTATGCTTGCATTGAGGGCAGTTCAGAGAAGGATCACGATTCGAGTCCTGTGGTGAAGGACTGTCTTGATGGGAAAGGTTGAACAGGTGGGGCCGATGCTCTTTTGAGTTTAGAAGTATGAGAGAAGTATTGAAACATGCTAAAGTCTGAGGGAGCTTGACCGGTGGATGGCGAGAGGAAGTTTTCCCTCGAGGGGGAATCCGGAACTAGGCGGCATTGGTCGAGCATTTCAGAAGGAGATAAGGAGGAATTTGTTTTCTAAAAGGGTGATGAATCGTTGGAATTCTCGAGCCCAGAGAGCTGTGGAGGCTGATCCATTGATTATATTCAGTCTATGATGGAGAGAATTTTGAACGATCGTGGATTTGATGGTGATGACGAAGAAGCAGGAAAGAGAATTTGAGGCCAAGATCAGATCAGGAATGATCTCATAGAAAAGCGAAAATACTCGAGGGGCCGAATGGTCTGCGCCTTCCCCTATTGCTTATATTCTTGCGGACATAATCCTTGCATCTGATTCCAGTACAGTTAGATTTGACATTAACCAAATAAAACTCTAGGTTTTGATTAACAAAATCATGACAGACATAAAGAAACTCATACAAGTCCGAACATTTAGAATGTGAGGATATTCCATCATCCAACAACACATCCAGTAAAGAGAATAAACCAGTAATAATGCAAGGAATTGACTAACAGTGATCAAAGTTATTATGCAGCTGCTACAGGACCAAATGAACAGAGACTTATGACAATCCGTCATTCAAATGATCAAAGTGAACAGACGGCTGTGTAAAACATACAGCGAGTAAAGCATTTTCAGATACAGCAATCAAATAATGCTAATTTACGCCATTAACAACTGGAGAAAAAGCGGCTTACTGGAAACTCCAAAGGCTGAAAGAATTGGATAGCAAATACGTCCTATCTTATGCATTATTGGATATTTAGCTTCTTTGTGAGGCATTGACCTGTGTTGGTCTGAGAATCAGAGCTCTGGCAGTCACTATGAACTGATCCATTCCAATGGACAGTGATTTAAGCAGGGGATAAATCTCCAATGACATGGGCTATACCCCTGGTCATTGCTATGAGTGGCAGTCAATTGAACAACAACTTTGACTGCATTGTAAATAAAATGGTGCAGACAAAACAAACATCTCAAAATCCAGCAAATTATCTTCATCAGACCTCTTCTGGGGATAAGAATAAAAACGGTAATCATACAAGATTGATTCCACAATAATGCACAGCAGAGTTTACTGGTTTACAATAATTGCAATGATAATATTCATTCGAAGCGATTCATTTATAAATGTCACCGATGTCTCCTCAGTATACACTGGATCCAAGGACATAAGCAGTTAAAATGAGGAACTTTACAAGAAAACAATTGAATCCATGTCTGGGATTGCAGCTGATAACTTAGTGCAGGTGTCACCTGGAGAATGATACTGCTTTCTCTGTTATTTTTATTGCACATGTTTAGCGGTTTGTTCTACTGCGGCTTGTGTAAAAATAGAACGGTGCCACTGCCAGATCATATCCCTCTGGTCACTCCTGACTGGCGACAGGATCTAATACTTCCGTCCATCCAACACTGTGCTGTACAAATCCATCCCTCAACAATCCAGCTCGCCCAACACTGTCGCATTCACTGACCTGATTAGATCTCAATCTGCCCAACAACTTACATTTAAAATTATCATTCCCAGTTAAGATCCCGTCATGGCCTAAGCCATCATCATCTCTACACTCCTGCAAAACTGCATCAAAACTCATCCGTGATCGCTCCATACCTCCGACATTGGCCGCTTATGGAAGGACTGCCCTTGCTTGGTCTTAACTCACTGATCTGATCAAAAGCCAGAGAATCTCCAGCAATGGCTATTCCTCCCACTACCAACACTGTTCAATCACCAGTCGCTGAACTTACGATTTTGCATCCTCCTCTTCCACTTCTGCATTCTTCCCAACGGCAACAACGACAGACACGGGGTCATCTTCTACCTGTGTGTTGACAACACACAGCTCCAGCTCTCCACGATAATTCTCGTCCCTCCACTGCCTTTGTGTGAGCAGAAAACAACTGTCAGTTTTGTGTGAGCTGTAGTTTTCTCCAGTTCAACGTGCAGAACACCAAAGCAATCATATTTTGCTCGGCCACAAACACCACTGACCTCAGTCTACTTCGTAGTTGATGTATCAGGCAGCAAATGATGTTTTGTAACCTTTACCCTGTTCGTCCTTCCGACTTGAGCTTCCAATCTCATATCCCTTCCAAAAGAAAGGATGTCTACATCTGCCTCCCTAAAATGACGGTCTCGAGCCCTGTCTCAGCCCATCAGCCACTGATAAAACATATATTGGTCAACTCTACTTCCTCTCGGACAATCTGCCACCTGCTCATTCCTCTGACACTCGACTCTCGGTGGGACTTACTTCCTTGTTTTCACAGTTATCCATCTGATCAGATACAGAACCTCCAGTCATGGAATCTCCCCTCACCCCACATCAGCATTACCTTTGATGTTTCTCTTCATCGTCAATGATAAATTTCCTTTGGAGCTTTCACCGGCAGGTGCGGGCCATGATTTTCCTTGTACACTGATGACATCCATAATCCCTCTCTCTCTCTCAAAGCTGCCCCTACTGCCTCTGTGTTATCAGACTGTTTATCCAACATACTGTTTTGGATGGTCACAATTTTCCCCTATCAAACATCGACAGGATTGAATCCATTACCTTTCCTCCCAGTCACAAACTGTCTATCCCAGCCTGCAATTCCAATACACATGACGGCTTCTGGCTCCGGGTTCCACTCAGTGCACGAATTGTCCCCAAATTATGCTCCATACATATGTGTCCCTCGGTAAAGAGATCACCTCCTTCCACCTCGGCAGCAACTGCGACTCCACTCTTGTCTGAGCCCAACAGGCTGTGTAAATTCTCTTACCTTTTCGTTGTGCAGCTTTTCCAGGAGCACAGGCATTGCGAGCGAGGAGTGAACAGCTGGGAAGTCAATTTCATCGGGAGTTTCGGTGGAGCAGGGACTGCTAGGTAAGTAGAAACCTATATATTCGGGATGTTTCTGAACCCGAGACACTACTCTGTAGTGTCTCCCACCCGCCCTCCTCCTCTTGCCAAAAAAAGGGACTCGGTTGTGTGTAGGTAAGGTAAGGCTTTTTCTATTTCTCTTCTTGTTTTATCGTGTGATTGGTTAAAAACTTTGGAATTTAGAATAGTGGGAATGGAGGTAAAGGCAGTTGAATGTTCCTCCTGCAGAATGTGGGAGGTAAGGGTAGCCAAGGGTGTCCCTGCTGACTGCATCTGCGGGAAGTGCACCCAGCTCCAGCTCCTTGAGGACCGCGTTCGGGAACTGGAGCTGGAGCTGGAGGAACTTCGGATCATTCGGGAAGCGGAGGGGATTATTGAGAGGAGTTATCGGGAGGCAGTCACACCTCAGGTAAAAGAAGAAGGTAGATGGGTTACCGTCAGAGGAAGGAGAGGGAACCAGCAGGCAGTGCAGGGATCCCCTGTGGCCGTTTCCCTCAACAACAGGTATACCGTTTTGGATACTGTGGGGGAGACGAATTACCAGGGGTCGGCAATGGGATACAGGTCTCTGGCGCAGAGTCTGTCCCTGTTGCTCAGAAGGGAAGGGGTAAGAGGAGCAGAGCATTAGTCATTGGGGACTCCATAGTTAAGGGAACAGATAGGAGGTTTTGTGGGAACGAGAGAGACTCACGGTTGGTGTGTTGCCTCCAAGGTGCCAGGGTACGTGATTTCTCAGATCGTGTTTTTGGGATCCTCAAGGGGGAGGGGGAGCAGCCCCAAGTCGTGGTACACATAGGCACCAACGACATAGGTAGGAAGACAGATGGGGATTTAAGGCAGAAATTCAGGGAGCTAGGGTGGAAGCTTAGAGCGAGAACAAACAGAGTTGTTATCTCCGGGTTGTTGCCCGTGCCACGTGCTAGCGAAGTGAGGAACAGGGAGAGAGAGGAGTTGAACACGTGGCTGCAGGGATGGTGTAGGAGGGAGGGTTTTGGTTTCCTGGATAACTGGGGCTCTTTCTGGGGTAGGTGGGACCTCTAGAAACAGGATGGTCTTCACCTGAACCAGAGGGGTCCTAATATCCTGGGGGGTAGATTTGCTAGTGCTTTTCGGGGGGGTTTAAACTAATTCAGCAGGGGGATGGGAACCCAGATTGTAGTTCCAGTGTGCAGGATGTTGAGAGTAGTGAGGTCAGGGATAAGGTTATAAGGACACAAGAGGGCACTGGCAAGCGAGAGCTTGGTTTAAAATGTGTCTACTTCAACGCCAGGATCATCCGGAATAAGGTGGGTGAGCTTGCAGCATGAGTTGGTACCTGGGATCTCGGTGTTGTGGCCATTTCAGAGACATGAATAGAGCAGGGACAGGAATGGATGTTGCGGGTTCCGGGATTTAGATGTTTCAGTAAGAACAGAGAAGATGGTAAAAGAGTGGGGGGCGGGGGGGTGGGGTGGTGTGGCATTGCTAATCAAGGAAAGTATTACAGCAGCAGAAAGGACGTTTGAGGACTCGTCTACTGAGGTAGTCTGGGCCGAGGTTAGAAACAGGAGAGGAGAGGTCACCCTGTTGGGAGTTTTCTATGGACCTCCAAATAGTTCCAGAGATGTAGAGGAAAGGATAGCAAAGATGATTCTTGACAGAAGCGAGAGTAACAGGGTAGTGGTTATGGGGGACTTTAGCTTTCCAAATATTGACTGGAAATACTATAGTTCGAGTACTTTAGATGGGTCAGTTTTTGTCCAGTTTGTGCAGGAGGGTTTTCTGACACAGTATGTAGACAGGCCAACCAGCGGCAATGTCACATTGGAGTGGGTACTGGGTAATGAACCCGGCCAGGTGTTAGATTGAGATATAGGTGAGCACTTTGGTGATAGTGATCACAATTCGGTTAGGTTTACCTTAGCGATGGGCAGGGACAGGCATATACAGCAGGGCAAGAATTAAAGGTGGGGGAAAGGAAATTATGATGCGATTAGGCAAGATTTGGGATGCGTAGGATGGGGAAGGAAACTGCAGGGGATGGGCACAATCGAAATGTGGAGCTTATTCAAGGAGCAGCTACTGCGTGTCCTTGATAAGTATGCACCTGTCAGGCAGGGAGGCAGTTGTCGAGCGAGGGAGCCGTGGTTTACGAAAAAAGTTGAAGAGCTTGTCAAGAGGAAGAAGAAGGCTTATGTTAGGATGAGACGTGAAGGCTCAGTTATGGCGCTTGAGAGTTACAAGCTAGCCAGGAAGGATCGAAAGGGAGAGATAAGAAGAGCAAGGAGAGGACATGAGAAGTCATTGGCGGATAGGATCAAAGAAAACCCTAAGGCATTCTATAGATATATCAGGAATACAAGAATGACTAGAGATAGGTTAGGGCCAATCAAGGATGGCAGTGGGAAGTTGTGTGTGGAATCGGAGGAGATAGGGCAAGTGTTAAATGAATATTTTTCGTCAGTATTTACAGTGGAGAAAGAAAATGTTGTCGAGGAGAATACTCAGATACAGACCACTAGGCTAGATGGGATTGAGGTTCACAAGGAGGAGGTGTTAGCAATTTTGGAAAGTGTGAAAATAGATAAGTCCCCTGGGCCAGATGGGATTTATCCTAGGATTCTCTGGGAAGCCAGGGAGGAGATTGCAGAGCCTTTGTCCTTGATTTTTATGTCGTCATTGTCGACAGAAATAGTGCCGGAAGACTGGAGGATAGCAAATGTTGTCCCCTTGTTCAAGAAGGGGAGTAGAGACAGCCCTGGTAATTATAGACCTGTGAACCTTACTTCGGTTGTGGGTAAAATGTTGGAAAAGGTTATAAGAGACAGGATTTATAATCGTCTTGAAAAGAATAAGTTCATTAGAGATAGGCAGCACGGTTTTGTGAAGGGTAGGTTGTGCCTCACAAACCTTATTGAGTTTTTTGACACGGTGACCAAACAGATGGATGAGGATAAAGCCGTGGATGTGGTCTATATGGGTTTCAGTAAGACGTTTGATAAAGTTCACCACGGTAGGCTATTGCAGAAAATACAGAAGTATGGGATTGAAGGTGAATAAGTGCTTTGGATCATAAATTGGTTAGCTGAAAGAAGACAGAGGGTGGTGGTTGATGGTAAGTGTTCATCCTGGAGTATAGTTTCTAGTGATGTACCGCAAGGATCTGTTTTGGGGCCACTGCTGTTTGTCATTTTTATAAATGACCTGGATGAGTGTGTAGAAGGGTGGGTTAGTGAATTTGCGGATGACACGAAGGTCGGTGGAGTTGTGGATAGTGCCGAAGGATGTTGTAGGTTACAGAGGGACATAGATAGGCTGCAGAGCTGGGCTGGGAGATGGCAGATGGAGTTTAATGCGGAAATGTGTGAGGTGATTCACTTCGGAAGGAGTAACAGGATTGCAGAATACTGGGCGAATGGGAAGATTCTTGGTAGTGTAGATGAGCAGAAAGATCTTGGTGTCCAGGCACATAAATCCCTGAAATTTGCCACCCAGGTTAATAGAGCTGTTAAGAAGGCATATGGTGTGTTAGCTTTTATTAGTAGGGGGATCGAGTTTCGGAGCCACGAGGTCATGCTGCAGCTGTACAGAACTCTGGTGCGGCCGCACCTGGAGTATTGCGTGCAGTTCTGGTCACCGCATTATAGGAAGGATGTGGAAGCTTTGGAAAAGGTGCAGAGGAGATTTCCTAGGATGTTGCCTGGTATGGAGGGAAGGTCTTACGAGGAAAGGCTGAGGGACTTGAGGTTGTTTTCGTTCGAGAGGAGGAGAAGAGGTGACTTAATAGAGACATATAAGATAATCAGAGGGTTGGACAGGCTGGATAGTGAGAGCCTTTTACCTGGGATGGTGATGGCAAACACGAGGGGACATAGCTTTAAGTTGAGGGGTGATAGTTGTAGGACAGATGTCAGAGTTAGTTTCTTTACACAGAGAGTAGTAGGGGCGTGGAACGCCCTGCCTGCAACAGTAGTAGACTCGCCAACGTTAAGGGCATTTAAGTGGACATAAGATGGACATATGGATGAAAATGGAATCGTGTCGGTGAGATGGTTTCTCAGGTCGGCGCAACATCGAGGGCTGAAGGGCACGTACTGTGCTGTAATGTTCTCTGTTCTATGTTCTATGTTCTAACAGATATTGAAACACTCGTCTATGTCTTTGTCACATTCAAACTCGACTGTACGAATGGACACCAGACTGACCTCCCATGCTGCACCTTTCATTCACTTTTTGATCCAAAACATTGTTGCCTTTATCCTATGCCACACTTGGTTTTAGATCACTGGGAGACAACAATGGTAATATCCTGACAATTTCAGCACATAGCCTTTGACACTAATCTGTCGCCTTGCTCCAGGCCAATTCCCCAACCCAGCCAACAGGTTGCCTCGCCTTTCATTACTCTCTTTACTGATCTGCATTGAATGGAGCATCCCAAAGCCTCGAGTTTATTTTTCTTTACCATGCATTTCAAAACCCTCACGACCTCCTCTATCCCTGCTAATACAATTTATTGTCGTGTTGTGGACCGCTTAATACACTTGTCTCGCAAATATCTATCGAACAGTTACAAGATTTCAATGTTACCCCCTCGTGATATATGTACTTGGACATGCAAATCTCCCTGCTCCTCCACAGCTGCCAGCTTCTCACAATGAGGATAGCACTCTGATCTATCTTTTTTTATTACATAATTCAGGACCTTTCACCACCCCGCATTGAGCTTAATCTCCCCCAGTTTTTCCAATCACTGAAACAATCAAGTCTCTTTATGCATCTGTTTCTCTCATTTCCAATATTGAATGTGCCACGTAAGTTACACTCTTCAGCAAACTTAGATAAATGGGCCTCCATTCCCTCATCCTATTCCTATGGAAATTAGTGATAAGGTGCCACCCGAGTCCAGATCACTGGTAGACGACAATAATAATAACCTGACAATTTCAGCACATAGCCTTTGACGCGAATCTGTCGCCTCCCACATGGCCAATTCCCCAGCGCAGCCAATAGGTTGCCTCCAAGTCCAAGGGCGTTATGTTTAGGCGGCTCTGATGTGACATCTCGTCGAATGCCTTCTCGAAGTTGCTATTAATAAAACACAGTATAATTATCACACCGGCGTTAAGTTTTTACCGGCCACATTCTTGCTGTTATCAAACCTGTGCTGCAGAATTCTTTACTGAATCCACTCTACCTTCCACTCCTGTCGTCATATAAGTCCTGACAACAATACATCGTCTGAATGAGCTTATGGTTCCCTCCCTTAATACCTTGTTTGGTGAGGATCGACTTGTCTCTAGTATATTTATGTGACATATCCTTCAACGCTTTTCCAGTTTAAATGCACTACATAAATGTAAGTTGTTATTGTTTGGTTGTATTACCCTCCAGTCTTTCCCTCTCACAATCCATGCCCATGTCTTAGTTGATTAAGTATTACTCTCGGAAAACTTGCCTGGTCCTCCCATCTCTCCAGCTCTGACTCTTCCTTTGATATCCTCATTGAAACTCACACTGTTACCAAGCTTTTGGTCACTTATTATATTTCCTTATTTCATTGTATCTTTCTCTCCTCGGAGCCCTCTGATTAAACTTGTTGAAATGTTAGAGATATAGATATATTGACTCTTTTGCAGCAAAGACGCAGGCCATTCGGCCCATTATGGCTCACTTCAGACCAATCAAGGCTATCCCACTCTCTCGCTCGCCTTAGACCTGCAAGATCTTTTCTTTCAGTGCCCATCGAATTTTCTGTTGAACTCACTGATTGCGTCCATTTCCAACATCCTCACAGGCATCTATTTTCAGATCAGTACCATTCGCTACGGAAAAAATACACATTCCCCCTGTATCTTTTGTCCCTTCAATCTCATCATCAGTTGATCGGAACAGTTTTTGCTTGTCTAACCAATGTAAGCCTGTCATAATCATGTACAACTTTATGAAATCTCCCCTGAATATCCTTTGCTCCATGCAGAATACTATTAACTTTTCTACCCTTACCTTGTAAGCAAAATCCCCCAATCCTGGAACCATTCTGGCAAATATCCTGTGAACTCTCTCAAGGACACTGAATCCTTCCTGGACTGTCATATCAGAATTAGTTGCAATAACATATTTGGGGTCGAACCGGAGCTTTATGAAGATCCAGCAAATCTTCCTTGCTTTTGTACTTGTGCTTCTATTTGTGATGCCCAAGATCCCATATGCATTGCTAATCACTTGCTCAAAATGTCCTGTCACATTCAATGATCGATTCAGATGACCACCAAGTCCCTCTGCTCCTGCATACTCTTTAGAAGTGCGCCATTGCATGACCTATACCTTCTGTCAAAATGTATTATCACAAATTTGTCTGTATTTAATACCATTTCTCAGGTGTCTTCCTAAACTTCTCACCAATCTATGTCCCTTTGAAGGCAGTTAGTATCATCCTCACCGTTTGGTACCGTCCGCAATTTTTAAATTTTACTCTATTCCAAGATTCAACTGATTTAAATATAAGCAACAAGAAAAAAAAGTCCAAGCACTGACCGTTGGGAACACCACTGTCGAACATGCTGCAGTTTGAAAAACAACTATTTAACTAATTAATTTTTGTAGTTGAGCCATTGTTGCATTCAATTGCACACTGAGCCTCCCATTATGTGACTCTCAACTTTGTCAAACAGAATTTTCAGAGAACAACAAAGAACAATGAACAGTACAGCACAGCAACAGGCCATTCGGCCTCCCAAGCCTGCGCCGATTTGATGCCTGCCTAAACTAAAACCTTCTGAAATTCCAGGGACCTTATCCCTCTATTCCCATCCTATTCATGCATTTTTCGAGATGCCTCTTAAACGTCGCTATCGTACCTGCTTCCAAAACAACCCCGGCAGCAAGTTCCAGGCACTCACCACCCTCTGTGTAAAGAACTTGCCTCGCACATCCCCTCTAAAGTTTGCCCTTCTCACCTGAAACCGATGTCCCCAAATAACTGACTCTTCCACCCTGGGACAAAGCTTCTGACTATCCACTCTGTCCAATGCGGCTCATAACTTTGTAAACCTCTGTCATGTCGCCCCTCCACCTCCGTCGTTCCAGTGAAAACAATCCGAGTTTATACATTAATAATAAAAACAAGAAATGCTGGAACCACTCAGCAGGTCTGGCAGCATCTGTGGAAAGAGAAGCAGAGTTAACGTTTCGGGTCAGTGACCCTTCATCGGAACTGACAAATATTAGAAAAGTCACAGGTGATCAGCAAGTGAGGTGGGGATGGGGCAAGAGATAACAAAGGAGGTCTAGATTGGACCAGGCCACATTGCTGACCAAAAGATCACGGAGCAAAGGCAAACAATATGTTAATGATGTGTTGAAAGACAAATCATTAGTACAGATTAGGTGTAAATACATTGAATACTGAACAGCAGCAAGTGCAAACCTTTAGGGCACAGACCCTAAACGTTAACTCTGCTTCTCTTTCCACAGATGCTGCCAGACCTGCTGAGTGGTTCCAGCATTTCTTGTTTTTATTTCAGATTTCCAGCATCGGCAGTATTTTGCTTTTTTTTATCGAGTTTATCCAACCTCTCCTCATAGCTAATGCCCTCCAGACCAGGCTACATCCTGGTAAACCTTTTCTGTACCCTCTCCAAAGCCTCCACGTCCTTCTGGCAGTGTGGCGACCAGAATTGCACGCAATATTCTAAGTGTGGCCTAACGAAAGTTCCGTACAGCTGCAGCATGACTTGCCAATTTTTATACTCTATGCCGCTACCGATGAAGGCAAGCATGCTGTATGCCTTCTTGACTACCTTATCCAACTGCATTGTCATTTTCAATGACCGGTGGAACTGTACACCCAGATCTCTCTGCTTGTCAATACTCCTAAGGATTCTGCCATTTACTGTATCCTTCCCACCTGCATCAGACTTTCCAAAATACATTACCTCACATTTGTCCGGATTAAGCTCCATTTGCCAGTTCTCTGCCCACGTCTCCAACCGATCTATATCATGCGGTATCCTCTGACAATCCTCATCACTATCTGCAACTCCACCAACCTTTGTGTATTCCGCAAACTTACTAAACAGACCAGCTACATTTTCCTCCAAATCATTTATATATACTACAAAGAGCAACGGTCCCAGCACTGATCCCTGCTGAACACCACTAGTCACATCCCTCCATTCAGAAAAGCACACTTCCACTGCTACCCTCTGTCTTCTATGACCGAGCCAGCCCTGTATCCATCCTGCCAGCTCACCTCTGATCCGGTGTGACTTCAGCTTTTGCACCAGTCTGCCATGCGGGACTTTGTCAAAGACTTTACTGAAGTCCATATAGGTAACATCCACTACCCTTCCTTCATCTATCATCTTCGTCACTTCCTCAAAAAACTCAATCAAGTTAGTGAGGCACGACCTCCCCTTCAGAAAACCATGCTGCCTCTCGCAAATAAGTTCGTTTGTTTCCAAATGGGAGTAAATCCTGTCCCGAAGAATCCTCTCTAATAATTTCCCTACCACTGACGTAAGGCTCGCCAGCCTATAATTTCCTGGATTATCCTTCTTAAACAAAGAAACAAAATTGCCCATTGTCCAGTCAACTGGGTCCTCACCAGTTGCCAATAAGGATGCAAAGATTTCTGTCAAGGCCCCAGAAATTTCTTCCCTTGCCTCCCTCAGTATTCTGGGTAGATCCCATCAGGCTCTGGGGACTTATCTACCATAATGCTTTGCAATACAACCAACACCTCCGCCTTTTCGATAATGAGATGACTGAGACTATCTACGCTCCCTTCCCCACACTCATCATCCACCAAGTCCTTCTCTTTGGTGAATACTGATGCAAAGTACTCATTTGGTACTTCGCCCATTTCCTCTGGCTCCACACTTAGATTCCCTTCTCTGCCCTTGAGTGTGCCAACCCTTTCCCTGATGACCCTCTTGCTCTTTATATACGTAGAAAAATACTTGGGATTTTCCTTAATCATGTTTGTCAATGATTTTTCGTGACTCATTTTAGCCCTCCTCACTCTTTGCTTAAGTTCCTCCCACTGTCTTTATATTCCTAAGGGATTCGTCTGTTTCTAGCCTTCCAGCCCTTATGAATGCTTCCTTTTTCTTTTTGACAAGGCTCACAATATCCCGCGTTATCCAAGGTTCCCGAAACTTGCCAAACTTATCCTTCTTCCTCACTGGAACATGCTGGTCCTGAATTCTAATCAACTGACATTTGAAAGTCTCCCACATGTCAGATGTTGATTTACCCTCAAACAGCCGTTGGCACCCTGTTAAACGAGAGCCGCTGTGACAAGGGCTCCCTCGGATACATGGAGCGCTGCAGACATCTCAAAACCCTGGAGATGCAGGCTGCGTTTGCAGAAAACGTAACCACTAGGTGGCGCAGCACTTGCACATGGGCACATTCAGGCTGTTCAGCTGGAACGTCTGGATCTGAGACGTTCAGGCAGTTGCCCGGATTAAAGATGGTGCTGCTCAATTTATCACTGAAAATGCTTATAGCGAGATAATTCTAACAAACTAACCTTGCATTAAGTTGGATGGAAGCCCAGTAATATGTTACTACGTAGTTATAGGATACTCAGTGTAAACCTCAGATCCATATAATATTCCAGTAACCCTATTAATCTAAATAAATCGTGATTGAATTTACATGTTCTGATACTTTTGGGAGATAGTGAATTGGCACCCCGATCGATGGAGAAGAAAATCGGGCAGAGTATAATCTCTGCTGCCAATTCGTTATTGTGATTCGTTTATATGACTGACCAGGATTTAATTTCACCCGATTGCAGCGAACAAGTAGGCGCTTTCCTCCTCTGCAACTCGCTTTCTCCTCTCCTGCATAGAGGCCGCATCCATCCCCCACGCCCTCTGCCGTACGCTCCTGTCCTCGCTGCTCCCCTTCACTCCCCTGCCCGATTTTTCCTCGCTTCTCGCCACCCCGCTTCCCATGTCCCCCGTTACTGCCGCTCGCTGCAGACCACACTTCTTTCTTCTCGGCCACTAGGCCTCAGGTTTGCTGGTTCACCACACGCCGCCCGAAGAAGAAATGCAGGCCACGAGGTGTGAGGGGGCGAATTAGGAGCGAGCGGCCGAGAGGAGGGAAGCGGCGTGGCCGGGAGCTAACGCCTGAATCGGCGGGGGGTTTGAGGGAAAGGAAACGGGGAGCGGGCAGCCTGAGAGTGGGGTGGCGCGAAGCCAGGAGTGTGAACAATCGGCCAGGGATGTGTGTGTGTGTTGGGGGGTGGGGAGGGTCGTCGGTGCGCAGCGAGTCTGGACTGAGCGGCTGTGAGGAGGAAGCGTTGAGGCCAGCACCGAGTTGCCGGGGAGGGAGGACAGCGGCCAGTGATGTTGGAACGAGTGACGGGGATCGAAGTCCAGCCTCAAAATCTCCCATTCAGCCGCTCCCTCCAGCCGAATTGGGGATGCTGGAGAACAATGACGCTTTACTACGCATGCGCGAAGGCCAGGCACATGCTCAAGAATCGCCCAGGTGCCGATATCTGATGATAATAAATTAAATAATAGAAAAATACTTCAGATTCTTGAAATCTGATATAAACCAATAAATGCTGGAAGTACTCAGCAGGTCTGGCAGCATCTGTGGAAAGAGCTGCACAATTAACGTCTCAGATCAGTAACCCTTCATCAGTGGATCCGAAATGACGTCATACGCATGCACCACTTGGTCCTTACAATGGTCAGACGTTTGTTGCGCATTTGCGCAGCTTGGAGGATCTGATGACCTTAGCAGATTCCCGCGTTGTCAGGAGTCAGCTTGGGAGAGATATCACCATTGTGCCAGCACAAGATCCTGCCAATTCAGTGGTAGGACAGCCGCTCCAATATCAGTGCCCTCTCTCAGACCAACATCCGCAGTATCCAGACACTGTTCATAGTCACTCAGTTATATTGGGAGGGCCACAAATTTCACAGGCCTGACACAGGACTCCCAAAATAAGCTTTGCACTCTGCGCTTCGGCACGGCAAGGGGCTATCAGGAGAGCAAAGGAAATGCAACAATGTCTTTAAAACCTCCGTGACAAAATATTACATCTGCACTGATATGTGGAAATATCTTGCCCCAGCCTGCCCAAAATGGAGAAGAAGCATCCGTGAAGGTGCCAGCCAGTTCGAACAACGTTGACATACTCAGACAGTGACCAGGTGCAAACAGCAGAAGGAACATTTGGAAATTCGAGCATCTCATTCACTCACCTCACCAAACACAACCTGTCCCAACTGGAGTGGAAGAAAGCCATCCTCATTCCCGAGAGACTGCCGAAGACTTTGTGAAACACTTTCTTGAAATCCATTTCAGCAACCTCCATTGCATTCTCATCATCAACATTCCCTTTTACCTCATCTAACAATTTAATTAAATAATTAATTGAGGTGGGCATGTTTGAATGAGTTTAAAGTTGGGTATTTAAAGCCGAGATTATTCTTTCATGGGATTTGGGCATCACTGGCAGGGCCAGCATTTGTTGCCCAAGCATAATTTCCCTTAACAACCAAGGGTTTACGAGGCCGTTCCACAGGGAAGTTAAGAGTCAACCACGTTTCTGTGGGTCTGGAGTGACATGTATGCCAGACCTTGTAAGGACGGCAGATTTCCTTCCCTAAAGGACATCAGATGGGTTATTACTGCAGTTAATGATAGTTTCATGGCACCATTACTGACACCAGCTTTCAATTCCAGATTTTACTTTTAGTTTGGATTTTTGTATTGATTAATTGAATGTAAATTCCACCAGCTGTCGTGGTGGATTTTGAACTTGTGTCCCAAGGCATTATCCTGGAAATCTGGATTACTAGCTCAGTGCCATCACTACTCCGCCACCATCTCCCCAAGCAGTGAGAAAAATTGACTATGCATGAACTAGTCAAAACCGATGGGAGGGACTCAAAGAAGTATTGAGCACAATTCGTATTGAATACTTGGATCCTGTTCCGGCTCTTTGGAAAATGAACTCAATTAATATCCATGCTCCGTTCTTTACTGTTACCCTGAATTTTATTTCCCTTACGGTATTTATGCAATTCTCTTTTGAATGTTAATATTCAATCTGAAATTAACAGCCTTTATCTAGTGCCATCAACCCACAACAACAAGCTGATAAAAATTGTTTCCCCATGTAGCTCCTCAATGCGCATTTTGGATTCGGAAAGGAACATGTGTGACTTTAAAAGAGAGAACTTCTGAGAAGAACGGGTAGCCTTAACGTTTCAGGCAGCGTACACTGCCCGTCGTCAGGAGAAATGACTCGCCCAGATGGAAGACATAGCATTATATCTGGTGGAGCATGGAAATGTGCGCAGGACGATATTGCTAATCGGACATTACGTGTTCTCGTTCTTGATGCTATTGGTAGGCGTATTGTGTTTCATCGTTTGTCGGTTTTTCTCTTCCTTCCACAATCAATGTTCACCTTTTGCTTTCCTCATTCCATTTCTTGCCTGCAACATTGCCTTATATAATATTCATTTGCAATACATACTCCATTAAATATACTCTGCTTGCCCGCTGTTCCTGGGGGTGATGGAGCACACCTCCCATTCACACCAATACACATTTTTTCTGTGACTTCAGTTGAGAAATTTTGATCTGCCTGACGTTTTACATAAGAACATAATAAATAGGAGCAGTATTAGGCCATTCAGCACCTCAAGCCTGCCCGCCATTCAAAAAGATCATGGATGAGCTTCCCCAGGTCCCAACTCTTCTTTTCAGTCAGCTCCGCATACCCCTCCACTCCACGAGATTTCAAAACTCTATCTACGTCCTCCCTAAATATATTTAGTGGCCTAGCCTCCACAACCCTCTGAGGTGCAGAATCCCAGAAAATCACAACCCTCTAAGAGAAGAAATTCCTTTGCATCTCAGTTTTAAATTTGTGCCCCCTTATTCTGTAATTGTGACCCCGGGTTCGAGATTCCCCCACACGTGGAGATATAGTCTTAACATCTATCCTGTAAAGACCCCTCAAAATCTTATATGTTTCAAAAAGGTCACCTCTTATTCTTCTAAACTGCAATAAATGAAGCCCGAACCTGTTTAGCAGTTCATGATAAGACAACCCCTTCATCCCAGGAATGAGCCTGGTGAACCTATTCTGAACAGTCTCCAATGCTAGTATATCCTTCATTAAATATGGGGACCAAAATAGTACACAGTACTCCAGATGTGGCCACACCAATGCCCTGTAACAAGACTTACCTATTTTAAACTCTAAGCCCCTGGCAATAAAGGCCAACTTTCCATTTGCCTTTCTCATTACTTGCTGCAGCTGCATGCAAACATTTTGTGTTTAATGTACAAGAGCACCCAGATCCCTCTGCACTGCAGTATTTTGTCGCCTTCTCCATCGAAATAATAATCTGTCTTTTTATTCTTCCCACCAAAGTGGATGACCTCACACTTTCCCACATTGAACTCCATCTGCCAAGTTTTCTTTTCTCCCCCCACTCACTTGACCTATCTATATCCCTTTGCAGATTCTGTGTCCTCATCACAACATGCCTTCCCACCTATTTTTGAATCATCAGCAAATTTAGATACACAACACTCTGTCCCTTCCTCCAAGTCATTGATATAGATAGTAAATAGTTGATGTCCTCGGACCGATCCTTGTGGCACCCGATTATTTACGGCTTTCCCATCTGAAAAAAACCCATTGATCACGATGCGCTGCCTTCTGTGCTGTGTGATACACAAGTAAAGCTAGGCCTACGTGCGAAATCACAGCGAATGGATTGTTCAGGAAATGTTCCTGAGGAACATTCTGCCACAGGTGATGCTAAGCTAAAGAAATGAATTGCTGATAATTGGCACTTCTGTATAATATTTTGATGTGTATGGGTGACGGACGACAGAGTTGCCAACGACGATTGAAATGTGCCGTTTTGGCAAGTTGGTTCAGCGCAACAAGATCCAAACTGTTCCTCCTTTATCATAAAAACTCATTTGTAACGTGGCCTTGAATCAATTGGAAGGCAAATGAACAGAACCCTGGAGGTGAAGAATTCTTCGAATTCCAATGAAAAAAGGGCTAATCTGTTTAGCTGTTCTTGATAAAGACAAGGCTTCATCCCAGGAAACAGCCGAGTATTTATTTTATGAACTGCCTCTAATGCTGGCATATCATTCCTTAAATATGAGGACCAACACTGTATGCAGTACTCCATGTGTGGCCTTACCAACATCCTGCACAGTTGCAACAAGACTTCCATACTTTTAAACTCTAACTCCCTAGCAATAAAGGCCAAAATTCCACTTACCGTCCTAATTACTCGCTGATAACCTGCATGATAACTGTTTTGTGTTTAATGGACAAGAACACCCAGATCCCTCTGTATTGCAGTATTTTGTAGTCTTTCTCCATCTAAATAATAATCTGCCTTTTTACTCTTCCTACCAAATTGGATGACCTCACACTTTCCCACAATGAACACCATCTGCCATTTTTTTTGTCCACTCACTGAACATATCTATATCCCTTTGCAGCTTATTTCTGTCATCATCACAGCATGCCTTCTCACCTAAATTTGCATCGTCAGCAAATTTGGCTACACTACACTCTGTCCCTTCCTCCAAGTTATTAATACAGATAGTAAATAGTTGAGGCCCCAGGACCGATGCTTCTGGCATCCCACTAGTTATGGCTTTCCAAACCAGAAGAAGACCCATTAATCCTGACTCTCTGCATTCCATGTACTAGACAATCCTCGATCCATGCTAACACATTACCCCCAATACCCTCAGCAATAACCTTTTATGCGGCACCTTATTGAAAGCCTTCTGAAAATCCAAATACACAACATCTACCAGTTCCCCTTTATCCACTCTGCTGGTTATATCCTCAAAGAACTTTAACAAATTAGTCGAACATGATTTGCCTTTCATAAAACTATTTTGACTGTGTGTGTTTGCATTATGTTTTTCTAAATGACCTGCTATTTCTTCCTTAATAATGGACTCGACCATTTTCCCATGTTAAGCTAACTGGTCTATATATTTGTGCTTTCTGTATCCCTCCTTTATTGAATCGGGGCGTCACATTAGCGGTTTTCTAAACCGCTGGTACCCTTCGCAATCCAGTGAGTTTTGGTATGTTATGACCAATGCATTTACTATCTCTGCAGCCACTTCTTTTAAAACCTTTGGATACAGGCCATCAAGTGCTGGCGACGTGTCTGCCTTTATTCCCATAAGTTTGTCAAGAGCCTTTTCCCTCGTGATGGAGATTATTACAAGTTCCTCCCTCCCATTTACACGTTGCTCATCTATTATTGTTGGGATGTTTATAGTGTCCTCCACCGTAAAGGCCAATACAAAATATTGATTTAAATTAGCAGCCATTTCCCTGTTCCCTGTTATTAATTCCCCAGTCTCATCCACTAAGGGTCCCACACTTACTTTAGCTACTCTCTTTCCTTTTAGATCATCGCAGAAGCTCTTTGTGCTTGTTTTTATATTTCTTGCCAATTTACTCTCAATCAATTTTCTCCCTCTTCATTAGTCTTTAAGTCATCCGCTGATTTATAAAAAAAAAATCCCAATCCTCTGCCCTGCCACTAACTTTCGCCAGTTTGTACGCCTTTGTTTTTGAATTGATACTCTCCTTCACGTCCTTTTTGTTATCCACGGGTGGTCCATCGTTTTCATTGGGTCCTTCCTTCTGACCAGAATAAATGTTTGCTGAGTGTGATGAAATATCTGCTTAAAAGTCTGCCACTGTTCATCTGCTGTCTTTCCTTTTATTCTATGTTACCAGTCCGCATTAGACAACCCTTTCTTCATCCCTCTGTAAATGTCCTTGTTTAAGTTGAAGACACTGGTTTGAGACCCGAGTTGCTCACCCTCCAACTGCATTTGAAATTGTACCATGTTATGAACACATCCCCCGAGACGATTTTTAGCTACGAGATATCTTCTTAATCCTACCTCATTGCACATTACTAAATCTAAAATAGTCTGTTCCCGGGTAGATTCTGCAATGTATAGTTCGAAGAAACAATCCCTGATGCATTCTACAAATTCGTCTTCCTTGCCAATTTGATTTGTCCAGTCGAAATGCAGATTAAAATCACCCATGATAATTGTAGTGTTTTTATCACAAGCCTCCATCATTTCCTGATTAATACTTTGTCCTACAGAGAGGCAACTCCTTGGAGACCGATAGGCCACTGCCACCCGTGATTTCTTTCGCTTGCTATTCCATATTTCAGCCCAAACTGTTTCTACATCACGATCTACTGCACCTATATCCTTACTCAAAACTGCACTGATCACTTCCTTCAATAGCAAAGCTCCCCCACCTACTTTTACTTTCTTCGTATTCTTCCAGAACGCCGAATATCCTTCAACATTGAGGTTCCGGTCTTGATTATCCGACGACGACATCTCTGTGATAGCTATCAAATCATATTCATTTATTTCTATTTGTGCCATCAGCTCATCGATCTTGTTACAAATGTTACGCGCATTCAGATAAAGAGCCTTAAGCTTTGACTTTTTTTTATAAACCATTTTTACGTACTCTGGTTCTAATTTCTGCTGTACTCTTATGCTTGTATTCTGTGTCCCTTCCTGTCACATTCCGATTAATGTATGCCCTTTTACTACCCTGCACCTCTGCTGTCTCGTTACGTTTCGACTTTTTAAACTTCCCTTCTATTGGACCCTCCCCCCACTATTTACTTTAAAGTCTTTTCTGGAAACCTACTCATACGATTCTCCAGGATACTGGTCCCAGCATGGTTCAAATGAAGCCCATCCCAGTGGAACAGCTCTCTCTTTCCACAGTAATGTTGCCAGTGTCCCATAATCGGGGCCCATTTCTCCCACACCAATCTTTGAGCCATGCATCTACCTCTCTAATCTTATTTCCCCAATGCCAACTTGCACGTGGCTCAAGTAGTAATCTGGAACCTTTGTGGTTCTGCTTTCTAATCTAGCCCTGAGCTGCTCATAGTCCCTAAGGAGAACCTCCTTCCTATGCTGTTGATAGCTATGTGGACCATGACACCTGGATCCTTCACTTGCACTCCAAGATCCTCTCTAGCCCAGAACAGATGTCCTTAACCTTGGCACCAGGCAGGTAACACAGCCTTTGGAATTTTCTATTTTGCTGCAGAGAATTGCATCTATTCCCCTAACTATGCTATCCCCTATTACAACTACATTTCTCTGTTCTCCTCCCACTTGAATGGCGCACTGAACCAGAGGTGGCGGGACAGTGGTATACAGCAGGGAGGGAGATTCCCTGGGAGTCCTCAACATCAACTGCGGACCCCATGAAGTCTCATGGCATCAGATTAAACAGGGGCAAGGTAACCTCCTACTGATTACCACCTACCGCCCTCCCTCAGCTGATGGCTCAGGACTCCACCATGTTGGACACCAGTTGGAGGAAGCACTGAAGGTGGCAAGGGCAGAAAATTTACTCTGGGTGGGGGATTTCAATGTCCATCACCAAGCGTGGCTCTGCAGCACCACTACTGACAGATCTGGACGAGTTGTAAAGGGCATAACTGCTAGACTGGATCTGCGGCAGGTGGGGGGGGAACCAACACGAGGGAAACACATGCTTGACCTTGTCCTCACCAATCTGCCTGCGGCAGATGCTTCTGTCCATGTTTGTATTGGTCGGAGTGACCACAGCACAGTCCTTATGGAGACGAAGTCACGCCTTCACATTGAGGAGACCGTCCATCGTGTTGTGTGGCACTATCACCGTGCCAAATGGGATAGATTTCCAACAGATCTAACAATGCAAAACTGGGCATCAATGAGGCGCTGTGGGCCATCAGCAGCAGCACAATCTGTAACCTCATGGCCCGGCATAGCCCCCACTCTACAATTACCATCAAGCCAGGAGACCAACCCTGGATCAATGAAGAGTGCAGGAGGGCATGGCAGGAGCAGCACCAGGCATACTTCAAAATGAGGTGTCAACCTGGTGAAGTTACAACACAGGACTATCTGCATGTCAAACTGCGTATGCAGCATGTGATAGACAGAGCTAAGCGATCCCGTAACCAACGGACTAGATCTAAGCTCTGCAGTCCTGTCACATCCAGCCGTGAATGGAGTTGGACAATTAAACAACTAACTTGAGGAGGTGGCTCCACAAATATCCCCATGCTCAGTGATGGATGAGCCCAGTACATCAGTGCGAAAGATAAGGCTGAAGCATTTGAAACATTCTTCAGCCAGAAGTGTGGAGCTGATGATCGATCTCGGCCTCCTCCTGAAGTCCCCAACATCACAGATGCCATGCTTCAGCCTATTCGATTCACTCCGCGTGATATCAAGAAATGACTGAAGGCACTGGATATTGCAAAAGCGATGGGCCCTGACAATAATCCGGCAACAGGACTGAAAACCTGTGCTTCAGAACTTTCTGCGCCCCTAGCCAGGCTGTTCCAGTACAGCTACAACACAGACATCTACCCTGCAATGTGGAAAATTGCCCAGGTCTGCCCTGTACACAAACAGAATGACAAGTCCAACCCGGCCAATTACCGCCCCATCAGCCTACTCTCAATTATCTGTAAAGTGATGGAAGGTGTCATCACCAGCACGTGCTTAGCAATAACCTGCTCAGTGACGCTCAGTTTTTGTTCCGCCAAGGCCACTAAGCTCCTTTCTTCATTGCAGCCTTTGTTCAAACATAGACAAAAGAGCTGAACTCAAGAGGTGAGGTGGGATTGACTGCCCTTGACATCAAGACAGCATTTGAGCGATTATGGCATCAAGGATTCCTAGCAAATCTGCGGTCAATTGGGAATCAGGGGGAAATCCCTCCGGTGGCTGGAGTCATACCGAGTGCAAAGGAAGATGGTTCTGGTTGTTGGAGGTCAATCATCTCAGCTCCAGGAGATCACTGCAGAGTTCCTCAGGGTAGTGGCTTCAGCCCAGCCATCTTCAGCTGCTTCATCAATGACCTTCCTTCAATCATAAGGTCAGAAGTGGAGATGTTCGCTGATGATTGCACAATGTTCAGCACCATTCGTGACTCCTCAGATACTGAAGCAATCCGTGCAGAAATGCAGCAAGAACTGGACAATATCCAGTCTTGGGCTGATAAGTAGCAAGCAACATTCGCGCCACACAAGTGCCAGGCAAGGACCATCTCCAACAAGAGAGAATCTAACCATCTCCCCTTGACATTCAATGGCATTTCCATCACTGAATCCCCCACTATCAACATCCAAGGGGCTATCATTGACCAGAAACTGAACTGGAGTAGCCATATAAATACCGTGGCTACAAGAGCAGGTCAGAGTCTTGGAATCATCATGCGAGTAACTCACCTCCTGACTCCCCAAAGCCTTTCCACCATCTACAATGCACAAGTCAGGAGTGCGATGGAATACTCTCCACTTGCCTGGATGGGTGCAGCTCCAGCAACACTCAAGAAGCTCAACACCATCCAGGACAAAGCAGCCCGCTTGATTGGCACACCATCGACAAATATTCACTCCCTCCACCACCGACGCACACTGGCAGCAGTGCGTACCATCTTCAAAATGCACTGCAGCAATGCACCAAGGCTCCTTAGACAGCACCTTCCAAGCACACGACCTCTACCAACTAGAAGGACAAGGGCAGCAAATACATGGGAACACCACCACAAGCAAGTCCCCCTCCAAGTCACACACCATCCTGATTGGAACTATATCGCAGTTCCTTCATTCTCGCAGTCAAAATTCTGGAACTCCCTTCCTAACAGCACTGTGGGAAACCTAAACCAAATGGACTGAAGCGGTTCAAGAAGGCAGCTCACCACCACCTTCTCAAGGGAAATTGGGGATGGGCAATAAATGCTGGTCTGGCCAGCGTCGCCCACATCCCATGAATGAATTAAATAAAACTGGCTGAGGCTCCTCCAAAGCTAAATTGTGGATCTCCATACCTGCCTCACTCGCAGTCACACACTCCTGTCCCTGCCGACGGTCCAATTTTGATGTAATTAATCTAATTGGTGTGACTGTCTCCTGAAAACACTGTCCAGATAACTCCCCCCATTTCTGATGTGTCGCAGTGTCCGCAGCTGGGACTCCAGCTCATCAACTCTGAGCTGAAGGCCCTCGAGCGGCCAACACTTGCTGCAGATGTGATCACCGTGGATCGCACCAGCGTCCACCAGATCCCACATACTGCAGCTGCAACACATCATCTGCCCAGCCATCTCTATTCTATTTAATTAATTAATTTGGATCTCAGTATTTAAAAAAATAACTATTTAAGTGAACACTCAACGTGTAATGATTCAAAACAAAAATAGAGACACGGAGGAAGTACCCACCAGTCAATTACCAGCTCTCCTGTGGCGTCACACTTCGATTCTTTTTGTCAAGCAGGTCCACAGTACAGAGCCACTGTTTCTTTTTTTTTATCACCGTCTCCTCGCCCCTGTTGCCACTCTCGCTGACGCCGCTCTGGTCTTGCTTATCGGGTCTCTGAATTTAAACATTAGCCTGTAATCATTGGAAAAGAAAAACGTCCTTCTCATTTACTACTTTAATGTTAGAAGGGTTTATCAAGCTGGAAAATGGACATTTAGCACAAATTTTATTCACAATCTTCCACTTTTCTCCTCACTTTTTAAGTTCAGCGATAACGACCTCCACATTCTGACAAAGAGTTTTTGCTGCTGCAATAAAGTGTCACTTGTTTACATTTGCTCCCTGACTGTTTCTTTCCTCAGTTCTCCTGGGGGATTCAGAGGGGTTTTTGTTCATCGCTTGTCCAAATTCAGGAGTTTCCAGCTCCTCTGCATCTGCTGTCCTGGAGAAATCAACTGTATTTAAAATGTTTCCCTCTGTTTGGAGATATGAGGCAAAGCTGTTTACATAACAGAGGGGAGAAACTAATAGGCAGGGAGTTGTTATATTCTGGAATTCACTATCTGATGGGTTTCTCAAAGCAGATACAATATTAACTTTCAAAAGCCAACAGGATCAAAACTTCAATTACTCTTAGATATAGTAGAAAAGATACCAGCATGGAAAGATAGGTGAGAGAGACCGATGGCATAACATTAGCGATGAAGAACTCAACACAACCTATTTAGAGTGCGTTTATGTGTGAATGATTGCATGAGTTTTATTTAATGATGTTGCTTTATTTATACATTACCTTTAATCAATCAAAATAATTTTACAAACATCAGCCAGTTTAATGTTACAACTGTTTACATAGTGGGAAAATAGCCATTTAACGCAAATTGTATTGCAATTCTTTTATTCAGCATCTCAGGTTTAAATAAAGTAAATATTTCAAACTAGTGGAAACTTCCAAACTCATGAACACAGAATTTCCCATCAGCAATTGCTCAGCATCTCCATCCGCCGGTGGCCATGCCTCAGTGCACTTACTGTCTTTCTCACCATCCACGTCTGCTGGAGTCCCTGCCGCACTGCAGTTTCTGCCCCACTCTCACCATCTCCATCTACTGGTGTCCCTGTCTCACTGCAACTTCTGTTCCTTTCATCAATTCACAATCACTGTGATTTGTCGCTTTGTCCATTTTGCTCTCCGTCCAGGCTGGGTTTGGTTGAATCCAGCTGAGATTTTCAGTGATGCCTTTGTGTGAAGTCCCACCTCAATAGGTCAGTTTATTAATAAAATATAATCTCAGAATCATATTTAAATCATTTCAGGGCTCATTGCTGTGAATATAAAATATGTTTTTGGTCATGTGTGAAGGTAGGGAATGAAATATGAATGGGATTTAGTTCCAATCTACGAAACCTTCAGCTCTTTCTATGATTTCACTAATTTAACAATGAGATTGAGAAAGTAATTCACTACGTTCTTCAGCCCCTGTCTGAATTTAGTCTGGGTCGCTGCGTAAATACATGTGTTGGTGCAGGAACTGAGAATCTGCAGCATCATTGATGTTTTATTCGTGATAAAGTGAGGGTCAATGTTGGAGGAAAAGTACTGAATATCTGCAATTCGGCTGTAAATGATAAACACAACCAGTGTGATTCAAAACATTATAAAACTGCCAGGTCTACTGAAGAGTAAAATAATTGTTTTTCTGCGATTCTCCAACTCTGGGTCCTTGTGATTCTTTCTTCCCATTAGCTCCTTGCTTATCCGATATCTGTGGGATTCTTATAGTGTCCTCCAACGTGAAGACCGATGCAAAATATTGGTTTAAATTATCTGCCATTTCCCTGTTCTCTGTTATCAACTCTCCAGTCGTATCCTCCAAGGGTCCCACACACACCTTAGCTACTCTCTTTCTTTTTATATAACCGTGGAAGCTCTTGCTGTTTGTTTTTATATTTCCTGCCAATGTGTTTTCATAATGGATTTTCTGCTTCTTTATCAGCTTCTTAGTCATCCACTGCTTGTTGCTAAAATATTCCAAATCCTCCGGCCTATCATTAGTTTTTGCTGCTTTGTTTGCCTTCGTTTTTGATTGGCTGCTCTCCTTGACCGCCTTTGTAGACCACTGGCCGTTCATCCTTCTCATCAAGTCCTTCTTTTTGATCTGGATAATTTTTTTTGCTGTGCATTATGAAATATCTGTTTAAATGTCTGCCACTGCACATCCACTGACCTTCCCCTTACTTTTTTATCCAGCCCTCTTTAGACAACTCTTTCTTCATACCTCCATAATTGTCTTTGTTGAAGTTGAGGTCACTAATTTGAGACCCGAGTTGCTCGCCTTCAAACTGATTTTGAAATTCTTCCATGTTGTGCTCATTACCCCCGGATGATCCTTAACTATGATATCTCTTATTGATCCTACCTCATTACACATTATTAGATTTAAATAGCCTATTCCCAGGTAAGTTCTGCAACGTATTGCTCTCAGTAGCAATCCCTGATGCACTCTATAAATTCGTCCTTCATCTTTCCTCTGCCAATCCGATTTGTCCAGTCAGTCTGCAGATTAAAATCACCCAAGACAATTCTTACACGCCTCCATTGTGTCCGATTTAAAATTTGTCCTCCAGTGAGGCATCTCTTCAGGGGCCGATAGACGACCCCCACGAGTGAAGTCTTACCCTTGCTATTTCTTATTTCATCTATATCACTGCTCACCACCGTACTATTAGCTTCTTTTTTTAACAAAGCTACTCCACCTCCTTTTCCGTTTTGCCGATCTTTCCAGAACGTCAAATACTCGTGAATATTGAGTTCCTAGTCTTGGTCACCCTACAACCACTTTTCTATAATAGCTATCAAGTCATATTCATTTATTTATATATGTGCCATCAAATCATCTATCTTTATATAAATGCTGTTTGCATTCAGATAAAAAGCCTTAAGCTTTGGCTTTTTACCATTATTATTCATCCTGGTTCTAATTTTAGCTTAACGCTTCAGCTTATATTTTCTGTCCCTTCCTGTCACACTTTGATTACTTATCGCTTCCTCATGACCCTGCAGCTCTTCTCTCTCGCTTCTTCCTTGACTTATTTAAACTTCCCTTCAATTGAACCCGACCACTAACCTCCCCGCCCTCCACCTCCACCCACCCCCCTCCGCCCCCCAACTAATAATTTTAAAGTCCGATCTAAAATCCGAGTTATACGATTCGCCAGGACACTGGTCCCAGACTGGTTCAAATTGAGCCTATCCTAACGGAACACCTCTCACCTTACCCAGTACTGGTGCCATTGTCACATGAATCAGAACCTATTTCTCCCACAGTAATCTTGGAGCCACGTGTTTACCTCTCTAATCTTATTTTCATAACACCAATGTGCATGTGGCTCAGGTAGTAATCCGGGTATTATTACCTTTGTGGTTCTGTTTCTTAATTTAGCCCCGAGATGCACATAGTTCATTAGCAGAACCTCTTTCCTCGGCCTACATATGTCGTCGGTACCTAAATGGATTACAACAACTGGATCCTTCCCCTCCCACTCTAAGTTCCTCTCTAGCCCAGAAGAGATGTCCTTAACATTGGAACCAGGTAGACAACACCGCCTTCAGGACTCATTGTCTTTGCTGCAGAGAACCATATCTATTACCCTAACAATGCTATCCCCGATTACTACTATATTTCTCTTCTCACCCCTCACTTGAATGGCGCTCTGAACAACTGTGATGTGCTCAGTTCATTCATCCTCCCTGCAGTCTGTGCCCTCGTCCACACTGGGAACAAGAACCTCGTACCTATTGACTCAGGGGACTGGCGAAGTCTCCTCCAAAGCTAAACTCGGGATCACCATACCTTCCTCAATCGCAGTCACAGCCTCATGTCCCTGACCACGGTCCAAGTTTGATTTAATTAATCTAAGAGTGTGACTGTCTCCTGAAATACTGTGTCCAGGTAACTCTGTCCCTCCCTGATGGGTCGCACTGCTAGCAGCTCGGACTCCAGCTCATCAAATCTGAGTCGGAGGTACCTCGAGCCGCCAACACTTGCTGCAGATGTGGTCACCGTGGATCGCACCAGCGTCCACCAACTCCC